>NW_027202716.1:340000-1770000 GCF_024711535.1 Dipodomys merriami | reverse complement strand
GTTAGGTTTAGGTTTAGGGTGAGGGTGAGGATGAGTGTTAGGCTTATGGTGAGGGTTAGGATGAGGGTTAGTTTTAGGATTAGGGTTACGGTGAGGGCTATAGTGAGGGTGAGGTTTAGGGTTAGGGTTAGGGTTAGGGTTAGGATGAGTGTGAGGTTTAGGGTTAGAGTTAGGGTTAGGGTGAGGCTGAGGATGAGGGTTAGGTTTAGGGTTAGTGTTAGATTAAGTGTTAGGGTGAGGGTGAGGGTTAGGCTAAGGGTTAGGATTAGGATTAGGGTAAGTGTTAGGGTGAGTCTGAGGGTTAGGGTTAGGCTTAGGTTTAGGCTTAGGTTTAGGCCGAGGGTGAGGGTGAGGGTGAATGTTAGGGTTAGGTTGAGGTTTAGGGTTAGGGTTAGGGTGAGATTTAGGGTTCAGCTTAAGTTTAGGGTTAGGGTGAGGGTTATGGTTAGTCTTACAGTGAGCATGAGAGCTAGGGTAAGTTTGAGGGTTAGGATTAGGGTTAGGTTTATTGTGACGGTTAGGGTTAGAATTAGGGTGAGGGTTAGGATGAGGATTAGGGTTAGGATTAGGGTTAGGGTGCGGGATAGTGTGAGGTTGAGGGTTAGGATTAGTGTTAGGGTGAGGATTAGGTTTAGGGTTAGGGTTAGGGTGAGGGTTAGGATGAGGGTTAGGGTTATGGTGACATGAGGGTTAGGGTTAGGGTTTAGGTTAGGGTTAGAATTAGTGTTAGGTTGAGGGTGAGTGTTAGGATTAAGGTTAGGGTTAAGGTTAGGTTTAGGTTTAGGGTTAGGATTAGTGTTAATTTTAGTGTTAGAGTTACAGTTAGGGTGAGGCTGAGGGTGAGGTTGAGGGTTAGGTTTGGGGTAACGTTTATGGTTATGGTTAGGATTATGGTTATGTTGAGGGTGAGTTTTAGGGTTAGATTTAGGGTTAGGGTGCGGGTTATGTGGAGGGTTAGGATTAGGGTTAGTGTGAGGGTTAAGGTTAGGGTGAGGGTTAGATTGAGTTTTAGGGTTAGGGTGAAGTTTAGGGTTTGGATTTGGGTTAGGGTGAGGGTGAGTGTGAGGGTTACAGTTAGGTTTAGGCTTAGGCTGAGGGTGAGGGTGGGGTGAAGGATTAGGTTTAGGGTGATGGTTAGGATTAGGGTTAGTGTTGGATAGGGTGAGGGTGAGGATTAGGGTAAGGCTTAGGATTAGTCTTAGGGTTAGACTGAGTGTGAGGTTGAGTGTGAGGGTTAGGGTTAGGGTGATGTTTAGGTTTACGGTTAGGGTTAGGGTTAGGATGAGTTTTAGGGTTACAGTAAGGGTTAGGGTGAGGATGACAGTAAGGGTTAAGGTCAGGTTGAGACTGAGGGTGAGGGTTAAGATAAGGGTGAGGGTTAGTGTTAGGATTAGGGTGGGGTTTAGGGTTAGGGTTAAGGATAGGGTTAGGTGGAGGGGGAAGTTTAGGGTTAGATACAGGGTTAGGGGGAGGGTTAGGGGGAGGATTAGGGTTAGGGTTTGTGTTAGGGTTAGGCTGAGGGTGAGGGTTAGTGTTAGGGTTAGGGTTAGGGTGAGGTTTAGGGTTAGTGTTAGGGTTAGGGTTTGGTTTAGAGTTATGGTGAGGGTGAGGGTGCGGGTGAGTGTGAGGGTTAAGGTTAGGTTTCAGGTAAGGCTTGTGGTTAGGCTTAGGGTTAGGCTGAGTGTGAGGGTGGGTTTGAGGGTTAGGGTTAGGTTGAGGTTTTCGGATAGGGTTATAGGGAGTGTTAGGATGAGGGTTAGGGTTAGGATTAGGGTTAGGGTGAGGGCTAGGGTGAAGGTGAGGTTTAGGGTTATGGTTAGGTTGAGGTTTAGGTTTAGGGTTAGGGTTAGGGTTAGGGTGAGCGTGGGGTTTAGGGTTAGAGTTAGGGTTAAGGTGAGGCGGAGGTTGAGGGTTAGGGTAAGGGTTAGGATTAGGATTAGGGTAAGGGTAGGGTGAGTGTGAGGGTTAGGGTTAGGGTGAGGGTTAGGGTTAGGGTTAAGTTGAAAGTTAGGGTTCAGGTAAAGTTTAGGGTGAGGGTGAGGGTTAGGGTTAGCTTTAAGTTGAGCGTGAGGATTAGGGTTAGGTTGAGGGTTAGGTTTAGGGTTAGGGTTAGGGTGAGGTTTAGGGTTAGGGTGAGGGTTAGGATGAGAAGTACGTTTAAAATTAGGGTTAGGATAAGGGCTAGGTTGAGGGTGAGGGTTAGGTTTAGTGTTAGGGTGACTTTTAGTGTTAGGGTTAGGGTTAGGGTGAGGGTTAGGATGAGGGTTAGGGTTAGAGTAAGTGTGAGGGTTAGGGTTAGGTTGAGGGTTAGGTTTAGGATTAGGGTTAGTGTGAGGTTGAGGATTAGGATTAGGGTTAGGGTTAGGGTTATTGTTAGGGATAGGGTTAGGGTTACGATTATGGTGAAGTTGAGGTTTAGAATTAGGGTTAGGGTGAGGTTTTTAGTGTTATGGTTAGGGTTAGAGTTAGGGTTAGCGTGAGGTTCGGGTTATTGTGAGGGTTAGTGTTAGGGTTAAGTTTTGGGTTGCGGTGAGGCTTATGGTTAGGGTTAGGGTTAGGATTAGGGTTAGGGTTATTGTTATGGTTAGGTTTAGGGTTACGGTTAGGGTGAGGGTAAGTGTGAGGTTTAGGCTTAGTGTTAGGGTTAGGCCTAAGATTAGGGTTAGGGTTAGGATTACGGTTGGGGTTAGGGTGAGGTTTAGGTTTTGGTTTACTTTATAGTTAGCTTTAGGGTGAGGGTGGGATTTAGAGTTAGAGTTAGGGTTAGGGTGAGGGTTAGAGTGGGGGTTAGGGTTAGGGTTCGGATTAGGCTGAGGGTTAAGGTGGGGGTCACGGTAAGGTTAAAGGTGAGGGTTAGGCCTAGGGTGAGGGTTACAGTAAGGGTCAGGGTTAGGGTTAGGGTGAGGGTTAGGCTGAGGTTTAGGCTGAGGCTGAGGGTTAGACTGAGGATTAGTGTTAGGGTTAGTGTGAGATTTATGGTGAGGGTGAGGGTTAGGGTTAGGGTGTGAGCTAGGGTGAGGGTGAGGATTAGGGTTAGTGTTAGGATTCGGCTGAGGGTGAGGTTGAGGGTAAGGGTTAGGGTTACGGTGAGTGTTAGGGTTAGGGTTAGGGTGAGGGTTCAGATGAGGATTAGGGTTAGGATTAGGGTTAGGGTAAGGGGTAGGGTAAGGGTAGGTTTAGAGTTAGGGTTATGTTCAGGTTTAGGGTTAGGGTTAGGCTAAGGGTTATGGTGAGGGTGAGGTTTAGGGTTTGAGTTAGGGTTAGGGTGAGGCTGAGGGTGAGGTTTAGGGTTAGGCTTAGTGTTAGGGTTAGGGTTAGGGTGAGGGTTAAGGTGAGATTGAGGGTTAAGGTTAGTGTTAGGGTTAGGCTTAGGATTAGGCTGAGTGTGAGGTTGAAGCTGAGTGTTAGGGTTAGGGTTAGGGTTATGGTGAGGGTTAGGATCAGGGTTAGGGTTAGGATTAGGTCTAGGGTGAGAGCTTGGGTGAGGGTGTGCTTTAGGGTTAGGTTTAGGTTGAGGTTTAGTGTTAGGGATAGAGGGAGGGTTAGGATGAGTGTTAGGTTTAGGATTAGGTTTAGTCTGAGGGCTAGTGTGAGGTCCATGGTTAGGGTAAGCGTTAGGCTTAGGCTTAGGTTTAGGCTGAGCATGTGGTTGAGGGTGAGGATTAGCTTTAGGGTTGGGTTGAGGTTTAGTGTTAGGGTTAGGTATAGAGTTTGGGTTAGGGTGAGGGTGAGGTTTAGGGGTAGAGTTAGGGTTAGGATGAGGGTTAGGTTTAGGGTGAGGGTTAGTGTGGGGGGTCACGGTAAGGGTAAATGTGAAGTTTAGGCTGAGGGTGAGGGTTACGGTAAGAGTGAGGGTTAGGTTTAGGGTGAGATTTAGGGTTAGGTTTAGGGTGAGATTTAGGGTTAAGTTGATGGTTAGTGTTAGTGTTAGTGTGAGGTTTAGGGTTAGGGTTAGGGTTAGGATTAATGTTAAGGTTAGGCTTAAGTTGAGGCTTAGGGTGAGGGTGAGAGTCAGGGTTAGGGTTTGATTGGGATTTGGGTTAAGATGAATGTGAGGGTTAGGGTTAGGGATAGGGATAGGCTTAGGTTTAGGCTGAGGGTGAGGGTAAGTGTGAGGATTAGAGTGAGGGTGAGGGAAAGGGTTAGGGTGAGAGTTAGGGTTTGGGTTAAGTTTAGGGTTAGGGTGAGTGTTAGTGTAGGGGTTACAGTGAGGGTTAGGGTTAGGTATAGGCTTAGGTTTAGGCTGAGTGTGAGGGTGAGTGTGAGGATTAGTGTTAGGGTGAGGGATAGGGTTAGAGTGAGAGTTAGGGTTTGGGTTAAGTTTAGGGTTAGGGTGAGTGTTAGGGTAGGGGTTACAATGAGGGTGAGGGTTAGGTTTAGGTTGAGGTTTAGGGTTAAGGTTAGGGTTAGGGTGAGGGTGAGGGTTAGGATTAGGGTTATTTTTAGGATGAGGTTTAGGTGAGTGTTAAGGTTAGGATTAGGGTTAGGGTGAGGGCTAGCTTGAGGTTGAGTTTTAGGGTTAAGGTTAGGGTGAGGTTTAGGATTAGGGTTAGAGTTAGGGTGAGGGTGAGGTTTAGGGTTAGAGGTAGGGTTAGGGTGAGGCTGAGGGTGAGGGTTGGGTTAGGGTTAGGGTTAGGTTGACGGTGAGTGTTAGGATTAGGGTTAGGATTAGGGTTAGGTTTAGGGTTAGGATTACTGTTATTGTTAGGGTTAGAGTTAAGGTGAGGTTGAGGGTGAGGGTGAGGGTGAGGGGTAGGTTTATTGTTAGGGTGAGTTTTAGGGTTAGGGTTAGTGTTAGGGTGAGGGTTAGGATGAGGGTTAGGGTTACGGTAAGTGTGAGGGTTAGGGTTAGAGTGAGGGTTAGGGTAAGGATTAGGGTTAATGTGAGGTTGAGGGTTCGGATTAGGGTTAGTGTTAGGGTTATGGTTTCAATGAGGTTGAGGGTTAGAGTTAGAGTTAGGGTGAGGTTTTTAGTGTTAGGGTTAGTGTTAGAGCCAGGGTTAGCGTGAGTGTGATGTTTAGGGGTAGAGTTAGGTTTAGTGTGAAGGTTAAGGTGAGGGTTAGAGTTAGGTGAGGGTTAAGGTGGGTGTGACGGTAAGGGTAAAGTTGAGGGTTAGGCCTAGGGTGAGGGTTACAGTAGGGTGAGGGTTAGGTTTATGGTGAGGGTTAGGGTTAGGGTGAGGGTGAGGGTGACGGTTAGATTGAGGATTTGTGTTAGGGTTTGTGTGAGTTTGAGGGGGAGGATGAGGGTTAGGCTTAGGGTGAGGGCTAGGGTGAGGGTGAGGATTAGGTTTAGTTTTAGGGTGAGTTTAGGGTTAGGGTGAGGGTTATGGTTAGGGTTAGGGCTAGGTTTAGGTGTAGGTTTTGTGTTAGGGTTAGGGTTTGAGTTAGGGTAGGGTTAGGGTAAGGGTTTTTGTTAGGGTTATTATTAGGGTTAGGGTTAGGATGAGGTTTAAGTTTAGGTTTCGGTTTAGAGTTAGGGTTAGTGTGAGGGTGAGGTTTAGGGTTACAGTTAGGGTGAGTGTTAGGGTTAGAGTTAGGGTGAGCGCTAGGTTTAGGGTTAGGCTTAGGCTTTGGCTTAGATTAGGCCCAGCATGTGGGTGAGTGTTAGGGTTAGGGTTAGGGTGAGGGTTAAGGTTAGGGTTAGGGTGAGGATTAGGATGAGGTTTAGGGTTAGGATTAGGGTTAGGCTGAGGGCTAGGGTGAGGGTTAAGGTGAGGGTTAGGCTTAGGGATAGGTTTCGGTTTAGGATTAGGTTTAGGGTGAGGGTGAATGTGACGGTTAGAATTAGGGTTAGAATTTAGGCTTACGGTTAGGGTGAAGGTTAGGGTTAGGGTTTTGTTAGGGTGAGGGTGCGGCTGAGGATTAGGGTTAGGTTGAGGGTTACGTTTAGGTTTAGGGTTAGTGTTAGTGTTAGGGTTAGGGTTACAGTGATGGTTAGGGTTAGGGTTAGGGTTATTGTTAAGGTTAGGGTTAGGGTTACAGTTACAATGAGGGTGAGGGTGAGGATTAGCGTTAGCATTATGGTTAGATTTAGTGTTAGGGTTAGGGTTAGAGTTAGGGTTAGGGTGAGGGTGAGGTTTAGGGGTAGAGTCAGGGTTAGGGTGTGTTAGGTTGAAGGTTAGGGGTATGGTGAGGGAGGGAGTGACTGTACGGGTAAACGTGAGTGTTAGGCTGAGGGTGTGGGTTATTTTAAGAGTGAGGGTTAGTGTTAGCGTGAGAGTTAGGGTTAGGGGTAGTGTGAGGATGAGGGTTAGATTGAGGATTATTGTTAGGGTTAGTGTGAGGTTTAGGGTGAGGATGCGTGTTAGGGTTAGGGTGAGGGCTAGGGTGAGGATGAGGGCTAGGGTTAGGTTTAGAGTGAAGTTTAGAGTTAGGGTGATGGTTAGATTTAGTGTGAGGGTTAGTGTTAGGGTTAGGGTGAGTGTTCGGTTGAGGGTAAATGTTAAGGTGAGGCTTAAGTTAAGGGTGAGGGTTAGGGTTAGGGTTATTGTTAGGGTTAGGTTTAGGGTTATGGTTAAGTTGAGGGTGAGGGTGAAGTGTAGGTTTAGGGTTGAGGATGAGGTTTGGGTTTAGGGTTAGGTTTAGAGTTAGGGTTAGGGTGAGAGTGAGGTTTAGGGTTAGAGTTAGTGTTAGGGTTAGGGTTAGGGTCAGGTTGAGGGTTAGGGTTAGGGCTAGGCTTAGGCTTAGGCTTAGGCTTAGGC
This sequence comes from Dipodomys merriami, assembly GCF_024711535.1. NCBI lineage: Eukaryota > Metazoa > Chordata > Mammalia > Rodentia > Heteromyidae > Dipodomys > Dipodomys merriami. The sequence goes on along the minus strand of NW_027202716.1, from coordinate 1,763,296 downwards.
CGAGCATGAGGGTGAGGTTTAGGGTTAGGGTTAGAGTGAGGGTTAGGGTGAGGGTTAGGATGAGGTTTAGGGTTAGGATTAGAGTTAGGCTGAGGGCTAGGGTGAGGGTTATGGTAAGGTATAGGGTTACATTTAGGATTAGGGTTAGGTTGAGGGTGAGGGTGAATGTGAGGGTTAGGGTTAGGGTTAGTGTTATTGTTAGGGTTAGGGTTAGCGCTATGGAGAGGCTGAGGGTGCCGGTGAGGGTTAGGTTTAGGTTTAGGGTGGGGTTTAGGGTTAGGGTTAGGGTTAGTGTGAGGGTGAGGTTTAGGGTTAGATATAGGGTTAGGGGGAGGGTTAGGGTGAGGGTTAGGATGAGGCTTAGTGTTAGGGTTAGGGTGAGGGTGAGGGTTAGGTTAAGGTTTAGCGTTAGGAATAGGGTTAGGGTTAGTGTGAGGCTTAGTGTTAAGGTTAGGGTTAGTGTTTGAGTGAGGTTAACTTTTAGGGTGAGGGTTTGGGTTAGGGTGAGGGTTATGCTTTTGGTGAGGTTTAGTGTTAGTTTTAGGGTTAGGGTTAGGGTGAGGCTGAGGCTTAGGGTTAAAGTTAGGGTTAGAGTGAGGCTGAGGGTGAGGGTGAGGGTTAGGGTTAGGGTTATTGTTAGGGTTAAAGTTAATGTGATGGTTAGGTTGACGGTTAGGTTTAGTGTTAGGGTTAGGATTAGGGTTAGGCTTAGGGTTAGAATGAGGGTGAGGTTTAGGGTTAGGGTTAGAGTTAGGCTTAGGGTTAGGCTGAGGGTGAGGGTGAGTGTTAGGTTTAGGGTGAGGTTTAGGTTTAGGGTTAGGGTGAGAGTTAGGGTTCGGGTTAAGTTTAGGTTTAGGGTGAGGGTTAGGGTACGGGTTAAGGTGAGGGTGAGCGTTAGGTTTAGGTTGAGCTTTAGGTTTAGGTTAGGATTAGGGTGAGGGTGAGGGTGAGGGTTAGGGTTAGTGTTAGGGTGAGGGTTAGGATGAGGGTTAGGGTTAAGATTAGGGTGAAGGTGAGGTTTAGGTTTAGGTTGAGTTTTAGGGTTAGGGTGAGGGTGAGGTTTAGGATTAGAGTTAGGGTTAGGGTGAGGCTGAGGGTGAGGGTTCGGGTTTTGGTTAGTGTTAGAATTAGGGTTAGGGTGAGTGTTAGGGTGAGATTGAAGTTTAGGCTTAGAGTTAGGATTAGGATTAGGGTAAGGGTTAGGGTGAGTGTGAGGTTTAGAGTTATTGTTAGGCTTCAGCTTAGGGTTAGGCTGAGTGTGAGGGTTAGGTTTAGCGTGAGTGTTAGGGTTAGGGTTAGTCTGAGGGTGAGGGTTAGGCGTAGGGTTAGGATTAGGTTAAGCATTAGGGTAAGTGTGAGGGTTAGGTTTAGGGTTAGGCTTTGGCTTAGGGTTAGCCTGAGGGTGAGGGTGAGGGTGAGGGTTAGGGTTAGGGTGATGATTAGTGTTAGGTTAGGGTGAGAGTTTAGGTTCCGCTAAAGTTTAGGGTTAGGGTGAGGGTTAGGGTTAGGTTTAAGGTTAGGTTTAGGGATAGTGTGATGGTTAGGGTTGGGGTTAGGTTTAGGGTTAGGATGAGGATTAGGGTTAAGCTTAAGTTTAGGGTGAGGACTAGGGTGAGGTTGAGGGTTAGTGTTAGTGTTAGGGTTTGGGTTAGGGTTAGGGTTAGGGTTAGGGTGAGGGTTTGGATGAGGGTTAGGTTTACAGTGAGGTTGAGGATTAGGGTTAGGTGTAGGGTTAGGGTTAGGATTAGGGTTAGGGTGAGGGTGAGTGTTAGGATTAGGGTTAGGCTTAGGTTTAGGGTTAGGTTTAGGGTTAGGATTAGTGTTATTTTTAGGGTTAGGGTTAGATTTATGGTAATGGTGAGGGTGAGGGTGAGGGTGAAGTTTAGGGTTAGGGTTAGGGTGAGGTTTATGATTTGTGTTAGGATTAGGGTTAGGGTGAGGGTGAGGTTTGGGGTTAGATTTAGGGTTAGGGTTATGTTTAGGGTTAGGATTAGGGTGAGAGTTTGGGTTCCACTTAAGTTTAGGTTTAGGGTGAGGGTTAGGGTTAGGTTGAGGGTTAGGTTTAGGGATAGTGTGATGTTTAGAGTTAGGGTTAGGGTTAGGTTTAGGATGAGGATTAGGGTTAGGATTAAGGTTAGGGTGAGGACTAGGGTGAAGTTGAGGGTTAGGGTTAGGGTTAGGGTGATGGTTTGCATGAGGTTTAGGGTTACAGTGAGGGTGAGGATTAGGATTATGTTGAGGGTTACTGTTAGGATTAGGGTTAGGTTGAGGGTGAGTGTTAGGATTATGGTTAGGCTTAGGTTTAATGTTAGGATTAGTGTTATTGTTAAGGTTAGGATTAGATTTATGGTAAGGTGAGGTGAGGGTGAGGGTTAGGGTTAGGGTTATGCTTAGGGTTAGGATGAGGGTTAGGCTGATGGTTAGGGTGATGATTAGGGTGACGGTTAGGGTGAGGTTTAGGTTTAGGTTGAGGATGAGGATTCGGGTGAGGGTTAGGGTTGTTATTAGGGTTAGGGTCAGATTTAGAGTGATGTTGAGGTTTTGGGTTAGGGTTATGGTGAGGGTTAGAGTTAGGGTTAAGATGAGGTTTAGGGTAAGGTGTAGGGTTACAGTTAGGTTGAGGTTTAGGTTTAGTGTGAGAGTTAGGGTTAGGGTTAGGGTTAGGATTAGTGTGAGGTTAAGAATTAGCTGACTGTTAGTGTGAAGGTGAGGTAAGGTTGAGGGTTAGGGTGAGAGTGATGGTAAGGGTAAAGATGAGGGTTAGGCTGAGGGTGAGTGTTAAAATAAGGGTGAGGGTTATGGTTAGGGTGAGGGTTAGGGTTATGGTTAGGGTGAGGGTTAGATTGAGGATTAGGGTTAGGGTTAGTGTGAGGTTTAGGGTGAGGTTGAGGGTTAGGGTTAGGGTTAGAATTAGGGTTAGGCTGAGGGCTATGATGAGGTTGAAGTTTAGGTTAGGGTTAGGGTTAAGGTTAGGATAAGGTTTAGGGTTACTGTGAAGATTAGGGTTAGTGTGAACGTTGGGGTGATGCTTACGGCTCGTGTTAGGGTCAGGGTAAGTGTTAGGGTGAGGGTTTGGGTTAGGGTGAGGGTTATATTTAAGGTGAGGGTTAGCTTTAGGGTTAGGGTTATTGTTAGGTTTAGGATTAGGATTAGGGTTAGGGTGAGGGTGAGTGTGTGGGTTAGTGTGAAGGTTAGTGTTAGGATTGGTGTTAGGGTTAGGGTTAGGGTGAGGGTTAGGTTGAGGGTTATGGTTAGGGATCGGGTTAGACTTAGGATTAGGGTTAGCTTGAGTGTGAGTGTGAAGGTTAGTGTTAGGGTTAGGTTTAGGGTTAGGCTGAGTGTGAGGGTGAGGGTTAGGGTTAGGTTGAGGTTTAGGGTGAGGTTTAGGATGAGGTATAGGGTTAGGATTAGGGTTAGGGTTAGGGTTAAGGTGAGGGTTAATGTTAGGGTTAGGGTGATGGTTAGGTTTATTGTTAGTGTTATGGTAAGGGTTAAGTTTGTGGTGAGGGAGAGGCTGAGGGTGGGTATTAGGGTTAGGATTAGGATTAGGGTTAGTGTTAGGGTTAGGATTTGTGTTATTGTTAAGGTTAGGGTTAGAGTTATGGTGAGGGGGAGAGTGAGGGGGAGAGTGAGGGTAAGGGTTAGGGTTAGAGTTAGGGTGAGGTTTCGGGTTAGGGTTAGGGTAGTCTGACGCTTAGGGTTAGTGTGAGGTTTAGTGTTTGGGTTAGGGTTAGTATTAGGGTAAGGTAAGTGTTAGGGTGAGGGTAAGGGTTAGGGTGAGGGTTAGGGTTAGAATGAGGGATAGAGTTAGGGTTAGAGTTATTGTTAGCGTAAGGTGTTTGAGTGAGGATCAGGGTTAGGGTGAGGTTTAGGGTTAGAATTTGGGTTAGGGTTAGGGTTAGTGTTATTTTTAGGGTTAGGTTTAGGATTATGGTTAGGGTGAGGACTAGGGTGAGGGTGAGGTTTAGGGTTAGGGTTAGGCTTATGCTTAGGTTTAGGCTGAGTGTGAGGTTGAGGGTTACGGTTAGCGTGATGGTTAGGGTTATGTTTAGGGTGAGGGTTAGAATGAGGGTTAGGGTTAGGGTGAGGGTTAGGTTGAGTGTGACAGTAAGGGTAAAGGTGAGGGTTAAGGTTAGGGTGAGAGTTAGGGTGAGGATTATTGTTAGGGTTAGGGTGAGGGTGAGGTTAAATTGAGTATCAGTGTTAGGGTTAGTGTAGGTTTAGGGTGAGGATGAGGGTTAGGGTTAGTGTGAGGGTTATGGTGAGTGTGAGGGTTAGGTTTAGGGTTATGTTGAAGTTTAGGGTTAAGGTGATGGTTAGGGTTAGTGTGACAGTTAGTGTTAGTATTAGGGTTAGTTTTAGGGTGAGGGTTAGCATTAGGGTGAGGTTTATATTTAGGGTTAGTGTTAGCGTTAGGGTTAGGGTTATTGTTAGGGTTAGGGTTACTGTTACGGTGAGGGTGAGGGTTAGGGTTAGGGTTAGGGTGAGGTTTAGGTTTAGGTTCAGTGTTAGAGTTAGGGTTAGGGTGAGGGTGAGGTTTAGGTTTAGGGTTAGGATTAGTGGGAGGGTTAGGTTGAGGGTTAGGTTGAGGATTAGTGTTTGATTAGGGTTAAGGTGAGGGTGAGTGTGAGGGTTAGGGTTAGGCTTAGGTTTAGGGTTAGGCTGAGGCTGAGTGTGAGGGTGAGGGTGAGTGTTAGGGTTAGCTTCAAGGTTAGGGTTAGGGTTAGGTTGAGGGTTAGGGTTATGGTTAGAGTCAGGGTTAGGATGAGGTTTAGGGTTAGGATTAGGGTTAGTATGAGGGCAAGGATGAGGGTGAGGGTTAGGGTTACCATTATGGCGAGGTTTAGGATTAGGGTTAGGTTTAGGGTTAGGGTGAGGGTTAGGTTAGGGTTACGGTGAGAGTGAGGGTTAGTGTTAGGGTGAGGCTCAGGTTTAGGATTAGTGTTATGGTTAGGGTTATAGTTAGTGTTATCATGAAGGTTAAGTTTACAGTGAGGTTGAGGCTGAGGGTGAGGTTTAGGGTTAGGTTAGGGTAAGGTTTAGGGTTAGGATTAGTGTTAGTGTTAGGGTGAGGGCTTGGTTTATGTTGAGGTTTACTGTCAAGGTGAGGGTTAGGGTTAGGGTTAAGGTTCGGGTTAGTGTTATTGTTAGGGGTAAGGTTAGAGTTACTGTGAGGATAAGGGTGTGGGTGAGTGTGAAAGTTAGGGTTAGGGTTAGCCTTAGTCTTAGGTTTAGTCCTAGCGTGAGGGTGAGGTTAAGGGTTAGGATTAGGGTGATTGTTAGGGTGAAGGTTAGGGTGAGGTTTAGGTTTAGGATTAGGGCTAAGGTGAGGGCTAGGGTGTGGGTGAGGGTTAGGGTTAGCATTAGGATGACGTTTAGTGTTAGGATTAAGTTTAGGGTTAGGGTGAGTGTTAGTGTGAGGGTTACGGTGAGGGTGAAGGTTAGGGTTAGGGTGAGGGTTAGGGTTAGGGTTAGGGTTAGGGTGAGGGTTAGATTAGGGTTAGGGTTAGGGTTATTGTTAGTGTTATGGTTAGGTTTAAGTTTCTGGTGAGGTTGAGGCTCAGGATGAGGGTTAGGGTTAGGGTTAGGGTGAGGTTTAGGTTAGGGTTAAGGTTAGGGTTAGGGTGAGGGTTTGGGTTAGGGTTAGGGTTATGGTGAGGGTGAGGGTGAGGGTTAGGGTTAGGGTTAGTGTCATTGTTAGGGTTATGGTTAGAGTTACAGTGAGGGTGAGGTTAAGGGTTAGGGTTAGGGTGAGGTTTAGGGTTAGAATTAGGGTTAGGGTGAAGTTGAGGTTGAGGTTTAGGGTTAGAATTAGGGTTAGGTTGAGTGTTAGGGTTAGTGTTAGGGTTAGGGTTAGGGTGAGGGTTAGGATGAGTGTTAGGTTTAGGGTTAGGATTAGGATTAGGGTTAATGTTAGGGTGAGTGATTGTGTTAGGCTTAGGGATAGGGTTAGGCTTAGCCTTAACCTGAGGGTGAGGGTTAGGGTGAGGGATAGAGTTAGGCTTACGTTGAGTGTGAGGGTTAGGGTTAGGGTGAGGATCAGTGTTAGGATTAGGGTTAGGGTTATTGTTAGTGTTATGGTTAAGGTTAAGTTTACGGTTAGGGTGAGGCTGACATTGAGGTTTTGGGTTAGGCTTAGGGTGAGGTTTAGGGTTAGGGTTAGGGTTAGGGTGATGGTTAGGGTTAGTGTTATTGTTAGAGTTAGGGTTAGAGTTACGGTGCGGGTGAGGGTGAGGGTTAGAGTTAGGTTTAGGGTGAGGGTGAAGTTTAGAGATAGAGTTAGAGTTAGGGGGATTGTTAGGGGGAGGGATAGGTTGAGGTTTAGGGTTAGTGTTAGGGTTGGGTTTAGGATTAGGGTTATGGTGAGGCTGAGTGTGAGGGTTAGGGTTAGGATTAGGCTTAGGCTTAGGGTTAGGCTGAGGGTGAGGGTGGGGTTGAGGATTATTTTAAGGGTGATGGTTAGGGTTAGGTTTAGGGTTAGGATTAGGGTTAGGATGATGTCTAGGGTGAGGGTGAGGGTTAGGGTTAGGGTTAAGCTTAGGGTTACGGTCAGGGTGAGTGTTAGGATGAGGGTTAGGCTTAGGGTGAGTGTTAGGGTGAGAGTGAGGATTAAGTTAAGGGTGAGGGTTAGGTTTAGGGTGAGGGATAGGGTTAGGGTTAAGGTGAGGGTGAGGTTTATATTGAGGATTCGTTTTAGGTTTAGTGTGAGGTTTAGGATGAGGATGAGGGTTAGGGTTAGGGTGAGGGCTAGGGTGAGGGTGAGGGTGAGGGTTAGTGTGAGTGCTACTGTTGGGGTTAGGTTTAGTGTTAGGGTGAATTTAAGTGTTAGGGTGAGGGTTAGGTTTAGAGTGAGTGTTATGTTTAGAATGAGGGTTAGGGTTAGAGTTAGGGTTACTATTAGGGTTAGGATTAGGTTTACTGTTAAGTTGAGTGTGAGGTTTAGGGTTAGGTTGAGGGTTAGGTTTATGTTTAGTGTTAGGGTTAGAGTTAGGGTTAGGGTGAGGGTGAGGTTTGGGGTTAGAGTTAGCTTTTGTGTTAGGGTTAGGGTTAGGTTGAGTGTTAGTGTGAGGGTTAGGTTTAGGCTTAAGCTTAGGCTTAGGGTTAGGCTTAGGCCGAGCATGAGGGTGAGGGTTAGGGTTAGGGTTAGGGTGAGGGTTAGGGTTAGGTTTAGGGTGAGCGTTAGGATGAGGTTTAGGTTTAGGATTAGGGTTAGGGTGAGGGCTAGGTTGAGGGTTACTGTGAGGGTTAGGGTTAGGTTTAGGATTAGGTGTAGGTTGATGGTGAGAGTCAGGGTTAGGGTTAAGGTTAGGCTTAGGGTTAGGGTGAGGGTTAGGGTTAGGATTTGGTTTAGGGTGAGGGGGAGAGTTTGGGTTAGTGTGAGTGCTAGTGTTAGGGTTAGGTTTAGTGTTAGGGTGAATTTAAGTGTTAGGGTGAGGGTTAGGTTTAGGGTGAGTATTATGGTTAGAATGAGGGTTAGGGTTAGGGTTACTGTTAGGGTTAGGATTAGGTTTACTGTTAAGGTGAGTGTGAGGTTTAGGGTTAGGTTGAGGGTTAGGTTTATGTTTAGGGTTAGGGTTAGATTTAGGGTTAGGGTGAGGGTGAGGTATAGGGTTAGAGTTAGCTTTTGTGTTAGGGTTAGGGTTAGGTTGAGGGTTAGTGTGAAGGTTAGGTTTAGGTTTAAGCTTATGCTTAGGGTTAGGCTTAGGCCGAGCATGAGGGTGAGGGTTAGGGTTAGTGTTAGGGTGAGGGTTTGGATTAGGGTTATGGTGAGGGTTAAGATGAGATTTAGGGTTAGGATTAGGGTTAGGGTGAGCGCTAGTTTGAGGGTTACTGTGAGGGTTAGGGTTAGGTTTAGGATTAGGTGTAGGTTGAGGGTGAGTGTGAGGGTTAGGGTTAGGGTTAGGGTGAGAGTGAGGGAGAGGTTTAGATTTAGGGTTAGTGTGAGTGTTAGGGTTATGGTGAGGGTTATGGTTAGGGTGAGTGTTGAGGTTAGGGTTAGGTTTAGGGTGAGCACTAGGGTGCGGGTGAGGTTTAGGGTTAGAGTGAGGGTGAGGTTTAGGGTGAGGGTGAGGTTTAGGGTTAGTGTGAGGGTTTTGGGTAGGGGTAGGGTGAGGGTTAGCGTTAGGGTGAGGTTTAGTGTTAGGGTGAGGGTTAGGTTTAGGGTTAGGTTTAGAGTGACGGTTAGGGTGAGCGTTAGGGTTAGGATTAGTGTTAGGGTATGTGCCAGGGTGAGTGTTAGGGTTAGGGTTAGGTTGATGTTGAGGGTTAGTGTTAGGGTTAGGGTTAGGTTTAAGGTTGGGGTTAGGGTTAGGATTAGGGTTAAGGTGATGGTGAGTGTGAGAGTTAGAGTTAGTGTTAGTCTTAGGGTTAGGCTGAGTCTGAGGCTGAGGGTGAGGGTTAGATTAAGGGTGATGGTTAGGTTTAGGGTTAGAGTGTGGGTTAGTGTGAGTGATAGGTTTAGGATTTGGGTTAGGATATATCCTAGGGTGAGGGTTCGGTTTAGGTTTAGGGTTCGGTTTAGGGTTAGGGTTAGGGTCAGTGTTAGGGTTAGGGTGAATGTTTGGGTTAGGGTTAGAGTTACGGTGAGGGTGAGGTTTAGGGTTAGGTTTATGGTTAGTGTTATTCTTAGGTTTAGGGTTAGGGTTAAGGTTAAGGTAAGGGTGAGGGTGAGGGTGATGTTGAGGGTCAGGTTTAGGGTTAGGATGAAGTTTAGAGGTAGGGTTAGGGTTAGGGTTAGGGTGATTGTGAGGGTTAGTGTTAGGGTTAGGGTGAGGTTTAGGATTAGGGTTAGGGGTAGCGTTAGGATGAGGGTGAGGGTTAGGGTTCGGGTTTGGGTGAGGGTCAGGGTTAGGTTTGGGGTGAGTGTTAAGGTGAGGACGAAGGTGAGGGTGAGGGTTAGGGTTAAGGTTAGGCTTAGGGTGGGGGTTAGGTTGAGGTTTAGGTTAAGGGTTAGGGTTAGGGTTAGGATTAGGGTTAGGGTGAGGATGAGTGTGAGGGTTATGGTTAGGGTTAGTCTTTGGCTGAGGGTTAGGCTGAGGGTGAGGGTGGGGTTGAGGTTTAGGTTTAGAGTGATGGTTCAGGTTATCGTTAGGTTGAGGGTTAGAATGTGGGTTAGGGTTAGGATTTGGGTTAGGGTGAGGGCTAGGGTGAGGGTGAGGTTTAGGGTGAGGTTTAGGGTTAGGGTTAGGGTGAGGTTGAGGTTTTTGGTTAAGGTGAGGCTGAGGCTGAGGGTTAGAATTAAGGTTAGGATTAGGATTAGGGTAAGGGTTAGGGTGAGTGTGAGGGTTAGCGTTAGGGTTAGGGTTCGGCTTAGGGTTACACTGAGGGTGAGGGTGAGGGTGAGGTTTAGGGTTTGAGTGAGGGTTAGGGTTATGTTTAGGGTGAGAGTTAGGGTTCAGGTTAAGTTTAGGGTTAGGGTGAGGGTTAGGATTACGGTTACCTTGAGCTTGAGGTTTAGGGTTAGGTTGAGCGTTAGGGTTAGGTTTACGTTTAGCGTGAGGGCTAGGGTGAGGGTGAGGGTTAGGGTTAGTGTTAGGGTGAGGTTTTGGGTTACGGTTAGGTTTAGGATGAGGGTTAGGATGAGGGTTAGGGTTACGGTAAGGGTGATGGTTAGAGTTAAGGGGAGGGTTATTGTTAGTGTTAGTCTTAGGGTGAGGGTAAGTGTTAGGGTAAGGTTTAGGTTTAGGGTGACGTTTAGCATCAGGCTTAGGGTTAGGGTTAGGGGGAGGGGGAGGTTTAGGGTTAGAGTTAAGGTTAGGGTGAATGTTAGGTTTAGGGTTAGGGTTAGGGATAGGGTGAGGTTTAGGGTTTGGTTAAGGTTAGAGTTAGGGTTAGGGTGAGGGTGAGATTTAGGGTTAGAGTTAGGGTTAGGGTGAGGGTTAGTTTGAGGGTTAGGGTTAGGCTTAGGGTTAGGGTTAGTGTGAGGGTGAGAGTTAGGGGGAGGGTTAGGATTAGGGTTACGGTTAGGGTGAGGATTAGTGTTAGGTTAAGGGTGAGTGTGTGTGTTAGGTTAGGTTTAGGGTTAGGCTTAAGTTTAGGCTGAGGGTGAGGTTGAAGGTGAGGGTTACGGTTAGGGTTAGGGTTAGGGTTAGGGTTAGGGTGAGGGTGAGGTATAGTGTTAGGGTTAGGTTTCGAGTTAGGGTTAGTGATTAGTGTTATGGTTAGGTTGAGTGTTAGGGGGAGGGTTAGGGTTAGTGTTAGGGTTAGCGTTAGGGTTAGGGTGAGGGTGAGGTTTAGGGTTATAATTAGGGTTAGGGTGAGGCTGAGGGTGAGGCTTAGGGGTTAGGGTTAGTGTTAGTGTTAGGGTTAGGGTGAGGGTTAGGATGAGTGTGAGGGTTAATGTTAGGGTTAGGGTTAGCCTTAGGTTCAGGCTGAGGGTGAGGGTGAGGGTGAGGTTTAGGTTTAGATTTAGGGTTAGTGTTAGTGTTAGGGTTAGCATGAGGGTGAGATTAATGGTTATGGTGAGGTTTAGGGTGGGGTTGACGGTAAGGGTAAACGTGAGGTTTAGGCTGAGGGTGAGGGTTACTGAAAGTGTGAGGGTTAGGGTTAGGGTGAGGTTTATGGTGAGGGGTAGAGTGAGGCTGAGGGTTAGAGGATTAGTGTTAGGGTTAGGGTGAGGTTTAGGGTGAGGATGAGTGTTAGGGTTAGGGTGAGGACTAGGCTGAGGGTGAGGGTTAGGGTTAGGCTTAGTTTTAGGGTTAGGGTGATGGTTAGGGTTAGTGTGAGGATCAGTGTTAGTGTTAGGGTTTGTTTTAGGGTGAGGGTAAGTGTTAGGGTGAGGGTTAGGGTTAGGTTGAGGGTTATGGTGAGGGTGAGGGTGAAGGTTGGGGTTAGGGTTAGGATGAGGTTTAGGTTTAGGTTTAGAGTTAGAGTTAGGGTTATGGTGAGAGTTAGGTTTAGGTTTAGAGTTAGGGTTACTGTTAGGGTTAGTGTTAGTGTGAGGGTCAGGTGTACCGTTAGGCTTAGGCTTAGGCTTAGGCTTAGTCCGAGCATGAGGGTGAGGGTTAGCTCGAAGGTGAAGCTGAGGATTAGGGTTAGGTTTAGTGTTAGGGTTAAGTTTAGGTTTAGGTTTAGGTACAGGTTTAGGGTTAGGGTTCGGGTTACGGTGAGGGTTAGGGTTAGGGTTAGGCTTAGGCTTAGGGTTAGGCTGAGGATGAGGGTGGGGGTGAGAATTAGGGTTAGGGTTAGGGTTATTGTTAGTGTTATGGTTATGGTTAAGATTGCGGTTAGGGGGGCTGGGAAGGTGGCTCAGTGGTAGAGCGCTTGCCTTGCATGCTTGAGTCCCTGGGTTCGATTCCTCAGCCCCACATAAGGAAAAAGAAAAAAGCCGGAAGTGGCGCTGTGGCTCAAGTGGTAGTGTGCTAGGCTTGAGCTGAAGAGCTGAAGGACAGCGCCCAGGCCCAGAGTTCAGGCAAAAAAAAAAAAAAAATGATTGCGGTTAGGTTGAGGCTGAAGATGAGGGTTATGATTAGGGTTAGGGTTAGTGTTAGGGTTATGGTTAGTGTTAGGGTTAGTTTTATTGTTAGGGTTAGGGTTAGAGTTACGGTGAGGAGGAGGGTGAGGGTGAGGGTGAGGTTTAGGGTGAGGTTTAGGGTTAGGGTTAGGTTTAGGGTGAGGGTGAGGTTTAGGGTTAGAGTTATGGTTAGGGGGAGAGTTAGGGTAAGGTTTAGGGTTAGGGTTAGTGTTCGGGTTAGGGTGAGGGTGAGGGTTAGGTTGAGGTTTAGGGATAGGGTTAGGGTTAGGTTTATGCTTAGGGTGAGGTTGAGTGTGAGGCTTAGTGTGAGGGTTAGGCTTAGGCTTAGGGTTAGGCTGAGTGTGAGGGTGGAGGTGAGGATTAGGTTTAGGGTGATGGTTAGGGTTAGGGTTAGGGTTATTGTTAGGGTTAGGGTTATAGTTATGGTGAAGTTGAGGGTGCGGGTGAGGATTAGGGTTAGGGTTACGCTGGTGTTTAGGGTTAAGGTTAGGGTTAGTGTGAGGGTGAAGTTTACATTTAGATATAGGGTTAGTGGAAGAGGGATGGTGAGGTTTAGGGTTACGGTTAGTGATAGGGTTAGGGTGATGGTGAGGGTTAGGTTGAGGTTTAGGGTTGGGGTTTGGGTTAGGGTTAGTGTGAGGGTTAGCTTTAGGGTTAGGGTTAGGGTTAAGTTGAGGGCAAGATTTAGGGTGAGGGTTTGGGATAGGGTGAGGTTGATGGTTAGGTTGAGGGTTAGAATTAGGGTTAGGGTTATTGTTAGGGTTAGGTTTAGGGTTACAGTTACGGTGAGGGTGAGGGTGAGTGTTAGAGTTAGGGTTAGGGTGAGGTTGAGGGTTAGGATTTGGGTTAGGGTTAGAGTTAGTTTTAGGGTGAGGGTGAGGTTTAGGGTTAGATTTAAGGTTAGGGTGAGGGTTGGGGTGAGGGTTAGAGTTAGGGTTAGTGTTAGGCTTAGGGTGAGGGCTAGGGTGAGGGTTAGGGTTAGGGTGAGGGTTACAGTTATGGTTAGGGTGAGAGTTAGTGTTCAGGTTAAGTTTAGGGTTAGGTTGAGGATTAGGGTAAGGATCATGGTGAGTGTGAAGGTTAGGGCTAGTTTGAGGGATAGAGTTTAGATTTAGGGTTAGGGTGAGTGTGAGTGTGAGGGTTAGGCTTAGTGTTCGGGTGAGGGTTAGTGTGAGGGTTAGGGTTAGTGTTAGGGTTATTGTTAGGTTTAGGGTTAGGTTGAGTGTGAGGTTAATTTTAGAGTTAGGGTTAGGGTGGGGCTGAGGTGAGGGTTAGGTTTAGGGTTAGTATTGGAGTTAGGGATAGGGTGAGTGTTAGGGTGAGGGTGAGGGTTACGTTTAGGGTTAGGATTAGGATTAGGGTAAAGGTTAGGGTGAGTGTGAGGTTTAGGGTTAGGGTTGGGGTGAGGGTAAGTGTTAGGGTGAGGGTTAGGATTAGGGTGAAGGATATGGTTAAGATGAGGGTTAGGCTTAGGTTTTGGTTTATTGTTAGGGTTAGGGTTAGGGTTATTGTTAGGGTAAGGTTTACATTTACGGTCACTGTGAGGGTGAGGGTTAGGGGTAGGGTTAGGCTGAGGTTTAGGGTTTGGATTAGGGTTAGAGTTAGGGTTAGGGTGATTTTAAGGTTTAGGCTTAGAGTCAGTGTTAGAGTGAGGGTTAGGTTGAGGGTTAGGGTTAGGGTTAGTGTTATGGTTAGGGTTACGGTGAGTGTTAGGGGGAGGGAGAGGTTTAGGGTTAGGTTTAGGATTAGGGTTAGGGTGAGGGTGAGTGTGTGGGTTAGGGTTAGGTTGAGGGTTAGACTTAGGGTTAGGCTTAGGGTGAGTTTGTGTGTTAACGTTAGATTTAGGGTTAGGCTTCGGGTTAGGCTTCGGGTGAAGTTGAGGGTGAGAACGTTAGGGTTAAGGTGAGGGTTATGCTTAGGTTTATGGGGAGGGTTAGGATGAGGATTAGGGGTAGGATTAGGGTTAGGGTGAGGGCTAGGGTGGGGGTGAGGTTTAGGTTTAGGGTTAGGGTGAGGTTTACTATTAGGTTTAGGGTTAGGGTCAGGGTGACGTTTAGGGTTAGAGTAAGGGTTAGGGTGAGGGTGTGGGTGTGGGTTAGGTTTAGGGTTAATATTAGGGTTAGGGTTATGGTGAGGGTTAGGGTGCGGGTGAGGGTTAGGGTTAGTGTCAGCATTAGGATTAGTTTTAAGGTTAGTGTGAGTGTGAGGGTTAGGGTTAAGGTTAGGCTAGGCTTAGGCTGAGGGTGAGGGTGAGGGTGAGGGTTAGGGTTAGGGTGAGGGTTAAGATTAGGGTTGGGGGAGTGTTAGGATGAGGGTTAGGCTTAGTATTAGGGTTAGGGGGAAGGCTAGGCTGAGGGTGAGGTTTATGTTTAGGGTTAGGGTGAGGTATAGGGTTAGGTTTAGGTTGAGGGTGAGATTATGGTTAGTGTTAGGGTTAGGTTGAGGCTGAGGGTGAGGTTTAGGGTTAGGGTTAGTGTTAGGGTTAGGGTTAAGGTGAGGGATAGGATGAGGGTGAGGGTTAGGGTTATGGTTAGGATTAGGATTAGGGTAAGGGTTCGGGTGAGTGTGAGGGTTATTGTTACGGTTAGGCTTAGGCTTAGGCTGAGGCTGAGGGTGAGGGTGAGGTTTAGGCATAGGGTGAGGGTTAGGGTTAGGGTTAGGTTTAGGGCGAGTGTTAGGATGAGGGTTAGGCTTAGGATTAGGGTGAGGGTGAGGGCTAGGGTGAGGATGAGGTTTAGGGTTAAGGTTAGGGTTAGGGTGAGGTTTAGGTTTAGAGTTAGGGTGAGAAGGAGGTTTAGGTTTAGAGTTAGGGTTAGGGTGAGGCTGAGGGTTTGGGTTAGGGTTAGTGTTAGATTTAGGGTTAGGGTAAGGGTTAGGGTGATGGTGAGGGTTAGGCTTAGTGTTAGGATTAGGGTTAGGGTAAGGTTTAGGGTGAGTGTGAGAATTAGAATTAGGTTTAGGGTTAGGCTGAGGATGATGGTGAGGGTGAGGGTTAGGGTTATGCTGAGGGTTAGGTTTAGGGCTAGGGTGAGAGTTAGGGTTCCAGTTAAGTTTAGGGTTAGGGTTAGGTTTACGGTGAGAGTGAGGGTTAGGATTAGGTTGATGGTTAGGGTTAGGGTTAGGGCTAGGGTTAGGGTGAGGGTTAGGGTTAGGGTTAGGGTGAGGGTTAGGATGAGATTTAATGTTAAGATTAGAGTTAGGGTGAGGGCTAGGGTGAGGGTGAGGGTTATGGTTAGGATGAGGTTTAGAGTTAGGCTTAGGGTTAAGGTTAGGTTGAGGGTGAGGTTTAGGGTTAGAGTTAGGGTTAGTGTTCGGGTTAGGGTTAGGTGAAGGTTCGGGTTAGGCTTAGGCTTAGGCTTAGGCTTAGGCAGAGCATGAGGTTGAGGCTTAGAGTTAGGGTCAGGGTGAGGGTTAGGGTTAGGGTGAGTTTGTGGATGATGGTGAGGGTTAGTGTTAGGCTTAGTGTGAGTGTTAGGGTTAGGGTGAGGGTTATGGTTAGGGTGAGGGTTAGTGTTAGGGTTGGGCTTAAGCTTATTCTTAGTGTAACGCTGAGTGTTAGGGTGAGGGTGAGTGTGAGGGTTAGGGTTAGTGTTAGGGTTAGGCTTAATGGTAGTCTAAGGGAGAGGGTGAGGGTGAGGTTTAGGGTTAGGGTGAGGGTGAGGTTTAGGTTTAGAGTTTGTGTTAAAGTGAGGGTTAGTGTGAGGGTTAGTGTTAGGGTTAGTTTTTGGGTTTGGTTTTAGCCTGAGTTTTAGGGTGAGGTTTAGGGTTAGGGATAGGGTTAGTTGTAGGATTAGGGTTTGGGTGAGGGTGAGTGTGAGGGTTAGGGTTCGGTTAATGTTAGGGTTAGGCTTAGGTTTAGGCTGAGGGTGAGGGTTAAGGTTAGGGTGAGGGTGAGGGTTATGATGAGGGTTAGGTTTAGGATTAGGGTTAATGTGAGGGCTATTGTGAGGGTGAGGATTAGGGTTAGGGTTAAGTTTAGGGATAGGGTGAGGGATAGGATTAGGGCTTGGTTTAAGGTGAGGGTTCGGGTTAGGGTTAGGGTTCAGGTTAGCATGAGGGTTCCGGTTAGGATTAGGTTTAGGATGAGGGCTAGGGTGAGCGTGAGGATTAGGGTTAGGGTTAGGTTGAGGTTTATTGATCGGGTTTAGGATGAGGGCTAGGGTGAGGGTGAGGTTGATGTTTAGGGTTAGGGTTAGGGTTAGGGTTAGGATTAGGGTTAAGGTGAGGGTGAGTGTGAGGGTTAGTGATAGGTTAGGCTTAGGCTTAGGGTTAGGCTGAGGGTGAGGTTGGGGTTGAGGATTAGGGCTAGGGTGATGGTTACGGTTAGTGTTAAGGTGAGGGTTAGTTTGTGGATTAGGGTTAGGGTTCGGGTTACGGTGAGGGCTAGGGTGAGGATTAGGGTAAGTCTTAGGATTTGGCTTAGGCTTATTCTGAGTATCTGTTTGAAGTTGAGGGTTAGGTTTAGGGTGATGCTTAGGTTGACGGTTAGAATGAGGTTTAGGTTTAGGGTGAGGGTTAGGGTGAGGTTTATGTTAAGGGTAATGGTTAGGTTAAATCTTAGGGTGAGGGTTAAGATAAAGGTGAGGGTTATGGTTAGGTTTAGGGTTCTGGTAAGGGTTAGGGTTAGGGTGAGGGTCTGGGTTAGAATTAGGGTGAGGTCTAGGGTGAGGGTGAAGGTTAGGGTTAGTGTTAGGGTTAGGGTGAGGATAAGGGTTAGGGTGAGGCTTATGGTTAGTGTGAGGGTTAGGGTTTGTGTTACGTTAATTGTTAGGGTTAGGGTTACAGTTACAGTTACAGTGAAGGTGAGGGTGAGGTTTAGGGTTAGGGTAGAGTTAGGGCTAGGGTGAGGGCTAGGTTGAGGGTTAGGGTTAGGGTTAGTGTGAGGTTTAGTGTGAGTATGAGGGTTAGGGTTAGGGTGAGGGTGAGGGTTAGAATTAGTGTTAGGGTGAGGGCTAGGGTCAGGGTGAGGGTTAGGGTTAGGGTTAGGGTGAGGTTTAGGATTAGGGTGAGGGTTAGGGTTAGGGTTAGGGTTAGGGTTAGGGTTAGGGTTAGGGTTAGGGTTAGGGTTAGGTTTAGGCTTAGGGTAAGTCTGAGGGTGACAGTGGGGTTGAGGATTAGGGTTAGGGTTAGGGTTCGGGATTGGGTTATTGTTAGTGTTATGGTTAGGGTTCAGTTTGCCGTGAGGGTGAGGTTGAGGTTTAGGATTAGGGTTAGTGTTAGGGTTAGTGTTAGGGTGAGAGTTAGGAGGAGTGTTAGGGTTGGGGATAGGGTTAGGATTAGGGTTAGGGTGAGGGTGAGTGTGTGTGTTAGCGTTAGCTTTAGGGTTAGGCTGTGGGTGAGGTTGAGGGTGAGGCTCAGGATTAGGGTGAGGGTTAAGGTTAGGGTTGGGGGAGGGTTAGTGTGAGGGTTAGGGTTAGGATTAAGGTTAGGGGGACGGGCTAGGGTGATGGTTAAGTTTAGGGGTAGGGTTAGGGTTAGGTTTTGGTTTAGGGTTAGGGTTAGAGTAAGGGTGAGAGTGAGATTTAGGGTTAGAGTTCGTCTTAGGGTTAGGCTGAGGGTGTGTGTTAGGGTTAGGGTTAGTGATGGGGTTAGGGTGAAGGTGAGTGTTAGGGTGAGGGTGAATATTTGGGTTAAGTTTAGGATTAGGATTAGGGTTTGTGTTAGGGTGAGTGTGAGGGTTAGGATTAGGGTTAGGCTTAGGCTTAGGCTGAGGCTGAGGGTGAGGGTGGAGGTGAGGGTTAGGGTGAGGGTTAGGTTTAGTGTTAGGGTGAGAGTTGGGGTTCAGGTTAAGATTAGGTTTAGGGTGAGCATTAGGGTAAGGGGTACAGTGAGAATGAGGTTTAGGTTTAGGGTTAGATTTAGGGTTAGGGGAGGGTTAGTTCGTGAGTTAATGTTAGGGTTAGGGTTAGGGTTAAGGTTAGGTTGAGGGTTAGGTTGAGGTTAAGGGTTAGGGTCAGGGTTAGGGTTAGGATTAGGCTTAGGGTGAGGGTGATTGTGAGGGTAAGGGTTAGGGTTACGCTTAGGCTTAGGGTTAGGCTGAGTGTGAGGGTGGGTGTGAGGATTAGGGTTAGGGTTATGGTTATGGTTTGGTTTAGGGTTTGGGTTAGGGTTAGAGTTAGGTTTAGGGTTAGGGTGAGGTTTAGGGTTAGAGTTAGGGTTAGGGTGAGGGTTAGGTTGAGGGTTAGGGTGCGACTTTGGGGGAGGTTTAGTGTTAGTGATAGGTTTAGGTTTCAGGTTAGGGAGAGTGTGAGTGTGTGGGTTTGGGTTAGGTTTAGGGTTAAGCTTAGGGTTAGGCTGAGGGTGAGTGTTAGGGTTAGGTTTAGGATGAGGTTTAGGGTTAAGGTTAGGGTTAGGGTGAGGGTTAGGCAGCGGATGAGGGTTAGGGTTAGGGTTAGGGAGTTTAGGGTTAGAATTAAGGTTAGGGTGTGGGTACTGTTAAGTTTAGGGTTAGGGTGAAGTTTAGGGTTATGGTGAGGTTTGGGTTTAGTGTGAGGTTTAGTGTTAAGGTGAGGGTAATTCTTAGGGTGAGGTTTAGGGTTAGGGTGAGGGTTATCATTAGGGTGAGGTTTAGGGTTAGGGTTAGGTTTATTGTTAGGGTTAGGGTTAGGGTTATGGTTACGGTGAGGGTTAGGGCGATGATAAGGTTTAGGGTTAGGGTTAGTGTGAGATTTAAAGTTACGGTTAGGGTTAGATTTAGGTTTAGGTTGAAGTTGAGGTTTAGGGTTACAGTTAGGGTTAGGATGAGGGTTATGGTGAGTGTTAGGGTTAGTGTTAGGGTTAGGGTTAGGGTGAGGGTTAGGGTGAGGGTTAGGGTTAGTGATAGGGTTAGGATTAGGTTTAGGGATTAGATGAGGGTGAGTGTGAGGGCTAGGGTTAGTGTTAGGTTTAGGCTTAGATTTAGGCTGAGGGTGAGCCTGAAGGTGAGGGATAGGTTTAGGGTGCGGGTTACGGTTAGGGTTAGAGTTAGGCTTAAGGTGAGGTTTAGGGTTAGGGTTAGGGTTAAGTTTCTGGTAATAGTGAGGGTTAGAGTTAGCATTAGGGTAAGGGTGAGGGGTAGGGTTAGGTTTAGGGTGAGTGTTAGCGTTAATGTGAGGTTTAGGGTTAGGGTTAGGGTTAGTTTGAGGGTTAGGTTGAGGGTTAGGGTTTGGGTTAGGGTTAGGGTGAGTATGAAGTTTACGGTGAAGTTTAAGTTAGGCTTAGTGTTAGGATTAGGGTGAGGTTAGGGGTTAGGGTGAGGGTTAGTCTTAGGGTTAGGGTGAGGGTTAAGATTAGCTTTAGGGTTTCAGTGAGGGTGAGGGTTAATGTTAGGGTGAGGGTTAGGTTTAGGATTATGGTTAGGGTGATGGTGATGTTTAAGATTAGGGTTAGGGTTATTGTAAGTGTTATTTTTGCAGTGACGGTGAAGGTTAGGGTTAGGTTTAGGGTTAGTTTTAGGGTTAGGATTAGTGTTAATGTTAGGGTTAGGTTTAGACTTATTGTTTGGGTGAGGGTGGGGGTGAGGATGAGGGTTAGCCTTAGGGATAGGGTGAGGTTTAGGGTTAGGGTTAGGATTAGGGATAGGGTCAGGGTGAGGTTTAGGGTTAGTCTTAGGTTGAGGGGGAGGTTTAGCGTGAGGGTTAGGGTTAGGGTTAGGGATAGGATTAGCTTTAGGGTGAGGGTGAGTGTGAGGGTTAGGGTTAGGATTAGGCTTTGGCTTAGGGTTAGGCTGAGGGTGAGGGTGGGTTTGAGTATTAGGCTTAGTGTGATGGTGAGCCTTAGGGTTAGGGTGAGGGTTAGGATGAGGTTTATGGTTAGGATTAATGTTAGGGTAAGGGCTAGCGTGAGGGTGAGGTTTAGGGTTACGGTTAGGTTTAGGCTGAGGATGATGGTGAGGGTGAACTTTAGGGTTATGGTGATGGATAGGGTTAGTGTAAGGGTGAGGGTTAGGATGTGGGTTCGTGTTAGGGTGAGGGTTAGTAGGAGTGTGACGGTAAGAGTAAAAGTGAGGGTTACAGTAAGGGTGAGGGTTAAGGTAAGGGTTAGGGTTAGGGTTAGATTGAGGATTAGGGTTAGGGGTAATGTGAGGTTTTGGGTGAGGATGAGGGTTGGGGTGAGGTTTAGGGTTAGAATTAGGGTTAGGGTGAGTTCTAGCGTTAGGGTGAGGGTTAGTGTTAAGGTTAAGTTTAGGGTGAGGTTTAGGGTGAGGGGTAGGTTTAGGTTTAGGGTGAGGGTTAGGTTTAGTTTGAGGGTTATGGTTCGGGTGAGTGTGAGGGTGAGGTTAAGGTTTATGGAGAGGGTTAGGGTGAGGGTGAGGGTTAGGGTTAGTGTTAGGGTGAGGGTGAGGGTTAGGATTAGGTTTAGGTTTAGGGTGAGGTTTAGGGTGAGGGTGAGGGTGAGGGTTAAAGTTAGGGTTAGGTTTGTGGTGTGGGTAAGTGATAGCATGAGGGTTAGGGTTAGTGTTAGAGTTAGCATTAGGTTTAGGGTGAGGGTTAGGTTTAGGGTTAGGGTGAGGGTGCGGGTGAGAGTGAGGGTTAACGTGAGGATTAGGATGAGTTTTAGGGTTAGGGTGAGAGTTAAGGTTACGTTAGCTTGAGCGTGAGGGTGAGGGTTAGGTTTAGTGTGAGGGTTAGGTTTATGATCAGAATTAGTTTTATGGTTAGGGTGAAGGTTAGGGTTAGGGTGAGTGGTAGGGTTAGGGGTGGTATTAGGATTAGGGTTAGGTTTAGGGTGAGTGTGAGGGTTAGTTTTAGGGTTAGGGTTTGGCTTAGGTTTAGGCTTAGGGTGAGGTTGACGGTTATGGTTAGGGTGAGGTTAAGGTTTATGGTTTGGATTAGGGTTAGGGTGCAGGCTAGGGTGAGGGTGAGAGTTAGGGTTAGGGTTAGGCTTAGGCTTAGGGTTAGGCTGAGGGTGAGGGTGGGTGTGAGAAATAGGTTTTGGGTGATGGTTAGCGTTAGGGTTAGGGTGAGGGTTAGGATGAGGGTTAGGGTTAGGATTTGGTTTAGGTTTAGGGCTAGGATGAGGGTGAGGGTTAGGGTTAAAGATAGGGTTAGATTTAGGATTAAGGGTAGAATGAGGGTGAGTGTGAGGGTTAGGGTTAGCGTTAGGCTTAGGCTTAGGGTTAGGCTGAGGGTGAGGGTGGAGGTGAGAAATAGGTTTTGGGTGGTGGTTAGGGTTAGGGTTAGGGTGAGGATTATGATGAGGGTTAGAGTTAGGTTTAGTTTTAGGGTTAGGTCTAGGGTTAGGGTGAGGGTTAGTGTTAGGCTTAGGCTTAGGCTTAGGGTTAGGCTCATGGTTAGGGTAAGGGTGAGGGTTAATGTTTGGGTGATGGATAGGGTTAGGGTTAGGGTGAGTGTTAGGATGAGGGTTAGGGTTAGGGTGAGTGTTAGGATGAGCGTGACGGTAAGAGTAAATGTGAGGGTTAGGCTGAGGGTGAGTGTTCCCCTAAGGGTGATGGTTAGGATTTGGGTGAAGGTTAGGATAAGGGTTAGGTTGAGGAGTAGGGTGAGGGTGAGGGTTAGGATGAGGTTTAGGGTTAGGATTAGGGTGAGTTTTAGGGTTATGGTGAGGGTTAGTGTTAGGGTGAGTGTTAGGGTGAGGTTTAGCATTAGGGTTATCCTTAGGGTTAGGGTGAGGGTTAGGATGAGGGTTAGGCTTAGGATTAGGGTGAGGGTTAGGGTGAGGGTGAAGGTTAGGGTTCTGGTGAGGGTTGGTGTTATTATTAGGGTTAGGGTCAGGTTTAGGGTGACGGTGAGGTTTAGGGTGTGGGTTGGGGTGAGGGTTAGGGTTAGGGTTAAGGTGAGGGTTAGGATAAGGGGTAGGGTTAGGGTTAGGGTGAGGGTTAGATTGAGGATTAGGTTTAGGGTTAATATGAGGTTTAGGGTGAGGATGAGGTTTAGGGTTAGGTTGAGGATTAGGGTTAGAATTAGGGTTAGGGTTAGGGCTAGGGTGAGGTTTAGGGTTAGGGTTAGGGTTAGGGTAGGGTTTAAGGTTAGGGTGAGGGTGAGGTTAAGGTTTAGGGTGAGGGTTAGTGTGGGGGTGAGGGTTAGGGTTAGGGTTAGGGTGAGGGTAAGGTTGAGGGTTAAGGTGAGTGTTAGGGTGACGGTGAGGGTGAGGGTTAGGGTTGGGGTTAGGGTTAGAGTGAAGGTTAGGTTGAGGGGTAGTGTTAGGTTTAGGGTGAGGATTAGGGATAGTGTGAGGGTTAGGGTTTGAGTGAGGGTAAGGGTCAGGTGAGGTTTAGGGTTAGGGTGAGGGTTAGCATTATTGTTAGGGTCAGGTTTAATGTTAGGTTGGAAGTCAGGGTTAGGGTGAGTGTTAGGGTGAGTGTTAGGGTTAAGGTAAGTGATTGGGTTAGGGTGAGGTTTATGTTTAGGGTGATGTGTAGAATGAGGTTGGGTTAGGGTGAGGGTGACAATGAAGGTTAAGGTATGGATGCGGGTTAGTGTTAGGGTAAGGGTTAATATTACGGTGAGGGTTAGGGTGACGGTGAGGGTAAAGGTTAGGTTTATGGTGAGGGTTAGGGTTAGAGTTAGGGTGAGGGGTAGGGTTAGAGTTAAGGTTACAGTTAGTGTGAGGGTTAGGGTTAGGGTGAGGATAAGGTAAGCTTGAGGGTTGGAGTGAGGGTGAGGTTTACGGTTACTGTTAGGGTGAGGGTTAGGCTTAGGGTTATGTTTATTTGGAGGGTGAGTGTTTGAGTTAGGATGAGCGTTCTTGAGAGTGTGAGAGTTAGGGTTTGGGTGAGGGTTAGGGTTAGGGTGAGTGTTAGGGTGATGGTGAGGGTGAGGGTTACGGTTGGGGTTAGGGTTAGAGTGAGAAGTAGGGTGAGGTGTAGGGTTAGGGTTAGGGTGAGAGTTAGGTTTACTGTGAGAGTTAGGGTTAGGGTGAGGTGTAGGATTACTGTGAGTGTTCAAGTTAGGATTAGGCTTAGTGTTAGGGTGAGGGTAAGGGTTAGGTTGAGGGTTAGGGTTAGAGTGAGGGTTAGGGTTAATGTGAGGGTTAGGGTTAGGGTTAGGGTTAGGCTTAGGCATAGGTTTAGGCTGAGGGTGATGTTGAGGGTGAGGGTTAGTGTTATGGTGATAGATATGGTTAGGTTTAGGGTGAGGGTTATGATGAGGGTTCGTGTTAGGTTGAGGGTTAGTATGAGCCTGAGGGTTACAGTAAGGGTGAGGGTTAGGTTTAGGTTGAGGGTTAGTGTAAGGGTTAGGGTTAGGGTTAGATTGAGGATTAGGTTTAGGGGTAGTGTGAGGTTTAGTGTGACGATGAGGGTTAGGGTGAGGTTTAGGGTTAGAATTAGGGTTAGGGTGAGGGCTAGCATGAGGCTGAGGGTTAGGGTAAGGGTTAAGTTTAGTTTGAGGGTTAGGGTGAGGGGTAGGGTTAGGTTTAGGGTGAGGGTTAGGGTTAGTGTGAGGGTTAGGGTTAGGGTGAGGAGAAGGTAAGCGTGAGGGTTGGAGTGAGGGTGAGGTTTAGGGTTACTGTTAGTGTGAGGGTTAGAGATACGGTTAGGGTGAGGGTTAGGCTTAGGGTTATGTTTATTTTGAGGGTGAGTGTTTGAGTTAGGATGAGTGTTCTTGAGAGTGTGAGAGTTAGAGTTTGGGTGAGGGTTAGGGTTAGGGTGAGTGTTAGGGTGACGGTGAGGGTGAGGGTTAGGGTTGGGGTTAGGGTCAGAGTGAGGGGTAGGGTGAGGTGTAGGGTTAGGGTTAGGGTGAGTGTTACGTTTACTGTGAGGGTTAGGGATAGGGTGAGGTTTAGGGTTACTGTGAGGGTTCCAGTTAGGATTAGGCTTAGTGTTAGGGTGAGGGTAAGGGTTAGGTTGAGGGTTAGGGTTAGAGTGAGGGTTAGGGTTAATGTGAGGGTTAGGGTTAGGGTGAGGGTTAGGGTTAGGGTGATGTTTAGGGTGAGGTTGAGGGTTAGTGTGAGTGTGAAGGTTCGGATGTGTGTTTGGGTTAGGTTTAGGGTTAATGTGAGGGTTAGGGTTAGTGTGAGGGTGAGGGTGAGGGTGAGGTTTAGGGTTAGGGTGAGGGTTAGGCTAAGGGTTAAGGTGAGCGTTAGGTTTAGGGTGATGTTTAGTTTGAGGGTGAGGGTTAGCGTGAGATTGAGGGTGAGGTTTCGGTTGAGGGTTTGGGTTAGGGTTAAGGTGAGGGTGAGGGTTAGGTTTAGGGTTAGGGTTAGGCTTAGGGTGAGGGTGATTGTGAGGTTTATAGTTAGGGTTATGGTTAGGCTTAGGTTTAAGCTTAGGTTGAGGTGAGTTTGAGGGTTAGGGTTAGGGTGACTGTGAGCATTAGGGTTAAGGTTAGGGATAGGATGAGGGTTAGATGAGGGTGAGGGTTAGGGTTCGGGTGAGTGTTAGGCTTAGGGTTAGGGTGAGGGTGAGGGTGGGGGTGAGTATTAGGCTTAGGGTGATGGTTAGCATTAAGGTTAGGGGGAGGGTTAGGATGAGGTTTAGCAGTAGGATTAGGGTTTGGGTGAGGGCTAGGGTGACAGTGAGTGTTAGGGTTAGGGTTAGGCTTAGGCATAGGTTTAGGCTGAGGGTGATGGTGAGGGTGAGGGTTAGTGTTATGGTGATGGATATGGTTAGGTTTAGGGTGAGGGTTAGGATGAGGGTTCGTGTTAGGGTGAGGGTTAGTATGAGCCTGAGGGTTACAGTAAGGGTGAGGGTTAGGTTTAGGTTGAGGGTTAGTGTAAGGGTTAGGGTTAGGGTTAGATTGAGGATTAGGGTTAGGGTTAGGCTGAGGGTTAGTGTTAGAATTAGGGTTAGGGTGAGGGTTAGGGTTAGGGTTAGGGTTAGGGTGATGTTTATGTTTATGGTGAGGGTTAGGTTTAGTGTGAGGGTTAGTGTTAGGGTGAGGGTAAATGTTAGGGTGAGGTTTAGCGTTAGGGTGAGGGTTATGGTTAGGGTGAGGTTTAGGGTTAAGGTTAGGGTTATTGTTAGGGTTAGGGTTAGGTTTATATTTATGGTGAGGTTGAGGGTGAGGGGGAGGTTTAGGGTTAGGGTTAGGGTGAGATTTAGGGTTAGGGTTAGGGTTAGATTTAGGGTTAGGGTGAAGTTGAGGTTTCGGGTTAGAGTTAGGGTTAGGGTGAGGGTTAGGGTGAGTGTTAGGGTTAGGGTTAGTGTTAGGGTTAGGCTTAGGGTGAGGGTTAGGTGTACGGATAGGTAAGTTTAGGATTAGGGTTAAGGTGAGGGTGAGTGTGAGGGTTAGGGTTAGTGTTAAGTTTAGGCTTAGAGTTAAGCTGAGGGTGAGGGTGAAGGTGAGGGTTAGGGTTAGGGTGAGGGTTAGGGTTAGGTTTAGGGTTAGAGTTAGCCTTAAGGTGAGGTTTAAGGTTAGGTTTAGGGTTCTGGTAATGGTGAGGGTTAGAGTTAGCATCAGGGTTAGGGTGAGGGTTTGGGTTATGGTTAGGGTGAGTGTTAGGGTTAATGTGAGGTTTAGGGTTAGGGTTAGGGTTAGGGTGAGGGTTAGGTTGAGGGTTGGGGTTTGGGTTAGGATTAGGCTGAGGGTGAGGATTAGGGTGAGATTTAGTTTAGGCTTAGTGTTAGGAATAAGGTGAGGTTAAGGGTTAGGTTGAGGGTTAGGCTTAGGGTTAGGGTGAGAGTTAAGATGAGGGTTAGGGTTTCAGTGAGGGTGAGGGTTAATGTTAGCGTGATGGTTAGGGTTAGGATTAGGGTTAGGGAGTGGGTGATGGTTAGGATTACGGTTAGGGTTGTTGTAAGTGTTTTGGTTACTGTTACATTTCCAGTGAGGGTGAGGCTGAGGGTGGAGGTTAGGGTTAGGGTTAGGGTTAGTTTTAGGGTTAGGGTTAGTGTTAATGTTAGGGTTAGGGTTTGACTTTCGGTTTGGGTGAGGGTGAGGGTGAGGGTTAATTTTAGGGTTAGGGTGAGGTTGAGGCTTAGGGTTAGGATTAGGGATAGGGTCAGGGTGAGGTTTAGGGTTAGAGTTAGGTTGAAGGGGAGGGTTAGGGTGAGGGTCAGGGTTAGGGTTAGTGTTAGGGTTCTCATTAGGTATAGGGTGAGTGTTAGGTTGAGGTTTAGGGTTAGGTTTGGGATTAGGTTAGGGTGAGGGTGAGTGTGAGGTTTAGGGTTAGGCTTAGGCTTAGGCTTAGGTTTAGACTGAGGGTGAGGGTGGATATGAGTATTAGGCTTTTTGTGATGTTTATCCTTAGGGTTAGTGTGAGGGTTAGCATGAGGGTTAGGGATAGGATTAGGGTTAGGGTGAGGGCTACGGTGAGGGTGAGGGTTAGGGTTAGGGTTAGGTTTAGGCATAGGTTTAGGCTGAGGGTGATGGTGAGTTTGAGGGTTAGGGTTATGGTGATGGATATTGTTATTGTTAGCGGGAGGTTTAGGATGAGGGTTCGGGTTAGGGTGAGGGTTAGTATGAGCGTGATGGTAAGAGTAAAGTTGAGGGTTAGGCTGAACGTGAGGGTTACAGTAAGGGTGAGGGTTAGGGTTAGGGTGAGGGTTAGGGTAAGTGTTAAGGTTAGGGTTAGATTGAGGATTAGGGTTAGGGTTAGTGTGAGGTTTAGGGTGAGGATGAGGGTTAGGGTTAGAATTAGAGTTAGGGTGAGGGCTAGCATGAGGGTGAGGGTTAGGGTTAGGGCTAAGTTTAGGGTAGGGTTAGGGTGAGGCGTAGGGTTAGGTTTAGGGTGAGGGTTAGGTTTAGTGTGAGGGTTATGGTTAGGGTGAGGGTGAGGGTGAGGGTAAGGGTTATGGTTAGGGTTAGGTTGAGGGTGGGGGTTAGGGTTATGATTAGTTTTAGTGTTAGGGTGAGGTTTAGGGTGAGGGTGAGGGTTCAGGTTAGGGTTACGTTTGTGGTGTGGGTGATAGCATGAGGGTTAGGGTGAGTGTTAGAGTTAGCATTAGGGTTAGGGTGAGGGTTAAGTTTAGGGTTTGGGTGAGGGTGAGGGTGAGAGTTTGGTTTAAGTTGAGGATTAGGGTGAGTTTTAGGGTTAGGGTGAGGGTTAGGGTTAGGGTTAGCGTGAGGGTGACGGTGACGGTAACGGTTAGGGTTAGAGTTATGGTGAGGGTTTGATTAAGTGTGAGGTTTAGGGTGAGGATGAGGTTAAGGGTTAGTGTGACAGTTATGCTGCGTGTGAGGGTTAGGGTTAGGGTTTGGTTTAGGGTGAGGGTTAGTGTGAGGGTTAGGGCTAGGGTTATGCTTAGGGTTAGTTTGAGGGTTATGCTGAGGGTTAGGATTAGGATTAGGGTGAGGGTTAGGTTGAGGGTTAGGGTGAGGTTGAGGGTTAGTATTAGGGTGAGGGTTATGGTTATTATTAGGGTTAGGGTTAGGTTTAGGGTGACTGAGGTTTAGGGTGAGGGTTAGAGTTAGGGTTAATGTGAGGGTTAGGATAAGGGGTAGAGTTATGGATAGGTTTAGGGTTAGGATTAATGTGAGGTTAAGAATTAGGGTGAGGGTGAGGTTTAGGGTTAGGAATAGTGATAGGGTTATTGTTACGCTGAGGGTGAGGGTGAGGGTGAGAGTTGGGTTTAGGTTTGGGTGAGGGCTATGGTGAGGGTTAGGGTATGGGTGAGGGTTAGTGTGAGGGTGATTGTAAAGATAAAATTGAGGGTTAGGCTGAGGATGAGAGTTAAGATAAGGGTGAGGGATAGGGTTAGGGTGAGGGTTAGGTTAAGGGTTAGGGATAGGGTGAGGGTTAGATTGAGGATTAGGTTAGGGTTAGTGTGAGGTTTGGGGTGAGGATGAGGGTTATGATTAGGTTGAGGGTTAGGTTTAGAATTAAGGTTACAGTGAGGGCTAGGCTGAGGGTGAAGTTTAGCTTTAGGGTTAGGGTAAGGTTTAGGGTTAAGGTGAGAGTTAGTGTTAGTGTGAGGGTTAGTGTTAGAGTTAGGGTTAGTGTTAGGGTGAGGGGAATTGTTAGGGTGAGGGTTAGTGTTAGGGATAGGTTATGCTTAGGGTTAAAGTTAGGTTGAGGGTGATTGTGTGGGTTAGGGTTAGGTTTAGGTTTAGGGTTAGGGTTATGCTGACGGTGAGGTTGAGCTTGAGGATTAGGGTTAGGGTGATGGTGAGGATTAGGGTTAGGGTGAGGGTTAGGATGAGGGTTAGGATGAAGGTGAGGTTTAGGGTTAGGTTTAGGGTGAGGTTTAGGGTTAGGGTTAGGGTTAGGTTGAGGTTGAGGTTTAGGTTTAGAGTTAGGGTTAGGGTGATTGTTAGTGTTAGGGTTAGTGTTAGGTTTAGGGTTAGGGTGAGTGTTAGGGTTAGGGTTAGGGTTAGTGTTATGGTGAGGGTGAGGTTTAGGGTTATGGTGAGGCTTAGGGTTAGTATGAGGGTTAGTGTTAGGGTGAGGGTAAGTGTTAGGGTGAGGGTTAGGATTAGGTTTAGGGTTAGGGTGAGGTTTAGGATGAGGGTGAGTTTTAAGGTTAGGGATAGGTTTGTGGTGTGGGTAATTGATAACATGAGGTTTAGGGTGAGGGTTAGAGTTAGCATTAGGGCTAGGGTGAGGGTGAGGGTGAGGATGCAGGTGAGAGTGAGGGTTAGGGTGAGGTTTAGGGTTAGGGTGAGGGTTCGGGTTAGGGTGTGTGTTAGGATTAGGGTTTTCCTTAGGGTTAGGGTGAGGGTTAGGCTGAGGTTTAGGCTGAGGTTTAGGCTGAGGTTTAGGCTTAGGATTAGGGTGAGGGTTAGGGTGAGGGTGAAGGTTAGAGTTCTGGTGAGCTTTAGGATTATTATTAGGGTTACAGTCAGCTTTAGGGTGACGGGGAGGTTTAGGCTTAGGGTTGGGGTGTGGTTTAGGGTTAGGGTTAAGGTGAGTGTTAGGATAAGGGGTAGGGTTAAGGTCATGGTTAGGGTTAGGTTTAGTGTGAGAGTTAGATTTAAGGTTAGGGTTAGGATTAGTGTGAGGGTAAGAATTAGGGTGATGGTTAGGGTGAGGGTGAGGTTTAGGGTTAGGAATAGTGATAGGGTTAGTGTTAGGCTGAGGGTGAGGGTGAAGGTGAGGGTGAGGGTTAGGGTTAGGTTTAGGGTGAGGGCTGGGGTGAGGGTTAGGGATAGGGTGAGTGTTAGGGTGAGGGTGATGGTAAGGGTAAAGGTGAGGGTTAGGCTGAGGGTGAGGTTTAATATAAGCGTGAGTTTTAGTGTTAGGGTGAGGGTTAGGGTAAGGGTTCGGGTTAGGGTTAGGGTGAGGGTTAGACTGATTATTAGGGTTAGGGTTAATGTGAGGATGAGGGTTAGGTTTAGGGTGAGGGTGAGGGTTACTATTAGGGTTAGGGTGAGGGCTAGGGTGAGGGTGAGGGTTAGAGATAGTGTAAGGGTTAGGGCTAGGTTTAGGATTAGGGTGAGGGTTAGGGTTAGAATTAGGGTTAGGGTGAGGGCTAGGGTGAGGTTTAGGGTTAGGTTTAGGGTTAGGGTGAGGTTTAGGTTTAGGGTGAGGGTGAGGTTAAGGTTTAGGGTGAGGGGTAGGGTGAGGGTTAGGCTTAGCGTTAGGGTTAGGGTGAGGATAAGGTTGAGGTTTAGGCTGAGTGTTAGGGTGACGGTGAGGGTGAGGGTGAGGGTTGGGGTTAGGGTTAGAGTGAGTGTTAGGGTGAGGGGTAGAGTTAGGGTTAGGGTGTGGATTAGGGTTACTGTTAGGGATAGGTTTAGAGTGAGGATAAAGGTTAGGGTGAGGGTTAGGGATAGGGTGAGGGTTAGCGTTAGGGTTAGGGTGAGGGTTAATGTTAGGTTGGAGGTTAGGGTTAGGTTGAGGGTTAGGGTGAGTTTCAGGTTTCGTGTGAGTAATAGGGTTAGGGTTAGAGTGAGGGTTATGGTTAGGGTGATGTGTAGAATGAGGGTTAGGGTTAGGGTGAGATTTAAGGTAAGGGTAAGGTTTAGGGTGAGGGTGAGGGTAAGGGTTAGGATTAGGGTGAGGGTTAGTGTTAGGGTTACGGTTAGAATTAGGGAGAGGGGTAGGGTGAAGAGTAGTGTTAAAGTTAAGTTTAGGGTTAGTGTGAGTGTTAGGGTTAGGGTGAGGATTAGGTAAGGGTGAGGGTTGGGGTGAGGGTTAGTGTTAGAGTGAGGATGAGGGTTCTGGAGAGTGTGAGGGTTAGGGTTTGGGTGATGGTTAGGGTTAGTGTGAGTGTTAGGGTGACGGTGAGGGTGAGTGTTAGGGTTGGGATTAGAGTTACAATGAGGGGTAGGGTGAGGGGTAGGGTTAGGTTTAGGGTGAGGGTTAGGGTTACTGTGAGGGTTAGCATTAAGGTGAGGTTTAGGGTTACTGTGAGGGTTCAAAGTAGGGTTAGGCTTAGTGTTAGGGTTAGGGTAAGGGTTAGGTTGAGGGTTAGGGTTAGGGTGAAGGTTAGGGTTAATGTGAGGGTTAGGTTTAGGGTGAGGGTTAGGGTAAGGGTTAGGGTTAGGGTGATGTTTAGGGTGAGGGTGAGGGTTAGGGTGAGGGTGAAGGTGAAGGTTGGGTTGAGTGTTTGGGTTAGGGTTAGGATGGGGTTGAGGGTGATGGTGAGGCTTAGGGTTAGTTTTAGGGTAAGGTTGAGTGTGAGGGTTAGGGATAAGGTTAATCTTAGGCTGAGGGTGAGGGTGAGACTGAGGTTTAGGGTTAGGGTTAGGGTTAGCGTTAGGGTTATGGTGAAGGTTAGGGTTAGGTTGGAGGTTACGGTTAGGGTATGGGTTAGGGTTAGGGATAGGTTTAGTTTGAGGGTGATGATGAGGGTTAGGGTTAGGATTAGGGTTAAGGTGAGCCTGAGGTTGAGGGTTAAGTTGAGGGTTAGTGTTACGGTAGGGTTAGGCTAAGGGTTAGAGTGAGGTTTAGGTTTAGGGTGATGTTTAGGTTGAGGGTGAGGGTTAGGGTGAGGTTGAGGGTGAGGTTTCGGTTGAGGGTTTGGGTTAGGGTGGTGAGGGTGAAGGTGAGCATGAGGGTTAGGTTTAGAGTTAGGGTTAGGCTTAGGGTGAGGGTGATTGTGAGGGTTAGGGTTAGGGTTATTTTTAGGCTTAGGTTAAAGCTGAGGGTGAGTGTGAGGGTTAGGGTTAGGGTGAGTGTGAGCGTTAGGGTTAGGGTTAGGGATAGGCTGAAGGTTAGATGAGGGTGAGGCTTAGGTTTAGGGCGAGTGTTAGCCTTAGGGTTAGTGTGAGGGTTAGGGATAGTTTGATGGTTAGGGTGAGGTTTAGAGTAAGGGTGAGGGTGAGGGTGAGCGTGACTGTTAGGGTGCAGGTGAGGTTTAGGGTTAGGTTTAGGGTTAGGTTGAGGGCTTAGTGTTAGGGTTAGGATGATGGTTAGGATGAGGGGTAGGGTTAGGTTTAGGGTGAGGTTCAGGGTTAGATTAAGGGTTACCGTTAGGGTTAGGGATAGGGGGAGGTTTAAGGTGAGGGTTAGGGTTAGGTTTAGGGTTAAGGTGAGGGTTAGGGTGCGGGTAAGTTTTAGGGTGAGGGTTATTGTGAGTGTGAGGTTAGGGTTAGGTTATGGAGTGGTTTAGGGTTAGATTTAGGATGAAATTGAGGGTGAGAGTGTGGGTTAGGGATTAGTTTTAGGGTTAGGGTTAGTGTTATTGTTAGGGTTAGGGTTACGATTACAGTGAGGTTGCTGGTGAGGTAAGGTTTAGCGTTAGGGTTAGTGTTAGGGTGAGGGTTAGGGTGAAGGTAAGTGTTGGGGTGTGAGTTAGGGTTAGGGTGAGGTTAAGGGTTAGGGTTAGGGTTAGGTTGAGGGTTAGGTTTAGCATTAGGGTTACATTGAGGACTAGGGTGAGGGGTAGGGTTAGGTGAGGTTGAGGGTTAGTGTTAGGGTGAGTATTAGGGTGAGGGTAAGAATAAGGGTAAGGGTGAGGGTTAGGGTGAGTTTGAAGGTTACGTTAAGAGTGAAGGTTATGATGAGGGTGAGGTTTAGGGTGAGGTTTAGGATTAGGGTGAGGGTGAGATTGAGGGTTAGGGTGAGGGTAAGGGTTAGGGTTAGGCTGAGGGTAAGATAAGGTTGAGGGTTAGGGTTAGGTTTTGGGTGAGGGTTAGAGTGAGTGTGAGGTTTAGGGTTAGGGTTAGTGTTAGGGTGAGGGTAAGTGTTAGGGTTTTGTATAGGTTTACGGTGAGGGTGAAGGATAGGTTTTGGGTGAGGTTTAGGGTTAGGGTTAGGGTGAGGGTGAGGGTTAGTATAAAGTTTAGGGTTAGGGTTATTTTTAGGTTTATGTTTAGGTTTATGATTACGTTGACGGTGAGGGTTATGGTTAGGGTGAGGTTTAGGATTAGGGTTAGTTTTAGGGTTAGGGTTAGCATGAGGTTTAGGGTAAGTGGTAGGGTTAAGGTTAGGGTGAGGGTTAGGGTTAGTTTGAGGGTTACGGTTAGAGATAGGGTGAGGGTTAGGATGAGGGTTAGGGTGAGGGTAAGGTTTAGGGTGAGGGTTAGAGTGAGTGTGAGGTTTAGGGTTAGGGTTAGTGTTAGGATGAGGGTAAGTGTTAGGGTTAGGTTTAGGTTTATGGTGAGGGTGAGGGTTAGGTTTAGGGTGAGGGTTAGGGTTAGGTTAGGGTTAAGGTGAGGGTGAGGGTTAGGATAAAGTTTAGGTTTAGGGTTATTTTTAGAGTTATGTTTATGTTTATGGTTATGTTGAGGGTGAAGGTTAAGGTTATGGTGAGGTTTAGGAGTAGGGTTAGGTTTAGGGTTAGGGTTAGGATGAGGTTTAGGATGAGTGGTAGGGTTAAGGTTAGGGGGAGGGTTAGGGTTAGGGTTAGGGTTAGGGTGAGGGTTAGGATTAGTGTTAGAGTTAGGGTTAGGGTAAGGATGAGGGTTTCGGGTTAGGGTTAGGGTTAGGGTTAGTTTCAGGTTTTCGGTGAGGGTTATGATTAGGGTTAGGGTAAGGGTTAGCGTTAGGGTGAGGGTTATGGTTAGGATTAGTGTTAGAGTTAGTGTTAAGGTTAGGTTGAGGGTTATGGTGAGGGTGAGGTTTAGGGTTAGGTTTAGGTTTATAATGTGGGTGAGTGACAGTGTGAGGGTTAGGGTGAGTGTTAGAGTTAGCATTAGGGTTAGGGTGAAGGTTATGGTGAGGGTTAGGTTTAGTGTGAGTGTTAGGTTTAGGGTTAGGTTTAGGATTAGTGTGAAGGTAAGAATTAGGGTGATGGTTAGGGTGAGGGTGAGGTTTAGTGTTAGGATTTGGGTTATCGTTAGTGTTACGCTGAGGGTGATGGTGATGGTGAGGGTGAGGGTGAGTTTTAGGGTTAGGGTTAGGGTGAGGGCTAGGATGAGGGTTAGGGTTAGGGTGAGGTATAGGGTTAGGGTGAGGGTTAGGGTTAGAGTTAGGGTTAGGGTTAGGGTTAGTTTGAGGATGGTATGAGGGTGAGGTTTAGGGTGAGGTTTAGGGTTAGGGTTAAAATTAGGGTGAGGTTTAGGGTTACTGGTAGTGTTACGGTTATGGTTAGTATTAGGGTTAATGTGTGGGTTAGGGTTAGGGTGAGGATAAAGTAAGGGTTAGGGTTAGGGTGAGGGTGAGGTTTATGGTTACTGTTTGAGTGAGGGTTAGGGTTTGGTTTAGTGTTAAGGTAAGGTTGAGGGTGAGGGTTAGGGTTAGGCTTATGGTTAAGGAGAGGGTGAGGGTGAGTGTGAGGTTTAAGGTTAGGTTTAGGGTTAGGTTGAATGTTA
This sequence comes from Dipodomys merriami, assembly GCF_024711535.1. NCBI lineage: Eukaryota > Metazoa > Chordata > Mammalia > Rodentia > Heteromyidae > Dipodomys > Dipodomys merriami. The sequence goes on along the minus strand of NW_027202716.1, from coordinate 1,730,305 downwards.
GTGTTAGAGTGGAGGTTAGGATTAGGGTTAGGGTGAGGGTTAGATTTTGGGTTAGGCTGAGGGTTAAGGTTAAGATTAGGGTGAGGTTTAGTGTGAGGGTTAGGGGAGGGGGAGGGTTAGGTTTCGAGTGAGACTTAGGGTTAGGATTAGGGTTAGGGTCAGGGTTAGGGTGACTGTGAGGTTTAGGGTGAAGTTTAGAGTGAGGGTTATGTTTACGGTTAAGGTGAGGGTTAGGGCAAGGGGTAGGGTTACGGTTAGGATGAGGTTTAGGTTTAGTGTGAGAGTAAAGGTTAGGGTTAGGGTTAGGATTAGTGTGAGGGAAAAAATTAGGGTGATGGTTAGGGTGAGGGTGAGGTTTAGGTTTAGGAATAGGGATAGGGTTAGTGTTACACTGAGGGTGAGGATGAGGGTGAGGGTGAGCGTTAGGTTTAGGGTTAGGGTGAGGGCTAGGGTGAGGGTTATTAACGGTTAGGGTGAGGGCTAGGGTTAGGGTGAGGGTAAGGGTTAGGTTTAGTTTGAGGGTGGTGTGAGGGTGAGGTTTAGGGTGAGGCTTTGGGTTAGGGTGAGAGCTAGGTTGAGGGTGAACTTTAGAGTTATGATGAGGGTTAGCGTTAGGTTTAGGGTGAGGGTTAGGTTTAGTGTGAGGTTTACGTTTAAGTTTAGGTTGAGGTTGCGAGTAAGGGTTATGGTGAGGGTTCGGGTGAGGGTGAAGGTTAGGGTTATGATGAGAGATAGGGTTAGGTTTAGGCTGAGGGTGAGAGTGAGGGTGCGGGTGAGGTTTAGGGTTAGGGTTAGGGTTAGGGTGAGGGTGAGGGCTAGGGTGAGGGTCAGGGTTAGAGTGAAGGTGAGGTTGAGGGTGAGGCTGAGCGTTAGGGTGAGGGTGAGGGTTTGGTTTAGGGTTAGGCTTAGGGTGAGGTTGAGGTTTAAGATTAGGTTTAGGGTTATTGTTAGGGTTAGAGTGAGGGTTACAGTTCAGTATAGGGTGAGGGTGAAAGTTAGGGTTATGTTTAGGGTTAGGGTGAGGTTTAGGGTTAAGGTTAGGGTTAGTGTTAAGATGAACTTTATGGTGAGTGGTAGGGTTAGGGTTAAGGTGAGGGTTAGGGTTAGTGTGACGGTTAGAATGAGGGTTAGGGTTAGGTTTAAGGTGAGGGTTAGGTTGAGCGTTAGGGTTTTGGTTAGGGTTAAGGTGAGGGTGAGGGTTAGGATGAGGTTTAGGGTAAGGGTGTGGGTTAGGGTTAGGGTGGAGTTTAGGATTAAGGTTAGGGTTATGGTTAGGTTGAGAGTTAGGTTTAGGGTTAGGGTTAGGTTTACGCTGAGGGTGAGGGTTAGGGTTATGGTGAGGGTTTGGTTTAGGGTAAGGGTTAAGGTGAGGGTGAGTTTTAGGATTAGGATTAGAGTTAGGATTAGGGTGAGGGTGAGTGTTACGGTTAGGGTTAGGGTTACAGTGAGGGTGAGGGTTAGGTTTAGGGTTAGGGTTAGCGTTAAGGTGTGGGTTTGTGTTAGGATTAGAGTTAGGGTCAGGGTTATTGTTAGGGTTAGGGTTAGTGTTAGGGTTTGGTTTAGGGTGAGGGTGAGGGTTACCGTTAAGTTTAGGTATAGTGTTAGGGTTAGGATTAGCGTGAGGGTGAGGGTGTGGGTTAGGGTTAGGGTTAATGTGAGGGTGAGGGTTAGTGTGAGGGTTAGGGTTAGGGTGAGGGTGAGGGTGAGGTTGAGGGTGAGTGTTAGGGTTAGTATGAGGTTTAGGGTTAGGGTTAAGGTTAGGCTTATGTTGAGGGTTTGGCTTAGGTTTAGGGTTAGGATGAGGGTTAGGCTGAGGGGTATGGTTACGTTTAGGGTGAGGATTAGGTTTAGTGTGAAGGTTAGGCTTAGGGTTGGGTGAGGTTAAGGATTAGTGTGAGTGTTAGGGTGAGGGTTAACGTTAGGTTTAGGTTTAGGGTGAGGCTTAGGGTTAGGGTTAGGGTTACTGTGATGGTGAGGGTTAGGTTTGGGGTGAGGGTTAGGGTTAGGGTTAGGCTTAGGCATATGGTTAGGATTAGGGTGATGCTGAGGGTGGGGCTTAAGGTTATGTTGATGGATAGGGTTAGGGTTAGGGTGAGGGTTAGGATGAGGGTTCGGTTTAGGGTGAGGGTTAGGATGAGAGTGACGGTAAGAGCAAAGGTGAGGGTGAGACTGAGGGTGAGGGTTATGGTAAGGGTTAGGCTTAGGGCTAGGATGAGTGTTAGGGTAAGGGTTAGGGTTAGGGTTAGATTGAGGATTAGGTTTAGGGATAGTGTGAGGTTTAGATTGAGAATGAGGGTTAGGGTTAGAATTAGGGTTAGGGTGAGGGCTAGCATGATGGTGAGGGTTAGGGTTAGGGTTAAGTTTAAGATGAGTGTTTGGGTGAAGAGTAGGGTTAGGATTAGGGTTAGGGTTAGTGTTATTGTTTGATTTAGGGTTACGGTTATGGTGAGGGTGAGGGTTAGGGTTAGGGTTAGGGTTAGTTATTGTTAAGGTTAGGGTTACGGTTACGGTGAGGGTGAGCATGAGGGTCAGGGTTAGGGTTAGGGTGAGGTTTTTAATGTTAGGGTTAGGGTTAGAATTAGGGTTAGGGTTAGGGTTAGGGGGTGGGATAGGATGAGGATTAGGAATAGGGTTAGGGTAAGGGCTAGGGTGAGGGTGAGATTTAGGGTTAGGGTTAGGGTGAGGTTTAGGGTTTGGGTTATGGTGAGGGTACGGTTTACTGTTAGAGTTAGTTTTAGCGTGAGGCTGAGGGTGAGGGTTAGGGTTAAGGTTAGTGTTAGGGTTAGGGTGAGGGTGAGGTTTAGGGTGAGGTTGAGTTTTAGGCTTAGGGTTAGGATTAGGATTACGGTAAAGGTTAGGGTGAGTGTGAGGGTTAGGGTTAGGGTTAGGCTTAGGCTTAGGATTAGACAGAGGGTGAAGCTGAGGTTGTAGTTTGGGGTTAGGGTGAGTGTTAGGGTTAGGCTTAGGGTTAGGATTAGGATTAGGGTAAGGGTTATGGTGAGAGTGAGGTTTAGTTTTAGAATTAAATTAAGGGGGAGGCTGAGGTTGAAGGTGAGGTTTAGGGTTAGTGTTAGGGTAAGGTTTAAGGTTAGGTTTAGGGTGAGGGTTAGGATGAGTGTTAGGATTACGGTCAGGGTGAGGGTTAGGGGTAGAGTGAAGGATAGGGTTAGGATTAGGGTTAGGGTGAGGGTTATTGTTAGTGTTAGGGTGAGGTTTAGGATGAGGGTTAGGATTAGGGTTAGGGTGAGGCCTAGGGTGAGGGTGAGGTTTAGGGTTAGGGTTATTGTCAGGTTTAGGGTTAGGGTTAGGGTTAGGGTGAGGGTGAGATTTAGGGTTAGAGTTAGGGTAAGGGTGAGGCTGAGGTTGAGAGTTAGGGTTAAGATTAGTGTTATTGCTAGGGTTAGGGTGAGGTTTAGGGTGATGTTGAGGGTTAGGCTTAGGGTTAGGATTAGGATTAGGGTAAGGGTTAGGGTGAATGTGAGGGTTAGGGTTAGGGTTAGGGTTCAGCATATGGTTAGGCTGAGGGTGAGGGTTAGGGTTAGGGTGAGGGTAAGTGATAGAGTTAGTGTGAGAGTTAGGGTTCTGTTAAGTTTAGGGTTAGGGTGAAAGTTACGGTTAGGGTTACGGTGAGCGTGAGGGTTAGGGTTAGGTTGAGGTTTAGCGTTAGGTTTAGGGTGAGGGTTAGGATGAGGATTAGGTTTAAGATTAGGGTTAGGGTGAGTGCTAGGGTGAGGATTAGGTTTAGTGTTAGGGTAAGGTTTAGGGTTAGGTTTAGGGTTAGGGTGAGGGTTAGGATGAGGTTTAGGGTTATAGTGAGGTTGAGGTTACATTAAGCTGAGGGTTAGGGTTAGGATTAGGGTTAGGGTGAGGGTGAGTCTTAGCATTAGGATTAGGGTTAGGTTTAGGGTTAGGTTTAGGGTTAGGATTAGTGTTATTTTTAGGGTTAGCATTTGAGTTATGGTGAGGGTTACGGTGAGGGTGAGGGTTAGGGTTAGGGTTAGGTTTAGGGTGAGGGTGAGGTTAAGGGTTATATTTAGGGTTTGTTGGAGGGTTAGGTCGAGGGTTGGGGTTAGGATTAATGTTAGTGTTACGCTTAAGGTGAGGGTTAGGTTGAGGGTGAGGGTTAGGGTTAGGGTTAGGATTAGGATTAGGGTAAATGTTAGGGTGAGTGAGAGGGTTAAGGTTAGGATTAGGATTAGGCTAAGGCTTCGGCTGAGGATGAGGCTGAGGGTGAGGGTTAGGGTTAGAGTATGGTTTAGGTTTAGGGTTAGGTTGATTGTGAGGGTTAGGGTTAGGGATAGGATTAGGGTTAGTCTGAGGGTGATGGTGTGGGTGAGGGTTCGGTTTAGGGTGGGGGTTATGGTTAGGGTTATGGGGAGAGTTAGGATGATGGTTATGGTTAGGATTAAGGGTAGGGTGAGGGCTAGGGTGAGGGTGAGGTTTCTGGTTAGGGATAGGGTGAGGTTTAGGGTTAGGGTTAGGGTGAGATTTAGGGTTATGTTTAGGGTTTGGGTTAGGGTGAGGTTAAGGTTTAGTGTTAGAGTTAGGGTTAGGGTGAGGCTGAGGGTGAGGGTTAGGGTTAGTGTTAGTGTTAGGGTTAGGGTGAGAGTGAGGGTGAGGGAGAGGGCTAGGGTGAGGGTGAGGTTTAGGCTTAGGATTAGGATTAGGATTACGGTAAAGATTAGGGTGAGTGTGAGGGTTAGTGTTAGGGTTAGGCTTAGGCTTATGATTAGACTGATGGTGAAGGTGAGTGTGAAGTTTAGGGTTAGGGTGAATGTTATGCTTAGGCTTAAGATTAGGATTAGGATTAGGGTAAGGCTTATGGTGAGCATGAGGTTTAGTTTTAGAGTTAGGGTAAGGGTGAGGCTTAGGTTTAAGGTGAGGGTTAGTGTTAGTGTTAGGGTAAGGTTTAGGGTTAGGGTTAGGGTTATGGTTAGGGTTAGGCTTAGGGTGAGTGTGAGGGTTAGGGTTTGAGTAAGGATTAGGCTTAGATTTCGGCTGAGGGTGAGGGTGAGTGTGAGGTTTAGGGTTAGAGTGAGGTTTAGATTAAGGGTTAGTGTGAGTGTTAGGGTTAGGGATAGGATTAGAGTTAGTCTGAGGGTAATGGTGTGGGTGAGGATTAGGTTTAGGGTGAGGGTTAGGGTTAGGGTTATGGGGAGGGTTATGATGAGGGTTAGTGTTAGGATTAGGGTTAGGGTGAGGGCTAAGGTGAGAGTGAGGTTTAGGCTTAGGGTTAGGGTGAGGTTTAGGGTTAGGGTTAGGGTGAGGTTGAGGTATAGGTTTAGAGTTAGGGTTAAGGTGAGGCTGAGGGTGAGGGTTAGAGTTAGGGTTAGGATTAGGATTAGGGTAAGGGTTAGGGTGAGTGTGTGGGTTAGGGTTAAGATTAGGGCTTGGCTTAGGGTTACACTGAAGGTGAGGGTGAGGGTGTGAGTTAGGGTTTGGGTGAGGGTTAGGGTTAGTTTTAGGGTGAGAGTTAGGGTTCAGTTAAAGTTTAGTGTTAGGGTGAGGTATAGGGTTAGGTTTAGGGTTAGGGTTAGGTTGAGGGTTAAGGTTAGGTTTAGGGTTAGGGTGAGGTTTAGGATTAGGGTTAGGGTGAGGGTTAGGGTTAGGGTGAGGGTTAGGATTGGAGTTAGGGTGAGGGCTAGGGTGAGGGTGAGGGTTAGGGTTAGTGATAAGGTGAGGTTTCAGGTTAGGGTTAGGTTTAGCATGAGGGTTCGGATGAGGGTTAGGGTTGCGGTAAGGGTTATGGTTAGGTTTAAGTTGAGGGTTAGGGTTAGGATTAGGTTTAGGGTGAGAGTGAGGTTTAGGATTAGGATTAGGGTTAATGTTATTGTTAAGGTTAGGGTTATGGTTACGGTGAGGGTGAAGGAGAGGGATAGGATTAGGGTTAGTGTTAATGTTATTGTTAGGGTTAGGGTTAGGGTTACAGTGAGGGTGAGGATGATGGTTAGGTTGAGGTTTTTAGTGTTATGGTTAGGGTTAGAATTAGTGTTAGGGTGATTGTTAGGGTTAGGGTTAGGGGGAGGGTTAGGATGAGTATTAGGAATAGGATTAGGGTTAGGGTAAGGGCTAGGGTGAGGGTGAGGTTTAGTGTTAGTGTTAGGGTGAGGTTTAGGTTTACGTTTAAGGTTTGGGTTAGGGTGAGGTTAAGGTTTAGTGTTAGAGTTAGTTTTAGGGTGAGGCTGAGGGTGAGGATTAGGGTTAGGGTTAGTGTTAGGGTTAGGGTTAGGGTGAGGGTGAGGGTGAGGGTTAGGGTGTGGGTGAGGGTTAGGCTTAGGTTTAGGATTAGGATTACTGTAAAGGTTAGGGTGAGTGTGAGGGTTAGGGTTAGGGTTAGGTTTAGGATTAGGATTACACTGAGCATGAAGGTGAGGGTGAAGTTTAGGGTTAGGGTGAATGTTAGGGTTAGGCTTAGGGTTAGGATTAGGATTAGGGTAAGGTTTAGGGTGAGGGTGAGGTTTAGTTTTAGAGTTAGGGTAAGGGTGAGGCTGAGGTTGAAGTTGAGGGTTAGGGTTAGTGTTAGGGTAAGGTTTAGGGTGAGGGTTAGGATGAGGGTTAGAGTAATGATCACGGTGAGGGTTAGTGGTAGAGTGAGGGTGAGGGTTAGGATTAGTGTTAGGGTGAGGGTGAGTGCTAGCATTAGTTTTAGGGTTAGGGTTAGGGTTAAGTTTAGGGTTAGGATTAGCGTTATTTTTAGGTTTAGGGGTAGAGTTATGGTGAGGGTGAGTGTGAGGTTTAGGATTATGGTTATGGTGAAATTTAGGGTTCAGTTTAGGATTAGGGTTAGGGTGAGGGTGAAGTTTAGGGTTCAATTTAGGGTTATTTGGAGGGTTAGGTAGAGGGTTAGGTTTAGAGTTAGTGTTAGGGTTAAGGTTAGGATGAGGTTTAGGTTGAGGTTAAAGGTTAGGGTTAGGCTTAAGATTAGGATTAGGGTTAGGGGAGGGTGAGTGTGAAGGTTAGGGTTAGGGTGATGGTTAGGGTTAGGGTTACAGAGAGGTTTAGGATGAGGGTTAGGGATAGGATTAGAGTTAGGGTGAGGGCTAGGGTGAGGGTGAGGGGTGGAGTAAGTGTTAGGCTTAGGCTTAGGCTTAGGCTGAGCATGAGGTTCAGGGTTAGGATTAGGGTTAGGTTTAGGGTGAGGTTCAGTGTTAGGGTTAGGGTTAGAGTTAGGGGTTGAGTGAGGGTGAGGTTTAGGATTAGAGTTAAGGTTAGGGTGAGGGTTAGGGTTAGGGTGAGGCTTATGTTTAGTGTTAGTGTTAGGTTGAGGGTGAGGTTTAGGTTGAGGTTTAGGGTTAGGGTTAGGGTTAGTGTGAGGGTTAGGGTTAGGGTTAGTGTTAGTGTGAGGGTAAGTGTTAGGGTGAGGGAATGGTTTAGGTTGAGGGTTATGGTTAGGGTGAGGGTTTGGATTAGGGTTAGGCTTATTTTTACGGTTAGGTTCAGGGTTAAGGTTACTGTGAGTGTGAGGGTGAGATTTAGGGTTAGGCTTAGGGTGAGGTTTAGGGATTGTGTTAGGGTTAGAGTTAGGGTTAAGGTGAGGGTGAGTGTGAGGGTTAGGGTTAGGCTTAGGCTTAGGCTTAGGGTAAGGCTGAGGGTGAGGGTGGGGTGAGGATTAGGTTTAGGGTGATGGTTAGGGTTAGGGTTAGGGTTTGGGTTAGGGTGGGGTTTAGGGTTACGGTTAGGGTTTGGTTTAGGGTGAGGGTGAGGTTTAGGGTTAGATATAGGGTTAGGGGGAGCTTTAGGGTGAGGGTTAGGGTTAGGGTTAAGTTTAGATTTAGGGTGAGTGTGCGGGTGAGTGTGAGGGTTAGGTTTAGGTTTAGGGTTAGGCTTAGGGTTAGGCTGAGGGTGAGGGTTAGGGTTAGGGTGAGGGTTAGTGTTAGGGTTATGGTGAGGGTTAGATTGAGTTTAGGGTTAGGATTAGGGTTAGGGTGAGGGCTAGGTTGAGGGTTATGTTTAGGGTCAGTTTTAGGGTGTGGTTTATGGTTAGGGTTAGGTTTAGTGTTAGGGTGTGGGTGAGGTTTAGGGTAAGAGTTAGGGTTAATTTGAGGCTGAGGGTGAGGGTTAGGGTTAACTTTAGGAATAGTATTAGTGTAAGGTTTAGGGTGAGTGTGATGGTTAGCGTAAGGTTTAGGGTTAGGCTTAGGGTTACACTGAGGGTGAGTTTTAGGGTTAGGGTTAGGATTAGGGTGAGAGTTAGTGTTCAGGTTAAATTTAGGGTTAGGGTGAGGGTTAGGGTTAGGGTTAAGTTGAGCTGAGGGTTAGGGTTGGGTTGAGGGTTAGGGTTAGGCTTAGGATGAGGGTGAGGTTTAGGGTTAGGGTTAGGGTGAGGTTTAGGATGAGGATTAGGGTTAGGATTAGGGTTAGGGTGAGGGCTAGGCTTAGGTTGAGGGTCAAGGTTAGTGTTAGGGTGAGGTTTAGGTTTAAGGTGAGGGTTAGGATTAGGGTTAGTGTTAAAGTAAGGTGAGGATTAGGGTTAGGGTGAGGGTTAGTGTTAGGATTAGGTTTAGGGTGAGGGTGAGAGTTAGGAATAGGGTTAGGGTTAAGGTTATTGTTAGGGTTAGGGTTAGGGTTATGGTTACTGAGAGTGTGAGGGTGAGGGTTAGTTTTAGATTTAGGGTGAGGTTTTTAGTGTTAGGGTTATGGTGAGACTTAGGGTTAGTGTAAGCGTTAGTGTTAGGGTTAGTTTTAGGGTGAGGTTGAGGATGAGTGTTAAGGTTAGGGTTAGTGTTAGAGTTAGGGTTAGGGTTAGGATTAGGGTTAGGTTTAGGGTTAGGGTCAGGGTTAGGGTTAGGGTCTGGGTGAGAATTAGGGTTCGGGTTAGGTTTAGGGTTAAGGTGAGTTTTAGGGTTAGGGTTATGGTGAGCATGAGTGTTAGGTTTTGGTTGAGGGTTAGGGTTAGGCTTAGGATTAGGGTAAGGGTTAGGTTTAGGATTAGGGTCAGGGTTAGGATGAGGATTAGGGTTAGGATTAGTGTTAATGTGAGAGCTAGGGTGAGGGTGAGGATTATTGTTAGTGTTTGGGTGAGGTTTAGGGTTAGGGTTAGAGTTTGGGTGAGGGTTAGAATGAGTGTTATATTTACAGTGAGGGTGAGGGTTAGGGTTAGGTTGAGGGTTAAGGTTAGGATTTGGGTTAGGGTGACGGTTAGTTTTAGGGTTAGATTTAGGGTTTGGGGGAGATTTATGTCCAGGGTTAGGGTTAGGGTTAGGGTTAGTGTTAGGGTTAAGATTAGGGTGCAGGTTAGTTTGAGGTATATGATTAGGGTTAGGGTAAGTGTTAGGATTAGGTTTAGGGTGAGGGTGAGTGTGAGGGTTAGGGTTAGGGTTAAGCTTTGGCTTAGGTTTAGGTTGAGCGTGAGGGTGGGGATGAGGATTAGGGTTAGGGTTATGTTTAGGGTTAGGGTTAGGGTGAGGGTTAGGATGAGGGTTAGGGTTAGGATTAGGGTTAGGATGAGGGCTACGGTGAGGGTGAGATTTAGGGTGAGGTTTAAGCTTAGGCTTAGGATTTTGGCTGACTGTGAGGTTGAGGGTGAGGGTTAGGGTTAGTGTGATCGTTAGGTTTTCGGTTAGGGTGAGTGTTAGGATGAGGTTTATGTTTAGGGTGAGGGTTTGGGTGAGGATGATGGTAAGTGTAAAGGTGAGGTTTAGGCTGAGGATGAGGGTTAAGATAAGGGTGAGGGTTATGTTTAGATTTAGGGTTAGGGTAAGTGTTAGTGTTAGATTTAGGTTTAGGGTTAGATTGAGGATTAGGGTTAAGGTTAGGGTTAGTGTGAGGTTTATGGTGAGGATGAGGTTTATGGTTATGGTGAGTGTGAGGGTTAGAATTAGGGTTAGGGTGAGGGCTAGTGTGAGGTTAAGGGTTAGAGTTAGGGTTAGGGTGAGGTTTAGGATAAGGGTGAGGGTTTGGATTAGTGTGAGGGTTAGGGTTAGGGTGAGGGTAAGTGTTAGGGTGAGGGTTCGGTTTAGGGTGAGGGTTATGGTTAGGGGGAAGGTGAGGGTTAGGTTTAGCGTTAGGGTTAGGGTTGGAATTAGGATTAAGTTGAGGGTGAGGTTTAGGGGTTGAGTTAGGGTTAGGATGAGGGTTAAGTTTAGGGTGAGGTTTAGGGTGAGGGTTATGGTGGGTGTGATGCTAAGGGTAAAGGTGAGGTTAGGCTGAGGGTGAGGGTTACGGTAAGGGTGAGGGTTAGGATTAGGGTTAGGTTGAGTGTGAGAGTTAGATTGAGTATTAGAGTTAGGGTTAGTGTGAGGTTTAGGGTGAGAATTAGGGTTAGGGTCCGGGTGAGGGCTAGGGTGAGGTTGATGGTTAGGGTTAGTGTTAGGGTGAGGTTTAGGGTTAGGGTGATGTTTGGGTTAGTGTGAGCGTTAGTGTGAGCATTTCCGTTAGTGTTAGGGTGAGGTTAAGTGTTAGAGTGAGAGTTAGGGTTAGGGTGAGGTTTATGGTTAGTGTGAGGTTGAGTGCTAGGGTTAGGGTTAGGATGAGGTTCAGTTTAGGGTTAGGGTTTGAGTTAGGGTTAGTGTTAGGGTGAGGGTGAGATTAGGGGTAGTGTTAGGATTTGGGTTAGGGTGAGGGTTAGGTTTAGAGGTAGGATTAGGCTTAGGCTTGGGCTTAGGCCGAGCATAAGGGTCAGTGTTAGGGTTCAGGTTAGGGTTCGGATTAGGGTTAGGGTTAGTGTGAGTGTTAGGATGAGGTTTAGGGTTAGGATTAGGTTTAGGGTGAGGGCTAGGCTGAGGGTTAGGTTGAGGTTTAGTGTTAGGGATAGGGTTAGGTTTAGGATTTGGGTTATGGTGAGGGTGAGTTGAGGGTTAGGGTTAGGGTTAGGGTTAAGGGCAGGGTGATTGTTAGTGTTATGGTTACAGTTAAGTTATGGTTAGGGTAAGGATTAGGGTTAGTGTTAGAGTTAGTGTTATTGTTAGGGTTAGGGTTAGGGGGATGGTTAGTGTGAGGTTTAGGGTTAGGGTTAGTGTCAGCGTTAGGGTGAGGGTGAGGTTTAGGTTGAGGTTTAAGGTTAGGTTTAGGGAGAGGGTTAGGTTTAGAGTTATGTTGAGGGTGAAGGTGCGGGTGATTATGAGGGTTAGGGTTAGGGTTAGCATTAGGCTGAGGGTTAGGCAGAGGGTGATGGTGAGGCTGAGGGTTAGGGTTAGGGTTAGAATGAGGTTTAGATTTAGGGTTAGTTTTAGAGTTAGAGTTAGGGTTAGGGTTAGGGTTAGGGTGAGGTTTAGGGTAAGGGTTCGGGTTATGGTTAGGGTGAGGGATAGATTGAGGATTAGTGTTAGGGTTAGTGTGAGGTTTAGGGTGAGGATGAGGATTAGGGTTAGGCTGAGGGTGAGGGTTAAGATAAGTGTCAGGGTTAGGGTTAGGGTGAGGGTTAGGGTGAGAGTTAAATTGAGGATTAGGGTTAGGGTTAATGTGAGTTTTATGGTGAGCATGAGGATTAAGGTTAGGGTGAGGGTGAGGGTTAGAATTAGGGTTAGGGTGAGGGCTAGGGTGAGGGAGAGGGTTAGGGTTAGGGTTAGGGTTAGGATGAGGTTTAGGATTAGGGTGAGGGTTAGGGTGAGTGTGCGGGTTAGTTTTAGGGTTAGGGTTAGTGTTAGGGTGAGGGTAAGTGTTAGGTTGAGGGTTAGGGTTAGGGTTATTGTTAGGGTTAGGGTTAGGGTTACGGTTACTGTGAGGGTGAGTGTGAGGGTTAGGGTTAGGTTGAGGTTTAGTGTTAGGGTTGTGGTTAGAGTTAGGGTTAGTGTGAGGGTGAGGTTTAGCGGTAGAGTTATGTTTAGGGTGTGGGTTAGGGTGAGGGTTAGTATTAGGGTGAGGTTTAGGTTTAGGGTGATGGTTAGGGTTAGTGTGAGGGTTAGTGTTAGGGTTAGGGTTAGGGTGAGGGTTTGGGTTAGGGTGAGGGTTATGGTTAGGGTGAGTGTTAGGGTTTGGGATAGGGTGAGTGTTAGGGTTAGGTTTAGGGTTATTGTTAGGGTTAGGGTTAGGTTTACGGTTGCGGTGAGGGTAAGGGTGAGGTTTAGGTTTGGGGTTAGGATGAGGTTTAGGTTTAGGGTTAGGGTTAGGGTTAGATTTAGGGTTAGGGTTAGGGTGAGGGTGAGGTTTAGGGTTAGATTTAGGGTTAGTGTTATGGTTAGAGTTAGGGTGAGGGTTAGGGTTAGGCTTAGGCTTAGGCTTGGGCCTAGCAAGAGGGTGAGTGTTAGGGGTATGGTTATGGTGAGGGTTAGGGTTAGGGTTAGGTTGAGGGTCAGTATGAGGTTTAGGGTTAGGATAAGTGTTAGGGTGAGGGCTAGGGTGAGTGTTAGGGTGAGGGTTAGGGTTAGGGATAGGGTTATGTTTGGGATTAGGGTTAGGGTTAGGGTGAGTGTGAACGTTAAGGTTAGGGTTAGCGTTAGGCTTAGGGTTAGGATGAGGGTTGGCGTTAGGGTTTGGGTTAGAGTGAGTGTGTGGCTGAGGATTAGGTTTAGGTTTTGGAATAGAGGTAAGGTTAGGGTTAGGCCTAGGTTAGGCTTAGCGTTAGGCTGAGGGTGAGGGTGCGGGTTAGGATTAGGGTTAGGGTTTGGGTTAAAATTCGGGTTATTGTTAGTGTTTTGGTTTGGGTTAAGTTTGAGGTGAGGGTGAGGCTGAGGGTGAGAGTTATGGTTAGGGTTAAGATTAGGCTTAGGTTTAGGCTGAGGGTGAGGTTGGGGGTGAGGAATAGGTTTTGGGTGATGGTTAGGGTTAGGGTTAGGGTGAGGGTTAGGATGAGGGTTAGGGTTCGTATTAGGTTTAGGGTGAGGGCTAGGGTGAGGGTTAGGGTTAGGCTTAGGGTTAGGCTTAGGCTTATATTTGGGCTGAGGTTGAGGGTGAGGGTGAGAGTTATGGTTAGGGTGATGGACTGGGTTAGGATTAAGGTGAGTGTTAGGATGAGGGTTAGGATTAGAATGAGGATTAGGGTGACCATGTCTGTAAGAGTAAAGGTGAGGCTCAGGCTGAGGGTCAGTGTTCCCCTAAGGGTGAGGGTTTGGTTTAGGGTGAGGGTTACGGTAAGGGTTAGGGTGAGGTTTAGGATGAGGGTGAGGGTTAGATTGAGGATTATTGTTAGGGTTAGTTTGAGGTTTAGTGCGAGGATGAGGGTTAGGGTTAGGTTTAGGGTTAGGATTAGAATTAGGGTTAGGGTGAGGGCTAGGGCGAGGCTCAGGTTTAGGGTTAGGTTTAGGGTGAGGTTTAGGGTTAGGGTGAGAGTTAGGGTTACTGTGAGGGTTATTGTTAGATTTAGGGTTATTGTTAGTGTGAGGGTAAGTGTTAGGGTGAGGGCTAGGCTTAGGTTGAGGGTTGTGGTTAGGGTGAGGGTTAGGGTTAGAATGAAGGTTTTGGTTAGGGTGAGGGTTAGGGTTATGGTGAGGGTGAGGTTGAGTGTTAGGGTTAGAATGAGGTTTAAGGTAAGGTTTAGAGTTAGAGTTACGGTTAGTGTGAGGGTGAGGTTTAGGGTAAGAGTTAGGGATCAGGTGAGGGTTAGGATGAGGGTTAGGGTTAGGGTGAGTTTTAGGTTTAGGGTTAGGGTGAGGTTTATTGTTAGTGTTATGGTTAAGATTAGGGTTAGGGTTAGGGTGAGTGTGTGGGTTAGGGTTAGGTTTAGGGTTAGGCTTACGGTTAGGCTGAGGTTTAGGTTGAGGGTGAGGGTTAAGATTAGGGTGAGGGTTAGGGTTAGGGTTAGGGTGAGGGTTAAGATGAGGGTTAGGTTTAGGATTAGGGTTAGGGTGAGGGCTAGGGTGAGGGTGAGGTTTAGGGTTAGTGTTAGGGTGAGGTTTAGGGTTAGGGTTAGGGTTAGAATCAGTGTGAGTTAGAGGTTTAGGATTAGAAATTAGTGTTAGGTTGAGGGTTACTGTGAGAGTTAGGTTTAGGGTTAGTGTCAGGGTTAGGGTTCGGGTGATGTTTAGGGTGAGGGGGTGTGTTAGGGTTAGGGTTAGGGTGAGGTTTAGGTTTAGGATTAGGGTTAGGGTGTGGGATAGGGTGAGTGTGAGGTTTAGGATAAGGGTTAGGGTGAGGGTTAGGGTGAGGTTTTGTGTTAGGATTAGTGTTAAGGTGAGGTTTAGGGTTAGAATTAGGGTTAGGGTGAGGGTTAGGATTAGGGATAGGGTTATGTTTAGGGTTATGTTGAGGTTTAGGGATAGTGTGAGTGTTAGTGTTAGGGTGAGGGTAAGTGTTAGGGTGAGGTTTAGGGTTAGGGTGAGGGTTATGGTTAGGGTGAGGTTTAGGGGTAGTGTTAGGGTTATTGTTAGGCTTAGGTTTAAGCTGAGGGAAAGGGTCAGGTTTAGGGTTAGGGTGAGAGTGAGGTTCAGGTTTACAGTTAGTGTTAGGGTGAGGGTTAGGGTTAGGGCTGGGATTAAGTTTAGGGTTAGGGTGAGGGTGAGTGTGAGGATTAGTGTTAGGGTTAGAGTTACACTTAGGTTTAAGCTGAGGGTGAGGGTGAGGTTTAGGGTTAGGGTGAGGGTGAGGGTTAGAGTTAGGGTTAGGGTGAGTGTTTCTGTGATGGTTAGTGTTAGGATTAGTGTTAGGGTTAGGGTTTGGGTTAGGTTTAGTGTGAGGGTTAGGGTTAGGGATAGGGTTACATTTAGGATTATGGTTAGGGTGAGGGTGAGGGTGAGGGTTAGGGTTAGGGTTAGGTTTATGCTTAGGTTTAGGTTGAGGGTGAGGGTGAGGGTTAGTTTTAGGATGAGTTTTAGGGTTAGGTTTAGGGTGAGGTTTGGGTTAGGTATAGGGTTAGGATTCGGGTTAGGTTGAGGGCTAGGTTGAGGGTTAAGTTTAGGGTTAGGTTTAGTGTGAGGTTTAGGGTGATGGTTAGGTTGAGGGTTATCATTTGGTTTAGGGTTAGGGTGCGGGCTAGGTTGAGGGTGACGTTTAGGGTTAGGGTTAGGCTTAGGCTTGGGGTTAGGCTGAGGGGTAGGTTGGGGTGAGGAATAGGTTTTGGGTGATGGTTAGTGTTAGGGTTAGGGTGAAGATTAGGATGAGGGTTAGGGTTAGGATTAGGTTTAGGGTTAGGGCTAAGGTGAGGGTCAGGGTTAGGGTTAGGTTTAGGGTTAGGCTGAGGGAGAGGGTTTAGGTAAGGTTTAAGGTTAGGGAAAGTGTTAGACTTAGGGTTAGGGTAGGGGTTAGGCTTAGGGTTAGGTTTGGAGTTAGTCTTAAGGTGAGGTTTATGGTTAGGGATAGGGTTAGGGTCCTGGTAAGGGTGAGGTTTAGAGTTAGCATGAGGGTTAGGGTGAGGGGTAGGGTTAGGGTTAGGGTGAGAGTTAGGGTTAATGTGAGGTTTAGGGTTAGGTTTAGGGTTAGGGTTAGGGTGAGGGTTAGGTTGATCGTTAGGTTTTGGGTTACAGTTAGGTTGAGGGTGAGGGTTAGGGTGAGTTTTTGTTTAGGCTTAGTGTTAGGATTAGGGTGAGGTTAAGGGTTAGGGTGAGGGTTAGGGTTAGGGTGAGGGTGAGGCTTAAGATGATGGTGAGGGTTACAGTGAGGGTCAGGGTTAGGGTTAGGGTCTGGGTTAGGGTGAGGATTAGGGTTAGGGTGAGGGTGATGGTTAGGATTAGGGTTAGGATCATTGTAAGTGTTATGGTTAGGTTTACATTTGCAATTAGGGTGAGGCTGAGGGTGAAGTTTAGCGTTAGAGTTAGGGTTAGTTTTAGGGTTAGGATTAGTGTTAATATTAGGGTTAGGGTTAGAGTTACGGTTTGGGTGAGGTTGAGGGTGAGATTTAGGGTTAGGGTTATTGTGAGGTTTAAGGATAAGGTTAGGATTAGGGATAGGGTGAGGGTGAGGTTTAGAGTTAGAGATAGGTTGAGGCTGAGGGATATGGTGACTGTTAGGGTTAGTGCTAGTGTTAGTGTTAGCATTAGGTTTAGGGTGAGGGTTAGGTTGAGGTTTAGGGTTAGGGTTAGGGTTAGGATTGGGTTTAGGGTGAGGGTGAGTGTGAGGGTTAGGATTAGTATTAGGCTTAGGCTTAGGGTAAGGTTGAGGGTGATGGTTGGGGAGAGGATTAGCCTTAGTGTTAGGGTGAGAGTTAGGGTTAGGGTTAGGGTTAGGATTAGGGTTAGGGTGAGGGCTAGGGTGAGGGTGAGGGAAAGGGTTAGGGTTAGGCTTAGGCATAGGGTTACAATGAGGGTGATGGTGAGGGTGTGGGTTAGGGTTATAGTGATGGATTAGGTTAGGTTTAGGGTGAGGGTTAGGATGAGCGTGACGGTAAGAGTAACGGTGAGGGTTAGCCTGAAGTTGAGGGTTAGGGTAAGGGTTAGGGTTAGGGTTAGACTGAGGATTTGGGTTAGGGCTAGTGTGAGGTTTAGGGTGAGGATAAGGGTTAGGGCTAGAATTAGGGTTAGGGTGAGGGCTAGCGTGAGGGTGAGCTTTAGGGTTAGGGTCATGTTTAGGGTGAGGGGTAGGGTTAAGTTTAGGATGAGGGTTAGGTTTAGTGTGAGGGTTACGTTTAGGGTGAGGGTGAGGGTGGGGGTAAAGGTTATGGTGAGGCTTAGATTGAGGGTGAGGGATAGGGTTAGGATTAGGGATAGGGTTAGGTTTAGGCTGAGGGTGAGCCTGAAGGTGAGGGTAAGGTTTAGGGTTAGGGTTATATTTATGGTTAGGGTGAGGTCTAGGGTGAGGGTGAGGGTTAGGGTGAAGTTGAGGGTTAGGCTGAGGGTCTTGGTTAGGTAATGGTTAGGGTTAGGGTGACAATTAGTTTAGGTTTAGGGTGAGGGTGAGCTTGAGCGTTAGGGTGTGGGTGAGGGTTAGGGTTAGGGTGAGGTTTCGGGTAATGGTGAGGGTTAGGGTGACCGTGAAGGTTAGGGTTAGGGTTATGTTAGGGTTAGGGTTAGGGTTAGGGATAGGGTGAGGGTGACGGTTAGGATTAGGTTTAGGGTTAGGGTGAGGTTTAGTGTGAGTGTGAGGTTTAAGGTTAGGCTTAGGTTTGGAGTGTGGGTAAGTGATAGCATGAGGGTTAGGGTGAGTGTTAGAGTTAGCATTAGGGTTAGGGTGAGGGTTAGGGTGAGGGTGAGTGTGAGAGTGAGGGTTAGGGTGAGGATTAGGGTGAGTTTTAGGGTTAGGGAGAGGGTTAGGGTTAGGGTGAGTGTTAGGGTGAGGGTTAGGTTTATGGTTATGCTTAGGGTTAGGGTGAGGTTTATGGTTCGGATTAGGGTGATGGTTAGTGTGACGATTAGTTGAGGTTTAGGGTGAGGGTGAGCTTGAGCGTTAGGGTGTGAGTGAGGGTTAGGGTTAGGTTGAGGTTTCGGGTAATGGTGAGGGTTAGGTTGACGTTGAAGATTAGGGTTAGGGTTATGTGAGGGTTAGGGTTAAGGTTAGGGATAGGGTGAGGGTGAGGGTTAGAAATAGGTTTAGGTTGAGGGTGAGGGTGAGGGTTAGGGTTAGGGTGAGGATTAGGGTTAGGGTGAGCCTGAGGGTGAGGGTGAGTGTGAGGGTTAAGGTTAGATTGAGGGTTAAGCTAAAGATTAGTTTGAGGTTTAGGTTTAGGGTGATGTTTAGGTTGAGGGTTAGGGTTCGGTTGAGGGTTTGGGTTAGGGTTAGGGTGAGGGTGAGTTTGAGTGTTAGGTTTAGGGTTAGGCTTAGGCTTAGGATGAGGGTGATTGTGAGGGTTATGGTTAGGGTTATTGTTAGGCTTAGGTTTAAGCTGAGGGTGAGGGTGAGTTTGAGGGTTAGGGTTAGGGTGAGTGTGAGCATTAGGGTTAGGGTTAGGGATAGGCTAAGGGTTAGATGCGGGTGACGGTTCAGGTTAGGATGAGTGTTAGGCTTAAGGTTAGGGTGAGGGTTAGGTATAGGTTGATGTTTAGGGTGAGATTGAGGGTTAGGGTGAGGGTGACGGTGAGCGTGACTCTTAGGGTGTAGGTGAGGTTTAGGATTAGGTTTAGGGTCAGGGTGAGGGTTTAGAGTTAGGGTTAGGATGATGGTTAGGATGAGGGGCAGGGTTAGGGTTAGGGTGAAGTTCAGGGTTAGTTTAAGTGTTACGGTTAGTGTTTGGGTTAGGGTGAGGTTTAGGGTTAGGTTTAGAGTTAGGGTGAGGGTTAGGGTGAAGAAAGGTTTTAGGGTGAGGGTTAGGGTGAGTGTGAGGTTAGGGTTAGGGTGAGGGTTAGTGTTATTGTTAGGGTTAGGTTTAGGGTTACGGTTACGATGAGGTTGCGGGTGAGGTGAGGTTTAGCGTCAGGGTTACTGTTAGGGTGAGGGTAAGTGTTTGGGTGAGGGTTAAGCTTAGGGTGAGGTTTAGGGTGAGAGTGAGGGTTACTTATAGGTTTAGGTTTAGGGTGAGTTTAAGGGTTAGGGTTAGGGTGAGTGTTAGGGTTAGCATTAGCTTTAGGTTGTGGGCTAGGGTGAGTGTTCAGGTTAGGTTAGGGTGAGGGTTAGGGTTAGGGTGAGGGTTAGGGTGAGAGGAAGAATAAGGTTAAGGGCGAGTGTTAGGGTGAGATTGAGGGTTACGGTAAGAGTGAAGGTTATGGTGATGATGAGGGTTAGGGTGAGGGTTAGGGTTAGAGTGTGGGTGAGGTTGAGTTTTTGGGTGAGTGTTAGGGTTAGGTTTAGGGTGAGGGTTAGGATTAGGATAAGGGTGAGGTTTAGGGTGAGGGTTAGGATTAGGGTTAGTGTTAGGGTGTGGGATAGGCTGAGGGATAGTGTTAGGATTAGGATGAGTTTTAGGGTGAGGGTTAGGGTCAGAGTGAGGGTTAGGGTTAGGGTGAGGGTCAGCGTTAGGATTAGGGTTAGGGTCAGGTTTAGGGTGACTGTGAGGTTTAGGGTGAGGATTAGCTTTAGGGTTTAGGTGAGGGTTAGGGTAAGGGGTAGGGTTACTGTTAGGGTGAGGGTTAGGGTTAGTGTGAGAGTTATGGTTAGGGTTAGGGTTAGGATTAGTGTGAGGGTAAGAATTAGGGTGATGTTTAGGGTGAGGGTGAGGTTTAGGTTTAGGAATATGGATAGGATTAGAGTTACGCTGAGGGTGAGGATGAGGGTGAGGGTGAGAGTTAGGTTTAGGGTTAGGGTTAGGGTGAGGGTAAGGGTTAGGTTTAGTTTGGGGCTGGTGTGAGGGTGAAGTTTAGGGTGAGGCTTGTGGTTAGGGTGAGGGCTAGGTTGAGGGTGAACTTTAGTGTAAGGTTTACGGTTAAGGTTAGGGTGAGTGTTAGGGTAAGTGTTATGGTGGGGGTTAGGGTGAGGGTGAGGGTTAGGGTTATGATTAGAGATAGGGTTAGGTTTAGGCTGAGGGTGAGGGTGAGGGTGCAGGTGAGGTTTAGTGTTAGGGTTAGGGTTAGGATGAGCGCTAGTGTGAGGGTGAGGTTTAGGTTGAAGGTGAGGTTGAGGGTGAGGCTGAGGGTTAGGGTGAGGGTGAGTGTTTGGGTTAGGGTTAGTGTTAGGGTGAGGGTGAGGGTTAAGATTAGGGTTAGGGTTAGAGTTATTCTTAGGGTTAGAGTGAGGGTTACAGTTCAGTTTAGGGTGAGGGTGAACGTGAGGGATATGGTTACGGTTAGGGTGAGGTTTAGGGCTAGGGTTAGGTTAGTGTTAGGAGGAAGTTTAGGGTGAGGGGTAGTGTTAGGGATAGGGTGAGGGTTAGGGTTTTGGTTAGGGTTAAGGTGAGGGTTCGGCTTAAGGTGAGGTTTAGGGTTAAGGTTAGTGTTACGGTGAGGGTTAGGTTTAGCAATAGGATTAGTGTGAGGGCTAAGGTGAGGGTGAGGGTTAGGGTTAGGGTTAGGTTTAGGTGAGGTTTAGGCTTAGGCTGAGGGTTAGGGTTAGTGGGAGGGTTGGTGTTAGTGTTAGGCTTAGTGTTAGGTTGAGGATAAGGGTTAGAGTGAGGGTTAGGTTTCAGGTGAGGGTTAGGGTTAGGGTGAGGGTCAGGGTTAGGGTTAGGGTGAGGCTTTCGGGTTAGGGTTAGGGTTAGGTTGAAGGTTAAGGTGAGGGTGAGGGTTAGGGTTAGTTTTAGGTTTATCGTGTGGGTAAGTGGTAGTGTGAGGGTTAGGGTGAGTGTTAGAGTTAGCATTAGGGTTAGAGTGAAGTTTAGGGTGAGGGATATGGTTAGGGTTAAGGTGAGCTTGAGGGTGAGGGTTAGGGTTAGGGTTAGGGTTGGTTTTAGGGTTAGGGTGAGGGTTACGGTTAGTGTTAGCGTGAGGGTAAGGGTAAGGGTGAGGGTGACGGTTAGGGTTAGAGTTAAGCTGAGGGTTAGGTTTAGTATGAGGTTTAGGGTGAGGATGAGGTTAAGGCTTATTTTGAGGTTTTGGGTAAGTGTGAGGGTTAGGGTTAGTGTTAGGGTGAGGGTTAGGGTTAGGGATAGGGATAGGGTTACGGTTAGGGTGAGGGTTAGGGTAATGGGTATGGTTATGGTTAGGGTGAGGGTTAGGTTTAGTGTAAGAATTAGTGTTATGGTTAGGGTTAGGATTAGTGTGAAGGTAAGAATTAGGGTGACGTTTAGGGTGAGGGTGAGGTTTAGGGTTAGGATTAGGGTTATGGTTAGTGTTACGCTGAGGGTGATGGTGAGGGTGAGGGTGAGTGTGAGTTTTAAGGTTAGGTTTAGGTTGAGGGTTAGGGTGAGGATTAGGGTTAGGGTGAGATTTAGGGTTAGGGTGAGGTTTAGGGTTAGGGTTAATTTGAGGGTGGTGTGAGGGTGAGGTTTAGGGTGAGGGAAAGGGTTAGATTGAGGTCCTGGGTGAGTGTGAGGTTTAGGGTTAGGGTGAGGGTTTGAGTTAGGTTTAGTGTAAGTGTTATGATGAGGGGTAGGGTTAGGTTTAGGGTGAGGTTAGGTTTAGTGTGAGGGTTACTGTTAGGGTTAGGGTGAGGGTGAGGTTAGGGGTTATGGTGAGGGTTAGGGTGAGGGCGAGGGTTAGGGATAGGAATAGGGATAGTGTTAGGGTTAGGCTGAGGGTGAGGATGAGGGTGCGGGTGAATTTTTGGGTTAAGGTTACGGTTAGGGTGAGGGATAGTGTGAGGGTGAGAGTTAGGGTGAAGGTGAGTGTGAGGGTGAGGGTCTTGTTTAGGTAATGTTAGGGTTAGGGTGAGGATTAGCTGAGGGTTAGGGTGAGGGTGCAGGTTCAGGTGATGGTGAGGGTTAGGATGAGGTTGAGGGTTATTAACCATAACCGGGTTAGGTGAGGGTTAGGGTTAGGGTTAGGGTTAGGGTTAGGAGAGAGTTAAGGTTAGGCTAAAAGTTAGGGTGAGGGTTAGGGTTAATGTGAGGGTTAGGGTTAGGGTGAGGATAAAGTAAGGTTGAGAGTTAGGGTGATGGTGAGGTTTAGGGTTACTATTAGAGTGAGGGTTAGGGTTAGGTTTAGTGTTAAGGGGAGGGTTAGGGTGACGGTTAGGGTTAGGCTTAGGGTTAAGGAGAGGGTGAGTGTGAGCGTGAGGCTTAGGGTTAGGGTTAGGGTTAGGGTGAACTTTAGGGTTAGGGTGGAGGTTAGTATTAGGGTTAGTGTGAGGTTTATGGTGAGGGTTAGGGTTATTGTTAGGGTGTGGATTAGGCTGAGGGTTAGGGTTAGGATTAGAGTGAGGTGTAGGGTGAGGGTTAGGTTGAGGGTGAGGGTTATGGTTAGGGTTAGCATTAGGGTTAGGGTCAGGTTTAAGGTGACTGTGAGGTTTAGGGTGAGGTTTAGGGTGAGGTTTAGGGTTAGGGTTAAGGTGACAGTTAGGGTAATGGGTAGGGTTACAGTTAGGGTGTTAGGTTTAGTGTGAGAGTTAGGGTTAGGGTTAGGGTTAGGATTAGTGTGTGGGTAAGAATTATCTTGGTGGTTAGGGTGAGGGTGAGGTTTAGATTTAGGAATATGGATAGGATTAGTGTTATGCTGAGGGTGAGGATGAGGGTGAGGGTGAGGGTTATTTAGGGTTAGGGTGAAGGCTAGGCTGAGGGTTAGGGTTAGGGTAGGGTTAGGGTTAGGGTGAGGGTTAGGGTTAGGTTTAGTTTGAGGCTGGTGTGAGGGTGAGTTTTAGGGTGAGGCTTGTGGTTAGGGTGAGGGCTAGGTTGAGGGTGAACTTTAGGGTTATGATGAGGGTTAGGGTTATGTTTAGGATGGGGGTGAGGGTGAGGGTTAGCTTTAATTTGAGGTTTACGGTTAAGGTTAGGGTGAGGGTGAGGGTAAGGGTTAGGGTGAGGGTTAGGTTGAGGATGAGGGTGAGGGTTATGATTAGAGATAGGGTTAGGTTTAGACTGAGGGTTAGGGTGATGATGCGGGTGAGGTTTAGGGTTAGGGTTAGGGTTAGGGTGAGGGCTAGGGTGAGGGTGAGGGTTAAGGTGAAGTTGAGGTTGAGGGTGAGGCTGAGAGTTAGGGTGAGGGTGAGGGTTTGGGTTAGGGTTAGTGTTAGGGTGAGGGTGAGGGTTAAGATTAGGGTTAGGGTTAGGGTTATTGTTAGGGTTACAGTTCAGTTTAGGGTGAGGGTGAAGGTGAGGGATATATTTACGGTTAGGGTGAGGTTTAGGGTTAGGGTTAGGGTTAGTGTTAGGAGGAAGTTTAGGGTGAGGGGTAGGGTTAGGGTTAGGGTGAGGGATAGGGTTAGTGTGAGGGTTAGGGTGAGGGTTAGGGTTAGGGTTAGGTTGAGGGTTAGGGTTTTGGTTAGGGTTAAGGTGAGGGTGAGGGTTAGGGTGAGGTTTAGGGTTAGGGTTAGGGTTAGGGTGAGGGTTAGGGTTAGGGTGGAGTTTAGGATTAGTGTTAGGGTTATGGTTTAGGTGAGGCTCAGTGTTAGGGTTAGGGTTAGTGTTAGGAGGAAGTTTAGGGTGAGGGTTAGTGTTAGGGTGAGGGTTAGTGTTAGCAATAGGGTTAGTGTGAGGGCTAAGGTGAGGGTGAGGTTTAGGGGTAGGGTTAGGTTTAGGGTGAGGCTTAGGCTTAGGCTGAGTGTAGGGTTGTTGGGAGGGTTGGTGTTAGGGTTAGGCTTAGTGTTAGGGTGAGGGTAAGGCTTAGGGTGAGGGTTAGGGTTAGGGTGAAGGTTAGGGTTAGGGTGAGGGTCAGGGTTAGGTTTAGGGGTAGGCTGAGTGTTAGGTTAGGTTTAGGGTAAGGGTTTGCATTAGGGTAAGGGTTAGGGTTAGGATTAGTGTTAGAGTTAGGGTGAGGGTTAGGGTGAGGGTTTCGGGTTAGGGTTAGGGTTAGGTTGAGGTTTACGGTGAGGGTGAGGGTTAGGATTAGGTTTAAGTTTATTGTGTTGGTAGGTGATAGTGTGAGTGTTAGGGTGAGTGTGAGGTTTAGCATTAGGGTTAGAGTGAAGTTTAGGGTGAGGGTTAGGGTTAGGTTTAAGGTGATCTTGAGGGTGAGGGTTAGGGTTAGGGTAAGTTTTAGGGTTAGGGTGAGGCTTAGGGTTAGTGTTCGTGTGAGGGTAAGTTGAGGGTAAGTGTTAGGGTTAGAGTAAGGGTGAGGGTTTGGTTTTGTGTGAGGTTTAGGATGAGGATGAGGTTAAGGCTTAGGGTGAGCTTTAGGGTAAGGTTGAGGGTTAGGGTTAGGGTTGGCGTGAGGGTGAGGGTTAGGGTGAAGGTTAGGGTTAGGGATAGGTTTAGGTTTAGGGTGAGGGTTAGGGTAAGGGGTAGGGTTATGATTAGGGTGAGGGTTAGATTTAGTGTGAATGTTAGGGTTAGGGTTAGGGTTAGGATTAGTGTGAAGGTAAGAATTAGGGTGACTTTTAGGGTGAGGGTGAGGTTTAGGGTTAGGATTAGGGTTATGGTTAGTGTTATGCTGAGGGTGATGGTGAGGGTGAGGGTGAGTGTGAGTTTTAGTGTTAGGGTTAGGGTGAGGGTTAGGGTGAGGATTAGGTTTAGGGTGAGGGAGAGGGTTAGGCTGAGGGGTAAGTGTAGGGTTAGGTCAGGGTAAGGGTTACTGTGAGGGTTAGGTTTAGGGTTAGGTTGAGGGTAAGGATTAGTGTGAGGGTTAGGGTGAGGGTGAGTGTTAGGGTTAGGTGGACGGTTAGGGTTAGGGTGAGGGTTAGATTGATATTGAGGTTTATGGTTAGCATTAGGGTTATGGTGAGGATTAGGTTTGGGGTTAGGGTCAGGTCTAGGGTGAGGGTGAGGGTTAAAGTTAGGTTTAGGGATAGGTTGAGTATTAGAGTTAGGATTAGGGTTAGGGTGAGCATTAGGCTGAGGGGTAGATTTGGGTTAGTCTTAGTCTTAGGGTTAGGCTTAGGGTGAGGGTGGGGTTGACGATTAAGGTTAGGGTGATGGTTAGGGTTAGGGTTAGGGTGAGGGTTAAGATGAGGGTTAGGGAGAGGGAAAGTGTTAAGGTGAGGGTTAGGGTGAGGGTGAGGGTTATGGTTACCATTAGGGTTAGGGTTAGAGTTAGCGTGAGGGTTAGGTTTAGGTTTAGGGTTAGGGTGAGTGTGAGGGTGAGGGTTAGGTTTATGGTTCGGGTGAGGGCTAGGTTTAGCGTTAGGGTTAGGGTGTGGGTTAGGGTTAGGGTTCGTGTGAGGGTGAGGGTGAGGTTTAGGGTGTGGGTGAGGGTGAGGTTTAGGGTTAGGAATAGGGTGGGGTTGAGTGTGAGTGTGAGGGTTAGGGTGAGGAATAGGGATAGGGTGAAGGTGAGTGTTAGGGTGAGGTTTAGGGGTAGGTTACGGTGAGGGTTAGAGTTAGGGTGATGGTTTGTATGAGGGTTAGTTTAAGGTTAAGGGTGAGGGTTAGGGTTAGGATTACGTTAGGGTGAGGGTTAGGGTGAGCGTTAGGGTTAGCGTTAGGGTTAGGGATAGGTTTAGGTTTAGGGTGAGGTTTAGGATGAGGGTTAGGATTAGGGTTAGGGTTAGGGTTACGGTGATGGGTAGGGTCAGGGTTAGATTTACGGTGAGCATAAGGGTTAGCATGAGGTTTAGGGTAAGTGTGAGGGTTAGAGTTAGCATTAGGGTTAGGGTGAGGTTTAGGGTGAGTGTTAGGGTTAGGTTTATGGTTAGGGTGAGGTGAGGGTGAGGGTCATTGTGAGGTTTATGGTTAGGGTGAGAGATAGGTTTAGGGTGAGGGTTAGGCTTTGGTTTAGGGTGTGGGTGAGCGTGAGGGTGACAGTGAGGCTTAGGGTGAGGGTGAGGGTGATTGTGAGGGTTAGGCTTAGAGTTAGCTTTAGGCTTAGGGTTAGTGTGAGGGTGAAGGTGAGGGTTAGGGTTAAGAGTAGGGTTAGGTTTAAATTTAGGCTGAGGGTGAGCGTGAGGGAGAGGGTAACGGTTAGTCTTAGGGTTAGGGTTGTTGTGAGGATTAGGGTGAGGGTAAGGTTAAAGGTTAGGGTGAGGGTGAGGGTTAGGGTTAGTGTTAGGGTGAGGGTTAGGGTTCGGGTGAGGTTAGAGTTAGGGTGAGGTTTATTGTTAGTGTGAGGCTTAGTGTTAGTGTTAGGTTGAGGGTAAAGGTTAGGTTGAGGGTTAGGGATAGGGATAGGTTTAGGGTGAGGTTTCGGATTATGGTGAGGTTTAGGGTCACGGTGAGAGTTAGGGTTAGCATTATGGTTAGTGTGAGGGTTAGCGTAAGGTTAGTGTGAGGGTTAGGGTTAGGGTGAGGGTTAGGTTGAGGGTGAGAGTAATGTTAAGTGTGAGGGTTAGGATTATGGTAAGCTTGTGGGTGAGGGTGAGGGTTAGGTTTAGGTTTACAGTAAGGGTGAGGGTTAGGGTGAGTGTTTGGTTTGGGGTTAGGGTTAGGGTGAGGGTGAGATTGAGGGTTGGGAATAGGGTGAGGGTTAGGTTTAGGGTAAGGGTTAGGATTAGGATTAGGTTTAGGGTGAGGGCTAGGGTGAGGGTGAGTGTTAGGGTTAGGGATAGGGTTAGGTTGAGTGTTAGGGTTAAGCTGAGGATTAGGGTTAGTGTAATGGCTAGTTTTAGGTTTAGGGTTAGTGTTAGGGTGAGACTAAGTTTTAGGGTTAGGTTTAGGGTTACGGTGAGGTTGATGGTTAGGTTAAGGATGAGGGTTAGGGTTAGGGTGAGGGTGAAGGTGAGGGTTAGAATAAGGGTGAAGGTGAGGGTTAGGATTAGGGTTATTTTTAGGTTTAGGGTTAGGTTTATGGTTACGTTGAGGGTGAGGGTGAGGGTGAGGGTTACGGTTAGTGTGAGGTTTAGGATTAGAGTTAGGTTTAGGGTTAGGATTAGGATGAGGTCTAGGGTGAGGGGTAGGGTTAAGGTTAGGGTGAGGGTTAGGGTTAGTGTGAAGGTTAGGGATAGGGTTAGGATGAGGTTTAGGTTGGGGTTGAGGGTTAGGGTTAGTGTTAGGTTGAGGTGAAGGTTTAGGTTGAGGTTAGGTTAGGGTTTAGATTAGGGTTAGGGTGAGAGTGAGGGTTAGGGTGACGTTAAGGGTTAGCTAAGGTTTACGGTTAGGGTGAGGGTAAGGGTTAGGGTTAGGGTTAGGCTTAGGGTGAGGTTTAGGGTGAGGTTGAGGGTTAGGGTTACTGTTAGGTTGAGGTGAAGGTTTAGGTTGAGGTTTAGGGTGAGGGTGAGTGTTAGGGTTAGCATTAGGGTTAGGGTTTGGTTTAGTGTGAGTGTTTTGGTTAGTTTAGGGTGAGGCTTTGGGTTAGTATGAGGGTTAAGGTGAGGGTAAGGTAAGGGTAAGGGTGAGGTTTTTGGTGAGGGTGAGGGTTACGGAACAGGAGAGGGTTAGGTTTAGTGTGAGGGTTAGAGTTAGGGTTAGGAAAAGGGTTAGTGTGAGGGATAAGGTGAGGGTGAGGATTAGGGTTAGGGTTAGGTTTAGGTTGAGGGTTAGGTTTAGGCTGAGGGTTAGGATTAGTGTGAGTGTTGGTGTTAGGTTTAGGCTTAGTATTAGGGTGAGGGTAAAGTTTAGGGTGAGGGTTAGGGTTAGGGTGATGGTTAGGGTTAGGGTGAGGGTGAGGGTTAGGGTTAGGGTGAGAGTAAGGGTTAAGGTTAGGTCTAGGTTTAGGGTAATTGTGGGTTTTGTTGAGGTTTAGGTTTAGGGTTAGTGTACGGGTTAGGGTTAGGGTTAGTGTGAGGATTAGGTTGACGGTTGGCTTGATGGTTAGGGTTAGTGTGAGGGTTAGGGTTAGGCTGAGGATGAGGGTGAAGTTGAGAGTTAGGGTTAGGATTAGGGTTAGGGAGAGGTTTTGGGTTTGGTTTAGGGTTAGGATGAGGGTTAGGGTAAGGGGAAAGTTTAGGTTTAGAGTGAGGTTAGATTTATTGTGAGGGTTAGCGTTAGGGTTAGGGTCAGGGTGAGGGTGAGGATATGGTTTAGGGTGCGGGTTAGAGTGAGGGTTAGGGTTAGGGATAGGGTTAGGTTTAGGGTGACTGTTAGCTTGAGGGTTTGGTTTAGTTTTATGGTTAAGGTTTCTGGTGAGGGTTCGGGTTCAGTTTAGGGTTAGGTTAAGGGTTTCGTGTTTGTGTTACTGTTAGGGTTAAGGTGAGGTTTATGGTGAGGGTGAGGGTTAGGGTTAGGTTTAGGTTTATGGTGTGTTTAAGTGATAGCGTGAGGGTTAGGGTGAGTGTTAGAGTTATTAGTAGGGTTAGGGTGAGGGCTAGGGTGTGGGTTAGGGTTAGGGTGAGGGTTAGGCTTAGGGTGAGGGTTAGGGTTAGGGATAGTTTGTGGGTGGTGTGAGCGTGAGGTTTAGGATGATGGTTAGGATTAGGGTGAGGGCTAAGGTGAGGGTTAGGGTTAGCATTAGGGTGAAGGTCAGGGTTAGGTTTCGGTTGAGGTTTGGGGTGAGGGGTAGGGTTAGGTTTAGGGTGAGGTTTAGGTTTAGTGAGAGCGTTAAAGTTAGGCATAGGGTGAGGGTGGGGGTAAGAGTTATGGTCAGGGTTATGATGGGTTGATGGTTAGGGTTAGGATTAGGGGTAGGGTTAGGGTAAGGCTGAGCATGAAGGTGAGAGTGCGGGTGAGGTTTACGGGTAGGGTTACATTTAGGGTGAGTGCTAGGGTGAGGGTGAGGGTTAGGGTGAAGGTGAGGGTGAGGGCCTTTTTAGATAATGGTTAGGGTTAGGGTGAGGATTAAGTGAGGGTGAGGGTGAGGGTGAGCTTTAGGGTTAGGGTGTGGGTTAGTGTTAGGTTTAGGGTGAGGGTTCAGGTGATAGTGAATGTTAGGGTAAGGTTGAGATTTAGGGTTAGGTGAGGGTTAGGTTTAGGGTTAGGGTTAGAGTTAGGATGAGGGTTTGGGTGAGGGGTACTATTAAGGTTAGGGTGAGTATTAGGGTTAATGTGAGGGTTATGGATAGGGTGAGGATAATATTAGGGTGACGTTTAGGGTGAGAGTGAGGGTTAGGGTTACTGTTAGGGTGAGGGTTAGGGTTAGCTTTAGTGTTAAGTTGAGGGTGAGGGTGAGGGTTAGGGTTAGGCTTAAGGTTAAGGTGAGGGTGAGGGTGAGGATGAGGGTTAGCTTGAGGTTTAGGGTTAAGGTGAGGGTTAGGTTTACAATTAGGGTTATTGTTAGGATTAGGTTTAGGGTGAGGGTGAGGATGAGGGTGAGGGTGAGGGTGTGGGATAGGGTTAGGGTTAGGTTTAGGGTGAGCATGAGGGTTAGGGTTAGGGTGAGGGGTAGGGTTAAGTTTAGGGTGAGGGTTAGGATTAGTGTGAAGGTTAAGGTTAGGGTTAGGGTGAGGTTTAGGCTAAGGGTTAGGGTGTGGATTAGGGATAGGTTGAGGGTGAGGGTTAGGGTGAGGTTTATGGTTAGCTTAGGGTTAGGTTTAGGGTGAGGGTTAGGGTGAGGGTAAGGATTAGGGTGAGGGTTAGGGTTAGGGTGAGGTTTAGGGTGAGGTTGTGGGTTTGGCGTTAGGGTTAGAGTGAGTTTCAGGTTTAGGGTGAGGGTTAGGGTGAGGGTGAGTGTTAGGGTTAGCATTAGGGTTAGGGTGATGTTTAGTGTGAGTGTTTTTATTAGGTTAGGTTGAGGTTTTGGGTAAGTGTGAGGGTTAGGGTGAGGTTAAGGTAAGGGTAAGGGTCAGGTTTTTTGTGAGGGTGAGAGTTACGGAAAGGGTGAGGGTTAGGGTTAGGGTTAGGTTTAGGTTGAGGTTTAGTTTTAGGCTGAGGGTTAGGGTTAGTGTGAGGGTTTGTGTTAGGGTTAGGCTTAGTGTTAGGGTGAAGGTTAGGGTTGGGTGAGTGTTAGGGTTAGGGTGAGGGTAAGGGTTAGGGTTAGGACTAGCTTTAGGGTTATTGAGGATTTTAGTGATGTTTAGGGTTAGGGTTAGTGTAAGGGTTAGGGTGAGGGTAAGGGTTAGGGTTAGGACTAGGTTTCGTGTTATTGAGGATTTTGGTGATGTTTAGGGTTAGGTTTAGTGTAAGGGTTACGGTTAGGGTTAGTGTTGAGGATTACGTTGAGGGTTAGTGTGATGGTTAGGGTTAGTGTGAGGGTCAGGCTTAGGCTGAGGGTGAGGGTGAGGGTGAGAGTTAGTGTTAGGGTTAGGGTTAGTTATGATGAGGGTGAGGGTTAGGGTTAGGATTAGGGTTAGGGATAGGTTTTGGGTAGGTTTAGGGTTAGGATGAGGGTTAGGGTGAGGGGTAAGAGGTTTAGGGTGAGGGTTAGAGTTATTGTAAGCGTCAGCATTAGTGTTAGGGTTAGGGTGAGGGTGAGTATAAGGTTCAGGGTGAGGGTTAGGGTGAGGGTTATGGTTTGGGATAGGGTTAGGGATAAGGTGACACTTAGCTTGAGGGTTAGGTTTAGGGATAGGTTTAAGGTTTCGGGTGAGGGTTAGGGTTCAGGTTAGGGTTAGGGTTTTGTATTTCGGTTAGGGTTACGTTTAGGGTGAGATTTAGGGTGAGGGTGAGGGTGAGGGTGAGGGTTATGTTTAGGTTTATGGTGTGGGTAAGTGATAGCGTGAGGGTTAGGGTGAGTGTTAGAGGTAGCAGTAGGTTTGGGTGAGGGTGAGGGTTAGGCTTAGGTTTAGGGTGAGTTTTAGGGTTAGGGTGAGGGTTAGGGTTAGGGTTAGCATGAGGGTGAGGGTGAGGGTGACGGTTAGGGTTAGAGTTTGGGTGACGTTTAGGTTTAGTGTGAGGTTTAAGGTGAGGATGAGGTTAAGGGTTAGGGTGAGGGTTAAGTTAAGGCTGAGGGTTAGGGTTAGGGTCAGTGTTAGGGTGAGGGTTAGGGTTAGGGTTAAGGTTAGGGTTAGGGTGAGGGGTAGGGTTAGGGTTAGGTTTAAGGTGAGGGCTAGTGTGCGGGTTAGGGTTAGGTTTAGGGAGAGGGCTAGGGTTAGGGTTAGTTTGAGGGTGGTGTGAGGGTGAAGTTTAAGTTGAGGGTTAGGATTAGGGTGAGGGTTAGTGTGAGGGTGAGGGTTAGCGTTAGGGTGAGTGTTAGGGTTAGGTTTAGGTTGAGGTTTGGGGTGAGGGGTAGGGTTAGGTTTAGGGTGAGGGTTAGGTTTATTGTGAGGGTTAAGGTTAGGGATATTGTGAGGGTGAGGGTAAGGGTTATGGTGAGTGTTATGATCAGGTTGAGCGTTAGGGTTAGGATTAGGGGTAGGGTTAGTGTAAGGCTGAGCATGAGGGTGAGGGTGCGGGTGAGGTTTAGAGTTAGGGTTACATTTAGGGTGAGGGATAGGGTGAGGGTGAGGCTTAGGGTGAAGGTTAGGGTGAGTGTGAGAGTGAGGGTCTTTGTTAGATAATGGTTAAGGTTAGGGTGAGGATTAGGTGAGGGTTAGGGTTAGGGTGAGCTTGAGGGTTAGGGTGTGGGTGAGTGTTAGGGTTAGGGTGAGAGTTCGTGTGATGGTGAGGGTTAGGGTAACGTTGACAATTAGGGTTAAGTTTAGATGAGGGTTAGGTTTAGGGTTAGGATTAGAGTTAGGGTGAGGATTCGCGTGAGGTGTACTGTTAAGGTTAGGGTGAGCATTAGGATTAATTTGAGGGTTAGGGATAGGGTGAGGATAAAGTTCGGGTGACGGTTAGGGTTAGGGTGAGGGTTAGGGTTACTGTTAGGGTGAGGGTTAGAGTTAGCTTTAGTGTTAAGGTGAGGGTGAGGGTGAGGGTTAGTGTTAGGCTTAGGGTTAAGGTTAGGGTGATGGTGAGGATGAGGGTTAGAGTGAGGGTTAGGGTTAGGGTGAGGGTTAGGTTTAGGGTTAGGGTTAGGGTTATTGTTAGGGTCAGATTTAGGGTGAGGGTGAGGATGAGGGTGAGGGTGAGGGTGTGGGTTAGGGTTAGGGTTAGGTTTCGGGTGAGGGTGAGGGTTAGGGTTAGGGTTAATGTTAGGCTTAGGGTGATTGTTAGGGTTAGTGTGAGGCTTAGTGTTAGGGTTAGGGTTACTGTTAGGGTGATTGTAACTTTTAGGGTGAGGGTTAGGGTTAGGGTGAGGGTTAGGTTTAGGTTGAGGGTTAGTATTAGGGTTCTGGTTAAGGTGATAGTGAGGGTGATGCTTAGGGTTAGGGTTAGGTTGAGGGATAGGGTGAGGGTTAATTTTAGGGTAAGGGTTAGGGTTAGGGTGAGAGTTAGCCTTAGTGTTAATTTGAGGGTGGGGTGAGGGTCAGGTTTAAGGTGTGGGTGAG
This sequence comes from Dipodomys merriami, assembly GCF_024711535.1. Taxonomy (NCBI): domain Eukaryota; kingdom Metazoa; phylum Chordata; class Mammalia; order Rodentia; family Heteromyidae; genus Dipodomys; species Dipodomys merriami. The sequence continues at coordinate 1,698,988 of NW_027202716.1, read as the reverse complement.
GGTTAGGGTGATGGCTAGATTAGGATGATGATTAGGGTTAGGGTGAGGGTTAAGGTTAGGTTTAGGGTGAGGGATACGGTGTGGGTTAGGGTTAGGTTTAGGGTGAGGGTTAGGTTTATTGTGAGGGTTACAGTTAGGGTTAGGTTGAGGGTGAGGGTAAGGGTTTAGGGTGATGGTTAGGGTTATGCTGAGGGTTATGTTTAGGATTAGCTTTAGAGTTAGGGTTAGGCTGAGGGTGAGTTTGAGGTTTAGGATTAGGGGTAGGGTTAGGGTGAGGGGTAGTGTGAGGGTGAGTGTTAGGTTAAAGATGAGGGCTAGGTTGAGGGTGAGGGTCTCGGTTAGGTAGAGGTTAGGGTTAGGGTGAGGATTAGGTGAGAGTTAGGGTGAGGGTGAGGGTTAGGGTTAGGGTTAGAGAGAGGGTTAGGTTAGTGGTTAAGGTTAGAATTAGGTTGAGGGTTATGGTGAAGGGTAGGGTTATTGTTAGGGTGAGCATAAAGGTTAATGTGAGGGTTAGGTTTAGGGTGAGGATAAAGAAAGGGTGAGGGTTAGGGTTACTGTTAGGGTGAGGTTTATGGTTACGACTAGTGTTAAGGTGAGTGTAAGGGTGAGGGTTAGGGTTAGGCTTAGGTTTAAGATGAGGGTGAGGGTGAGGGCGAGGGTTAGCGTGAGGTTTATGGTTAGGTTGAGGGTTAGGTTCAGGGTTAGGGTTAGGGTTATTGTTAGGGTTAAAGTTCTGGTGAGGGTGAGGATAAGGTTGAGTGTGAGGGTTAGGATTAGGATTGGGGTTAGGGTGAGCCTGAGGGTGACTGTGAGGGTTAGGGTGAGGGTTAGACTAAGGCTTACGGTGAGGCTTAGGTTTAGTGTGATGTTTAGGGTGAGGGTGATGTTTAGGGTGAGAGTGAGGGTGAGGTTTTGGTTGAAGGTTTGGGTTAGGTTCAGGGTGAGGGTGAGTGTGAGGGTTAGGGTTAGTGTTAATATTAGGCTTAGGTTTAGGCTGAGGGTGAGGGTGAGTGTGAGAGTTAGTGTTAGGGTGAGTGTGAGTTTTAGGTTTAGAGTTAGGGTGAGGGTTAAGGTGAGGGTAAGGGTTAGGATTAGGGTTCGGGTTAGGCTGAGGGTGAGGGTGAGGGTGAGGGTTAGGGTTACTGTGAGGCTTAGGCTTAGGGTGAGGGTGACAGTTAGGGATAGGTTGATGGTTAGGGTGAGGGTGAGTGTTAGGGTGAGGGTTAGGGTGAGTGTTATGGTGCGGGTGAGGTTAAGGGTTAGGTTTAGGGTTAGGATTAGTTTTAGGGTGAGGGTGATTGTAAGGGTTAGGGTTATCTTTATTGTTAGGCTTAGGATTAAGCTGAGGGTGAGGGTGAGTATGAGGCTTAGCGTTATGTTGAGTGTGAGCATTAGGGTTAGGTTTAGGGTGATTGTTAGGGTAAGTGTTAGGGTGAGGGTTAGAGTTAGGGTTAGGATTAGGGTTAGGTTTAGGCTGAGGGTGAGGGTGAGGGTGAGGGTTATGATTAGGGTGAGTGTTAATCTTAGGGTTAGGGTGAGGGTTAGGGATAGGGTGATGGTTAGGGTGGGTGTGAGGGTGAGGCTTAGGGTGAGTGTGAGGGTGAGTGTTAGGGTGCGGGTAAGTTTTAGGGTTAGATTTAGGGTTAGGGTGAGGGTTAGGATGATGGTTACGATGAGGGGCAGGGTTAGGGTTATGTTGAGGTTCAGGGTTAGTTTGAGGGTTAACGTTACGGTTGGGTTAGGGTGAAGGTTAAGGTGAGGGTTAGAGTTAGGTTTAGGGTTAGGCTGAGGGTTTGGGTGAGGGTAAGTTTTAGGGTGAGGGTTAGGGTGAGTGTGAGGGTTAGGTTTAGGGAGAGGTTTAGGGTTATGGAGAGGATTAGGGTTCGGTTTAGGGTGAAGGTGAGGGTGATGGTGTGGGTTAGGGTAAGGATTAGGTTTAGGGTTAGGGTTAGCGTTATTGTTAGGGTTAGGGTTAGGTTTACGGTTAAGGTGAGGTTGCAGGTGAGGTGAGGTTTAGCGTTACGGTTAGCGTTAGAGTGAGGGTTTTGGTCAAGGTAAGTGTTGGGGTGAGGGTTAGGGTTAGGGTGAGGTTGAGTGTGAGGTTGAGAGTTAGTGTTAGGGTTAGGGTTAAGGTGAAGTTTAGGATGAGGTTGAGGGTTAGTGTTAGGGTTAGGTTTAGGGTGCGATTAAGGGATAGGTTGAGGGTTAGGGTGAGTGTTAGGGTTATGTTAGGGTGAGGATTAGGGTTAGGGTGAGGTTTTGGGTTAGTGAGGGTTAGTGTTAGGGTTAGGCTTAGTGTTAGGTTGAGGGTAATGTTTAGATTGAGGTTTAGGTTTAGGGTGAGGGTTAGGGTTAGGGTGATGGTTAGGGTAAGGGTGAGGATTAGGGTGAGGTTTAGGTTTAGGGTGATGTTTAGGGTGAGGGTTAGGGTGAGGTTGAGGGTGAGGGTTGGTTTGAGGGTATGGGTTAGAGTTAGGGTGAAGTTGAGGGTGAGGGTGAGAATTAGGCTTAGGGTTAGGGTGAGGGTGAGTGTGAGGGTTAGGGTTAGGGTTAGGCTTAGGCTTTGGGTTAGGCTGAGGGTGGGGGTGAGTGTGAGGGTTAGGGTTAGGGTTAGGTTTAGGGATAGGGTGATGTTTAGGGTGAGGGTTATTGTCAGAATTAGTGTTAGGGTTTCGCTTAGTGTTAGGGTGAGTGTAAGGTTTAGGTTGAGGGTTAGCATTAGGGTGAGGGTTAGGGTTAGTGTGAGGGTTAGGGTTTTGGTAAGGGTGAGGTTGAGGGTGATGGTGAGGCTTAGGGTTAGGGTTTGTGTGAGGGTGAGTGTGAGTGTTAGGGTTAGGTTTAGGCTTAGGCTGAGAGTTAGGCTGAGGGTGATGTTGGGGGTGTGGGTGAGGATTAGAGTTAGGGTGAGTGTTAGGGTTAAGGTTAGCGTGAGGGTTTGGGTTAGGCTTAAGTTTAGGATGAGGGTTAGGTTGAGGGGTATGGTTACGGTTAGTGTGAGCGTTAGGGTGAGCGTTAGGGTTAGGGATAGGTTTAGGGTTAGGGTGAGGTTTAGGATGAGGTTTAGGGTTATGGTAAGGGTTAGGGTTAGGGTTAGGATGAGGGTTAGGGAGAAGGTTAGGATGAGGGTTAGGGTGAGGGTTCGGTTTAGGGTTCGGGTTAGGGTTATGGTGAGGGTGGGGGTGAAGGTGAGAGTGAAGGTTAGGGTTAGAGTTAGGATGCGGGTGAGGATTAAGGTTAGGGTTAGGGTTAGGGTTAGGGTTAGGGTTAGGGTTAGGGTTAAGTTTAGGATGAGAGTTAGTTTGACGGGTACGGTTACAGTTAGATTGAGCATTAGGGTTAGCTTTAGGGTTAGGGATATAGTTAGGGTTAGGGTGAGGTTTAGGATGAGGTTTAGGGTTAGGGTGAGGGTTAGGGTGAGGGTTAGGCTGAAGGTTATGGTTAGGGTTAGGGTTAGGGTAAGGGATAGGTTCAGTGCGAGGGTTAGTGGTAGGGTTAGATTTATGCTGAGAGTAAGTGTTAGCGTGAGGTTTAGCGTGAGAGGGTTAGAGTTACATAAGGGTTAGGGTAGGTTTAGGGTGAGGTTTAGGGTGAGGTTTAGGGTTAGGGTGAGGTGAGAGTGAGGGTGATTGTGAGGTTTATTGTTAGGGTGAGCGATAGGTTTTAGGTGAGGGTTAGGTTTAGGGTGAAGGTTAACGTGAGGGTGACAGTGAGGCTTAGGGTGAGGGAGAGGGTGAGTGTGAGGGTTAGGTTTAGGTTTAGGTTTAGGGTTAGGGTTAGTGTGAGGGTAAAGGTGAAGGTTAGTGTTACTAGTAGGTTTATGTTTAAAGTTAGGCTGAGGGTGAGCGTGAGGGTTATGGTTAGGGTTAGTGTTAGGTTGAGGGTTAGAGTTAGTGTGAGGGTTAGGGTGAGGGTAAGGTTAAAGGTTAGGGTGAGGGTTAGGGTTAGGGTTAGGGTGAGGATTAGGGGTAGGGTTATGGTTAGGGTTAGGGTGAGGGTGAGGGTTAGGGTGAGGGTAAGGGTGAGTGTTAGGGTGAGGGTTAGGGTTTGGATTAGGTTTAGGGTGAATGCTAGGTTGTCAGTGAGGGTTAGGGTTAGGGTGAAGGTGAGGGTTAGGTTTAGGGTTAAGTTGAGGGTTAGGGTTAGGGTGAGGGTCAGGGTGACTCTGAGGGTTAGGGTTAGGTTTATGCTTCAGGCTGATGGTGAGGGTGAGGGTTAGGGTTAGGGTGAGTGTTAGAATTAGGCTTAATGATAGGGTGATATTTAAGGTGAGGGTTAGTGTGAGAGTTAGTGGTAGGGTTAGGCTTAGTGTTAAAGTGAGTGTAAGTGTTAGGTTGAGGGTTAGGGTTAGGGATATGTTGAGGGTTGGGATGAGGGTTAGGGTGAGGGTAAGTTTTAGGATGAGCGTTATGGTGAGTGTGAGAGTTAGTGGTAGGGTTAGGCTTAGTGTTAAAGTGAGTGTAAGTGTTAGGTTGAGGGTTAGGGTTAGGGATATGTTGAGGGTTGGGATGAGGGTTAGGGTGAGGGTAAGTTTTAGGATGAGCGTTATGGTGAGTGTGAGAGTTAGGGTTAGGGTTAGGTTTAGGTTGAGGGTGAGGTTTAGGGTTATGGTAAGGGTTAGGTTTAGGGTAAGGATGAGGGTTTGGGAGAGGGTTAGGATGAGGGTTAGGGTGAGGGTTCGGGTTAGGGTTCGTGTTAGGGTTCGGGTGAGGGTGGGGGTGAGGTTTAGAGTGAAGGTTAGGGTTAGGATGAGGGTGAGGATTAGTTTAAGATTAGGGTTAGGGTTAGGTTTAGGCTGAGGATGAGTCTGAGGATTTGGGTGAGGATTAGGGTTAGGCTGAGTTTTATGGTTAGGGTTAGGGTGAGGGTTTTTGTTAGGGTTAACTTTAGGATGAGAGTTAGTTTGAGGGGTACGGTTATGGTTAAGATGAGCGTTAGGGTTAACGTTAGGGATAGGGATAGGTTTAGGGTTAGGGTGAGGTTTAGGATGAGGGTTAGGGTTAGGGTTAGGGTTAGGGTCAGGGTTCGGGTGAAGGTTATGGTTAGGGTTAGGGTTAGGGTGAGGTTTACGGTCAGGGTGAGGGTTAGGGTTAGTGTTAGATTTATGGTGAGAGTAAGGTTTAACATGAGGTTTAAGATGAGTGTGAGGTTTACAGTTAGCATTAGGGTTAGGGTGAGGTTTAGTGTGAGGGTTATGGTTAGGTTTATGGTTAGGGTGAGGTGAGGGTGAGGGTGATTGTGAGGTTTATGGTTAGGGTGAGAGATAGGTTAAAGGTGAGGGTGAGGGTTAGGGTTAGGGTGAGGGTGAGCATGAGGGTGACAGTGAGGCTTAGGGTGTGGGTGAGGGTGAGTGTGAGTGTTAGGGTTAGGGTTAGGTTTAGGGTTAGTGTGAGGGTGAAGTTGATGGTTAGTGTTTGGAGTAGCGTTAGGTTTAAATTTAGACTGAGGGTGAGCATGAGGGTGAGGGTGACGGCTAGGGTTAGGGTTAGGTTGAGGGTTAGGGTTATTGTGAGGGTTATGGTGAGGGTAAGTCTAAAGGTTAAGGTTAGGGTTACAGTGAGGGTTAGGTTTAGGGTTAGGGTTATTGTTAGTGTTAGGTTAGTGTTAATTTTATGGTGAGGGTGAGGCTTAGGGTGAGGTTTATGGTTAGGTTTAGGGTTAGGTTTAGGGTTAGGATTAGGCTTAGGGTTAAGTTATGGGCTAAGGTGAAGGTGAGGGTTAGGGTGAGGGTTAGGTTTCGGGTTAGTGTTAAGTTTAGGGTTGGGGTTAGGGATAGGCTTAGTGTTAGGCAGAGGGTGAAGGTGAGGGTGAGGGTTAGGGTTAGGGAGAGTGTTACTCTTAGGGTTAGGGTGAGGGTGAGTGTGAGGGTAAGGTTTAGTCTTAGGCTTAGGCTTAGGTTTAGGCTGAGCCTAAGGGTGAGGGTGAGGGTTAGGGTTAGGGTGAGGGTTATGGACAGGGTGAGAGTTAGCGTTAGGGTTAGGGTTATTGGTAGGATTAGGGTTAGGTTGAAAGTTACTGTGAGGGTGAGGGTTAGGGTTAGGGTTAGGTTGAAGTTTAGGTTTAGGGATAGGGTTAGAGTTAGGGTTAGGGTAAGGGTGAGGTTTAGGGTTAGAGTTAGGTTTAGTGTTAGGGTTAGGGTGAGGATGAGTGTGAGGGTGACAGTGAGGCTTAGGGTGTGGGTGAGGGTGAGTGTGAGGGTTAGGCTTAGGGTTAGGGTTAGGGTTAGTGTGAGGGTGAAGTTGAAGGTTAGTGTTAGGAGTAGCGTTAGGTTTAAAGTTAGGCGGAGGGTGAGCGTGAGAATGAGAGTTACGCTTAGGGTTAGGGTTAGGTTGTGGGTTAGGGTTATTGTGAGGGTTATGGTGAGGGTAAGACTAAAGGTTAAGGTTAGGGTTACAGTGAGGTTTAGGGTTAGGGTTAAGGTTATTGTTAGTGTTAGGTTAGTGTTAAGTTTACAGTGAGGGTGAGACTGAGGGTGAGGTTTGTGGTTAGGTTTAGGGTTAGGTTTAGTGTTAGGGTTAGGGTTAGGGTTAGGATTAGGCTTAGGGTTAGGGTATGGGCTAGGGTGAGGTTGAGGGTTAGGATGAGGGTTAGGTTTCGGGTTAGTGTTAAGTTTAGGGTTGGGGTTAGGGATAGGATTAGTGTTAGGCGGAGGGTGAGGGTGAGGGTTAGGGTTAGGGTTAGGGTGCGGGTGAGGGTTATTGTTAGGGTGCGGGTGAGGTTTAGGGTTAGTGTTAGAATTAGGGTGAGGGTTAGTGTGAGGGTTAGGGTTAGGGTGAGTGTTACTCTTAGGGTTAGGGTGAGGGTGAGTGTGAGGGTAAGGGTTAGTCTTAGGCTTAGGCTTAGGTTTAGGCTGAGCCTAAGTGTGAGGTTTAGGGTTAGGGTTAGGTTTAGGGTTATGGATAGGGTGAAGGTTAGCGTTAGGGTTAGGGTTAAGGATTAGGGTTAGGTTGAATGTTACTGTGAGGGTGAGGGTTAGGGTTAGGGATAGGGTGAGGCTTAGCTTTAGGAATAGGGTTAGAGTTAGTGTTAGGGTAAGGGTGAGGTTTAGGGTTAGAGTTAGGGTTAGTGTTAGGGTTAGGGTGAGGGTTAGGGTTAGACTTAGTCTTAGGTTTAGGCTTAGGCCGAGCATGAGGGTGAGTTTTACGGTTAGGGTTAGTGTGAGGGTTAGTGTTAGGGTTAGTGTTATGGTTAGGGTAAGGCTGAAGGTGAGTGTGAGGGTTAGGGTTAGTCTTAGGCTTAGGCTTAGGCTTAGGCCGAGCTTAAGGGTGAGGGTGAGGGTTAGGGTAAGGGTGAGGGTTAAGGTGTTAGGGTTTGGGTGTGGGTTAGGATGAGGTTTATGGTTAGGATTAGGGTTACGGTGAGGGCTAGAGTGAGGGTGAGGGTTAGGGTTAGCATTAGGGTGAAGTTAGGGTTAGGGTTAGGGTTACATTGAGGGTGAGGTTTAGGGTTAGGTTGAGGGTTAGGGTTAGGGTTAGGGTGATGGTGAGGTTTAGGATTTGGATATGGTTAGGGTTATTGTTAGTGTTATGTTTAGCGTTAATCTTATGTTAAGGGTGAGGCTGAGGGTGAGGGTTAGGCTTATTGTTAGGGTGACGTTTAGGGTTAGGGTTAGGGTTAGGGTTAGGAGGAGGGTTTGGCTTACGGTGAAGGTGAGGGTTAGTTTTAGGGTTTGGGTTAGTGTTATGGTTAGGGTTAGGGTTAGAATAAACATGAGAGTGAGTATTAGGGTTAGGGTTAGGGTTAGGGTTAGGGTTAGGGTTAGGGCTAGGGTGAGAGTTAGCAGGAGGGTTAGGGTTAGGGTTCGGTTTAGGATTAGGATTAGGGTGAGTGTGAGGGTGTGGTTTAGGGTTAGGGTTGAGGTTAGGCTTAGGGTTAGGGTTAGGCTGAGGGTGAGTTTGAGTGTGAGGGTTAGGGTTAGGGTGAAGCTGAGTGTGAGGGTTAGGGTTAGTGTTATCATTAGGGTTAGAGTTAGAATAACGGTGAGGTTGAGGAGTATAGTTAGGTTTAGGATGAGGTTAAGGGTTAGTGTTCCTATTAGTGTTAGGGTTAGGGTTATGGTGAGAGTTAGGAGGAGGGTTAGGGCTAGGGTTAGGGTTAGGTTTAGGGTTAGGGTGAGGGTGAGGGCGTGGTTTAGGGTTAGGTTTGGAGTTAGGCTTAGAGTTAGGCTGAGGGTGAGGTTGAGGGTGAGGGTTAGGGTTAGGGTGAGGCTGAGGGTGAGGGTTAGGGTTAGGCTTAGTGTTAGAGATAGGGTTAGGGTGAGGGTGAGTGTCAAGTTTAGGGTTAGGATTAGGGTTAGGGTGAGTGTGATGTTTAGGGTTAGGGTTAGGGTTAGGCTTAGGTTAAGGTTGAGGGTGAGGGTCAGGGTGAGGGTTAGGGTTAGGGTGAGGGTTGGGGTTAGGGTTAGAGAGGGTCAGGGTGAGGGTTAGGGTTAGGGTGAGGGTTGGGGTTAGGGTTAGAGAGGGTCAGGGTGAGGGTTAGGATTAGGCTTAGGGTTAAGTTATGGGCTAGGGTGAGGGTGAGGTTTAGGGTCATGGTTAGAGTGAGGGTTAGTGTGAGGGTTAGGTTTAGGGTTAGTGTTAGGGTTAGGTTTGGGTTTAGGGATAGTCTTAGTGTTAGGTGGAGGTTGAGGGTGAGGGTGAGGGTTAGGGTTAGGGTGAGGATGAGGTTTAGGGTTAGAGTTAGCATTAGGGTGAGGGTTAGTTTTAGGGTTAGGGTTAGTGTTACAGTTAGGATTAGGGTGAGGGTGAGTGTGAGGGTTAGGGTTATGTTTAGACTTAGGGTGAGGGTGAGGGTTAGGGTGAGGGTTAGGCTTAGACTTAGGGTTAGATTATAGGCTAGGGTGGGGGTGAGGGTTAGTGTTAGGGTTAGGGTGAGGGTTAAGGTGAGTGTGAGGTTTACGGTTAGTCTTAGTCTTAGGCTTACGCTTAGGCCGAGGATGAGTGTGAGGGAGAGGGTTAGGGTTAGGATGAGGATTAGGGTTTTAGGGTTAGGGTGTGGGTTAGGATGAGGGTGAGTGTTAGGGTTAGCGTTAGGTTGAGGTTTAGGGTTAGGGTTAGGGTTACTTTGATGGTGAGGGTTACGATTAGTGTGAGGGTTAGTTTTAGGGTCAGGGTGAGGGTGAGGGTTAGGATTAGGTTTAGGGTTAGGGTTATTGTTAGTTTTATGGTTAGGGTTAAGTTTACAGTGAGGGTGAGGCTGAGGGTGAGGGTTAGGATTAGGGTTAGGTTTAGGGTGTGGGTTAGGCTGAGGGTTAGAGTTAGGCTGAGGGTGAGTTTGGGGATGAGGATTAGCTTTTGAGTGATGGTTAGGGTTATGGTTAGGTTGAGGGTTAGGATGAGGGTTAGGGTTGGGATTAGGGTTAGGGTGAGGGCTAGGATGAGGGTGAGTGTTAGGGTTAGGGTGAGGGTTAGGGTTAGGGTAAGGGTGAGGGTTAGGGATAGTGTGAGGGTTAGGGTTAGGGTGAGGTTTCATGTTAGGTTTAGTCTTAGTGTGATGATGAGGGTAAGGGTTAGGTTGAGGGTTAGGTTAGGGTAAGGTTTAGGGTTAGTTTGAGGGTTAGGGCTAGTGTGAGGGTAAGTGTGAGTGTTAGGGTTAGGGTGATGTTTATGGTGAGGGTGAGTGTTATGGTGAGTGTGAGGGTGAGGGTTCAGTTGAGGGTTTGGGTTAGGGTTAGGGTGAGGTTTAGACTTAGTGTTAGGTTGAGGGTTAGGATGAGGGTTAGGGTTAGGATTAGGGTTAGGGTGAGGGCTAGGATGAGGTTGATGTTTAGGGTTAAGGTTAGGCTTAGGCTTTGTGTTAGGCTGAGGCTGAAGGTGAGGGTGAGGGTTAGGGTTAGGGTGATGGTTAGGGTTACAGTTAGGGTGAGGGTAAGGGTGAGGGGGACAGTAAGGGTTAAGGTAAGGGTTAGGCTGAGGGTGAGTGTTATGGTAATGTTGAACGTTAGGGTTAGGGTAACGGTTAGGGTGAGGGTTAGGTTTAGGTTTAGGGTTAGGGTTAGGGTTAGCGTTAGGGTGTGGGTTAGTGTGAGGGTTAGGGTTAGGGTTAGCGTTACGGTTAGGGTTAGGGTGAGGGTTATTGTGAGGGTTAGGGTTAGTCTTAGGCTTATGCTTAGACTAAGGCCCAGCTTGATGGTGAGGGTGGGGGTTACTGTTAGGGTGAAGGTTAGGGTTAGGGTAATAGTTAGTGTTAGAGCGAGGTTGAGGTTTAGGGTTAGGCTTAGGGTGAGTTTTAAGTTTAGGGTGATGGTTAGGGTTAGTGTGAGTGTTAGTGTTCGGGTTAAGTTTAGTTTTAGTGTGAAGGTAAGTGTTAGGTTGAGGTTTAGGGTTAGGGTGACATTTAGGTTTAGAGTTAGTGTTAGGGTGCGGGTTAGGGTTAGGGTTAGGGTTAGGTTTAGGGTGAGGTTTAGGCTGGGGGTGAGTGTTAGGGTTAAGGTTAGGATTAGGATTAGGGTGAAGGTGAGGGTGAGTGTGAGGGTTAGGTTTAGGGTTAGGTTTAGGATTATATTTATGGTGAGGGTGAGCTGAGGGTTAGGGTTAGGGTGAGGGTTGGGTTAGGGTTAGAGTGAGGGTTAGGGTGAGGGTTAGGATTAGGCTTAGGGTTAGGGTCTGGGCTAGGGTGAGGGTGATGGTTAGGGTCATGGTTAGAGTGAGGGTTAGGGTGAGGTTTAGGTTTAGGGTTAGTTTTAGGGTTAGGGTTGCGGTTAGGTATATTCTTAGTGTTAGGCGAAGGGTGAGGGTTAGGGTGAGGTTTAGGGTTAGGGTTTGGGAGAGGTTTATGGTTAGTGTTAGTGTAAGGGTGAGGGTTAGTGTGAGGGTTAGGGTTAGGGTGAGTGTTACTTTTAGGGTTAGGGTGAGGGTGAGTGGTAGGGTAAGGTTTAGTCTTAGTCTTTGTCTTAGGCTTAGACCGAGCCTAAGGGTGAGGGTGAGGGTTAGGTTTAGGGTGAGGGTTATGGAGAGGGTGAGGGTTAGGGTTAGCGTTAGGGTTATTGTTAGGATTAGGTTTAGGTGTAAAGTTACTATGAGGGTGAGGGTTTGGGTTACGGTTAGGGTTAGAGTGAGAGTTAGGATTAGGGTGAGGGTTAAGTTTAGGGTGAGGTTTAGGGTTACTGTGAGGGTTCATGTTAGGTTTAGGCTTAGTGTTAGGGTGAGGGTAAGGGTTAGGTTGAGGGTTAGGTTTAGGGTAGGTTTAGGGTTAGTATGAGGTTTAGGGATATGGTGAGGTTAAGGGTGAGGGTTAGGATTAGGGTGATGTTTAGGTTGAGGGTGAGGGTTAGGGTGAGATTGAGGGTGAGGGTTCAGTTGAAGGTTTGGGTTAGGGTTAGGGTGAGGTTGAGGGTGAGGATGAGACTTAGGGTTAGGTTTAGGGTGATGGTTAGCGTGAGGATTAGGGATAGGTTTAGGCTTAGGTTTAGGTTTAGGCTGAGGGTGACTGTGAGCATGAGGGTTAGGGTTAGGGTGAGGGTTATTGTTAGGTTGAGGGTTAGGTTTAGGGTGAGGTTTAGGGTTAGGTTGGAGTTTAGGTTTAGGGTGAGGGTTAGCGTTAGGGGTAGGGTTATGTTGATGGTGAGGGTGAGGGTTATTGTTAGGATTAGGTTTAGAGTGAGCCTGTTGGTGAGGGTGAGGATGAGAGTTAGGGTTAAGGTGAGGGTTAGGCTAAGGGTTAGGGTGAGGGTTAGGTTTAGGGTGATGTTTAGGTTGAGGGTTTGGGTTAGGGTTAGGGGGAGTGTGAGGGTGAGTGAGAGGGTTAGGATTAGGTTAGGGTTAGTTTTAGGATGAGGGTGAGTGTGAGGTTTAGGGTTAGGGTTATTGTTAGGCTTAGGTTTAAGCTGAGGGAGAGGGTGAGTGTGAGGGTTAGGGTTAGGTTGTGTGTGAGCATTAGGATTAGGTTTAGGTTGAGGGTGAGGTTGAGGGTTAGGGTGAGGTTTAGGATGTGGGTTAGGCTGAGGGTTAGATGAGGGTGAGGGTTAGGATTAGGGTGAGTGTTAGTGTTAGGGTGAGGGTGAGGGTTAGCGTTAGGGTGAGGGTTAGGGTTTTGGTACCGATTAGGGTGAGGGTTAGGGTAAGGGTGATGTGTAGGGTGAGGGTGAGGGTGGGTTTGAGGGTTTGCTTTAGGTTTAGGGTGAGGTTGAGTGTGAGGGTGAGGCTTAGGTTTAGGGTTAGGGTGAGGGTGACTGTGAGGGTTAGGGTTAGGGTTAGGCTTTAGGCTGAGGGTTAGGCTGAGGGTGAGGGTGAGGGTGATGATTAGGGTTAGGGTGAGGTTTAGGGTTAGGTTTAGGTTGAGGGTTAGGGATAGTGTGAGGGTTAGGGTTAAGGTGAGGTTTAGGGTTACTGTGAGTTTTCATGTTAGGTTTAGCCTTAGTGTTAGGGTGAGGGTAAGGGATAGGTTGAGGGTTAGGTTAGCTGAGGTTTAGGGTTAGTATGAGTGTTAGGGATAGGATGACGGTAATGGTGAGGGTTAGGGTTAGGGTGATGTTTAGGGTGAGGGTGAGGATTAGGGTGAGGGTGAGTGTCAAGGTTCAGTAGAGGGTTTGGGTTAGGGTTAAGGTAAGGTTGAGACTTGGGGTTAGGTTTAGGGTGAGGGTGAGGGTTAGGTTTAGGTTGATGTTTAGGTTGAGGGTGAGGGTTAGGGTTAGGGTGAGAGAGAAGTTTCGGTTGAGGGTTTGGGTTAGGGTTAGGTTGAGGGTGAGGGTGAGTGAGAGGGTTAGGTTTAGGGTTAGGGTTAGGTTCAGGTTGAGGGTGAGTGTGAGGGTTAGGGTTAGCTTTATTGTTAGGTTTAGGTTTAAGCTGAGTTTGAGGGTGAGTGTGAGGTTTAGGGTTATGTTGAGTGTGAGCATTAAGGTTAGGTTTAGGGTGAGGCTGTGGTTGAGGGTTAGTGTGAGGGTTAGGGTTTGGGTTAGAGTGAGGGTTAGATGAGGGTGAGGGTTAGGTTTACGGTTAGGGTTAGGGATAGGGTGAGGGTTAGGGTTAGCTTTAGTGTGAGGCTTAGTGTTAGGGTTATGTTGCGGATTAGGGTGAGTGTTAGGGTTACGGTGATATTTATGATATTTATTTATTTATGATATTTATGATATTTATGAGGGTGAGGGTTGGTTTAAGGGTTTGTGTTAGGTTTAGGGTGAGGTTTAGGGTGAGGGTGAGGCTTTGGGTTATGGTTAGGTTGAGGGTGACTCTGAGGGTTATGGTTAGGGTTAGGCTTTAGGCTGAGGGTTAGGCTGAGGGTGAGGGTGAGGGTTAGGGTTAGGGTGAGGGTTAGGGTTAGGGTTAATGGTAGGGTGATATTTAGGGTGAGGTTTAGTGTGAGAGTTAGTGTTAGGGTTAGGCTTAGTGTTAGATTGAGTGTAAGGGTTCGGTTGAGGTTTAGGTTTAGGGGTAGGGTGAGGGTTGGGATGAGGGTTAGGGTGAGTGTAAGGTTTAGGGTGAGGGTTATGGTGAGTGTGAGGGTGAGGGTTAGTGTTAGGGTTAGGGTGAGGTTGAGGTTTAGGGTTATGATAAGGGTTAGGTTTAGGTTTAGGATGAGGGTTAGGGAGAGGTTTAGGATGAGGGTTAGTGTGAGGATTCGGGTTATGGTTCGGGTTAGGGTTAGGGTGAGGGTGGGGTTGAGGGTGAGATTGAAGTTTAGGGTTAGAGTTAGGATGAGGGTGAGGATTAGTTTTAGGATTAGGGTTAGGGTTAGGTTTAGGCTGAGGATGAGGCTGAGGGTGTGGGTGAGGATTAGGGTTAAGTTGAGTGTTAGGGTTAGGGTTAGGGTGAGGGTTTGGGTTAGGGTTAAGTTTAGGATGAGAGTTACTTTAATGGGTACGGTTACTGTTAGGATGAGAGTTAGGGTTAGTGTTAGGGTTAGGAATAGGTTTATGGTAGGGTGAGGTTTAGGATGAGGGTTAGGTTTAGGGTTATGGTTAGGGTCAGGTTTCGGGTGAAGGTTATGGTTAGAGTTAGGGTTAGGGTGAGGGTTAGGGTCAGGGTGAGGGTTAAGGTTAGGGGTAGCTTTATGTTGAGAGTAACGGTTAGCGTGAGGTTTAAGGTGAGTGTGAGGGTTAGAGTTAGCATTAGGGTTAGGGTGAGATTTAGGGTGAGGGTTAGGGTTAGATTTAGGGTTAGGGTTACGGTGAGGGTGAGTGTGAGGGTGACAGTGAGGCTTAGGTTGTGGGTGAGGGTGAGTGTGAGGCTTAGTGTGAGGGTTAGGGTTAGGGTTAGTGTTACTTTTTGGGTTAGGGTGAGGTTGATTGTGAGGGTAAGGGTTAATCTTAGTCTTAGGTTAGGCTTAGTCCGAGCCTAAGTGTGAGGGTGATAGTTAGGGTTAGGGTGAGGTTTAGGGTTAGAGTGAGGCTTATGGACAGGGTGAGGGTTAGTGTTAGGGTTAGGGTGATTGTTAGGATTAGGGTTAAATTTAAAGTTACTGTGAGAGTGATGGTTAGGGTTAGGGTTAGGTGAGGTTGAGGTTTAGGGTTAGAGTTAGGGTTAAGGCAATGGTGAGGTTTCGGGTTAGAGATAGGGTTATTGTTAGGGTTAGGGTTAGGGTGAGGGTTAGGGTTAGGCTTAGGATTAGGCTTAGGCTTAGGCCGAGCATGAGGGTGAGGGTTAGGGTTAGGGTTAGTGTGAGTGTTAGGGTTAGGGTTAGGCTGAGGGTTAGGCTGAGGTTTAGGGTTAGGGTAGGCGTAGGGTTAGGGTTAGGGTTAGGGTTAAGATAATGTTTAGATTTAGGGTTATGGTGAGGATTAGGGTTAGGTTTTGGGTTAAGGTGAGAGTAAGGGTGAGAATAAGGGTTAGGGTTAGGGTTAAGGTTAGTGTAAGTTTTAGGTTTACAGTTAGGGTTAGGGTTAAGGTTAGGGTTACACTGTAGGTTAGGTTTAGGTTTAGGGTTAGGGTTATTGTCAGTGTTATTGTTAGGGTTATGTTTGCGGTGAGGGTGAGGCTGAGGGTTAGGTTTATGGTTAGGTTTACTGTTAGGTTTAGTGTTAGGGTTAGGGTTAGGGTGAGGTTTAAGGTGATGATTAGGGTTAGGGTTAGGATTAGAGTTATGGTGCTGGTGAGGGTGAGGGTTAGGGTTAGGGTGAGGGTTGGGGTTAGGGTTAGAATGAGGGTTAGGGTGAGTGTTAGGATTAGGTTTATATTTAGTGTATGGGCTAGGGTGAGGGTGAGGGTTAGGGTGAGGGTTAGGGTGAGGATTAGGTTTAGGGTTAGGGTTAGGGTTGGGGTTAGGGATACTCTTAGTGTTAGGCAGAGGGTGAGGGTGAGGTTGAGGGTGAGGGATAGGGTTAGGGTTAGAGTATGGGTTAGGGTGAGGGTGAGGGTTAGTGTTAGATTTAGGGTGGGGGTTAGGGTGAGTGTGAGGGTTATGGTTAGTCTTAGGCTTAGGCTTAGGCTTAGGCCGAGCATGAGTTTGAGGGAGAGGGTTAGTGTTAGAATGAGGTTTAGGGTTTTAGGGTGATGGTGAGGGTTAGGATGAGGTTTAGGGTTAGGATTAGGGTTAGGGTGAGGCCTAGAGTGAGGGTGAGTGTTAGGGTTAGCGTTAGGATGAGGTTTAGGGTTAGGGTTAGGGTTACATTGAGGGTGAGGGTTAGGGTTAGGGTTACGGTTAGTGTGGGGTTGAGGGTTAGGATTAGGTTTAGGGTTAGGGTTATTGTTAGTTTTATGGTTAGGGTTAAGTTTACAGTGAAGATGAGGCTGAGGGTGAACGTTATGGTTAGGGTTAGGTTGAGGTTTAGGGTTAGGCTTAGGGTTAGGGTGACGGTGAGGGTTGGATTAAGGTTAGGGTCACGGTGAGTGTGAGGGTTAGGGTTAGGGTTAGGCTGAGGTTTACGGTTAGGGTTAGGGTTAGGGTGAGGGTGAGTTTTAGGGTTAGAATTAGGGTTAGAGGAAGGGTTAGGGTTTGGTTTAGGATTAGGTTTACAGTGAGGGTGAGTGTGTGGATTAGGTTTAGGATTAGGCTTAAGTTTAGGATTAGGCTGAGGGTGATAGTGGGGATGAGGATTAGCTTTTGATTGATGGTTAGGTTTATGGTTAGGTTGAGGGTTAGGATGAGGGTTAGGGTTAGGATTAGGGTTAGGGTGAGGGCTAGGATGAGGGTGATGTTTAGGGTTAGGGTTAGGCTTAGGCTTAGGGTTAGGCTGAGGCTGAAGGTGAGGGTGAGGGTTAGGGTTAGGGTGATAGTTAGAGTTACAGTTAGGGTGAGCTTTAGGATGTGGATTAGGGTAAGGGTGAGGGTTAGGGTGAGGGGGACAGTAAGAGTAAGGGTGAGGTTTAGGCTGAGTGTGAGTGTTATGGTAATGGTGAAGGTTAGGGTTAGGGTGAGGTTTAGGGTGAGGTTTAGGGTTAGGTTTAGGGTGAGGGTGAGGCTTACATTGAGGATTAGTGTTAGGGTTAGTGTGAGGTTTAGGGTGAGGATGAGAGTTAGGATTAGGGTGAGGCCTAGGGTGAGGGTGAGGTTTAGGTTTAGGGTTAGGGTGAGGTTTAGGGTTAGTGTGAGGGTTAGGATGAAGGTTAGGCTGAGGGTTAGTGTTAAGGTTAGGGTGAGGATTAAGGCGAGGGTGAGTTTTAAGGTGAGGGTTAGGGTTAGGATGATGACTAGGGTTAGGGTTAGGGTGAGGTTTATGATTAAGGTGATACGTAGGGTGAGGGTGAGGTTTAGTGTGAGGGTGATGGTGGAGGTGTAGTTGAGGGTTAGTGTTAGGGTGAGGTTTAGGGTGACGGTGACGGTGAGGGTTAGGGTGAAGTTGAGGGTTTGGGATAGGGTTAGTGTGTGGGTTAGGATTAGGGTTAGGGTTAGGGTAAGGGGTAGTGTGAGGCGTAGGGTTAGGGTTAGGGTAAGGGATAGGGTTAATGTGAGGATTACGGTTACGGTTAGGGTTAGTGTGAGGATAAGGATAAGCGTGAGGATTAGGGTGAGAGTGAGGTTTAAGGGTTAGCGTTAGGGTTAGGGAGAGGGTTAGTGTGAAAGTTAAGGTGAGGGTTAGGGTTAGTATGAGGGTGAGGGTTAGAGTTAGGTTTAGATTGCGGGAAACGGTTAGGGTGAGGTTTAGGTTCTGGTTAGGGTTCGGGTTCGGGTTCGGGTTCGGGTGAGTTTTAGGGTGTGGTTGACGGTTAGGGTTAGGGTGAGGGTTAGGTTTACGGTGAGGATTAGTGTTAGGGTTAGGGTTAGGGTTATAGTGAGGGTAAGGGTTAGGATGAGTTTTAGGGTGAGGGTGAGTTTTAGGAAATGCGTTAGTGGTAGGGTGAGGGTTAGGGTGAGGGTTAGGATCCAGGTTAGGTTAGGTGAGGGTGAGGGTTATCGTTAGGTTTAGGGTTAGGTTTAGGGTGAGGGTAAGGTTTAGGGTGAGCGTTAGGGTGAGGGTGAGGGTTAGGGTTAAATTGAGGGTTAGGGTGAGCGTTAGGGTGAGATTTCAGTTGAGGGTTTGGGTTAGGGTTAGGGTGAGGTTGAGGGTGAGGGTGAGACTTAGGGTTAGATTTAGGGTGAGCATGTGGTTTAGGTTGAGATTTACTGTTTCTGTTAGGGTTAGGGTGAGGGTGAGGGTTAGGGTGATGGTAAGGGTTAGAGTGAGGTTTTCAGGGAAGGTGAGGGTTAGGGATAGCATTAGGGTTAAGGATAGATTTAGGGTGAGGGTTAGGGTTAGTGTTAGGGTTACAGTGAGGGTGAGGGTTAGGGTTAGGATTAGGGTGAGGGTTAGGGTTAGGGTTAGGGTGACGGTGAGGGTAAGGGATAGGGTGAGGACTAGGGTTAGGGTTAGGATTATGGTAAGGTTTAGGTTTAGGGTGAGGGTGAGAGTGAGAGTTAGGTTTAGGATTAGGCTTAGATGTAGGGTTCATCATAGGGTGAGGGTGAGGGTGAGTGTCAGAGTTAGGTTTAGGGTGAGGGTTAGGGTTAGTGTTAGGGTTACGGTGAGGGTGATAGTTAGGGTTAGGGTGATGGTGAGGGTAAAGGTCAGGGTGAGGGCTTGGTTAAGGTTTAGGGTTAGGTTCAGGTTTAGGTTTAGGGTGAGTGTGAGTTTGAGGGTTTGGTTTAGGATGAGGCTTAGGTGTAGGGTTCGGCTTAGGGTGAGGGTGAGGGTGAGTGTGAGAGTTAGGTTTAGGGTGAGGGTTAGGGTTATGATTATTTTTAGGTTGAGGGTGAAGGTGAGGGTTAGTGTTTGGGTGAGGGTTATCGTTAGGGTTAAGTTTAGGGTGAGGGTTTGGGTTAGTGTTAGTGTTAGGATGAGGATTAGGCTGAGGGTTAGGTTTAGGTTTAGGGTGAGGGTAAGTGTTAGGGTGAGGGTGAGTGTTAGGTTTAGGATTAGGGTTAGGTTTAGGGTGAGGGTTAGGGATAGGGTTAGGATTAGGGTGAAGGTTTTGTTTAGGGTTAGGTTTAGAGTTAGGGTGAAGGTGAGGGTGAGGGTTAGCGTTTGGATTAGGGTTAGGGTTAGGCTGAGGTTGATGTTGAGCGTGAGGGTTATGGTTAATGTGAGGGTTGGAGTTAGGGTTATCTTTAAGGTTAGGGTGAGGGTAAGGTTAGGGTTAGGATGAGGGTAAGGGTTAGGGTAAGGGCTAGGGTGAGGGTGAGGGTTAGGATTAGGCTTAGGGTTAGGGTGAGGTTTAGGGTGAGGGTTAGTGTTAGGGTTAGGGTTAGGGTTAGGGTGAGGGATAGGGTGAGGGTAAGGGTTAGGGTGAAGTTTTGGGTGAGGGTGAGGGATAAGCTTAAGATCAGGGGAAGGGTTAGGGTTGAGGTTTCGGTTGAGGTTGAGGGTTAATGTTAGCATTAGGTTTATGGTGAGTGTGAGAGTTAGGGTTATCTTTAGGGATATGGTGAGGATTAGGGTTAGGGTTAGGTTTCCGTTGAGGGGTAGGTTGAGGGGTAGGGTTAGGGTTACAGTTAGGGTGAGGGTTAGGGTGAGGGTGACAGTAAGGGTAAAGGAGAGGATTAGGATGAGGATTAGGGTTAGGGTTAAGGTGAGGGTGAGGATTAGATTGAGGATTAGTGTTAAGTTTAGAGTGAGGTTTAGGGTGAGGATGAGGGTTAGGGTTAGGGTGAGGGCTAGGGTGAGGGTGAGGGTTAGGGATAGGGTTAGGTTGAGGTTTAGGTTTAAGGTGAAGGTTAGGGTTAGTGTGAGGGTCAGTGTTAGGACTAGGTTTACTTTTAGGGTGAGTGTAAATGTTAGGGTGAGGGTTAGCGTTAGGGTGAGGGTTATAGATAGGGTTAGTGTTAGTGTTAGGTTCAGGGTTACTGTTAGGGTTAGGGTTACAGTTACGGTGAGAGTGAGGGTGAGGGTTAGGGTTTATGTGATGGTTAGTGTTAGGGTGAGGGCTATGGTTAGGTTTAGGGTTAGGGTGAGGTTTAGATTTAGTGTGAGGGTGAGGCTGAGGGTCAGAGTGAGTTTAGGGTGAGGGTTAGGTTTATGGATAGGGTTAGGGTGAGAATGAGGGTTAGGGTGAGGGTGATGGTGAGGGTGAGGGTGAGGGTTAGGTTTAGGGTGAGGGATAGGGTTATGGTTACGGTTAGGGTGAGTGTGAGGGTGTGGGTTGTGGTGAGCGTGATGGTGAAGTTGAGGGTGAGGGTGAGGGTTAGGATTTGGGTGAAGGTTAGGATGAGGGTTAGACTGAGGGTTAAGTTTAGGTTTAGGGTGAGGGTAAGGTTTAGAGTGAGTGTAAGGGTTACAGTGAGGGTGAGGGTTAGGTTTTGGATTAGGGTTAGGGTTAGGTTGAGGGTTTAGGGTTAGTGTTTGGATTAGGGTAAGGGTTAGGGTTAGGCTTAGGGTGAGGTTGAGGGTGAGGTTGAGGGTTAGGGTTAATGTGAGGGTTAGGGTTAGGATTAGCGTTAAGGTTATTGTGAGGGTTAGGGTTAGGATGAGGGTTAGTCTGAGGGATAGGTTTAGGGTTAGGGTGAGGGTAAGGGTTAGGTTGAGGTTTAGGGTGAGGGTGAGGGTTAGGTTAAGGCTTAGGGTTAGGGTGAGGGTTAGGGTTAGGGTTAGAGTGAGAGTGAGGTTTAGGGTTAGGGTGAGAGTGAGGGTTAGTGATAGGGTTGGGGTTAGGGTCAGGGTCAAGTTTAGGGTTAGCGTTAGAGTTAGGGTGACGATGAGTGTGAGGGTTAGGTTTAGGTTTAGGTTTAGGGTTAGGGTTAGGCTGAGGGTGAGGGTGAGGGTGAGGGTGAGGGTGAGTTTTAGGTTTAGGATGAGGGTTAGAGTTAGGTTTAGGGTTAGGGTTGGGTTGAGGGTTAAGGTTAGGTTTAGGAAGTGGGTTTGGCTGAGAGTTAGGGTTATGGTTAGGGTGAGGTTTAGGATTAGTGTGAGGGATAGGATGATGGTTAGGCTGATTGTTAGGGTTAGTGTAAGGGTGAGGGTAAGGGTTTGGGTGAGGGTGAGGGTTAGGTTTAGGGTTAGGTTTAGGGTTAGGGTGAGGGTTAGGGATAGGGATAGGATTAGGGTGAGGGTTACGGTGAGGGTTAGGGTTAGGGTTAGCGTTAGGGTGAGGTGTAGTTGAGGGTTAGGGTTAGGGTGAGGTTTAGGGTGATGGTTACGGTAAGGGTTAGGGTGAAGTTTAGGGTTTGGGATAGGGTTACTGTCAGAGATAGGCTTAGGGTTAGGGTTAGTGTGAAGTTTAAGTTGAGGGGTAGGGTTAGGGTTAGGGTGAGGTATAATGTTAATGTGAGGATTAGGGTTAGGGTTAGGGTTAGTGTGAGTGTAAGGATAAGAGTGAGGGTTAGGGTGAGAGTGAGGTTTAGGATTAGCGTTAGCATTAGGGTGAGGGTTAGTGTGAAGGTTAAGGTGAGGGTTTGGGTTAGTATGAGGGTGAGGGTTAGAGTTAGGTTTAGATTGAGGGTTAGGGTTAGCGTGAGGTTTAGGGTCGGGTTAGGGTGAGGGTTCGGGTTCGGGTTCGGGTGAGTTTTAGAGTGTGGGTGACGGTTTAGGTTAGGGTGAGGGTTAGGGTTACGGTGATGATTAGGGTTAGGGTTAGGGTTATAGTGAGGGTAAGGGTTAGGATGAGTTTTAGGGTGAGGGTGAGGTTTAGGGATAGCATTAGAGTTAGGGTGAGGTTTAGGGTTAGGGTTAGGGTTAGGGTGAGGTGTAGGGTGAGGTGTAGGGTTAGGGTTAGTGTGAGGGATAGGGTTAATGTGAGGATTAGGGTTAGGGTTAGGGTTAGTGTCAGGATCAGGATAAGTGTGAGGGTTAGGATGAGATTGAGGTTTAGTGTTAGCATTAGGGTTACGGTGAGATTTAGGGTGAGGGTTAAGGTGAGGTTTAGTGTTAGTATGAGGGTGAGGGTTATAGTTATGTTTACGGTGAGGGTTAGGTTTAGGGTGAGGTTTAGGGTCGGGTTAGGTTTCTGGTTCGGGTTCGGGTTCAGGTGAGTTTTAGGGTGTGGGTGAGTGTTAGGGTTAGTGTGAGGGTTAGGGTACTGGTGAGGATTAGGGTTAGGGTTAGGGTTATAGTCAGGGTAAGGGTTAGGATGAGGTTTAGGGTGAGGGTGAGGTTTAGGGATAGCGTTAGATTTAGGTTGAGGTTTAGGGTAAGGGTTAGGATCCAGGTTAGTTTAGGTGAGGGTGAGGGTTATCGTTAGTTTTAGGGTTAGGTTTAGGGTGAGGGTAAGGTTTAAGGTGAGCGTTAGGGTGAGGGTGAGGGTTAGGGTTAAGTTGCGTGTTAGGGTGAGCGTTAGGGTGAGGGTTCAGTTGAGGGTTTGGGTTAGGGTTAGGGTGAGGTTGAGGGAGAGGGTGAGACTTAGGGTTAGGTTTAGGGTGAGGATGGGGTTTAGGTTTAGTGTTAGGGTGAGGGTTAGGGTGAAGTATAGGGTGAGGGTAAGGGTTAGAGGGAGGTTTAGGGGAAGGGTTAGGGTTAGGGATAGCATTAAGGTTAAGGATAGGTTTAGGGTGAGGGTTAGGGTTAGTGTTAGGGTTACAGTGAGGGTGAGGGTTAGGGTTAGGGTTAGGATTAGGGTGAGGGTTAGGTTTAGGGTTAGGGTGACGGTGAGGGTAAAGGTTAGGGTAAGTACTAGGGTTAGGGTTAGGGTTAGGGTAAGGTTTAGGTTTAGGGTGAGGGTGAGAGTGAGAGTTAGTTTTAGGATTAGGCTTAGGTGTAGGGTTAGGCTTAGGGTGAAGTTGAGGGTGAGTGTCAGAGTTAGTTTTGGTGTGAGGGTTAAGGTTATGGTTATTTTTAGGGTGAGGGTGAGGGTGAGGGTTAGGGTGTGGGTGAGGTTGAGGTTGAGGGTGAGGTGGAGGGTTAAGGTTTGTGTGAGGGATAGGGTTAGTTAAGGTTAGGGTGAGGGTTAGTGTTATGGTTAGTGTTAGGATGAGGGTTAGCTTTATGGTTATTGTGAGGGTAAGGTTTACGGTGAGCGTGAGGCTTAGGGTTAGAATTAGGGTTTGGGTTAGGGTGAAGGTCAGGGATAGGGTTTGGATTAGAGTGAGTGTTTTGTTTAGGGTTAGGTTTAGAGTTAGGGTGAGGGTGAGGGTGAGGGTTAGCGTTTGGATTAGGGTTAGGGTTAGGGTTAAGCTGATGTTGATGTTGAGGATGAGGGTTAAGGTTAATTTGAGGTTTAGCATTAAGGTTAGTGTGAGGGTTAGGTTTAGGTTTAGGATGAGGATAATGGTTAGGGTGAGGGCTAGGGTGAGGGTGAGAGTTAGGGATAGGGTTAGGTTGAGGTTTAGCGTTAAGGTGATGGTTAGGGTTAGTGTGAGGGTTAGTGTTAGGACTAGGGTTAGTTTTAGGGTGAGGGTTAGTGTTAGGTTGAGTTATAGCGTTAGGGTGAGGGTTATGGTTAGGGTTAGGGTTAGTGTTAGCTTTAGGGTTATTGTTTGGGTTAGGGTTAAGCTTACGTTGATGGTGAGGGTGAGGGTAAGTGTTAGGGTGAGGGTTACCGTTAGGGTGAGGGTTATGGTTAGGGTTAGGGTTAGTGTTAGGTTTAGGGTTATTGTTAGGGTTAGGGTTAGGGTTAAGGTTACGCTGAGGGTGAGGTTGAGGGTAAGGTTTAGGGTTAGGTTGAGGTTTAGGTTTAGGGTTAGGGTTAGAGTTAGGGTTAGGTTGAGGGTGAGGTTTAGGTTTAGAGTTAGTGTTAGGGGGAGGGTTAGGTTGAGGGTGAGGGTTAGGGTTAGGGTTAGGGTTAGTGTTAGGATTAGGGTTAGGGTGAGGTTGAGTGTGAGGGTTAAGGTTAGGGTTAGTCTGAAGGTGAGGGTGAGGGTTAGGTTTAGAATTAGGGTGAGGTTTAGGATGAGGTTAAGGTTAGGATTAGGGTTAGGATGAGGGCAAGGGTCAGGGTGAGGGTTAGGGTTAGCATTATGGTGAGGTTTAGGATTACTGTTAGGTTTATGGTTAGGGTGAGGGTTAGGGTTAGGGTTACAGTGAGGGTAGGTTTAGGGTTAGGGTGAGGGTTAGTGTTAGGGTTAGGGTGAGGGTGAGGTTTAGGGTTAGAGTGAGGTTTAGTGTTAGGTTTAGGGTTAGGGTGAGGGTTAGAAGTCGGGTTCGGTTTAGGCTTAGGCCGATTGTGGTGGTGAGGGTTAGGGTTAGGGTTAGGGTGAGGGTTAGGTTTAGGTTTAGGGTGAGGGTTAGGATGAGGTTTGTGGTTATGGTGATGGTTAGGGTTAGTTTTAGGGTTACGATTAGGGTTAATTTTAGGGTTAGCGTTAGGTTGAGGGTTTCGGTTAGGGTTAGGGTTAAGTTTAGGATTAGGGTTAGGGTTAGGGTTATTGTTAGTGTTATGGTTAGTGTTAAGTTTGCAGTGAGGGTGAGGCTCAGGGTGAGGGTTATGGTTAGTGTTAGGGTTTGGGTTAGGGTTAGTATTATTGTTAGGGTTAGGTTTAGAGTTACGGTCATGGTGAGAGTGAGGGTGAGGGTTAGGGTGAGTTTTAGGGTGAGGTTTAGGGTTAGGGTTAAGGTTAGGTTTAGGGTGCTGGTGAGGTTTAGGGTTAGAGTTAGGGTGAGGGGGAGGGTTAGGTGAGGGTTAGGGTTAGGTTTAGTGTTACCATTAGGGTGAGGGTGAGGGTTAGGTTGAGGTTTAGGGATAAGGTTAGGGTTAGGATTAGGGTTAGGGTGAGGGTGAGAGTTAGGGTTAGGCTTAGGATTAGGGTTATGCTGAGGGTGAGGCTGGGGGTTAGGATTAGGGTTAGGGTGATGGTTAGGGTTAGGGTTATTGTTATTGTTAGGGTTAGCTTTAGAGTTAACTTGAGAGTGAGGTTGCGGGTAGTGTTTCGGTTACGGTTAAGCTGAGGTTTAGGGTTAGGTTTAGAGACAGGGTTAGGGTGAGGGTGAGGTTTAGGTTTAAAGTTAGGGTTAATGTTAAGGTTAGGCTTAGGGTTAGAATGAGGCTGAGCTTGGGCATGAGGATTAGGATTAGGGTTAGGGTTAGAGTTAGGGTTAGGGTTAGGGTTAGGGTTAGGGTTAGGGTTAGGCTAAGGGTTAATTTTAGTGTTATGGTTAGTGTTAGGTTTAAGTTTGCAGTGAGGGTGAGGCTGAGGATGAGGTTTATGGTTAGGGTTAGGGTTATGGTTAGTGTTATTGTTAGGTTTAGGGTTAGAGTTACGGTTAGGGTGAGGGTGAGGGTTAGGGTTAGGTGAGATTTAGGGTGAGGTTTAGGGTTGGGGTTAGGTTGAGGGTGAGGATTATGTTTAGAGTCAGGGTTAGTGGGAGGGTTAGGGTGAAGGTTAGGGTTAGGTTGATTTTTAGGGATAGGGTTAGGGTTAGGATTAGGGTTAGGGTGAGGGTGAGTGTGAGTGTTAGGGTTAGGGTTATGCTTAGGTTTAGGGTTAGGCTGAGGGTGAGGGTGAGAGTGAGCATTTGTGTTACAGTGAGGGTGAGGATTAGAGTTAGGGTGAGGGTTACGATGAGGGTTAGAGTTAGAGTGAGGGTGAAGGTTAGGGTTAGGGTGAGGGTTAGTGTTAGGATTACGGTTAGGGTGAGGGTGAGGGTTAGGATTAGGGTTAGAGTTAAGTTTATTGTTAGTGTTATGGTTAAGGTTACTTTTGGAATGAGGGTGATGCTGAGGGTGAGGGTTAGGGTTAGGTTTAGGGTTAGGGTTAGGATTAGGGTTAGGGTGAGGGTGAGTTTGAGGGTAAAGGTTAGGGTTAGGGTGATGGTTAGTGTTACGGTTAGCTTGAAGGTTAGGATGAGGGTTAGGGATAGATTGAGTGTTAGAGTGTTAGGGTGAGGGTGAAGGTAAGGGTAAATTGAGGGTTAGGCTGTGGGTGAGGGTTAAGATAAGGGTGAGTGTTAAGGTTAGCGTGAGGGTTAGGGTAAGTGTGAGGGTTAGGGGTTAGGGTGAGGGTGAGGGTTAGATTGAGGATTAGGGTTAGGGTTAGTGTGAGGTTTAGGGTGAGGATAAGGGTTTAGGTTTAGGTGAGGATAAGAGTTAGAATTAGGGTTAGGGTGAGGGCTAGGGTGAGGCTGGGTGTTAGGGTTAGGGTTAGGGTTAGGGTGCGGTTTAGGGTTAGGATGAATATTAGGGTTAGTGTGAGGGTTAGTGTTAGGGTTATGGTTAGTGTTAGGGTAGGGGTAAGTGTTAGGGTGATGGTTAAGGTTAGGGTGAGGGTTACAGTTAGGTTGAGGGTTAGGGTTCATGTTAGGGTTATTTTTAATTTTAGGTTTAGGGTTACGTTGGGGGTGAGGGTGAGGGTGAGGGTTAGGGTTATTGTGAGGTTTAGGGTTAGGATTTGGGTTAGAGTTAGGGTTAGGGTTAGGGTGAGGTTTAGGGTTAGAGTTAGGCTTAGGGTGAGGGTTAGGTTGACGGTTCGGGTTAGGGTTAGTGTTAGTTTAGGGTTAGGGTGAGGGTGACTGTGTGGGTTAGGGTTAGGTTTAGGGTAAGGCTTAGGGTTAGGGTGAGGGTGAGTTTGAAGGTGAGGGTTAGGTTTAGGGTGAGTGTTAGGATTACGGTTAGGGTGAGGGTAAGGGTGAGGGTTAGGGTTAGGATTAGGGTTAGGCTGAGGGCTAGGGTGAGGGTGAGATTTAGGTTTATGGTTAGGGGGAGGTTTAAGGTTAGGGTTAGGTTGAGGATGAGGTTTAATTTTAGAGTTAGTGTTAGGGTGAGTGTGAGTGTTAGGGTTAGTGTTAGGGTTAATGTTAGGGTTATTGCTAGGGTTAGGTTGAGGGTTAGTGTTATTGTTAGGATTAGGATTAGGGTTAATGTGAGGGTGAGTGTGAGGGTTAGGGTGAGGGTTAGGTTGGGCTTAGGGTTAGGCTGAGGGTGATGGTGAGGGTTAGGTTTAGGGTTAGGGTGAGGGTGATGTTTAAGGTTAGAGTTAGTGTTCTTGTGAGGGTTAGTTTGAGAGTGAGTGTTAGGGTTAGGTTGTGGGTGAGGGTTAGGATTAGGTTGATGCTAAGGGTTATGGTCAGGGTGAGGGTGAGGATGAGGGTTAGGGATAGTGTGAGGATTAGGGTGAAGGTGACAGTAAGGGTAAAGGTGAGGGTTAGGCTGAGAGTGAGGATTACTGTAAGGGTGAGGGTTAGGGCTAGGGTGAGGGGTTAGGTTTAGGGTTAGGGTTAGGGTGTGGTTTAAATTGAGGATTCGTTTTTGGGGTTAGTGTGAGATTTAGGGTGAGGATAAGGTTTAGGGTTGGGTTGAGCGCTAGGGTGACGATGAGGGTTAGGATTAGGGTTAGGGTGAGTGTTAGGTTTTGGGTGAACTTTAGGGTTAATGTGAGGGTTAGTGTTAGGGTTAGGGTTAGTGTTGGGGTGAGGGTGAGTGTTAGGGTGAGGTTTAGTGTTAGGGTGAGAATTATGGTTAGAATGAGGGTTAGGGTTAAGTTTAGGGTTATTTTTAGGGTTATTGTTAGGGTTAGGATGAGGGTCAGGTTTAGGATTAGGGTTAGGGTGAAGGCTAGGGTGAATGTGAGAATTAGGGTTAGTGTTAGGCTTAGGCTGAGGGTGAGGTTGAGGGTGAGGGTTAGCATGATGGTTAGGGTCATGGTTAGAGTGAGGGTTAAAATGAGGGTTATGTTTAGAGTGAGGTTTAGGATGAGGGTGACAGTAAGGGTCAAGATGAGGGTTAGTGTGAGGACTAGGGTTAGGGGGTGGGTGAGGATAAGATTGAGGATAGTGTTAAGGTTAGAGTGACTTTTACGGTGATAATGAGGGTTAGGGTTAGGGTGAGGGCTAGGGAGAGGGTGAGGATTAGGGATAGGGTTAGGTTGAGGTTTAGGGTTAAGGTGATGGTTAGAGGGTTAGTGTGAGGGTTAGTGTTAGGACTAGGGTTAGTTTTAGGGTGAGGGATAGTGTTAGGGTGAGTTATAGCATTAGGGTAAGGGTTATGGTTAGGGTTAAGGTTAGTGTTAGCTTTAGGGGTATTGTTTGGGTTAGGGTTAAGCTTACGTTGAGGGTGAGGGTGAGGGTAATATTAGGGTGTGGGTTACCGTTAGGGTGAGGGTTATGGTTAGGGTTAGGGTTAAGTGTTAGGTTTAGGGTTATTTTTAGGGTTAGGGTTAGGGTTAAGGTTACGGTGAGGATGAGGGTGAAGGTAAGGTTTAGGTTTAGGTTGAGGTTTAGGTTTAGGGTTAGGGTTAGAGTTTGGGTTAGGGTGAGGGTGAGGTTTAGGTTTAGAGATAGTGTTAGGGGGAGGGTTAGGGTGAGGGTTAGGGTAAGGGTTAGGGTTAGGGTTAGTGTTAGGATTAGGGTTAGGGTGAGGTTGAGTGTGAGGGTTAGGGTTAGGGTTAGTCTGAGGGTGAAGGTAAGCATTAGGTTTAGGATTAGGGTGAGGTTTAGGATGAGGTTAAGGTTAGGATTAGGGTTAGGATGAGGGCAAGTGTGAGGGTGAGGTTAGGGTTAGCATTATGGTGAGGTTTAGGATTAGGGTTAGGTTTATGGTTAGGGTGAGGGTTAGGGTTAGGGTTACAGTGAGGGTGAGGTTTAGGGTTAGGGTGAGGGTTAGTGTTAGGGTTAGGGTGAGGGTGAGGTTTAGGGTTGGATTTAGGGATAGTGTTATGGTTAGGGTTAGGGTGAGTGTTAGGGTGAGGGTTGGGGTGAGGTTTAGAGTTCGGGTTAGGCTTAGGCTTAGGCTTAGGCCGAGCGTGGGTGTGATGGTTAGATTTAAGGTTAGAGTGAGGGTTAGGGTTAGGTTTAGGGTGACAGGATGAGGTTTGTTGTTATGGTTAGGGTTAGGGTTAGTTATAGGATTACGATTAGGGTTAGGTTTAGGGTTAGGGTTAGGGTTTGGGTTAGGGTTAGGGTTAAGTTTAGGATTAGGGTTAGGGTTAGGGTTATTGTTAGTGTTATGGTTAGTGTTAAGTTTGCGGTGAGGGTGAGGCTCAGGGTGAGGGTTATGGTTAGTGTTAGGGTTTGGGTTAGGGTTAGTATTATTGTTAGGGTTAGGATTAGAGTTACGGTCATGTTGAGAGTGAGGGTGAGGGTTAGGGTGAGGTTTAGGGTGAGGTTTAGGGTTAGGGTTAGGGTTAGGGTTAGGGTGCTGGTGCGGTTTAGGGTTAGAGTTACGGTGAGTGGGAGGGTTAGCGTGAGGGTTAGGGTTAGGTTTAGTGTTACCATTAGGGTGAGGGTGAGGGTTAGGTTGAGGTTTAGGGATAGGGTTAGGGTTAGGATTAGGGTGAGGGTGAAGGTGAAGTTTAGGGTTAGGCTTAGGCTTAGGGTTAGGCTGAGGGTGAGGCTGGGGGTGAGTATTAGGGTTAAGGTGATGGTTAGGGTTAGGGTTAGTGTTATTGTTAGGGTTACAGTTAAGGTGAAGTTAAGGGTGCACATAGGGTTAGGGTTAGGGTTAAGCTGAGGTTTAGGGTTAGGTTTAGAGATAGGGTTAGGGTGAGTGTGAGGTTTAGGGTTAAAGTTAGGGTTAATGTTAGGGTTAGGCTTAGGGTTAGAATGAGGCTGAGCTTGGGCTTGAGGATTAGGTTTAGGGTTAGGGTTATAGTTAGGGTTAGGTTTAGGATTAGGGTTAGGCTAAGGGTTAATGTTAGTGTTATGGTTAGTGTTAGGTTTAAGTTTGCAGTGAGGGTGAAGCTGAGGATGAGGTTTATGGTTAGGGTTAGGGTTATGGTTAGTGTTATTGTTATGGTTAGTGTTAGAGTTACCGTGAGGGTGAGGGTGAGGGTGAGGGTAAGGCTTAGGTGAGATGGGTAATGTTTAGGGTTAGGGTTAGGTTGAGGGTGAGGATTATGTTTAGAGTTAGGGTTAGTGGGAGGTTTAAGGTGAGGGTTAGGGTTAGGTTGATTTTTAGGGATAGGGTTAGGGTTAGGATTAGGTTTAGGGTGAGGGTGAGGGTGAGGGTTAGTGTTACGTTTAAGCTTAGGCTTAGGGTTAGGCTGAGGGTGAGGGTGGGAGTGAGCGTTTGTGTTACAGTGAGGGTGAGGATTAGAGTTAGGGTGAGGGTTAGAAGGGGGGTTAGGGTTACAGTGAGGGTGAGGGTTAGGGTTAGGGTGAGGGTAACGTTTAGGATTAGGGTTAGGGTGAAGGTGAGGGTTAGGATTAGGGTTAGAGTTAGGTTTATTGTTAGTGTTATGGTTAAGGTTACTTTTGGAGTGAGGCTGAGTGTGAGGGTTAGGGTTAGGATTAGGGTTAGGGTTAGGATTAGGGTTAGGGTGAGGGTGAGATTGAGGATGAGGTTGAGGGTTAGGGTTAGGTTTAGGGTGAGATTTAGGTTTAGGATTAGGGTTAGAGTTAGGGTTAGGTTTAGGGTGAGGGTAAGTGTTAGGGTGAGGTTTAGGTTTAGGGTTAGGTTTACAGATAGGTTGAGGGTTAGGTTTCCTGCTAGTGTTAATTTTAATTTTAAGTTTATTGTTACGTTGAGGGTGAGGGTGAGGGTGAAGGTTAGGGTTAGGGTTAGGGTGAGGTTTAAAGTTAGGATTAGGGTTAGAGTTAGGGTTAGGGTTAGGTTGAGGTTTAGGGTTAGAGTTAGGCTTATGGTGAGGGTTAGTGTGAGGTTTAGGGTTAGGGTTAGTGTTAGGTTAGGGTAAGGGTGAGGGTTAGTGTGAGGGTTAGGGTTAGGTTTAGGTTGAGGTTTAGGTATACGGTTAGGGTTAGAGTTAGGGTTAAGTTGATCGTGAGGTTTAGGGTTAGAGTTAGAGTTAGTGTTACGGTTAGGTTTAGGGTGAGGGTTAGGGTGAGGGTTAGATTTCGGGTTAGGCTTAGGCGGATTGTGAGTGTGAGGGTTAGGGTTAGGGTGAGGGTTAGCGTTAGGTTTAGGGTGAGGGTTTGGATGAGGTTTTTGGTTATGGTTAGGGTTAGTGTTAGTTTTAGGGTTAGGGTTAGGGTTAAGTTTAGGTTTATGGTTAGGGTTAAGGTGAGGGATAGGTTTAGGGTTAGGCTTAGGTTTAAGGTTATGGTTATTGTTAGTGTTATGGTCAGTGTTAAGTTTGCAGTGAGGGTGAAGCTCAGGTTGAGGGTTATGGTTAGTGTTAGTGTTAGGGATAGGGTTAAGGTTAATGTTATTGTTAGGGTTAGAGTTAGAGTTATGGTCACGGTGAGAGTGAGGGTGAGGGTGAGGGTTAGGGTGAGGTTTAGGGTGAGGTTTAGGTTTAAGGTTAGGGTTAGGGTGCTGGTGAGCTTTAGGTTTATAGTTAGGGTTAAGGGGAAGGATAGGGTGAGGGTTAGATTTAGGGTTAGTTTTATAGATGGGTTGAGGGTTAGGGTTCCTGGTAGGGTTATTTTCAATTGTAAGTTTAGGGTTACGTTGAGGGTGAGGGTGAGTATGAGGGTTAGGGTTAGGGTTAGGGTGAGGGTTAAGGTTAGGATTAGGGTTAGAGTTAGGGTTAGGGTTAGGGTGAGGTTTAGGGTTAGAGTTAGGCTTAGGGTGAGGGTTAGTGTGAGGGTTAGGGTTAGGGTTAGTGTTAGGTTAGGGTTAGGGTGAGGGTTAGTGTGAGGGTTAGGGTTAGGTTTTGGTTGAGGTATAGGTACAGGGTTAGGGTTAGAGTTAGAGTTAGGTTGATCGTGAGGTTTAGGGTTAGAGTTAGGGTTAGAGTTAGGGTTAGTTTTAAGGTGAGGGTTAGGATGAGAGTTAGAGTTCGGGTTAGGCTTAGGCGGATTTTGAGGGTGAGGGTTAGGGTTAGGGTGAGGGTTAGCGTTAGGTTTAGGGGGAGGGTTTGGTTGAGGTTTTTGGTTATGGTTAGGGTTAGTGTTACTTTTAGGGTTAGGGTTAGGGTTAGGTTTATGGTTAGGGTTAAGGTGAGGGTTAGGTTTGGGGTTAGGCTTAGGGTTAATGTTAGGATTATTGTTAGTGTTATGGTTAGTGTTAAGTTTGCAGTGAGGGTGAGGCTCAGGTTGATGGTGATGGTTAGTGTGAGGGTAAGGGTTAGGGTTAAGGGTAGTGTTATTGTTAGGGTTAGGGTTAGAGTTACAGTCACGGTGAGAGTGAGGGTGAGGCGGAGGGTTAGGGTGTGGTTTAGGGTGAGGTTTAGATTTAAGGTTAGGGTTAGGGTGCTGGTGAGGTTTAGGTTTAGAGTTAGGGTTAAGGGGAGGGTTAGGGTCAGGGTTAGGTTTAGGTTTAGTGTTAGCATTAGGGTGAGGGTGAGGGTTAGGTTGAGGTTCAGGAATAGGGTTAGGGTTAGGGTTAGGTTAGGGTCAGTGTGAGGGTGAGGGTTAGGGTTAGGTTTAGGCTTAGGCTTAGGCTTAGGCTAAGGGTGAGGATGGGAGTGATTATTAGGCTTAGGGTGATGGTTAGGCTTAGGTTAGTGTTATTGTTAGGGTTAGGGTTAGAGTTACGGTGAGGGTGAGGGTGCGGGTGAGGTTTAGGGTTAGGGTTAAGGTAAGGTTAAGGGTTAGGTTAAGAGATAGAGTTAGGGTGAGGGTGAGGTTTAGGGTTAGAGTTAGTGTTAGTGTTAGGGTTAGGCTTAGGTTTAGGCTGAGCCTGAGGGTGGGGGTGAGGATTAGGGTTAGGGTTAGGGTTAGAGTTAGGGTTAGGGTTAGGGTTAGAGTTAGGGTTAGGGTTAGGGATAGAGTTAGGGTTTGGTTTATTTTTAGAGTTATGGTTAGGGTTAAGTTTGCAGTGAGAGTGAGGCTGAGGGTGAGGTTTATGGTTCGGGTTAGGGTTAGGATTAGGGTTAGGGTAAGGGTGAGTGTGAGGGTTAGGGTTAGGCTTAGGCTTAGGCTTAGGGTTAGGCTGAGGGTGAGTGTGGGGGTGAGGGTTAGTGTTATGTTGAGGGTGACGATTAGGGTTTGGGTGTTGCTTAGGATGAGGGTTAGTGTTATGGTGAGGGTAAGGTTTAGAGTTAGGGTGAGGGTTTGGGTTAGGATTTGGGTGAGGGTGAGGGTGATAGTTAGGGTTAGGGTTAGGGTTAGGGTTATTGTTAGTATTATGGTTAAGGTTACCTTTGCAGTGAGGGTGAGGCTGAGGGGGAGGTTTAGGGTGAGGATTAGGGTTAGGGTGAGGTTGAGGGATAGGATTAGGGTTAGGGTGAGGTTTAGGGTTAGGGTGAGGGTTAGGGTTAGTGTGAGGGTTAGTGTTAGGGTTATGGTTAGGGTTAGGGTCAGGGTTAGTGTTAGGTTCAGGGTTAGGGTTAGGGTTAGTGTTAGGGTTAGGGTTAGGGTGAGGGTTAGTTTGAGGTTTAGGGTTAGGCTTAGGTTTAGGATTAGGTTTGGGTGAGGGTGAGTGTGAGGGTTAGGGTTACGCTTTGGCTTAGGCTGAGGGTGAGGGTGGGGGTGAGTATTAGTGTTTGGTGATAGTTAGGTTTAGAATTAGAGTGACGGTTAGGATGAGGTTTAGGGTTACGATTAGGGTGAGGGCTAGAGTGAGGGTGAGGGTTAGTGTTAGGGTTAGGGTTAGGCTGAGGTTTAGGCTGAGGGTATGATTGAGTGTGAGGGTTAGGGTTAGGTTGATGGTTAGGGTTCGGTTAGCTTGAAGGTTAGAATGAGGTTTAGGGATAGGGTGAGTGTTAGGGTGAGGGTGATGGTAAGGGGAAAGTTGAGGGTTAGGCTGTGGGTGAGGGTTAAGATAAGGGTGAGGGTTAGGGTTAGGGTGAGGGTTAGGGTAATTGTGAGGGTTAGGGGATAGGGTGAGGATGAAGGTTAGGTTTAATGTGAGGTTTAGGGTGAGCATGAGGGTTAGGGTTAGGTGAGGGTAAGGGTTAGAATTAGAATTAGGGTGTGGGCTAGGGTGAGGGTGAGGTTTAGGGTTAGGGTGAAGTTTAGGATTAGGGTGAGTGTTAGGGTTAGTGTGAGGGTTAGGGTTAGGGTTAGGGATAGTGTTAGGGTGAGGGTAAGTGTTAGGATGATGGTTAGGGTTTGGGTGAGGGTTACAGTTCGGTTAAGGTTTTGGTTTAGTGTTAAGGTTAT
The DNA here is from genome assembly GCF_024711535.1 of Dipodomys merriami. Lineage (NCBI taxonomy): Eukaryota > Metazoa > Chordata > Mammalia > Rodentia > Heteromyidae > Dipodomys > Dipodomys merriami. The sequence goes on along the minus strand of NW_027202716.1, from coordinate 1,665,840 downwards.
TTTTAATTTTAGGTTTAGGGTTACATATAGGGTGAGTGTCAGGGTGTGGGTTAGGGTTAGGGTTAGGGTGAGCTTTACGGTTAGGATTAGTGTTAGAGTTAGGGTTAGGATTAGGGTGAGGTTTAGGTTTAGAGTTAGGCTTAGGGTGAGGGTTAGTGTGAGGTTTAGGGTTAGGGTTAGTGTTATGTTACGGTTAGAGTGAGGGTTAGTGTGAGGGTTAGGGTTAGAGTTAGGGTTATGGTTAGGATTAGGGTTAGGGTGAGGGTGAGTGTGTGGGTTAGAGTTAGGTTTAAGGTTAGTCTAAGGGTTAGGCTGATGGTGAGGTTGAGGGTGAGGGTTAGGTTTAGGGTGAGGGTTAGGATTAGGGTTAGGGTGAGGTTTAGGATGAGGGTTAGGGATAGGATGAGGGTTAGGGTGATTGGTGGGGTGAGGGTGATATTTTGGGTTAGGGTTAGGGTGAGGTGTAGGGTTAGGTTGAGGTTGAGGTTTAATTTTAGAGTTAGGGTTAGGGTGAGGTTTAGGGTTAGGGTTAGTGTTTGGGTTAGGGTTAGGTTTAGTGTTAATGTTAGGTTGAGGGTCATGGTTATGGTTAGGATTAGGTTTAGGGTGAGGGTGAGGGTGAGTGTGAGGGTTAGGGTTATGGTTAGGCATAGTGTTAGGCTGAGGGTGTGGGTGAGGGTTAGGGTGTGGGAGATGTTTAGGGTTAGAGTTAGTGTTAGTGTGAGGGTTAGTGTTAGGGTTAGGTTGTGGGTGAGGGTTAGCGTTAGGGTGATGCTTAGAGTTACGGTCAGGGTGAGGTTTAGGATGAGGGTTAGGGTTAGTGTGAGGGTTAGGGTGACGGTGACAGTAAGGTTAAAGCTGAGGGTTAGGCTGAGAGTGAGGATTACAGTAAGGGTGAGGGTTAGGGTTTCGGTGAGGGATAGGTTTAGGGTTAGGGTGAGGGTGTGGTTCAAATTAAGCTTTAGGGTTAGGGTTATTGTGAGGTTTAGGGTGAGCATGAGGGTTAGGGTTTGGTTGAGGGCTAGAGTGAGGGTGAGGTTTAGGATTAGGGTTAGCGTGAGTGTTAGCCTTAGGGTGATCATTAGGGTTAGTGTGATTGTTAGTGTTAGGGTTAGAGTTAGTGTTAGGGTGAGGGTAAGTGTTAGGTTGAGGTTTAGGGTTAGGGTGAGGTTTATGTTTAGAATGAGTGTTAGGGTTAGGTTTAGGATAATTTTTAGGGTTAGGGTTAGGGTTAGGATGAGGGTCAGGGTTAGGTTTAGGGTTAGGCTGAGGCTGAGGGTGATGTTGAGGGTTAGGTTTAGCATGATGGTTAGGGTTATGGTTAGGGCAAGGGTTAGGATGAGGGTCAGGGTTAGGGTGAGGGTTAGGATGAGGTTTAGGGTTAGGATTAGGGTTAGGATGAGGACAAAGGTGAGGTTGAGGTTTTGCGTTGGCATTATGGCAAGGTTTAGGATTAGGGTTAGGTTTAGGGTTAGGGTGAGTGTCTGGGTTAGGGTTACGGTGAGGTTGAGTTTTGGGGTTAGGGTGAGAGTTAGGGTTAGGGCTAGGGTTAGGGTGAGGGCTTGGGTTAGGTTTAGGGTTACAGTGAGGATGAGGGTTAGGGTTAGTGTTTGGGTTAGGTTCATTTTTAGGGTTAGGGTTAGAGTTATGGTGAGGGTGAGGGTGAGGGTGAGGTTTAGGGTTAGGGTGATGGTGAGGTTTCGGGTTAGAGTTAGGGTTAGGGGCAGAGTTAGGGTGAGGGTTAGGGTTAGGTTTAGTGTTAGGGTTAGGGTTAATGTTAGGAGTAGGGTTAGAGTTATGGTGAGGGTGAGGGTTAGGCTTAGGCTTAGGGTTTGGGTATAGGCTAGTTTGATGTTGAAGATTAGGGTTAGGGTTAGTGTGACGGGTAGGGTGAGGGCTAAGTTTAGTGTTAGGGTTAGGGTTGGGGATAGGTTGAGTTTTAGTGTGAGGTTGAGGGTTAGTGTTAGAGTTTGGATTAGGGTTAGGGTTAAGGTGAGGGTGAGTGTGAGGTTTAGGATTAGGGTTAGGGTTAGGTTTAGAGTTAGGGTGAGGGTGAGGTTGAGTGTTACGGTTATGGTGAGTGTTGGGGTTGTTTAGAGTGAGGGTTAGGGTGAGGGTTAGTCTTAGGCATAGGGTTTGAGTTTGGGCTAGGTTGAGGGTGAGGGTTAGGGTTAGGGTTAGGGTGAGAGTTAGGGTGAGGTTTAGGGTTAGTGTTAGGGTTGGGGTTGCGGATAGGGTGATATTTAGTGTGGGGTTGAGGGTTAGTGTTAGTGTTAGGATTAGGTTTAGGGTTAAGGTGAAGGTGAGTGTGAGGTTTAGGGTTAGGGTAATGATTAGAGTTAGGGTGAGGGTGAGGGTGAGGGTTACATTTAGGGTGAGTTTTGGGGTTAGGTTTAGAGTGAGGGTTATGGTGAGTGTTAGGCTTAGGCTTAGGGTTTGGGTATGGGCTAGGGTGAGGATGAGGGTTAGGGTTAGGTTTAGGGTGAGCGGTAGGGTGAGGGTTAGGGTTAGTGTTAGCGTTAGGGTTGCAGTTAGGGTTAGGCTTAATGTTAGTCGGAGGGTGAGGGTGAGGGTGAGGTTTAGGGTTAGGGTGAGGGTGAGGATTAGGGTAAGAATTAGGGTTAGGGGGAGGGTTAGTGTGAAGGTTAGGGTTAGGTTTAGTGTTACGGTTAGGTTTAGGGTGATGTTGAGTGTGAGGGTCAGGATTAGTCTTAGGCTGAGGCAGAGGCTTAGGCGGAGCGTGAGGGTGAGGGTGAGTGTTAGGGTTAGGGTTTTAGGGTTAGGGTGAGTGTTAGGATGAGGTTTAGGGTTAGCATTAGGGTTAGGGGGAGGGCTAGAGTTAGGGTGAGGGTTAGGGTTAGCGTTAGGGTAAGGTTTAGGGTTAGGGTTAGGGTTATGTTGAGGGTGAAGGTTAGGGTTAGGGTTAGGGTTAGGGTTAGGGTTAGGGTGAGGCTGAGGGTTAGGATTAGGATTAGGGAGGGTTTGTTTTAGGGTTAGAGTTACCGTGAGGGACAGAATTGGGTTAGGTTTAAGGTTAGTGTTATAAGTTAAGTTTAGGCTTAGAATTACATTACGTTTGAGGGTGAGGGTGAGGGTTAGGATCAGGGTTAGGGGGAGGTTTAGTGTTAGGATTATGGTTAGAGTGAGGGTGAGGTTTAGGGTTAGAGTTAGGGTTAGGGAGAGGGTTAGGTTGAGTGTTAGGGTTAGGGTTAGTGTTAGGGTTAGGGTGAGGGTTAGGGTGAGGTTTAATGTTAGGGTTAGGGTTAGGTTTAGGATTAGGGTGAAAGTCAGGGTGAGTTTTAGGGTTAGGGTTAGGGTTTGGCTTAGGCTTAGGGTTAGGCTGAGGTATGGGTGGAGGTGAGGATTAGGTTTAGAATGATGGTTAGGGTTATGGTTAGGTTAAGGGTTAGTATAAGTGTTAGTGTTCGGATTAGGGATAGGGTGAGGGCTAGGATGAGGGTGAGGGTTAGGGTTATGGTTAAGCTTAGGCTTAAGTTTTGGCTGAGGCTGAGGGTGAGGGTGAGGGTTAGGGTTAGGTTGATGGTTGAGGTTGCCGTTAGGGTGAGGGTTAGGATGAGGATTTATGTTATGGTGAGGGTTAGGGTGAGGGTGAGCGTTACAGTAAGGTGAGGGTTAGGATTAGGGTGAGGTTGAGGTTTAGATTCAGGATTAGTGTTAAGGTTAGTGTGAGGTTAACGGTGAGGATGAGGTTTAGGGTTAGGTTGAGGGCTAGGTTGAGGGTGAGAGTTAGGGTTAGGGTGAGGTTTAGGGTTAGGGTGATGGTTAGGGTTAGTGTGACGGTTAGTGTTATGGTTAGGGTTAGTGTTAGGGTGAGGAAAAGTGTTAGGGTGATGGTTAGGTTTAGGGTGAAGGTTATGGTTATGATGAGGGTTAGGGTTAGGGTTAGGTTTATTGTTAGGTTAGGGTTAGGGTTAGGGTTGTGTTGAGAGTGAGTGTGAGAGTGAGGGTTAGGGTTAGGATGAGGTTTAGGTTTCAGATAAAGGTTAGAGTTAGGGTTAGGGTGAGGGTGAGGTTTAGGGTTAGAGTAAGGGTTAGTGTTAGTGTTACGATTAGGGTGAGGGTAAGTTTGAGGGTTAAGGTTAGGGTTAGGTTTAGGCTTAGGGTTAGGCTCAGGGTGAGGGTGGGGATGAGGAATAGGTGTAACGTGATGGTTAGGGTTAAGTTTAGGGTTAGGGTTAGGGTTACGGTTAGGTTTAGGGTTAGGTTGAGGGTGAGGGTTAGATTGAGGGTTAGGGTTATGTTGAGCGTTATGGTTAGGGTGAGGGTTAGGTTTAGTGTTAGGGTTATTGTTAGGGTTAGGGTTAGGCTTACAGTGAAGTTGAGGGTGAGGGTTAGGTTTAGAGTTAGGGTGAGGTTTAGTTTTAGGGTTAGGGTTAGACTTAGGTTTAGGGTGATGGTGAGGTTTAGGTTTAGTGTTAGGGTTATTGTTAGGGTTAGGGTTAAGGTGAGGGTTAGGGTGAGGGTTAGGGTGAGGGTAAGGGTTAGGTTTAGGGTGAGTGTTAGGATGAGGTTTAGGTTTAGGTTTGGGGTTAGTGTTAGGTTTAGTGTTAGGGTTAGGATTAGGTTTAGGGTTAGGGTTAGGGTTTTGGTGAGTGTTAGGGTTCGGGTTAGGCTTAGGCTTAGGCTTAGGGTTAGGTTTAGGATTATTGTTAATGTTATGTTTAGTGTTAATTTTGCGGTGAGGGTGAGGCACAGGGTGAGGTTTATGGTTATTGTTAGGGTTAGGGTTAGGGTTACTGCTATTGTTAGGGTTAGGGTTAGAGTTACGGTCACTGTGAGAGTGAGGTTGAGGGTGAAGGTTAGGGTGAGGTTTATGGTGAGGTTTAGGGTTAGGGTTAGTTTTAGGGTGCTGGTGAAGTTTAGGGTTAGAGTTCGGGTTAGGGGGATGGTTTAGGGTGAGGGTTAGGTTTAGGTTTAGTGTTAGCATTACGGTGAGGGTGAGGATTAGGTTGAGGTTTAGGGATAGGTTTAGGGTTAGGATTAGGGTTAGGGTGAGAGTGAGGGTGAGGGTTAGTGTTAGGCTTAGGCTTAGGCTAAGGGTTAGGCTGAGGGTGAAGGTGGGGGTGAGGATTAGTGTTAGGGTGATCGTTAGGTTTAGTGTTAGTGTCATTGTTAGGGTTAGGGTTAGAGTTATGGTGAGGCTGAGAGTGCGGTTGAGGGTAAGTGTTAGGGTTAATGTGAGTGTTAGGATGAGGATTAGGGTTAGGATTAGTGTTAGGGTGAGGGCTAGGATGACTCTGAGTGTTAGGGTTAGGGTTAGTCTGAGGTTTAGGGTTAGGGTTAGGGTGAGGGTGACGTTTAATTTTAGAGTTAGGGTTAGGGTGAGGGTTAGGGTTAGTGTTTGGGTTAGGGTTAGGGTTAGTGTTAGGGTTAGGTTGAGGGTTAGGGTTAGGGTTAGGATTAGGTTTAGGGTGAGGGTGAGGGTGAGTGTGAGGGTTAGGTTTAGGGTTAGACTTAGTGTTAGGCTGAGGGTGAGGGTGATGGTGAGGCTTAGGTTGAGGGTGAGGTTTAGGGTTAGAGTTAGTGTTAGTGTGAGGGTTAATGTTAGGGTTAGGTTGAGGGTGAGGGTTCGGATTAGGGTGATGCTTAGGATTACGGTCAGGGTCAGGTTAGGATGAGGGTTAGTGTTAGTATGAGGGTTAGGGTGAGGTTGACAGGACAACAAGGGTAAAGTTGAGGGTTATCTGAGAATTAGGATTACGGTAAGGGTGAGGGTTAGTGTTAGGGTGAGTGTTAGGTTTGGGTTTAGGGTGAGGGTGTGGTTTAGATTGAGGATTAGTCTTATGGTTAGTGTGAGGTTTTGGGTGAGGATGAGGGTTAGGGTTAGGTTGAGGGCTAGGTTGAGGGTGACATTTAGGGTTAGGCTTAGCGTGAGTGTTAACCTTAGGGTGATCATTAGGGTTAGTGTGAGTGTTAGTGTTACGGTTAGGGTTAGTGTTATGGTGAGGGTTAGGTATAGGGTTAGGGTTAGGTTTAGGCTTAGGGTTAGGTGTAGTGTTGTTTTTAGGGTTAGGGTTAGGGTTAGGATGAGGGTCAGGGTTAGGATTAGGGTTAGGGTGAGGGCTAGGTTGAGGGTGAGGATTAGGGTTAGGGTTAGGCTTAGGCTTAGGTTTAGGCTGAGGCTTAGGGTGAGGTTGAGGGTTAGGGTTAGCATGATGGTTAGGGTCATGGTTAGGGTGAGGGTTAGGATAAGGGTTAGGGTTAGGGTGAGGTTTATGGTGAGGGTGACAGTAAGTGTCATGGTGAAGGTTAGGGTGAGGATTAGGGTTAGGGTTAGGGTGAGGGTGAGGTTAAGATTGAGGATTAGTGTTAAGGTTAGAGTGAGTTTTAGGGTGATAATGAGGGTTAGGGTTAGTGTGAGAGCTAGGGTGAGGGTGAGGGTTAGGGATAGGGATAGGTTGACTTTTAGGGTTAAGGTGATGGTTAGGGTTAGTGTGAGGGTTAGTGTTAAGACTAGGGCTAGTTTTAGGGTGAGGGTTAGTGTTAGCGTGAGTTATAGCGTTAGGGTGAGGGTTATGGTTAGGGTTAGGGTTAGTGTCAGGTTTAGGGTAATTGTTAGGGTTAGGGTTAGCGTTAAGTTTACAGTGAAGGTGAGGATGAGGGTAAGGGTTAGGGTTTGGGTGAGGCTTAGGTTTAGGGTTAGGGTTAGAGTTAGGGTTAGGTTGAGGGTGAGGTTTAGGTTTAGAGTTAGGGTTAGGGTGAGGGTTAGGGTGATTGTAAGGGATAGGGTTAGGGTTAGGTTTAGTGTTAGATTAGGGTGAGGGTGAGTTTGAGTGTGAGGGTTAGCGTTAGGGTTAGGCTGAGTTTGAGGTTGAGTGTTAGGGTTAGGGTGAGGGATTGGGTTAGGGTTAGGATTAAGGTGAGGGTTAGGATGCGGTTTAGTGTAAGGATTAGGGTTAGGATGAGGGCAAGGGTTAGGTGGAGGGTTAGGGTTAGAATTATGGCGAGATTTAGGATTAGGGTTAGGTTTAGGGTTAGGGTGAGTGTTAGGGTTGGGGTTAGTGTTAGGGTGAGGGTGAGGGTTAGGATTAGGTTTAGGGTTAGGGTTATTGTTAGTGTTATGATTAATGTTAAATTTAAGGTGAGGGTGAGGCTGAGGGTGAGGTTTAGGTTTAGGGTTATGGTGAGGTTTAGTGTTAGGGTTAAGGTTAGGTTTAGGGTGAGGGCTTGGGTTAGGGTTAGGGTTAGGGTGAGGGTGAGGGTTAGGGTTAGGCTAAGGCTTACAGTTAGGCTGAGGTTGAGGCTGGGGGTTAGGATTAGGTTTAGGGTGATGGTTAGGGATAGGGTTAGTGTTATTGTTAGGGTTAGGGTTAGAGTTACCATGAGGGTGAGTGTGGGGGTAGGGTTAGGGTTAGGGTTAGGCTGAGGTTTAGGGTTAGGTTTAGAGATAGGGTTAGGGTGAGGGTGAGGTTTAGGGTTAACGTTCGGGTTAGGGTTAGGGTTAGGCTTAGGGTTAGGCTGAGGGTGAGGGTGGGGTGAGGATTAGGGATAGGGTTAGGGTTAGAGTTAGGGTTAGGGTTAGGGTAAGGGTTAATATTAGTGTTATGGATAGGTTTAAGTTTGCAGTGAGGGTGAGGCTGAGGGTGAGATTTATGGTTAGGGTTAGGGTTATGGTTAGTGTTATTGTGAGGGTTAGGTTTAGAGTTACGGTGAGGGTGAGGGTGAGGGTGAGGGTTAGGCTTACGGTGAGATTTAGGGTGAGGTTTACGTTTAGGGTTAGGTTGAGGTTGAGGATTAGGTTTAGAGTTAGTGTTAGTGTGAGGGCTAGGGTGAGGGTTAGGGTTAGGCTTAGGGTTAGGCTGAGGGTGAGGGTGATGGTGAGTATTAGGGTGAGGGTGAGGGTGAGGTTTAGGTTTAGAGTTAGGGTTGGGGGAGGGTTAGGTTGAGGGTTAGTGTTAGGGTTAGTGTTAGTGTTAGGATTAGGGTTAGGGTTAGGATGAGGTTGAGTGTGAGGGTTAGGGTTTGGGTTAGGCTTAGGCTTAGGGTTAGGCTGAGTGTGAGGGTGAGGGTTAGTGTTAGGTTCAGGTTTAGGGTTAGGAATACGGTGAGAGATTGGATAAGGTTTAGGGTTAGGATTAGGGTTAGGATGAGGGCAAGGTTGAGTGTGAGGGTTAGGGTTAACATTATGGCAAGGTTTAGGATTAGGGTTAGGTTTAGGGTTAGGGTGAGTGTTAGGGTTAGGGTTACGGTGAGGTTGAGGTTTAGGATTAGGGTGAAGTTTAGGGTTAGGTTTAGGGTGAGGATGATGGTTAGGATTAGGGTTAGGATTAGGGTTATTGTTAGTGTTATGGTTAAGTTTTAAGTGAGGGTGAGGCTGAGGGTGAGGGTTAGGGTTAGGGTTAGGGTGAGGGTTTGGGTTAGGTTTAGGGTTACGGTGAGGATGAGCGTTAAGGTTAATGTTAGGGTTAGGGTTATTGTTAGGGTTAGGGTTAGAGTTATGGTTAGGGTGAGGCTGAGGCTGAGGTTTAGGGTTAGGGTGAGGGTGAGGTTTAGTGTTAGAGTAAGGGTTAGGGAGATAGTTACGGTGAGGGTTAGGGTTAGGTTTAGTGTTAGGGTTAGGGTTAGGGTGAGGGTTAGGTTGAGGTTTAGGGTTAGGGTTAGGGTTAGGTTTAGGATTAGGGTTATGTTGAGGGTGAGTGTGAGGGTTAGGGTTAGGGTTAGGCTTAGACTTAGGGTTATGCTGTGGGTGAGATTGGGGATGAGGATTAGGTTTTGGGTGATGGTTAGGGTTAGTGTTAGGTTTAGGGTTATGATTAAGGTTAGGGTTAGGATTAGGGTTTGGGTGAGGGCTAGGGTGAGGGTGAGGGTTAGTGTTAGGTTTACGCTTAGGCTTTAGGGTTAGGCTGATGGTGAGGTTGAGGGTCAGGGTTAGGGTTAGGGTGATGCTTAGGATTATGGTCAGGGTGAAGGTTAGGAAGAGGGTTATGGTTAGGGTGAGGGATTTGGGTGACGGTGACGGTAAGGGAAAATCTGAGGGTTAGGCTGAGAGTGAGGATTAAGGTAAGGTCTAGGGTTAGGGTTAGGGTGAGGGTGAGGTTAAGATTGATGATTAGGTTTAGGGTTAGTGTGAGGTTTAGAGTGAGGATGAGGGTTAGGGTTAGGGTGAAGGCTAGGTTGAGGGTGAGCGTTAGGGTTAGGCTTAGGGTGAGGTTTAATGTTAGGGTTATGGTTAGGGTTAGTGTGAGTGTTAGTGTTAGGGTTAGGGTTAGTGTTAGGGTGAGGGTAAGTGTTAGATTGAGGGTTAGGTTTAGGATGAGGGTTATGATTAGAGTGAGGGTTAGGGTTAGGGTTAGGGTTATTGTTAGGTTAGGGTTAGTGTTACATTTACGAGAGGGTGAGAGTTAGGGTAAGGTTTAGGGTGTGGTTTATGTTTAGGGTTAGGGTTAGAGTTAGGTTTAAGGTGAAGGTGAAGTTTAGGGTTAGAGTTAGCGTTAGTGATAGTGTTAGGGTTAGGGTGAGTGTCAGTGTGAGGGTTAGGGTTAGGCTTAAGCTTAGCGTTAGGCTTAGGCTTATACCGTGTGTGAGTGTGAGGGTTAGGGTTAGGGTTAGGGTGAGGTTTAGGTTTAGGGTTACGGTGAGGGTTAGGGTTAGGGTTAGTGATAGTGTTAGAGGTAGGGTTAGGGTGAGGGTGACAGTAAGGGTAAAGGTGAGGGTTTGGTTTAGGTTCAGGTTTAGATTGAAGGTGAGTGTGAGGGTTACGGTTAGGGGTAGGGTTAGGCTTAGGGTTAGGGTGAGAGTTAGGGTTAGGGTTAGGGTTAATGTTGCTGTTAGGGGTAGGGTTAGGGTGAAGGTTAGGGTGAAGGTGAGGATTAGGGTTAGGATTAGGATTAGGACTAAATTGTGGGTGAGTGTGAGGGTTAGTGTTAGGGTTAGGGTTAGGGTGAGCTTGAGGGTTAGGGTTAGGGTTAGGGTGAGGGTTAGGTTTAGGGTTAGTGTTAGTGTTAGTGTTAGGGTTAGGGTTAGGGTTAGGGTTAGTGTTAGGGTTGGGGTTAGGGTGAGGGTTAGGATGACGGTGAGGGTTAGGGTTAGGGTTAGGATTACGATTAGGGGTAGTGTTAGGGTGAATGCTTGGGTTAGGCTTAGGTTTAGGATTAGTCTTAGCATTAAGCTGAGAGTGAGGTTGAGGGTTAGGGTTAGGGTTCAGGTTAGGGTTAGCATTTGGGTGACAGTTATGGTTCAGTTTAAGTTTAGGGTTAGGGTGAAGGTTTTGAGTTAGGTTTTCAGATAAGGATTAGGGGGAGAGTTAGGAAGAGGATTAGGTTTAGGATTAGGGTTAGGGCTAGGGCTAGGGTGAGGGTGAGGGTTAGGGTTATTTTTAGGGTGAGGTTAAGGGTTAGTGTTAGGGTTAGGGTGAGGGTTAGGGTTATGGTGAGGGAGAGGGTTAGGGTTAGTGTTAGAGTTAGGTTGAGGATGAGGGTTAGGGTGAGGGTGAGGGTTAGGATTAGGGTTAGGGTTAGGATTATTGTTAGTGTTATGGTTCTGGTTACCTTGGCAGTGATGGTGAGGCTGAGGGTGAGGGTTAGGGATAGGATTAGGGTTAGGTTAAGTTTCGAGTTAGGATTAGTGTTATTGTTAGGGTTAGGGTTAGAGTTAAGGTGAAGGTGAGGGTCAGTGTAAGCGTTAGGGTTAGGGTTAGGGTTAGGGTGAGGTTTAGTCTCAGGGTTAGGATTAGGGTTAGGGTGAGGGTGAGTATGAGGGTTAGGGTTAGGGTTAGGATTAGGCTTCGGTTTAGGCTGAGGGCGATTGTGAGTGTGAGGGTTGGTGTTAGTTTGAGGTTTAGGGTTAGTATTACATTTAGTGTCAGGTTTAGCATTAGTTTGAGGGTTACAATTAGGTTTAGGATTAGGGTTTTAGGATTAGGATTTAGGTTTAGGGTTACAATTAGGGTTAGGGTGAGGGCTAGGGTGAGGGTGAGGTTTAGTCTTAGGGTTAGGGTGAGGTTCAGGTTTAGGCGTAGGGTTAGGGGGAGGGTTAAGTTTCGGGTTACATTGAGGGTGAGGGTTAGGTTTGAGGTGAGGGTTATGTTGAGGACTAAAATGAGGGTGAGGGTTAGGGTTAGGGTTAGGGTTAGGGTGAGGGTTAGGTTGAGGTTTAGGTTTAGGGTTAGGGTTAGGGTTAGGATTAGGGTTATGCTGAGGGTGAGTGTGAGGGTTACTGTTTGGGTTAAGTTTAGGCTTAGGGTTAGGATGAGGGTGATGGTGGGGATGAGGATTAGGTTTAGATTGATGCTTCCGGTAATGGTTAAGTTGAGAGTTAGGATGAGGGTTAGGGTTAGGCTTAGGCTTAGGGTTAGGCTGAGGCTGAAGTCGAGGGTGAGGGTTAGGGTTAGGGTGATGGTTAGGGTTACGGTTAGTGTGAGGGTTAGGATGAGGGTTAGCTTTGGGGTGAGGGTTAGGATGAGGGTGACAGAGTAAAGGTGAGGGTTAGGCTGAGGGTGAGGGTTATTGTAAGGGTGAGGGTTCTGGTTAGGGTTAAGGTGAGGGTGAGGATTAGATTGAGGATTATTGTTAGCGTTAGTGTGAGGTTTAGGGTGAGGATGCGTGTTAGGTTTAGGGTGAGGGCTAGGGTGAAGTTGAGGGTTAGCGTTTGGGTTAGGGTGAGGTTTAGGTTTAGGGTGATTGTTAGCGTTAGTGTGAGTGTTAGTGTTAAGGTTAGTGTAAGTGTTAGGGTGAGGGTAAGTGTTAGGGTAAAGTTTAGGTTTAGGTTGAGGTTTAGGATTAGGGTTAGGGTTAGGGTTATGGTGAGGGTGAGGTTTAGGGTTAGAGTTAGGGTTGGGGTGAGGCTGAGGTTTAAGGTTAGGGTTAGGGTTAGTGTTAGGGTTAGAGTTAGGGTGAGGTTTAGTGTGGGTGTGAGGGTTAGTGTTAGGGTTAGGATTAGGGTTTGGGTTAAAGTGAGGGTGAGTGTGAGAGTTAGGGTTAAGTTTAGGGTTAGGTTTAGAATTAGGGTAAGTGTGAGGGTGAGGGTTACGGTTAGGGTGAGTGTTGGGGTTAGGGTTAGAATGAGGGTTAGGCTTAGGCTTAGGGTTTGGGTATGGGCTAGGTTGAGGGTGAGGGTTAGGGTTAGGGTTAGTGTGTGGGGTATGGTGAGGGTTAGGGTTAGTGTCAGGGTTAGGGTTGGGGATAGGGTGAGTTTTAGTGTGGGGTTGAGGGTTAGTGTTAGTTTGGATTAGGGTTAGGGTTAAGGTGAGGGTGAGTGTGAAGGTTAGGGTTAGGGTTAAGGTTAGGTTTAGAGTTAGGGTGAGGGTGAGGGTGAGGGTTACGGTTAGGGTGAGTGTTGGGGTTAGGGTTAGAGTGAGGGTTAGGATGAGGGTTAGGCTTAGGCTTAGGGTTTGGGTATGGGCTAGGGTGAGGGTGAGGTTTAGGGTTGGGGTGAGGGGTAGGTTGAGGGGTAGGGTTAGTGTTAGGGTTAGGGTTGGGGTTAGGGTTAGGCTTAATGTTAGGCAGATGGGGAGCGTGTGGGTGAGGTTTAGGGTTAGGGTGAGGGTGAGGTTTAGGGTTAGAGTTAGCATTAGGGTAAGGGTTAGTGTCAGGGTTAGGGTTAGGGTTAGTGTTACTGTTAGGGTTAGGATGAGCGTGAGTGTGAGGGTCAGGGTTAGTCTTAGACTGATGCGGAGGCTTAAGCAGAGCGTGAGGGTGAGGGTGAGGGTTAGGGTTAGGGTTTTAGGATTATGGTGAGTGTTAGGATGAAGTTTAGGTTTAGCATTAGAGTTAGGGTGAGGGCTAGAGTTAGGGTGAGGGTTAGGGTTAGCGTTAGGGTGAGATTTAGGGTTAGGGTTAGGGTAAGGGTTAAGGTGAGGCTGAGGGTTAGGATTAGGGTTAGAGATATGATGAGGGTCAGGGTTTGGGTTAGGGTTAGCGTTAGGGTGAGAGTTAGGGTTCGGGTTTAGTTTAGGGTTGGATGAGGTTTAGGGTTCAGGTTACAATGAGGGTGAGGGTTAGGGTTAGGTTGAGGGTTAGGGTTTGGATTAGGGTTAGGGTGAGGTTTAGGATGAGGATTAGGGTTAGGATTAGGTTTAGGGTGAGGGCTAGGGTGAGGGTGAGGGTTAGGGTTATTGTTAGGGTGAGGTTTAGGTTTCGGTTTAGGGTTAGGGTTAGGTTAGGATGAGGGTTAGGGTTATGGTGATTGTGAGGGTTAGGGTTAGGGTGAGGGTTAGGGTGAGGATGAGGATTAGGGTGAGTGTGAGGGTTATGGTGAGGGTTAGGGTTAGGGTTAGAGTGAGGGTTAGGGTTAGGCTTAGGGTTAGGCTGAAGGCTAGGGTGAGGGTGAGGGTTAGGGTTATTGTTAGGGTGAGGGTTAGGATGAGGGTTAGGGTTATGGTGAGGTTAGGGTTTGGGTTAGAGTGAGGATTAGGGTTAGGATTAGGGTTAGGGTGAGGGTGATTGTTAGGATTAGTGTTAGGGTTAGGAGTATTAGTGTTATGGTTCTGGTGACTTTTGCAGTGATGGTGAGGCTGAGGGTGATGGTTATGTATAGGATTTGGGTTAGGTTTAGGTTTCGAGTTAAGATTAGTGTTATTGTTAAGGTTAGGGTTACAGTTACGGAGAGGGTGAGGGTGAGGGTTAGGGTTAGGGTTAGGGTGAGATTTAGTGTCAGGGTTAGGATTAGGGTTAGGGTGAGTGTGAGGTTTAGGGTTAGAGTTAGGTTTAGGGGGAGGGTTAGTGTGAAGGTTAGGGTTAGGGTTAGTGTTATGGTTAGGGTTAGGGTGAGGGTGTGTGAGGGTCAGGGTTAGTCTTAGGCTGAGGCCGAGGCTTAGGCGGAGCATGAGGGTGAGGGTGAGTGTTAGTGATAGGGTTTTAGAGTTAGGGTGAGTGTTAGGATGATGTTTAGGGTTAGCATTAGGATTAGGGGGAGGGCTAGAGTTAGCGTGAGGGTTAGGGTTAGCGTTAGGGTGATGTTTAGGATTAAGGTTAGGGTTATGGTGAGGGTGAGTGTTAGGGTTAGGGTGAGGGTTAGGGTTAAGGTGAGGCTGAGGGTTAGGATTAGGATTAGGGTGAGGGTTTGTGTTAGGGTTAAAGTTTCGATGAGGTTCAGGGTTTGGGTTAGGTTTAGGGTTAGTGTTATAGTTAAGATTAGGGTTAGAGTTACAGTAAGGTTGAGGTTGAGGGTGAGGGTTAGAATCAGGGTTATTGTGAGGTTTAGTTTTAGGATTATGGTTATGGTAAGGGTGAGGTTTAGGGTTAGAGTTAGGTTTAGGGGGAGGGTTAGGTTGAGTGTTAGGGTTAGTGTTAGGGTTAGGGTGAGGGTGAGGTTGAGGTTTAATGTTAGGGTTATGGTTAGGTTTAGGATTCGGTTGACGTTAGGGTGAGTGTGTGGGTTAGGGTTAGGGTTTGGCTTAGGCTTACGGTTAGGCTGAGGGTATGGGTGTGGATGAGGATTAGGTTTAGAATGATGGTTAGGGTTATGGTAGGTTAAGGGTTAGGATGAGGGTTAGGGTTAGGATTAGGGTGAGGGTGAGGGTTAGGGTTAGGGTTAGGGTTAGGCTTAGGCTTAGGGTTAGGCTGAGGCTGAGGGTGAAGGTGAGGGTTAGAGTTAGGGTGACTGTAAGTGTAAAGGTGAGGGTTAGGCTGAGGGTGAGTGTTATGGTAAGGTGATGGTTAGATTCAGGATTAGTGTTATGGTTAGTATGAGGTTAAGGGTGAGGATGAGGGTTATGGTTAGGTTGAGGGATATGTTGAGGGTGAGAGTTAGGGTTAGGGTGAGGTTTAGGGTTTGGGTGATGGTTAGGGTTAGTGTGAGGGTTAGTGTAATGGTTAGGGTTAGTGTTAGGGTGTGGGTAAGTGTTAGAGTGAGGGTTAGGGTTAGGGTGAAGGTTATGGTTATGATGAGGGTTAGGGTTAGGTTTAGGGTTATTGTTAGGGTTAGGGTTAGGGTTATGTTGAGGGTGAGGGTGAGCGTTAGGGTTAGGGGAGGTTTAGGTTTCAGGTTAGGGTTAGAGTTAGGGTTAGGGTGAGGGTGAGGTTAGGGTTAGAGTTAGAGTTAGTGTTAGTGTTAGGGTTAGGTTTAGGTTTAGAATTAGGGTTAGTGTTAGGGTTAGGTTATGGTGATGGTTAGGGTGAGGTTTAGAGTTCGGGTTAGGCTTAAGCTTAGGCTTAGACTTAGGCTAAGAGTGAGGGTTAGGGTTAGGGTTAGGTTTAGGATGAGTCCTAGGTTGAGGATTATGGTTAGGGTTAAGGTTAGGTTTAGATTTAGTGTTAGGGTTAGGGTTAGGGATAGGGTGTGGGTTAGGGTTAGGGTTAGGTTTAGGGTGAGGGTTAGGGTTAGGGTTAGGGTTAGGCTTAGGCTTAGGCTTAGTGTTATGTTTAGGGTTATTGTTAGTGTTATGGTTAGTGTTACGTTTGCGGTGAGGGTGAGGCACAGGGTGAGGTTTATGGTTATTGTTAGGGTTAGGGTTAGGTTTACTGTTATTTTTAGGGTTAGGGTTAGAGTTACGGTCACTGTGAGAGTGAGGTTGAGGGTGAGGATTAGGGTGAGGTTTACGGTGAGGTTTAGGTTTAGGGTTAGTGTTAGGGTGAGAGTGAGGGTGAGGGTTAGTGTTAGGGTTAGGCTTGAAGGTGAGGGTGGGAGTGAGAGTTAGGTTTAGGGTGATCCTTAGGTTTAGGGTTAGTGTTATTGTTAGGGTTAGGGTTAGAGTTACAGTGAGGGGGAGTGTGGGGATGAGGGTTAGGATTAGGGTCAGGGTGAGGTTTAGGGTTAGGTTTAGAGATAGGGTTAGGGTGAGGGTGAGGTTTAGGGTTAGAGTTAGGGTTAATGTTAGGGATAGGCTTAGGGTTAGGCTGAGGGTGAGGGTGGGGTTGAGGATTAGGGTTAGGGTTAGGGTTCGGGTTATGGTTAGAGTTAGGGTTAGGGTAAGGGTTCGGGTTAGGATTAGGATTAAGGTTAAGTTCAGGGTGAGTGTGAGGGTTAGAGTTAGGGTTAGGGTTAGGATTAGGGTTAGGATATGTGCTAGCATGAGGGTTAGGATTAGGTTTAGGGTTAGGGTGACGTTTGGCGTTAGTTTTAGTGTCAGAGTTAGGGTTAGGGTGAGGGTTTTGGTTATGGTTAGGGTTACGGTGACAGTGAGGTTTAGGGTTAGGTTTAGGGTTAGGGTTATTCTTAAGGTTAGGGTTAGGGTTAAGGTTAAGGTAAGGGTGAGGTTGAGGGTGATGTTGAGTGTTAGGGTTAGGGTTAGGATGAGATTTTCAGTTAGGGTTAGTGTTAGGGTTAGGGTCAGGGTGAGGTTTAGGGTTAGAGTTAGGGTTAGGGTTAGGGTTAGTGTGAGTGTTAGGGTTAGGGTTAGTGTTACAGTTAGGGTTATGGTGAGGGCTAGTGTGTGGGTGAGGGTTAAGGTTAACGTTGGGCTTTGGCTTTGGGTTAAGATGAGGGTGAGGGTGAGGGTGAGGGATAGGGTGAGGGTGAGGGTGAGATTTAGGGTTAGATTTAGTGTTAGGGTGAGAGTTAGAGTTAGGGTTAGGGTGAGGGTCATGGTTATGGTAAGGGTGAGGCTTAGGTTTAGGGTGAGGGTTAGGGTTAAGATGAAGGTTAGGGTTAGGGTGAGGGTTAGGATTAGGGTTAGAGTTAGTATTATTGTAAGTTCTGGCTACCTTTTCAGAGACGGTGAGACTGAGGGTGAGGGTTAGGTATAGGATTAGGGTTAGGGTTTGATTTAGGGTTAGGATTAGCGTTATTGTGAGGTTTAAGGTTAAATTTACGGTGAGGGTGAGGGTGAGGGTAAGGGTTAGGGTTAGGATTAGGGTTAGGGTGAGGTTTAGGGTCAGGGTTAGGATTTGGGTTAGGGTGAGTGTTAGGTTTAGGGTTAGAGTTAGGGTTAGGGGGAGGGTTCGCGTGAGGGTTAGGGTTAGGGTTAGTTTTAGGGTTAGGGTTAGGGTGAGGTTTAGGGTTAGGATTAGGGTTAGGGTGAGGGTGAGTGTGAGGGTTAGGGTTAGGGTTTGGGTTAGGCTTAGTGTTAGGCTGAGGGTCAGATTGAGGTGAGGGTTATGGTTAGGGTGAGGGTCGGGTTTAGGTTTAGGGTGAGGGTGAGGTTTAGATTGAGGATTAGTGTTTGGGTTAGTGTGAGGTTTACGGTGAGGATGAGTGTTTGGGTTAGGTTGAGGGCTAGGGTGAAGGTGAGGGTTAGCTTTAGGGATAGGGTGAGGTTTAGGTTTAGGGTATTTGTTAGCGTTAGTGTGAGGGTTAGTGTTAGGGTTAGTGTTAATGTTAGGGTGAGGGTAAGTGTTAGGGTAAGGTTTAGGTTTAGGGTGAGGTTTAGGATTAGGGTTAAGGTTAGGGTTAGGGTGAGTGTGAGGGTTAGGATAAGGGTTAGGGTTAGGGTTAGAGTTAGGGTGAGGTTGAGGGTGAGGGTTACGGTTAGGGTGAGTGTTGGGGTTAGGGTAAGAGTGAGGGTTAGTGTGATGGTTAGGCTTATGCTTAGGGTTTGTGTATGGGCTAGGGTGAGTGTGAGGGTTAGGGTTAGGTTTAGGGTGAGGTGTAGGGTGAAGATTAGGTTTAGTGTTAGGGTTAGAGTTGGGGTTAGGGTTAGGCTTAATGTTAGGCAGACTGTGAGGGTCAGGGTGAGATTTAGGGTTAGGGTGAGGGTGAGGTTTAGGGTTATAGTTAGGGTGAGGGTTAGTGTGAGGGTTAGGGTTAGGGTTAGTGTTAGGGTTAGGGTTAGGGTGAGGGTGAGTGTGACGGTCAGGGTTTGTCTTAGGCTGAGGCGGAGGCTTAGGCAGAGCATGAGGGTGAGGGTGAGTGTTAGTGTTAGTGTTTTAGGGTTAGGCTGAGTGTTAGGATGAAGTTTAGGGTTAGCATTAGGGTTAGGGGGAGGACTAGAGTTAGGGTGAGGGTTAGGGTTAGGTTTAGGGTGAGGTTTAGGGTTAAGGTTAAGGTGAGGCTGAGGGTTAGGATTAGGATTAGGGAGAGGGTTTATGTTAGGTTTAGAGTTAGGGTGAGGTTCAGGGTTTGGGTTAGGTTTAGGGTTAGTGTTATAGTTAAGGTTAGGGTTAGAGTTACAGTAAGAGTGAGAGTGAGGGTGAGGGTTAGGTTTAGGGTTAGGGTGAGGTTTAGGTTTAGGGGTAGGATTAGGGTTAGCGTGATGGTAAGGTTTAGGGTTAGGTTTAGGGTTAGTTGGAGGGTTAGGTCGAAGGTTAGATTTAGGGTTAGTTTTAGGGTTAAGGTTAGGGTGAGGGCTAGGTTGAGGGTGAGTTTTAGGGTTAGGGTTAGGGTGAGGTTTAGGGTTAGGGTTTTGGATTTGGTTATAGTTACTGTGAGGGTGAGGGTGCGGGTGAGTGTGAGGGTGAGGGTGAGGTTTAGGGTTAGTTTTAGGGTGAGAGTTAGGGTTCAGGTTAAGTTTAGGGTTAGGTTGAGTGTTAGGGTAGGCTTAAGTTGAGCGTGAGCGTCAGGGTTAGGTTGAGGGTTAGGGTTAGGTTTAGGGTTAGGGTGAGTTTCAGAGTTAGGGTTAGGGTGAGGGTTAGGATGAGGTTTAGAGTTAGGATTAGGGTTAGGTTGAGGGCTAGGGTGAGGGTAAGAGTTATGGTTAGTGTTAGGGTGAGGTTTAGGTTTAGGGTTAGGTTAGGGTTAGGTTGAGGGTTAGAGTTTGGATTAGGGTCAGGGTGAGTGTGATGTTTAGGGTTAGAATTAGGGTTAGGGGGAGGGTTAGGTTGAGGGTTAGGGTTAGGGTTAGTGTTAGGTTAGGGTTAGGGTGAGGGTTAGGGTTAGGATTAGGGTCAGGGTGAGGGTGAGGGTTAAGGTTTGGGGTCAGAGGATTAGGGATAGTATTAGGGTTAGGGTGAGTGTCAGTGTGTTTGTTAGGGTTAGGTTTAGGCTTAAGCTTAGGGTTAGGCTGAGGGTGAGTTTGAGAGTGAGGGTTAGGGTTAGGTTGAGGGTTAGTGTTAGGTTTAGGGGGAGTGTGAGGATGAGGGTCAGGGTTAGGTTTAGTGTTAGTGTAAGGGCTAGGGTGAGGTTGAGGTTTAGGGTTTAGGGTTTGTGTTAGGGTTAGGTTTAGTGTGAGGTTTAGTGTTAGAGTTAGGGTTAGGATAAGGCTGAGGTGAGTGTTAGGGTTAGGGTTAGTGTTAGGGTTAGTTTGAGGGTTAGGGTGAGGGTGAGGTTTAGGGTTAGGGTTAGGATTAGGATTAGGGTTAGGGTTAGGGTGAGTGTGAGGGTTAGGGTTAGGGATAGTGTTAGGCTTAGGTTGAGGGTGAGGGTGAGGGTGAGGGTTAGGGTTAAGTTGAGGGTTAGGTTTAGGTTTAGTGTGAGAGTTAGCTTTAGGTTAATTTTAGGGTTAGGGTGAGGATTAGGGTTAGGATTAGCGTTAGGGTGAGTGCTAGCTTGAGGGTGAGGGTTAGGGTTAGTTTTAGGGTAAGGTTTATGGTTAGGGTTAGGGTTCGGGTGAGGGTTAGGGTTAGGATTAGGCTTAGGGTGAGGGTGAGTGTTAGGATTAGGGTTAGGATTAGTGTTAGGGTTTGGTTTAGGGTTGGGATTAGTGTTATTGTTAGAGTTAGGTTTAGAGTTATGGTGAGGGTGAGGGTGAGGGTTAGGAATAGAATTAGTGTTAGTGTTAGGGTGAGTGTGAGGTTTTGGGTTAGGATTAGGGTTAAGCTAAGTTTTAGGCTGAGGGTGATGGTGAGGGTGCGGATTATTGTTAGGGTGAGGGTTAGGGTTATTGTTAGGGTGAGGGTTAGGATGAGGTTTAGAATTAGTATTAGGGTTAGGTTGAGTGCTAGGGTGAGGGTGAGAGTTAGGGTTAGTGTTATGGTGAGGTTTAGGTTTAGGATTAGGGTTAGGGTTAGGTTGAGGGTTAGTGTTTGGATTAGGGTTAGGGTGAGTGTGAAGTTTAGGGTTATAGTTAGGTTTAGGGGGAGGGTTAGGTACAGGGTTAGAGTTAGGGTTAGTGTTAGGGTTAGGGTTAGGGTTATTGTTATTGTTATGGTTAAGGTTAAGTTTGCAGTGAGGTTGAGGCTGAGGTTGAGGGTTATGATTAGGGTTAGGTTGAGTGTTAGCGTTACTCTTATTTTTCGGTTTAAGGTTAGAATTACAGTGAAGTTGAGGGTGAGGGTGAGGGTTAGGGTTAGAATGAGGTTTAGGATTAGGGTTAGGGTTAGGGTGAGGGTGAGGTTTAGAGTTAGAGTTAGGGTTTGGGGGAGGGATAGGGTGTGGTTTAGGGTTAGGGTTAGTGTTAGGGTTAGGGTGAGTGTGAGGGTTAGTTTGAGGTTTTGGGATAGGGTTACGTTTAGATTTAGGTTTAGGGTGAGCGTGAGTGTGTGGGTTAGGTTGAGGGTTAGACTTAGGCTTAGGTTTAGGCTAAGAGTCAGGGTGGTGGTGAGGATTAGTGTTAGGGAGATGGTTAGGGTTAGGGTTAGTGTTATTGTTAGGGTAAGGGTTAGAGTTACGGTGAGGGTGAGTGTGCTGGTGAGAGTTAGGGTTAGAGTTAGTGTTGGGTTTAGGGTTAGGGTGTGAGTTAGGTTTAGAGTTACTGTGAGGGTGAGGGTGCGGTTGAGTGTGAGGGTTAGGGTTAGTTTTAGGGTTAGGATTAGGGTGAGGGCTAGGGAGAGGTTTAGGGTTAGGTTTGTAGTGAGATTTAGGGGTAGGGTTAGATTTAGGGTTAGGGTGATGTGAGGTTTAGGGTTAGATTTAGGGTTAGGGTGAGGCTGAGGGTGAGGGTTAGGGATAGGGTTAGTGTTAGGGTTAGGTTAGGGTTGGGGTGAGGTTAGGGGGAGGGTGAGGTTTAGGGTTAGGTTTAGGATTAGTGTTAGGGATTGGGTGAGTGTGAGGGATAGGGTTCGCGTTAGGGTTAGGGTGAAGGTTAGGGTTAGGGTAAGGGTGAGAGTTAGGGTTCTGATAAGTTTAGGGTTAGGGTGAGGATTAGGGTTAGGATTAGGTTTAGGTTTGGGGCTAGGGTGATGGTGAGGGTGAGGGTTAGTTTTAGGGTAAGGTTTACGGTTAGGGTTAGGGTTTGGGTGAGGGTTAGGGTGAGGGTTAGCATTACGGTGAGGGTGAGGTTTAGGGGTAGGTTGAGGGTTAGATTTAGGATTAGGGTTAGGGTGAGGGTGAGTGTTAGGATTATTGTTAGGATTATGATTTGGATTAGGGTTAGGGTGAGTGTGAGGTTTAGGGTTAGGGTTAGGGTTAGGCTTAGGTTTAGTCTGAGGGTGATGGTGAGGGTGAGGGTTATTGTTAGGGTGAGGGTTAGGATTAGGGTTAGGGTGAGAGGGTTCGGGTTAAGTTTAGGGTTAGAGTGAGGTTTAGGGTAAGGGTTACAGTGTGGGTTAGAGTTAATGTTAGTGTGAGGAGTAGGATGAGGGTTAGGGTTAGGATTAGTCTTAAAATGAGGGCTAGGGTGAGGGTGAGGTTTAGGGTTAGGGTTAGGGTGAGGCTGAGGGTGAAGGTTAGGGTTAGTGTTAGTGTTAGATTTAGGGTTTCGGTGAGGGTTAGGGTGAGGGTGAGTGTTAGCTTTGGTGTTAGGAATGGGATTAGGGTAAGGGTTAGGGTGAGTGTAAGGGTTAGTGTCACGGTGAGCGTGAGTGTTAGGGTTAGGTTGAGGGTTAGGATTAGGCTTAGGATTAGGGTGAGGGTGAGAGTGAGAATTAGGGTTAGGGTAAGGGTTAGGGGTAGGGTTAGAGTGAGAGTTAGGGTTCGAGTTTAGGGTTAGGGTGTGATTTAGGGTTAGGATTACGTTTAGTTTGAAGGTTAGGCTTAGTTTGAGGGTTAGGGTTAGGCTTAGGATTAGAGTGAGGGTTACGGTTAGGGTTAGGCCGAGTTTTAGGGTGAGGTTTTGGATTACGGTTAGGGTTAGTGTTAGGGTGAGGGTGAGGTTTTGGGTTAGAGTTAGGTTTAGGGGCAGGGTTAGGGAGAGTTTTTGGGTTAGAGTTAGTGTTATGGTTAGGGTGAGGTTAGGATTTGGGTTAGGGTTATTGTTAGTGTTATGGTTAGGGTTAAGTTTGTGGTGAGGGCGAGGCTGAGGGTGGGAGTTATGTTTAGTGTTAGGTGTAGGGTGAGGTTTAGGGTTAGGGTTAGGGTAAGGGTTAAGGTGAGTGTGAGGTTTAGGGTTAAATTTAGGGTTAGGGGTAGGATTAGGGTTAGAGTGAGGGTTAGGGTGAAGGCTAGGGTGTCATTGAGGGTTATGGTAAGTGTTAGGGTTAAGTTTAGGGTGAGGGTTAGCTTGAGGTTTAGGGTTAGGGTTAGGATTAGGGTTAGGGTGAGGATTAGGGTGAGTGTGAGGTTTAGGTTTAGGGTTAAGCTTAGGTGTAGGCTGAGGGTTAGGTTGAGTGTGAGGTTAGGGTTAGGGGTTAGGGTTAGGGTGAGAGTTAGGGGTAGTGTTAGGGTGAAAGATAGGGTTCAAGTTAAGTTTTGGGTTAGCGTTAGGTTTACGGTGATGGTTAGGATGAGGATTAGGGTTAGGATTAGGTTTAGGGTGAGGGCTAGGGTGAAGGTGAGGGTTAAGGTTAGTGTTTTGGTGAGGTTTAGGGTTAGGGTTAGTGTTAGGATGAGGGTTAGGGTTACGGTGAGGGTGAGGGTTAGGGTTAGGGTAAGGGTTAGGGTAAGCATTTGGGTTAGGGTTAGGGTGAGTTTTAGGGTTACATTTAGGGTTAGGGCGAGGGGTAGGGTTAAGTTTAGTGTTAGGGTTAAGGTTAGGGTGAGTGTTAGCTTGAGGTTTAGGGTTATTTTTAGGGTTAGGGTTAGGATTAGAGTTAGGGTGAGGGTGAGTGTGAGGGTTAAGTTTAGGGTGAGTGTTAGCTTGAGGTTTTGGGTTAGGCTGAGGGTGAGGGTGGGGTGAAGATTAGGGGTAGGGTGAGGGTGAGTGTGAGGGTTAGGGTTAGGGTTAGGCTTAGGCTTAGGGTTAGGCTGAGGGTGAGGGTGGGGGAGAGGATTAGGGT
Source organism: Dipodomys merriami (assembly GCF_024711535.1). NCBI lineage: Eukaryota > Metazoa > Chordata > Mammalia > Rodentia > Heteromyidae > Dipodomys > Dipodomys merriami. Next base: position 1,642,975 of record NW_027202716.1, on the reverse strand, counting down.
TAGGGTGATGGTTATGGTTAGGGTTAGGGTGAGGGTTGGGATGAGGGTTAGGTTTAGGATTAGGGTTAGGGAGAGGACTAGGGTGAGGGTTAGGGTAAGGGTTAGGCTTAGGCTTACGGTTAAGCTGAGCGTGAGGTTGAGGGTAAGTTTTAGATTTAGGGTGATGATTAGGTTTACGGTTAGGGTGAGGGTTAGGATGAGGTTTAGGGTTAGGGTGAGGATGATGGTAAGTGTAAAGGTGAGGTTTAGGCTGAGGGTGAGGGTTAAGATAAAGGTGAGTGTTAGGGTTAGTGTTAGGGTTAGGGTGAGTGTTAGATTGAGGTTTAGGTTTAGGGTTAGGTTTAGTGTGAGGTTTAGGGTGAGGATGAGGGTTAGGGTTAGGGTGAGGGTGAGGATTAGACATCAGGTTAGGGTGAGGGCTTGGATGAGGGTTAGGGTTAGAGTTAGGGTTAGGGTTAGGGTGAGGTTTAGGATTAGGGTGAGGATTAGGGTTAGTGTGAGGGTTAGTGTTATGGTTAGGGTTAGTGTTACGGTGAGGGTAACTGTTAGGGTGAGGGTTAGGGTTAGGGTGAGGCTTATGGTTAGGGTGAGGGTTAGGGTTAGGGTTAGAGTAATTTTTAGGTTTAGGATTACGGTTACAGTGAGGGTGAGAGTTAGGGTTAGTGTTAGGGAGAAGTTAAGTGTTAGGGTTAGTGTTAGAGTTAGGGTTAGGGTGAAGTTGCTTTTTAGTGGTAGGATTAGGGTTAAGGTGAGGGTTAGGGTGAGGGTTAGGGTTAGGGTGAGGGTTAGGGTGGGGGTGACGGTAGGGGTAAAAATGAGGGTTAGACTGAGGGTGAGCGTTACTGAAAAGGTGAGGTTTAGGTTTAGGGTGAGGGTTAGGTTTAGAGTTAGGGTGAGGCTGAGGGTTAGATTGAGATTTAGTGTTAGGGTTAGTGTGAGGTTTATGGTGAGGATGAGTGTTAGGGTTAGGGTGAGTGCTAGGGTGAGGTTGAGGGTTAAGTTTAGTGTTAGGATGGGGTTTAGGGTTAGGGTGATTTTTAGGGTTATTGTTAGCATTAGGTTTAGTGTTAGTGTGAGTGTAAGTATTAGGATGAGGGTTAGGGTTAGGGTGAGGGTTATGGTTAGGGTGAGGGTTAGGGTAAGGGTTAGGGTTATTGTTAGGGTTAGGGTTAGGGTTATATGGTTACGGTGAGGGTGAGGGTGTGGGTTATTTTTAGGGTTAGGATGAGGTTTAGGTTTCAGGTAAGGGTTAGGGTTAGGGTTAGGGTGAGGGTGAGGTTTAGGGTTAGAGTTAGTGTTAGTGTTAGGGTTAGGGATATGGTGAGGGTTAGGGTTAGGCTTAGGCTTAGGCTTGGGCCGAGCATGAGGAGGAGGGTTAGGGATCGGGTTAGGGTGAGGTTTAGGGTTAGGGTTAGGCTGAGGGTTAGGTTTAGGTTTAGGGTTAGGATTAGGTTTGGGGTGAGGGCTATGGTGAGGGTTAGGGTGTGGGTTAGGTTTAGGGTAGGGTTAGGTTTAGGATTTGGGTTAGGGTGAGTGTGAGTGTGAGGGTTAGGTTTGGGTTAGGCTTAGGGTTAGTGTGAAGGTTAGGGTTAGGGTTTGGCTTAGGGTGAGGGTGAGGCTGAGGATTAGTGTTAGGTTTAAGGTTTGTTTAAGGGTTAGGGTTTCTGTTAGGGTTAGGGTTAGGGTTAGGGTTACAGTGAGGGTTAGGTTTAGGGTTAGGGTTAAGTTAGGGTTAGGCTGAGGGTGAGGGTGTGGGTGAGGAATAGGGTTATGGTTAGGGTTAAGGTTATTGTTAGTGTTGTGGTTAGGGTTAAGTTTGCAGTGAGGGTGAGGCTGAGGGTGAGGTATATGGTTAGGGTTACGGTTAGGGTTAGGGTTACTGTTATTGTTAGTGTTGGAGTAAGAATTACTGAGAGGTTGAGAGTGAGGGTGAGGGTTAGGGTTAGGGTGAGGTTTAGGATTAGGGTTAGGTTTAGGGTTAGGCTGAGGGTGAGGTTTAGGGTTAGAGTTAGTGTTTGGGGGAGGGTTAGGGTGAGGTTTAGGGTTAGGGTTAGTGTTAGGGTTAGGCTGAGGGTGAGGTTTAGGTTGAGGATTAGGGATAGGGTTAAGTTTAGTTTTAGAATTAGGTTGAGCGTGAATGTGAGTGTTAGGTTGAAGGTTAGGCTTAAGCTTAGGTTTAGGCTGAGGGTGAGGGTGGGGGTGAGGATTAGGGTTAGGGTGATTGTTAGGTTTACGTTTAGTGTTATTGTTAGGGTAAGGGTTAGAGTTAAGGTGAGTGTGAGGGTGTGGTTGAGACTTAGATTTAGGGTTAGGGTGTGTTTTAGGGTTAGGATTAGGGTTAGAGTGAGGGTGAGGGTTAGGGTTAGTGTGAGGGTTAGGGTTAGGGTTTGGCTTAGGGTAAGAGTTACTGTGAGGGTTAGGGTTCGGGTGAATGTGAGGGTTAGGGTTAGGTTTAGGGTTAGGTTCAGGTTTAGGGTGAGGGCTGGGGTGAGGGTGAGTTTTAGGGTTACGGTTAGAGTGTGGTTTAGGGTTAGGGTTAGGGTTAGGTTTAGGGTGAGTGTGAGGTTTAGTGTTAAAGTTAGGGTTAGGGTGAGGCTGAGGGTGAGGGTTAGGGTGAGGGTTAGCATTAGGGTTAGGGTGAGAGTTAGGTTTCAGTTTAGTTTAGGGTTAGGGTGAGGATTAGGGTTAGGATTAGTGTTAGGCTGAGGGCTAGGGTGAGGATGAGGGTTAGGGTTAGTGTTAGGGTAAGGTTTAGGGTTAGGGTTAGGGTTCGGGTTCGTGATAGGATGAGGGTTAGGGTTTCGGTGAGCGTTAGCGTTAGGATTAGGTTGAGGGTTAGGGTTAGGATTAGTGTTAGGGTGAGGGTGACTGTTACGATTAGGGTTAGGATTAGGAGTAGGGTTAGGTTTAGGGTTAGGATTAGTGTTATTTTTAGGGTTTGGTTTATAGTTATGGTGAGGGTGAGGGGAGGGTGAGGATTAGGGTTAGGGTTATTGTCAGGTTCAGGATTAGGCTTAGGATTAGTGTTAGGGTGAGGGTGAGGTTTAGTTTTAGATTTAGGGTTAGTTGGAGGTTTAGGTGGGGGTTAATGTTAGGGTTAGTTTTATGGTTAAGGTTAGGGTGAGGGTTAGGTTGAGGTTAAGGTTTAGGGTTAGGGTTAGTGTTAGGATTAGGGTTAGGGTGAGGGTTAGTGTGAGGGTTAGGCTTAGGATTAGGCTTAGGCTTAGGGTAAGGCTGAGAGTGAGTGTGGGGGTGTGGATTAGGTTTAGGGTGATTGCTAGGTTTAGGCTTAGGTTGAGGGTTAGGATGAGAGTTAGGGTTAGGATTAGGGTTAAGGTGAGGGCTTGGGTGAGGGTGAGGGTTAGGGTAAGTGTTAGGTTTAGGCTTAGGGTTAGGCTGAGAATGAGGTTGAGGGTGAGGATTAGGGTTAAGGTGAGATTTAGTGTTAGTGTTACGGTTAGAGTTAGGATTTGGGTGAGGGTGAGGTTTAGGGGTAGAGTTAGGGTTAGGGTGAGTGTTAGGCTTAGGGTGACGGTTAAGGTGGGAGTGATGTTAAGGTAAAGGTGAGGGTTAGGCTGAGTGTGAGGGTTATTGAATGGGTTAGCGTTAGTGTTAGGGGGAGGGATAGGATTAGGCTGAGTGTGAGGGTGAGGGTTAGATTGAGGATTAGTGTTAGGGTTCGTGTGAGGTTTAGGGTGAGGATGAGGGTTAGGGTTAGGGTAAGGCCTAAGGTGAGGATGAGGGTTAGTGTTAGTGTTAGGGTGAAGTTTATGGTTAGGGTTATTGTTAGGATTAATGTTAGAGTTAAGCTTAAGATGACGGTTAGGGTGAGGGTGAGGTTTAGGGTTAGGGTTAGGATTAGGATGAGGTTTAGGGTTAGGGTAAGTGTGACTTTTAGGGTTAGGGTTAGGGTTAGGCTTAGGGTTAGGCTTAGGGTGATGGTGAGGGTGAGGGTTATTATTAGGGTAAGGGTTAGGCTTAGTCTTAGGGTGAGAGATAGGGTTCCGGTTATGTTTAGGTTTAGAATGAGTATTGGGTAAGGGTCACAGTGAGGGTGAGGGTTAGGGTTAGGTTGAGGTTTCGGGTTAGGGTTTGGTTTAGGGTGAGGGTGAGGGTGAGGGTAAGGGTAAGGGTTAGTGTTAGGTAAGGGTTAGGATGAGGGTTAGGGTTAAGATTAGGGTTAGGTTTAGGGTTAGTGTTAAGGTTAAGTTGAGGGTGAGGGTGAGGGTTAGGGTTAGGGTGGGGGTTAGGGTTAAAGTTATTGTTAGGGTTAGGGTTAGAGTTAAGGTTAGGTTGAGGGTGAGGGTGAGGGTTAGGTTTAGGGTGAGGTGTAGGGTGAGGTTTAGGGTTACGGTTAGGGTTAGAGTTAGCATGAGGGTGAGGTTTATGGGTAGAGTTAGGGTTAGGGGGAGGGTTAGAGTCAGGTTTAGGTTTAGGGTTTGGGTGAGGATGAGGGTTAGGTTGAGTTTTAGGGATATGGTTAGGTTTAGGATTAGGTATCGTGTGAGGGTGAGTGTGAGGGTTAGGGTGATGGTTAGGCTTAGGGTGAGGGTTAGGCTGAGGGTGAGGGTGGGGGTGACGATTAGGGTTAGGGGGATAGTAAGGGTTAGGGTTAGTGTTATTGTTAGGGTTAGAATTAGAGTTACTGTGAGGGTGAGGTTGGCGGTGAGGTTTAGGGTTAGGGTTAGGGTGGGGTTTAGGTTTAGGGTTAGTGTTAGAGTTAGTGTGAGGTTGAGGGTTAGGTTGAGGTTTAGGGTTAGGGTTAGGGTTATTGTGAGGGTTAGGGTTAGGGTTAGAGTTAGTGTTAGGGTTACGGTAAGTGTTAGGGTGAGGGTTTGGGTTAGGGTGAGGGTTAGAGTTAGGTTTATTTTTAGGGTTAGGGTTAGGGTTAAGGTTACGTTGAGGGTGAGGATTAGGGTTGGGGTTAGGATGAGGTTTAGGTTTAGGGTTAGTGTTACAATTAGGGTTAGGGTGAGAGTGAGGTTTAAGGTTAGAGTTAGGGTTAGTTTTAGGGTTAGATTGAGGGCTAGGGTGAGGGTTAGGGTTAGGTTTAGGGTGAGGGTTAGGATGAGGTTTAGGGCTAGGATTAGGGTTAGGGTTAGGGCTAGGGTAAGGGTTAGGGTTAGGGTTAGGGTTATGGATAGGGTTAGGTTTAGGATTAGGATTAGGGTGAGGGTGAGTGTGAGGGTTAGGGTTAGGTTTAGGGTTAGGATTAGGCTTAGGGTTAGGGTGAGGGTTAGGGTTAGGGTTTGGGTTAGGGTGAGGTTGAGGCTGAGGATTAGGGTTTGGTTTAGGGTTAGGGTTAGGGTTAGTTTTAGGGTTAGGTTTAGGGTTAGGGTTAGGTTTAGCGTTAGGTTTTGGCTGAGGTTGAGGGTGGTGGTGAGGATTAGGGTTAGGTTTACGGTTCTGGTTATTGTTAGTGTTATGGTTAGGGTTAATTTTGCAGTGAGGTTGAGTTTGAGGTTGAGTGTTATGGTTAGACATTGGGTTATGGTTAGGGTTAGTGTTATTGTCAGGGTTAGGTTTAGAGTTACGGTGAGTTTGAGGGTGAGGGTGAGAGTTAGGGTTAGGATGAGGTTTAGGGTGAGATTTGGGGTTAGGTTTAGGGTTAGGGTTAGGGTGAGTGTGAGGTTTAGGGTTAGAGTTAATTTTAGGGGGAGGATTAGGGTGAAGTTTAGGGTTAGGGTTAGTGTTAGGGTTAGGGAGAGCGGCAGGGTTAGGATGTGGTTTAGGGATAGGTTTAGGGTTAGGATTAGGGTTAGGGTGTGGGTGAGTGTAAGGGTTAGGGTGTAAGGGTTAGTCTTAGGCTTAGTGTTAGGCTGAGAGTGAGGATGAGGGTGAGATTTAGGGTGAAAATTTGTGTGGGGTTTAGGGTTAGGTTTAGGGTTAGGGTTCGGGTGAGGGTGAGGTTTAAGTTTAGATATAGGGTTAGGGGGGTGGTTAGGGTGAGGGTTATGGTTATGGTTAGTTTTAGGGTTAGGGTGAGGGCGAGGGTTAGGTTTAGGGTTAGGATTAGGTTTAGGGTGAGGGTGAACGTGTGTGTTAGGGTTAGGTTTAGGGTTAGGCTTAGGATTAGGCTGAGGGTGAGTTTGAGGTTGAGGGTTAGGGTTAGGGTTCGGGTTAGGGTTCGGGTTAAGTTTAGGGTTAGGGTTAGGGTTGGGGTAAGGGTTATGGTGAGGGCGAGGGTTAGCGTTAGGTTGAGTGTTAGGGTTAGGGTTAGGGTGCATGTGAGGGTGAGGGTTAGGGTTAGGGTGAGGGTTAGGATGAGTGTTCGGGTTAGTGTTAGATTTAGGGTGAGTCTGAGGGTGAGGGTTAGAGTGAGGGTTAGTGTTAGATTTAGGGTTAGGGTGAGGGTGAAGGTGAGGGTGAGGTTTAGGTTTAGGGTTAGGTCGAGGTTTAGGGTTAGTGTTATGATTAGGGTTAGGATGAGGGTGAGGTTTAGGGGTAGAGTTAGGGTTAGGGTGTGGGTTAGGGTGAGGGTTAGGGTTAGTGTGAGGGTTAGGGAGGGGGTGATGTTGAGGGTAAATGTGAGGTTTAGTCTGAGGGTGAGTTTTACCATAAGGGTGATGGTTAGGGTGAGGATGAGTGTTAAGGTTAGCGTGAGTGTTAGGGTGAGGGTGAAGGTTAGGGTTAGTTGGAGGGTTAGGTCGAGGGTTAGGGTTAGGGTTAGTTTTAGGGTTAAGGTTAGAGTGAGGGTTAGGTTGAGGTTTAGGTTTCGTGTTACAGTTAGGATTATGATTACGGTAAGGGTTAGGCTGAGTGTGAGGTTTAGGGTTAGGGTTAGGGTTAGACAGGTTTAGGCTGAGGGTGAGGGTGAGGGTGAAGGTTAGGGTTAGGGTGAGGGTTAGGGTTAGGTTTAGGGAGAAAGATAGGGTTTGGGTTAAGTTTAGGGTTAGGGTTAGTTTGAGATTTAGAGTTAGGGTTAGGGTGAGGGTGAGGGTTAGGGTTAGGATGAGGGTTAGGATGAGGATTAGGGTTATGATTAGTGTTAGGGTGTGGGCTAGGGTGATGGTGATTTTGAGGGTTAGGGTTTGGGTGAGGTTTAGTGTTAGGGTTAGGGTTAGAGTGAGTGTTAGGATGAGAGTTAGTGTTACCATGAAGTTAGGGTTAGGGTTATGGTGAGGTTGAGGGTTAGAATTAGGTGTAGGGTGAGGGTGAGTGTTAGGATTAGGGTTAGTGTTAATTTAGGTTTAGGATTAGTGTTATTGTTAGGGGTAGGGTTTGACTTACAGTGAGGGTGAGGGTGAGGGTGAGGGTTAGGGTTAGGGTGAGGGTTAGGATTGGTGTTATGGGGAGGGTTATGATGAGGGTTAGGTTTAGGGTTATGGTTACGGTGAGGGTGAGGGTTAGGGTTAAGTTTAGGGTGAGGTTTTTAGTGTTAGGGTTAGGGTTAGAGTTAGGGTTAGGGTGAGGGTGATGTTTAGGGGTAGAGTTAGGGTTATGGTGAGGGTCAACATGAGGGTTAGGGTTACGGTGAGGGTTAAGGTGGGGGTGATGGTAAGGGTAAAGATGAGGATTAGGCCTAGGGTGAGGGTTATGGTAAGGGTGAGGGTTACGGTTAGGGTGAGGATGAGAGTTAGGGTTAGGGTGAGTGCTAGGGTGAGGGTGAGGACTAGGTTTAGTGTTAGGGTGAGGTTAGGGTTAGTGAGGCGTATGGTTAGGGTTAAGGATAGGGTTAGGTTTAGGTTTATTGTTAGGGTTAGGTTTAGGGTTAGGGTAGGATTAAGGTTAGGGTTAGGGTTATTGTTAGGGTTAGGGTTAAGATGAGGTTTAGGTTTAGGGTTCGGGTTAGAGTTAGGCTTAGGGTAAGGGTGAGGTTTAGGGTTAGAGTTAGGGTTAGTGTTAGGGTTAGGGTTAGCATGAGGGTTTGGTTTAGGGTTAGGCTAAGGCTTTGGTTTAGGCTTAGGCCCCGCATGTTGGTGAGGGTTAGGGTTAGGGTTAGGGTGAGGGTAATCGATACGGAAGGGTGAGGGTTTGGGTTAGGGTGAGGGTTAGGGTTAGAATTAGGGTTAGGGTGAGGGTGAGGGTAATCGATACGGAAGGGTGAGGGTTTGGGTTAGGGTGAGGGTTAGGGTTAGAATTAGGGTTAGGGTGAGGGTGAGGGTTAGGATTAAGATTAGGGTTAGGGTTATTGTTAGGGTTAGGGTTACGGTGAGGGTGACGGTTAGGGTTAAGTTTATGGTGAGGTTTTTAGTGTTAGTGTTAGGGTTAGGGTCAGGGTTACGGTGAGGTTTAGGGGTAGAGTTAGAGTTAGGGTTATGGTTAGGGTGAGGGTTAGGGTTAGGGTGAGGGTTAAGGTGGGGTGACGGTAAGGGTAAAGATGAGGGTTAGGCCTAGGGTGAGGGTTATGGTAAGGGTGAGGGTTAGGGTTAGGGTTAGGATTAGGGTGAGAGTCCGTGTTCAGGTTAAGTTTAGGGTTAGGATGAGGTTTAGGGTGAGGATGAGGGTTAGGGTTAGGGTGAGAACTAGGGTGAGAGGGAGGATTAGGACTAGTGTTAGGGTGAGGTTAGGGTTAGGGTGAGGGTTATGGTTATGGTTAGGGTTAGGGTTAGGTTTAGTGTTAGGGTTAGGGGTAGGATTAGGGTAGGGTTAAGGTTAGGGTTAGGATTATTGTTAGGGTTAGGGTTAGGATGAGGTTTAGGTTTAGAGTTAGGGTTAGTGTTAGGGTTAGGGTAAGGGTGAGGGTGATTGTGAGGCATAGGGTTAGGGTTAGGATTAGGCTTAAAGTTAGGGTGAGGGTTAGGGTTAGGGTTTGGGTTAGGGTGCAGGTGAGGCTGAGGATTAGGTTTAGGTTTAGGGTTAGATTTAGGGTTAGGTTTAGGGTTAGGGTTAGTGTTAGGTTTAGGGTTACGGTGAGGGTTAGGGTAAGGGTTAAGGTTAGGCTTAGGGTTAGGCTGAGGGTGTCTGTGGGGGAGAGAATTAGAGCTAGGGTTAGGGTTAGGCTTAGGGTTAGGTTTATTGTTAGTGCTATGGTTAGGGTTAAGTTTGCAGTGAGGGTGAGGCTGAGGGAAACGGTGAGGGTTAGGGTTAGGGTTAGTGTTATTGTTAGGGTTAGGGCTAGAGTTACGTTGAGGTTGAGGGTGAGGGTGAATGTTAGGGTTAGGGTGAGTTTTAGGGTTATGGTTAGGGTTAGGGCAAGGGTGAGTTTTAGGGTGAGGGTGAGGTTTAATGTTAGGGTTAGGGTGAGAGTTAGGGTAGAGTTAGGGTGAGAGAAGGATTCAAGTTAAGTTTAGGGTTATAGTGTGGGTTAAGGTAAGGGTTACGGTGAGGTTGAGGGTTAGGGTTAGGTTGAGATTTAGGGTTAAGATTAGATTTAGTGTTAGGGTGAGGGTTAGGGTAAGGTTTACGGTGAGGGTGAGGGTTAGGGTTAGGGTTAGAGTTAGGATTTGTGTTAGGGTGAGGGCTAGGGTGAGGCTGAGGGTTAGGGTAAAGGTTTGGCTTAGGCTTAGGTTTAAGCTGAGCGTGAGGTTGAGGGTGAAGGTTAGGGTTAGGATTAGTGTGAGGTTTAGTGTTAGGGTTAGGGTTAGAGTTAGCATTAGGGTGAGGTTTAGGGGTAGAGTTAGTGTTAGGGTGAGGTTAGGGTTAGGGTGAGGGTTGGGTTGTGGGTGACTGTAAGGGTAAGGTGAGGGTTAGGCTGAGGGTGAGGGTCATGGTAAGGGTGAGAGTTAGGGTTAGGGCGAGGGTTAGGGTTAGGGTTAGGGTTAGGGTGAGGGTTAGATTGAGGATTAGTGTTAGCTTTAGTGTGAGGTTTACCATGAGGATGAGTATTAGGTTTAGGGCTAGGGTTAGGTTGAGGTTTAGGTTTAGTGTTAGCGTGAGGTTTAGGGTTAGGGTGATTGTTAGATTTAGTGTGAGGCTTAGTGTTCGGGTTAAGGTTAGTGTTAAGATGAGAGTAAGTGTTAGGGTGAGGGTTAGGGTTAGGGTTAGGGTTAGGGTTTTTGTTAGGTTTAGGGTTACTGTTGTTGTTAGTGTTAGGGTTATTGTTCCGGTTAAGTAGAGGGTGAGGTTTAGGGTTAGGGTTAGGATTAGGGTTAGTGTTAGGGTGAGGGTAAGTGTTAGGGTGAGTGATAGGGTTAGGGTGAAGGTTATGGTTAGGGTGAGGGTCAAGGTAAGGTTTAGGGTTACTTTGAGCGTGAGGGTTAGGGTTATGTTGATGGTTAGGGTTAGGGTGAGTTTAGGGTTAGGGTTATTGTGAGGGTTAGTGTTAGGGTTAAGGTTAGGGGTAGGGTGAGGGTAAGTGTTAGGGTGAGGTTTAGGGTTAGGGTGAGGATTATGGTTAGGGTGAGGGTTAGGGTTATTGTTAGGGTTAGGGTTAGGTTTAGATTTAGGGTTAGGGTGAGGGTAAGAATTAGGGTTAGAGTGAGGTTTATTTTAGGGTTATTGTTAGGGTGAGGGTTAGGGTTAGGTTTAGGCTTAGGCTAAGGCTTAGGCCGAGCATGAGGGTGAGGGTTAGGGTTCGGGTTAGGGTTCGGGTTAGGGTTATGGTTAGTGTCAGGTTTAGGATGAGGTTTAGGGTTAAGGTTAGGGTTAGGGTGAGGGCTAGGCTGAGGGTTAGGGTTAGGGATTGGGTTAGGTTTAGGATTACGGTTAGGGTGAGGGTGAGTGTGAGGCTTAGGCTTAGGCTTAGGGTTAGGCTTAGAGTTAGGGTGAGGGTTTTGCTTTGGGTTTGGGTTAGGATTAGGGTTAGGGTTACCGTGAGGGTCAGGGTTAGGTTAGGGTTAGTCTTAGGATTAGGCTTATTGTTAGTGTTATGGTTAGGGTTAAGTTTGCAGTGAGGGTGAGGCTGAGGGTGAGGGTGAGGTTTAGGGTTAGGTTTAGGATTAAGGTTAGGGTGAGGGTGAGCGTGAGGTTTAGGGTTAGGGTTAGGCTTAGGCTTAGGCTTAGGGTTAGGATGATGGTTAGGTTTAGGATTAGGGTTAGAGAGAGGGCTAGGGTGAGGGTTAGGGTAAGGTTTAGGCTTAGGCTGAGTGTTAGGCTGAGGGTGAGATTGAGGGTGAGGGTTAGGGTTAGGGTGATGGTTAGGTTTAAGGTTAAGGTGAGGGTTAGGATGACGTTTCGGGTCAGGATGAGGATGATGGTAAGGGTAAAGGTGTGGTTTAGGCTGAGGGTGAGGGTTAAGATAAGTGTGAGGGTTAGGGTTAGGTTTAGGTCTAGGGTAAGGGTTAACGTTAGGCTGAGGCTTAAATTGAGTATTAGGGTTAGGGTTAGTGTGAGTGTTAGTGTTAGTGTTAGGGTTAGTGTTAGGGGGAGGGTTATTGTTAGGGTGAGGTTTAGGGTTAGGGTTATAGTTATGGTTATGGTTAGGGTTACGGTTATGGTGAAGTTGAGCGTGAGGGTTAGGGTTAGGTTTAGGGTGAGGTTTAGGGTTAGGGTTAAGGTGAGGATTAGGTTTAGGTTTAGGGTTACGGATACAGTGAGGTTGAGGTTTAGGGTTAGAGTTAGGGTTAGGTTGAGGCTGAGGGTGAGGGTTAGGGTTAGTGTTAGAGTTAGGTTTACGGTGAGGGTTAGGGTGAGAGTGAGGGTTAGGCTTAGTGTTAGGATTAGGATTAGGTTAAGGGTTAGCATGAGGGTGAGCTTGAAGTTGAGGGTGAGGGTTAGGGATTGGGTAAGTTTTAGGTGTAGGGTTAGTTTGAGATTTAGGGTTCGGGTTAAGTTTAGGGTTAGGGTGAGGGTTAGCGTTAGGGTTAGTGTTAAGGTTAGGGTGAGGGTTAGGGTTAGGGTTAGGGTTAGGGTTATTGTTAGTGTTATGGTTAGGGTGAAGTTTTCGGTGAGAGTGAGGCTGAGGGTGAGTTTTATGGTTATGGTTATGGTTAGTTTTAGGGTTAGTGTTATTGTTTGGGTTAGGGTTAGAGTTAAATTTAGATTGAGGGTGAGGGTGAGGGTGAGAGTTATGGTTAGAGTGAGTTGTATGGTGAGTTTTAGGGTGATGGTTAGGGTTAGGGTGAGGGTGAGGTTTAGGGTTAGGTTTAGGGTTAGGATTAATGTTAGGGTTAGGCTTAAGGTGAGGGTTAGGGTGAGGGTGAGGTTTAGGGATAGGGTTATGATTAAGAATAGGGTTATGGTTAGGGTGAGTGTGAGGTTTAGGGTTAGCGTTAGTGTTAGCGTTAGGCTGAGGGTGAGGGTGAGGTTGAGGGTTATTGTTAGGGTGAGGGTTAGGGTTAGGGTTAGGGTGAGAGTTAGGGTTCGGGTTAAGTTTATGGTTAGAGTGAGGATTAGGGTAAGGGTTACAGTGAGAGTGATGGTAGGGTTAGGTTGAGGGTTAGGATTAGGGTTATGTTTAGGGTGAGGGTGAAGATGAGGGTTAGGGTTAGTGTTAGGGTGAGGGTTAGGATGAGGGTTAGGTTTTGGATTAGGGTTAGGGTGAAGACTAGGGTGACGGTGAGATTTAGGTTTAGGGTTAGGGTGAGGTTTAGGTTTAGGTTTAGTGTTAGGGATAGGGAGAGGGTGAAGTTTAGGGTTAGAGTTAGGGTTAGGTTGAGGCTGAGGCTGAGGGTTAGGGTTAGGGTTAGTGTTAGAGTTAGGGATACGGTGAGCGTTACGGTGAGAGTGAGGTTTAGGCTTAGTGTTAGGATTTGGATTAGGGTAAGGGTTAGGGTGAGGGTGAGGGTGAGGGTGAGGGTTAGGGTTAGGGTAAAGGTTAGGGGTAGGATTAGGGTGAGATTTAGGATTCTGGTTAATGTTGGGTTAGGGTGAGGTTTAGGGTTAGGGTTACATTGAGCGTGAGGGTTAGGGTTAGGTTGAGGGTTAGGGTTAGGCTTAGGATTAGGGTTAGGGTTAGGGTTAGGGTGAGGTTTAGGGTGAGGTTTTGGGTTAGAGTTAGGTTTAGGGGCAGGGTTAGGGTGAGGTTTGGGGTTAGGGTTAATGTTAAGGTTAGGGTGAGGCTTAGAGTTAGGGTTAGTGTTAGTGTTATTGTTAGTGTTATGGTTAGGTTGAAGTTTGCGGTGAGGGTGAGGCTGAGGGTGAGGGTCATGGTTATGTTTATGGTTATGGTTATGGTTAGTGTTATTGTTAGGGTTAGGGTTAGAGTTAAATTAGGTTGAGGGTGAGGGTGAGTGTTAGGGTTAGGGTGAGTTTTAGGGTGAGGTTTAGGGTTAGGGTGAGGGTTAGGGTGAGGGTGAGGTTTAGGGTTAGAGTTAAGGTTGAGAGTAGGGTTAGGGTTAGGTTTAGGGTTAGGGTTAGGATGAGGGTGAGGGTTAGGTTGAGGTTTAGGCATAGGATTTAGGCCTAGGGTTAGGGTTAAGATTAATAATAGGGTTAGGCTTAAGTTGATGGTTAGGGTGAGGGTGAAGTTTAGGGTGATGGTTAGGATGAGGGTTAAGGTTAGAATTAGGGTTAGGGTGAGGGCTATGGTGAGGGTGAGGTTGAGGGTTAGGGTTAGGGTGATGTTTAGTGTTAGGGTTAGGTTTACTGATAGGGTGACGGTGAGGTTAAGGGTTATTGTTAGGGTTAGTGTGAGGCTGAGGGTGAGTGTTAGGTTTAGTGTTAGTGTTAGAGATAGGGTTACAGTGAGGATTAAGGTGAGTGTGATGGTTAGACTTAGTGTTAGGATTAGGTTTAGGGTAAGGGTTAGGGTGAGTGTGAGGGTGAGGTTTAAAGTGAGCGTGATTGTTAGGGTTAGGGATATGGTTAGGGTTATTGTTTGGGTTAGGGTTATTGTTAGTGGTATGGTTAGGGTTAAGTTTGCAGTGAGGGTGAGGCTGAGGGTGAGGGTTATGGTTAGGGTTAGGGTTAGCGTTATTGTTAGGGTTAGGGGTAGAGTTAAGTGTAGGTTGAGGGTTAGGTTGAGGGTTAGGGTTAGGATGAGGTTTAGATTGAAGTTTAGGGTTAGGGTTAGGGTTAGGGTGAGGGTGAGGTTTAGGGGTAGAGTTAGAGTTAGGGTTAGTTTTAGGATTAGAGTTCAGGTGAGGGTGAGTGTGAGGGTTAGGTTGAGGTTTAGGCTTAGGCTGAGGGTGAGGGTGGGGGTGAGGATTGGGGTTAGGGCGATGGTAAGGGTTAGTGTTAGTGTTATTGTTAGGGTTAGGTTTAGAGTTATTCTTAGTGTGAGGGTGGGGGTGAGGGTTAGTGTTAGGGTTAGTGTGAGGTTTAGGTTTAGGGTTATTGTTAGGGGTATTGTGAGGGTGAGGTTTAGGTTTAGATATAGGGTTAAGGGGAGGGTTAAGGTGAGGGTGAGTGTTAGGGTTATGGTGAGGTAGAGGGTTAGGTTGAGGTTTAGGGTTAGGGTTAGGGTTAGGGTTAGTGTGAGGGTTGGTGTTAGGGTTAGGGGTAGTGTTAGGGTGAGGGTTTGGGTTAGGGTGAGGGTTATGGTTAGGGTGAGGGTTATGGTTAGGTTGAGGGTTAGGGTTAGGATTATTTTTACTGTTAGGTTTAGGGTTATTCTGAGGGTGAGCGTTAGGGTGAAGGTTAGGGTTAGGGTGAGGGTTATGGTTATGGTTATGATTAGGGTTAGTGTTAGTGTTATTGTTAGGGTTAGGGTTAGAATTAAGGTTAGGTTGAGGGTGAGTGTGAGTGTTAGGGTTAAGCTGATTTTTAGGGTGAGGTTTAGGGTTAGGGTTAGGGTTAGGGTGAGTGTGAGGTTTAGGGTTAGAGTAAGTGTTGAAGAGAGGGTTAGGGTGAGATTTAGGGTTAGGGTTAGGATGAGGGTGAGGGTTAGGTTGAGGTTTAGGGATAGGGTTAGTTTTAGGATTAGGGTTAGGGTGAGGGGGAGTGTGAGGGTTAGAGTGAGGGTGATGGTGGATGTACGGATTAAGGTTAGGGTGATGGTAAGTGTTAGGGTGGGGGTGACGGTAAGGGTAAAGGTGAGGTTTAGACTGAGGGTGAGGGTTAAGCTAAGGGTTAGGGTTAGGGTTAGGGGGAGGGATAGGGTTTGGGTTAGGGTGAGGGTGAGGGTTAGATTGAGGATTAGTGTTAGGGTTAGTGTGAGGTTTAGGGTCAGGTTAAGTATTAGGATTAGGGTGAGGTGTAGGGTGAGGATGAGGGTTAAGGTTAGTGTTAGGGTGAGGCTTAGGGTTAGGGTGATGGTTAGGGTTAGTGTTAGGGTGAGGTTTAGTGTTAGGTTTAGTGTTAGGATTAATGTTAGGGTTAGGCCTAAGGTGAGGGTTAGGGTGAGGGTGAGGTTTAGGGATAGGGTTATGATTAAGAATAGGGTTAGGGTTAGGGTGAGTGTGAGGTTTAGGGTTAGCGTTAGTGTTAGCATTAGGCTGAGGGTGAGGGTGAGGGTGAGGGTTATTGTTAGGGTGAGGGTTAGGGTTAGGGTTAGGGTGAGAGTTAGGGTTCGGGTAAAGTTTATGGTTAGAGTGAGGATTAGGGTAAGGGTTACAGTGAGAGTGATGGTAGGGTTAGGTTGAGGGTTAGGATTAGGGTTATGTTTAGGGTGAGGGTGAAGGTGAGGGTTAGGGTTAGTGTTAGGGTGAGGGTTAGGATGAGGGTTAGGGTTCGGATTAGGGTTATGGTGAAGGCTAGGGTGACGGTGAGATTAAGGTTTAGGGTTAGGGTGAGGTTTAGGTTTAGGTTTAGTGTTAGGGACAGGGAGAGGGTGAAGTTTAGGGTTAGAGTTAGGGTTAGGTTGAGGCTGAGGCTGAGGGTTAGGGTTAGGGTTAGTGTTAGAGTTAGGGATACTGTGAGCGTTACGGTGAGAGTGAGGTTTAGGCTTAGTGTTAGGATTTGGATTAGGGTAAGGGTTAGGGTGAGGGTGAGGGTGAGGGTGAGGGTTAGGGTTAGGGTAAAGGTTAGGGGTAGGATTAGGGTGAGATTTAGGATTCTGGTTAATGTTGGGTTAGGGTGAGGTTTAGGGTTAGGGTTACATTGAGTGTGAGGGTTAGGGTTAGGCTTAGGATTAGGGTGAGGTTTAGGGTTAGGGTTAGGGTGAGGTTTAGGGTGAGGTTTTGGGTTAGAGTTAGGTTTAGGGGCAGGGTTAGGGTGAGGTTTAGAGTTAGGGTTAGTGTTAAGGTTAGGGTGAGGCTTAGGGTAAGTGTTAGTATTAGTGTTATTGTTAGTGTTATGGTTAGGTTGAAGTTTGTGGTGAGGGTGAGGCTGAGGGTGAGTGTCATGGTTATGTTTATGGTTATGGTTATGGTTAGTGTTATTGTTATGGTTAGGGTTAGAGTTAAATTAGGTTGAGGGTGAGGGTGAGTGTTAGGGTTAGGGTGAGTTTTAGGGTGAGGTTTAGCTTTAGGCTTAGGGTTAGGTTTAGGGTGAGGGTGAGGTTTAGGTTTAGAGTTAGGGTTGAGGGGAGGGTTAGGGTGATGTTTAGGGTTAGGTTTAGGATGAGGGTGAGGGTTAGGTTGAGGTTTAGGGATAGGGTTAGGTTGAGGGTTAGGGTTAGGGTGAGGGTGAGTGTGAGGGTTAGGGTGAGGCTTAGTCTTAGGCTTAGGGTTTGTCTGAGGGTGATGGTGGCGGTGAGGATTAAGGTTAGGGTGATGGTAAGGGTTAGGGTTAGTGTTAATGTTAGGGTTAGGCTTAGAGTTAAGATTAGGGTGAGGGTGAGGTTTAGGGGTAGAGATAGGGTTAGGGTGAGTGTTAGGCTTAGGGTAAGGATTAGAGTGGGGGTGACGGTAAGGGTAAAGGTGAGGTTTAGGCTGAGGGTAAGGGTTACGGTAAGGGTTAAGTTTAGGGTTATGGGGAGGAATACGGTTAGGGTTATGGTGAGGGTGAAAGTTAGGGTTAGTTTGAGGATTAGTGTTAGGGTTAGGATGAAAATTAGGGATAGGGTTATGGTTTGAGTTAGGGTGAGTATGAGGGTGAGAGTTAGGGTTAGGATTAGGGTTACAGTTAGTGTTAGGCAGAGGGTGAGGGTGAGGGTCAGGATTAGGGTTAGGGTGACCTTTAGGGTTATGGTTAGGGTGAAAGGTAGGGTTAGTGTTAGGGAGATTGTTAGGGTAAGGGTGAGGGTTTGGTTTAGTTTGAGGTTTAGGGTGAAGTTGATTTTGAGATTGAGGGTTAGGGTGAGGGTGATGGTGACGGTGAGGGTTAGGATTAGGATTCTGGTTAGGGTTAGGGTGAGGGTTAGGGTTAGGTTTAGGGTTAGGGTGAGGGTAAGGTTGAGGGTGAGGGTTAGGGTTATGGTTAGGTTTAGTGTTAGGATTAGGTATCAGGTAAGGTTTAGTTTTAGGATGAGGGTTAGGTTTAGGTTTAGGTTGAGGGTTAGGGTTAGGGTTAGGTTTAGGGTGAGGGTTAGTTTTAGGGTTAGGGTGAGGGTGAGGGTTAGGTTAAGGGGTAGGGTTAGGGATAGGGTCAAGGTTAGGGTTAGGGTGAGGGTGAGGGTGAGGTTTAGGTTTAGGGTGAGGGTTAGGGTGAGGTTTTGGATTAGGGTTAGTGTTAGGGTTAGGGTGAGGGTGAGGTTTAGGGTTAGCGTTAGGTTTAGGGGCAGGGTTAGGGTGAGGTTTGGGGTTAGGATTAAGGTGAGCTTGGGGGTTATGTTTAGGTTGAGGTTTAGGGTTAACCTTAGGATTCGGGTGAGGGTTAGTGTTAGGGTTAGGGTGAGGTTTAGGGTGAGGTTTTGGATTAGGGTTAGGGTGAGGGTGAGGTTTAGGGTTAGAGTTAGGTTTAGTGGCAGGTTTAGGGTGAGTTTTAGGGTTAGGGTTAGTGTTACTGTTAGGGTGAGGGTTAGGTTTAGGGTTGTTGTTTGGTTTAGGGTTATTGTTAATTTTATTGTTAGAGTTAAGTTTGCGGTGAAGGTGAGGCTGAGGGTGATTGTTATGGTTAGTGTTAGGTTTAGGGTTAGTGTTATTGTTAGGGTTAGAGTTAGAGTTAAGGGTAGGTTGAGGGTGAGGGTGAGGGTAAGGGTTTGAGTGAGGTTTAGAGTGAGGTTTAGGGTTAGGGTTAGGGTTAGGGTGAGGGTGAGGTTTAGGGATAGAGTTAGGCTTAGGGGGAGGGTTAGGGGTAGGTTTAAGTTTAGGGTTAGTATGAGGATGAGGGTTCGCTTGATGTTTAGGGATAGGTTTAAGTTTAGGATTAGGGTTCAGGTGAGGGTGAGTGTGAGGGTTAGGGTGAGCGTTAGGCTTAGGCTGAGGGTTAGGCTGAGGGTGAGGGTGGGGGTGAGGATTAGGGTTAGGGGGATGGTAAGGATTAGGGTTAGTGTTATTGTTAGGGTTAGGGTTAGAGTTACTCTGAGGGTGAGGGTGGGGGTGAGGGTTAGTGTTAGGGTTAGTGTGAGGTTTATGTTTAGGGTTATTGTTAGGGTTATTGTGAGGGTGAGATTTAGGGTTAGATATAGGGTTAGCGGAAGGCTTAGGGTGAGGGTGAGTGTTAGAGTTAGTGTTAGGGTTATGGTGAGTTTGAGGGTTAGGTTGAGGTTTAGGCTTAGGGTTAGGGTTAGGGTTAGTATGAGGTTTAGTGTTAGGGTTAGGATTAGTGCTAGGGTGAGCGTAAGTTTTAGAGTGCAGGTTTGTGTTAGGGAGAGGTTTATGGTTAGGGTGAGGGTTAGGGTTAGGATTATTGTTAGGGTTATTCTGAGGTTGAGGGTGAGGGTGAGGGTTAGGGTTAGGGTGAGGTTTAGGGTGAGGTTTAGGGTGAGGGTTAGGGTTAGGGTTAGGGTTACAGTAAGCGTGAGGGTTAGGGTTAGTTTGAGGTTTAGAGTTAGGGTTAGGGTGGGGGTTAGGCTTAGGATGAGCGTTAGGATGAGGATTAGAGTTAGGATAAGAGTTAGGGTGAGGGCAAGGGTGATGGTGACGTTTAGGTTTACTGTTAGGGTGAGTTTTAGGGTTAGGGTGAGGGTTAGGATGAGAGTTAGGATTAACGTGACATGCAAGTTAGTGTTAGGTTGAGGGTGAGGGTTAGAATTAGGGTTAGGGTGAGGGTGAGTTTTGAGATTAGGGTTAGTGTTAAGTTTAGTGTTAGGATTAGTGTAATTGTTAGGGTTAGGTTTAGACTTACAGTGAGGGTGAGGTTGAGGGTGAGGGTTAGGGTGAGGGTTAGGGTGAGGTTTATGGTTAGGGTTATGATTAGAGTTAGGGTGAGGGTTAGGGTTATGTTTAGGGTTAGGTTTAGGGTTATTGTTAGGGTTAGGGTTAGAGTTACGATTAGGTTGAGGGTGAGGGTGAGGGTTAGGTTTAGGCTGAGTTTTACGGTGAGCTTTAGTGTTAGGGTTAGGGTTAGGGTTAGGGTGAGGGTGAGGTTTAGGGTTAGAGTTAGGTTTAGGGGGAGGGTTAGGGTGAGGATTAGGGTTAGGGTTAGTGTTCGGGTTAGGGTGAGGGTGAGGGTTGGGTTGAGTTTTAGGGATAGGGTTAGGTTTACGATTAGGGTTAGGGTGTAGGTGAGTGTGAGGGTTAGGGTTAGGGTTAGCCTTAAACTTAGGTTTAGGCTGAGGCTGAGGTTGAGGATAAGGGTTAGGGTTGTGTGAGGTTTAGGGTAAGGGTTAGAGGGAGGGTTAGGATGAGGGTTAGGCGTAGAATTAGGGTTAGGGTGAGGGAAAGGGTTAGGGTTGTGGTGAGCGTGAGGGTTAGGGTTAGGTTGAGGGTTAGGGTTAGTGTTAGGGTAAGCATTAAGTTTAGGGTTAGGTTTAGGGTTAGGGTGAGTGTGAGGTTTAGGGGTAGAATTAGGGTTAGGGTCAGGGTTAGGGTTAGGGTGAGGTTTAGGGTGGGAGTGATGGTAAGAGTAAAGGTGAGGGTTAGGCTGAGGGTGAGGGTTATGATAAGGGTGAGGGTTAGTGTTAGGGTGAGTGTTAGTTTTAGGCTGAGTGTGAGGGTTAGATTGAGGATAAGTGTTAGGGTTAGTGTGAGGTATAGAGTGAGGATGAGGGTTAGGGTTAAGGTGAGGTTTATGGTGAGGGTGAGGTTTAGGGTTAGTGTGAGGGTTAGTGTTAGGGTTAGGGTTAGTGTTAGGGTGAGGGTAAGTGTTAGGGTGTGGGTTATGGTTAGGAGGAGGGTTATGGTTAGGGTGAGGGTTAGGGTTAGGATTAGGGTTATTGTTAGCATTTCGGTTAGGGTTACAGTTACAGTGAGGGTGAGGGTGAGGTTTAGGATTAGGGTTCGGGTTAGTGTTAGGGTGAGGGTAAGTTTTAGGATGAGGTTTAGGGTTAGTTTGAGGGTTATGGTTAGGGTGAGGTTTAGGGTTAGGGTTATGGTTACGTTGAGCGTAAGGGTTAGGGTTAGGTTGAAGGTTGGGTTTCGGGTTAGGGTGAGGTTAGGGTTAGTGTGAGGGTTAGAGTTGGGGTTAGGGTTAGTGTTACGGTGAGGGTAAGTGCTAGGGTCAGGGTTTGGGTTAGGGTGAGTGTTATGGTTAGGTTGAGGGTTAGGATTAGGGTTAGGGTTATTGTTAGTGTTAGGTTTAGTGTTAAGGTTACAGTGAGGGTCAGGGTGAGGGTTAGGGTTAGGGTTAGGGTGAGGTTTAGGGTTTGCATTAGGGTTAGAGTTAGGTTTTGGGTGAGGGTGAGGTTTAGGGTTAAAGTTAGGGTTAGGGTGAGGGTTAGGGTTAGGGTTAGTGGTAGGTTTAGGGTTAGGGTGAGAGTTGATTGGAGGGTTAGGGTTAGGGTTAGGTTTAGGATTAGGGTTAGGGTTGAGTGTGTGTGTTAGCGTTAGGTTTAGGCTTAGGCTTAGGTTTAGGATGAGGGTGAGGTTGAGGGTGAGGGTTAGGGTTAGGGTGAGTTTTAGGGTAAGCGTTAGTTGGAGGGTTAGGATTAGTGTTAAGGTTAGGATTAGGGTTAGGTTGAGGGCTAGGGTGAGGGTGAGGTTTAGGGTTTGGTTTAGGGTGAGGTTTAGGGTTAGGGTTAGGGTGAGAGTTAGGGTTTGGGTTAAGTTTATGGTTAGGTTGACGGTTAGGGTAAGGGTTATGTTGAGGGTATGGTTTAGGGTTAGGTTGATGGTTAGGGTTAGGATTAGAGTTAGTGTGAGGGTGAGGGTGAGGGTTAGGGTGAGGGTTAGGGTGATTATTAGGATGAGGGGTAGGGTTAGGATTAGGGTTAGGGTGAGGGCCAGGGTGAGGTAGAGTTTTCGGGTTAGGGTTAAGGTGAGATTTAGGGTTAGGTTTAGGGTTAGTGTTAGGGTGAGTGTAAGATTTAAGGTTAGAGATAGAGTTAGGGTGAGGTTGAGGGTGAGGGTTAGAGTTAGGGTTAGGTTGAGGGTTAGGTTTGGGGTGAGTGTTAGGGTTTCAGTTAGGGTGAGGGTGAGGGTTAGGGTTAGCATTACAGTTAGGGTTAGGTTTAGGTTGAGTGTTACGGTTAGGGTGAGGTGGAAGTTTAGGATTAGCATTAGGGTAAGGGTTAGGGTTAGGGTGGAGGTTAGGGTTAGAGTGAGGGTGAGGGTCAGGGTTAGGGTTAGGATTAGGTGTAGGTTTAGGGTGAGGCTGAGGGTGAGGGTGAGCATTAGGGTGAGCGTGAAGGTGAGGGTTAAGTTTACCGTTATGTTTAGGGTGAGGTCTAGGGTGAGGGTGAGGGTTAGTGTGAAGGTGAGGTTTTCGGTTTGGAAAGGGTTAGGGTTAGGTTTAGGGTGAGGATTAGGGTGAGGGTGATGTTTAAGGTGAGGGTTAGGGTTAGGGTTAGGGTGAGGGTTAGGGTTAGGGTGATGTTTAGGGTGAGGTTGAGGGTGAGAATGAGGGTTCGGGTAAGGGTGTGGGTTAGGGTGTTGGTGAAGGTTAGGGTGAGAGTGAGGATTCGGGTGAGGGTGAGAGTTAGGGTGTTGGTGAGGTTTCGGATTAGGGTGAGTTTTAGGGTTAGGGTGAGGTTTAGGGTGAGGGAGAGGGTTAGGGTTAGGGTTAGGATTAGGGTTAGGGTTAGGGTGAGGGTTAGGGTGAGGGTTATGGTTAGGGTTATGTTGAGGATTAGGTTGAGAGTGAGGGTTAGGGTTTGATTAAGGGTTAGGTTGAGGGTTAGGTTAAGGGTTAGGGTTAGGGTTAGGGTGAGTGTGAGGGTTAAAGTTAGGGTTAGGGTGAGGGTTATGGTTGGGGTGAGAGTTAGGGTTAGGGTTAGGGTGAAGGTGAGGATGAGGGTGAGGGTGAGTGTGAGTGTTAGCGTATGGGTTACGGTTAGTTTTAGGGTGAGGGTTAAGGTGACGGTGAGTGTTAATTTGAGGGTGAGTGTTAGGGTTAGTGGGAGTGATAGGGTGAGGTTTAGGGTCAGATTTAGTGTGAGGATTAGGGTTATGGTTACCCTTAGGGTTATGTTGAGCCTATCAGTTAGGGTGAGGTTTAAGGTGGGGGTGAGGTTTAGGGTTAGCGTTAGGGTTAAGTTGAGATTAGGGTGAGGGTTAGAGTTAGGGTGAGGATTAGGGTTAAGGTTAGGGTGATGTTTAGGGTTAGGGTGTGTGTTAGGGATAGGTTTATGGATAGGGTGAGAGTTAGGTTTATGGTTAGGGTTCAAGTTAGGGTGAGTGTGAGTGTGAGTGTTAGGGTTAGGATTAGGGTTAGTGTTAGTGATTGGCTGAGGGTGTGGGTGAGGGTGAGGGAGAGGGTTAGGCTTAGGGTAATCTTTAGGGTTAGGGATAGGTTGAAGGTTAGGGTTAGTGTTAGGATGAGGGTTAGGGTGAGGATTATGATTAGAGTTAGGGTGAGGGTTAGGTTTAGTTTGATTTTTAGGGTTAGTGTCAGGGTAAGTGTTAGGGTGAGGGTTAGGGTGAGAGTGAGGGATAGTTTTAGTGTTAGGGTTAGGGTGAGCGTTTGGGTGAGGGTTAGGCTGAGGGTGCGGTTTTCGGTTAGGAAAGGGTTAGGTTCAAGTTTAGGGTGAGGATTAGGCTGAGGGTGAGGTTGAAGGTGAGCGTTAGGGTTAAGGTGAGGTTTAGGGTTAGGGTTAGGCTGAGGGTTAGCGTTAGAGTGAGGTTTAGGATGAGGGTGAGGGTGAGGGTGATGGTGAGTTTTAGGGTATAGTTGAGGTTTAGTTTTAGGGTGAGGCTTAGGGTGACGGTGAGGGTCAGGGTGAGGGTGTGGAAAAGGGTTAGGGTTAGGTTCAGGGTGAGGGTTAGGGTTAGGGTTAGGTTTAGGGTGAGGTTTCGGGTTAGTGTGAGGTAAGGGTTCGGGTTAGTGTGAGGAAAAGGTTTAGGGTGAGGTTTAGGATGAAAGTAAGAGTTAAGGTTAGGTTTAGTGTTAGGGTTAGGGTGAGGTTTACGGTTAGAATTAGGGTTAGGGTTAGGTTGAGGGTGAGGGTTAGAGTTAGGGTTAGGTTGAGGGTTAGGTTTGGGGTGAGTGTTAGGGTTTTGGTTAGGGTGAGGGTGAGGTAGAGGTTTCAGTTTCGGGTGAGGGTTAGTGTGTGGGTGATGGTTAGTGTTCGAGTGAAGTTTAAGGTGACGGTGAGTGTTAGGGTCAGGGTGATGGTTAGAGTTAGTGTGAGTATTAGGTTTAGGGTTAGGGTTAAGGTTATTGTGAGGGTAAGGTTTAGGGTGCGGTTTAGGGTGAGGGTGAGGGATAGGGTTAGAATTAGGGTTATGGTGGGGGATAGGGTTAGGGTTAGGGTGAGATTGAGGGTTAGGTTTAGGTTTAGGATGAGGTTTAGGATTAGGGTGAGAATTAGGGATAGGGTTAGGGTTAGGGTTTGAGTTAGGGTTAGTATGAGGGTGAGAGTTAGGGTTAGGATTAGGGTTACGGTTAGTGTTAGGCAGAGGGTGAGCATGAGGGTGAGGGTTAGGGTTAGGGTGACCTTTAGGGTTAAGGTTAGGATGAAAGGTAGGGTTAGTCTTAGGGAGATTGTTAGGTTTAGGGTGAGGGTTTGGTTTAGTTTGAGGGTTAGGGTGAAAGTGAGTTTGAGATTGAGGGTTAGGGTGAGGGTGATGGTGACGGTGAGGGTTAGGGTTAGGATTCTGGTTAGGGTTAGCGTGAGGGTTAGGGTTAGGTTTAGGGTTAGGGTGAGGGTAAGGTTGAGGGTGAGGGTTAGGGTTATGGTTAGGTTTAGCGTTAGGGTTAGGTTTCAGGTAAGGTTTAGGGTTAGGATGAGGATTAGGTTTAGGTTTAGGGTGAGGGTTAGGGTTAGGGTTAGGTTTAGGGTGAGGGTTAGTTTTAGGGTTAGGGTGAGGGTGAGGGTTAGGTTGAGGGGTAGGGTTACGGATAGGGTAAAGGTTAGGGTTAGGGTGAGGTTGAGGGTGAGGTTTAGGTTTAGGGTGAGGGTTAGGGTGAGGGTTAGTGTGAGGTTTAGGTTTAGGGTAAGGGTAAGGGTTAGGTTCAGGCTGAGCCTTAGTTTTAGGTTTACGTTTAGGGATAGGGTGATGTTGAGGGTTAGGGTTCGGGTTAGTGTGAGGATAAGGGTTAGGGTGAGGATTAGGGTGAGGATGAGAGTTAGGGTTAGCATAAGGTTTAGTGCGAGGGTTAGGGTTAGGGTTGGGGTTAGGGTAGGGTAAGGGTTAGGCTATGGTTAGGTTTAGGTTTAGGGTTAGGTTTCAGGTAAGGTTTATGGTTAGGATGAGGGTTAGGTTTAGGTTTAGGGTGAGGATTAGGCTTAGGGTTAGGTTTAGGGTGAGGGTTAGTGTTAGGGTTAGGGTGAGGGTGAGGGTTAGGTTGAGGGGCAGGGTTAGGGATAGGGTAAAGGTTAGGTTTAGGGTGAGGGTGAGGGTGAGGTTTAAGTTTAGGGTGAGGGTTAGGGTGTGGGTTAGTGTGAGGTTTAGTTTTAGGGTAAGGGTAAGGGTTAGGTCCAGGGTGAGCGTTAGTTTTAGGTTTAGGTTTAGGGTTAGGGTGATGCTGATGGTTAGGGTTAGGGTTAGTGTGAGGATAAGGGTTAGGGTGAGGATTAGGGTGAGGATGAGAGTTAGGGTTAGCATAAGGTTTAGGGCGAGGTTTAGGGTTAGGGTTAGGGTTAGGGTTAGGGTAGGGTAAGGGTTAGGGTTAACATGAGGGTTAAGGTTAGGGTGATGATTAGGGTGACGGTGAGGGTTAGGGTGAGGGTTAGGTTGAGCGTGAGGGTTAGGGTGAGGGAGAGCGTGAGTGGGAGGGTGACCATGAGGATTAGGATTAGGTTAGATTTAGGGTGAGGATAAGAGTTAGGGTACTATTAGGGTTAGGCTGAGGGTGAGGGTGAGGGTCAGGGTTATGGTTTCAGTTAGGTAAGGGTTAGGGTTATGTTAAGGGTGAGGATTATGGTGAGGGTGAGGATTACGGTTAGGTTGAGGGTTAGGCTTAGTGTGAGGGTTACAGTTAGGGTTAGGATTAATGTGAGGATAAGTGTTAGGATGAGGGTTAGGTTGAGAGTGAGGGTTAGGGTTAGCGTTAGGGTTAGGGTGAAGGTTAGTGTGGGGGTTAGGGTGTGGGTTAGGGTTCGGGTTAGGGTTGGGTGAGGGTTAGGGTGAGCGTAAGGTGTAGGGTGAGGGTTAGGTTGAGAGTGAGGGATAGGGTTATGGTGAGGGTAAGTGTTAGGGTTAGGGTGAGTGTGAGGGTGATGTTAAGGGTAAGGGTTAGGGTCCAGGTTAGGGTGAGGGTGAGGGTTAAGGTTAGCATTAGGGTTAGGGTTAGGTTTAGGTTGAGTTTTAGGGTTAGGGTTAGGGTTAGGTTTACGGCGAGGGCAAGGGTTAGGATGATAGTTAGGGTGAGAGTGAGGGTTAAGTTTAGGTTTAGGGTTAGGGTGAGTTTGAGGGTGAGGGTTAGGGTTAGGGTTAGGGTGAGTGTTAGGGTGAGGCTTAGGGTGAAGTTTAGGATTAGGGTTAGGCTTTGGGTTAGGGTGAGGGTTAGGGTGAGAGGAGGGGTTAGGGTGAGTGTTAGGGAGAGGGGAGGGATAGGGTTATGGTGAGGGTAAGTGTTAGGCTGAGGCTTAGGTTGAGAGTGAGCATCTGTGTTAGCATCAGGTTAGGGTTGAGGGTGAGGGTTAGAGTTAGGCTGAGGGGGAGTTTAAGGGTTAGGGTTAGGGTTAGGTTTCGGGGGATGTTAAGGGTTAGGGTGAGGGTGAGGTTTAGGGTTACACTTAGTTTCAGGGTGAGGATTAGGTTTAGGGTAAGTGTGAGTGTGAGTGTGAGGGTTAGGTTTAGGATTAGGGTTAGGGTTAGGCTGAGGTTGAGGGTATGAGTGAGGGTGAGGGCTAGGGTTAGGAGTAGAGGTAGGGTTAGGTTTAGGTTTAGAGTTAGTATTAGGGTTAGGGATAGGATTAGGCTGAAGGTGAGGGTGAGGGTGAGGGTGAAGATGAGGTTTAGGGTTAGATTTAGGATTACAGTTAGGGTTATGTTGAGCGCTAGGATGAGGGTGAGGGTTAGGGTTAGCGATAGGGTTAGGGTGAGGCTTAGGGTGAGGGTTGAGTGTTAGGGTTAGGCTTAGGTTGAGGGTTACAGTTAGGGTTAGGGATAGGGATAGCGTTAGGCTGAGGTTGAGGATGAGGGTGAGGTTTAGTGTTAGGATTACGGTTAGGGTGAGGGCTCGGGTGAGGGTGAGGGTTAGGGTGAAGGTGACTGTGAGGGTGAGGGTCTTGATTCGGTAATGTTAGGGTTAGGGTGAGGATTAGCTGAGTGTTAGGGTGAGGGTGTGGGTTCGGGTGATGGTGAGGGTTCGGGTTAGCATTAGTGTTATGTTAGGTTTAGGTTGAGTGTTAGGGTTAGTGTTAGGGTTAGGGTGAGGGTATGCGTTAGGGTGAGGGTTACGGTGAGGGTGAGGGATAAGGTTAGTGTTAGGGTTAGGGTGAGCATTTGGATGAGGGTTAGGTTTAGGGTTAGGGTGAGGGATAGGGTTAGGGTTGAGTTAAGGGTTAGCGTTAGTGTGAGGTATAGGGTTAGGGTTAGGGTTAGTGTGAGTATAAGGGATATGGTGAGGGTTAGGGTGAGGGTGAAGAATAGGGTTAGTGTAAGGGTTAGGGTGAGTGTTTGGATGAGGATTAGGTTCAGGTTTAGGGTTAAGGTGAGGGTTAGGAAGAGGGTAAGTGTTAGGGTGATGTTTAGGTTGTGGTTGAGTATTAGGGTTAGCATTAGTCTTAGTGTGAGGGTTAGGGTTAGGTATGCATTAGGCTTAGGGTGAGGGTTAGGATTAGGGTTAAGGTGAGGGTCAGGTTTAGGGTTAGCATTAGGTTTACGGTTATGGTTACCGTGAGGGTTTGGGTGAGGGTTAGGTTTAGGATTAGGTTTAGGGTGAGGCTGAGGTTGAGGATGAGGTTGAGGTTGAGGGTTAGGGTTAGGGTTAGGCTTAAGGTGAGGGCTAGGGTGAGGGCGAAGGTTAGGATGAGGGTTAGGGAGAGGGTGCGGTTTTCGGTTAGGAAAGGGTTAGGGTTAGGTTTAGGGTGAGGATTAGGCTGAGGCTGAGGTTGAAAGTGAGGGTTAGGGTTAAGGTGAGGGTTAGGGTTAGGTTTAGGCTGAGGGTTAGGGTTAGGGTGATTTTTAGGGTGAGTTTGAGGGTGAAGGTTAGGGTGTAGGTGAGGGTTGGGGTTAGGGTGACAGTGAGGGTTAGGTTGAGGGTTAGGGCTAGTGTGAGGGTTAGGATTAGTGTTAGGGTGAGGAAAAGGGTTAGGGTGAGAATTAGGATGAGACTAAGATTTAGGGTTATGTTTAGCATTAAGGGTAGTGTGAGGTATAGGGTTAGAGTTCAGGTGTTGGTTAGGTTGAGGGTGATTGTTAGAGTTAGGGTTAGGGTGAGGGTTAGGGTTGGGGTGAGTGTTAGTGTTATGGTTAGGGTGAGGGTTTGGTTTCGCGTGAGGGTTAGGGTGTGGGTTAGGGTTAAGGTTGTGGTGAGGGTAAGGGTTAGGGTGAGATTTAGGGTGAGGGTTAGGGTTAGGTTGAGGGTTAGGGTGACGTTGAGGGTTAGGGTGACAGTGAGGGTTAGGTTCAGGGTTAGGCTTAGGGTGAGGGTTAAAGTGAGGGTTAGGGTTAGGTTTAGGGTTAGTGTGAGAATTAGGGATAGTTTTAAGTTTATAGTGAGGGTAAGGGTTAAGGTGAGGTTTTGGCTGATGGGTAGGTTTAGGGTAAGGGTGAAGGAGAAGGTGAGGGTAAAGATTAGAGTGAGGGTTAGGGTGAGGTTGATGGTTAGGGTTAGCATTAGGTTTAGGGTTTGGGTTAGGGTGAGGGGTAGGGTTAGGGTTAGGGTGAGGATGATGTTTAGGGTTACCATTAGGTTTAGGGTTAGCTTGAGGGTGAGGGTATGGTTAGGTTTAGGGTGAGTGTTAGGTTCAGGTTTAGGGTCAGGGGTAGAGTGAGGGTTAAGGTTAAGTTGTGGGTTCCAATTAGGGTGAGAGTGAGGCTAAGGATTCTGGTGAGGTTTAGGGTGTGTGTGAGGGTTAGGGTTTGAATTAGAGTTAGGGTTATGGTGAAGGTGAGGTTGAGGGTTAGGGTTAGGGATAGGGTTAGAGTGAGGGTCAGGGTGAGGGTGAGGGTCAGGTTTAGGGTTAGGATTAGTGTAAGGTTGAGGGCTAGGTGAGGGTGAAGGTTAGGGTTTGGTTTCGGGTGAGTGTAAGTGTTAGGGTGACGGTTAGGGTTAGGGTTGGGATGAGGTTGAGGGTTAGGTTTAGTGTGAGGTTGTGGGGTAGGGTTAGGGTAAGGTTAAGGGTTAGAGTGAGGGTTAGGGTGAGAGTTAGTGTTAGGGTTAGTGTGCGTGTGAGGGTGAGGGTTAGGGTGATGTTTAGGCTGACAGTGAGGGTTAGGGTGAGGGTTAGTTTTAGGTTTAGTGTTAGCGTTACAGTGAGGGTTAGGGTCATGGTTAGGATTAGGGTGAGAGTTAAAGTGAGGGTGAGGGTTAGGGTTAGGTTTAAGGTGTGGGTTATGGTTAGGGTTAGGATTAGGGTGAGGTTTAGGGTAAGGGGTTGGGTCAGGGTTAGTGTGAGGTTTAGGGTTAGTGTGAGGTTTTGGGTTTGGTTTAGGGTAAGTGTGAGGATAAGGGTTAGAGTGAGGGATAGGGTTATTGTTAGGGTTAGGGTGAGGGTAAGTCATAGGATTGGGGTTAGGGTAAGGGTGCTTGTGAGGGTGATGGTTAGTGTTAGGTTTATGGTGAAGGTGAGGTTTTGGTTTAGGATTAGGGTTAGGGTTAGTTTTAGGGTGAGGGTGAGGGTTAGGTTTAGGATTAGGGTTAGGGTTAGGATAAGGTGAGGGTGAGGGTGAGGGTGAGGGTTAGGGAGAGGATTAGGTTTAGGTTTAGGGTTAGGGTGAGAGTGAGGGTTAGGTTGAGGTGAGGGTTCAGGTTTGGGTGAGGGTGAGGGTTAGGGTTAGAGTTAGGATGAGTGTTAGGGTTAATGTGAGGGGTAGGGTTAGGGTTAGGGTGAGGGTGAGGTTTAGGTTTAGTGTGAGGGTTAGGGTTAGTGTTAGGGGTAGGGTAAGGTTAAGGGTTAGGGTGAGGTTTAGCGTGAGGGAGAGGCTTATGATTAGGGTTAAGGTGAGGGTTAGGTTGAGGGTGAGGTTTAGGGTGAGGTTGAAGGTTAGGGTGAGTGTGAGGTTTAGGGTTAGGGTTAGGTTTAGGGTGTGGGTTAGGTTTAGTGTTAGGGTTAGGCTGATGGTTAGGTTTGGGGTTAGGGTAAGGGTAAGGGTGACAGTGAGTGTTAGGATTAGGTTTAGGGTGAGTGTGAGGGTTAGGTTTAGGATTAGTGTTAGTATGATGGTGATGGTGAAGTTTTCAGTTAGTGTTAGCTTTGGGGCGAGGGTGAGGTTGAGGGGGGGGTTTAGGGTGTGGGTGACGGTTAGGTTTAGGGTGAGGTTTAGGGTGATGGTGAGGGTTAGGTGAGGGTGAGATGTAGGCTTAATGTTAGAGTTAGGCTGAGGGTTAAGATCAGGGTCAGGATTAAGGTGAGGGTTAAGGTGAAGGTTAGGTTTAGGGTTAGGTTTAGGGTTAGTGTGAGGATTAGGTTTAGGGTGAGGGTAAGCTTTAGGGTGAGGGTTAGACTGAGGGTGAGGGATAGGTTTAGTGTTAGTGTTAGGGTGAGCATTTGGGTGAGGGTTAGGTTCAGGGTTAGGGTTAGGGTGAGTGTTAAGGTGAGGGCAAGTGTTAGGGTTAGGTTTATGTGGACGGTGAGGGATAGGGTTATGGTGAGGTGAGGGTGAGGGTGACGGTGAGGGTTAGGGTTAGGGTTAGGTTGAGGGGAAGGTATACGTTGAGGGTAAGTACTAGGGTTAGGCTGAGGGTGAGGGTGAGGTTGAGGTTTAGGGTTAGGGTTAGGGTTAGTGTGAGGGTTAGTGTTAGTGTTAGAGTTAGGGTTAGTGTGAGGGTAAGTGTTAGGGTGAGTGTTTGGGTTAGGGTGAGTGTTATGGTTAGGGTGAGGGTTAGGGTTAGGTTTATTTTTAGGGTTAGTGTTACGGTAACGGTGAGGGTGAGGTTTAATGTTAGGGTTAGGATGAGATTTAGGTTTAGGGTTAGGATGAGCATTAGGCTGAGGGTTAGGTTTAGGGTTAAGTGTGTGGGTTAGGGTTAAGGTTAGGGTGAGGGTGAGGGTTCGGGTTAGGGTTAGCTTGAGGTTAGGTTTAGGGTTAGAGTTAGGGTGAGCATGAGTGCTAGGGTGAGGAGTAGGGTTAGGGTTAGGGTGAGGGTGAGGGTTAGGTTTAGTGTGAGGGTTAGGGTTAGGGTGAGGGTGAGGGTTACGGTTAGGGTAAGGGTAAGGGTGAAGATGAGGGTGATTGTTAGGTTTAGGTTTAGGGTGAGGGTGACCGTTAGATTTAGGATGAGGGTTAGGGTGAGTGTGAGGGTGAAGGTTAGGTTTAGGATTAGGGTTAGGTTTAGGATTAGGGTGAGGGTCACGGTGAGGGTGAGGTTGATGGTAAGGGTGAGGGTAAGGGTAAGGGTTACGGTAAGTGTGAGGGTGAGGGTTAGGGTAAGGGTTAGGGTTACGGTAAGGTTGAGGGTGAGGGTGAGGGTTAAGGTGAGTGTGTGGTTAGGGTTAGAGTTAGGGTTAGCATGAGGGTTTTGGTTAGGGTTAGGGTTAGGGTGATGGTGAGGGTTAGGGTGAGTGTGAGGTTGAGGTGGAGGGTGAGGGTGAGGGTTATGGTGTGGTTTAGGGTTAGGGTTAAGGTGAGGGTTAGGGTTAAGGTGAGTGTGAGGGTTAGGTTTAGAGTTAGGGTTAGCATGAGGGTTATGGTTAGGGTTAGGTTTAGGGTGATGGTGAGGTTGAGGGTGCGGTTGAGGGTGAGGGTGAGGACGAGGGTTAGAGTGAGGGTGAGCGTTAGGGTGAGAGTGTGGGTTCCGGTGAGTGTGAGGGGGAGGGTTATGGTTAGGGTTCGGGTTAGAGTTAGGGTGAGGGTGTGGGTGAGGGTTAGGTTTAGGATTAGGATTAGCTTTAGGGTTAGGCTGAGGGTGAGTGTTAGGGAGAGGTTAGGGTTTGGGTTAGGGGGAGGGTTAGGTTAATGTTAGGGTTAGGGTTAGGGTGAGGGATAGGGTTAGGGTTAGGGTTAGGATGAGTGTTAGGCTGTGGGGTAGGCTTAGGGTTAGGGTGAGGCTTAGGTTTAGTGTGAGTTTTAGGGTTAAGTTTAGGTTCATGATTAGGTTTATGGTGAGAAGAAGGGTTAGGGTGAGGGTTAAGATGAGGGTGAGGTTTAGGGTTTGGAATAGGCTTAGGGTAATTTTAGGGTGAGGGCTAGAGTGGGTGTGAGGGTTAGGGTTAGGGTTAGGTATAGTGTGAGGATTAGGTTTAGGGTTAGGGTTAGGGTTCGGGTGAGTCTTAGGCTGAGGGGTAGGGTTATGGATAGGGTGAGGGTTAGGTTTAGTGTGAGGGTTAGGGTTTGGGGTAGGGTTAGGGTTAGGGTGAGGTTTAGGCTGATGGCTAGGGTTACAGTTAGGGTGAGGGTTAAGTTTAGTGGGAGTGTGAGGGTTAGGTTTAGGGTTAGGGTTAGGGTTCGGATTCGGGTTCGGGTGAGGGTTCGGATTAAAGTTTGGATGAGCGTTAGGGTTAGTGTGAGGACTAGGTTTAGGGTTAGGGTTAATCTTAGGGTTAGGGTTAGAGTGAGGGTAAGGGTTACGGTTAGGGTGATTGTGAGGGTAAGGGTTAGGGTTAGTGTTAGTGTTAGGGTGAGAGTTCGGGTTAGTGTGAGGGTTAGAGTTAGGGTGAGTGTTAGGGTGAGTTTTAGGATTAGAGTTAGGGTTAGGATTAGAGTTAGGGTGAGGTTGAGGTTTAGTGTTAGTGTTAGGGTTAGGGTTATTTTTAGGGTTAGGGTGCGGGTGAGGGTGAGGGTGAGGGTGAGGTTTAGGGCTAGGGTAGGGTTAGGTTTAGCCGGAGGGTGAGGGTGAGTTTGATGGTTAATGTTAGGGCTAGGGTGAGGATGAGGGCTATGGTGACGGTGAAGTTTAGGGTGTGGGTGAGGGTTAGGTTTAGGGGGAGGGTTAGGGTGATGGTGAGGATTAGGTGAGGGTGAGATTTAGGTTTAGTGTTAGAGTTAGGCTGAGGGTAAGATCAGGGTCAAGATTAAGGTGAGGGTTAAGGTGAGGATTAGTGTGAAGGTGAGGGTGAGGGTTTCCTTTATGTCAGGGTTAGGGGTAGGTTAGGGATTAGGGTGAGGGTGAGGGTGAGGGTGTAGTTTACATCAGGGTTAGGGTTAAGCTGAGGTTAGGGTTAGGGTGAGGTTTAGGGTTAGTGTTAGGATTAGGTTAGGGTGAGGGTGATGTTTAGGGTGAGGGTGAGTGTTAAGGGGAGGGTTAGATTGAGGGTCAGGGTTAGGGTTAGTGTTAGGGTTATGGTGAGGGTGATGTTTAGGGTGAGGGTGAGGGTTAAGGGGAGGGTTAGATTGTGGGTCAGGGTTAGGGTTAGTGTTAGGGTTAGCGTTAGGATGAGGGTTAGGTTGACGTTTAGGGTTAGGGTTATTGTTAGAGTTACGGTGAGGGTTAGGCTTAGGGTTAGGGTTAGAGTTAGGGTGAGGGTTAGGGTTAGGGTTAGGATTATGGTAAGGGTTAGGGTTAGCGTGACAGTTAGGTTTAGGGTGATGTTAAGGGTGACTTTGAGGGTTAGGGTGAGGTAGAGCGTGAGGATTAGGGTGCGGGTGAGGGTGAGTGAGAGGGTGACTGTGAGGCTTAGGGTTAGGGTTAGGTTTAGGTTGAAGGTAAGAGTTAGGGTTTGGATTAGGGTTAGTGTAAGGGTTAAGCTGAGGGTGAGGTTAAGGGTGAGGCTTTCGGTTTGGTAAGGGTTAGGGTTAGGGTGAGGGTGAGGATTAGGGTGAGGGTTAGGGTTAGGGTTAGGATGAGGGTTAGGGTTAGTGTGACCTTTACGGTAAGGGTTAGGGTTAGTGTGAGGATAAGGTTTAGGGTGAGGGTTAGGTTGAGACTGAGGGTTAGGGTTAGCGTTAGGCTTATGGTGAAGGTTTGGGTGGGGTTTAGGGTGAGGGTTAGGGTTCGGGTTAGGGTTGGGTGAGGGTTAGGGTGAGCGTAAGTGTTAGGGTGTGGGTTAGGTTGAGGGTTAGAGATAGGGTTATGGTGAGGGTAAGGGTTAGGGTGAGAGTAAGGTTGAGGTTTAGGGTGAGGCTGAGGGTGAGGCTAAGGGTGAGGCTGAGGGTTAAGTTTAGGGTTAGGTTTATGATGAGGGCTAGGATTAGGTTGAGGGTGAAGTTTAAGGTGAGGGTTAGGTTTAGGGTGAGGGTTAGGGTTAGGGTAGGGTGAGGTTTAGGGTTAGGGTGATGTTTAGGGTTAGGGTGAAGGAGAGAGTTAGGGTTTGGGTGAGGGTTAGGGTTAGGGTGAGTGTTAGGGTTAGGGTTAGGGTGAGGTTAAGTGTTAGGATGACAGTTACGGTGAGGGTGAGGGTTAGGCTTAGCTTTAGTGTTAGGGTGAGTGTTAGGGTTAGGGCTAGGGTGAAGGTTAGGGTGAGGGTTAGGTGGAAGTTTAGGGTTAGGGTTAGGGTTTGGGTTAGGTTGAGGGATAGGGTGAGAGGAAGGGGTAGGGTGAGGGTTAGGGAGAGGGTGAGGCTTACGTTGAGAGTGAACATTTGTGTTAGCATCAGTGTTGGGTTTAGGGTAAGTCTTAGGGTTAGGCTGAGGGGTAGTTTTAGGGTTAGTGTGAAGGTTAGGGTTAGGGTTAGGGTTAGGGTGAGGTTAAGGGTTAGGGTGAGGTTGAGGGTTGGTTAGGGTTAGCCTTAGTGTGAGGATGAGGGTTAGGTTTAGGTTTAGGGTGAGTGTGAGTGTGAGGGTTAGGTTTAGGCTTAGCGTTAGGCTTAGGGTTAGGCTGAGGTTGAGGGTATGAGTGAGGCTCACGCTAGCCCTCACGGCTAGGGTTAGGGTGAGGGGCAGATTTAGGGTTAGAGTTAGGGTGAGGCTTAGATTTAGTGTGAGGGTTATGGTTTGGATAAGGGTTATGGTGATGGTAAGTGTTAGGGTGAGGGTTAGGGTGAGAGTGAGGGTTAAGTTTAGCCTAAGTGTTACGTTGTCGGTTAGGGTAAGGGTTAGGGTTAGGGTTAGGGTTAGGGTGAGGGTGAGGGTTATGGTTAGGGTTAGGATGAGTGTTAGGGTTAGGGTGATGTTTAAGGTGAAATTGAAAATTAGGGAGAGTGAGAGGGTTCGGGTGAGGGTGACGGTTAGTTTGTGGGTGAGATTGAGGGTTAGAGTTTGGGTGAGGGTGAGGGTTAGGGTGATGTTTAGGTTGAGGGTGAGGTTTAGCGTGAGAGTTAGGCTTCTGGGTATGGGAAGGGATAGGGTGTAGGTGAGGGTTATGGTGAGGGTGAGGCTTAGGGTGACCATGAGGTTTTCGGTCAGGAAAGGTATAGAGTTAGGTTTAGGGTGAGGATTACCGTGAGGGTGAGGATTAAGTTTAGGGTTAGGGTTAGGGGGAGGGTTAGGGTTAGGGTTAAGATGAGGGTTTAGGGTTAGGGTGATGTTTAGGGTGAGGGTGAGGGTGAGAGTGAGGATTCGTTTGAGGGTGTGGCTAAGGGTGTTGGTGAAGATTAGGGTGAGAGTGAGGGATCGGGTGAGGGTGAGAGTTAGGGTGTTGGTGAGGGGTAGGGTTAGGGTGAGGGTTAGGGTGAAGGTGAGAGTTACGGTCAGGTTGAGGGTTAGGTTAAGTGTAAGAGTGAGGGTTAGGTTTAGGGTGAGGGGTAGGGTGAGGGGTAGGGTTAGGGTTAGGGAGAGGGTTAGGTTTAGGGTTAGGATTATGGTGAGTGTTATGGTTAGGGTTAGGGTGAGGGTTAGGGTGAGGGTTACGTTTAGGTTTAGGGTGAGGATTAGGTTTAGTGTGAGGGTTAGTGTTAGGGTTAGTGTAAGGATCAGGGTTAGGTTGAGGATTAGGGTGAGAGTGAGGTTTAGGGTTAGATTAAGTTTTAGGGTGAGGGTTAAAGTTAGGGTTAGCGTGAGGGTTAGGGTTGGGGTGAGGGTTAGGGTTAGGATTCGGGTGAGTGTTAAGGTGAGGGTGAGGTTTAGGGTGAGGGTGAGTGTTAGGGTTAGGGTGAGCGATAGGGTGAAGGTTAGGGTTAGGGTGAGTGTGAGGATTAGGTTTAGGGTTACTCTTAGGGCTATGGTGAGGGTTTGGGTTAGGGTGAGTTTGAGGTTTAGGGTGAGGGTGAGGTTTAGGGTTAGCGTCAGGGTTAAGGTGTGAGTTAGGGTGAGAGTTAGGGTTAGGGTGAGGGTGAGGGTTAGGGTTAGGGTTAGGATGATGTTTAGGGTTAGTGTGTGCGTTAGGGATAGGTTTATGGTTAGGATGAGGGTTAGGTTTATGTTTAGGGTTCAAGTTAAAGTGAGTGTGAGGGTGAGTGTTAGGGTTAGGATTAGGGCTCGGGTTAGTGTTAGGCTGAGGCTGAGTGTGAGGGTTAGGGTTAGGGTAATGTTTTGGGTTAGCGTTAGTTTGAGGTTTAGGGTTAGGATGAGGTTTAGGGTGAGGATTATGGTTAGGGTTAGGGTGAGGGTTAGGTTTAGTGTGAGGGTTATTGTTAGGTTTACGGTGAGGGTGTGGGTAAAGGTTAGGGTGAGGGTCAGTGTGAGGGTGAGGTTTAGGGTAAGGGTTAGGGTGAGTGTTTGGGTGAGGTTTAGGTTTAGGATTAGGGTTAGGGTGAGGGTTAGGATGAGGGTAAGGCTTAGGGTGAGGTTTAGGTTGTGGTTATGTATTAGGGTTAGCATTTGTCTTAGGGTGAGGGTTAGGGTTGGGTATAGCATTAGGGTTAGGGTTAGGGTTACGGTGAGGGTTAGAATTAGGGTTAAAGTGAGGGTGAGGTTTAGGGTTAGCATTAGGTTTACAGTTAGGGTTAGAGTGAGGGTGAGGGTGAGGGTTAGGGTTAGGAATATGTTTAGGTTTAGGGTGAAGCTGAGGTTGAGGATGAGGTTGAGTTTGAGGGTTAGGGTTAGGGTTTGGCTTAGGGTGAGGTCTAGGGTGAGGGCGAGGGTTAGGGTGAGGGTTAGGGTTAGGGTGCGGTTTTCGGTTAGGAAAGGGTTAGTTTTAAGTTTAGTGTGAGGATTAGGCTGAGGGTGAGGTTGAAGGTGAGGGTTAGGGTTAAAGTGAGGTTTAGGTTTAGCGTTAGGCTGAGGGTTAGGGTTAGGTTGATGTTTAGGGTGAGGGAGAGGGAGAGGGTTAGGGTGTAGGTGAGGGTTAGGGTGATGCTGAGGGTTAGGGTGATGCTGTGGGTTAGGTTTAGGGTTAGGGTTAGTGTGAGGGTTAGGATTAGTGTTAGTGTGAGGAAAAGGGTTAGGGTGAGGATTAGGATGAGAGTAAGAGTTAGGGTTAGGTTTAACCTTAGGGTTAGGGTGAGGTATAGGGTTAGAGTTCAGGTTAGGGTTAGGTTGAGGGTGAGGGTTAGACTTAGGGGTAGGGTGAGGGTTAGGGTTGGGGTGAGTCTTAGGGTTACAGTTAGGGTGAGGTTGAGGGTGACGGTGAGGGTTCGGGTGAGGGTTAGGCTGTCGGTTAGGGTAAAGTTTATGGTTAGGGTAAGGGTTAGGGTGAGGTTTAGGGTGAAGGTTAGCGTTAGGGTGACATTGAGGGTTAGGGTGACAGTGGGGGTTAGGGTGAGGGTGAGGTTTAGTTTTAGTGTTAGTGTTACAGTGAGGATGAGGGTCAGGGTTAGGATTAGGGTGAGGGTTAAAGTGAGGGTTAGGGTTAGGCTTTGGTTTAGTGTTAGTGTGATGATTAGGGTTAGTGTTAGGTTTATAGTGAGGATAAGGGTTAAGATGGGGGTTAGGCTCATGTGTATGTTTAAGGTAAGGGTTAGGGAGAGGGGGAGGGTAACGGTTAGGGTGAGGCTTAGGGTGAGGGTGAGGGTTAGGGTTAGCATTAGGGTTAGGTTTTGGGTTAGGATGAGGGGTAGGGTTAATGTTAGGGTGAGGATGAGGGTTAGGGTTGGCATTAGGTTTAGGGTTAGGGTAAGGGTGAGGGTTAGGGTTAGGGTTAGGGTGAGTGTGAGGTTGAGGGTTAGGGTTAGGGGTAGAGTGAGGGTTAAGTTTAAGGTGTGGGTTCCGGTTAGGGTGAGGGTGAGGCTAAGGATTAGGGTGAGGTTTAGTGTCTGGTTGAGTGTTAGGGTTTGAATAAGAGTTACGGTTTGGGTTAGGATGAGGGTGAGGGTGAGGGTTAGTGTTAGGTTTAGGTTTAGGGTTAGGGTGAGGGTCAAGGTGAGGGTTAGGGTGAGGGTTAGGTTTAGGGTTAGGGTTAGGGTTAGGATTTGTGTTAGGGTGAGGGCTAGGGTGAGGGTTCGGGTTCGGGTTTGTGTTAGGGTGAGGGTAATTGTTAGGGTGAGGGGTAGGGTTGGGGTTAGGGTGAGGGTGAGGGTTAGGTTTAGCGTGAGTGTGAGGGTCAGGGTTAGGGTGAGGGTTCGTGTTAGGGTTAGGATTAGGGTTGGGGTGAGGGTGAGGTTTATGTTTAGGGTTAGGGTGAGGGTTAGGCTTAGGGTGATGTTTAGGGTGAGGGTGAGGGTTAGGGTGACAGTGATGGTTCGGGTGAGGGTGAGGATTAGGGTGTGGATGAGGGTTATGGTGAGGGTGAGGGTTAGGGTTAGATTTAGGGTGTGGATTAGAGTTAGTGTTAGGATTAGGGTGAGGGGTATGATTAGGGATAGGGTGAGTTTTGGGGTTAGTGTGAGGTTTAGGGTTAGGTTTAGGGTAAGTGTGAGGATAACGGTTAGGGTGAGGGATAGGGTTATTGTTAGGGTTAGGGAGAGGATTAAGGTTAGGTTTAGGGTTATGGTGAGATGGAGGGTTAGCTTGAGGTGAGGGTTCGGGTTTGGGTGAGGTTTAGGGTGATGGTGAGGGTTAGGGTTAGGGTAAAGTTGAAGGTGAGGATCAGAGTAATGGTTAGTGTTAGGGTTAGGGTGAGGGTGAGGTTTCGGATTAGGATTAGGGTTAGGGTTAAGCTTAGTGTGAGGGTGAGGGTGAGGATGGGGGTGAGGGTTAGGGTTAGGGTGAGGGTTAGGGTTATGGTTAGGGTTTGGGTGAAGATTATGGGTATAGTTAGGGTTAAGATGAGCATTATGCTGAGGGTTAGGGTTAGAGTTAGTGTGCAGGTTAGGTTTAGGGTTAAGGTTAGGGTGAGGGTGAGGGTTTAGTTTAGGTAACGTTTAGGGTAAGATTAGGGTGACCTTTAGGATGAGGTTGAGGGTTAAAATGAGGTTTTCGGTTAGGGTAAGCATTAGGGTTAGGATTAGGGTCAGGGTTATTGTTAGGGTGATGTTTAGGGTGAGGGTGAGGGTGAAGGTGAGGGTGAGGGGGAGGGTTAGGTTTAGGGTTAGCCTGAGGCTTATGGTTATGGTTAGGGTAATGGTGAAGGTTAGGGTGAGTGTGAGGTTGAGGGTGAGAGTTAGGGTGAGGGTTAGAATGAGGGTGAGCGTTAGGGTGAGAGTGAGGGTTCGGGGGAGGGTTCAGGGGAGGGGGAGGGTTATGGTTATGGTTTGGTTTAGAGTTAGGGTTAGGGTGTGGGTGAGGATTACGGTTAGGATTAGAGTTAGGGTGACGGTAAGGCTTCGGGTGAGGGTTAGGGTGAGGATGAGAGTTAGGGTTAGGGTGAGGGTGAGGGTAAGTGTTAACGTGAGGACTAGGGTTAGGTTTAGGATTAGGGTGAGTGTTAGGGTTTTGGTGAGGGTGAGGCTGAGGGTTAGGTTCATTATTAAGGTTAGGGTTAGTGTGAGGGTTAGTGATAGTGTTAGGGTTAGGGTGAGGGTTAGAGTTAGGGTAAAGGTGAGGGTTAGTCTGAGAGGTAGGGTTAGGGTTAGGGTGAGAGTTAGGCTCAGTGTGAGGGTTAGGGTTAGGGTGAGGGTAAGGGTTAGGTTTAGGTTTAGGGTGAGGGTGAGTGTGAGGGTGAGGGTTAGGGTTATGGTGAGGGTTAGTGTTAGGGGGTGGGCTAGGTTGAGGGTTAGGTTGAGGGTGAGAGTGAGTGTGAGGTTTTCGGTTAGGTAAGGTTTAGGTTTAGGGTTAGGGTGAGGATTAGGGTGAGGTTGTGGGTTAGGGTTAGGGTGAGGGTGAGGGTGAGGGTTAATGTTAGGATGAGGGTTAGGGATAGGGTTAGTGTGAGGGTGAGGGTGAGGGTTTCGTTTACATCAGGGTTAGGATTAAGCTGAGGTTAGGGTTAGGGTGAGGGTTAGGGTTAGGATTAGGGTATGGGTTAAGTTTAGGGTGATGTTTAGGGTGAGGGTGAGGGTTAGGGTGAGAGTTAAGGGTTAGTGTTAGATTAGGGTTAGGTTGAGGGTGAGGTTTAGGGATAGAGTTAGGGTTATGGGGAGTGTTAAATTGAGGGTCAGGGTTAAGGTTAGTGTTAGGGTTAGGGTTAGCATGAGGGTTAGGCTGAGGATTAGGTTTAGGGTTAGTGTGAGTGTTAGGGTTAGGTTAGGGTTAGGGTTAGGGTTTGGTTAGGGTGAAGGTTAGTTTTAGGTTTAGGATTAGGATAAGGTTTAGGCTGAGGGTTAGGTTTAGGGTTAGTGTGAGGGTTAGGTTTAGGGTTAGGGTGTTGACTATGCTGAGGGTGAGGGTTAGGGTGAGGGATAAGATTATGGCTGGGGTTAGCGTCAGGGGTAGGCTGAGGGTTAGGATTAGGGTATAGACTAGGGTTAGGCTGAAGTTGAGGGTGAGGTTGAGGGTGAGGGTTACTGTTAGAGTGAGGGTTAGAGTGAGGGTGAGGGGGAGTGGGAGTGTTTGGTTTAGGGTTAGAGTTAGGTTGAGGGTGAGTGTTAGGATTAGGGTTAGCACTAGGTTTAGGCTGAGGGTTAGGGTGAGTTTGAGGGTGAGGTTTAGGGTTAGGGTGAGGGTTAGGTTTAGAGTTAGTTTTAGGGTAAGGTTTAGGGTTAGGGTTAGGGTTAGGATGAGCATAGGCTGAGGGTTAGGGTTAGGGTTAGGTTTTGGTTAGGGTGAAGGTTGCTTTTAGGTTTAGGGTTAGGATAAGGTTTAGGATAAGGTGAGGGTGAGGGGTAGGGTGAGGTTGTGGGTTTGGGTTATGGTCCGGTTTAGGGTTAGGGTTAGGATGAGGGGAAGGGTTAGAGTGAGCTTTAGGCTGAGGGTGAGGGTGAGGGTTTCGGTTAGTTAAAGGTTAGGGTTAGGGTGAGGATTAGGGTGAGGGTGAGGATTAAGCTGAGGTTAGGTTCAGGGTGAGGGTTCGGGTTAGGGTTATGGTGAGGGTTAGGGTTAGGATGATATTTAGGGTGAAGGTGAAGGTTAGAGTGAGGGTGAGGGTTAGGGTTAGGGTTAGGTTTAATGTGAGGCTGAGGGTTAGGAATAGGAATAGGATTAGGGTTAGGGTTCAGCTGAGGGTGAGGATCAGGGTGTGGGTGAAGGTCAGGGTCAGGGTTACGTTTAGGGCTAGAGTGAGGGTTACGGTTATTTTGAAGGTTATGGTTAGGGTTAGGGTGAGGGTAAGGGTTAGGGTGAGGGTTAGGGTGAGTGTGAGGGTTTGGAATAGGGTTTGGGTTAGGGTTGGGGTGAGGGTTAGGGTTTGGGTGATGTTTAGAGTGAGGGTGAGGGTTAGGGTGAGGATGAGGGTGCGGTTGAGGGTGAGGGTTCCGTTGAGGGTGAGGGTTAGGGTGTGAGTGAGGATTAGGGTTAGGGTGAGGGTTAGGTTGAGGGTGAGGGTGAGGCTAGGGTTAGGGTTTGTGTTAGAGATAGGGTGAGTTTGAGAGTGAGGGTTAGGTTTAGGATTAGGGTGAGTGTTAGGGTTAGGTTGAGGGTTAGGTATATTGTAAGGGTTAAGGTAAGGGTGAGGGTGGGTGTTAGGGTTAGGTTTAGGGTTAGAGTTAAGGTGAGCGTGAGGGTGAGGGTTATGATTAGGTTAGGATTAGGGTTAGGTGAAGGTGAAGGAGAGGGTGAGTGTGAGGGTTAGGTTTAGGGTGAGGTTTAGGCTTATGGTTAGGGTTAGTGTGAGGGTTAGGATTAGGGTTGGGGTTAGGATGAGGGTTAGGCTGAGGGTTAGAGTTAGGATTAGGGTGAGGTTTAGGGCTAAGTTTAGGGTTAGGATAAGGGTTAGGCTGAGGGTTAGGGTTAGGGTTAGTGTTAGGGATTGGCTTAGGGTTAGGGTAAGAGTTAGGGTGAGGGTAAAGGTTAGGGTGAGAGTTAGAGTGAGGGTGAGGGTTAGGGTTAGGGTGAGTGTTAGGGTAAAATTTAGGTTTAGGGTTAGGGTTAGGGTGAGGATAAGGGTGTGAGTAAGTGTTCGGGTGAGGTTTAGGGTGAGGGTGAGGGTTAGCGTCAAGGTTAGCTTTAGGGTGAGGGTTAGGGTTTGGGTAAGTGTTAGGGTGAGGTTTAGGGTGAGGGTTAGGGTTAGGGTTAGGGTGAGGGTAAGTGTTAGGGTGAGGATTAGTGTGAGTCTGAGGGTTAGGGTTAGCATTATGGTGATGGTTAGGGTTAGGGTTAGGATTAGAGTTAGGGTGAGAGTAAAGCTTAGGGTGAGGGTTAGGGTGAGGTTGAGGGTTAGTGTTAGGGTGAGTGGGAGGGTAAGTGTGAGTGTGAGGACTAATTTTAGGGTTAAGATTAGGGTGAGTGTTAGGGTTATTGTGAGGGTGAGGGTGAGGGTTAGGTTCAGTATTAGGTTTAGGGTTAGTGTGAGGGTTAGTGATAGGGTTTGTGTTAGGGTGAGGGTCAGAGTTAGGGTTAAGGTGAGGGTTAGTCTGAGAGGTAGGGTTAGGGTTAGGGTGAGGGTTAGGCTTAGTGTGAGGGTGAGGGATAGGTTTAGGGTTAGGGTGAGGGTGAGTTTGAGGGTGAGGGTTTGGGTTAGGGTGAGGGTTAGTGTTAGGGGGATTGCTAGGTTGAGGGTTAGGGTTTGGGTGAGGGTGAGGTTTTCGGTTAGGTAAGGTTTAGGGTTAGGGTTAGGGTGAGGATTAGGGTGAGGTTGTGGGATAGGTTTAGGTTGAGGGTGAGGGTCAGGGTTAGTGTTAGGATGAGGGTTAGCGTTAGGCTTAGGGTGAGTGTGAGGGTTCCGGTGAGGGTTCGGGTGAGGGTTAGGTGTAGGTTAAGGTTCGGTTTTGGGTGAGGGTTAGGGTGACAGTGAGTGTTAGGGTTAGGGTGAGGTTGAGTGAGAAGGTTAGGGTTAGGTTTAGGGATAGGATTAGGGTTAGGTTTAGGGTAAGGGTTAAGGTTAGGTTGAGGGTTAGGTTTAGGGTTAGGGATAGGGTTAGGGTGAGGTTAGGTTGAGGGTGAGGGTTAAGCTGTGGTTAGGGATTGGGTGATGGTTAGGGTTAGGGTGATGTTTAGTGTGAGGGTGAGTGTTCGTTGAGGGTGAGGGTGAGGGTTAGTGTTAAGGTTAGGTTTAGGTTGAGGGTGATTGTGAGGGTGAGGATTAGGAATAGGATTAGGGTTATGGTTAAGCTGAAGCTGAGGGTCAGGGTGAGGGTGAAGGTTAGGGTCAGGGTTAGGATTAGGGTTAGAGTGAGGGTTACGGTTAGTGTGAGGATAATGGTTAGGGTTAGGGTGAGGGTAAGGATTAGGGTGTGAGTAAAGTTTAGGGTGAGGATTAGGGTGAGTGTGAGGGTTTGGATTAGGGTTTGTATTAGAGTTAGGGTGAGGGTTAGGATTTGGGTGATGTTTAGAGTGAGGGTGAGGGTTAGGGTGAGGATGAGGGTTCGGGTGAGGGTTCGGGTACGGTTGAGGGTGAGGGTTAGGGTGTGGGTGAGGATTAGGTTTAGGGTGAGGGTTAGCATTAGGCCTAGGTTTAGGGTTAGGTTGAGGGTTAGGGTTAGGGTTAGGGTGAGGGGTAGGGACAGGGGTAGGGTCAGGTTTAGGGTGAGGTTTAGGGTGAGTGTGAGGGTTAGGGTGA
This sequence comes from Dipodomys merriami, assembly GCF_024711535.1. NCBI lineage: Eukaryota > Metazoa > Chordata > Mammalia > Rodentia > Heteromyidae > Dipodomys > Dipodomys merriami. The sequence continues at coordinate 1,600,078 of NW_027202716.1, read as the reverse complement.
GGGTGAGTGTGAGGGTTAAGGTTAGGTTTTAAGTTAGATTTAGGGTGAGATTGAGGGTGAGGGTTAGGTTTAGGATTAGGGTGAGGGTTAGGGTTAGGTTGAGGGTTAGGGATAGTGTTAGGGTTAGGGTAAGGGTGAGGGTGAGTGTTAGGTTTAGGTTTAGGGTTAGAGTTAGGGTGAGGGTGAGGGTGAGGGTTAGGATTAAGTTACATTTAGGGTTAGGCTGAGGGTGATCGAGAGGATGAGGGTGAGGCTTAGGGTTAGGTGAGGTTTAGGTTTACGGTTAGGGTTAGGGTGAGGGTTAGGATTAGGGTTATGGTTAGGATGAGGGTTAGGCTAAGGGTTAGGGTTAGGGTTAGGGTGAGGTTTAGGGCTAGGTTTAGGGTTAGGATAAGGATTAGGCTGAGGATTAGGGTTCGGGTTAGTGTGAGGGTTAGGTTTAGTGTTAGGGTAAGAGTTAGGGTGAGGGTAAACTTTAGGGTGAGGGTTAGGGTGAGGGTGAGGTTTAGGGTTAGGGTGAGGGTTAGTGTCAATTTTAGGTTTAGGGTTAGGGTTAGAGTGAGGGAAAGGGTGTGTGTAAGTGTTAGGGTGAGGTTTAGAGTGAGGGTGAGGGTTAGCGTCAAGGTAAAGGTTAGGGTTAGGGTTAAGTTGAGGGTTAGGGTTTGGGTGAGTGTTAGGGCGAGTTTTAGGGTGAGGGTGAGGGTTAGGGTGAGGGTAAAGGGTTAGGGAGAGGGTTACGGTGAGGCTGACAGTTATGGTTAGCATTAGGGTGAGGGTGAGGGTTAGGGTGTAGTTTTGGGTTAAGGTTAAGGATAGAGTGAGGATTAGGGTTAGGGTTAGGTTGAGGGTGAGGGTTAGGGTGAGGGGTAACATTAGAGTTTGGGTGAGGGTTAGGTTTAGTGTGAGGATTAGGGTTGGTTTAGGGTGACGGTAAGGGTTAGGGTGACGGTTAGGTTGAATGTGAGGTAGGATGAGGGTTAGGGTTAGGGTGAGGGTTAGGGATAGGTTTAGGGTTAGGGTGAGGGTTAGGGTTAGGATAAGAGTTAGGGTGACGGTAAGGCTTCGGGTGAGGGTTAGGGTGAGGGTTAGGGTTAGGATTAGTGTTAAGGTGACGGTAAGGCTTCGGGTGAGGGTTAGGTTGAGGATGAGAGTTAGGGTTAGGGTGAGGGTGAGGGTAAGTGTTAGCGTGAGGACTAGGGTTAGGTTTAGGATTAGGGTGAGTGTTAGGTTATGGTGAGGGTGAGGCTGAGGGTTAGGTTCATTATTAAGGTTAGGGTTAGTGTGAGGGTTAGTGATAGTGTTAGGGTTAGGGTGAGGGTTAGAGTTAGGGTAAAGGTGAGGGTTAGTCTGAGAGGTAGGGTTAGGGTTAGGGTGAGAGTTAGGCTCAGTGTGAGGGTTAGGATTAGGGTGAGCGTAAGGATTAGGTTTAGGGTTAGGGTGAGGGTGAGTGTGAGGGTGAGGGTTAGGGTTATGGTGAGGGTTAGTGTTAGGGGGTGGGCTAGGTTGAGGGTTAGGTTGAGGGTGAGAGTGAGTGTGAGTTTTTCGGTTAGATAAGGTTTAGGGTTAGGGTTAGGGTGAGGATTAGGGTGAGGTTGTGGGTTAGGGTTAGGGTGAGGGTGAGGATGAGGGTGAGGGTTAATGTTAGGATGAGGGTTAGGGATAGGGTTAGTTTGAGGGTGTGGGTGAGGGTGAGGGTTAGGCTTAGCGTTAGTGTGAGGTTTAGGTTTACGGTGAGGGTAATGGTTAGGGTGTGGGTTAGGGTTAAGGTTAGGTTGAGGGTTAGTGTTAGGTTGATGTTTATTGTGAGAGTGAGTGTTAGGGTGTGGGTGAGTGTTCGGGTAGAGTTAGGATTCGGGTTAGGGTTAGGGATAGGGTTAGGGTTTGGGTAAAGTTCAGGGTGAGGGTGATGATTAGGGTTACTGTGAGGGTTAGGGTTAGGTTTAGGGTTAAGATGAGGTTTAGGCTGAGGGTTAGGTTTAGGTTTAGGGTAAGTGTGAAGTTTCAGGTTAGGGTGAGGGTTGGATTTAGGTTTAGGGTTAGTATAAGGGATAGGGTGAGGGTTAGGGTTACGGTTAATATGAGTGTTAGGTTTAGGGTTAGGGTTTCGGTTAGGTTGACGGTAATGGTTCGGGTGAGGGTTAGGGTGAGGCTCAGGGATAGGTTTAGGGTGAGGGTTAGGTTGAGTGTTAGGATTATGGTTATGGATAGGGTAAGGCTGAGGGGGAAGGAGAGGTTGAGGGTGAGCGTTAGGATTAAGTTTACTGATAGGGTGAGCATTTGGGTTAAGGTTAGATTTAGGGTGAGGGTTAGGCTCAGGGGTAGGGTTAGGGTTAGGTTGAGGGTTAGGTTTAGTGTGAGGTTTAGGTTTAGGGTTAGAGTGAGGGTTAGGTTTAGTGTGTTGGTGAGGGTTAGGCTTAGGTTGAGGGTAAGGGTTAGGGTGAGGGTTAGGGTGAGGGTGATGTTTAGGGTTAGCCTTAGGTTTAAGGTTAGGGTTAGGATGAGGTTAGGGTGAGGGAGAGAGTGAGGGTGAGGGTAAGGGTTATGATGAGGGTCAGGTTTAGTGTGAGGGTGAGGGTTAGGTTTAGTGTGAGGTTGAGGGTTAGGTTTAGGGTGAGTATTAGGGTTAGGGTAAGGGTGAGGGTTAGGGTTAGGGTTAGGGTGAGGGTGAGGGTCAGGGTGAGGGATAGGTTTATGTTGAGGATTAGATTTAGGGTGAGGTTTAGAGTTTGGGTTAGGGTGAGATTTAGGGTTAGGGTGATGTTTATTGTGAGGGTGAGTGTTAGGGTGAGTGTGAGTGTTCGGGTGAGGGTGACTGTTCGGGTGAGGGTGACGATTAGGGTGTGGTTGAGGGTTAGGGTTAGTATGAGAGTCAGGGTGAAGTGTAGGGATAGGGTTAGGGTGAGGGTTAGGGTTAGTGTGAAGGTTAGAGTTAGGGTTACGGTTAGGGTTAGCGTTAGTGTGAGGATAAGAGTTAGGGTGTGGGTTAGTGTGAGGGTGAGGGTTATGGTGAGGTTTAGGCTTAGGATGAGGGTTAGTATTAGGGTTAGTGTGAGGATTAGTGTTAGGGTGATGTTTAGGGTGAGGTTGAGGGTTAGTGTGAGGGTGAGAGTGAGGGTGAGGGTTAGGGTTAGGTTTAGGGTGAGGGTGTGGGTTAGGGTTAGGATTAGTGTTAGGGTTAGGCTGAGGGTGAGGATGAAAGTGAGTGTGAGGTTTAGGGATTGGGTTAGTATTAGGTTAAAGTTAGTTTTAGGGTGAGGGTTAGGGTTAGATATATTGTTAGGGTTAGGGTTTGGGTTAGTTAGGGTGAGGGTGAGGGTTAGCGTTAGGGTTAGGGTTAGGGTTAGGGTGAGGGTGGGGTTCAGGGTTAGGGTTAGGATTATGTTTAGGGTAAGCCTGAGGGGGAAGTGGAGGTTGAGTGTGAGGTTTTGGTTTATGGTTACGGTTAGCGTGAGGGTTACAGTTAGGTTTAGGTTTAGTATAAGGGCTAGGCTGAGGGTAAGGGTTAGGGTTAGTGTGAGTGTTAGGTTTAGGGATAGGGTTTGGGTTAGGTTGAGGGTAAAGTTTAGAGTGAGAGTTATGGAGAGGATGAGGGTTAGGGTTACCGTGAAGGTTCGGGTGAGGGTTAGGGTTAGGGTTATGGTTAGGGGTAGCGTGAGGGTTAGGGTGAAGGTTAGGTTTAGGGTTAGGGTTCGGGTGTGTGTTAGGTTGTGGGTAAGTGTTAGGGTGAGGATTAGGGTGAGGGTGAGGGTTAATAGGAGGGTGAGGGTTAATGTTAGCATTAGGGTTAGGGCGAGGGTGAGGGTTAGGGTTAGGTTGAGGGTTAAGGTGAGGGTTAGGGTTAAGGTTAGGGATAGGGTGAGGATTAGGGTTAGAGTTAGGAATAGGGTGAGGGTTAGGCTGAGGGGTAGTGTTAGGTTTAAGGTGAGTGTTAGGTTTAGTGTGAGGATTAGGTTTAGGTTTAGGGTGAGGTTTAGGTTTATTGCGAGGGTTAGGGTTAGTGTTAGGGTGAAGGTAAGGGTTAGGTTGAGGTTTACGGTGAGGGTGAGGTTTAGGGTTAGCATTAGGTTTAGGTTTAAGGTTAGGATGAGGGTTAGGGTTAGGGTGAGGGTGAGGGTGAGGGTGAGGCTTATGTTTAGGATGAGGGTTAGGGTTAAGGTGAGGGTTCGGGTTAGGTTTAGGGTGAGGGTTAGGGTCAGGGTAAGGGTTAGGGTGAGGGTTAGGGTTATGGTTAGGTTTAGTGTGAGGGTCAGGGTGAGGGTTAGGGTTAGGTTGAGGGTTAGGTTTAGGGTTAGTGTTAGGGTGAGGGTGAGGGTTATGGTCAGGGTTAGGTGGAGGATAATGGTGAGGGTTAGGGTTAGGATAAGTGTTAGGGTTAGGGTTAGGCTGAGGGTGAGGGTGAAAGTGAGGGTGAGGGTTAGGGTTAGGGTTAGGGTGAGGGGTAGTGTGAGGGGTAATGTTAGGTTTAGGGTGAGGATTAGGTTTAGGGTGATGTTTAGGGTGAGGGTGAGGGTTAGGGTGAGGGTGAGGGTGAGGGTGAAGGTTAGGGTTAGGGTTATGTTTAGGGTGAGGCAGAGGGTTAGTGTTAGGAATAGGATTAGGGTTAGGGTTAAGTTGAGCCTGAGGGTAAGGGTGAGGGTGAAGGTTAGGGTCAGGGTTAGGATTAGGGTTAGAGTGAGGGTTATGGTTAGTGTGAGGGTTATGTTGAGGGTTAGGGTGAGGGTAAGGGTTAGGGTGAGAGTAAAGTTTAGGGTGAGGGTTAGGGTGAGTGTGAGGGTTTGGATTAGGGTTTGTGTTAGGGTTAGGGTGAGGGTTAGGTTTTGGTTGATGTTTAGAGTGAGGGTGAGGGTTAGGTTGTAGGTGAGGATTAGGTTTAAGGTGCGGGTTAGCGTTAGGGGTAGGTTTAGGGTTAGGTTGAGGGTTAGGGTTAGGGTTAGGGTGAGGAGTAGGGACAGGGGTAGGGTCAGGTTTAGGGTGAGATTTAGGGTGAGTGTGAGGGTTAGGTTGAGGGTGAGGGTGAGGGTTAGGGTTAGGGTTTGCGTTAGACTTAGGGTGAGTTTGAGGGTGAGGGTTAGATTTAGGATTAGGGTGAGGGTTAGGGTTAGGTTGAGGCTTAGGGATGGTGTTAGGGTTAGGGTAAGGGTGAGGTTGAGTGTTAGATTTAGATTTAGGGTTAGAGTTAGGGTGAGGGTGAGAGTGAGGGTTAGGATTATGTTATTATTAGGGTTAGGCTAAGGGTGATGGAGAGAGTGAGGGTGAGGGTTAGGGTTAGGGTGAGTTGGAGGGTGAGGGTTAGGTTTAGGATTAGGATTAGGTTTAGGGTTAGGGGGAATGTTATAGTGTGGGTGAGGGTTCAGGTTCGGGTGAGGGTTAGTGTGTGGGTGAGGGTTAGGGTTAGGGTGAGGATTAGGTTTAGGCTTAGGGTTAAGGCTATGGTGAGTGTATAGGTTAGGGTTAGGTTTAGTGTGAGGATGAGGGTTAGGTTTAGTTTTAGGGTTAGGGTGAGGGTTAGGGTTAGGGTTACGGTTAGGGTTAGGGTGAAGGTTAGGGTGATTGTGTGGTTTATGGTTAGCATTAGGTTTAGAGTTAGGGTTAGGATGAATGTTAGGTTTATGTTTAGGGTTAGGGTTAAGGTGAGGGTGAGGGTTAGGGTTAGGTTTAGGGTTATGGTTAGTTTTAGGGTGAGGGCAAGGGTGAGGGTGAGGTTTAGGGTGAGGGTGAGGGGGATGGGGAGGTTTTCATTTAAGTAAGTTTTAGGGTTAGGGTTAGGGTGAAGTGTAGGGTGAGGGTGTGGGTTGGGGTTAGGGTTAGGGTGAGGCTGAGGGTGAAGGTTAGTGTTAGGATGAGGATTAGGGTTAGGGTGAGGGTGAGGGTGAGGGTAAGGGTTAGGGTTAGGGTTAGTGTGAGAGTTAGGGTTACGGTGAGGGTTAGGGTTAGGGTGAGGAGTAGGGTTAGGGTTACTGGGAGGGTTATGGTTGGGTGATGTTTAGTGGGAGGGTGACGGTTAGGGTGAGGGTGAGTGTTCTTTTGAGAATTAGGGTTAGGGTTAGGGATTGGCTTAGTGTGAGGGTAAGTGTTAGGGTGAGGGTTAGGGTGAGGGTGAGGTTTATTGTTAGGGTGAGTGTTAGGTTTAGGGTTATGATGAGGGTGAGGGTTAGGGTGAGCCGTAGGTTTAGGGTTAGGGTTAGTTTGCGGGTTAGGGTCAGGGTTAGGGTGAGGTTAAGGTTGAGGGTGAGTTTTAGGGTTAGGGTGAGGGTAAGGTTTAGGGTGAGGGTTAGGGTGAGGGTTAGGGTTAGGGTTAGTGATAGGGTAAGGATTAGTGTTAGTGTAAGAGTTAGGGTGAGGGTAAGGTTTAGGGTTAGTGTGAGGATAAGGGTTAGGGTGAGGATTAGGGTGAGGGTGAGGGTTAGGGTTAGGGTTATGGTTAAGGTGAGGGTTAGGGTGAGATGTAGGTTTACGATTAGGGTTATTTTGCGGGTTAGGGTGAGGGTAAGGATTAGCGTGAATTTTAGGTTTAGGGTGAGGGTAATGGTTAGGGTGAGGGTAAGGGTTAGGTTGAGGGTTAGGGTGAGGTTTCGGGTTAGGGTTAGGGATAGGATGAGGATTAGGGTTAGTGTGAGGGTTAGGATTAAGTTTATTGTGAGGATAAGGGTTAGGGTGAGGGTTAGAGTGAGGGTGTGGTGTTGGGTTAGTGTTAAGGATAGGGTGAGCGTAAGGGTGAGGGTTAGGTTTAAGGTGAGGTTTATGGTGAGGTTTAGGGTGAGGGTGAGGGTCGGTTGAGGGTTAGGGTTAGGATTAGTGTTAGGGTTAGGGTGAGGGCTAGGATGAGTGTGAGGTTTGGGTGAGGGTGAGGGTGAGTGTTTCAGTTATGTAACTGTTAGGGTTAGTGTGAGGATTAGGGTGAGGGTGAGGGTTAACCTGAGGTTAGGTTTAGCCTGATGGTTAGGGTTAGGGTTAGGGTGAGGGTTAGGGTTAGGGTGATGGTTAGGGTGAGGGTGAGGCTGAGAGTTAGGATTAGGAATAGGGTTAGTGTTAGGGTCAGGCTGAGGTGAGGGTCAGGGTGAAGGTGAAGGTTCGGTTTAGGGTTATAGTTAGGGTGAGGGTTAAGCTAAGTGTGTGGGTTAGGGTTAGGTTTATGTTTAGTGTGAGCGTTAGGATTATATTTAGGGTTAGCATAAGGGTTAGGCTGAGGGTTAAGGTTAGGGTTAGTCTGAGGGTTAGGTGTAGGGTTAGGGTAAGTGTAAAGTTTAGGGTGAGGGTTAGGGTGAATGTGAGGGTTAGGATTAGGGTGAGGGTTAGGGTGAAGGTTAGGTTTACGGTTAGGGTAGGGTGAAGGTTAGGGTGTGGGTTAGTGTAAGGGTGAGGGTTAGGGTGAGGGTTAGGGTGAGGGTTAGGATTAGGGTTAGCATTAAGTTTAGGGTGAGGGTGAGGGTTAGGGTGAGGGTTTGGGTTAAGGTTAAAGATAGGGTGAGGATTAGGTTTAGGGTTAGGTTTAGGGTGAGGGTTAGGAGGAGGGGTAGGCTTAGGGTTAGGGTGAAGGTTAGGTTTAGTGTGAGAGTTAGTGTTAGGGTTAGGGTGATGGTAAGGGTTAGTGTGAGGGTTAGGGTGAGTGTGAGGTTAAGGGTTAGCATTAGGTTTAGCCTTAGGTTTAGGATGAGTGTTAGGGTTAGGTTTAGGGTTAGGGTGAGGGTGAGGGCGAAGGTTAGAGTTAGGATGAGGGTAGGGGTTAGGGGTAGAGTGAGGGTTAGGGTTAGGGTTACTGTGAGGGTTAGGATTATGGTGAGGTTTAGGGTGAGGGTGAGGGTTAGGTTTAGCATTAGGGTGAGGGTTATCTTTAGGGTCATGATTAGTGTCCGGGTGAGGGTTAGGATGAGGGTGAGTGTTCTGCTGAGAGTTAGGATTAGGGTTAGGATCAGGGATAAGTTTAGTGTGAGGGTAAGGGTTAGGGTGAGTGTTAGGGTGAGGGTCAAGTTTAGGGTTAGGGTGAGCGTTAGGGTTAGGGTTAGGGTTATATTTAGGGTGAGGGTTAGGGTGAGCGGTAGGTTTAGGGTTAGGGTTAGTTTGTGGGTTATGGTGAGGGTAAGGGTTAGGGTGAGGATTAGGTTTAGGATGAGGGTTAGGGTTAGGGTAAGGGTAAGGGTTAGGTTGAGAGTGAGTGTGAATGTGAGGGTTAGGGTTAGCATTAGAGTTAGGTGAGGGTGAGGGATAAGGTGAGGTTTAGTTTGAAGATGATGATTAGGGTTAGTGTGAGGTTTAGGGTGAGGGTTAGTGTTAGGGTTTGGGTTAGGGTGAGGGTGAGGTATAGGGTGAGGGTTAGTGTTAGGGTGAGGGTTAGGGATAGGGTTAGAGTTAGGGTGAGGATGAGGGTGAGTGTTAGGTTTAGGTTTAGGGTGAGTGTGAGGGTGAGAGTTAGGATTAGGAATAGGGTTAGGGTTAGGATTAGGGTTAGGCTGAGAGTGAGGGTCAGGGTTATGGTGAGGGTTAGGGTTTGGGTGATGTTTAGGGTGAGGATGAGGGTTAGGTTGAGGATGCGGGTTTGGGTGAGGGTGAGGTATCAGGTTAGGGTGTGGGTGGGATTAGGGTTATGGTGAGGGTTAGCATTAGGTTTAGGGTTAGTGTGACAGTGAGGGTGAGGGGTAGGGTTAGGGTTAGGTTGAGTGTTAGGGTTAGGATAAGGGTGATGGTTAGGGAGAGGGGTAATGTTAGGGTTAGGGTGAGGTTTAGGATGAGTTTGAGGGTTAGGGTTAGGTTGAGAGTTAGGTTTAGGGTTAGGGTTACGGTGAGGGTTAGGGTTAGAGTTAGGGGTAAGGTGAGTTTGAGGGTGAGGGTTAGGTTTAGGTTTAGACTTAGAGTTAAGGTTATGGTGAGGGTAAGTGTTAGCGTGAGGTTTAGTGTGTGGATGAGGATTAGGGTTATTATTACGGCTAGGGTGAGGGTTAGGGTTAGGGTTAGCGTTAGGGTGAGGGTGAGGTATAGGGTGATGTTTTCGGTTAGGGTGAGGGTTAAGGATAATGTTAGGTTAGGGTGAGGGTGAGGGTGAGTTTTAGGTTTAGGTTTAGGTTTAGAGTTAGGGTGAGGATGAGAGTGAGGGTTAGGATTAGTGTTAGGGTTAGGGTTAGGATGAGGGTTAGGCCGAGGGTTAGGGTTAGGGTTAGGGGTAGCATAATGTTTAGGTTGAGGGTTAGGGTTAAGCTTAGGGATAGGGTTAGGGTGAGGGTTAGGCTGACGGTAAGTGTTAGGGTGAGGTTTAGGGTGAGGTTGAGAATTAGGCTTAGCATCTTTCTTAGGGTGAGGTTTAGGCTTAGGTATAGCATTAGGGTTAGGGTTAGGGTTATGGTGAGGGTTAGGATTAAGGCTAAGGTTAGGGTGAGGTTTAGTTTTAGCATTAGGTTTAGCGTTAGGGTGAGGGTTTGGGTATTGTGAGGGTTACCTTTCATGTGCGGGTTAGGGTAAGGGTTAGATTTAGGATGAGGGTTAGGGTTGGTGAGAGGTATAGGGTGAGGGTGGGTGTTAGGGTTAGCGTCAGCGTTAGGGTGAGGGTGAGGTTTTGAGTTAGGTTAGACTGACGGTGAGGGTGATGGTTAGGTTTGGTGTTAGTGTTAGTGTTAGGGTTAGGTTTAGGGTTAGGGTGAGGGTTAGGGTGAGGGTTAGGTTGTTGGTAAGTGTTAGAGTGAGGGTTAAAATGAGGGTGAGGGTTAGGGTAAGGATGAGGGTAAGGGTTAGTTTGAGGGTTAAGGTGAGGGTGAGGGATAGGGTTAGCATTAGGGTTAGGTTTAGGGTTAGGGTGAGCGATCGGGATAGGGTTAGGGTTAGGGTTAGGGTGAGGGTGAGGGTTGAGGCTGAGGGTGACGTTGAGGGTTAGGGATAGGGTTAGGGTGAGGGTGAGGGTGTGGGTGAGGGTTAGGGTTAGGATTAGTGTTAGGGTTAGGGTTTCGCTGAGGGAGAGCTTGAGGGTGAGTGATAGGGTTAGGTTTAGGTTTAGGGTGAGGGTTAGGTTTAGTGTGAGTGTTAGGATTAGAGGAGGTTTAGGTTTACGGTTAGGGTGCGTGTTAGTGTGAGGTTTAGGGTTAGGGTTAGGTTTAGGTGAGGGTTAGGGTGAGGGTTAGGGTTAATGTTAGGGTTAGGTTGAGGGTGAGGGTAAGTGTGACGTTGAGAGTTAGGGTTAGGATTTAGGGTTAGGGTTAGTTATAGGGTGAGGCTTAGGGTGAGGGGTAAGGCTAGGGTTAGGAAGAGGGTTAGGGTTAGTGTGAGGGTTAGAGTTATGGTTAGGGTTAGGGTGAGGCTATGGATTAGGGTGAGGTTTAGTGTGAGGGTGAGGGTTAGTGTGAGCGTTTTTGTTAGGTTTAGCATAAGGTTTATGGTGAGGTCTAATGTGAGGTTGCGGGGTAGGGAGAGGGAGAGGGTGAGGGAGAGCGTGTCAGTTAGGTAAGGGTTAGGATTCGGGTCAGAGTGAGGATTAAGGTGAGGGTTAGTGATAGGATGAAGTTTAGGGTTAGGCTGATGGTTAGGGTTAGTGTGAGGTTTAGGGTTAGGGTTAGGGTTAGAGTGAGGTTTAGGGTTCGGGTTTGCATTATGGTTAGGGTGAGGGTTAGGGTGATTTTAAGGGTTAGGGATAGGGTTAGGGTTAGTGTTAGGGTGAGCGTTAGGGTTAGGATTAGGTTTAGTATGATGGTTAGGGTAAGGGGTAGGGTTAGGGTTAGGGTGAATGTTAGGATTAGGGAGAGGGTTAGGGTTAGGGTTAGGGTGAGGTTAAGGATTAGGGTGAGGTTGAGGGTTAGTGTTAGGTTTAGGGTGATGGTGAGGGTGAGGGTTAGGGTTAGGTTTAGGCTTAGTTTGAGGGATAGGATGAGGGTTTTGTTTAGTGTTAGTGTTAGGGTTAGGGTGAGGTTTAATATTAGTGTGAGGGTTAGGGTGAGGTTGAGGGTGAGAGTAAGGGTTTGGGTGAGGGTTAGAGTGAGTTTTAAAGTTCTGGTTAGGGCTAGGGTGAGGCTTATGGTGAGGGTCAGGGTTAATGTTATGTTTAAGGTGAGGTTTAGGGTTATGGTTAGGGTTTGGGTGAGGATTAGGGTGAGGGTGGGATTAGGATGAAGGTTAGGGTTAGAGTGAGTATTAGGGTTAGGGTTAGGGTTAGATTAAGGTTTAGGGTGAGGGTTAAGATAAGGATTAGGGTTAGGGTAAGGGTGGGTGTGAGGGTTAAAGTGAGGGTTAGGGTGAGGGTTAGGGTTAGGGTTAGGCTGAGCGTGAGGGAAAGGGTTTGGATGAGTGTGAGTGTTAGGGTGTTGGTGACGGTTAGGGTTAGAATGAGGGTTAAGTTGACGTTGAGGTTTAGGGTGAGGGTTAGGGTTAGGGTTAGGGTGAGCGATAGCATGAGGGTTAGGGTTAGGGTGAGTGTGAGGATTAGGATTAGGGTTACCCTTAGGGTTATGGTGAGAGTATGTGTTAGGGTGAAATTTAGGGTGAGGGTGAGGGTTAGGGATAGCATTAGGGTTAAGGTGAGGGTTAGGGTTAGGGTTAGGGTGAGGGTGAGGGTTAGGGTGATGTTTAGGGTGAGGGTAAGGGTGAGGGTGTGGGTGAGGGTTAGGGTATAGTTGAGGGTTAGTTTTAGATTGAGGGTTAGGGTGACGGTGAGGGTTAGGGTGAGAGTGTGGAAAAGGGTTAGGTTAGGTTCAGGGTGTGGGTTAGGGTTAGGTTTAGGGTGAGGGTTTGAGTTAGTGTACGGGTTAGTGTTTGGGTTAGTGTGAGGAAAAGGGTTAGGGTGAGGATTAGGATGAGAGTAAGATTTAGGGTTAGGTTTAGCTTTAGGGTTAGGATTCGGTTTAGGGTTAGGGTTCGGGTTAGGGTTAAGTTGAGGGTGAGGGTTAGAGTTAGGGTTCGGGTGAGGGTTAGGTTTGGGGTGTGTTAGGGTTACGGTTAGGGTGAGAGTGAGGTTGAGGGTTGGGTTTCAGGTGAGGGTTAGGGTGTGGGTGACGGTTAGTGTTAGGGTGAGGTTCAAGGTGACAGTGAGGGTTAGGATGAGGGTGATGGTTAGAGTTAGTGTGAGTATTAGGTTTAGGGTTAGGGTTAAGGTTATGGAGAGGGTAAGGCTCAGGGTGAGGTTTAGGGTTAGGCTGAGAGTTAGGGTTAGCGTTAGGGTTACGGTGAGGGATAGGGTTAGCGTTAGTGTTAGGGTGAAGTTGAGGGTTAGGATTAGGGTTAGGATGAGGTTTAAGTTTAGGGTGAGGGTTAGGGATAGGGTTTGGGTTATGGTGAGGGTTAGGGTTAGGGTTACGTTTTGAGTTGGGTGAGTATTAGGGTGAGCTTTAGGGTTAGGATTAGGGTTATGGTTAGTGTTAGGCAGAGGGTGAGGGTGAGGATGAGGGTTAGGGTTAGTGTCAGGTTTAGGGTTAGGGTTAGTGTGAGGGGTAGGGGTAGGGGTAGGGAGAGGGATAGAGTTAGGGTGAGGGATAGGGTGAAGGTTAGGGTCACTGGTAGGTTTAGGGTTAGGTTGAGATTTAGTGTTAGTGTGAGGGTTAGGGTTAGTGTTAGGGTGATGGTAAGGGTTACTGTGAGATTTAGGGTGAGGGTGACAGTTAGGGTTAGCTTAGGTTTAGGGTGAGGTGAGGTTTCGGGTTTGCACTAGGGTTAGGGTGAGGGTTATGGTGAGGGATAAGGTTAGGGCTAGGGTGAGGGTGAGGGTGAGGGTTAGGTTTAGGGTTATGTTGAGTGTTAGGTTTAGGGTGAGGGTTAGGGTTAGGGTGAGGTTTAGGGTGAGGGTGAGGGTGAGGGTAAGGGTGAGGGTGAGGGTTAGGGTTAGGTTTAGTGTGAGGATGAGGGTGAGGGTGAGGTTTAGGTTTAGGGTTAGGGTTAGGGTTAGATTTAGGGTGAGGGTGAGGGTTAGGGTTAGTGTGAGGGTGAGAGTGAGGGTTAGGGTTAGGGTTAGGATGAGTGTGAGTATTAGGGTTAGGGTTACCATTAGGGTTATGGTAAGGATATGGGTTAGGGTGAGGGTGAGGGTTAGGGTTAGCGTTAGGGTTAAGGTGAGGTTTAGGGTTAGGGTTAGGCTGAGTGTTACGGTTAGGTTGATGTTTAGGGTGAGGGTAAGGGTGAGGCTGAGGGTGAGGGTTAGGTTATAGGTGAGGGTTAGGTTTAGGGTGAGGGTAAGGGTGATGGTGAGGGTTAGGGTGAGGGTGTGGAAAAGGGTTAGGTTTCGTTTCAGGGTGAGGGTTAGGGTTAAGTTTAGGGTGAGGGTTAGTTTGAGGGTTTGAGTTAGTGTAAGGGTTAAGGTGTAGGGTTAGTGTGACGAAACGGGTTAGGGTGAGGATTAGGATGAGAGTAAGATTTAGGGTTAGGTTTAGCTTTAGGGTTAGGGTGAGGTTTAGGGTTAGGGTTCATGTTAGGGTTAAATTGAGGGTGAGGGTTAGAGTTAGGGTTCGGGTTCGGGTTAGGTTTGGGGTGAGTGTTAGGGTTACGGTTAGGGTGAGGGTGAAGGTGAGGGTTGGGTTTCGGGTGAGGGTTAGGGTGTGGGTGACGGTGAGTGTTAGGGTGAGGTTTAAGGTGACATTGAGGGGTAGGGTGAGGGTGATGGTTATAGTTAGTGTGAGTATTAGGTTCAGGGTTAGGGTTAAGGTTATGGAGAGTGTAAGGGTCAGGGTGGGGTTTAAGGTGAGGGTGAGGGTTAGGGTTAGGTTTAGGGTTAGGGTGTACTTGAGGGTTAGGATTAGGTTTAGGATGAGGTTTAGGGTTAGGGTGAGGGTTAGGGATAGTGTTAGGGTTATGGTGAGGGTTAGGGTTAGGGTTACGTTTTGAGTTAGGGTGAGTATGAGGGTGAACTTTAGGGTTAGGATTAGGGTTAGGGTTAGTTTTAGGCAGAGGGTGAGTGTGAGAGTGAGGGTTAGGGTTAGGGTGAGGTTTAGGGGTAGGGTTAGGGTGAGGGGTAGGGTTAGGGTTATGGAGAGGGATTGGGTTAGGGTAGGGATAGGGTGAGGCTTAGGGTCACAGGTAGGTTTAGGGTTAGGTTGAGGATTAGGGTTAGTGTGAGGGTTAGAGTTAGTGTTAGGGTGAGGATAAGGCTTACTGTGAGGTTTAGGGTGAGGGTGACAGGGTTAGCTTTAGGTTTAGGGTGAGGTGTGGTTTCGGGTTTGCATTAGGGTTAGAGTGAGGGTTATGGTGAGGGTTAGGGTTAGGGTTAGGGTGAGGGTGACGGTGAGGGTTAGGGTTAGGGTGAGGGTGAGGGTGAGGGTGAGGTTTAGCGTGAGGGTGAGGGTGAGGTTTAGGTTTAGGTTTTGGGTTAGGGTTAGGGGTAAATTTAGGGTGAGGGTGAGGGTGAGAGTTAGGATTAGGGTGAGGGTGAGTGTGAGGTTTAGGGTTAGGGTTAGTATCAGTTTGAGGGTTAGGGTTAATGTGAGGTTTAGGGTGAGGGTGAGGGTAAGGGTTAGTTTGAGGGTTAGGGTGAGGGTTAAAGTTAGAGTGAGGGGTAGAGGTAGGGTTAGGGTTAGGTTTAGCATTAGGATTAGGCTGAGGGTGAGGGTGAGGGTGAGGGTGAAGGTGAGGTTTAGAGTTAGGGTTAGGGTGAGGGTGAGGGTGAGGATTAGGTTTAGGGTTATGGTGAGTGTTAGGTTTAGGTTGAGTGTTAGGGTTAGGGTTAGGTTTAGGGTGAGGGTGAGGGTCAGGGTTAGGGTGAGGGTAAGGGTGAGGGTGAGGGTTAGGTTTAGGGTGAGGGTGAGGGTGAGGGTGAAGGTAAGTGTTAGGGTGAGGGTGAGGGTTAGGGTTAGGGTTAGTGTTAGTTTGAGGGTTAGGGTTAATGTGAGGTTTAGGGTGAGGGTGTGGGTAAGGGTTAGTGTGAGGGTTAGGGTGGGGGTGAGGGTTAGGGTTAGGGTCATGGTTAGCGTTAGGGTTAGTTTGAGGATTAGGGTGAGGTTTTGGGTTATGGTGGCTGTTAGGTATAGGCTGAGTGTTAGGTTTAGTGTTAGGGTGAGGGTTAGGATTAGTGTGGTATTTAGGCTGAGGGTGAGGCTGAGTGTGAGAGTTCGGGTTCTCATGAGGGTTAGCTTTTGGATGACGGTTAGGATTAGGATTAGGGTTAGGGTGAGGTTGAAGTCTAGGGTGAGTGTGAGGGGTAGGGTTAGGTTTAGTGTGATTTTTAGGTTTAGGGTTAGTGTTAGGTTAGGCTTATGGGGAGGGTTAGGGTGAGGGTTAGGTTTAGTATTAGGGTTAAATTTAGGGTGAGGGTTACGGTGAGGTTTAGGGTTAGGGTTATGATGAGGGTTAGGTTTAGAATGAGGGTTAGATTGAGCGTGAGGGTTAGGTTAGGGTTTGGGTAAGGGAAAGGGTGAGAGTTAGGGTTAGGTTGATGGTGAGGGTTAGGGTGAGAATTTTGGTTAGTGTTAGGTTTAGTGTTATTGTTAGTGTTAGTGTGAGGGTGATGGTTATGGTTAGGGTTAGTATTAGGGTGAGGTCTAGGGTGAGGGTGAGGGTTAGTGTTAGTGTTAGGGTTAGGTATAGGGTGAGTGTTAGTGTTATGATTTGGGTGAGGGTTAGGTTGAGCAGTAGGGTTAGGTTTAGGTTTAGTGTGAGAATTCGGATTAGGGTTAGGATTAGGGTTAAGGTGAGGGTCAGGGTTAGGTTGAGGGTTAGGGTTCGGGTGAAGTTTAGGGTTAGCATTAGGGATAGGGTGAGTGTTAGGGTGTGGGTAAGGGTCTGGGTAAGGGTTAGGGTGAGGGTGAGGGGTAGGGTTAGGTTTAGGGAGAAGGTTAGTGTTAGGGTGAGGGTTTGGGTTAGTTTGAGGGGTAGGGTGAAGTTGATTTTGAGGTTGAGAGTTAGGGTGAGGGTGATGGTGACGGTAAGGTTTAGGGATAGCATACGGGTTAGGGTTAGGGTGAGGGTTAGGGTTAGGTTGAGGGTTAGGGTGAGGGTGAGGGTGAGGGTGAGGGTTAGGGTTAGGGTCAGGTTTAGGATTAAGGTGAGGTTTAGGGTAAGGGATAGCGTTAGGGTGAGGGTTAGGTTTAGGGTTACGGTGAAGGTTAGGGTTAGGTTTAGGTTTAGGGTGAGGGTTAGTGTTAGGATTAGGGTGAGGATGAGGGTTAGGTTGAGGGGCAGGGTTAGGGATAGGATAAGGGTTAGGGTTAGGGTGAGGGTTAGGGTAAAGGTTAGGCTTAGAGTGAGGGTGAGGGTGAGGGTTAGGGAGAGGGGTAATGTTAGGGTTTGGGTGAGGTTTAGGTTGAGTGTGAGGGTTAGGGTTAGGTTGAGGGTTAGGGTTAGGGTGAGGGTTAGGGTTAGAGTTAGGGGTGGGTTGAGTTTGACGGTGAGGGTTAGGTTTAGGATTAGGATTAGTGTTAGGGTTAGGGTGAGCTTTAGTGTGTGGGTGAGGGTTAGGTTTAGGGTCAGGATTAGGTTTAGGCTTAGGGTTAAGTTTATGTTGAGGGTAAGTGTTAGGGTGAGGTTTAGTGTGTGGATGAGTGTTAGGGTTATTATTAGGGTTAGAGTGAGGGTTAGGGTGAGGGATAGACTTAGGGTTAGCGTTAGGGTGAGTGTGAGGTATAGGGTGAGTTTTAAGGTTAGGGTGAGGGTTATGGATAGTTTTAGGTTAGGGTGAGGGTGAGGGTGAGTGTTAGGTTTAGGTTTAGGCTTAGAGTTAGGGTGAGGGTGAAGGTGAGGGTTAGGGTTAGAATTAGGGTTAGGGTTAGGGTTAGGATGAGGGTTAGGATTAGGGTTAGGATGAGGTTTAGGGTTAGGGTGAGGGTTAGCGATAGGGTTAGAGTTATTGTGAGGGTTAGGGATAGGGTTACGATTTGAGTTAGCCTGAGTATGAGGGTGAGCTTTAGGGTTAGGAATAGGGTTAGGGTTAGTGATAGGCAGAGAGTGAGCATGAGGGTTAGGGTTAGGGTGAGGTTTAGGGTTAGGGTTGGGGTGAGGGTTAGGGTTAGGGTTAGGGAGAGGGTGAGGATTAGGGTGAGGGTTAGAGTTTAGGTTAGCATTAGCCTGAGTGTGAGGTATACAGTGAGCTTTAAGGTTAGGGTGAGGGTTAGGATAAGTTTTAGGTTAGGGTGAGGGTGAGGGTGAGTGTTAGATTTAGGTTTAGGTTTAGAGTTAGGGTGAGGGTGAGGGTGAGGGTTAGGGTTAGAATTAGTGTTAGGGTTAGGGTTAGGATGAGGGATATGATTAGGGTTGGATGAGGTTTAGGGTTAGGGTGAGGGTTAGGGATAGGGTTAGGGTTATTGTGAGGGTTAGGATTAGGGTTACGGTTTGAGTTAGGGTGAGTATGAGGGTGAGATTTAGGGTTAGGATTAGGGTTATGGTTAGTGTTAGGCAGATGGTGAGTGTGAGGGTTAGGGTTAGGGTGAGGTTTAGGGTTAGGGTTAGGGTGAGGGTAAGGGTTAGGGTTAGGGAGAGGGATAGGGTTAGGGTGAGGGATAGGGTGAGGGTTATGGTCACAGGTAGGTTTAGGGTTAGGTTGAGGGTTAGGGTTAGTGTGAGGGTTAGGGTTAGAATTAGGGTGAGGATAAGGTTTACTGTGAGGTTTAGGGTGAGGGAGACAGGGTTAGCTTTTGGTTTAGGGTGAGGTGAGGTTTCGGGTTTGCATTAGGGTTAGGGTGAGGGTTATGGTGAGGGTTAGGGTTAGGGTTAGTGTGAGGGTGAAGGTGATTGTTAGGTTTAGGGTTCTGTTGAATGTTAGGTTTAGGGTGAGGGTTAGGGTTAGGTTTAGGGTGAGGGTGAGAGTGAGGTTTAGGTTTAGGTTTAGGTTTAGGGTTAGGGTTAGGGTAAGGGTTAGGGTTAGGGTGAGGGTGAGGGTGATGGTTAGGGTTAGGTTTAGGGTGAGGGTGAGGGTGAGGGTTACACTGAGAGTGAGGTTCAGAGTTAGGGATAGGATTAGGTTTAGGGTTAGGGTGAGGCTGAGGTTGAGGGTGAGAGTGAGGATTAAGTTTAGGGTTAGGTTTATGGTGAGGGCTAGGATGAGGGTGAAATTTTCGGTTAGGAAAGTTTTAGGGTTAGGTTTAGTGTGAGGATTTGGGTGAGGGTGAGGTTTAAGATGAAGTTTATGGTTAGGGTGAGGGTTACGGTGAGGGTTGGGTTGTGGGTAAGTGTTAGCGTAAGGGTTAGAATGAGGGTGAGGGTTAGGGTTAGGGTGAGGGTAAGGGTTATTGTGAGGTTTAGGGTGAGGGTGACGTTTATGGTTAGTATTTGGGTTAGGGTGAGGTTTAGGATGAGCGATAGGGATAGGGTTAGGGTTAGGGTTAGGGTGAGAGTGAGGGTTAGGGTGAGGATGAGGGTGAGATTGAGGGTTAGGGTTAGAGGGAGGGTGAGGGTGTGGATGAGGCTTAGGGTTAGGATTAGTGTTAGGGTTAGCTTTTGGCTGAGGATGAGCTTGAGTGTGAGGGTGAGTTTTAGGTTTAGATTTAGGGTGAGGGTTACGGTTAGTGTGAAGGTTAGGGTTACCGTTAGGGTGAGTGTTAGTGTGAGGTTTAGGGTTAGGGTTAGGTTTAGGTGAGGGTTAGTGGTAATGTTAATGTTAGGTTGAGGGTGAGCGTTAAGGTGACAGTGAGAGTTAGTGTTCGGTTTAGGTTAGGGTTAGTTATTGGGTGAGGCTTAGGTTGAGGGGTAGGGTTAGTGTTAGGATGAGGGTTAGGGTTAGTATGAGGGTTAGAGTTAGGGTTAGGCTTAGAGTGAGGGTAAGGATTAGGGTGAGGTTTAGGGTGAGGGTGAGGGTTAGGGTTAGCTTTCGGGTTAAGTTGAGGGTGAGGTTTAGGGTTTGCATTCGGGTTTGGTTGAGGGTTAGGGTGAGGTTTAGGTTTAGGTTTAGGGTGAGTGTGAGGGTGAGAGTTCGGGTTAGGGTTATGGTGAGGGTTAAAATTAGGGTGAGGGTTAGGTTTAGGGTTAGGGGGAGAGTGAGGGTGAGGGTTAGGGTTCGGGTGATGGTGAGGGTTAGGGTGAGGCTTAGGGTTAGGTTTAGTGTGAGGGTGAGGTTTAGAGTGAGGGTTATTGTTAGGTTTAGCGTAAGGTTTATGGTGAGGTCTAATGTGAGATTGCGGGTTAGGGAGAGGGAATGGGTGTGGGAGAGAGTTTCAGTTAGGTAAGGGTTAGGATTAGGGTTAGGGTGAGGGTCAGGGATAGGATGAAGTTTATGGTTGGGGTGATGGTTAGGGTTAGTTTGAGGTTTAGGGTTAGGGTTAGGGTTAGGTTGAGGTTTAGGGTTCGGGTTTGCATTACGGTTAGGGTGAGGGTTAGGGTGTATTTGAGGGTTAGGGATAGGTTTAGGGTTAGTGTAAGGGTGAAGGTTAGTGTTAGGGTTAGGGTTAGGGTGAGGGTTAGGGTAAGGGGTAGGGGTAGGGTTAGGGTGAATATTAGGATTAGGGTGAGGGTTCGGGTAAGGGTAAGTTTTAGGGTTAGGGTGAGGTTAAGGATTAGGGTGAGGGTGAGGGTCAGTGTTACGTTTGGGGTGATGGTGAGGGTGAGGGTTAGGGTAAGGTTTAGCCTTAGTTTGAGGGATAGGATGAGAGTTTTGTTTAGTGTTAGTGTTAGGGTTAGGGTTAGGTTTAGGTTTAGTCTGAGGTTTTGGGTGAGGGTGAGGGTGAGTGTATGGGTTTTGGTGAGGGTTAGGCTGAGGGTTAAATTTCGGGTTGGGGCTAGGGTGAGGGTTATGTTGAGGGTTAAAGTTAATGTTATGTTTAGGGAGAGGGTTAGGTTTAGGGTTATGGTGAGGGTGATGGTGAGGTTGAGGAATAGGGTGAGGATGAGTGTGAGGATGAGGGTTTCGGTTAGGTAAGTATTAGGGTTAGGGTTAGTGTGAGGATTAGGGTGAGGGCGAGGGTTAGGATGAAGTTTAGGGTTAGGGTGAGTATTAGGGTTAGGGTTAGGTATAGGGTGAGCCTTAGGGTGAGGGGTAGGTTTAGGTTTAGGGTGAGGGTTATGGTTAGTGTGAGGGTTAGGGTTAGAGTTAGGGTGAGTGTAAGGGTTAGGGTGAGCTTTAGGGTGAGGGTGTCTATTAGGGTTAGCTTTAGGTTTAGGGTGAGGGTGAGGATTTCGTTTTGCATTAGGGTTAGGGTGAGGGTTATGGAGAGGGTTAGGGTTTGGTTTAGCGTGAGGGTGAGGGTGAGGGTTAGGGTTAGTGTGAGTGTGAGGGTGAGGGTGAGGTTGAGGGTTAGGTTTAGGTGTAGGGTGAGGGTGAGGGTGAGGTTTAGGGTGAGGGTGAGGGTTGGACTTAATGTGAGGTTTAGGGTGAGGGTGAGGGTAGGGGTTAGGGTGAGGGTGAAGCTGAGGGTTAAGGTTAGGGGTAGGGGTAGAGGTAGGTTTAGTGTTAGGTTTAGGGTTAGTATTAAGGTTAGGGTTAGGATTAGGCTGAGGGTGAGGGTGAGGGTGAGGGTGAAGGTGAAGTTTAGAGATAGGGTTAGGGTTAGAGTTAGGGTTAGGTTGAGCGCTAGGATGAGGGTTAGGGTTAGGGTGAGGCTGAGTTTGAGGATATGATTGAGACTCACGCTAGCTTTCATGGCTATGGTTAGGGTGAGGTTTAGGGGGACGGGTAGATTTAGTGTTAGATTTAATGTGAGGGTTAGGTTTAGTGTGAGAGTTAGGGTTAGGGTTAGGGTTAGGGTGATGTTAAGTGTTAGAGTGAGGGTTAGGGTGAGAGTGAGGGTTAGGGTGATGTTTCAGGTGAAGGTGAAAGTTAGGGAGAGTGAGAGGTTTCGGGTGACGGTGAAAGTTAGGGTGTGTGTGAGGGTGAGAGTTAGGGTGAGGGTAAGGATTAGGGTGATGTTTAGGGTGAGGGTGAGGTTTAGGGTGAGAGTTAGGGTTCAGGGTAGAGGAATAGTTAGGGTGTAGGTGAGGGTTAGGGTAAGGGTGAGGCTTAGGGTGACCGTGAGTGTTAGGGTTCAGGTGAGGATTCGGGTTAGGGTTAGGGTTTGGGTTGGGGTTAGGGTTAGGGTTAGGGTGAGTGTTAGGCTTAGGGTGAGGGTTTCGGCTTAGGGTTAGGGTTAGTGTGAGGATAAGGCTTAGGGTGAGGGTTAGGGTGAGACTGAGGGTTAGGGTTACCCTTAGGGTGAGGGTGAAGTTTAGGGTGGGGGTTAGCGTGAGGGTTAGGGTTAGGGTTAGGGTTGGGTGAGGGTTAGGGTGAGCGAAAGGTTTAGGGTGAGGGTTAGGTTGAGGTTAAAGGATAGGTTTATGTTGAGGGTTAGGGTTAGGGAAACGGTTAGGGTGAGGTTGAGGATTAGGGTTAGCATTAGTGTTAGGGTGAGGGTGAGGGTTAGGGTGAGTGTGAGGGGTAGGCTGAGGGGTAGGGTTAGAGTTAGGGTCAGGGTTAGGGTGAGGGTGAGGGTTAGGGTTAGCATTAGGGTTAGGGTTAGGTTTAGGGTGAGTGTTAGGGTTAAGGTTAGGGTAAGTTTGAGGGTAAGGTTTAGCATAAGGGTTAGGGTTAGGTTGCAGGTTAGGGTTAGGTTTAGGGTGAGGGTGGGGTTGAAGGTTAGGGTTAGTCTTATGGTTATGGTTAGGGTAAGGCTGATGGGGAAGGGGAGGTTGAGGGTGAGTGTTAGGGTTAAGTTTAGGGTTAAGGTGAGGGATTGGGTGAGGGTGAGGGTTAGGCTGATGGTGAGGCTGAGGGTTTTGGTTAGGTAAAGGTTAGGGTTAGGGTGAGTATTAGGCTGAGGATGAGGATTAAGCTGAGGTTAGGTTCAGGGTGAGGGTTAGTGTTAGGGTTAGGTTGAGGGTTAGGGTTAGGGAGATGTTTAGGGTGAGGTTGAGGGTTAAGGTGAGTGTTAGGGTTAGGGTTAGGTTTAGGGTGAGGTTGAGGGTTAGGATTAGAGTGAGGGTGAGGGTGAGGGTTAGGGTTAGGATTAGTTTTAGAGTTAGGGTGAGGGCTAGGGTGAGGGTGAGGGTTAGGGTGAGGGTGCGGTTTTCTGTTAGGAAAGGGTTAGGGTTAGGTTTAGGGTGAGGATTAGGCTGAGGGTGAGGTTGAAGGTGAGGTTTAGGGTTAAGGTGAGGGTTAGGGTTAGCATTAGACTGAGCGTTAGGGTTTGGGTGATGTTTAGGGTGATGTTTAGGGTGAGGGTGAAGGTGAAGGTGAGGGTTAGGGTGTAGGTGAGGGTTACGGTGAGGGGGAGGGTTAGGGTGATGGTGAGGGTTAGGTTTAGGGTTAGTGTGAGGAAAAGGCTTAGGGTGAGGATTAGGATGAGAGTAAGTGTTAGGGTTAGGTTTAGAGTTTGGGTTAGGGTGAGGTATAGGGTTAGAGTTCGGGTTAGGGTTCAGTTGAATGTGAGGGTTAGAGTTAGGGTTAAGGTGAGGGTTATGGTTGGGGTGAGGTTTAGGGTTACGGTTAGGGTGAGGGTGAGGGTGAGGGTTCAGGTGAGGGTTACGGTGTGGGTTAGGGTTAAGGTTATGGTGAGAGTAAGGGTTAGGGTGAGGTTTAGGGTGAGGGTTAGGGTTAGGGTTAGGGTTAGCGTTAGGATGAGCGTTAGGCTGAGGGTTCGGTTTAGGGTTAGTGTGAGGGTTAGGGTTAAGGTTAATGTTAGGTTTAGGATTTGGTTAGGGTGAAGGTTAGTTTTAGGTTTCGGATAAGGTTTAGGCTGATGGTAAGATTTAGGGTTAGTGTGAGGGTTATGTTTAGCGTTAGGGTTAGGGTGTGGGCTAGGGTAAGGGTGAGGGTTAGGTTGAGGGTTTAGTTTGGGTAAGGGTTAAGGTAAGGTTAGGGTGAGGATTAGGGTGAGATTGAGGGTTAAGTTGAGGGTTAGGGTTAGGGTGAGCCTTAGGGTTACGATTAGGGTGAGGGTTAATGTTAGGGTGATGTTTAGGGTGAGGGTGAGGGTGAAGGTTCGGTGAGGGGGAGGGGTAGGTTTAGGGTTAGCGTGAACGTTAGGGTTAGGTTTATGGTTAGATTTAGGGTGAGGGTGAGGGTTAGGGTGAGGGGTAGGGTTAGGGTTACGATGAGGGTGAGGGTTAGGTTTAGTGTGAGAGTTACGGTTAGGGTTAGGGTTACGGTGAGGATTAGGTTGAGGGTTAGGGTTAGGTTAAGGGTTAGGATGAGGATGAAGGTGATGGTTAGGGCTACGTTTAGGATGAGGGTGAGGCTTAGGTTTAGGATGAGGGTGAGGATGAGGGTGAGGATGAGGGTTACGTTTAGGATTAAGTTTAGGGTGAGGGTGAGGGTTAGGTTTAGGATTAGGGTTAGGGTCAGGGTGAGGGTGAGGGTTAGGGATAGGGTGAGGGTTAGGATTATGGTTAGGGTTAGGGTGACGGTTAGGGTTAGGGTTAGGTTTAGGATGAACGTTAGGCTGAGGATTAGGGTTAGGGTTAGTATGAGGTTAGGTTTAGGGTTGGGTTAGGGTGAGGGTGAGGGTTTACTTTAGGTAAGGGTTTGGGTAAGTTTAGGGTGAGGATTAGGATGAGGTTGAGGGCTGAGGTGAGGGTTAGGGTTAGGATGAGTGTTAGGGTTAGGTGAGGGTTATTGTTAAGGTGATGTTTAAGGTGAGTGGGAGGGTGAAGTTTCAGGTGAGGGGAGGGGTTAGGTTTAGGGTTATCGTGAGGTTTATGGTTAGGGTTAGGGTTTGGGTGATGGTGAGGGTTAAGGTGAGTGTGAGGTTGATGGTGAGTGTGAGATTTAAGGTTAGGGTGAGGGTTAGGGACAGTGTTAGGGTTAGGGTGAGGTTGAGTATTAGGGTGAGAGTGAGCATTCAGGTGAGGGGGAAGGGGAGAAGGAGGGTTATGGTTAGTGTTCGGGTTAGAGTTAAGGTGAGTGTGTGGGTGAGGGTTAGGTTTAGGATTAGGGTTAGGGTTAGGTTTAGGCTGAGGGTGAGTGTGAGGGTGAGGGTGAGGGTTAGGGTTAGGGTGAGGGTTAGGCTTAATGTTAGGGTTAGGGTTAGGGTGAGGGATAGGGTTAGGATTAGTTTTAGGATGAGGGTTAGGCTGTGGGTTAGGGTTAGTGTTAGGGTGAGGGTTAGGGTTAGTGTGAGATTTAGGGTTAAGATTAGGGTCAGGGTTAGTATTAGGGTGAGGGTAAGGGTTAGTGTGAGGGTTAGGATGAGGGTGAGGTTTAGGGTTAGGGATAGGGTTAGGCTGAGGTTAGGGTGAGGGCTAATGTTAGTGTGACGGTTAAAATTAGGGTTAGGAATAGGGTGAGGGTTATGTTTAGGTTTAGGGTGAGTCTTAGGCTGAGGTGTAGGGTTAGTGTTACGGTTAGGGAGAGGGTTCGGGTTAGTGTGAGGGTTAGGTTTAGGTTTAGGTGAAGTTGAGGGTAAGGGGTAGGGTGAGGGTTAGGGTGAGGATGAGGGATAGGATTAGAGTTACGGTTAGGATTAGGGTTAGGGTGAGGTTGAGGTTTAGTATTAGGGTGAGGGTTAGGGTTATTGTTAGGTTAGGGTGCAGGTAAGGTTGAGGGTTAGGGTTAGGGTAAGGTTAGGTTTAGGCTGAGGGTGAGGGTGAGGGTGAGGTTGATGGTTAGTGTTAGGGTGAGGGTGAGGGTGACGGCTAGGGTGAGGGTGCAGGTTAGTGTGAGGGTGAGGGTTAGGGTTTCTTTTACATCAGGGTTAGGGTTAGGGTGAGGATTAGGGTGAGAGTGAGGGTGAGGATTTCGTTTACATCTGGGTTAGTGTTAAGCTGAGGTTAGGGTTAGGGTGAGGGTTAGGGTTAGAGTTAGGGTGTGGGTTAAGCTTAGGTTGATGTTTAGGGTGAGGCTGAGGGTTAGGGTGAGAGTTAGGGTGAAGCTTATGGTTAGTGTTAAGATTAGTGTTAGGGTGAGGGTGAGGTTTAGGGTTAGACTTAGGGTTATGGGGAGGGTTAAATTGAGGTTCAGGGTTAGGGTTAGTGCTAGGGTTAGGGTTAGGATGCGAGTTAGGTTGAGGTTTAGGGGTAGGGTTAGAGTGAAGTTTAGAGTGAGGGTGAGAGGAAGGGGGAGAGTTTGGTTTAGGGTTAGAGATAGGTTGAGGGTGAGGGTTAGGATTAGGGTTAGCACTAAGTTTGTGCTGAGGGTGAGTGTGAGGTTGAGGGTGAGGGTTAGGTTTAGGGTGAGGGTTAGGGTTAGTTTTAGGGTGAAGGTTAGGGTTAGGGTTAGGGTTAGGATGAGCATTTAGCTGAGGGTTACAGTTAGGGTTAATGTGAGGGTTAGGGTTAGGGTTTGATTAGGTTGAAGGTTAGTTTTAGCTTTAGGGTTAGGATAAAGTTCAGACAGAGGGTTAGGTTTAGGGTTACTGTGAGGGTTAGGTTTAGTGTTAGGGTTAGGGGGTGGTCTAGGGTGAAGGTGAGATTTAGGGTGAGGGTGAGGGTTTAGTTTAGGTAAGGGTTAAGGTTAGGTTAGGGTGAGGATTAGGGTGAAGTTGAGGGTTAAGGTGAGGATTAGGGTTAGGGTGAGGGGTAGGATTACTGTGAGGGTTAGGGTTAGGGTTAGGGTGAGGGTGAGGGTAAGTGTGAGGGTGAGGTTTAGGGTGAGGGTGAAGGTTAGGATTAGAGTTATGGTTAGGATTAGAGTGATGGTAAGGATGAATGGTTAGTGTTAGTGTGAGGATTAGGGTTGGGTTGAGGGTGAGGGTGAGGTTTAGGGTTAGGGTTATGGTTATGTTTAGGCTGAGGGTGAGGGTGAGGGTGAGGTTGATGTTTAGGATTATGGTTAGGGTGAAGGTGATGTTTAGGGTGAGGTTAGGGTTAGTATGAGGTTTAGGGTGAGGGTTTCGTTTACCTCAGGGTTAGGTTTAACCTGAGGTTAAGTTTAGGGTTAGGGTTAGGGTTAGTGTTAGGTTTAGGGTTAGGGTGAGGTTTAGGGTTAGGGTGATGTTTAGGGTGAGGGTGAGGGTGAGGGTGAGGGTTAGGTTAAGGGTGAGGGTAAGGTTTAGGTTTGGGAACAGGGTTAGGGTTAGGGTTAGGCTGAAGGTGAGGGTGAGAGTGAGGGTGAGGGTGAGGGTGAGAGTTTGGGTTAGGGTTAGGGTTAAGGTTAAGGTAAGAGTTACGGGTACTGTGAGGGTAATGGTTAGGTTTAGTGTTAGGGTGAGGGGAAGGGTTAGAGTGAGGTTTAGTGTGAGTGTGAGGTTTAGGGTTAGGGTTAAGATTAGGGTGAGGGCTAGGGTGAGGGTGAGGTTTAGTATGAGGGTTAGGGTGAGGGTTTCTTTTAGCCAAGGTTTAGTGTTATGGTGAGGATTAACGTGAGGGTGAGGGTTAGGTTGAGGTTTAGGGTTAGGGTGAGGGTTAGAGCAAGGGTTAGGGTGAGGGTTAGGGTTTGGGTGATGTTTAGCGTGAGGGTAAGGGTTAGAGCGAGGATGAGGGTTCGGGTGAGGGTAAGGGTTCGAGTGAGGGTGAGAGTTAGGGTGTGGGTGAGCATTAGTGTTAGGTTGAGTGTTAGCATTAGGTTTAGGGCTAGTGTGAGGGTGAGGGTAAGGTCTAGGGTTAGGATTAGGTTGACGGTTAAGATTAGGGTTAGGGTTAGTATGAGGGTTAGGGTGAAGGGTAGAGTTAGGGATAGGGTGAGGGTTAGGGTGAGGTTGAGAGTGAGGGTTTAGTTTAGATAAGGGTTAAGGAAAGGTTAGGTTGAGGATTAGGGTGAGGTTGAGGGTTAAGGTGAGGGTTAGGATTAGGTTGAGTGTTAGGCTTACTGTGAGGTTTAGGGTTAGCACTTAGGGTGAGGTTGAGGGTAAGGTTTAGGGTGAGGGTTATGGTGAGGGTGAGGGTTAGGATTAGAGTTATGGTTAGGATTAGGGTGAGGGTGAGGGTTAGTGTTAGGGTGAGGGTTAGGTTTGGGGTGAGGGTGAGGGTTAGGGTTAGGTTTGGGGTGAGGGTGAGAGTGAGGGTTAGGGTTAGGCTTAGGGTTAGGTTTAGGCTGAGGGTGAGGTTGAGGGTTATAGTTAGGGTTAGGGTGAGGGTGAGGGCTAGGGTGAGGGTGAGGGTTAGTGTGAGGGTGAGGGTGAGTGTTTCGTTTACGTCAGGGTTAGGGTTAAGATGAGGTTAAGGATAGGGTAAGGTTTAGCGTTAGGGTTAGGGTGAGGTTTATTGTTAGGGTGATGTTTAGGGTGAGGGTGAAAGTTAGGGTGAGGGTGAGGGTTAGGGTAAGTTTGAGGGAGAGTTTTAGATTTGAGAATAGGTTTAGGGTTAGGGTTAGGCTAAAGGTTAGAGTGAGGGTGAGGGTGAGGCTGAGGTTTAGGTTTAGGGTTAGTGTTAGGCTTAGGGTTAGGGTGAGGGTAAGGGTTAGAGTGAGGTTTAGGGTGAAGGTGAGGGTTAGGGTTAGGGTTAGGATTAGGGTGAGGGTTAGAGTGAGGGTGAGGGTTAGTGTGAGTTTCAGATTGAGAGTTTCTTTTAGCCAAGGGTTAGGGTTATGTTGAGGAATAGGGTGAGGTTGAGGATTAGGTTTTGGATTAGGGTTAGGGTGAGGGTTAGGGCTAGGGATAGGATGAGTGTTAGGGTTTGGGTGAGGTTTAGAGTGAAGGTGAGGTTTAAGGTGAGGGTGAGGTTTAGGGTGTGGGTGAGGATTAGGGTTAGATTGAGTGTTAGTGTTAGGTTTACGTTTAGTGTGAGGTTGAGGGTTAGGGGTAGCTTTAGGGTTAGGTTGAGGGTTTGGATTAGGGTTAGGGTTAGTGTGAGGTTTAGGGTGAAGGGTAGGGTTATGGTTATGGTGAGGGTTAGGGTGAGGGTGAGGGTTAGGGTGAGGGTGTGGGTGAAGGTTAGGCGTAGGTGTAGGGTTAGGATGAGTTTAAGGGTTATGTTTAGGTTGAGGAATAGTGTTAGGGTTAGGGTTAGGGTGAGTGTTAGAGTGTGGGTTAGGGTTCCGGTGGGGGTGAGGTTTAGGGTGTTGGTGAGGGTTAGGTTTAGGGTGAGGATTAGGGTTATAGTGAGGTTTATGGTGAGGGTAAGGGTTAGGGTGAGGTTTAGTGTGAGGGTTAGGGTGAGGGTGAGGTATAGGTTTTGGGTTAGGGTTAGTGTGAGGGTTAGGGATAGGTTTAGGGATAGGGTGAGGGTGAGGGTTAGGGTTAGGTTTAGGTTTAGAGTTAGGTTGAGGGTGAGGGTTAGGGTTAGTATTAGAGTTAGCCTGAGGGTGAGGGTGAGCGTTAGGTTTAGGGTGAGTTTTATGGGTAGGGTTTGGGTTAGGGTGAGGGTTAGGGTTAGGGTTAGGGTTAGGATGAGATTAGTCTGAGGGTTAGGGTTAGGGTTAGGTTGAGGGTTAGGGTTAACCTGATATTTATTGTGAGAGTATCGTTTAGGGTGAGGGTGAGTATTCGGGTGAGCATGATGGTTAGGATGAGGGTGAGGGTTAGGGTTACAGTTAAGGTTAGGGAGAGGGGTAGCGTGAGCATTAGGGTTAGGATTAGGGTTAGGATTAGGGTTAGAGTGGGGATGAGGGTGAGGGTTAGGGTGTGGGTAAGTGTTATGGTTATGGTTAGGGTTAGG
This sequence comes from Dipodomys merriami, assembly GCF_024711535.1. Lineage (NCBI taxonomy): Eukaryota > Metazoa > Chordata > Mammalia > Rodentia > Heteromyidae > Dipodomys > Dipodomys merriami. Next base: position 1,571,761 of record NW_027202716.1, on the reverse strand, counting down.
GCTAGGGTGAGGATTAGTGTGAGGGTGAGGGTTTCGTTTACCTTAGGGTTAGGGTTATTGTGAGGATTAGGTTAAGGTTGAGGCTTAATCTGAGGTTATGGTTAGGGTGTGGGTTATGGTTAGGGTGATGTTTATGGTGAGGGTGAGTGTTCAGTGAGGGTGAGGGTGAGTGTGAGGGTTAGTGTTAGAGTTAGGTTTAGGTTGAGGGTGATTTTGAGGGTTAGGAATAGGAATAGGGTTAGGGTTATGGTTAGGGTGAGGGTTACGGTTAGTTTGAGAGATATGATTAGGTTTAGGGTTAGGGTTACTGTGAGGGTAAGGGTTAGGGTGAGGGTTAAGGTGAAGCTGAGGGTTAGGGTTCGGGTTTGGGTTAGGGTGAGGGCTAGGGTGAGGGTGAGGGTTAGTGTGAGGGTTAGGGTGAGGGTTTCTTTTAGGTCAGGGTTAGGTTTATGGTGAGGATTAGCGTGAGAGTGAGGGTTAGGGTTAGGGTTAGCATGAGGGTGAGGGTTTAGGTGATGTTTAGGGTGAGGCTGAGGATTAAGGTGAGGGTGAAGGTTAGGGTGTGGTTGAGGATTAGGGTTAGGGTTTGGGTTAGGGTAATGGTGATGGTAAGGTATAGGGTGAGGTTTATTGTGAGGATGAGGTTTAGGTTTAGTGTTAGGGTTAGGGTGAGGTTTAGGGTGAGCATTAGGGTTTGGTTTAGGGGTAGGGTGAGGGTGTGGTATAGGGTGAGTGTTAGTGTTAGGGTGAGGGATAGGGAAATGGTTAGGGTGAGTTTGAGGGTTAGGGTTAGGGTTAGGGTGAGGTTGAGCGTTAGGATTAGGGTAAGGATTAGGTTTTGGCTGAGTTTGTGGGTGACTGTAAAAGTGAGGGTTAGGTTTAGGGTGAGTGTTAGGGCTAGGGTTAGGGTTAAGGTAAGGGTGAGGGTGAGGGTGTGGGTAAATGTTAGAGTGAGGGTTAGGTTGAGAGTGAGGGTTAGGGTAAGTTTCAGGGTAAGGGTTAGGATGAGGGTAAGGGTTAGGTTGAAGTTTAAGGTGAGGGTGAGGGTTAGCATTAGTGTTAGGGTGAGGGTGAGGGTGAGGGTTAGGGTTAAGGTTAGGGATGGGGTGAGGATTAGGGTTAGGGTTAGGTTTAGGGTGAGGTTTAGGATGAGGGGTAGGGTTAGTGAAAGAGTGATAGTTAGGGTTAATTTGAAGATTAGGGATATAGTGAGGTTAATTTTACTGTGAGGTTTAGGTTTAGGTTAGGGTTTAGATGAGTGTTAGGGTTATGTTGAGAGTGAGGGTGAGGGTGAGGGCTAAGTTTAGTGTTAGTGTGAGTGTTATTGTTAGGGTCGGGGTTAGGTTTAGGGTGAGGGTTAGGGTTAAAGTAAGGGTTAGAGTGAGGGTTAGGGTTAGGGTGAGGGTCAGGGTGAGGGTTTGGATTAGGTTGAGGGTTAGGTTTAGGGTGAGGGTTAGGGTTAGGGTAAGCGTTAGGGTGATGGTGAGGGTTAGGGTGAGGGTGAGGGTTAGGTTTAGAGTTAGGGTTAGACTGAGTGTTAGGATTAGGGATAGGGTTAGGGTGAGAGTTAGGGTGAGGTGTCGGGATACGGTTAGGCTGAGGGTTAGGGTTAGTGTGAAGGTTAGGGGTAGGGTTAGGGTTAGTGTTAGGATAATGTTTAGGGTGAGGGTTAGTTTAAAGGTGAGGGTTAGAGTGAGCGTTAGGGTTAGGTTCACTGTGAGGTTTAGGGTTAAGGTGATGTTTAGGGTGATGTTGAGGGTTAGTGTGAGGGTGAGGGTGAGGCTGAGGCTGAGGGTGAGGGTTAGGGTGAGGGTGAGTTTAGTTTAGGATTAGGGTTAGAGTTAGGGTTAGGCTAAGGGTGAGGGGGAAAGTGAGGGTGAGGGTTAGGGATAGGGCTAGGGTGAGGTTTAGGGTTAGTGTGAGGGTTAGTGTGATGGTGAGGGTCAGCGTGAAGGTGAGGGTTAGAATGACGGTGAGGGTGAGGTTGAGGGTTAGGGTTAGGATTAGGGTTAGGGTGAGTTTTAGGGTTATGGCTTGGGTTAGAGTTATTATTAGGGTTAAGTTTAGGATGAGGGTGAGGGTTATTGTTAGGGTTAGGGTTAGGTTTAGGTTGAGGGTGGGTTTGAGGGTTAGCGTTAGTCTTAGGGTTATGGTCAGGGTAAGGCTGTTGGGGAAGGGGAGGTTGAGGGTGAGTGTTGGGGTTAAGTTTAGGGTTAAGGTGAGGGCTTGGGAGAGGGTGAGGGTTAGGCTGAAGGTGAGGGTGAGGGTTTTGGTTAGGTAAAGTTTAGGGTTAGGGTGAGGATTAGGCTGAGGATGAGGATTAAGCTTAGGTTAGGTTCAGGGTGAGGGTTAGTGTTAGGGTTAGGTTGAGGGTTAGGGTTAGGGAGATGTTTAGGGTGAGGTTGAGGGTTAGGGTTAGGGTGAGGGTGAGGGTTAGGGTTAGGGTTAGGTTTAGGGTGAGGGTGAGTGTTAGGATTAGAGTGAGGGTGAGGGTGAGGGTTAGGGTTAGGATTAGGTTTAGGGTTAGGGTGAGGGCTAGGGTTAGGTGAGGGTTAGGGTGAGTGTGCGGTTTTCTGTTAGGAAAGGGTTAGGTTTAGGGTGAGGATTAGGCTGAGGGTGAGGTTGAAGGTGAGGTTTAGGGTTAAGGTGAGGGTTAGGGTTAGCGTTAGGCTGAGCGTTAGGGTTTGGGTGATGTTTAGGGTGAGGGTGAGGGTGAAGGTGAGGGTTAGGGTGTAGGTGAGGGTTAGGGTGAGGGTGAGGGTTAGGGTGATGGTGAGGTTAGGTTTAGGGTTAGTGTGAGGAAAAGGCTTAGGGTGAGGATTAGGATGAGAGTAAGTGTTAGGGTTCTGATTAGAGTTTGGGTTAGGGTGAGATATAGGGTTAGAGTTCGGGTTAGGTTTCAGTTGAGGGTGAGGGTTAGAGTTAGGGTTAGGGTGAGGGTTAGGGTTGGGGTGAAGGTTAGGCTTACGGTTAGGGTGAGGGTGAGGGTGAGGTTCAGGTGAGGGTTAGGGTGTGGGTTAGGGTTAAGGTTATGGTGAGAGTAAGGGTTAGGGTTAGGTTTAGAGTTAGGGTTAGACTGAGTGTTAGGATTAGGGATAGGGTTAGGGTGAGAGTTAGGGTGAGGTGTCGGGATACGGTTAGGCTGAGGGTTAGGGTTAGTGTGAAGGTTAGGGGTAGGGGTAGGGTTAGTGTTAGGATAATGTTTAGGGTGAAGGTTAGTTTGAGGGTAAGGGTTAGAGTGAGCGTTAGGGTTAGGTTCAGTGTGAGGTTTAGGGTTAAGGTGATGTTTAGGGTGATGTTGAGTGTTAGTGTGAGGGTGAGGGTGAGGGTGAGGCTGAGGGTGAGGGTTAGTGTGAAGGTGAGTTTAGTTTAGGTTTAGGGTTAGAGTTAGGGTTAGGCTGAGGGTGAGGGTGAGGGTTAGGGTTAGGGCTAGGGTGAGGGTTAGGGTTAGTGTGAAGGTTAGTGTGATGGTGAGGGTCAGCGTGAAGGTGAGGGTTAGAATGACGGTGAGGGTGAGGTTGAGGTTTAGGGTTAGGATTAGGGTTAGGGTGAGTATTAGGGTTAGGGCTAGGGTTAGAGTTATTGTTAGGGTTAAGGTTAGGATGAGGGTGAGGGTTATTGTTAGGGTTAGGGTTAGGGTTAGGTGAGGGTGGGGTTGAGGGTAAGGGTTAGTCTTAGGGTTATGGTTAGGGTAAGGCTGATGGGGAAGGGGAGGTTGAGGTTGAGTGTTACGGTTAAGTTTAGGGTTAAGGTGAGGGCTTGGGTGAGGGTGAGGTTTAGGCTGAGGGTGAGGGTGAGGGTTTTGGTTAGGTAAAGGTTAGGGTTAAGGTGAGGATTAGGGTGAGGATGAGGATTAAGCTGAGGTTAGGTTCAGGGTGAGGGTTAGTTTTAGGGTTAGGGTGAGGGTTAGGGTTAGGGAGATGTTTAAGGTGAGGTTGAGGGTTAGGGTGAGGGTGAGGGTAAGTGTGAGGTTTAGGATTAAGGTTAGGTTTAGGGTTAGGGAGATGTTTAGGGTGAGGTTGAGGGTTTGGGTGAGGGTGAGGGTGAGGGTGAGGGTTAGGGTTAGGGTTAGGTTTAGGGTGAGGGTGAGGGTTAGGATTAGGAATAGGATTAGGGTTAGTGTTAAACTGAGTGTGAGGGTCAGGGTGAGGGTCAAGGTTATGGTCAAGTTTAGGGTTAGGTTTAGAGTGCGGGTTAAGGTTAGTGTGAGGTTTATGGTTAGAGTTAGGGTGAGGGTAAGGGTTAGGATGAGGGTAAGCCTTAGGTTGAGTGTGAGGTTTTGGAATTCGGCTTTGTGTTAGGGTTAGTGTGAGGGGTAGGGTTCGGGTGAGGGTGAGGGTTCGGTTGAGAGTGAGTGTTAGTGTGAGGGTGAGTGTTCGGGTGAGGGTGAGGTTTAGGGTGTGGTTGAGGGTTTGGGTTAGGATGAGAGTCAGGGTATGGTGTCGGGATAGGGTTAGGGTGAGTGTTAGGATTAGTGTGAATGTTAGCGTTAGGGTTAGGGTTAGGATAAGGGTTAGTGTGAGGGTTACGGTTAGTGTGATGTTTAGGGTGAGGTTGAGGGTTAGTGTGAGGGTGACCATGAGGGTTAAGGTGAGGGTGAGGCTGAGTGGGAGAGTGACAGTGAGGGTTAGGTTTAGGGTTAGGTTTAGGGTGAGGGTAAGTGTTTGGGTTGCTATTAGGGTTATGGTAAAGCTTAGGTTGATTGTGAGGGTGAGGGTGAGGGTGAGGATCTCGGTTACGTAAGTGTTAGGGTTACGTTTAGGTTAATACTGAGGGTTAGGGTTAGCGTTAGGGTTAGGGTGAAGGTTAGGATGGGGGTTAGGGTGAGGGTCAGGGTTCGGGTTAGGGTTGGGTGAGGGTAAGGGTGAGCTTAAGGGTTAGGGTGAGGGTTAGGTTGTGGGTGAGGGATAGGTTTATCGTGAAGGTAAGGGTTAGGGTTAGGTTGAGAGTGAGGGTGAGGGTAAGGGTAAGGGTTAGGGTCAGAATTAGGGTGAGGGTGAGGGTTAGGGTTAGCATTAGGGTTAGGTTTAGGATTAGGTTGAGTGTTAGGGTTAGGGTTAGGGTTAGGGTTAGGGCTAGGGTGCAGGTTAGGGTTACAGTTAGAGTGAGGGTGAGGGTCAGGGTTAGGGTTAGGATTAGGTTTAGGGTTAGGGTGAGGCTGAGGCTGAGGCTGAGGGTGAAGGTGAGGGTGAGGGTGAGGATTAAGGTTAGGGTTAGGTTTAGGGTGAGGACTAATGTGAGGGTGATGTTTTTGTTTAGGAAAAGTTTAGGGTTAGTTTTAGGGTGAGGATTAGGGTGAGGGTGAGGTTTAAGGTGAGGGTTAGGGTTAGGGTCAGTGTTAGGGTTAGGGTTAGGGTGAGGGTTAGGGTTAGGTTGATGTTTAGGGTGACGGTGAAGGTGAGACTGAGGGTTCGGGTGAGGGTTAGAGTTAGGGTGAGGGTTAGGGTTAGGGTTAAGTTTAGGTTTAGGGTGAGGGTAAGGGTCATGATGACAGGGTGAGGGTGTGGGTTAGGGTTAGGTTTAGGGTTAGGGTGAGGGTTGGGGTGAGGGTTAGGGTTAGGGTTAGGGTGAGGGTCAGGGTGAAGCTTAGGGTGAAGTTTACGGTTAGGGTTAGGGTTTGGGGTAGGGTAAGGTTTAGGGGGAGGGGAAGAGGTATGGTGAGGGTTAAGGAGAGGGTGAGGGATAGGGTTATGGTGAGGGTAAGGGTTAATCTAATGGTTATGTTGAGAGTGAGCATTTGTGTTAGCATCAGGGTTGGGTGAAGGTTAGGGTTAGGATTAGGCTGAGGGTTAGTTTTAAGGTTATTATGAGATTTAGGTTTAGGGTTAGGGTGAGGGTAAGGGTTAGGATGACAGCTAGGGTGAGGGTCAGGGTTAGGGTTAGGTTTAGGGTTAGGGTGAGGGTTAGAGTGAGGGTTAGGGTTAGAGTTAGTGTGAGGGTTAGGGTGAAGGTTAGGGTTAGGTTTAGGGTTTGGGGTAGGGTGAGGTTTAGGGACAGGGGAAGGGTAGGGTGAGGGTTAAGGAGAGGGTGAGGGATAGGGTTATGTTGAGGGTAAGGGTTAATCTAAGGGTTAGGTTGGGAGAGAGCATTTGTGTTAGCATCATGGTTGGGTTGAGGGTTAGGGATAGGGTTAGTTTGCGGAGTAGTTTAGGGTTAGGGTGAGGGTTAGGGTTAGGGTTAAGGTGAGGTTAAGGGTTTGGTTGAGGGTGAGGGTGAGGGTTAGGCTTAGCCTTAGAGTGAGGGTGAATGTTAGGGTTAAGGATAGGGTGAGTGTGAGTGTGAGGATTAGGTGTAGGATTAGGGTTAGGTTTAGGGTTATGCTGAGGTTTAGCCTGATGGGTAGGGTTACAGTTAGGGTGAGGGTTAGGTTTAGTGGGAGTGTTAGGGTTAGGTTTAGGGTTAGGGTTAGGGTGAGGGTTCAGGTGAGGTTTCGGGTTAAGTAGTGGGTGAGGGTTAGGGTTAGTGTGAGGACTAGCTTTAGGGTTAGTGTTACTGTTAGGGTTAGGATTAGGGTGAGGGTAAGGGTTAGGGTTAGTTTTATGGTTAGGGTTCGGGTTCGGGTTAGTGTGAGGGTTAGGTTTAGGGTTAGGTGAAGGATCGGGTAAGGGTGAGGGTGAGGGTTAGGGTCAGGGTATTATGATTAGGTTAAGGACTAGGGTTAGGCTGAGGGTGAGGGTGAAGTTGAGGTTTATGATTAGGGTTACGGTGAGGGTTAGGTTTAGGGTGATGTTTAGGGTGAGGGTGAGGGTTAGGGTGAGGGTTCGGGTTCGGGTGAGGGTGAGGATTAGGGTGTGGATGAGGGTTAGCCTGAGGGTGAGGGTTACAGTTAGGTTTAGGGTTTGGGTTAGGGTTAGGGTTTGGATTAGGGTGAGGTTTATGGTGAGGGGTAGGGTCAGGGTTGGGGTGAGGTTTAGGGTTAATGTGAGGTTTAGGGTTAGGTTTAGGGTAAGTATGAGGGTAAGGGTTAGTGTGAGGGGTAGGGTTATTGTTAGGTTTAGGGTGACGGTGAGGGTGAGTGTTATGGTTAGGGTTAGGGTGAGGGTTAGGGTTAGGCTAAGGCTTAGGGTTGGGGATAGGGTAAGGTTGAGTGTGAGGGTGATGTTTAGAGGTAGTTTTAGGCTGAAGGTGAGGTTTCGGTTTAGGATTAGGGTTAGGGTTAGGGTTAGGGTGAGGGTTAGGTTTAGGATTAGGGTTAGGGTTAGCCTTAAGGTGGGGATGAGGTTGAGGGTTAGGGAGAGGATTAGGGTTAGGTTTACAGTTAGGGTGAGAGTGAGGATTAGGTTGAGGTGAGGGTTCGTGTTTGGGTGAGGGTTAGGGTGATGCTGAGGGTTAGGGTGAGGGTGAGGTTTAGGTTTAGTGTTAGCTTTAGGGTGAGGGTTAGGATCAGGGTTAGGATTAGGGTGAGGGTTAAGGTGAGGGTTAGGGTTAGGGTTAGGGTGAGGGTGAGGGTGAGAGGTACAGTTAGGTTTCGAGTTAGGGTGATGGTGAGGGAGAGGGTGAGGGTGAGGTTGTGGGTTAGGTTTTGGGTGAGGGTTAGGGTAAATATTAGAGTTAGGGTTAGGGTGAGGGATAGGGTTAGGGTTAGGGTTAGGATGAGGGTTAGGGTGTGGGGTAGGGTTAGGGTCAGGGTTAGGGTTAGGGTTAGTGTGAGTTTTAGGTTTAAGATTAGGGTCAGGGTTAGGATTAGGGTAGGGGTGAGGGCTAGGGTGAGGGTGAGGGGTAGGGTGAGGGGTAGGGTTAAGGTTAGGGTGAGGGTGAGGGTTAGGTTTAGTGTGAGGGTTAGGGTTAGTATGAGTTTGAGGGTGAGGTTGAGGGTTAGGGTGAGGGTGAGCGTTAGGGTTAGGGTTAGGGTGAGGGTGAGCGTTACGGTTAGGTTGAGGGTTAGGGTGAGGGTAGGGTTAGGGTAAGGGTGAGGGTGAGGCTTAGGTTTAGTGTGAGGGTTAAGGTTAGTGTAAGGTTAAGGGTTAGGGTGAGGTTTAGGGTAACAGTGAGGCTTAGGGTTAGCGTGAGTTTGAGGGTGAGGGTGAGGTTTAGGGTTAGATTGAGGGTTAGGGTTAGGGTGAAGGTGAGGGTGAGCTGTAGCGTGAGAGTGAGGGTTCGGGTGAGGGTTTGGGTGAAGGGGGAGGTTTATGGTTAGGGTTCGGGTTAGAGTTAGGGTGAGGCTGTGAGTGAGGGTTAGGTTTAGGATTAGGGTTAGTGTTAGGGTTAGGCTGAGGGTGAGTGTGAGGGTGAGGGTGAGGGTTAGGTTTTGGGTGAGGGTGAGGGTTAAGGTTAGGTTTAGGGTTAGGTTGAGGTATAGGATTAGGGTTAGGGTTAGGATGAGGATTAGGCTGTGGGGTATGGTTAGGGTTAGGGTGAGGGTTAGGGTTAGTGTGAGTTTTAGGGTTAAGGTTAGGGTCAGGGATAGGATTAGGTTAGGGGTAAGGGATAGGGTGAGGGTTAGGTTGAGGGTGAGGTTTAAGTTTAGGGATAGGGTTAGGATGAGGTTAGGGTGAGGGCTAGGGTGAGTGTGTGGGTTAGGGTTAGTGTTAGGGATAGGGTGAGGATTAGGTTTAGGGTAAGGGTTAGGGTGAGTCTTAGGCTGAGGGGAAGGGTTAGGGATAGGGTGAGAATTAGGTTTAGTGTGAGGGTTAGGTTTTGGGGTAGGGTTAGGGTGAGGTCTAGGGTGAGTGTGAGGGTGAGGGTTATATTTAGGGATAGGGTAAGGATTAGGGTTAGGGTTAGGTTTAGGGTGAGATTTAGGCTGATGTGTAGGGTTACAGTTAGGGTGAGGTTTAGGTTTAGTGGGAGTGTTATGGTTAGGTTTAGGGTTAGGGTTAGGGTGAGGGTTTGGGTGAGCGTTCGGGTTAATGTGTGGGTGAGGGTTAGGGTTAGTGTGAGGACTAGGTTTAGGTTTAAGGTTACTGTTAGGGTTAGGGTTAGGGTGAGGGTAAGGGTAAGGGTTAGTGGTATGGTTAGGGTGAGGGTTCGGGTTAGTGTGAGGGTTAGGGTTAGGGTTAGGTGAAGGTGGGCGTAAGGGTTAGGGTGAGGGTTAGGTTGAGGGTGAGGGTTAGGATTAGAGTTAGGGTTAGGATTAGGTTTAGGATGAGGGTGAGGTTGAGGTTCAGTGTTAGGGTGAGGGTTAGTGTTATTGTTGTGGTTAGGTTGCAGGTGAGGGTGAGGGTGAGGGTGTGGGTTAGGGTTAGTATTAGGGTAGGGTTAGGTTTGGCTGAGGGTGAGGGTGAGAGTGAGGGTGAGGGTTAAGTTTAGGGTTAGGTTTAGGGTGAGGGCTAGGGTGAGGGTGATATTTTTTGTTAGGAAATGTTTATTGTTAGGTTTAGGGTGAGGATTTGTGTGAGGGTGAGTTTTAAGGTGAGGGTTAGGGTTAGGGTGAGGGTTAGGGTTAGGGTTAGCGTGAGGTTTAGGGTTAGGGTGATGTTTAGGGTGAGGGTGAAGGTGAGAGTGAGGGTTCAGGTGAGGGTTAGGGTTACGGTGAAGTTTAGAGTTAGGGTTAGTGTTACGGTGAGGATAAGGGTTAGGATGACAGGTTGAGGGTGAGGGTTAGGGTTAGGTTTGGGTTAGGGTGATGTTTATGGTGAGGGTGAGGGTGAGAGTGAGGATTCGGTTGAGGGTGTGGCTTAGGGTGTTGGTGAGGGTTAGGGTGAGAGTGAGGGTGAGGGTGAGGGTGAGAGTTAGTGTGTTGGTGAGAGTTAGGGTGAGGGTGACTGTTAGGGTTAAGGTTAGGATTAGGATGAGGGTTAGGGTTAGGGTTAGGGTGAGGGTTATGGTTAGGGATAGGGTGAGGATTAGGTTTAGTGTGAGGGTTGGGGTTAGGGTTGGTGGAAGGATAAGGGTTAGGTTGAGGATTAGGGTGAGAGTGAGTGTTAGGGTTAGATTAAGGGTTAGGGTGAGGGTTAGGGTAAGGGTTAGGGTTAGAGTTAGGGTGAGTTTGAGGGATAAATTTAGGGTTAGGGTGAGGGTTATGGTTGGGGTGAGGGTTAGGGTTAGGGTCAGGGTGAGGGTTCAGTTGAGTGTGAGTGTTAGGGTGTGGGTGACGGTTAGGGTTAGGTTGAGGGATAAGGTGACGGTGAAGGTTAGGGTGAGGGTGAGGGTTAGGGTTAGGGTGAGTGATAGGGTGAGGGTGAGGGTTAAGGTGAGTGTGAGGATTAGGGTTAGGGTTACCCTTAGGGTTATGGTGAGGGTATGGGTTAGGGTGAGGTTTAGTTTGAGGGTGAGGGTTAGGCTTAGCGTTAGGGTTGAGGCGAGAGATAGGGTGAGGTTTAGGGTTAGGGTGAGTGTGAGGGTTAGGGTTAGGGTTAGGGTGATGTTTATGGTTAGAGTGTGGGTTAGGGATAGGTTTATGGTTAGGGGGAGGTTTAGGTTATGGTTAGGGTTCCAGTTATGGTGAGTGTGAAGGTGAGTGTTAGGGTTAGTATTAGGGTTAGGTTTAGTGTTAGGCTGAGGGTGAGGGTGAGGGTGAGGGTGAGGGTGAGTGTTAGGGTTAGGGTAATGTTTAGGGTTAGGTTTAGGTTGAGGGTTAGGGTTAGGGTTAGGATTAGGATTAGGGTTAGGATTATGGTTAGGGTTAGGCTGTGGGTTAGGGATAGGTTTATGGTTAGGGTTAGCATTAGGTTTAACATTAGAGTTAGAGTGACGGTGAGGTTGAGGGTTAGGTTTAGGATTAGGTTTAGGGTTGGGTGAGGCTGAGGTTGAGGATGAGTTTGAGGGAGAGGGTGAGGGTTAGGGTTAGGCTTAGGGTGAGGGCTAGGGTGAGGTTGAGGGTTAGTGTGAGGGTGCAGTTTTCAGTTAGGAAAGGGTTAGGGTTAGGGTTAGGTTTAGGGTGAGGATTAGGCTGAGGGTGAGGTTGAAGGTGAGGGTTAGGGTTAAGGTGAGGGTTAGGGTTAGGGTTAGGGTTAGGGTTAGGGTGATGTTTAGGGTGAGGGTGAGGGTGAGGGTGAGAGTTGGGGTTAGGGTAATGTTTAGGGTTAGGGTTAGTTTGGGGGTTAGGATGAGGGTTAGGGTGAGGATTATGGCTAGAGTTAGTGTGAGGGTTAGGTTTAGTGTGACGCTTAGGTTTAGGGTGAGGGTAAGCATTAGGGTGAGGGTTAGGATCAGTTTGCAGGATAGGGTTAGTGTTAGGGTTAGGGTGAGCATTTGGATGAGGGTTAGGTGTAGGGTAAGGGTGTGGGTTAGTGTTAGGGTTGAGTTCAGTGTTAGCATTAGGGTGAGGTGTAGGGTTAGGGTTAGGGTTAATGTGAGGATAAGGGACATATGGAGGGTTAGGGTGAGGGATAGGGTTAATGTAAGGTTTAGGGTGAGTGTTTGTGTGAGGGTTAGGTTTAGTTTTAGGGTTACGTGAGGGTTAGGATGAGGGTAAGGTTTAAGGTGAGGTTTAGGGTGAGGTTGAGTATTAGGGTTAGCATTAGTGTTAGAGTGAGGGTTAGGGTTAGGGATAGCATTAGTCTTAGTATTAGGGTTAGGGTGAGGTTTAGGATTAGGGTTAAAGTGAGGGAGAGGTTTAGGGTTAGCATTAGGTTTACGGTTAGGTTAGTTTGAGGGTGAGGGTTAGGAATAGGTTTAGGATTAGGTTTAGGTTTAGGGTGAGGCTGAGGTCGAGGGTGAGGGTGAGGGTTAGGGCTAGGCTTAGGGTGAGGGCTAGGGTGAGGGCTAGGTTGAGGGCGAGGGTTAGGGTGAGAGTTAGGGTTGGGGTGAATGTTAGGATTACGGTTAGGTTGAGGGTGAGGGTGATGGTGAAGTTGAGGGTTAAGGTGTGGGTTAGGGTTAAGGTTATGGTAAGGGTAAGGGTTAGGGTGAGGTTTAGTGTGAGGGTTAGGGTTAGGGTGAGGATTATGGTGATGTTGAGTGTTAAGGTGACAGTGAGGGTTAGGGTGAGGGTGAGGTTTAGGTTTAGAGTTAGCATTAGTGTGAGGGTTAGGGTCAGGGTTAGGATTAGGGTTAAAGTGAGGGTTAGGGTTCGGGTTAGTTTTAGGGTTAGTATGAGGATTAGGGTTAGTGTTAGGTTTATAGTGAAGGTAAGGGTTAAGGTGAGGTTTAGGCTGAAAGGGTAGGTTTAGGGTAAGGGTGAGGGAGAGGGTGAGGGAGAGGGTGAGGGTAAGGGTTAGGGTGAGGGTGAGGCTTAGTGTTAGCATTAGTGTTAGGGTTAGGGTTAGAGTGAGTGTGAGGTTTAGGGTTAGGGTTAGGGTGAGGGTGAGGGTGAGGGTGAGGGTAAGGTTTAGGTTTAGGTTTAGGGTTATGGTTAGGATTAGTGTAAGTTTGAGGGCTAGTGTGAGGGTGAGGGTTAGGGTTTGGGTTAGGGTGAGGGTAAGGGTTAGGGTGAGGGGTAGGGTGAGGTGTAGGGTTATGGTTAGGGTGAGCGTTAGGGCGATGGTGAGGGTTAGGGTTAGTGTGAGGGTTAGTGTGAGGGTTAGGGTGAGGGTAAGGGTTAGGGTGATGGTAAGGTTGAGGGTGAGTGTTAGTATTATGTTATGGGTAAGGGTTAGGCTGAGCGTTAGGGTACGGATTAGGGTTAGGGTGGGGGTTAGGGTTAGGGTTAAGTTGAGGGTTAGCGTTAGGGTGATGACTGTTGTGAAAGTATGGTTTAGGGTGAGGGTGAGTGTTCCGTTGAGCTTGAGGGTTAGGATGAAGTTGAGGGTTAGGGTTACATTTAGGGTTAGGGAGAGGGTTAGGGTGAGCATTAGGGTTAGGATTAGGGTTAGAGTGAGGATGAGGGTGAGGGTTAGGTTGTGGGTAAGTGTTATGGTTATGGTTAGGGTTAGGGCTAGGGTGAGGGTGAGGGTTAGTGTGAGGGTGAGGGTTTCGTTTACCTTAGGATTAGGGTTAGGGTGATGTTTAGGGTGAGGGTGACAGTTCGGTGAGTGTGAGGGTGAGGGTTCAGGTTAGGGTTAGGTTTAGGTTGAGGGTGATTGTGAGGGTTAGGATTAGGAATAGGGTTAGGGTTAGGGTGAGGGTGAGGGTTAGTGTGCGGGTTATAGGGTTAGGGTTAGGGTTAGGGTTAGGGTGAGGGTAAGGGATAGTGTGAGGGTTATGATTAGGGTTAGGGTTAGGGTGAGGGTAAGGGTTACGGTGAGGGTTAGGGTGAATTTGAGGTAAGGGATCGGGTTAGGGTTAGGGTGAGGGCTAGGGTGAGGGTGAGGTTTAGTGTGAGGGTTAGGGTGAGATTTTCTTTTAGGTCAGGTTTAGGTTTATGATGAGGATTAGCTTGAGAGTGAGGGTTAGAGTTAGGGTGAAGGTTAGGGTTAGGGTCAGGTTGAGGGTTAGGGTTTGTGTGATGTTTAGGGTGATGGAGAGGGTTAGGGTGAGGATGAGGATGAGGGTGAGGGTGACGGTTGGGGTGAGGGTGAAGGTTAAGGTGTGGTTGAGGATTAGGGTTAGTGTTAGGGTTACGGTTATGGTGAGGGTAAGTTATAGGGTGAGGTTGATTGTGAGAATGAATGTTAGGGTTAGTGTTAGGGTTACGGTGAGGTTTAGGGTGAGGGTTACGTTTTGGTTTAGGGTTAGTTTGAGGGTGAGGTATAGGATGAGTGTTAGGGTGAGGGTTAGGGATATGGTTTGGCTGAGGGTGAGGGTGACTGTAAGAGTGAGGGTTAGGGTGAGGGTTAGGGTTAGGGTGAGCGTGAGGGTGAGGGTTAGGGTGAGGCTATGGGTTAGGTTGAGGATTAGTGTGAGGGTGACGGTTAGGGTTAGCATTAGGGTTAGGGTGAGGGTTAGGGTTAAGGTTAGGGATAGGATGAGGATTAGGGTTAGTGTTAGGTTTAGGGTGAGGGTTAGGCTGCAGGATAGGGTTAGGGATAGAATGACTGTTATGTTTACTGTGAGGATAAGGGTTAGAGTGAGGTTTAGGTTTAGTGTGAGGTTTAGGTTTAAGGTTAGGGTTAGGATGAGTGTTAGGGTTAGGTTGAGGGGGAGGGGGAGGGGGAGGGCTAGGGTTAGGGTTAGTGTGAGGGTTAGTGTTAGGATGAGGGTTAGGTTTAGGGTACAGGTTAGGGTTAAAGTAAGGGTTAGGGAGAGGGCTAGCGTTAGGGTTAGGGTGAAGGTCAGGGTGAGGGTTAGGTTAAGGTTGAGGGTTAGGTTTAGGGTTAGGGTTAGGTTTAGGGTGAGCGTTAGGGTGATGGTGAGGATCAGGGTGAGGGTGACGGTTAGGTTTAGAGTTAGGTTTAGGGTGAGTGTTAGGATTAGGGTTAGCTTTAGGGTGAGAGTTAGGGTGAGGTGTCGTGATACGGTTAGAGTGAGGTTTAGGGTTAGGGTGAAGGTTAGGGTTAAGGTTAGGGTTAGTGTGAGGATAATGTTTAGGGTGAGGGTTAGTTTGAGGATGAGGTTTAGGGTGAGCGTTATGGTTAGGTTCAGTGTAAGGGTTAGGGATAAGGTGATGTTTAGGGTGAGGTTGAGGTTTAGTGTGAGGGTGAGGTTGAGGGTGAGGGGTAGGATGAGTGTGAGACTGAGGTTAGTTTAGGATTAAGGTTAGAGTTAGGGTTAGGCTGAGGGTGAGGGGGAAAGTGAGGGTGAGGGTTAGGGTTAGGGCTAGGGTGAGGGTTAGGGATTTTGTGAGAGTTAGTGTGATGGTTAGGGTCAGCGTGAGGGTGAGGGTTAGAATGAGGGTGAGGGTAAGGTTGAGGGTAAGTGTTAGGTTTAGGGTTAGGGTGAGTTTTAGGATTAGGGTTAGAGTTATTGTTAGGGTTAGGATTAGGGTTAGGATGAGGGTGAGGGTTATTGTTAGAGTTAGGGTTAGGGTTAGGGTGAGGGTGGGGTTGACGGTCAGGGTTAGTGTTAGGGTTATGTTTAGGTTAAGGCTGAGGAAGGGGAGGTTGAGGCTGATGTTTAAGGTTAAAGTTAGGGTTAGGTTGAGGGCTTGTGTGAGGGTGAGGGTTAGGCTGAGGGTGAGGGTGAGGGTTTCGGTTAAGTAAAGGTTAGGGTTAGGGTGAGGATTAGGGTGAGGATGAGGATTAAGCTGAGGTTAGGTTCAGGGTCAGGGTTAGGGTTAGAGTGAGACTTAGGGTTAGGATGATGTTTAGGGTGAGGGGGAGGGGGAGGGTTAGGGTTAGCGTGAGTGTGAGGTTTAGGATTAGGAATAGGATTAGGGTTAGGGTTAAGCTGAGGGTGAGAGTCAGGGTGAGAGTGAAGGTTAGGGTCAGGGTAAGGGTTAGGATTAGAGTTAGGGTTATGGTTAGTGTGAGGGTTTTGGTTAGGGTTAGGTTGAGGGTTAGTGTTAGGGTGAGAATAAACGTTAGGTTGTGGGTTAGGGTGAGTGTGAGTGTATGGATTAAGGTTTGTGTTAGGGTTAGGGTTTGGGTGATGTTTAGAGTGAGGGTGAGGGTTAGGCTGAGGATGAGGGTTCAGTTGAGGGTGAGGGTTCGGTTGAGGGTGAGGGTTAGGGTGTGGGTGAGGATTAGGGTTAGGGTGAGGTTTAGCATTAGGGGTAGGGTTAGGGTTAGGTTGAGGGTTAGGCTTAGCGTTAGGGTTAGGATGAGGGGTAGGGAGAGGGTAGGGTTAGATTTAGGGTAGGTTTAGGGTGAGTGTGAGGGTTAGGTTGAGGCTGAGGGTGAGCGTTAGGGTTAGAGTTAGGATGAGGGTTAGGCTGACGGTGAGTTTTAGGCTTAGGGTTAGGGTAAGGGTTAGGGTGATGGTGAGGGTTAGCTTTAGGATGAGGATTAGGGTTAGTGTGATCGTTAGGGGTAAGGTTAGGGTGAGGGTTAAGGTGAGGATTAGGGTCAGTGTTGGGGTGACGGTTAGGGTGAGGGTTAGGTTTAGAGTTAGAGTTAGTGTGAGGATAAGGGTTAGGCAGAGGGTAAGGGTGAGGGGGAGGATGAGGGTGAGGGTTAGGGTGAGGGTGATGGTTATGGTTAGGTTTAGATTTAGGGTGAGAATGAGGTTAAGGGTTAGGTTTTGGATTAGGGTTAGGCTTAGGCTGAGGGTGAGGTTGAGGGTCAGGGTGAGGGTTAAGGTTAGTGTGAGTGTTAGGGTTAGGGTTAGGGTTAAGGTTAGGTTGAGGGTTAGGGTTAGGGTTAGGATTAGGATAAGGGTTAGGCTGAGGGTTAGGTTTAGGTTTAGGGTGAGGGTAAGGTTTAGGGTGAGGTTTATGGTGAGGGTGAGGGTTAGGATAAGTCTTAGGGTTAGGGTGAGGGTTAGGGTTAGGGATAGGTTTAGGGCTGGGTGAGGGTTAGGGTGAGGGAAAGGGTTAGGGTGAGATTTAGGGTAAGGGGGATGGATAGGGTTATGGTGAGGGTAAGGGTTAGGGCAAGTTTTAGGGTGAGGTTGAGGGTTAATGTTAGCATTAGGGTTATGGTGAGCATGAGGGTTATGTTTATTTTGAGGGCTAGTGTGAGGTGAGGGTTAGGGTGAGGGTGAGTGTTCTGTTGAGAATTAGAGTTAGGGTGAGCGTTAGGGATAGGGTTAGTGTGAGTGTAAGGATTAGGGGCATGGTTAGGGTGAGGGTGAAAATTAGGGTTAGTGTGAGGGTTAAGGTTAGGGTTATGGTTAGGGGGAGGGCTAGGGTGAGCCGTAGTTTTAGGGTTAGGGTAAGTTTGCAGGTTAGGGTGAGGGTAAGGTTTAGGGTGAGGTTTAGGGTGAGGGTGAGGTTTAGGGTTAGGTTGAGGTTAGGGTGAGGGTTAGGGTTAGGGTTAGGGATAGGGTGATGATAAGGGTTAGTGTGAGGCTTAGGGTGAGGTTGAGGATTAGGGTTAATGTGAGGATAAGGGTTAGGTTGAGGGTTATGGTGAGAGTGAGGGTTAGGTTTAGGTTGAGGTTATGGGTTAGGGTTATGGTTAGGGTGAGGATTACGGTGCGCCGTACGTTTAGGGTTAGGGTTAGTTGGCGGGTTAGGGTGAGGGTAATGTTTAGGGTGAGGTTTAGCGTGAGGGTAAGAGTTAAGGTTAGAGTGAGGTTAAGGATTAGGTTGAGGGTTAGGGTTAGGGTTAGTGATATGGTGAGGATTAGGGTTAGTGTGAGGGTTAGGGTGAGGTTTAGGATTAGGTTCATTGTGAGGAGAAGCATTAGGGTGAGGGTTAGGGTGAGGGTGGGTGTTGGGTTAGCATTAGGGATAGGGTGAGCGTTAGGGTGAAGGTTAGGTTTAGGGTGAGCGTAGGGTTAGGTTTAGGCTGAGGGTTAGGGTTAGGTTGATATTTATGGTGAAGGTGAGTGTTGGGGTGAGGTTGAGGGTGAAGGTTAGGTTAAGGGTTAGGGTTAGGGTTAGTGTGAGGGTGAGGATGAGGGTTAGGTTTAGGATTAGGGTTAGGGTTTTGCTTAGTGTGCATGTTAGGGTGAGGATGTGGGTTTGGGTGATGGTGAGGGTTACGGTGTGTGTGAGGTTTAGAGTTAGGCTGAGGATTAGGGTTAGGGTTAGGATTATGGTGAGGTTAAGGGTTAGGGTGAGGTTTACTGTGAAGGTGAGGGTTAGGGTTAGCATTAGAGTTAGGATGATGGTTAGGGTGAGCGTTAGGTTTAGGGTTAGGTTTAGGGTGAGTTTGAAGGTGAGGGTGAGATTTAGTGTTACGATTAGTGTTAGGGTTATGTTTAGAGTGAGGTTAAGAGTTTTGGTTAGGGTGAGGGTTAGGGTTAGGGTGAGGGTTATGGTTAGGGTGAGGGTTAGGGTTAGGTTGAGGGTTAGGGTTAGGATAAAGTTTAGCGTTAGGGTGATGTTTATTATGAGGGTGAGTGTTAGGGTGAGGGTGAGTTTCAGGGTGAGGGTCAGGGTTTGGTTGATCGTGAGGGTTAAGGTGTGGTTGAGAGTTAGGTTTAGGGTGAGGGTAGGGTGACGGTGAGTGTTAGGGTGCGGGTTAGATTTAGTGTTAGGGTTAGTGTGATGGTGAGGGTGAGCGTGCGGGTGACAGTTAGGGTGAATGTGATTGTGAGGGTTAGGGTTAGGATTAGGTTTAGGGTGAGTTTTAGGGTTAGGGTTAGGGTGTGGGTGAGGGTTACGCTTAGGGTTAGGGTAATTTTTAGGGTTAGAGTTAGGGTGAGGGTGAGGGTGAGGTTCAGCATTAGCGTTGGTGTTAGGGTTACGGTGAGGATGGGGGTGAGGGTTAGGGTTAGGATTAGGGTTGGGTTTAGGGTTAGGCTGAGTGGGAGGGGGGATTTAGGGTGAGGGTTAGGGTTAGGGTTAGGTTAAGGACTAGGGTGAGTGTGAGGGTTAGGGTGAGGGTGAGGGTAAGAGTTTCGGTTAGGTAAGGTTCAGGGTTAATTTTAGGGTGAGGATTAGGTTGAGTTTGAGGGTTAGTGTGAGTTTTAGTGTTAAGTTGAGGGTTAGGGTTAGGATTTGGGGGAGAGTTGGTGTTAGGGTTATGTTTAGAGTGAGGTTTAGAGTTAGGGTGGGGTTAGGGGTCGGGTGATGGTGAGGGTTAGGGTGTGGGTGAGGGTTAGGGTTAAGTTGAGTGTTAGGGTGATGGTGAGGGTTAGGTTGAATGTGAGGGTTAGGGTTAGGTTGAGGGTGATGTTTATGGTTAGGGTGAGGGTTAGGGTGAGGGTTAGGGTGAGGGGGTAGGGTTAGGGTTAGGGTGAGGTTTAGGGTTAGTGTGATGGTTAGGGTTACAGTGAGGGTAAGTGTTAGGTTGAGGGGTACGGTTAGGGATAGGGTGAGGGCTAGGGTGAGGGTGAGGTTTAGGATGAGTGTGAGGGTGAGAGTTTCGGTAGGCAAGGGATAGGGTTAAGGTTAGGGTGAGGATTAGGGGAGGGGGAGGTTTAGGTAGATGGTTAGTGTCAGGGTGAGTGTCAGGGTTAGGTTTAGGGTGAGGGGTAGGGTTAGGGTTAGTGTGAGGATAAGGTTTAATTTGAGGGTTAGGTTGTGGGTGAGGGTTAGGGTTATCGTTTGTTTTAGGTTGGGTTAGAGTGAGGTTTAGGGTCAGGGGTAGGGTAATGGTTAGGGTGAGCGTTAGGGTTAGTGTGAGGGTTAGTTTTAGGGTTAGGGTTTGTGTGAGGATAAGGGTTAGTGTGAGGGTTAGTGTGAGAATGAGGGGTAGGGCTAGCGTTAGGTCTAGGTTAAGGGTTAGGGTAAGGGTTAGGGTTAGTGTTAGGGTTAGGGTGAGGGTGTGGGTTAGAGTTAGGGTTAGGGTTGGGTGAGGGTTCTGGTTAGGCTTAGGGTGAGAGTGAGGGTTCAGGTGATGGTGAGGGTGAGGGTGAGGGTGAGGGTGTGGGTGACGGTTAGGTTTAGGGTTAAAGTGATGGTACTTTTTAGGATGAGGGTGAGGATTAGTGTTAGGGTGATGGTGAGGGTGCCGGTTAGTGTTAGGGTTAGTGTTAGAATTAAGGTTAGGGTTAGGGTTATTGTTATGGTGAGAGTAAGTGCTAGGGTAAGGTTTATTGTGAGTGTGAGTGTTAGGGTTAGAATTAGGGTTAGGGTTAGGGTTAGGGTGAGGGGTAGTGTTAGGGTGAGGGTGAGGTTAAGGGTTCAGGTTAGGGTTAGTGTGAGTGTTAGGATTAGGGTGAGGGTTAGGGATAGGGTTAGGGTTAAGGTGAGATTTAGGGCTGGAGTTAGGTTTAGAGTCAGGGTATGGATAAGGCTTAGGGTGAGGGTTAGGTTCAGGTTGAGGCTTAAGGTAGGTTGAGGGTGAGGGTAAGTTTTAGGGTGAGGGCTAGGGTTAGGTTTTGGGTTACAGAGAGAGTTAGGGTTATGGTGAGGGTGAGGGTGATGGTTAGGTTTAGGATTAGGGTTAGGGTTAGGGTGAAGTTTAGGTATAGACTTAGGATTAGGGTTAGGGTTAGAGTTAGGGTGAGGTTCAGTGTGAGGGTTAGTGTTTGGATTACAGTTAGAGATAGGGTTAGGGTTAGGGTTAGACTGAGGGGTAGGATTAGTGTTAGAGTGAGGGTAATGGGGATGGTAAATGTTACGGTGAGGGTTAGGGTGAGGGTGAGGTTTAGGGATAGCATTAGGTTTAGTGTTAGGGTTAGGGTGAGGGTTAGTGTTAGAGTTAGGTTGAGGGTGATATTTAGGGTTAGCATTAGGGTTAAGGTTAGGTTTATTTAGAGGGTTAGGATTAGGGTAGGGTTAGGATTATGGTGAAGGTTAGGGTTAGGCTGATTATGGGGGTGAGGGTGAGGGTTAGGTTTAGGGTTAGGTTTATGGTGTGGGCTAGGGTGAGGGTTAGGGTAAGGGTGAGGTTTTAGGTTAGGAAAGGCTTAGGGTTAGGTTTACAGTGAGGATTAGTGTGAGGGTGAGGTTTAAGGTGAGGATTAGGGTAATTGTGAAGATTAGGGTTAGGTTTAGGGTGAGGTTCAGGTTTAGGGTGATGTTTAGGGTGAGGGTGAGTGTTAGGGTGAGGGTGAGGGTGTTGGTGAGGGTTAGGGTTAGGGTTAGGGGGACAGTGAGGTTTAAGGTGAAGGTGAGGATTATGGTTAGTTTTAGGGTGAGGGCTAGGGAAAGAATTAGGGTGAGAGGGAGAGTTAGGGTTAGGGTGAGGTTTAGGTTTAATGTGACGTTAGGGTTCGGTTAGGGTTAGTGTGAGGATAAGGGTTAGGGTGTGGGTTAGGGTGAGACTGAAGATTAGGGTTAGCGTTACGGTTAAGGTGAGATTTAGGTTGAGGGTTAGGGTGAGGGTTAGGTTTAGGGTGAGGGTGAGGGTTCGGGTGAGGGTGTGTGTTACAGTGTGGGTGAAGTTTAGGGTTAGGGTTATGGTTAAGGTGATGTTGAGTGTTAGGGTGAGAGTGAGTGTTAGGGTTACGGTGAGCATTAGGGTTAGGGTTAGGGTTAGGCAAAATGTGAGGATTACGGTTAGAGTTAGGGTTAGGATTAGGTGTACGGTTAGGCTGAGGGTGAGGGATAGGTTTAACGTGAGGGTTAGCGTTAGGATTATGGTTAGGCTGAGGTTTAGGGTGGGGGTTAGGGTGAGGGTGAGGGTGCATGTTAGGGTTAGGGTTAGGGTGAGGTTTAGGGTTAGGGTGAGGGCTAGGGATAGGGTTAGGGTTTGGGTGAGGGTCAGAGTTAGGGGTAGGTTTAGAGTTAGAGAGAGGGTGAGGGTTAGAGTTAGGGTTAGGATTAGGTGTACGGTTAGGCTGAGGGTGAGGGTTAGGTTTAGCTTGAGGGTTAGGGTTAGGGTTAGGGTTAGGGTTAGGGTTAGTTTGAGGGTTAGGGTTAGGTTTAGGATGAGGGTTTGGCTGAGGGTTAGGGTTAGGGTGAGGGTGAGGGTTAGTGTTAGTGTGAGGGTTAGGGTTAGGGTTTTGTTTACAGTGAGAGTTAGGGTTAGGGTTAGGTTTAGGTTGAGGTGAGCGATAGGTTGAGGGTTTGGGTTACGTTTAGTATTAGGGTGATGCTTAAGGTGAGTGTTAGTGTTGGAGTTAGGGTTAGGGTGAGGGTTAGGGTTATGGTTAGAGTTAGGATGAGGGTGAGGTTGAGGGTTAGCATTTGAATTAGGGTTAGGTTTAGGGTTATGCTGAGGGTGAGGTTGAGGGTGAGGGTGAGTTTTAGGGTTTGGGTGAGGGTTAGGGTTATGGTTAGGGTTAAGGTGAGGGTGAACGTTAGGGTTAGAGTTAGGGTTAGGATGAGGGGTAGGCTGAGCGTTAGGTTTAGGCTTAGGGTGAGGGTAAGGATTAGGGTGATGGTGAGGGATAGGTTTAGGATTCAGGTTAGGGTTAAGGTGATGGTTAGGCTTAGGGTTAGGCTTAGGGTGAAGGATAAGGTGAGGGGTAGGGTTAGGGTTAGTGTTAGGGTGAGGATTAGGGTTAGGGTGAGGGTAAGGGTGAGGGGTAGGTTTAGGTTTAGGTTTAGTGGGAGGGTAAGGGTTAGGGAGAAGTTTAAGGTGAGGGTGAGGATGAGGGTGAGGGTTAGTGTGAGGGTGATGGTTACCGTTAGGTTTAGAGTTAAGATGAGAGTGAGTGTGAGGGTTAGGTTTTGGATTAGGGTTAGGTTTAGATTTACTCTGAGGGTGAGGTTAAGGGTGAGGGTGAGTTTGAGGGTTAGGTTGACAGTTAGGGTTAGGGTTAGGGTTAATGTCAGGGTGAGGGATAGGGTTAGGGTTAGGGTTTGGATCAGGATTAGGCTGAGGGTTAGGATTAGTGTCAGGGTGAGGATAAGGGTTAGGGTGAGGGTTATGGTGAGGGTGAGGGTTAGGGTTAGCTTAGGGTTAGGGTGAGGGTTAGGGTGAGGTTTAGGTTGAGGGTTAGGTTGAGGGTTAGTGTTAGGGTTAGGGATAGGGTTGGGTGAGGGAAAGTGTTAGGGTAAGGGTTAGTGTGGGGATGAAGGATATGGTTATGGTGAGGGTAAGGGTTAGGGCTAGGTTTAGGGTGAGGTTGAGGGTTAATGTTAGCATTAGGGTTATGGTGAGCGTGAGGTTTAGCGAGAGGGTTATGGTTAGAGTTAGGGTTAGGGTGAGGGTTAGGCTGAGGGATAGGGTTCGGATTAGGTTTAGAGTAAGGTTTAGGGTTAAGTTTAGGGTAAGGGTGAGGGTGAGGGTGATGTTTAGGGTTAGGGTTAGGATTAATTGCTAGGGTTAGGGTTAGCCTGAGTGTGGGGTTGAGGGTTAGGGTTAGGGTTAGGTTTAGGGTTAGGGTTATGGTGAGGGTGAGGGTTAGAGTTAGGGTGTTGGTTAGGGTGAGTGTTAGGGTGACTGTGAGGGTTAGGGTTAGTGTGAGGGTTAGGTTTAGAGTGAGTTATAGGGTTATGGTTAGGGTTTGGGTGAAGGTTAAGTTTAGGGTTTGGGTTTAGGTTAGGTTGAGAGTTAGGCTGAGGGTTAGGTTTAGGGTTAGGGTGAGGATAAAGGTTAGGGTGACGGTGAGGCTTAGGATTAGGGTTAGGGTTAGTTTTAGTGTGAGGGTAAGGGATAGGGCTAGGGTTAGGGTGAGGGTTTTGGTTAGGGTTACGTTTAGAGTTAGGGTGAGGGTGAGGGTAAGGGTGAGGTTTTGTATTAGGGTTAGGTTTAGGGTTAGGCTGAGGGTGAGGTTGAGGGTGAGGGTGACGGTTAGGGTGAGGGTTAGGTTTAGGGTTAGGATGAGGGTTAGGCTGAGGTTTTGGGTTAGGGTTCTGTAAGGGTAAGGGTTAGGGTGAGAGTGAGGGTTAGGCTTAGGCTTAGGGTTAGGGTGCCGGTTAGGGTGACTTTTAGTGTTAGTGTTAGGTTTAGGGTTAGAATGAGGGTTAGGCTGAGGGTAAAGGTTCGGGTTAGGGTTAGGTTGATGTTGATGGTTGATGTTAAAATGAGGGTAAGTGTTAGGGCGAGGTTTAGGGTGAGGCTGAGGGTTAATGTTAGGATTAGGGGTATGGTGAGGTTGAGGGTTAGGGTGAGTGTTAGAGTTAGGTTAGGGATAGGGTGCGAATTAAGGTTAGGGTTAGGTTTAGGGTGAGGGTTAGGCTGAGGGGTAGGGTTAGGGTTAGTGTTAGGGTGAGGGTTAGGGAGTGGGTTAATGTTAGGGTTAGGGTTAGGGTGAGGTTGAGGGTGAGGGTTAGGGTTAAGGTGAGGGTTATGGAGAGGTTGAGGTTTAGGGTTAGCATTAGGGTTAGGCTTAGGATCAGGGTTAGGGTGAGGGTGAGGGCTAGTGTTAGTATTAGGGTTAGGGTTAGGGTTAATGTGAGGATGAGGTTTAGAGTGAGGGTAAGGGTTAGGGCGAGGTTTAGGGTGAGGTTGAGGATTAATGTTAGCATTAGGGTTACTGGGAGGGTCAGGGTTAGGGTGAGTGTTATGGTTATGCTAAGGGATACATTGAGGATTAGGGTTAGGGTTAGGTTTAGGGTGAGGGTAAGGCTGAGGGCTAGGGTTAGGTTTAGCGTTACGTTGAGGGTTAGGGTTAGGGTGAGGGTTAGGATTAGGGTTAGGTTCAGGTTGAGGTTGATAGTGAGGGTAACGGTTAGGTTGAGGGTCAGAGTGAGGTTGAAGTTTAGGGTTAGCATTAGGGTTAGGGTTAGGTTAGCGTGAAGGTTAAGATTAGGCTTACGGTTAGGGTAAGGGTTAGGGTTAGGGTGAGGGTTAGGGTTAGGGTGATTTTTAGGGTGACGGTGAAGGTTAGGGTTAGGGTGAGTTTGAGGTTCAGGGTGAGGTTGAGAGTGACATTGAGGGTGAGGGTTAGGGTTACGGTTATGTTTAGGGTGAGGTGAGGGTGAGGGTTAGGGTTAGGGTGAGGGTTAGGTTGAGGTTTAGTGTTAATGTTTCGTGTAGGGTAAGGGTGAGGGTAAGGGTTACAGTGAGAGTTATTTTGAGTGTGAGTGTTAGGGTTAGGGTGAGGGTAAGGGTTAGGATGAGGGTTATTGTGAGGGTTTGGGTTAGGGTTAGCATTAGGGTTAGGTTGAGGGTGAGGGTTTGTGTGAGGGTTAGGGTTACGGTTAGGGATAGGATGAGGATTAGGGTTAGTGTGACGGTGAGGGTCTGGGTAAGGGTTAGGGTTAGATTTAAGGTGAGGGTGAGGGTGAGCATTAGAATTAAGATTAGGGTTAGGGTTAGAGTTAGGTGAGATTGAGGGTGAGGGTTAGGGTTTAGGATAGAATTAGGGTGAGGGTGAGCGTGACGTTTAGGTTTAAGATTAGGGTTAGGGTTATGGTGAGGGTTAGGGTGAGGGTGAGAGTGAGGCTTAGGCTTAGGGTTAGGGTGAAGTTTAGGTTTACGGTGAGGGCTACGGTCCGGGTGAGTTTTAGGGTGAGTGTGTGGTTGAGGTTGAGGGTTTCGGTTAGGTAAGTGTTATGTTTAAGGTTATGGTGAGGATTAGGGTGAGGTTGAGGGTTAGGGTGAGGCTCAGGGTTAGGGTGAGAGTTAGGGTTATGGTGAGGGTTACGGTTAGGGTTAGGTTGAGGCTGAGGGTTAGGTATAGGGTAAGGGTTAGGGTTAGTTTGAGGCTGAGTGTTAGGTATAGGGTAAGGGTTAGGGTTATGGTGAGGGTTACGGTTAGGGGAAGAGTTAGGGTGAGGGTGAGGTTTAGGGTTAGGGTTAGGGTGAGGTTTAGGGTTAGGGTTAGTGTTAGTGTAAGGGTTAGAGTTAGGGTGAAGGTTAGGGTTAGAGTTAGGATTAGGGTTAGGGTAAGGGATAGGGTGAGGGTGAGGGTTAGGGTTAGGGTTAGGGTGAGGTGTACGGTTAAGATTAGGGAGAGGGTTAGGGTTAGGGTATGGGTTTGGGTTAGTTTGAGGGTTAGGGTGAAGTTGAGTTTGAGGTTGAGGGTTAGGGTGAGGGTGATGGTGACGGTGAGTGTTAGTGTTAGGATTCGGGTTAGGGTTAGGGTGATAGTTAAAGTTAGGGTTAGGGTTAGGGTGAGTTTGAGGGTGAGGATGAGGGTTAGGTTTAGGGTTAGGTTTAGGATTAGGGTGAGATTTAGGGGAAGGGTTAGGGTTAAGGTGAGGGTTAGGTTTAGGGTTAGGGTGAGGGTTAGGGTTAGGGTTAGGTTTAGGGTGAAGTTAAGTGTTAGGGTGAGGGTGAGGGTGAGGTTGAGGGTTAGGGTTAGGGTGAGTGTGAGTGTGAGTGTGAGGGTTAGGTTTAGAATTAGGGTTAGGTTTAGGGTTAGGCTCAGGTTGAAGGTATGAGTGAGGCTCACCCTAGCACTCACGGCTAGGGTTAGGCTGAGGGTTAGGATGCTGGGTAGATTTAGGGTTATAATTAGTGTGAGGGTTAGTTTTAGTGTGAGGGTTACGGTTAGGGTTAGGGTTATGGTGATGGTAAGTGTTAGAGTGTGTGTTAGGGTGAGAGTGAGGGTTAGGGTGATGTTTAAGGTGAAGGTCGAAGTTAGAGAGAGTGAGAGGTTTTGGGTGAGGGTGAGGGTTAGGGTGTGGGTGAGGGTGAGGGTTAGGGTGAGGGTATGGGTTAGGGTCATGTTTAGGATGAGTGTGAGGTTTAGGGTGAGAGTTAGGGTTCAGGGAAGGGGAATTGTTAGGGTGTAGGTGCGGGTTAGGGTAAGGGTGTGGCTTAGGGTGACCGTGAGTGTTAGGGTTCAGGGGAGGATTAGGGTTAGGGTTAGTCTTTGGGTTTGTGTTCGGGTTAGGGTTAGGGTGAATGTTAGGGTGAGAGGTAGGATTAGTGTTAGGATGAGATTTAGACTTAGGGTGAGGGTTACGGTTAGGGTTAGGGTTAGGGTTAGGGTGAGTATAAGGGTTAGGGTGAGGGTTAGTGTGAGACTGAGGGTTAGGGCTAGGCTTAGGGTTAGGGTGAGGGTTAGGGTTAGGGTTAGGGTTCGGTGAGGGTTAGGGTGAGTGAAAGGTTTAGGGTGAGGGTTAGGTTGAGGTTGAGGTATAGGGTTATGGTGAGGGTAAGGGTTAGGGCGACGGTTAGGGTGAGGTGGAGGGTTAGGGTTAGCATCAGTGTTAGGGTGAGGGTGAGCGTTAGGGTGAGGGTGAGGGGAAGGCTGAGGGGTAGGGGTAGGGTTAGGGTTAGGGTTAGGATTAGGGTGATGGTTACATTTAGGGTTAGGGTGAGGGTGAGTGTTAGGTAATGGTTAGGGTCAGGGTTGGGTGAGGGTGAGGGTTAGGGTTAGCATTAGGGTTTGGGTCAGATTGAGTGTTAGAGTAAGGGTTAGGGTGAGGTTGAGGGTTAGGGTTAGCATTAGGGTTACGGTTAGGGTTAGGGTGTAGGTTAGGTTTAGGTTTAGAGTGAGGGTGAGGGTCAGGGTTAGGGTTAGGATTAGGTTTAAGGTTAGGGTGAAACTGAGGGTGAGGGTGAGGGTGAGGGTAAGCGTGAAGGTGAGGGTTAAGTTTAGCATTAAGTTTAGGGTGAGGTCTAGGGTGAGGGTGAGGGCTACGGTGAGGGTTAGTGTGAGGGTTATGGTTGGTACTAGGTGAGGGTTAGGGTTAGGGTTAGTGTAAGGATAAGGGTTAGGTTGAGGATTAGGGTGAGCGTGAATGTTAGGGTTAAATTAAGGGTTAGGGTGAGGGTTAGGGTTGGGGTGAGGGTTAGGGTTAGGGTTAGGGTGAGGATGAGGATTCGGGTTAGGGTGAGTGTGAATGTTAGGGTGTTGGTGAGGTTTAGGGTTAGGGTGAGGGTGATGCTGACGTTTAGGCTTAGGGTTAGTGTGAGGATAAGGGTTAGGGTGAGGATTAGGGTGAGTGTGAGTGTTAGGGTTAGCATAAGGTTTAGGGTGAGGGTTAGGGTTAGGGTTAGGGTAAGGATAAGGGTTAGGTAAGGGTTAGGGTTAGGCTTAGGGTTAGGGTTAGGGTTAGGGTTAGGGTGAGTGTTAAGCTTAGGGTTAGGGTTGGGGTGAGGGTTAGGGTTAAGTTTAGGTTTAGGGTAAGGTTAGGGTTAGCATGAGGTTTAGGGTTAGGGTGATGTTTAGGGTGACGGTGAGGGTTAGGGTGAGGGTGAGGTTGAGAGTGAGGGTTAGGGTGAGGGTGAGGGTGAGTGGGAGGGTGACGGTGAGGGTTAGGTTTATGGTGAGGGTAAGAGTTAGGGTTAGGGTAAGGGTTAGGCTGAGTGTGAGGGTGAGGGTGAGGTTAGGTAAGTGTTAGGGTTAGGTTTAGGGTGAGGATTAGGGTGAGGGTGAGGGTTAGTGTTAGGTTGAGTGTTAGGGTTAGGGTTAGGGAGAGGGTTAGGGTGAGAGGTAGGGTTAAGATTAAGATGAGGGTTAGGTTTAGTGTGAGTGTTCCGGTTAGATTTAGGGTTAGTGTGAGGATAAGCGTTAGGGTGAGTGTTAGGTTGAGACTGACTTTTAGGGTTAGCGTTAGGGTTAGGGTGAAGGTTAGATTGGGGGTTATGGTGAGGGTTAGGGTTCGGGTTAGTGTTGGGTGATGGTTAGGGTGAGGGTAAGTGTTAGTTTTAGGTTGAGAGTGAGGGTGAGGGTAAGGGTTAGGGTTAGGGTCAGGGTTAGGGTGAGGGTGTGGTTTAGGGTTTGCCTTAGGGTAAGGGTTAGGGTTAGGTTGAGTGTTAAGTTTAGGGTTAAGGTGCAAGTTAGGGTTAGGGTTAGAGTGAGGGTGAGGGTCAGGGTTAGGGTTAGGATTAGTTTTAGTGTTAGGGTGAGGCTGAAGGTGAGGCTGAGGGTGAGGGTGAGGGTGAGGGTTAAGTTTAGGGTTAGATTTAGGGTGAGGGCTAGGGTGAGGGTGATGTTTTTGTTTAGGATAGGTCTAGGGTTAGGTTTAGGGTGAGGATTAGTGTGGGGTTGAGGTTTAAGGTGAGGGTTAGGGTTAGGGTTAGGTTGAGGGTTAGGGTTAGGGTGAGTGTTAGGGTTAGGGTGATGTTTAGGTTGAGGGTGAAGGTGAGAGTGAGGATTCGGGTGAGGGTTAGGGTTAGGGTGATGGTTAGGGTTAGGGTAACGTTTAGGGTTAGGAGGAGCGTAAGGGTTAGGATGACAGTTAGGGTGAGGGTGAGGGTTAAGGTTAGGTTTAGGATTAGGATGAGTGTTAGGGTGAGGGTTAGTGTTAGGGTTAGGGTGAGGGTTAGGGTGAAGGTTAGGGTGAAGTTTAGGTTTAGGGTTTGGGTTAGGGTGAGGGTTAGGTGAGAAGGAGTAGGGTGATTGTTAGGGGGAGGGTGAAGGATAGGGTTATGGTGAGGGTAAGGTTTAGGCTGAGGCTTAGGTTGAGAATGAGCATTTGTGTTAGCATCAGGGTTGGGTTGAGGGTGAGGGTTAGTGTTAGGCTGAGGGGTAGTTTTTGGGTTAGGTTGTGGGTGAGGGTGAGGGTTAAGGCTAGACTTAGGGTGAGCATGAGGGTTAGGTTTAGGGTTAGGGTGAGTGTGAGTGTGAGGGTTAGTTTTAGGATTAGGGTTAGGGTTAGGGTTAGGCTGAGGTTGAGGTTATGAGTGAGGGTGAGGTCTAGGGTTAGGGGTAGAGGTAGAGTTAGGGTTAGATTTAGGGTTAGTATTAGAGTTAGGGTTAGGATTATGCTGAGGTTGAGGGTGAGGGTGAGGGTGAAGGTGAGGTTTAGGGTTTGCGTTAGTTTTAGGGTGAGGTTTAGGTTGAGAGTTGAGTGTTAGGGTTAGGGTTAGGATGAGGGTGAAGGTCTGTGTTAGGTTTAGGGTTAGGCTTAGATTTAGGATGAGGGTGATGGTGAGGGTTAGAATTAGGATTAGGGTTAGGGTTAGAGTTAGGTGAGAGTGAGGATGAGTGATAGGGTTTGGGTGAGAATTAGGGTGAGGGTGATCATGAGGGTTAGGGTTAGGATTAGGGTTAGAATTATGGTTAGGGTCAGGGTGAGAGTGAGGGTGAGGCTGAGGGTTAGGATTAGGTTTTAGGGTTAGTGTGAGGATCAGGGTTAGGGTGAGAATTAGGGTGAGGGTGAGAAGGAGGGTGAGGGTTAGGGTGAGCTTTAATGTTAGGGTTAGGGTGAGGGTTAGGGTGAGTTTTAGGGTTACGGTGAGGGTTAGGGTTAGGTTTAGGTTGAGGCTAAGGTTTAGGCTGAGGGTTAGGGTAGGTTTAGGGTGAGGTTTAGGTTTAGGGTGAGGGCTATTGTGAGGGTGAGTGTTAGGGTGAGTGTGAGGGTGAGGTTGAGGGTTTTGGTTAGGTAAGGGTTAGGGTAAGGGTTAGGGTGAGGATTAGGGTGAGGATGAGGTTTAGGTTGAGTGTTAGGTTGAGGGTGAGGGTTAGGGTTAGGGTGAGGGTGAGGGAGATCATGAGGGTTCAGGTGAGCGTGAGAGTTCGGGTGAGGTTGAGGGTTCGGGTGTGGGTCAGGGTTAGGTTTAGGGTGAGGTTTAGGTTGACGGTGAGGGTTAGGGTGAGGGTGAGGTTTAGGATTGGGGTTAGGGTGAGGGTTAGGTTTAGGGTCATTGTTAGGGTGAGCGGTAGGTTTAGGGTTAGGCAGAGGGTTAGGGTTAGGGTGAAGGTTAGGGTTAGTTTGAGAGTTAGGGTGAAGGTGAGTTTGAGGTTGAGTGTTAGGGTGAGGGTGATGGTGACGGTGAGGGTTAGGGTTAGGATTCGGGTTAGGGTTAGGTTGAGAGTTAGGGTTAGGCTTAGGTTTAGGATGAGGTTGAGGGTGAGGGTGAGGGATAGGGTTAGGGTTAGGTTTAGGATTAGGTTTAGGTTTAGGGTAAGGGTTACGGTTAGGGTTAGGGTGAGGGTTAGGTTTAGAGTTAGGGTGAGTGTTAGGGTTAGGGTTATGTTTAGAGTGAGGGTTAGGGTTAGGATTAGGGCGACGGTGAGAGTTAGGTTGAGGGGTAGGGTTAGGTATAGGGTAAGGGTTAGGGTTAGGGTGAGGGTTAGGTTTAGGATTAGGGTGAGGGTGAGGGTTAGGGTTAGGGTAAGGGTTAGGTTTAGGGTGAGGATTAGTTTTAGGTTTAGGTTTAGGGTGAGGGTGACGCTGAAGGTTAGGGTTAGGGTTAGTGTGAGGATCAGGGTTAGGGTGAGGATTAGGGTGAAGGTGAGGGTTAGGGTTAGTATAAGGTTTAGGGTGAGGGTTAGGGTTAGTTTTAGGGTTAGGGTAAGTGTTAGGGTTAGGGTAAGGGTTAGTGTCAGGCTTAGGGTTAGGGTTATGTTTATGGTTAGGGTCAGGGTTAGGCTTAGGGTTAGGTTTAGTGTGAGGGTTAGGGTTAAGTTTAGGGTTAGGGTAAGGTTAGGGTTAGCGTTAGGTTTAGGGTTAGGGTGATGTTTATGATGATGTTGAGGGTTAGGTTGAGGGTGAGTTTGAGCGTGAGAGTTAGGGTGAGGGTGAGTGGGAGGGTGACGGTGAGGGTTAGGGTGAGGTTGAGGTTTAAGGTTAGCATTAAGGTTAGGGTTAGTGTTAGGCTGAGGTTTAGGGGTAGGGTTAGGGTTAGGGTGAGGTTCAGGGTGAGGGTGATTTTGAGGGTGAGTGTATGGTTTAGGCTGAGGTTTAGGGTGAGGGTTAGGTATAGGGTGCGGATTAGGGTTAGGGTGAGGTTTAGGGTGAGTGTTAGGTTTAGGGTTAGTGTGAGCGTTAGGGTGAGGGTTTGGGTTAGGGTTTGGGTGAGGTTGAGGTTTAGGGTTAGCATTAAGGTTAGGGTTAGGGTTAGGCTGAGGATTAGGTGTAGGATTAGGTTTAGGGTGATATAGAGGGTGAGGGTGAGATTGAAGGTGAGTGTGAGGTTTAGGCTGAGGTTTAGGGTTAGGTTTAGGGATAGGGTGAAGATTACGGTTAGGGTTAGGTTTAGGGTGAGTGTTAGGCTGAAGGGTAGGTTTACGGTTAGTGTGAGGGTTAGGGTGAGGGTTAGGGTTAGGGTTAGCATTAGGGTGAGGTTGAGGGTGAGCGTAAGGTTTAGGGTGATTGTTAGGGTGATTTTGAGGTTTAGGGTTAGCATTAGATTTAGGGTTAGCCTTAGGCTGAAGTTTAGGGTTAGGATTAGGGTTGGGGTGAGGGTGAGGGCTAGTTTTAGCATTATGGTTAGGTTTAGGTTTAGGATTAGGGTTAGTGTGAGGGTTAGGGATAGGGTAACGGTAAGGATGAGGGTAAGGGTTAGGGTTACGGTAAGGGTGAGGGTGAAGGTTAGGTTTAGAGTTAGGATTAGGGTTAGGGATAGGGTTAGGCTGAGGGTGGGGGTGAGTTTGAGGGTGAGGGTTAGGGTTAGGGTTAGTTTTAGGGTGAGGGCTAGGGTGAGGGAGAGGTTTAGTGTGAGGGTTAGGTTGAGGGTATGGGTTTAGGTTAGGAAAGGCTTAGGTTTAGGTTTAGCGTGAGTATTGGGGTGAGGCTGAGGTTTAAGGTGAGGATTAGGGTTAGGGTGAGGATTAGGGTTAGGGTTAGGGTGAGGGTGAAGATTAGGATGATGTTTAGGGTGAGGGTGAGGATTAGGGTGAGGGTGAGGGCTAGGGTGTAGGTGAGGGTTAGGGTTAGGTTGAGGTCTAGGGTTAGGGTTAGGGTTAGGGTGAGGTTTAGTTTTAGTGTGAGGGTGAGTGAGAGGGTTAGGTTTAGGATTAGGCTTATGTGTATGGTTAGGCTTAGGGTGAGGGTGAGGGTCAGGTTAGGATTAGGATGAGGTTTAGGGTTATGGTTAGGGTTAGGGTGAGGGTGAGGGTTAGGGTAAGAGTGATGTTCAGGGTGAGGGTTAGGTTTAGGGTGAGGGATAGGGTTATGGTTAGGGTTAGGCTGAGGGTGAGGGTGTGGGTTACGGTGAGGGTGATGGTGAGGTTGAGAGTGAGGGTGAGGATTAGCGTTTGGGTGAAGGTTAAGTTTAGGGTTTGGGTTAAGGTTAGGTTGAGGGTTAGGGTTAGAGTTAGGATGAGGGTTAGGCTGAGGGTTAGGTTTAGGGTTAGGGTGAGGGTGAGGGTTAGGGTGAGGGTGAGCCTTAGGATTAGGATTAGGGTTAGTTTTAGGGTGAGGGTAAGGGATAGGGTTAGGCTTAGGGTGAGGGTTTTGTTTAGGGTTAGGTTTAGAGTTAGGTTGAGGGTGAGGGTTAGGGTTAGGTCTTGTATTAGGTTTAGGGTTAGTGTTAGGCCGAGGGTGAGTTTGAGGTTGAGGGTGACAGGGTGAGGGTTAGGGTTATGGTTATGGTTAGGATGAGAGTTAGGCTGAGGATTAGTGTTAGGGTTCGTTAAGGGTAAGGGTTAGGGTGAGAGTGAGGGTTAGGCATAGGCTTAGGGGTAGGGTGACGGTTTGTGTGATTTTTAGTGTTAGTGTTAGGGTTAGGGTTAGAGTGAGGTTTAGCGTGAGGGTAAGGGTTAGGGTGAGGGTTAGGCTGATGGTGAGGGATAGGGTTAAGGTGAGGGTAAGGGTTAGGGCGAGGTTTAGGGTGAGGCTGAGGGGTAATATTAGCATTAGGGGTAAGGCGAGTGTGTGAGTTAGGGTGAGGGTTAGTGTTAGTGTTAGAGACAGGGTGAGTATTAGGTTTAGGGTTAGTTTTAGGTTGACGGTTAGGCTGAGGGGTAGGGTTACGGTTAGTGTTAGGGTGAGGGTTAGGGTGTTGGTTTATGTTAGGGTTAAGTTTAGGGTGAGGGTGAGGGTGAGGGTAAGGGTTAGTGTGACGGTTATGATGAGGTTGAGATTTAGGGTTAGGATTAGTGTCAGGTTTAGGGATAGGGTTAGGGTTAGGATTAGGGTTAAGGTGAGGGTGAGGGCTAGTGTTAGTATTAGGGTTCGTTTTCAGGTTAGGGTGAGGGTGAGGTTTAGGGTGAGGGAGATGGTTAGGTTGAGGGTTAGGGTGAGGGTGAGGGATTTGGTTAGGAAAGGCTTAGGGTTAAGGTTAGGGTGAGTATTAGGGTTTGGGGTGAAATTTAACTTGAGGATTAGGGTTAGGGTGAGTATTAGGGTTAAGGTTAGGGTTAGGGTGATGTTTAGGGTGAAGGTGATGTTTAGGGTGAGGGATAGGATGAGGGTGAGTGTGAGGGTGTAGGTGAGGGTTAGGGTCACGGTGAGGGTCAGTGTGAAGGTGAGGGTTCGGGTTCGGTTTAGGGTTAGGGTGAGTGTTAGGGTTAAGGGTTAGGGTGAGGGGTAGGGTGAGGTGTAAGGTGAGGGTTAGGGTTAATGTGAGGGTTAGGGTTAGGGTTAGTGTGTATAAGCGTTAGGGTGAGAGTGAGGGTTAGGTTTAGCGTTAGGGTTAGGGTGAGGTTTATGGGGAGGGTTAAGTTGAGGGTTAGGGTTAGTATGAGTTTGAGGGTTAGAGTTAGGTTTAGGTTGAGGATTAGGGTTAGGGTGA
Source organism: Dipodomys merriami (assembly GCF_024711535.1). Lineage (NCBI taxonomy): Eukaryota > Metazoa > Chordata > Mammalia > Rodentia > Heteromyidae > Dipodomys > Dipodomys merriami. The sequence continues at coordinate 1,538,375 of NW_027202716.1, read as the reverse complement.
GTTTTAAGGTAGGGTTAGGGTTAGGGTGAGGGTTAGGATGAGGGTGAGTTTCAGGCTGTGGGTGACGGTTAGTGTGAGGGTGAGGGTTATGGTTATGGTGAGGTTTATGTTAGGGTTAGGGTTATGGTGAGGGTAATGGTTAGGATGAGGTTTGAAGTGAGGGTGACAGTGAGGGATAGCGTTAGATTTAGGGTGAGGGTTAGGGTGAGGGTTAGGTTTCAGGTTAGGTTGGGTGAGGGTGAGGGTTAGAGTTAGGTTTAGGCTGAGGGTAAGGATTAGCGTGAGGGTTAGCGTGAGGGTGAGGGTAAGGGTTAGGTTGAGGGTTAGGGTGAACGTTAGGGTGAGGGTTAGATTTGGATTAGGGTTAGGGTGAGGGTTAGGGTGAGGTTTAGTTTTAGTGTTAGGGTTAGGGTAAGGGTTAGGGTGAGGGTAAGGGTTAAAGTGAGGTTCAGGGAGAGGGTGAGTGTTAGGGATAGCATTAGGGTTAAGTTTAGATTTAAGGTGAGGGTTAGTATGAGGGTTAGGCTTACTGTGAGGGTGAGGGTTAGGGTTAGCATTAGTGTTAGGGTTAGGTTTAGGCTGAGGGTTAGGGTTAGGGTTAGGGTGAGGGTGAGTGTTAGGGTTAGGGTTAGGGTGAGGGTGAGGGTTAGGTTTAGGATTAGGCTTAGGTGTAGGGTCAGGCTTAGGGTGATGGTGAGGGTGAGGGTCAGAGGTTTAGTGTTATGGTTATGGTTATGGTTTGGGATAGGGTGAGGGTTACCGTGAGGGTGATGGTGAGGGTGAGGGTGAGGGTTAGGTTTAGGGTGAGGATTAGGGTTATGGTTCGGGTTAGAGTGAGGATGAGTGTGAGGGTTAGTGTGAGTTTGAGGGTGAGGTTGAGGTTGAGGGTGAGGGTTAGGGTTTAGGTGAGGGTCAGGTTTACCGTTAGGGTAAGGTTAGGTTGAGGGATAGGGTTAGGTTTAGGGTCAGGGTTAGAGTTTGCGTTAAGGTTATCGTGAGGGTTAGGGTTAGTGTTAGGTTTAGGGTTAGGGTGAGGCATAGAGTGAGGGGTAGGGTTAGGTTTAGGTTAAGGGTTAGGGTTAATGTGAGGATTAGGGTTAGGGTTAGTGTCAGTGTGAGGATAAGGGTAAGGGTGAGGGTTAGGGTGAGACTGAGGGGTAGGGTTAGCATTAGGTTTAGGGTGAGGGATAAGGTGAGGGTTAGGTTTAGTATGAGGGTGAGGCTTAGAGTTAGGTTTAGGGTAAGGTTTAAGGTTAGGATGAGGTTTATGATAGTGTTTGGATGAGGGTGAGGGTGAGTTTTATGGTGTGGATGACGGTTAGGTTTACGGTGAGGATTAGGGTTAGGGTTAGGGTTAGGTTTATGGTGAGGGTAAGGGTTAGGATGAGGTTTAGGGATAGCGTTAGAGTTAGGGTGAGGGTTAGGGTGAGGGTTAGGATCCAGGTTAGGTTAGGTGAGAGTGAGGGTTAGAGTTAGGTTTAGGGTTAGGTTTAGGGTGAGGGTAAGGTTTAGGGTGAGCGTTAGGGTGAGGGTTAGGTTGAGGTTTAGGGTGAGCATTAGGGTGAGGGTTAGGTTTAGGTTTAGGGTTACTGTGAGGGTTAGGGTGAGGTTAAGGGTTAGAGTGAGGTTTAGGATGAAGTTGAGGGTTAGGGATAGCATTAGGGTTAAGGATAGGTTTAGGGTGAGAGTTAGGGTTAGGGTTAGGGTTACGGGTGAGGGTTAGGTTTAGCATTAGGGTGACGGTGATCTTAGGGTTCAGGGTGAGGACTAGGGTTAGGGTTAGGTTTAGGTTAAGGTTTAGGTTTAGAGTGAGGGTGAGAGTGAGAGTTATGTTTAGGATTAGGCTTAGGTTTTGGGTAAGGCTTAGGGTGAGGGTGAGGGTGTGTGTCACAGTTACATTTAGGGTGAGGATTAGGGTTAGGGTTTATGGTTAGGGTGAGGGTGAGGGTGAGTTTGAGGGTGAGGTTGAGGGTTAGGGTTTGGTTGAGGGTTAGGATTAGGGTTAAGGTTAGGGTGAGGGTTAGGTTTAGTGTTAGGGTTAGGATGAGGATTAGGCTGCGGGTTAGGTTTAGGGTTAGGGTGAGGGTACGGGTTAGGATGAGGGTGAGGGTTAGGTTTATTATTAAGGTTAGGGTTATGATGAGGCTTAGGGATAGGGTTAGGATTAGGGTGAGGGTTTTGGTTAGGGTTAGGTTTAGAGTTAGGGTGAGGGTGATGGTTAGCTTTTGGATTAGGGTTAGGCTGAGGGTGATGTTGAGGGTGAGGTTTAGGGTTAATGTGAGGGTTAGAGTTAGGGTTAGCGTTAAGGTTAGGGTGAGGGTTAGGGTTAGGGTTAGGATGAGGGTAAGGTTTAGGGTGACGGTTAGGGTGAGGGTGAGGGTTAGGGTTAAGCTTAGGGTTAGGGTGAGGTTTAGGGTGAGGGTTAATGTTAGGGTTTGTGGTAGGGTTATGGTGAGGGTTAAGGTGAGTGTGAGGGTTGGGGTGAAGTTTTGGGTGAAGGTGAGGAATAGGCTTCAGGTGAGGGGAAGTGTTAGGGCGTGATTTAGGCTGAGGTTGAGTGTTAATATTAGCATTGGGGTGACGGTGAGTGTGAGGATTACGGTGAGATTCAAGGTTATGGTTAGGGATAAGGTGAGGATTAGGGTTAGGGTTAGGTTTCTGGTGAGGGTTAGGTTGAGGGGTAGGGTAAGGGTTAGAGTTAGGGTGAGGGTTAGGGTGAGGGTAAGAGTTAGGGTGAGCGTTAGGATTAGGTTGAGGTTTTGGGTTAGGTTGAGGGTGAGGGTGAGGTTGGGGGTGAGGTTGAGGGTGAGGGTTAGGGTTAGGGTTAGTTTTAGGGTGAGGGCTAGTGTGAGGATGAGGGTTAGGGTGAGGTTTAGGGTAGTGTGAGGGTGAGGGTTCTGGTTCGGTTTAGTGTGAGTTTTAGAGTGTGGGTGACAGTTAGGGTTAGGGTGAGGGTTAAGGTGATGTTGAGGGTTAGGGTGAGGGTGAGGGTTAGGGTTAACGTGAGGATTAGGGTTAGGGTTGGTGTTAGGGTTATGGTGAGGGTAAGGGTTAGGATGATGTTTAGGGTGAGATTGAGGTTTAGGAATTGCGTGAGAGTTAGGGTGAGGGTTAGGGTGAGGTTTAGATTAGGGTGAGGGTGAGGGTTAGAGTTAGGTTTATGGTTAGGGTTAGGGTGAGGCTAAGGTTTTGGGTGAGTGTTAGGGTGAGGGTGAGGGTTAGAGTCACGTTGAGGGTTAGGGTGAGCTTTAGGGTGAGGGTTTGGTTTAGGTTTAGGGTTAGGGTGAGGGATAGGGTGTGGTTTAGTGTTAGTGTTAGGTTAAGGTTTAGGGCTTGGGTTAGGGTGTTGGTAAGGGTTAGAGTGAGGGTTAGGGTGAGGTTTAGTGTTAGTGTTAGGTTTAGGTTTAGGGCTTGGGTTAGGGTGTTGGTAAAGGTGAGAGTGAGGGTTAGGGTGAGGGTAAGGGTTAGAGTGAGGGTTAATTTTAGGGTGACCGTGAGGGTATGCGTTAGTTTGAGGGCTAGTGTTAGGGTTAGGGTAAGGTTTAGGTTTAGGGTGAGGGTGAGGGTTAGAGTAAGGGTTAGGGTTTGTTTGAGGGTTAGGGTTTGCGTTCGGGTTAAAATTAGGGTGAGGGTTAGGGTTAGGGTTAGGATGAGGGTTAGGCTGAGGGTTAAGGTTAGGATTAGTGTGAGGGTAAGGGTTAGGGAGAGGGTGAGGGTAAGGTTTAGGATTAGGGTTAGGCTTAGGGTGAGGGTGTGTGCTAGGGTTAGGATTAGGGTGAGGGTAATGGTTAGGGTTAGGTTTAGAGTTAGGGTGAGGGTGAGGGTTAGTGTATGGAGTAGTGTTAGGGTTAGGGTTAGGCTGAGGTTGACGTTGAGTGTGAGGGAGAGGGTTAGGGTAAATGTAAGGGTTAGGTTTAGAGTTAGCATTAAGGTTAGGGTCAGGGTTAGTGTGAGGGTTAGGTTTAGGATGAGGGTTAGGCTGAGGGTTAGGGTTAGGGTTCGTGTGAGTGTAAGGGTTAGGGTGAGGGTTAGGGTGAGAGTGAGGTTTAGGTTGAGGTTGTAGGTTAGTGTTAGGGTTTGGGTGAGGGTTAGGGTGAAGGTTAGTGTTAGGGTTAGGATGAGGGTTAGGGTGAGGGTTAGGGTGAGGGTGAGGGTTAGGGTGAGTGTTAGTGTGAGGGTGAGGGATAGGGTTAAGGTGAGTGTAAGTGTTAGGGCGAGGTTTAGTGTGATTTTGAGGATTAATGTTAGCATTAGGGTTAAGGGGAGGGAGAGGTTTAGGGTGAGTGTTAGGGTTATGGTTAGGGATACCCTGAGGATTAGGGTTAGGGTTAGGTGAGGCTGAGGGTGAGGGTGTAAGGGAGGGTTAGGTTTAGGGTAAGGGTTAGGGTGAAGGTGACATTGAGGGGTAGTGCGAATTTGAGTGTTAGGGACAGGGCTAGGGTGAGGGTTAGGGTTAGGGTTATGGTGAGGGTTAGGCTGAGGGGTAGGGTTAGGGATAGTGTGAGGGTTAAGCTGAGGAGTAGGTTTAGGGTTAGAGTTAGGGTGAGGGTGAGGTTGACGGTGAGGGTAAGGGTTAGGTTGAGGGTTAGGGTGTGGTTGAGGTTTAGGGTTAGCATTAGGGTTAGTTTTAGGGTTAGGGTGAGGGTTAGGGTTACGATTAGGTTTAGGGTGAGGGTGAGGGCTAGTGTTAGCATTAGGGTAAGGGTTAGGGTTAAGGTTAGAGTGGGGGTGAGGGTGAGGTTTAGGCTTAGGGTTATGATTAGGGTTAGGGTTACCCTGAGGGTGGGGGTGAATTTGAGGGTGAGGATTAGATTTAGGGTTAGTTTTATCATGAGGGCTAGGGTGAGGGTGAGGTTTAGGGTGAGGGTTAGGGTGAAGTTGAGGTTTTCTGTTAGGAAAGGCTTAGGGTTAGTGTTAGTGTGAGGGTGAGGATTAGGGTGAGGGTGAGGTTTAAGGTGAGGGTTAGGGTTAGGGTTAGGATTAGGGTGAGGCTTAGGGTGAGGGTTAGGGTTAGGGTGATGTTTAAGGTGAGGGTGAGGGTTAGGGTGAGGGTGAGCATGAGGCTGAGGTTCAGTGTGTAGGGGAGGGTTAGTTTTAGGGTAAGGGTTAGGGTGAAGGTGACATTGAGGGGTAGTGCGAATTTGAGTGTTAGGGACAGGGTTAGGGTGAGGGTTAGGGTTAGGGTTATGGTGAGGGGTAGGGTTAGAGTTAGGTTGAGGATTAGCATTAATGTGAGGATTAGGGTTAGGGTTATGGTTAGTGTAAGGATAAGGGTTAGGGTGAGGGTTAGGTTGAGAGTGAGAATTAGGGTTAGCTTTAGGGTTAGGGTGAGGGTTAGGGTGAGGTTTAAGGTGAGGGTTTGGGTTAGTATGAGGGTGAGGTTTATAGTTTGGATTAGGGTGAAGATTAGGGTTAGGGTGAGGTTTAGGGTAGGGTTAAGGTGAGGGTTCGGGTTCAGGAGAGGGTGAGTTTTAGGGTGAGAATGATGGTTCGGGTTAGGGTGAGGGTTAAGGTGACATTGATTGTTAGGGCGATGTTCAGGCTTGGGGTTAATGTGAGGATTAGGGTGAGGGTTATTGTTAGGGTTAGGATGAGGGTAAGTTTCAGGGTGAGGGTTAGGCTGAGGTTGTGGTTTAGGTTTAGGTTGAGGGTTAGGTTGAGCGTTAGCGTGAGGGTTAGGTTTAGGTTTAAGGATAGGGTGAGGGTTAGGGTGAGGTTTAGTGTTAGTGTTAGGGTGTGGGTTAGGGTTAGGGTAAGGATTAGAGTGCGGTTTAGGGTGAGAGTGAGGGTTACATATAGTATTAGGGTTAAGGTTAGGTTTAGGGTGAGGCTTAGGGTTAGGGTTATGTTGAGGGTGAGTGTTAGGGTTAGCATTAGAGATAGGTTTAGTGTGAGGGTGAAGGTTAGGGTTAGGGTTAGGGTTAGGGTTAGGGCTAGGATTATGGTTAGGGTAAGCTTTAGGTTTAGGGTGAGTGTAAGGGTGAAGTTTAGGTGTAGGATTAGGCTTAGGTATAGGGTTAGGCTTAGAGTGAGTGTGAGGGTGAATGTCAGAGGTAGGTTTAGGGTGAGGGTTAGGGTTATGGTTAGGGTTAGGGTGAGGGAGAGGGTGAGGGTTAGGGTGAGTTAGAGGCTGAGGTTGAGGGTGAGGGTGAGGGTTACGGTTTGGGTGAGAGTTAGGGTTAGGTTTAATGTTAGGGTGAGGGTTGGGGTTAGGGTTGAGTTTAGGAGGAGGGTTAGGCTGAGGGTTAGGGTTAGGGTTAGGGTGAGCATAAGGTTTATGATGAGGGTGAGGGTTAGGTTTAGGATTAGGTTTAGGGTTAGCATGAGGGTTAGGGATAGTGTTAGGATTAGGGTGAGGGTTTTGTTTAGTGTTAGGTTTAGAGCTAAGATGAGGTTGAGGTTGAGGGTTAGGGTTTAAATTAGGGTTAGGGTTAAGGTTTAGCTGAGGGTGAGGTTGAGAGTGAGGGTGAGGGTTAGGGTTAATATGAGGGTTAGGTTCACGGTTAGTGTTAAGGTTAGGGTGAGGGGTAGGGTTAGGGTTAGAGTTAGAATGGGAGTTAGACTGAGAGTTAGGGTTCGTGTGAGGGTAAGAGTTAGGGTGAGGGTTAGGGTGAGCGTTAGGATTATTGTTATTGTTAGGTTTAGTGTTATGTTGAGTGTGAAGGTGCAGGTGAGGGTTAGGGTTAGGGTTAGGGTGAGGTTTAGGGTTAGGGTTAGAAATCGGGTAAGGGTGAGGGTGAGGTTTAGGGTTAGAGTTAGGGTTAGTGTTAGGTTTAGGCTTAGCGTTAGGCTGAGGATGAGGGTGGGGGTGAGGATTAGGGTAAGGGTTAGGGTTAGGATTAGAGTGAGGGTTAGGGTTAGGGTTAGGGTTATTGTTAGTGTTATGGTTAGGGTTAAGTTTGCGGTGAGGGTGACGCTGAGGATGGTTTATGGTTAGGGTTAGGTTTAGAGTTAGGGTTAGGGTTAGTGTTATGGTTAGGGTTAGGTTTAGAGTTACAGTGAGGGTGAGGGTGAGTGTTAGGGTTAGGGTGGGGTTTAAGTTGAGGTTTAGTTTAGGGTTAGGTTGAGGTTGAGGTTTAGGGTTAGAGTAAGGGTTAGTGTGAGGGTTAGGGTGAGGGTTAGGTTTAGGGTTAGTGTTAGACTTAGGGTGAGGTTGAGGGTTAGGTTGGGGTTTAGGGATAGGTTTAGGGTTAGGCTTAGGGTTAGGGTTAGGCTGAGGGTGAGTGTGGGGGTGAGGGTTAGTGTTACAGTGAGGGTGAGGATTAGGATTAGGGTTAGGGTTAGGATGAGGGTTAGGTTTAGGGTTAAGGTTAGGGTTTGGTTTAGGGTGAGGGTTAGTCTGAGGGTTAGGGTTAGGCTTAGGTTTAGGGTTAGGCTGATGTTGAGTGTGGGGTTGAGATTAGGTTAGACTGATGGTTAGGGTTAAGGTTACATTGAGGATTAGGATGAGGGTTAGGGTTAGGATTAGCGTTACGGTTTGGGCTAAGGTGAGGATGAGGGTTAGGGTGAGGGTTAGGCTTAGGATTAGGTTTAGGCTGAGGCTGAGAGTGAGGATGAGGGTTAGGGTTAGGATGATGGTTAGGGTTTTGGTTAGGGTGAGGGTTAGGCTGAGGGTTAGGGTTAGGGTTAGTGTGAGGGTGAAGGCAACGGTAAACCTGAGGGTTAGGTTTAGGGTGAGGGTTACAATAAGGGTGATGGTTAGGATTAGGGTGAGGATTAGGGTAAGGTTTAGGGTGAGGTTGAGGCTTAGATTGAGGGTTAGTGTTATGTTGAGTGCTATGGTTAGGGTGAGGGTTAGGTTTAGGGTTAGGGTTAGTGTTAGGGTTAAGGATAGGGTTACGGTTACGGTGAGCGTGAGGGTGAAGGTTAGGGTTAGGGTTAGGGTGAGGATTAGGTTTAGGGTTAGGGTTAGAGTTAGGCTTAGGGTGAGGGTGAGGTTTAAGTTTAGAGTTAGGGTAAGTGTTAGGGTTAGGGTTAGGGTGCGGGTTAGTGTGAGGTTTAGACTTCGGGTTAGGCTTAGGCTTAGGAATAGGCTTTGGCCCAGCGTGAGGGTGAGGGTTAAGGTTAGGGTTAGGGTGAAGGTTAGGGGGATGTTTAGGGTGAGGATTAGGGTTAGGGTTATGTTGAGGGTGAGGGTTAGATTTAGAGTGAGTGTTAGTGGGAGTGTTAGGGAGAGGGCTAGGTTTAGGGTTAGTGTTAGTCTTAGGGTGAGGGTGAGGTATAGGTTGAGGTTTAAGGATAGAGTTAGGGTTAGGATTAGGCTTAGGTTAAGGATGAGTGTGAGGGTTAGGGTTAGGTTTTAGGCTTAGGCTAAGGGTTAGGCTGAGGGAGAGGGAGGGTGTGAGGGTTAGTGTTACGGTGAGGGGGAGAATTAGGGTTAGGTTGAGGGTTAGGATGAGGGTTAGGGTTAGGGTTAGGGTGAGGGCTAGGGTGAGGGTGAGGGTTAGGGTTAGGTTTAGTGTTAGGATGAGGGTAAGTATTAGGGTGAGGGTTAGGGTTAGGGTGAGGGTTATAGTTGGGGTATGGGTTAGGGTTTAGTGTTAGGGTTATTGTTATTGTTAGGTTTAGGTTTACGTTGAGGGTGAGGGTGAGGGTGAGGGTGAGGTTTAGGGTTAGGGTTAGGGTGAGGTTTAGGGTTTGGATTAAGGTAAGATTTAGGGTTAGGGTTAGGGTGAGGGTTAGGTTTAGGGTTTGGGATAGGGTGAGGGTGAGGGTGAGGATTATGGTTAGGGTTAGTGTTAGGGTTAGGTTTAGTTTTAGGGTTAGTTTTTTGTTAGGGTTAATGTCATGATTAAGTTTAGGATTAGGCTTAGGTTTAGGCTGAGGCTGAGGTTGAGGGTGAGGTTTAGGGTTAGGGTGAGTGTTAGGTTTAGGGTTAGTTTGAGGGTTAGGATGAGGGTTAGGGTTAGGATTAGGTTTAGGGTGAGAGCTGGGATGCCAGTTTGTGTGAGGGTTAGGGTTAGGGATAGGGTTAGGTTTAGGATTAGTGTTAGGTTGAGAGTGAGTGTGAGGGTTAGGGTTAGGCTTAGGCTTAGGCTTAGGCTTAGGCTTCGGGTTTGGCTGATGGTGAGGGTGGGGATTAGGGTTAGGTTGATGGTTAGGGTTATGGTTAGCGTGAGGGTAAGGATGAGGGTTAGGGTTAGGGTGAGGCTTAGGGTGAGGGTGAAGGTAACAGTAAAGGTGCGGGTTAGGGTTAGTGTGAGGGTTAGGGTTAGATTGAGGGTTAGGGTTATGTTGAGGTTTATATTTAGGGTGAGGGTTAGGTTTAGGGTTAGAGTTATTGTTAGGTTTGGTTTACGGTTACGGTAAGGGTGAGGGTGAGGGTTAGGGTTAGGATTAGGGTGAGGTTTAGTTTTAGGATTAGGGTTAGAGTTAGGCTTAGGGTGAGGTTGAGGTTTATGGTTAGTTAGGTTTAGTGTTAGGGATAGGGTTTGGGTGAGGGTTATGGTTAGAGTTAGAGTTCGGGTTAGTCTTAGGCTTAGGCTTAAGCTGAGCGTGAGGGTGAGGGTTAGGGTTAGGGTTAGGGTTAGGTTTAGGGTGAGGGTTAGGATGAGGTTTAGGGTTAGGGTTAGGGTTAGGGTTAGGTTTATGTTTAGTGTTAGGGTTAGGTTTAGGATTAGGTTAGGGTTAGGGTGATGATTAGGGTTAGTGTTTGGGTTGGGGTGAGGGTGAGGGTGAGGTTTATGGTTGGGGTTAATTTTAGGGTTAGGTTTAGGTTTAGGTTTAGGTTTAGGGTTACATTGAGGGTTAAGGTTAGGTTTAGGGTTATTGTTACTGTTATGTTTAGGGTTAAGTTTGCGGTGAGGGTGAGGCTGAGGGTGAGGGTTATGGTTAGTGTTAGGGTTAGGGTTAGGGTTAGGGTTAGTGTTATTGTTAGGGTTAGGGTTAGAGTTACGGTGAGGATCACAGTGAGGGTGAGGGTGAGGGTTAGGGTGAGGTTTAGGGTGAGGTTTAGGGTTAGGGTTAGGGTAAGGGTTAGGGTGCTGGTGAGATTTCGGATTAGAGTTTAGATTAGGGGGAGGGTTAGTGGGAGGGTTAGGGTTAGGTTTAGTTTTAGCATTAGGGTGAGGGTGAGTGTTAGGTTGAGGTTTAGTAATAGGGTTAGGGTTAGGATTAGGGTTAGGATGAGGGTGAGTGTGAGAGTTAGGGTTAGGCTTAGGCTTAGGCTTAGGGTTAGGGTGAGGGTGAAGTTGGGGGTGAGGATTAGGGTTAGGGTGATGGTTTGGGTTAAGGTTAGTGTTATTGTTAGTGTTAGGGTTAGATTTACAGTGAGGGTGAGGGTGCAGGTGAGGGTTAGGTTTAGGGTTATGTTGACGTTTAGGATTGGGGTTAGACAAAGGGTTCGGGTGAGGGTGAGGTTTAGGATTAGAGTTAGGGTTAGTGCTAGTGTTAGGCTGAGTGTGAGTGAGGGGGTGAGGATTAGTGTTTGGGTATGGGTTTGGGTTAGAGATAGGGTTAGGGTTAGGGTTATTATTAGTGTTATGGTTAGGGTTAAGTTTGCAATGAGGGTGAGGCTGAGGGTGAGGTTTATGATTAGGGTTAGGTTTAGGGTTAGTGTTATTGTTAGGGTTAGGGTTAGAGTTACGGTGAGGGTGAGGGTGAGGGTGAGGGTACAGGTTAGGGTTAGGGTGAGGTTTAGGGTGAGGTTAAGTGTTAGGGTTAGGTTGAGGTTGAAGTTTAGGGGCAGAGTGACGGTTAGTGGGATGGTTAGCGTGAGGGTTAGTTTTAGGGTTTGTGTTTGTCTTAGGGTGAGGTTGAGGGTTAGGTTAAGGTTTAGGGATAGGGTTAGTGTTAGGAATAGGGTTAGGGTGAGGGTGAGTGTGAGGGTTAGTCTTAGGTTTAGGCTTAGGCTTAGGTTTAGACTGAGGTTTAGGGTGAGGGTTAATGTTAGGGTGATGTTTAGGGTTATGGTTAGGGTGAGGGTTAGCATGAGGGTTACTTTTAGGGTGATTAGGGTGAGGGTGATGGTAAGCATAAAGGTGAGCGTTAGGGTTAGGTTGAGGGTTACACCAAGGGTGAGTGTTAGGGTTAGGGTTAGGGTTAGGGTGAGGGTGAGGGTTAGATTTAGGGTTAGGATTATGTTGAGGGTTATGGTTAGGGTGAGGGTTAGGTTTAGGTTTAGGGTTATTGTTAGGATTAGATTTAGGGTTAGAGTTAGGGTGAGGGTAAGAGTTCGGATTAGGCTTAGGCTTAGGCCAAGCATGAGGGTGATGGTTAGGGTTAGGGTGAGGGTGAGGGTTAGGGTTAGGTTTAGGGTGAGGGTTAGGATGAGTTTTAGGGTTAGGGTTAGGCTTAGGGTTAGGGTTACGGTGAGGGTTCGGGTTAGGATTAGGGTTAGGGTTAGGGTTATTGTTATTGATATGGTTAGAGTTAAGTTTGGGGTGAGGGTGAAGATGAGGGTGAGGGTTATGGTTAGTGTTAGGGTTGGGGTTAGGGTTAGGGTTAGTGTTATTGTTAGGGTTAGGGTTGGAGTTATGGTGAGGGTGAGGGTGAGGGTTAGAGTGAGTTTTAGGTTGAGGTTTAGGGTTAGGGTTAGGTTTAGAGTGCTGGTGAGGTTTAGGGTTAGTGTTAGGATTTAGTGGGACGGTTAGGATGAGGGTTAGGTTTAGGGTTAGTGTTAGTCTTAGGGTGAGGGTTAGGTTGAGGTTTAGGGATAGGGTTAGGGTGGGATTAGGGTTAGTGTGAGGGTGAGTGTGAGGGTTAGGTTGAGGGTTAGGGTTAGGGTAAGGGTTAGGGTAAGTTTTAGGGTGAGGCTTAGAGTGAGTGTCAGAGTTAGGTTTAGGGTGAGGTTTATGGTAATGGTTAGGTTTAGGTTGAGGGTGAGGGTGAGGGTTAGGGTGAGGGTGAGGGTGAGGTTTTGTGTGAGGGTGAGGGTTAGGTTTTGGGTTAGGTTTACGGTTAAGTTTAGGGTGAGGGTTACTGTAAGTGTTAGGGTTAGGATGAGGGTTAGGGTGAGGTTAAGGGTTAGGGTGAGGGTGAGGGTTAGTTTTAGGATTAGGGTAAGGTTTAGGGTGAGGGTTAGGGATAGGGTTAGGATTAGGGTGAGGGTTTTTGTTAGGGATAGGTTTAGAGTTAGGGTGAGGGTGAGGGTGAGGGTTAGCGTTTGGATTAGGTTTAGGGTTAGGGTTAGGCTGAGGGTGAGTTTGAAGCTGAGAGTGAGAGTTAGGATTAATGTGAGTGTTAGGGTTAGGGTTAACGTGATGGTTAGGGTGAGGGTTAGGGTTAGGGTTAGGATGAGGGTTAGGCTGAGGGTTAGCTTTAGGATTGGGCTGAGGGTAAGGTTTAGGGTGAGGTTTAGGGTGAAGTTTAGGCTTAGGTTTAGGGTGAGGGTTAGGGTGAGGGATAGTGTTAGGTTTAGGGTTAGCATTAGGGTGAGGGTTAGGGTGTTGGTAAGGGTTAGAGTGAGGGTTAGGGTTAGGCTGAGCTTTAGGGATAGCATTAGGGTTAGCGTTAGGTTGAAGTTTAGGGTGTTGGTATGGGTTAAAGTGAGGGTTAGGGTGAGGGTGAGGGTTCGGGATAGCATTAGGGTTAGGGTTAGGGTTAGGGTGAGGTTTAGGGTTAGGGTTAGGGATAGGGTGAGGGTTAGGCTTAAGGTGAGGGTGAGGTTTAGGATTAATGTGAGAATTATGGTTAGGGTTAGGGTTAGTGTGAGGATAAGGGTAAGGGTGAGGGTTCGGGTGAGAGTGAGGTTTAGGGTTAGCATTAGTGTTAGGGTTAGGGTTAGGGTGAGGTTTTGGATTAGGGTTAGGGTTAGGGTGAGGGTTAGAGTTAGGTTTAGGGTGAGGGTTAGGGTTAGTTTGAGGGTTAGGGTAGGGTTAGGGTGAGGGGTAGGGTTCGGGTGAGGGTGAGTTTTAGGGCGTGTTTGACGCTTAGGGTTAGGGTGAGGGTTTAGGTGAGGGTGAGGGTTAGGGTGAGGGTGAGGGTTAGGGTTACGGTGAGGATTAGTGTTAGTGTTAGGGTTAGGGTTATGGTGAGGGTAAGGGTTAGGATGAGGTTTAGGGTGAAGATGAGGTTTAGAGATAGCATGAAATTTAGGGTGAGGGTTACTGTGTGGGTTAGGATCCAGGTTAGGTTATGTGAGGGTGAGGGTTAGTGTTAGGTTTAGTGTTATGTTTAGGATGAGAGTAAGGTTTTGCATGAGCATTAGGGTGAGGGTGAGGGTTAGGGTTAGGTTGAGGGTTAGGGTGAGCATTAGGGTGAGGGTTAGGTTTAGGTTTAGTGTTAGGGTGAGGGTTAGGGTGAGGTTTTGTGTTAGTGTTAGGATTAGGGTTAGGGTGAGGGTTAGGGTTAGGGTAAGGGTTAGAGTGAAGTTTAGGGTGAGGGTGAGCATTAGGGATAGCATTAGGGTTAATGGTAGGTTTAGGGTGAGGGTTAGGGTTACGCTTAGGCTTACGGTTATGGTGAGGTTTAGGGTTAGGGTTATGGTGAGGGTTAGGTTTAGGGTTAGGATAAGGTTTAGGTTTAGAGTGAGGGTGAGAGTGAGAGTTAGGTTTAGGATTAGGCTTAGGTGTAGGGTTAGGCATAGGGTGAGGGTGAGTGTCAGAGTTAGGTTTAGTGTGAGGGTTAGGGTTATGATTATGGTTAGGGTGAGGGTGACTGTGAGGTTGAGGATGAGTTTGAGGGTTAGGGTATGGTTGAGGGTTAGGGTTAGGGTTAAAGATAGGGTGAGGCTTAGAGTTAGGATTAGGGTTAGGATGAAGATTAGGCTGATGGTTAGGTTTAGGGTTAGGATGAGGGTTAGGGTTAGGGTTAGGGTGAGTCTGAGGGTTAGGGTTAGCATTAGGGTGAGGGTGAGGGTGAGGGTTAAGTTTAGGTTTAGGGTTAGGGTTAGGATTAGGGTGAGGGTGAGGTTTAGGGTTAGAGTCAGGTGTACGGTTAGGTTTACTGTGAGTGTTAGGGTTAGGTTTAGTGTTACATTTAGGGTTATGGTGAGGGCAAGTGTGAGGGTGAGGTTTAGGGTTAGGGTTAGGCTTAGGTTTCGGCTGAGGGTTAGGGTGAGGGTTAGGGTTAGGTTAAGGATTAGTGTTAAGATTAGAGTTAGGGTGAGGGTTATGTTTAGGGTTAGGTTAGTGTTACGATGAGGATTAGTGTTAGGATTAGGGTTAGGGTGAGGGTGAGGGTTAGGGTTAGTGTTAGGGTGAGGTTTAGGGTTTGGGTTAGGGTTAGGGTGAGGGTTAGGATGAGGGTTAGGGTTATGATGATGGTGAGGGTTAGGGTTAGGGTGAGGGTTAGGTGTAGGATGAGGGTTAGGTTGAGGGTGAGGATTAGGATGAGGGTTAGGGTTAAAATTATTGTTAGTGTTATGGTTATGTTTATGTTGGCAGTGAGGGTGAGACTGAGGGTCATGTTAGGGATAGGATTAGTGTTAGGGTTAGGTTTAGGGTTAGGATTAGTGTTATTTTAGGGTTAGGGTTAGACTTACCGTGAGTTTGTGGGTGAGGGTACAGTTGAGGTAAGGGTTACGGTTAGGGTGAGGTGATGGTTAGGGTTAGGATTAGGGTTAGGGTGAGTGTGAGGTTTAGGGTTAGAATTAGGGTTAGGGGGAGGGTAAGTTTAGGGTTAGTGTTAGGGTTAGGGATAGGGTGAGGGTTAGGTTGAGGTTAAGGGTTATGGATAGGGTTAGGTTTAGGATTAGGGTTAGGGTGACGGTGAGTGTGAGGTTTAGGTTTAGGGTTGGGCTTCGGCTTAGGCTTAGGCTGAGGGTGAGGCTGGGTGTGAGGATTAGGGTTTGGGTGATGTTTAGGGTTAGGGTTAGGTTGAGGGTTAGGATGAGGGTTAGGGTTAGGATTAGGGTTAGGGTGAGGGCTAGGGTGAGGTTGAGGGTTAGGTTTAGGTTTAAGCTTAGGCTTATTGTTAGTCTGAGGGTGAGGGTGAGGGTGAGGGTTAGGGTTAGGGTGATGGGTAGGGTTAAGTTTAGGGTGAGGTTTAGGATGAGGGTTCGGGTTAGGCTGAGTGTTACGGTGAAGGGTATGGTAAACGTAAAGGTGAAGTTTAGGCTGTGGGTGAGGCTTAAGATAAGGGTAAGTGTTAGGGTTAGTGTTTGGGTTAGGGTAAGGGTTACTGTTAGAATAAGGGTTAGGGTGAAGGCTAGAGTGAGGGTGAGGTTTAGGGTTAGGGTGAGGTTGAGAGTTAGGTTGAGGGTTAAGATTAATGTGAGGGTTAATGTTAGGGTTAGGGTTATTGTAAGGGTGAGGGTAAGTGTTAGCGAGAGCGTTAGGGTTAGGGTGAGTGTTAGAGTTAGGTTTAGGGTTATTGTTAGGGTTTGGGTTAGGGTTACTCACAGTGAATGTGAGGGTTAGGGTTAGAGTTAGGGTTAGTATTAGGGTTAGGGTGATGGTGAGTGTGTGGGTTAGGGTTATGTATAGGTTTAGGCTTAGGGTTAGGCTAAGGGTGAGTTTGATGGTGAGGGTTAGGGTTAGGGTAAGTGTTAGAGTTAGGGTTAGGTTGAGGGAGAGTGTGTGGCTTAGGATTAGATTTAGGGTTAGGCTAATGGTAAGGTTAAGGGTGAATGCTAGGGTTAGGTTGGGGGTTAGGTTTAAGGTTAGGGGGAGGGTTAGGATGAGGGTTAAGGTTAGGATTAGGTTTAGTGTGAGGGCTAAGGTGAGGGTGATGTTTAGTGTTAGGGTAAGGGGGAGGGGGAGGGGGAGGTTCAGCGTTACAGTTATGGTTAGTGTGAGGGATAGGGTTAGGTTTA
Source organism: Dipodomys merriami (assembly GCF_024711535.1). Classification (NCBI taxonomy): domain Eukaryota; kingdom Metazoa; phylum Chordata; class Mammalia; order Rodentia; family Heteromyidae; genus Dipodomys; species Dipodomys merriami. Next base: position 1,522,681 of record NW_027202716.1, on the reverse strand, counting down.
GTGTTAGGGTTAGTGTTAGGGTTAGGGTTAGGGTGAGGGTTAAGGTTAGGGTGAGGGTTAGGTTTAGGGTTAGGATTAGGATTAGGGTTAGTGTGAGGGTGAGTTTGAGGGTTAGGGTTAGGGTTAGGGTTAGGCTTAGGGATAGGCTGAGGGGGAGGGGGAGGGGGAGTGTTAGGGTGAGGGTGAGGGAGAGGTTTAGGGTTATAGTTAATGTTAAGGTGAGGATTAGGTTTAGGGTGAGCTTGAGGGTGAGTGTTAGATTGAGGATTAGTGTTAGGGTTAGTGTGAGGTTTAGGGTGAGGATGAGGGTTACGGTTAGGGTGAGGGCTAGGTTGAAGTTGAGGATTAGGGTTAGGGTTAGGGTGAGGTTTAGGTTTAGGGTGATCGTTAGCGTTTGTGTTAGGGTTAGGGTTAGGATGAGGGTTAGGTTGAGGGTTAGTGTTAGGTATAGGTTTAGGTTTAGAATTAGGGTTTGTGTGAGGGTGAGTGTGAGGGTTATGGTTAGGTTTAGGATTAAGTTTAGGGTTAGGCTGAGGGTGAAGGTGAGGGTTAGGGTTAGAGTGAGGGTTAGGGTTAGGTTTAGGGTAAGGGTTAGAATGAGGGTTAGGTTTAGGATTAGGTTTAGCGTGAGGGCTAGCATGCTGATGAGGGTTAGGGTTAGGGTTAGAGTGAGGTTTAGGTTTTGTGTTAGGTTGAGAGTTAAGATTAGGGCTAGGTTTAGGGTGAGGGTTAGGGTTAGGGTGAGGGTTAGCATGAGGGTTAGGGTTAGAATTAGGGTTAGGATGAGGTCAAGGGTGAGGGTGAGGGTTAATGTTAGGGTTATGGTGAGGTTTAGGTTTTGGGTTAGGTTTAGGGTTAGGGTGAGGGTTAGGGTTAGAGTTATGGTGAGGGTCAGGGTTAAGGTTTGGTTGAGGGTTAGAATTAGTTTTAGGGTTAGGGTGAGGGTTAGGGTTAGGATTAGGGTGAAGGTTAGGATGAGGGTTAGGGTTACAATTTGGATTATGGTGAGGGCTATGGTGAGGGGGAGTGTTAGGGTTAGGGTTAGGGCGAGCTTTAGGGTTAGGGTTAGGGGTAGGGTTATGGTGAGATTTAGGGTTCGGGTTATGGTGCGGGTGAGGGTTAAGTTGGGGGTGAGGTTTAGGGTGTGGACTAAGGTGAAGGTGAGGGTTAAGTTTAGGGTTAGGGTTAGGGTGAGGGTTAGGTTGAGGTTGAGGTATAGGGTTAGGGTTAGGGTTAGGGTTAGGATTAGGATTAGGGTGAGGGTTAGTGTGAGGATTAGGGTTAGGTTTAGGCTTAGGCTTAGGGTTAGGCTGAGGGTGAGGTTGGGGATGAGGATTAGGTTTAGAGTGATATTTCCGGTTATGGTTAAGTTGAGAGTTAGCATGAAGCTTAGGGTTAGGATTAGGTTTAGGGTTGAGGGCTAGGATGAGTGGGAAGTTTAGGGTTAGGTTTAGGATTAGGGTTAGGCTGAGGCTGAAGGTGAGGGTGAGCATTAGGTTTAGGGTGATGGTTAGGATTACGGTTAGGGTGGGGGTAAGGATGTGGGTTAGGATTAGGGTGAGGGTTAGAATGAGTGTGACAGTAAGAGTAAAGGTGAGGGTTAGGCTGAGTGTGAGGGTTATGTTAAGGGTGAGTGTTCGGATTAGGGTTAGGGTGAGGGTTAGGGTTAGACTGAGGGTTAGTGTTAGGTTTAGTGTGAGGTTAAGGGTGAGGATGAGGGTTAGGGTTTGGGTGAGGGCCAGGGTGAAGTTGAGGGTTAGGGTTAGGGTTAGGGTTAGTGTGAGGTTTAGTATGGGGGTGAGGCTTAGTGTTAGGGTTAGGATTAGGCTTAGGGTTAAGGTGAGGGTGAGTGTGAGGGTTACGGTTAGGGTGAGTGTTAAGGTTAGGGTTAGAGTGAGGGTTGGGTTGAGGGTTAGGCTTTGGCTTAGGGTTTGAGTATTGGCTAGGTGAGGGTGAGGGTTTGGGTTAGGGTTATGTTGAGGTTTTGGGTTAGTGTTAGTGTTAGGGTTGGTGTTAGGGTTAGGCTTAATGTTAGTCAGAGGGTGAGGGGGAGGGGGAGGGTTAGGGTTAGGGTGAGGGTGAGGTTTAGAATTAGAGTTAGCATTAGGGTGAGGGTTAGTGTGAGAGTTAGGGTTAGGGTTAGTGTTATGGTTAGGGTTAGGGTGAGGGTGAGTGTGAGGGTCAGGATTAGTCTTAGGCTTAGGCTTAGGCTTAGGCCAAGCGAAAGGGTGAGGGTGAGGGTTAGGGTTAGAGTTAGGGTTTTAGGGTTAGGGTTATGCTTACAATGAGGCAGAGGTTTAGGGTTAGAGTTAGGGTTATTGGAAGGGTTAGGGCGAGGGTTAGGGTTAGGGTTATTGTTAGTCTTATGGTGAGGGTGAGGGTTAGTTTGAGGTTTAGGGAAAGGCTTAGTGTTAGGATTAGTGTTAGGGTTAGGGTAAGTGTGAGGGTTAGGGTTAGGATTAGGCTTAGGCGTAGGGTTAGGCTGAGGTTGAAGGTAGGTGTAAGGGTTAGGGTTATGGTGAGGGTGAGGATTAGGTTTAGGGTGAAGGTTAGGATTTGGGTTATGGTTAAGGTGAGGCTGAGGGTTATGGTTAGGGTGAGGTTTAGGGTTAGGATTAGGGTTAGGGTGAGGTTGAGGGTTAGGATCAGGGTTATGGTTATTGTTAGTGTTATGGTTAAGGTTACCTTTGCAGTGATGGTGAGGCTGAGGTTTAGGGTTAGGGTTAGGATTAGGGTTAGGTTTAGATTTAGGGTTAGGATTAGTGTTATTGTTAAGGTTAGATTTAGAGTTATGGTGAGGGTGAGGGTGAGGGTTAGGTTTAGGGTTAGGGTGAGGTTTAGGGTTAGGGTGAGGATTAGGGTTAGTGTGAGGGTGAGGTTTAGGGTTAGAGTTAGGGTTAGGGGGAGGGTTAGGGGGAGGGTTAGGGTTAGGGGGAGTGTTAGGTTGAGGTTTAGGTTTAGGGTTAGTGTTTGTTTTAGGATTAGGGTTAGGGTGAGGGTGAGTGTGAAGGTTAGGGTTAGGCTTAGGCTCAGGTTTAGGCTGAGGGTGATGGTGGGGGTGAGGATAAGGGTTTGGGTGATGGTTAGGTTTAGGATTAGGGTGGGGGTTAGGATGAGGGTTAGGGTTAGAATTATGGTTAGGGTGAGGGCTAGGTTGAGTGTGAGGTTTAGGGTTAGGCTTAGGCTAAGGCTTAGGGTTAGGCTGAGGGTGAGGTTGAGGGTGAGGGTTAGGTTTAGGGAGATGTTTAGGGCGATGGTTAGGTTGAAGTTTAGCCTGAGGTTTAGGGATAGGGTGAGGGTTAGGGTGAGGGTGATGGTAAGGGTAAAGTTGAGGGTTAGGCTAACTGTGAGGGTTAAGTTAAGGTTGAGGGTTAGGGTTAGGGTAAGGGTGAGGGTTAGATGTTAGGTTGAGGGTGAGGGTTAGATTGAGGATGAGGGTTAGGTTTAGGGTGAGGGAAAGGGTTAGAATTAGGTTTAGGGTGAAGGCTAGGGTGAAGGTGAGGGTTAGGGTGAGGTTAAGTGTTCGGGTAAGGGTTAGGGTTAGTGTTAGAGTTATTGTTATTGTAAGGTTTAGGTTTACGTTTAGGGTGAGGGTGAGGGTGAGGTTTAGGGTTACAGTTAGGCTTAGGCTGAGGGTTAGTGTGAGGGTTAGGTTTAGGGATAGGGTTAGGTTTAGGATTAGGTTTGGGTTGAGAGTGAGTGTGAGTGTTAGGGTTAGGGCTAGGCTTAGGGTTAGGGTTAGGGTTTGGTTTAGGGTGAGGGTGAGTTTTCGCTTTAGAGTTAGTGTTAGTGTTAGGGTTAGGTTTAGAGTTATGGTCAGGGTTAGGTTTAGGTTTAGGCTTAGGCTTAGGTTTAGGCTGATGGTGAGGGTGGAGATGAGGATTAGGTTTAAAGAGATGGTGAGTGTTATAGTTACCTTGAGGGTTAGGATGAGGGTTAGGGTTAGGATTAGGGTTAGTCTGAGGCGGAGGTTGAGGGTGAGGTTTAGTGTTAAGGTGATGGTTAGGGTTACGTTTAGGGTTAGAGTAAGGATGAGGGTTAGGGTTAGGGTGAGGGTGACAGTAAGTCTAAAGGTGAAGGTTAATGTTAGGGTGAGGTTTACGGTAAGGGTGATGATTAGGTTTAGGGTGAGGGTTAGGGTGAGTGTTAGGGTTAGGGTTAGGATGAGGGTGAGGGTTAGATTGAGGGTTAGGTTTATGTTGAGGGGTATGGTTAGGGTGAGGGTTAGGCTTAGGGTTAGGGTTATTGTCACGGTTATGTTTAGGGTTACGGTTACGGTGAGAGTGAGGGTGAGGGTTCGGGTTAGGGTGCGGGTGAGGTTTAGTTTAAGGTTAGGGTTAGAGTTAGGCTTAGTTTGAGGGTGAGGTTTAGGGTTAGAGTTAGGGTTAGTGTTAGGTTTAGGGTTAGGGTGAGGGTTAGGGTGAGGGTTAGAGTTTGGTAATGCTTAGGCTTAGGCTTAGGCCGAGCTTGAGGGTGAGGGAAAGGGTTAGGTTGAGGTTTAAGGATAGGGTTAGTGTTAGGATTAGGGTTAGGGTGAGGGTGAACGTTAGGGTAAGGGTTAGGCTTAGGCTCTGGGTAACCTTAGGGTGAGGGTGGGTGTGAGGATTAGGATTAGAGTGATGGTTAGGGTTAGGGTTAGTGTTATTGTTATGGTTAGGGTTAGAGTTAAGGTGAGGGTGAGGGTGCGGGTGAGGGTTAGGGTTAGGGTTAGGGTGAGGTTTAGGGTTAGGGTTAGAGATAGGGTTAGGGTGAGGGTGAGCTTTAGGGTTAGAGTTAGGGTAAGTGTTAGGGTTAGGCTTAGGTTTAGGCTTATGGTTAGGCTGAGGGTGAGGGTGGGGATGGGAATTAGGGTTACAATTAGGGTTAGGGTGAGGTTTAGGGTTAGGGTGAGGGTTAGGTTTAGGGTTAGTGTTAGCCTTAGGGTGAATGTGAGGGTTAGGTTGAGGTTTAGGGATAGAGTTAGGGTTAGGATTAGGGTTAGGGTGACTGTGAATGTGAGGGTTAGTGTTAGGGTTTGGCTTAGGCTTAGGGTTAGGATTAGGGTGAGGGTTAGGGTGAGGGTGAGGGTGAGAGTTAAGGTTAGGATTAAGGTGAAGTTTAGGGTTAGAATATGTGTGAGTGTTGGTGTTAGGGTTAGGGTTAGGGTTAGGGTTAGTGTTAGGGATAGTGGGAGGGTTAGGGTTAGGGTTAGGGTTAGGCTTAGTCTTAGGGTTAGGGTTAGGTTGAGGGTTAGTTTGACGTTCAGGTTTAGGGTTAGGATTAGGTTTAGGAATAGATTTAGGCTGATGGTGAGGTTGAGGGTGAGGGTTAGTGTTAGGGTGATGGTTAGGGTTAGTGTTAGAGTGAGGTTTAGGATGATGCTTAGGGTTAGGATTAGGATTAGGGTGAGGGCTAGTGTGAGGGTGAGGGTGAGGGTTAGGTTTAGGGTGGTGGTTAGGGTTAAGGTTAGCTTGAAAGTTAGGATGAGGTTTAGGGATTGGGTGAGGGTTAGTTTGAGGGTGATGGTAAGATTAAATTTGAGGGTTAGGCTGAGGTTGAGGGTTAAGATAAGGGTGAGGGATACAGTTAGGGTGAGGATTAGGGCAAGGTTGTGGGTTACGGATTATGGTGAGGCTGAGGGTTAGATTGCAGAATAGGGTTAGGGTTAGTGTGAGGTTTAGTTTGAGGATGAGTGTTAGGGTTATGTGAGGGTAAGGGTTAGAATTAGTTTTAGGGTGAGATCTAGGGTGAGGTTGAGGGTTAGGGTTAGTGTTAGGGTTAGGCTGAGGTTTAGGCTTAGGGTGAGGTTTAGGGTTAGTGTGAGGGTTAGTGTTAGGCTTAGGGTTAGTGTTAGGGTGAGGGTAAGTGTTAGGGTGAGGGTTAGGGTTACGGTGAGATTTATAGTTAGGGTGCGGGTTAGGGTTAGGTTTAGGTTGAGGTTCAGGGTTAGGATTAGGGTTAGAGTTAGGGTTAGGGTGAGGGTGAGGTTTAGGGTTAGATTTAGGCTTAGGGTGAGGGTTAAAGTTAGGATTCGGTTTAGGGTTAGTGTTAGGTTAGGGTTAGGGTGAGGGTTAGTATGAGTGTTAAGGTTAGAGTTAGGGTTAGGGTTAGGATTAGTGTAAGGTTGAGGGTGAGTGTGTGGGTTAGGGTTAGGTTTAGGGTTAGGCTTAGTGGTAGGCTGAGGGTGAGGTTGAGGGTGAGGTTTAGGGTTAGGGTGAGGGTTAGGATTAGGGTTAGGTTGAGGGTTAGGATGAGGGTTAGTGTTGGGGTGGGGGCTAGCATGAGGGTGAGGTTTAGGGTTAGGGTTAGGGTGAGCTTTAGGGTTAGGATTAGGGTGAGGGTTAGGTTTAGTGTTAGAGTTAGTGTTAGGGTGAGTGTTAGGGTTAGGGTTAGTGTTAGGGTTAGGGATAGGGTGAGTGTTAGGGTTAGGATTAGGGTTATGGTTATGGTTAGGATTAGGATTAGTGTTAGGGTGAGGGTGAGTGTGAGGATTACGGTTATGCTTAGGGTTAGGCTGAGGGTGAGTGTGAGGATGAGGGTTAGGGTTAGGCTGAGTGTTATGTTTACGTTTAGAGTTAGTGTTACTGTGAGGGTTAGGGTTATGGTGAGCGTGTGAGTGAGGGTTAGAGTTAGGGTGATGCTTAGGGTTATGGTCAGGGTGAGGGTTAGGATGAGGGTTAGCGTGAGGGTGATAGTAAGTGTAAATTTGAGGGTTAGGCTGACAATGAGGATTACTGTAAATGTGAGGGTTAGGGTTAGAGTGAGGGTTAGAGTTAGGGTTAGGGTGAGGTTGTGGTTTAGATTGAGGATAAGTTTGAGTGTTATTTTGAGGTTTAGGGTGAGGATCATAGTTAAGCTTGGGTGAGGGCTAGGGTGGGGGTGAGGTTTAGGTTTAAGTTTTGGGTGAGTGTTAGGGTTAGGGTGAGTGTTAGGGTTAGTGTGAGGTTTAGTGTTAGGGTTAGGGTTAGTGTTAGGTTTTGGGTAAGTTTTAGGGTGAGGGTTAGGGTTAGGGTGAGGATTAGGGTTAGGTTTAAGGTGAGGTGAGGGTTAGACTGAGTATTAGTATTAGGGTTAGTGTGAGGTTTAGAGTGAGGATGAGGGGTAAGGTTAGGATGAGGGCTAAGGTGAGGGTGAGGGTTAGGGATAGGGTTAGGTTGAGGTTTAGGGTTAAGTGTGAGGGTTAGAGTTAGGATTAGGGTTAGTTTTAGGGTGAGGTTAAGTGTTATGGTGAGGGTTAGGGTTAGGGTGAGAGTTATAGTTAGTGTAAAGATTAGTATTTGGGTTAGTGTTATTTTTAGGTTTAGGGTTAGGTTTATGGTTACGGTGAGGGAGAGGGGGAGGGTTAGGGTTAGGGTTAGCGTAAGGGTTAGGTTGTGGTTTAGGGTTGGGGGTAGGTTTAGGATTAGGGTTTTGGTGAGGGTGAGGGTGAGGGTTAGGGTTAGGCTGAGGCTTAGGCTTAGGGTTAGGCTGAGGGTGAGTGTCGGGATGAGGATTAGGTTTAGGGTGATGGTTAGGGTTAGGGTTAGGTTACGATTAGGTTTAGGGTTAGGATTAGGTTTAGGGTGAGGGCTAGGGTGAGGGTGAGGGTTAGGTTTAGGGTTAGGGTGAGTGTTAGGGTTAGAGTGAGTGTTAGGGTTAGTGTGAGGGTTTGTGTTAGGGTTAGCGTTAGTGTTAGGGTGAGGGTAAGTGTTAGGGTGAGGGTTAGGGTTAGGGTGAGGCTTATGGTTAGAATGAGGGTTAGAGTAAGGGTTAGGGTTATTGTTTGGGTTAGGGTTAGGTTTAGGATAAGGGTTAGGGTTAGGATTAGGGTTAGGGTGAGGGCTAGGGTGATGGTGAGGGTTAGGTTTAGGGATAGGCTTAGGCTTAGGTTAGGGCTGAGGCTGAGGTTGAGGTTGAGTTTTAGAGTTAGCGTGATGGTTAGGTTATGGTTAGGCTGAGGGTTAGGATGAGGGTTAAGTTTAGGGTTAGGGATAGGGTGAGGGTGACAGTAAGTTTAAAATTGAGGATTAGGTTTAGGGTGAGTGTTAGGGTGAGGATAAGTGTTAGGGTTAGGGTGAGGGTTAGATTGAGTATTCGTGTTAGGGTTAGTGTGAGGTTTAGGGTGAGCATGAGAGGTAGCGTTAGGGTGAGGGCAATGGTTAGGGTGAGGATTAGGGATAGGATTAGTTTGAGGTTTAGGGTTAAGTTGATGGTTAGGGTTAGTGTGAGGGTTAGTGTTAGGATTAGGGTTCATTTTTGGGTGAGGGTATGTGTTAGGGTGAGGGTGAGTGTTAGGGTGAGAGTTATGTTTAGGGTTAGGATTAGTATTAGGATTAGGGTTATTTTAGGATTAGTTTTAAGGTTATGGTTACTGTGAGGGTGAGGGTTAAGGTTAGGGTTAGGTTGAGGTTTAGGTTTAGGGTTATGGTTAGAGTTAGGGTTAGGTTGAGGGTGAGGTTTAGGTTTAGATTTAGGGTTAGAGGAGGGTTAGGGTGAGGGTTAGGTTTAGGGTTAGGGTTAGTGTTAGGATTAGGGTTAGGGTGAGGGTGAGTGTGAGGGTTAGGTTTAGGGTTAGGCTTACACATAGGGTTTGGCTGAGGGTGAGGCTGAAGGTGAGGGTTAGAGTTAGGGTGAGGGTTAGGGTTAGGGGTAGGTTGAGGTTTAGGATGAGGTTTAGAGTTAGGATTAGGGTTAGGATGAGGGCAAGGGTGATGGTGAGGTTTAGAGTTAGCATTAGGGCGAGCATTAGGCTTAGGCTTAGGTTTAGGGTTAGGGTGATGTTTAGTATGAGGGTGAGTGTTAGGATTAGGGTTAGGGTTATTGTTAGTGTTATGGTTAAAGTTAAGTTCACAGTGAGGGTGAGGCTGAGGCTGAGGTTTAGGGTTAGGGTAAGGGTGAGGGTTAGGGTTAGGGTTAGGGTGAGGCTTTGGTTAGGTTTAGGGTTATGGTTAGGGTGAGCATTAGGGTTAGGGTTAGGGTAACGGTTATTGTTAGGGTTAGGGTTAGATTAACGTTGAGGTTGAGGGTGAGGGTGAGGTTGAGGGTTAGGGTTAGATTTAGGGTGAGTGTGAGGTTTTGGGTTAGAGTTAGGTTTAGGGCGAGGGTAAGGGTGAAGGTTAGGGATAGGGTTAGTGTTAGGTTTAGGTTTCTGGTGAGGGTTAGGTTGAGGTTTAGGGTTAGGGTTAGGGTTAGGTTGAGGATTAGGGTTATGGTGAGGGTGAGTGTGATGGTTAGGGTTTGGGGTATTCTTAGACTTAGGGTTAGGCTGAGAGTGAGGGTTGGGATGATGATTAGGTTTAGGGTGATGGTTAGGGTTAGGGTTATTTTTAGGGTTAGGATTAGGGTTAGGGTTAAGATTAGGTTTAGGTTGAGAGTGAGGGTTAGGGTTAGGTTTAGGCTTAGGGTTAGGGTTAGGCTATGGCTCTGGGTGTGGGTTAGGGTTAGGGTTAGGGTGATGCTTAGGGTTACGGTCCGGGTGAAGGTTAGGATGAGGCTGTTGGTGAGGGTGAGGGTAAGGGTTAGGGTGATGCTTAGGGTTACAGTCCGGGTGAAGGTTAGGATGAGGGTTAGGGTTAGGGTGAGTGTTAGTGTGAGGGTTAAGGTAAGGGAAAAGTTGAAGTTTAGGCCGAGAGTGAGGATTACAGTAAGGGTGAGGGTTAGGGTTATGTTGGGGGTTAGGATTAGGGTTAGGGTGAGGGTGATGTTAAGATTGAGGATTAGTCTTTTTTCTCTCTCTGTTCGTCTCTTGCTCTTGCTGCTCTTTTCTTGCTCTCTTGCTCTCTCTCTTTCCCAGCCACGTGGAGTGCCAACCTTGCCTGGTCCCAGCAGGTCTACCTGAATACCACGTGAGTGCTACTGTTCTTACCCCTCTCTCTGCTCTTTTCTGGCTCTTCTCTCTCTCTTTCCTCTCTTCCCAGCTCTCTCTCATTCCCAGGCCTTTCCCAGCCACGTGGAGTGCCACCCTTGCCTGGTCCCAGCAGGTCTACTGAATAAACCTACCCCTTACCTAAATACCAAAAAAAAAAAAAAAAAAAAAGATTGAGGATTAGTTTTAGGGTTTGTGTGAGGTTTAGGGTGAGGATGAGGGTTAGGGTTAGGGTGAGGGCTAGGGTGAGGGTGAGGGTGAGGGTTAGGGTGAGGGTGAGGTTTAGGGTTAGGGTGACAATTAGGATTAGTTTGTGGATTATTGTTATTGTTAGGGTTAGTGTTAAGGTGAGGGTAAGTGTTAGGGTGAGGGTTAGAGTTAGGTGAGGGTTATGGTTAGAATGGGGGTTAGGGTTAGGTTTAGGGTTATTGTTAGGGTTAGGGTTAGGGTTACAGTTATGGTGAGGGTGAGGGTTAGGGTTAGGTTTAGGGTGAGGTTTATGTTTAGGGATAGGGTTACAGTTAGGGTTAGGGTGAGGGTTAGGTTTAGGGTTAGGGTTAGGGTTATAGTTAGGGTGAGGGTTAGGGTTAGGTTAGGGGCACGATTAGGTTTAGGGTTAGGATGAGGTTTAGGGTTAGGGTTAGGGTTTGGGTGAAGTTGAGGGTGGGATTTAGTGTTAGAGTTAGGGTTAGGGTGAGAGTTAGTGTGAGGGTTAGGGTTAGTGTTAGTTTTAGGGTTAGGATGAGGGTGAGGTTTAGGGTTAGGGTTACGATTAGGATTAGGGTTAGTGTTAGGGTGAGTGTTTGGGTTAGACTTAGGGTTAGGGTTAGGCTAAGGTTTAAGCTGAGGGTGAGTGTAAGGGTGAGGATTAGGGTTAGGGTTGGGGTTAGGGTTATCTTTAGGGTGAGAGTTAGGGTTCGGGTTAAGTTTAGGGTTTGGGTTAGGGTTAGGGTTCAGGTTACAGTGATGGTGAGTGTTAGGGTTAGGTTGAGGGTTAGGGTTAGGATTAGGGTTAGGGTTAGGGTTAGTGTTAGGATGAGGATTAGGGTTAGGATTAGCGTTAGGGTGAGGGCTAGGCTAAGGGTGAGGGTTAGAGTTAGCGTTAGGGTAAGGTTTAGGGTGAGGGTTAGGGTGAGGGTGAGGGTTAGGATGAGGGTTAGGGTTATGGTGAGTGTGAGGGTTAGAGTTTCCGTGAGGGTTAGGGTTAGAATGAGGGTTAGGGTGAGTGTGATGTTTAGGATTAGGGTTAGTGTTAGGATTATTGTTAGTGTTAAGGTTATGGTTACATTTGCAGTGAGGGTGAGGCTGAGTGTGAGAGTTAGGGATAGGATTAGTGTTAGTGTGAGGTTTAGGTTTAATTTTAGTGTTATTGTTAGCTTTAGGGTTAGAGTTACGGACAGGGTGAGGGTAAGGGTAAGGTTGGGGTTTAGGGTTAGGGTTAGGGTGAGGTTTAGGGATAGGATTACGATTAGGTTTAGGGTGAGTGTGAGGTTTAGGGTTAGAGTTAGGGTTAGGGGGAGGGTTAGGTTGATGCTTAGTGTTAGGGTTAGTGTTAGGTTAGGATTAGGGTTAGGGTTAGTGGGAGGCTTAGGGTTAGAGTTAGGGTTAGGGTTAGCATTAGAGTTTCGCTGAAGTTGAGCCTGTGGGTTAAGGTTAGGTTTAGGGTTATGCTTAGGGTTAGGCTGAGGGTGAGGTTGAGGGTGAGGGTTAGGGTTATTGTGAGGGTAAGGATTAGTGTTAGGGTGAGGGTTATGATGAGGGTTAGGGTTAGGTTTAGGGTTAGGGTGAGGGCTAGCATGAGGGTGAGGATTAGGGTTAGGGTTAGGGTGAGCTTTAGGGTTAGGTTTAGGGTCAGAGTGAGGTTTAGTGTTAGAGTTAGTGTAAGGGTGAGGGTTAGGGTTAGGGTTAGTGTTAGGGTTAGTGTTAGGGTGAGTGTTAGGGTTAGTGTGAGGGTTATGGTTAGGGTTAGGTTTAGGATTAGGTTTAGGGTGAGGGTGAGGGTTAGAGTTAGGTTTAGGGTGATGCTTAGGGTTACAGTCAGGGTGAGGATTAGGATGAGTGTTAGGGTTAGTGTGAGGGTTAGTGTGAGGATGACAGTATGATTAAAGTTGAGGGTTATGTTGAGAATGAGGATTACGGTAAATGTGAGGGTTAGGGTTAGGGTGAGGGTTACAGTTAGGGTTAGGGTGAGCTTGTGGTTTAGCTTAAGGATTAGTTTTAGGGTTAGTGTGAGGTTTAGGGTGAGGATGATAGTTAGGGTTAGGGTGAGGGCTAGGGTGACGGTGAGGGTTAGGGTTAGGGTTAGGGTGAGTGTTAGGGTTAGGGTGATGGTTAGGGTTAGTGTGAGTGTTAGTGTTAGGGTTAGCGTTAGTGTTAGGGTGAGGGTAAGTGTTAGGGTGAGGATTAGGGTTAGGGTGAGGCTTATGGTTAGAATGAGGGTTAGGGTTAGGGTTAGGGCTATTTTTTGGGTTAGGGTTAGTGTTAGGCTGAGGGTTAGGGTTAGAATTAGGGTTAGGGTGAGGGCTAGGGTGAGGGTGAGGTTTAGGGTTAGGGTTAGGCTTAGGCTTAGGTTTAGGCTGAGGCTGAGGGTGAGGTTGAGGGTTAGGCTTAGCGTGATGGTTAGGTTATGGTTAGGCTGAGGTTTTGGATGAGGGTTAGGGTTAGGGTTAGGGTTAGGGTGACAGTAAGGTTAAAGGTGAGGGCTAGGTTTAGGGTGAGGGTTAGGGTGAGGATTAGGGTTAGGGTTAGGGTGAGGGTTAGATTGAGTATTAGTGTTAGGGTTTGTGTGAGTTTTAGGCTGAGGATGAGGGGTAGGGTTAGGGTGAGGGCTAGGGTGAGGTTGAGGGTTATTGATAGGGTTAGGTTGAGGTTTAGGGTTAAGGTGATGGTTAGGGTTAGTGTGAGGGTTAGTGTTAGGATTCGGTTTCGTTTCAGGGTGAGGGTAAGTGTTAAGATGAGGGTGAGTGTTAGGGTGAGAGTTATGGTTAGGGTTATGATTATTATTTTGATTAGGGTTATTTTAGGGTTAGGGTTATGGTTATGGTTATGGTGAGGGTGAGGGTGAGGGTGAGGGTTTGGGTTAGGTTTACGGTGAGGTTTAGGTTTAGGGTTATGGTTAGAGTTAGGTTTAGGTTGAGGGTGAGGTTTAGGTTTAGATTTAGGGTTAGGGGGAGAGTTAGGGTGAGGGTTACGGTTAGGGTTAGTGTTAGGTTTACGGTTAGGGTGAGGGTTAGTTTGAGGGTTAGGTTTAGGGTTAGGGTTAGGTTGAGGATTCGAGTTATGGTGAGGGTGAGGGTGAGGGTTAGGGTGAGGGTTAGGCTTAGGCTTAGGGTTAGGCTGAGAGTGAGGGTGGGGTGAGGATTAGGTTTAGGGTGATGGTTAAGGTTAGTGTTAGGTTTAGGGTTAGGATTTGGGTTAGGGTTAGGATTAGGGTTAGGGTGAGGGCTAGGTTGAGGGTGAGGGTTCGGGTTAGGTTTAGGCTTAGGGTTAGGGTTAGGCTGAGGCTGTGGGTTAGGGTGAGCATTAAGGTTAGGGTGATGCTTAGGTTTACAGTCCGGGTGAAGGTTAGGATGAGGGATAGGGTTATGGTGAGGGTTAGGGTGAGGTTGACAATAAGGCTTAATGTGAAGGTTAGGCTGGGGTTTGGGTGAGGTTTAGGGTTCATGTTACAGTGATGGAGAGGGTTAGGGTTAGGTTGAGGGTTAGGGTTAGGATTAGGGTTAGTGTGAGGGTTAGGTTTAGGGTTAGGGTTAGGGTTAGTGTTAGGATGAGGATTAGGGTTAGGATTAGGGTTAGGGTGAGGGCTAGTGTGAGGGTGATGTTTAGGGTTAGGCTTAGACTTCGGTTTAAGTTGAATCTGAGGGTGAGTTTGAAGGTTAGGGTTAGCATGATGGTTAGGGTTATGGTTATTCTGCGGGTTCGGATGAGGGTTAGGGTTAGGGTGAGGGTTATAATGAGGGTGACAGTAAGGGTAAATGTGAGGGTTAGGGTTAGGGTGAGTGTTAGGGTGAGGATAAGGGTTAGGGTTAGGGTGAGGGTGAGGGTTAGATTGAATATTAGTCTTAGGATTAGTTTGAGGTTTAGGGTGAGGGTTAGGGGTAGCGTTAGGGTGAGGGCTGGGGTGAGGGTGAGGGTTAGGGATAGGGTTAGGTTGAGGTTTAGGGTTAAGGTGATGGTTAGGGTTAGTGTGAGGATTAGTGTTAGCATTAGGGTTAGTTTTAGGTTGAGGGTAAGTGTTAGGGTGAGGGTTAGGGTTAGGGTGAGAGTTATGGTTTCTGTTAGGATTAGTGTTAGGGTTAGTGTTATTTTTAAGGTTAGGGTTTGGCTTATTGTTACGGTGAAGTTGAGGGTCAGGATCAGGGTTACGGTTAGGCTGAGGTTTAGGTTTACGGTTATGGTTAGAGTTAGTTTTAGGTTGAGGGTGAGGTTCAGGTTTAGAGTTAGGGTTAGGGGGAGGGTTAGGGGGAGGGTTAGGGTTAGGGTTAGAGTTAGTGTTAGGATTAGGGTTTGGGTGAGTGTGACGGTTAGTGTTAGGGTTAGGCATAGGTTTAGGGTTAGGCAGAGGGAGAGGGGGAGGGGGAGGGTTAGGGTTAGGGTGAGGGTTAGGGTTAGGGTTAGGGTGAGGGTTAGGATGAGGTTTAGGGTTAGGATTAGGGTTAGGTTGAGGGAAAGGGTGAGGGTGAGTTGTAGAGTTAGCATTATGGCGAGGTTTATGATTAGGGTTAGGGTTAGGGTTAGGGTGAGGGTTAGGTTTAGGGCTACTTTGAGTGTGAGGGTTAGGGTTAGGGTGAGGGTTCGTGTTAGGGTTAGTGTGAGGGTGAGGGTTAGGATTAGGGTTAGGGTTATTGGTAGTGTTATGGTTAAGGTTAAGTTTGCAGTGATGCTGAGGCTGAGGGTGAGGTTTAGGGTTAAGGTTAGGGTGAGTTTTAGGGTTAAGGTTACGGTTAGGGTTAGGATGGGGGCTTGGGTTAGGGTTAGGATTACGGTGAGGGTGAGTGTTAGGGTTAAGGTTAAATTTAGGGTTAGTGTTATGGTTAGGGTTAGAGTTACAGTGAGGGTTAGGGTGAGGGTTTGGTTTAGTGTTAGGTTGAGGTTTAGGTTGAGGGTGAAGTTTAGGGTTAGAGTAAGGTTTAGGGGAAGGTTTAGGGTAAGGGTTAGGGTTAGGGTTAGTGTTAGGGTTAGGGTTAGGTTGAGGGTTAGGTTGAGGTTTATTGTTAGGGTTAGGGTTACTTTGAGGATTAGGGTTATGGTGAGGGTGAGTGTGAGGGTTAGGGTTAGGGTTAGGCTAAGGCTTAGGGTTAGGCTGAGAGTGAGGGTGGGGATGAGGATTAGGTTTAGGGTGATGGTTAGGGTTAGCGTTAGGTTTAGGGTTAGGATTGGGGTTAGGGTAAGTATTAGGGTTAGGGTGAGGGCTAGGGTGAGGGTGAGGGTTCGGGTTAGGTTTAGGCTTATGGTTATGGTTAGGCTAAGGCTGTGTGTGAGGGTGAGGGTTAGGGTTAGGGTGATGCTTAGGGTTACATTCAGGGTGAGGGTTAAGATGAGGGTTAGGGTTAGGGTGAGTGTTAGGGTGAGGTTGACGGTCAGGGTAAAGGTGAAGGTTAGGCTGAGAGTGAGAATTAACGTAAGGGTGATGATTAGGTTTAGGTTTAGGGTTATGGTTTGGGTTGGAGGAGGGTGAGGTTAAGATTGAGGATTAGTTTAAGGGTTAGCCTGAGGTTTAGGGTGAGGGTGAGGGTAAGGGTTAGGGTGAGGGTGAGGGTTAGGGTTAGGGTGAGGTTTAGGGTTAGGGTGATGATTAGGGTTAGTGTGAGGATTAGTGTTAGGGTTAGGGTTAGTTTTAGGGTGAGGGTGTTAGGGTGAGGGTTAGGGTTAGGGTGAGGGATAGGTTGAGGTTTATTGTTAGGGTTAGGTTTAGGTTGAGGATTAGGGTTATGGTGAGGGTGAGTGTGAGGGTTAGGGTTAGGGTTAGGCTTAGGCTTAGGGTTAGGCTGAGAGTGAGGGTGGGGATGAGGATTAGGTTTAGGGTGATGTTTAGTGTTAGGGTTAGGTTTAGGGTTAGGATTGGGGATAGGGTTAGGATTAGGGTTAGGGTGAGGGCTAGGGTTAGGGTTAGGGTTATGGTTATGGTTAGGGTTAGGGTTAGGCTGAGGCTGTGTGTGAGGGTGAGGGTTAGGGTTAGGGTGATGCTTAGGGTTACAGTCAGGGTGAGGGTTAGGGTTAGGGTGAGTGTTAGGGTGAGGTTTACGGTAAGGGTAAAGGTTGTTAGGCTGAGAGTGAGGATTACGGTAATGGTCAGGGTTAGGTTTAGGTTGAGGGTTAGGGTTCTGGTTAGGGTGAGTGTGAGGTTAAGATTGAGGATTAGTTTTAGGGTTAGTCTGAGGTTTAGGGTGAAGGTGAGGGTTCGGGTTAGGGTGAGGGCTAGGATGAGGGTGAGGGTCAGGGTTAGGTTGAGGTTTAGGTTTAGGGTGACGATTAGGGTTATTGTTAGGATTAGTGTTAGGGTTAGGGTTAGTGTTACGGTGAGGGTAAGTGTTAGGGTGAGGGTTAGCTTTAGGGTGAGTTTTATGGCTAGAATGATGATTAGGGTTAGGTATAGGGTTATTGTTGGGGTTAGGGTTAGGGTTACAGTTACGGTGAAGGTGAGGGTTAGGGTTAGGTTGAGGGTGAGGTTTATGTTTAGGGTTAATGTTAGAGTTAGGGTTAGTGTGAGGGTGCGGTTTAGGGTTAGAATTAGTGTTATTGTTAGTGTTAGGGTTAGGGTGAGGGTTAGTGTGAGGATTAGAGTTAGGCTTAAGCTTAGGTTTAGGCTTAGGCTTAGGCCGAGTGTGAGGGTGAGTGTTAGGGTTAGGGTTAGGGTCAGGGTTAGGGTGAGGTTTTATGGTTAGGTTGAGCGCTAGGTTGATGGTTAGTGTGAGGTTTAGGGTTAGGGTTAGGGTTATGGTGAGGGTGAGTGTTAGGTTTAGGGTTAGGTTTAGTGTTATTGTTAGGGTTAGGGTTAGATTTACGGTGAGGGTGAGGGTGAGGATCCGGGTTAGGGTTAGGATGAGGTTTAGGGTTTGGGTTAGGGTTAGGATGAGGGTGAGGGTGAGATTGAGTGTTAGAGTTAGGTTTAGGGTGAGAGTTGGTGTGAGGGTTAGGGTTAGGGTTAGTTTTAGGATTAGGTTGAGGGTTAGGATGAGGGTGAGTGTTAGGGTTAGTGTTAGGGTTAGGATTAGGGTTAGTGTTAGGCTGAGTCTTTGGTTTATGCTTAGGGTTAGGGTTAGGCTAAGGGTTAAGCTGAGGGTGAGGGTAAGGGTGAGGGTTAGGGTTAGCGTTTGGGTTAGGGTTAGTGTTAGGTTGAGGGTTAGGGTTCGGGTTAAGTTTAGAGTTTGGGTGAGGTCTAGGGTTCAAGTTACAGTGATGGTGAGGGTTAGAGTTAGGTTGAGGGTTAAAGTTAGGATTAGGGTTAGTCTGAGGATTAGGGTTAGGGTTAGGGTTAGTGTTAGGATGAGGATTAGGGTTAGGATTAGGGTTAGGGTGAGGACTAAGTTGAGGGGGTGGGATAGGTTTAGTGTTAGGGTGAAGTTTAGGGTTCGGGTTAGGGTGAGGTTGGGTTAGGATGAGGGTTAGGTTTATGCTGAGGATGAGGGCTAGAATTACTGTGAGGGTTAGGGTCAGGACGAGGGTTAGGGTTAGGATTATGGTTAGTGTTAGGATTATTATTAGTGTTAAGTTTATGGTTACATTTGCAGTGAGGGTGAGGCTGAAGGTAAGGGTTAGGGATAGGATTAGTGTTAGGGTTAGGTTTAGGGTTTGGATTAGTGTTATTGTTAGTGTTAGGGTTAGTGTTACGGTCAGGGTGAGGGTGACGGTAAGGCTGGGGTTTAGGGTTAGGGTTAGGGTGAGGTTTAGGGTTAGGGTTAAGATTAGGGTTAGGGTGAGTGTGAGGTTTAGGGTTAGAGTTAGCGTTAGGGGGAGGGTTAGGGGGAGGGTTAGCTTTAGGGTTAGGGTTAGTGTTAGGATTAGGGTTAGGGTGAGGGTGAGTGTGAGGGTTAGGTTTATTGTTAGGCTTACACATAGGGTTAGGCTGAGGGTGAGGCTGACGGTGAGGGTTAGAGTTAGGGTTAGGGTTAGCATTAGGGTTACGTTGAGGGTGAGTGTGTGGGTTAGGATTAATTTTAGGGTTAGGGTTAGGGTTAGGATGAGGGTGAGGTTATGGGTGATAATTAGGGTTATGGTGAGGGTTAGGATTAGGGTTAGGGTGAGGGTTATGATGAGGGTTAAGTTTAGGATTAGGTTTAGGGTGATGGCTAGTGTGAGGGTGAGGTTTAGGGTTAGGGTTAGGGTGAGCTTCAGGGTTAGGGTTAGTGTCAGGGTGAGGTTTAGTGTTACAGTTAGTGTTAGGGTCAGGGTTAGGGTTAGGGTTAGGTTGAGTGTTAGGGTTAGTGTGAGGGTTATGGTTATGGTTAGGATTAGGATTAGGGTTAGGATGAGGGTGAATGTTCGGGTTAGGTTTAGACTTCGGCTTAGGCTGAGGGTGAGGGTGAGGGTTAGGGTTAATGTGTGGGTGAGGGTTAGAGTTAGGGTGATGCTTAGGGTTACAATCAGGGTGAGGGTTAGGATGAGTGTTAGGGTTAGTGTGAAGGTTAGGTTGAGGGTGACAGTAAGGGTAAAGTTGCGGGTTAGGCTGAGAATGAGGATTATGGTAAATGTGAGGGTTAGGGCAAGGGTGAGGGTTAGAGTTAGGGTTAGGTTGAGGGTGTGTTTTAGATTAAGGATAGTTTTAGGGTTAGTGTGAGGTTTAGGGTGAGTATGATAATTATGGTTAGGGTGAGGGCTAGGGTGAGTGTGAGGGTTAAAGTTAGGGTTAGGGTGCGTGTTAGGGTTACGGTGATGATTAGGGTTAGTGTGAGGGTTAGTTTTAGGGTTAGGGTTAGTGTTAGGGTGAGGGTAAGTATAAGGGTGAGGGTTAGGGTTAGGGTGAGGGTTATGGTTAGAATGAGGGTTAGGGTTAGGGTTAGGGTTATTGTTAGGTTTAGGTTTAGGGTTAGGCTGAGTGTTAGGGTTAGGGTGAGTGCTAGGGTGAGGGTTAGGGTTAGGCTTAGACTTAGGTTTAGGCTTAGGCTGAGGGTGAGGTTGATGGTTAGGGTTAGCGTGATGGTTAGGGTTATGGTTAGGCTGAGTTTTAGGATGAGGGATAGGGTTAGGGTTAGGGTTAGGGTGAGGGTGACCGTAAGGGTAAAGGTGAGGGCTAGGGTTAGGGTGAGGGTTAGGGTGAGGATTAGATTTTGGGTTAGGGTGAGGGTGAGGGTTAGATTGAGTATTAATATTAGGGTTAGGGTGAGGGCTAGGGTGAGGGTGAGGGTTAGGGATAGTGTTAGGTTGAGGTTTAGGGTTAAGGTGATGGTTAATGTTAGTGTAAGGGTTAGTGTTAGGATTAGGGTTAGTTTTAGGGTGAGGGTAAGTGTTAGGGTGAGGGTTAGGGTTAGGGTGAGAGTTATGGTTAGGGTTAGGATTAGTGTTAGGGTTAGGGTTATTTTTAGGGTTACGGTTAGGCTTATGGTTAAGGTGAGGGTGAGGGTGAGGTTTAGGGTTAGAGTTAGGTTGAGGTTTACGTTTAGGGTTATGGTTAGAGTTCGGGTTAGGTTTAGGGTGAGGTTTAGAGTTAGGGTTAGGGAGAGGGTTATGGTGAATTTTAGGGTTAGGGTTAGGGTTAGTGTTAGAATAAGGGTTAGGGTGAGGGTGAGTGTGAGGGTTAGGGTTAGGGTTAGGCTTAGGCATAAGTTTAGGCTGAGGGTGAGTGTGAGGGCAAGGGTTAGGTTTAGGGTGAGTGTTAGCGTTAGGGTTAGTTTGAGGGTTAGGATGAGGTTTAGGGTTAGGATTAGGGTTAGGCTGAGGGCAAGGTTGAGGGTGAGGTTTAGAGTTAGCATTATGGCGAGGTTTAGGATTAGGGTTAGGATTAGGGTTAGGGTGAGTGTTAGGGTTAGGTTTACTGTGAGGGTGAGGGTTAGGTTTAGGGTGAGGGTTAGGGTTAGGGTTAGAGTGAGGGATATTGTTAGTGTTATGGTTAAGGTTAAGTTTAGAGTGAAGGTGAGGCTGAGGGTGAGATTTAGGGTTAGGGTTAAGGTGAGGTTTAGGGTTAGTGTTAGGGTTAGGGTTAGGGTGAGGGTTAGGGTGAGGGTGAGGTTTAGGGTTAGAGTTAGCGTTACTGTTAGTGTTAGGGTTAGGGTGACAGTGCTCACACTGTTAGGGTTAGGCTTAAGCTTAGGTTTAGGCTTAGGCTTAGGCGGAGCTTGAGGGTGAGGGTTAGGGTTTGGGTTAGTGTGAGGGTTAGGGTAAGGGTTAGGGTTAGGATGAGGTTTAGGGTGAGGGTGAGGGTTAGGATTAGTGTTAGGGTTAGGGTTAGGTTGAGAATGAGGTTTAGGGTTAGAGTTAGGATTAGGGGAGGGTTAGGTTGAGGTTTAGTTTTAGGGTTAGTGTTAGGGTTAGGGTAAGGGTGAGGGTTAGGTTGAGGTTTAGGGTTAGAGTTAGGGTTAGGATTAGTATTAGGTTTAGTGTGATGGTGAGTGTGAGGGTTAGGGTTAGGGTTAGGCTTAGGCTTAGGGTTAGGCTGAGCATGAGGATGGGGGTGAGGATTAGGGTTCGGGTGATGGTTAGGTTTATCGTTAGATTGAAGGTTATGATGAGAGTTAGGGTTAGGATTAGGGTTAGGGAGATGGCTAGGGTGAGGTTGAGGTTTAGGGTTATTTTTAGCCTTAGGCTTAGGGTTATTCTGAGGCTGACGTTGAGGGTGAGTGTTAGGGTTAGTGTTAGGGTTAGGGTTAGGGTGAGGGTTAGTCTGAGGGTGATTGCTAGGCTGGTCATTAATGACAGGGTTAGGATTAGGGATAGGGTTAGTTTTAGGAGTAGTTTTAGATTGAGGGTGTGTGTGAGGGTTAGGGTTAGGCTTAGGCTTAGGCTTAGGCTTAGGGTTAGAGTGAGTGTTAGGTTTAGGGATCGGTTTAGGCTGAGAGTGAGGGTTAGGGTTAGGGTTAGGCTGAGTGTGAGGGTGAGGTTTAGGGGTTAGGGTTAGTGTGAAAGTTAGGGTTATGAGGAGGGTTATGGTTAGATTGAGGTTTAGGGTTAAGTTTAGGCTTAGGGTGAGGGCAAGGGTGAGAGTGAGGGTTAGGGTTAGGGTTAGGGTTAGGGTTAGGGTGAGGGTTAGGTTTAGGTTTAGGGTTAGGGTTAGCATTAGGGTTAGGGTTAGCATTAGTGTTAGGATTAGTGTTAGGGTGACGGTGAGTGTGAGGGTTAGCGTTAGGGTTAGGCTTAGGCTTAGGGTTAGGCTGAGGGTGAGGTTGGGAGTGAGGATTAGGGTTCGGGTGATGGTTAGGGTTAGGGATAGGTTCAGTTATAGGATGAGAGTAAGGGTTAGGATTAGGTTTAGGGTGAGGGTGAGGGTTAGGGTTAGGCTTAGGGTGAGGGCTAGGGTGAGAGTGAGGGTTAGGGTTAGGGTTAGGGTGAGTTTAGGGTGAGAGTGAGCTTTAGGGTTAGGATTAGGGTGAATTTAGGGTTATGGTTAGGGTTACCGTTTAGGCGAGGGTGATGGTTAGGGTTAGATTTAGGGTTAGGGTGAGGGTTAGGTTGAGGGTTAGGGTTAGTGTTAGTGTTAACGGTAGGTTTAGGATGAGGGTTAGGGTGAGGTTGAGGGTTACGGTAAGGGTTAGGATTAGGATTAGAGTTAAGGTAAGGTGAGTGTGAAGGTTAGTGTTAGGGTTAGTATTAGGGGTAGGGTGAGGGTGAGGGTTAACTTTAGGGTCGGTTTATAGTGAGGGTTAGGGTGAGGTTTAGGCTGAGGGTGATTCCTAGGGTGGTGGTTAATATGAGGGTCAGGGTTAGGGATAGGGTTAGGTTTAGGATTAGGTTTAGATTGAGGGTGAGTGTGAGGGTTAGGGTTAGGGTTAGGGTTAGGCTTAGGGTTAGAGTGAGTGTTAGGGTTAGGGTTTGGTTTAGGGTGAAGGTGAGGGTTAGGGTTAGGGTTAGGGTGAGTGTGAGGGTGAGGGTTAGGGTTAGGGTTAGTGTGAAATTTAGGGTGATGATAAGGGTTATGGTTAGGGTGAGGGTTAGGGTTAGAGTTAGGCTTAGGGTGAGGGCTAGGGTGAGTGTGAGGTTTAGGGTTAGGGTTAGGGTGAATTTTAGGGTGAGGGTGAGGTTTAGGGTTAGGGTTAGGGTGAGTTTTAGGGTTATGGTTAGGGTTAGGTTTAAGGCGAGTGTGACGGTTAGGGTAGGATTTAGGTTTAGGGTGAGGGTTAGAGTGAGGGTTAAGGTTAGTGTTAGTGTTAGGGTCAGGGTTAGGATGAGGGTTAGGGTGAGGGTGAGGGTTAGGGTAAGTGTTAGGATTAGGATTAGGGTTAAGGTGAGGGTGTATGTGAGTGTTAGCGTTAGGGTTAGGATTAGGTGTAGGGTGAGGATGAGGGTTAGATTTAAGGTTAGGTTTAGAGTGAGGGTTAGGGTGAGGGTTATGATGAGGGTTAGGGATAGGATTAGCGGTAGGGTATGTGCTAGTAGGAGCAACAGTGTTAGGGTTAGGGTTAGAGAGAGGGTTAGGGTTAGGGTTAGGTTTAGGCTTAGTGTTAGGTTTAGGGTTGATGTTAGGGTTAGGATTAGGGTTATGATGACTGTCAGTGTGACAGTTAGGTTTAGGGTTAGTGTTAGGCTTAGGGTTAGGCTGAGGCTGAGGGTGAGGGTGAGGGTTAGATTTAGGGTGAGGGTTTGGTTTAGGGTTAGAGTGAGCGTTAGGGTGAGGATTAGGGTTAGGATTAGGGTTAAGATATATCCTAGGGTGAGGATTAGGGTTAGGGTTACTTTTTGTGTAAGGTTTAGCACTAGGGGTATGGTGAGGGTTAGGGTTAGAGTTACGGTGAGGGTTAGTTTTAAGTTTAGGTTTAGGGTTATTGTTATTCTTAGGGTTAGGGTTAAAGTTAAGGTTAAGGCAAGGATGAGGGGAGGGTGATGTTGAGGGTTAGGGTTAGGGTTAGGATGAGGTTTAGAGTTAGGGTTAGTGTTAGGGTGAGGGTGAGGTTTAGGGTTATTGTTAGGGTTAGGGTTAGTGTGAGTGTTAGGGTTATGTTTAATGTTATGGATAGGGTTATGGTGAGGGCTAGTGTGAGGGTGAGGGTTAGGGTTAGGGTTAGGCTTAGGCTTAGTCTTAAGCTGAGGGTGGGGGTGAGGGTTAGGGTTAGGCTTAGGCTTAGGGTTAGGCTGAGGTTGAGAGTGAGGGTTAGGTTTAGGGTGAGGGTGAGGTTTAGGGTTCGGGTTAGCGTTAGGGTGCGGGTTAGTGTGAGGGTTAGGGTTAGGTTTAGTGTTTTGGTTACAGTGAGGGTGAGGGTGACTGTGATGGTTAGGCTTAGCCTTAGGCTTAGGCTTATGCTTAGGCCGAGCTTGAGGGTGAAGGTGAGGGTAAGGGTTAGGGTGATTGTTAGGGTTTTAGGGTTAGGGTGAGGTTTAGGGTTAGGGTTAGGGTGAGGTTTAGGGTGAGGTTTAGGTTTAAGATTAGGGCTAGGGTGAGTGCTAGGGTGAGGGTGAGGGTTAGGGTTAGAGTTAGGGTGAGGTTTAGGGTTAGGGTTAGGTTTACGGTTAGGTTGAGTGTTAGGGTGAGGATTACGGTGAGGGTGAGGGTTAGGGTTAGGGTGAGGTTTAGGGTTAGGGTGACTGTGATGGCGAAGGTTAGATTAGGGTTAGGGTTAGTGTTAGTGTTAGTGTTATAGTTAGGTTTAAGTTTCCAGTGAGGGTGAGGCTGAGGGTGAGGGTTAGGTTTAGGGTTAGGGTGAAGTTTAGCTTAAGGTTAGGGTAATGGTTAGGGTGAGGGTTTGGGTTAGGTTTAGGATTACTGTGAGGGTGAGTGTTAGGGTTAGGGTGAGGGTGAGTGTTATTGTTAGGGTTAGGGTTAGAGTTACGGCGAAGAGGAGGGTGAGTGTGTGTGTTAGGGTTAGGGTGAGTTTTAGGGTTAGGGTTAGGTTTAGGGTGAGGGTGAGGGTGAGGTTTAGGGTTAGATTTAGGGTTAGTGTGAGGTTTAGGGTGAGGTTTAGGGTTAGGGTTAGTCTTAAGGTTAGGGTTAGGTTGAGGGTTAGGATGAGGGTGAGGGTTAGGCTGAGGGTTAGAATTAGGGTTAGGATTAGGATTAGGGTTAGTGTTAGGGTGAGTGTTTGGGTTAGGCTTAGGTTTAGGGTTAGGCTT
Organism: Dipodomys merriami; assembly: GCF_024711535.1. Taxonomy (NCBI): domain Eukaryota; kingdom Metazoa; phylum Chordata; class Mammalia; order Rodentia; family Heteromyidae; genus Dipodomys; species Dipodomys merriami. The sequence goes on along the minus strand of NW_027202716.1, from coordinate 1,498,665 downwards.
AGCGTTAAGCTGAGGGTGAGGGTGAGGGTGAGGGTGAGGTTTAGGGTTAGGGTTTGGGTTAGGGTTAGCGTTTGGGTGAGAGTTAGGGTTAGGGTAAGAGTTAGGATGAAGATTAAGGTTAGGATTAATGTTAGGGTTAAGTTTAGGGTGAGGGTTAGGATGAGGGTGATGTTTAGGATTAGGGTGAGGGTGAGTTTTAGGGTTAGAGTTAGGGTTCAGGTAAGGGATAGGGAGAGGTTTAGGGTTAGGGTTAGTGTTATGTTTAGGGTTAGGGTGAGGGTTAGTGTTAGGATGAGGGTAACTGTTAGGGTGATTGTTAGGATTATGGTGACTGCTATGGTTACAATTAGGGTTACGGTTAGGTTTAGGGTTATTGTTAGGGTTAGGGTTACGGTTAATGTGAGGGTTAGGGTTAGGTTTAGTGTGAGGTTTATATTAAGTGTTAGGTTTAGAGTTAGTGTTAGGGTGAGGGTGAGGATTAGGGTTAGAGATAGCGTTGGTGTTAATGTTAGGTTTAGGGTGAGTGTTAGTGTGAGGGTTAGGGTTAGGGTTAGGGTGAGTGTTAGGATGAGGTTTAGGGTTAGGATTAGGGTTAAGGTGAGCGCTAGGGTGATGGTTAATGTGAGGGTTAGTGTTAGGGATAGGGTTAGATTTAAGATTAGGTTTAGTTTGAGGGTAAGTGTGAGGATTAGGGTTACGGTTAGGGTTAGGGTTAGGGTTAGAGTGAGTGTTAGGGTTAAGATTTGGTTTAGGGTGAGGGTGAGAGTTAGGGTTAGGGTTAGTGTGAAAGTTAAGGTTATGGTGAGTTTATGGTTAGGGTAAGGTTTAGGGTTAGGGTTAGGCTTAGGTAGAGGTTTAGGGTCAGTGCTAGGGTGAGAGTAAGGTTTAGAGTTAGGGTTAGGGTGAGTTTTAGGGTGAGGGTGAGGTTTTGGGTTAGGGTTAGGATGAGTTTTAGGGTTACGTTTAGGGTTCCGTTTAAGGCGAAGTTGAGGGTAAGAGTTAGATTTTCGGTTAGGGTGACGTGTAGGGTGAGGCTTAGGGTGAAGTTTAGGGTTAGTGTTAGTGTTAGGAGTAGGGTTAGGTTGAGGGTTAAGGTGAGGGTGAGGGTTAGGGTAAGGGTTAGGATTAGGATTAGGGTTAAGTTTTGATTGAATGTGAGGGTTAGTGTTATGCTTAGGGTTAGGGTTAGGATTAGGGGTAGGGTGAGGGTGAGGGTTAACTTTAGGGTTAGGTTTAGTGTGAGGGTTAGGATGAGGGTTATGGTGAGGTTTAGGGATAGGATTAGCGTTAGGGTATGTGCTAGGATGAGCAATAGGTTTGGTTTAGGTTTAGAGTGAGGGTTAGGGTGAGGGTTAGGTTTAGGGTTAGTGTTAGGTTTAGGGTTGGTGTTAGGATTAGGATTAGAGTTACGATGACTGTGAGTGTGACGGTTAGGGTTAGGGGTAGTGTTAGGCTTAGGGTTAGGGTGAGGCTGATGATGAGTGTGAGGGTTAGTTTTAGGATGAGGGTTTGGTTTAGGGTTAGAGTGAGGGTTAGGGTGAGAGTTAGGGTTAGATTAGGGTTAGGGTATGTCCTATGGTGAGGATTAGGGTTAGTGTTAGGTTTAGGGTGAGGTTTAGCATTAGGGTTAGAGTCAGGGTTAGGGTTAGGGTGAGTGTTTGGGTTAGGGTTAGAGTTACGGTGAGGGTGAATTTTAAGTTTAGGTTTCGGGTTATGGTTATTCTTAGGGTTAGGTTTAAGGTTAAGTTTAAGGTAAGGGTGAGGGTGAGGGTGATGTTGAGGGTTAGGGTTAGGGTTAGGATGAGGTTTAGAGTTAGGTTTAGTGTTAGGGTGAGGGTGAGGTTTAGGGTTATTGTTAGGGTTAGGGTTAGGGTTAGTGTGAGTGTTAGGGTTAGGTTTAGTGTTATGGTTAGGGTAATGGTGAGGGCTAGTGTGAGGGTGAGGGTTAGGGTTAGGGTTAGGCTTAGTCTTAGTGTTAAGCTGAGGGTGAGAGTGAGGGTTAGGTTTAGGGTGAGGGTGAGGTTTAGGGTTAGGGTTAGCGTTAGGGTGCGGGTTAGTGTGAGGGTTAGGGTTAGGTTTAGTGTTACGGTTACGGTGATGGTGAGGGTGAGTGTGAGGGTTAGGCTTAGCCTTAGGCTTACGCTTATGCTTAGGCCGAGCTTGAGGGTGAAGGTGAGGGTTAGGATTAGGGTGATTGTTAGGGTTTTAGGGTTAGGGTGAGGTTTAGGATTAGGGTTAGGGTGAGGTTTAGGGTGAGGTTTAGGTTTAAGACTAGGGCTAGGGTGAGTGCTAGGTTGAGGGTGAGGGTTAGGTTTAGAGTTAGGGTGAGATTCAGGGATAGGTTTAGGTTTAGGTTTAGGGTAAGTGTTAGGGTGAGTGTTACATTGGGGGTGAGGGTTAGGTTTAGGGTGAAGGTTAGGGTTAGGGTGAAGTTGAGGGTAATTTTAGGGTTACGGTTATTGTTATTGTTAGTTTTATGGTTAGGTTTAAGTTTACAGTAAGGGTAAGGCTGACGGTGAGGCTTAGGTTTAGGGTTAGGGTGAGGTTTATGTTAGGGTTAGGGTAAGGGTTAGGGTGACGGTTTGGGTCAGGTTTACGATTACGGTGAGGGTGAGTGTTAGGTTTAGGGTGAGGGTTAGTGTTATTGTTAGGGTTAGGTTTAGAGTTACGGTGAAGGTGAGGGTGAGTGTGAGGGTTAGGGTTAGGGTGAGATTTAGGGTTAGGGTTAGGTTTAGGGTGAGGGTTAGGAAGAGGGTGAGGTTAGAGGTTTAGGTTGAGGTTTAGAGTTAGGGCTAGGATTAGGATTAGGGTTAGCTGTAGGGTGCGTGTTTGGGATAGGCTTAGGGTTACGGTTTGGCTTAGCATTATGCTGAGGGTGAGGGTGAGGGTGAGGATTAGGGTTAGGGTTTGGGTTAGGGTTAGCGTTTGGGTGAGAGTTAGGGTTAGGGTTAGGGTGAGAGTTAGGATGAGGACTAGGGTTAGGATTAGTGTTAGGGTTAGGGTTAGGGTGAGGGTTAGGATGATGGTGATGTTTACGATTAGGGTTAGGGTGAGGTTGAGGTTGACTTTTAGGGTTAGAGTTAGGTTTAGGGTAAGGTATAGGGTGAGGTTTAGGGTTACGGTTAGTGTTGTGGTAAGGTTTAGGGTTTGGGTTAGGGTTAGCGTTTGGTGAGAGTTAGCGTTAGGGTTAGGGTGAGAGTTAGGATGAGTATTAGGGCTAGGATTAGTGTTAGGGTTAGGGTGAGGGTGAGGGTTAGGATTATGGTGATGTTTAGGATTAGGGTTAGGGTGAGGTTGAGGGTGAGTTTTAGGGTTAGAGTTAGGTTTAGGGTAAGGGACAGGGTGAGGTTTAGGGTTATGGTTAGTGTTAGTGTTAGGGTTAGGGTGAGGGTTAGTGTTAGGGTGAGGGTTAGGTTTAGGGTTAGGATTAGGATTAGGGTTAGTGTGAGGCTGAGTATGAGGGTTAAGGTTAGGATTAGGTTTAGGCTTAGGGATAGGCTGAGGGTGAGGGTGAGGTTGAGGTTTAGGGTTAGGGTTAGGGTGAGATTTAGGGTCAGAGTTAGTGTTAAGTTGAGGTTTAATGTGAGGATTAGTGTTAGGGTTAGTGTTAGGGTTAGGGTTAGCGTGAGGGTTAGGGTGAGGGTTAGGGTGAGGGTTAGGGTTAGGGATAGGGTTAGGTTTAAGATTAGGTTTTGGGTGAGGTTGAGTGTGAGGGTTATGGTTAGGATTACGATTAGGCTTATGGTTAGGCTGAGGGTGAGGGTGAGGGTTAGGGTTTGGGTGAGGGTTAGGTTTATGGTTAGGGTGAGGGTTAGGATGAGGATTAGGTTCAGGATTAGGATTAGGTTGAGGGCTAGCATGAGGTTGAGGGTTAGGGTTAGGGTTAGGGTGAGGTTTAGGGTTAGGATTAAGTTTAGGCATAGGGTGGGTGTCATGGTTAAGTTTATGATGAGGGTGAGGTTTAGGGTAAGGTTGATGGTTAGGATTAGGTCTAGGTTTAGGGTGAGGGTTAGTGTTAGGGTGAGGGTTAGGGTGAGGGTGAGGTTTAGGCTTAGGGTGAGGTTTAGGGTTAGGATGATGGTTAGGGTTAGAGTGAGGATTAGTGTTAAGGTTAGGATTAGTGTTAATGTGAGGGTAATTGTTAGGGTGAGGGTTAGGTTTATGGTGACGATTATGGTTACAGTGAGGGTTAGGTTTAGTTTTAGTTTTATTTTTAGAGTTAGGTTTAGGGTTACGGTTACTGTGAGGGTGAGGGTTAGGGCTAGGTTTAGGTTGAGGTTTATATTAAGGTTTAGGGTTAGAGTTAGGGTTAGGGTGAGGGTAAGGTTTAGGTTTAGAGTTAGCGTGAGTGTTAGTGTTAGGGTTAGGATGAGGGTTAGTGTTAGGGTTAGGGTTAGGATTAACCTTAGGGTTTAGGCTTAGGCCGAGACTGAGGGTTTCGTTTAGGGCTAGGGTGAGTGCTATGATGAAAGTGAGGTTTAGGGTTATGCTTAGGTTGAGGTTTAGGGTGAGTTTTAGGGTTAGGGTTAGTGTGAGGTTTAGGGTTATGGTTAGGGTTACGGTTAAGGCGAGGGTGAGCGTTAGGGTTAGAGTTAGGGTTAGGTTGAGGGTTAGGGTGAGGGTTAGTGTTAGTGTTAATGTTGGGTGTAGGGTTAGGATGAGAGTTAGGGTGAGCGTGATGGTTAGGGTAAGGTTTAGGATTAGGATTAGGGATATGGTGAGGTTGACTGTGAGGGTTAGTGTTAATGTTAGCATTAGGGTTAGGGTGAGGGTGAGGGTTAATTTTAGGGTTATGTTTAGAGTGAGGGTAAGGGTGAGGGTTATGGTGAGGGTTAGGGATAGGATTAGCCTTAGGGTATGTGCTAGGATGAGCAATAGCATTCAGGTTAGGGTTAGAGTAAGGGTTAGGTTGAGGTTTAGGTTTAGGTTTAGTGTTAGGGTTAGGATTGGTGTTAGGGTTAGGATTAGGGTTACGGTGACTGTGAGTGTGACAGTTAGGGTTAGGGTTAGTGTTACGCTGAGGGTTAGGCTGAGGCTGAGGGTGAGGGCGAGGGTTAAATTTAGGGTGAGGGTTTGGTTTAGGGTTAGAGTGAGTGTTAGGGTGAGGGTTAGGGTTAGATTAGGGTTAGGGTATGTCCTAGGGTGAGGATTAGGGTTAGTGTTAGGTGTAGGGTGAGGGAGAGGGTGAGGTTTAGGGTTAGATTTAGGGTTAGGGTGAGGTTTAGGTTGAGGTTTAGGGTTAGGGTTAGTGTTAGGGTTAGGGTTAGGGTGAGGGTTAGGATGAGGGTAAGGGTTAGGGTGAAGTTTAGAGTTAGGGCTAGGATTCGGATTAGGGTTAGCATTAGGGTGAGTGTTTGGGTTAGGCTTAGGGTTAGGGTTTGGCTTAGCAATAAACTGAGGGTGAGGGTGAGGGTGAGGATTAGGGTTAGGGTTAGCGTTTGGGTGAGAGTTAGGGTTAGGGTTAGGGTGAGAGTTAGGATTAGGATTAGGATTAGGATTAGTGTAGGGTTAGAGTTAGCGTGAGGGTTAGGATGAGGTTGATGTTTAGGATTAGGTTTAGGGTGAGGGTGAGGATGAGTTTTAGAGTTAGAGTTAGGGTTAGATTAAGGGATCGGGTGAGGTTTAGGGTTATGGTTAGTGTTAGGGTTAGGTTTAGGGTGAGGGTTAGTGTTAGGGTGAGGATTAGGTTTAGAGTTAGGATTAGGATTAGGGTTAGTGTGAGGTGAGTATGAGGGTTAGGGTTAGAGTTAGGTTTAGGATTAGGGATAGGTTGAAGGTGAGGTTGAGGTTGAGGTTTAGGGTTAGGGTGAGGGTGAGGTTTATGGTTAGAGTTAGTGTTAAGTTGAGGTTTAGTGTGAGGGTTAGTGTTAGGGTTAGGGAAAGGGTGAGGGTAAGGGTGAGGGTTAGGGTTAGGGATAGGGTTAGGTTTAGGATTAGGTTTTGGGTAAGGTTGAGTGTGAGAGTTATGGTTAGGTTTAGGATTGGCTTAGGGTTAGGCTGTCAGTGAGGGTGAGGGTTAGGTTTAGGGTGAGGGTTAGGTTTAGGTTTAGGGTGAGCGTTAGGATGAGGGTTAGGTTTAGGTTTATGGTTAGGGTATGGGCTATCATGAGGGTGAGGGTTAGGATTACAGTTAGGGTGAGGTTTAGGGTTAGGATTAGGTTTAGGAATAGGGTGGGGATTAGGGTTAAAGTTATGATGAGGGTGAGGGTTAGGGTAAGGTTGAGGGTTAGGATTAGGTCTAGGTTTTAGGGTGAGGTTTAGGGTTAGGGTGATGGTTATTGTTAGTGTGAGGATTAGTGTTAGGGTTAGGGTTAGTGTTAATGTGAGGGGAAGTGTTAGGGTGAGGGTTAGGTTTATGGTGACGCTTAGGGTTACAATGAGGGTTAGGGTTAGGTTTAGTGTTATTGTTAGAGTTAGGGTTAGGGTTACGGTTACTGTGAGGGTGAGGTTTAGGGTTCGGTTTAGGGTGAGGTTTATATTAAGGGTTAGGGTAAGAGTTAGGGTTAGGGTGAGAGTGAGGTTTAGGGTTAGAGTTAGCGTTAGTGTTAGTGTTAGTGTTAGGGTGAGGTTTAGTGTGAGGGTTAGTGTGAGGGTTAGGGTTAGGCTTAAGCTTAGGTTTAAGTTTAGGCTTAGGCCGAGATTGAGGGTTAGGGTTAGGGTTAGGGTTAGGGCTAGGGTGAGAGTGAGGTTTAGGTTTAGGGTTAGGGTGAGGTTTAGGGTGAAGGTGAGGTTTAGGGTTAGGGTTAGGGTGAGGTTTTATGTTATGTTTAGGGTTAGGGTTAAGGCGAGTGTGAGGGTTAGGGTTAGAGTTAGGGTTAGGGTGAGGGTTAGGGTGAGGATTACTGTTAGTGTTAGGGGTAGGGTTAGGCTGAGAGTTAGGGTGAGGGTGAGGGTTAGGGTAAGGTTTAGGATTAGGATTAGGGTTAAGGTGAGGTGAGTGTGAGGTTAGTGTTAGGGTTAGGGTTAGGGTTAGCATTAGGTTTAGGGTGAGGGTGAGTTAGCTTTTGGGTCAGGTTTAGAGTGAGGGTAAGGTTGAGGGTTATGGTGAGGTTTAGGGATAGGATTAGCATTAGTGTATGTGCTAGGATGAGCAATAGGGTTAGGGTTTGCTTTAGAGTGAGGGTTAGGGTGAGGGTTGGGTTTAGGTTTAGTGTTAGGGTTAGGGTTGGTGTTAGGGTTAGGATTAGGGTTACAGTGACTGTGAGTGTGACAGTTAGGGTTAGGGTTAGTGTTAGGCTTAGGGTTAGGCTGAGGCTGAGGGTGAGGGTGAGGGTTAGATTAAGGGTGAGGGTTTGGTTTAGGGTTAGAGTAAGGGTTAGGGTGAAGGTTAGGGTTAGATTAGGGTTAGGGTATGTCCTAGGGTGAGAATGAGGGTTAGTGTTAGGTTTAGGGTGATGTTTAGCGTTAGGCTTAGGGTCAGGGTTAGCGTTAGTGTGAGGGTTTGGGTTAGGGTTAGAGTTACGTTGAGGGTGAAGTTGAAGTTTAGGTTTAAGGTTATGGTTATTCTTAGGGTTAGGATTAAAGTTAAGGTTAAGATAAGGGTGAGGATTAGGGTGATTTTGAGGGTTAGGGTTAGGGTTAGGATGAGGTTTTTAGTTAGGGTTAGTGTTAGGGTGAGGGTGAGGTTTAGGGTAATTGTTAGGGTTAGGGTTAGGATTAGTGTGAGTGTTAGGGTTAGGGTTAGTGTTATGGTTAGGGTTATGGTGAGGTCTAGTGTGAGGGTGAGGGTTAGGGTTAGGGTTAGGCTTAGGCTTAGTGTTAAGCTGAGGGTGAGGGTGAGGGTGAGGGTAGGGTTAGGGTAAGGGTTAGGGTTAGTGTTAGGCGGAGGGTGAGGGTGAGGGTGAGGGTTAGGTTTAGGTTGAGTGTGAGGTTTAGGGTTAGGGTTAGCGTTAGAGTGCGGGTTAGTGTGAGGTTTAGGGTTAGTGTTAGTGTTATGGTTATGGTGAGGGTGAGGGTTAGTGTGAGGGTTAGGTTTAGCCTTAGACTTATGCTTAGGCCGAGCTTGAGGGTGAAGGTGAGGGTTAGGTTTAGGGTGATTCTTAGGGTTTTAGGGTTAGGGTGAGGGTTAGGGTTAGGGTTAGGGTTAGGGTGAGGTTTAGGGTGAGGTTTAGTTTTAAGATTAGGGCTAGGGTGATTGCTAGGGTGAGTCTGAGAGTTAGGGTTAAAGTTAGGGTGAAGTTTAGCGTTAGGGTGAGTTTTAGGGTGAGGATTACGGTGAGGGTGAGGGTTAGGGTTAGGGTGAGGGTTAGGGTTAGGGTGAGGGTGAGAGTGAGGGTTAGATTAGGGTTAGGGTTTGTGTTATTGTTAGTGTTATTGTTAGGTTTAAGTTTACAGTGAGGGTTAGGCTGAGGGTGATGGTTAGGTTGAGGTTTAGGTTAGGGTTAGGGTAAGGGTTAGGGTGAGGGTTTAGGTTAGAGTTAAGGTAATGGTGAGGGTGAGTGTTAGGGTTAGGGTGAGGTTTAGTATTATTGTTACCGTTAGAGTTAGAGTTACGGCGAAGGTGAGGGTGATTGTGAGGGTTAGGGTTAGGGTGAGTATTAGGGTTAGGGTTAGGTTTAGGGTGAGGGTGAGGGTGAGATTTAGGGTTAGATTTAGTGTTAGGATGAGGGTTAGGGTGAGGTTTAGGGTTAGGGTTAGTGTTAGGGTCAGGGTTAGGGTGAGGGTTAGGATGAGGGTGAGGGTTAGGGTGAGGGTTAGGGTTAGGGTTAGGATTAGGATTAGGGTTAGTGTTAGGGTGAGTGTTTGGGTTAGGCTTAGGGTTAGGGTTAGGCTTAGCGTTAAGCTGAGGGTGAGGGTGAGGTTGAGTGTTAGGGTTAACGTTTGTGTGAGAGTTAGGGTTAGGGTGCGATTTAGGGTTAGGGTTAGGGTGAGAGTTAGGATGAGGATTAGGGTTAGGATTAGTGTTAGGGTTGGGGTGAGGGTGAGGGTTAGGATGAGGGTGATGTTTAGGGTTAGGGTTAGGGTGACGGTGAGGTTTAGGATTAGAGTTAGTGTTAGGGTTTGGGATAGGGTGAGGTTTAGATTTAGGGTTAGTGTTAGGGTTAGGATTAGGGTGAGGGTTAGTTTTAGGGTTAGGGTTAGGTTTAGGGTTAGGATTAGGATTAGGGTTAGTGTGAGGTGAGTATGAGGGTTAGGGTTAGGGTTAGGTTTAGGCTTAGGGATAGTCTGAGGCTGAGGCTGAGGGTGAGGGTTAGGGTTTGGGTAAGGGTGAGGTTTAGGGTTAGAGTTAGTGTTAAATTGTGATTTACTGTGAGGGTTAGTGTTAGGTTTAGTGTTAGTGTTAGGGTTAGGGTGAGGGTTAGATTTAGGGATAGGGTTAGGTTTAGGATTAGGTTTTGTGTGAGGTTGAGTGTAAGGGTTATGGTTAGGGTTAGGATTATGCTTAGGGTTAGGCTGAGGGTGAGGGTGAGGTTTAGGGTTAGGGTGATACTTAGGTTTACGGTGAGGGTTAGGATGTGGCTTAAGTTGAGGATTATTATTAGGGTGATGGCTAGCATGAGGGTGAGGGTTAGGGTTAGGGTGAGGTTTAGCGTTAGGATTAAGTTTAGGCATAGGTTCGGGGTTAGGGTTAAGGTTATGATGGTGAGGGTTAGGGTAAGGTTGAGGGATAGGATTAGGTCTAGGTTTAGGGTGAGGGTTAGGGTTAGAATGAGGGCTAGGGTGAGGGTGAGGTTTAGGGTTAGGGTGAGGTTTAGGGTTAGGGTGATGTTTAGGGTTAGTGTGAGGATTAGTATTAGGGTTAGGGTTAGTGTTAGGGTGAGGGTAAGTGTTAGGTGAGGGTAAGGGTTATGGTGACAGTTATGGTTACAATGAGGGTTAGGGCTAGGTTTAGGGTAATTGTTCGGGTTAGGGTTATGGTTACAGTTATTGTGACGGTTAGGGTTAGGGTTAGTTTTAGGGTGAGGTTTATATTAAGGGTTAGGGTTAGAGTTAGGGTTAGTATGAGGGTGTGGTTTAGGGTTAGATTTAGCGTTAGTGTTAGGGTTAGGTTTATATTAAGGGTTAGTGTTAGAGTTAGGGTTACGGTGAGGGTGTGGTTTACGGTTAGCTTTAGCATTAGTGTTAGGGTTAGGGTTAGGCTTAAGCTTAGGGTTAGGCTTAGGCTTAGGTTGAGAGTGAGGGTGAGGGTTAGGGTTAGGGTTAGGGTGAGGGCTAGGATTATGGTTAGGGTGAATGTTAGGATGAGGTATAGGGTTAGGATTAGGGTTAGGGTGAGCGCTAGAGTGATGGTTAATGTGAGGGTTAGGTTTAGGGATAGGGTTAGGTTTAGGATTAGGTTTAGATTGAGAATGAGTGTGCAGGTAAGGATTAGGATTAAGCTTAGGGTTAGAGTGAGTATTAGGGATAGGTTTTGGTTTAGGGTGATGGTGAGGGTTAGGGTTAGGATTAGTGTGAAAGTTAGGGTTATGTTGAGGGTTATTTTTAGGGTGAGGGTCAGGGTTAGGTTTAAGGTTAGGGTTAGGTCTATGGTGAGAGTGAGGTTTATGGTTAGGGTTAGGGTGATGTTTAGGGTGAGTGTGAGGGTTAGGGTTAGGGTTAGGGTGAGGTTTAGGGTTATGTTTAGGCTTACGGTTAAGGCGAGGGTGAGGGTTAGTGTTAGGGTTAGGGTGAGGGTTAGGGTGAGGGTTAGTGTTAGTGTTAGTGTTAGGGGTAGGGTTAGGATGAGGGTTAAGGTGAGGGTGAGGGTTAGGGTAAGGGTTACGATTAGGGTTAGGGTTAAGATGAGGGTTGGTGTGAGGGTTAGTGTTAATGTTAGGGTTAGGGTTAGCATTAGGATTAGGGTGAGGCTGAGCATTAGCTTTAGGTTTACGTTTAGAGTAAGGGTTAGGGTGAGGGTTATGGTGAGGGTTAAGGATAGGATTAGCCTTAGGGTATGTGCTAGGATGAGCAATAGGGTTAGAGTTAGTGTTAGAGTGAGGGTTAGGGTGAGAGTTAGGTTTAGGGTTAGTGTTAGGCTTATGGTTGGTGTTATGGTTAGGATTAGGGTTACGGTGACTGTGAGTGTGACAGTCAGGGTTAGGGTTAGTGTTAGGCTTAGGGTTAGGCTGAGGCTGAGGTTGAGGGTGAGAGTTAGATTTAGGGTGAGGGTTTGGTTTAGGGTTAGAGTGAGGGTTAGGGTAAGGGTTAGGGTTAGATTAGGGTTAGGGTATGTCCTAGGGTGAGGATTAGGGTTAGTGTTAGGTTTAGGGTGAGGGTTAGTGTTAGGTTTCGGGTGAGGTTTAGCGTTAGGGTTAGGGTCAGGGTTAGGTTTAGGGGGAGGGTTTGGGTTAGGGTTAGAGTTACGGTGAGGGTGAGTTTTAAGTTTAGGTTTATGGTTATGGTTTTTCTTAGGGTTAGGTTTAAGGTTAAGGTAAGGGTGAGGGTAAGGGTGATCTTGAGGGTTAGGTTTAGGGTTAGGTTGAGGCTTACAGTTACGGTTAGTGTAAGGGTGAGGGTGAGGTTTAGGGTTATTTTTAGGGTTAGGGTTTGGTTTAGTGTGAGTGTTAGGGTTAGGTTTAGTGTTATGGTTAGGGTTATGGTGAGGGCTAGTGTGAGGGTGAGGATTAGGGTTAGGGTTAGGCTTAGGCTTAGTGTCAAGCTGAGGGTGATGGTGAGGGTGAGGGTTAGGGTTTGGGTTAGGCTTAGGCTTAGGATTAGTCTGAGGTTGAGTGTGAGCGTTAGGGTTAGTTTTTGGGTTCGGGTTAGGCTTAGTGTTAGGCGGAGGGTGAGGGTGAGGGTGAAGGTTAGGTTTAGGGTGAGGGTGAGGTTTAGGGTTAAGGTTAGCGTTAGGATGCGGGTTAGTGTGAGGGTTAGGGTTAGGGTTAGTGTTACGGTTACGGTGAGAGTGAGGGTGAGTGTGAGGGATAGGGTTAGCCTTAGGCCTAGTCCTCTGCTTAAGCCGAGCTTGAGGGTGAAGGTGAGGGTTAGGGTTAGGGTGATTGTTAGGGTTTTAGGGGTAGGGTGAGGGTTAGGGTTAAGGTTAGGGTGAGGTTTAGGTTTAATATTAAGGTTAGCGTGAGTGCTCAGGTGAGGGTGAGAGTTAGGGTTAGAATTATTGTGAGTTTTAGGGTTAGGGTTAGGTTTTGGGTTAGGGTGAGTGTTAGGGTGAGGGTTATGGTGAGGGTGAGGGTTAGGGTTAGGGTGAGGGTGAGGGTTAGATTAGGGTTAGGGTTAGTGTTATTGTTAGTGTTATGGTTAGGTTTAAGTTTACAGTCAGGGTGAGGCTGAGGGTGAGGTTTAGGTTTAGGGTTAGGGTGAGGTTTAGGTTAGGGTTAGGGTAAGGGTTAGGGTGAGGGTTTGGGTTAGGGTTAGGGTTACTGTGAGGGTGAGGGTTAGGTTTGAGGTGAGGGTTAGGGTGAGGACTAAGGTGAGTGTGAAGGTTAGGGTTAAGTTTATGGTTAGGGTCAGGGTTAAGGTGAGTGTGAGTGTGAGGGTTGGTGTTCGAATTAGGCTTAGGCTTAGGGTTAGGCTGAGGATGAGGGTGGGGATGAGGATTAGGATTCGAGTTAGCATGAGGGTTAGGATTAGGAATAGGGTTAGGATGAGGGTAGGGTGAGGCTGAGGGTTAGGGTTACAGTGAGGTTTAGGGTTTGGGTTAGGTTTAGGGTTAGGTTTAGGTTTAGGGTTAGTGTCACTGTGAGGCTATGGGTTAGTGTTAGTTTAAGGTTAGAATAAGGTTTAGCGTTAGGGTGAGGGTTAGGTTTATTGTTAGGGTGAGGGTTAGTATGAGGTTTAGGGTTACAATTTGGGTTAGGGTGAGGGCTAGGTTGAGGGTGAGGTTTAGTGTTAGGGTTAGGGTGAGGTTTAATGTTAGGGTTAGGGTTAGGGTTAGGGTGAGTTTTAGGGTTCGTGTTACGGTGAAGGTGAGGGTTAGGTTTGAGGTGAGGGTTAGGGTGAGGACTAAGGTGAGTGTGAAGGTTAGGGTTAAGTTTATGGTTAGGGTCAGGGTTAGGGTGAGTGTGAGTGTGAGGGTTAGTGTTCGAATTAGGCTTAGGCTTAGGGTTAGGCTGAGGATGAAGGTGGGGATGAGGATTAGGATTCGAGTTATGGTTCCGGTTATGGTTAGGTTGAGGGTTAGGATGAGGGTTAGGGTTTGGATTAGGGTTAGGGAGAGGGCTAGGTTCAGTGTGAGGTTAAAGGTTAGGTATAGGCTTAGGCTTAGGTTTTGGCTGAGGCTGAAGGTGAGGGTGAGGGTTAGGGTTAGGGTGATTGTTAGGGTTACGGTTAGGGTGAGGGTTAGGATGAGGTTTAGGATTGGGGTGAGGGTTAGGCTGAGAGTGAGGATTACAGTAAATGGGAGGGTTCGGGTAAGGGTTAGGGTTAGGGTTAGTGTTAGGGTGAGGGTTATGGTTAGGATTAGGGTAGTGTGAGGGTTAGAGTTAGGGTTACGGTTAGGCTTATGGTTAGATTGAGGGTGAGTGTGAGGGTTAGGATTAGGGTTAGGGTTAGGCTTAGGGTTAGAGTGAGTGTTAGGGTTAGGGTTTGGTTTAGGGTGAGGGTGAGGTTTAGGGTTAGGGTTAATGTGAGGGTGATGGTGAGGGTTAGGGTTTGGGTTAGTGTGAGAGTTAGGTTTAGGGTGAGGGCTAGAGTGAGGGTGAGTTTTAGGGTTAGGGTTAGGGTGATGTTTAGGGTTAGGCTGAGGTTTAGAGTTAGGGGAAGGGTGAGGTTTAGGGTTATGTATAGCGTTAGGGTTAGGGCGAGGGTGAGGTTTAGGGTTAGAGTTAGGGTTAGGGTGAGGGTTAGGGTGAGGGTTAGTGTTAGTGTTAGTGTTAGGGGTAGGGTTAGGATGAGGGTTAGGGGGAGGGGGAGGGTTAGGGTAAGGGTTAGGATTAGGATTAGAGTTAAGGTGATGGTGAGTGTGAGGGTTAGTCTTAGGAATAGGAATATGGTTAGGATTAGGGTTAGGTTGAGGGTGAGGTTTAAGGTTAGGGTTAGGTTTAGAGTGAGGGTAAGGGTGAGGGTTAGGGTGAGGGTTTGGGTTAGGATTAGGGTTAGGGTGAGGTTGAGTGTGTGGGTTAGGGTTAGGTTTAGGGTTAGGCTTAGGGTTAGGCTAAGGGTGAGGTTGAGGGTGAGGGTTAGGGTTAGGATGAGGGTAGGGTTAGGATTAGGGTTAGGATTAGGCTTAGGTTTAGGGTTAGTTTTAGGGTTTGGTTTAGGGTGAAGGTGAGGATGAGGATTAGGATTAGTGTTAGGTTTAGGGTTAGGGGTAGGCTAAGGGTGAGGGTGGGGGGTGAGGATTAGGGTTAGGGTGATGGTTAGGGTTAGGGTTAGTGTTATTGTTAGGGGTAGGTTTAGAGTTACGTTGAGGGTCAGGTTGAGGGTGCGGGTGAGGTTTAGGGTTAGTGTTAGGGGGAGGTTTGGGGATAGGGTTAGATATAGGGTTAGGGTGAGGGTGAGGTTTAGGGTTAGAGTTAGGGTTAGTGTTAGGGTTAGGCTTAGGTTTAGGCTGAGGATGAGGGTGGGGGTGAGGATTAGGTTTAGTTTTAGGGGTAGGGTTAGAGTTAGGGTTAGGTTTAGGGTTATTGTTCATGTTATGGTTAGGGTTAAGTTTGCAGTGAGGGTGAGGCTGAGGGTGAGATTTATGGTAAGGGTTAGGGTGATGGTTAGGGTTACAGTAAGCTTGAAGTTTAGGGTTAGGTTTAGAGCTAGGTTGAGGGTTAGTGTGAGGGTGATGGTAAGGTTAAATTTGAGGGTTAGGCTAAGGGTGAGGGTTAAGATAAGGGTGAGGGTTTCGGTTTGGCTGAGGGTTAGGTTAAGGGTGAGGGTTAGGGATTAGGGTGAGGGTGAGGGTTAGATTGAAGATTAGAGTTAGGGTTTAGTGAGGTTTAGGGTGAGGATGAGGGTTAGGGTTCGGTGAGGGTAATGGTTAGAATTAGAGTTAGGGTGAGTGCTAGGGTGAGGGTAAGGTTTAGGGTTAGGGTTAGGGTGAGGTTTAGTCTTAGGGTGAGGTTTAGGGTTGGTGTGAGGGTTAGTGTTAGGATTACGGTTAGTGCTATGGTGAGGGTAAGGGTTAGGGTGAGGGTAAAGGTTAGGGTTATTGTTAATTTTAGGTTTAGGGTTACATTGAGGGTGAGGGTGAGGGTGAGGGTAAGGGTTAGGGTTAGGGTGAGGTTTAGGGTTAGGATTAGGGTTAGAGTTAGGGTTAGGGTGAGGGCGAGGTTTAGGGTTAGATTTAGGCTTAGGGTGAGGGTTAGTTTGAGGGTTAGGTTTAGGGTTAGTGTTAGGTTAGGGTTAGGGTTAGGGTTAGTGTGAGGGTTAGGGTTACAGTTAGGGTTAGAGTTAGGATTAGGGTTAGGGTGAGGGTGAGTGTCTGGGTTAGGGTTAGGTTTAGGGTTAGGCTTATGTTTAGGGTGAGGGTGAGGTTGAGGGTGAGGCTTAAGGTTAGGGTGAGGTTTAGGATTAGGGTTATGGTGAGGGTTAGGATGAGGTTTAAGGTTAGGATTAGGGTTAGGGTGAGGGCTAGTGTGAGGGTGAGTTTTAGTGTTAGGGTTAGGATGAGGTTTAGGGTTAGGGTTAGGGTGAGGGTGAGGTTTAGTGTTAGAGTTAGGGTTAGGTTGAGAGTTAGGATTAGGGGTAGTGTTAGGGTGAGGGTTAGGGTGAGTTTTAGGGTTAGAGTGAGTGTTATGGTTATGGTTATGATTAGGATTAGGGTTAGGGTGAGGGTGAGTGTGAGGTTTAGGGTTAGGGTTAGGCTTAGGATTAGGATGTGGGTGAGAGTGAGGGTCAGGGTTAGGGTTAGGGTGAGGGTGAGGTTTAGGGTTAGAGTGAGGGTTAGTGGCAGGGTTAGGGTGAGGGTTAGTTTTAGGGTTCTGTTTAGTGTTACGTTTAGGGGGAGGTTTAGGGTCAGGTTGAGGGTTAGGGTTAGTGTTAGATTTTGGGTTAGGGTGAGGGTTAGTTTGAGGTTTAGGGTTAGGGTTAGGGTTAGGTTAAGGATTACGGTTAGGGTGAGGGTGAGTGTGAGTGTTAGGGTTAAGGTTTGGCTTAGGATGAGGCTGAGGTTGGGGGTAAGGGTTAGTGTCTGGGTTATGGTTAGGGTTAGGTTTAGGGTGAGGGTTAGGATGAGGGTTAGGGTAAGGATTAAGGTTAGGGTGAGGGCTAGGGTGAGGGTGAGGGTTAGGGTTAGGGTTAGGGTGAGATTTATGGTTAAGGTGAGGGTTAGGGTTAGTGTGAATGTTAGTGTTAGGTTTAGGTTTACTGTTAGGGTTAGGGGGAGGGTTAGGGTCAGGTTTTGGGTTAGGGTTAGTGTTAGGGTTAGTGTTAGGGTGATGGTTAGGGTTAATGGTAGCTTGAAGTTTAGGATGAGGTTTAGGGATAGGGTGAGGTAGGGATAAGGTTAGGGTAAGGGTGATGGTAAGGGTAAATTGGTTTAAGTTTAGTGTTAGGGTTAGGGGGAGGGTTAGGGTCAGGTTTAGGGTTAGGGTTACTGTTAGTGTTTGGGTTAGTGTGATGGTTAGGGTTAAGGGTAGCTTGAAGGTTAGGATGAGGTTTAGGGATAGGGTGAGGTAGGGATAAGGTTAGGGTAAGGGTGATGGTAAGGGTAAATTTGAGGGTTAGGGTGAGGGTGAGGGTTAGGATAAGGGTGAGGGTTACGTTTAGGGTGAGTGTTAGTGTACGGGTGAGGGTTAGGGATTATGGTGAGGGTGAGGATTAGATTGAGGATTAGGGTTAGGGTTAATGTGTAATCCTCACTCTCAGCCTAACCCTCATCTTTACTCTTACTGTCACCCTCATCCTAACCCTCACCCCAATCCTAAACCTCATCCTAACCCTAACAGTAACCCTAACCCTAACACTCATCCTTACCCTAAACCTCACTAACCCTAACACTAATCATCAATCTAACCCTCACCCTCACCCTACCCCTACCGCTAACCCTCACCCTAACCCTAACCCTCAGCCTTATAGTAACTCTCACCCTCAGCCCAACCCTAACATTTAACCTTACCTTCATCCCCACCCTAACACTCACGCCTACCCTAACCCTCACCCTAAACCCAACTCTTCCTGTAAACCTCACCCTCACCATTACCCTAACTCTAACCCTAAACCTAACACTAAACCTCACCATAACCCTAGCCATAACATTCACCCTAACCCTAAACCTCACCCTCTCCCATAACCTCAGCCTAAACCTAAGGCTAACACTAACTCTAATCCTCACACTCACCCTAACCCTAATCCTAAACCTCACCCTCACCCTAGTCCTCACCCTATCCCTAACCTTCATCCTCACCATAAAACTCACACTATCCCTAAAATTAATCCTCAGTCTAAACCACACCCTCACCCTAACACTATCCCTAACCCTCACCATATCCCTAAACCTCACATTTACCGTAATCCTCACTCTCAGCCTAACCCTCAACTTTACCCTTACCCTCAGCCTAACCCTCACACTAACCCTAACCCACATACTCACCCTCACCCTGACCGTAACTCTAAGCATCACCCTAACCCTAACCCTCACCCACATCTTAATTTTAACACTAACCCTCACACTAACCCTCACCCTAACCCTAACTCTAACCCTAACCCTAAAACTAAACCTCACCCTAACCCTAACCCTAACACTAACCCTAACCCTAACCCTTCTCCCTTAACTCACCCTAAGCCTAAACCTAAGGCTAACCCTAACACTAACCCTAACCTTCACACTCACCCTCACCCTAACCCTAACCCTCACCCTCACCCTCACCCTCAGCCTAACCCTAAGCCTAACCTTTACCCAAACCCTCACACTCACCATAAGCCTAACCTAATCCTAATCCTAATCATATCCATAACACTCACCCTAACCCTAACACTAACCCTAATCCTAACCCTCAACCTAACACTAACTCTAACACTAAACCTCACCCTTACCCTAAACATAACCCTAAACCTCACCCTAACCCTAATACTAAACCTCACACTCACCCTAATCCTAACCCTAACATTCATCCTAACCCTCACATTAACCCTAATCCTAATCCTCACCCTCAACCTCATCCTCAGCCTAACCCCAAGCCTAACCCTAAACCTAACCCTAACCCACACACTCAACCTCACCCTAACCCTAATCCTAAAACTAAATCTAACCCTAACCCTCACACTAACCCTCAACCTAACCCTAACCTAACACTATCCCTAACACTAACACTAAAACTAACCCTCACCTTAAGCTTAAATCTAACCCTAAACCTCACCCTCACCCTAACCCTAACTCTAACACTAAACCTAACGCTAAACCTCACCCTAACCCTAACCCTTACCCTCACCCTCACACTCAACCTGAACATAACCCTAAACCTACAATGAACAATAACCCTAACCTTAACCCTAACCCTCACCCTAACTATAACCCTCATCCTCATCCTAACCCTCACCCTAACACGATCACCCTAACACTAACCCTAACCCTAACACTAACCCTAACACTAACCCTAAACCTCACCCTAAGCCTAAACCTCACCCTACCCCTAACCCTAGGGTGAGGGTGAGGGTTAGGTTTAGCGTTAGGGTGAGGTTTAGGGTTAAGGTGAGGTTTAGGGTAAGTGTGAGTGTTAATGTTAGGTTTCGGTTTTGTGTTAGGTTTAGGCAGAGGGTTAGGGTCAGGGTTAGGTTTAGGGTTAGTATTATGGTTAGGGTTAAGGTGATGGTTAGGATTACGTTTAGCTTGAAGGTGAGGATGAGGTTTATGGATAGGATGAGGGTTAGGGTAAGGGTGATAGTAAGGGTAAATTTGAGGGGTACTCTAAGGGTGAGTGCTAAGATAAGCGTGAGGGTTACGGTTAGGGTGAGGGTTAGGTTAAGGTTGAGAGTAAGGGATTAGGGTGAGGGTCAGGGTTACATTGAGGAGCATGGTTAAGGTTAGTGTGTGGTTTAGGGAGAGGATGAGGGTTTGGGTTAGGTGAGGGTAAGGGTTAGAATTAGGGTTAGGGTGAGGGCTAGGGTGAGGGTGAGGGTTAGGGTTAGGGTTAGGGTGAGGTTTAGGGTTAGGGTGAGGGTTAGGGTTAGTGTAAGGGTTAGTGTTAGTGTTAGGGTTACTGTTTGGGTGAGGGTAAGTTTTAGGGTGAGGGTTAGGGTTAGGGTGAGGGTTATAGTTAGGGTTAGGTTTATTGTTAGTTTTAGGTTTAGTGTTACATTGAGGGTGAGGGTGAGGGTGAGGGTTAGGGTTAGGGTTAGGGTGAGGTTTAGGGTTAGGATTAGGGTTAGAGTTAGGGTTAGGGTGAGGGTGAGGTTTAGGGTTAGATTTAGGCTTAGGGTGAGGGTTAGTGTTAGTGTTAGGGTTTGGGTTAGTGTTAGGTTTGGGTTAGGGTGAGGGTTACTGTGAGGGTTATGGCTAGAGTTAGGGTTAGTGTTAGGATTATGGTTAGGGTGAGGTTGAGTGTGTGGGTTAGGGTTAGATTTAGGGTTAGGCTTAGCGTTAGGCTGAGGGTGAGGTTGAGTGTGAGGGTTGGGTTTAGGTTGAGGGATAGCATTAGGGTTAGTGTGAGGGTCAGGATGAGGGTTAGGGTTAGGATTAGGGTTAGAGTGAGGGCTAGGGTTAGGGTGACGTTTAGTGTTAGGCTTAGGGTTAGGTTTAGGGTTAGGGTTAGGGTGAGGATGAGGTTTAGTGTTAGAGTTAGGGTTAGGGTTAGTGTTAGGCTTAGGGATTGGGTGAGTGTTAGGGGTAGGATGAGGGTTATGGTTATGGTTAGGATTAGGATTAGGGTTAGGGTGAGTGTGAGGGTTAGGGTAAGGGTTAGGCTTAGGGTTAGGTTGAGGGTGAGGGTTAGGTTTAGGTTGAGGTTTAATGTGAGGGTTAGGGTTATTGTTAGGGTTAGGGTGAGGGTTAGTGTGAGCGTTACTGTTAAAGTTAGGGTGTGGGTGAGGGTTAGGGTTAGGGTGATGCTTAGGGTTACGGCCAGGGAGAGGGTTAGCATGAGGGTGAGAGTTAGTGTGAGTGTAAGGATGGGGGTGACAGTAAGGGTAAAGTTGAGGGTTGGGTTTAGGGTTAGGGTTAGGGTTAGGGT
Source organism: Dipodomys merriami (assembly GCF_024711535.1). Taxonomy (NCBI): domain Eukaryota; kingdom Metazoa; phylum Chordata; class Mammalia; order Rodentia; family Heteromyidae; genus Dipodomys; species Dipodomys merriami. Next base: position 1,478,692 of record NW_027202716.1, on the reverse strand, counting down.
GAGTGATAGGGTTAGGGTGAGGGTTATGGTTATGGTTAGGATTAGGATTAGGCTTAGGGTGAGGGTGAGTTCGTGGGTTAGGGTTAGGTTTAGGGTTAGGCTTAGGGTTAGGCTGATGGTGAGGTTGAGGTTTAGGTTTAGGGTTAGTGTGAGTGATAGTGTTACGGTGAGGGTTATGTTTAGGGTGTGGATTACGGTTAGGTTTAGGGTTAGGGTGAGGGCTGGTTTAGGGTGAGGTTGAGGTTTAGGATTAGGTTTAGGCTGAGGTATAGGGTTATGGTTAGGGTTAGGGTTTGGGCGAATGTGAGTTTTAGGGTTAGAGTTAGGGTTATGGTGAGGTTTTGGGTGAGGTTTATGGTTAGTGTTAGTGTTAGGGGTAGGGTTAGGCTGAGGGTGAGTGTGAGTGTGAGGTGTAGTTTTAGGGTTAGGCTTAGGTTTAGGCTGAGGGTGAGGGTGAGGTTTAGGGTTAGGGTGAAGGTGAGGTTTAGGCTTAGACTTAGTGTTAGTGTGAGTGTTAGTCTGAGGTTTAGTGTTAGTTTAAGGGTGTGGGTGAGAGTTAGGGTTAGAGTGATGCTTAGGGTTACGGTCAGTGTGAGGGTTAGGATGAGGGTTAGGGTTAGTGTGAGGGTAAGTGTGAGGGTGAAAATAAGGGTAAAGTTGAGGGCTAGGCTGAGAGTGACGATTACGGTAAATGTGAGGGTTAGGGTTAGGGTGAGGGTTAGGGTTAGGGTTAGGGTGAGGGTGTGGTTAGATTGAGGATTAATTTTAGGGTTACTGTGAGGTTTAGGGTGAGGATGAGGGTTAGGGTAAGGGTGAGGCTAGGGTGAGGGTGAGGGTTAGGGTTATGTTTAGGGTGATTGTTATGGTTAGGGTGATGGTTAGGGTTAGTGTGTGGGTTAGTGTAAGGGTTAGGGTTAATGTTAGGTTGAGGGTAAATGTTAGGCAGAGGATTAGGGTTGGGGTGAGGGTTATGGTTAGAATGAGGTTTAGGGTTAGGGTTATTGTTCGGGTTATGGTTCGGGTTAGGATGAGGTTTAGTGTTAACATTAAGGTTAGGGTGAGGACGAGGGTGAGGTTGAGGTTTAGGGTTAGGGTTAGGCTTAGGCTTAGGGTTAGGCTGAGGCTGAGGCTGTGGCTGAGGTTAAGGGTTAGGGTTAGCGTGATGGTTAGGGTTACTGTTAGGCTGAGTTTTAGGATGAGTGTTAGGGTTATGGTGAGGGTTACGGTGAGGGTGACAGTAAGGGTAAAGTTGATGGTTAGGGTTAGGGTGAGGGTTAGGGTGAGGATTAGGGTTAGGGTTAGGGTGAGGGTGAGGGTTGGTTGGAGGATTAGTGTTATGGTTAGTGTGAGATTTAGGGTGAGGATGAGGGTTAGGGTTATGGTGAGGGCTAGTCTGAGGTTGAGGGTTATGTTGAGGTTTAGGTTTAAGGTGATGGTTAGGGTTAGTGTGACGGTAAGTGTTATGATTAGGGTTATTGTTAGGGTGAGGGTAAGTGTTAGGGTGAGTGTTAGGTTTAGGGAGAGGGTTATGTTTTGGGTTAGGCTTAGTTTTAGGGTTATGGTTAATTGTTAGGGTTAGGTTTAGGGTTAAGGTTAAGGTGAGGGTGAGGGTTAGGGTTAGGGTTAGGTTTAGGGTTAGTGTTAGGGTTAGGGTTAAGGTGAGGGTTAGGTTGAGGTTTAGGGATAGGTTTAGGATTACGGTTATGGTGAGGGTGAGTGTGAGTGTTAGGATTAGGCTTAGGCTTAGGCTTAGGGTTAGGCTGAGGGTGAGGGTGGGAATGAGTTTTAGGTTTATGGTGATGGTTAGGTTTAGGGTTAGGGTTAGGGTTAGGATTAGGGTTAGGTAGAGTTCTAGGGTGAGGGTGAGGGTTAGGCTGAGGGTTAGCGTGAGTCTGAGGGTGAGGGTGAGGGTTAGGGTTATGTTGAGGTTTAGGGTTAGGGTTTGGGTGAGGGTGAGGTTAAGAATGAGGATTAGTTTTAGGGTTAGTTTGAGGTTTAGGGTGAGGTTGATGGTTAGGGTTAGGGTGAGCGCTAGGTTGAGGGTGAGGGTTAGGGTTAGGGTGAGGTTTAGGGTTAGGGTGATGGTTAGGGTTAGTGTTAGTGTTAGGGTTATGGTTAGTGTTAGGGTGAGGTTAAGTGTTAGGATGAGGGTTAGGGTTAGGGTGAGGGTTATGGTTAGAATGAAGGTTAGGGTTAGGTATAGGGTTATTTTTAGGATTAGTGTTAGAGTTATGGTTATGGTGAAGGTGAGGGGTAGGGTTAGGTTTAGGGTGAGGTTTATGTAAGGGTTAGCGTTAGAGTTAGGTTTAGGGTGGGGGTGAGGTTTAGGGTTACAGTTAGCCTTAGTGTTAGGGTTAGGATTAGGGTGAGGGTTAGTGTGAGGGTTAGGGTTAGGTTTAAGCTTACGGTTAGGCTTAAGCTTAGAATGAGAGTGAGGGTGAGGGTTAGGGTTAACGTTAGGGTTAGGGTTCGGGTTAAGGTTAGGGTGAGGGTTAGGATGAGGTGTAGGGTTAGGATTAGGATTAGGTTGAGCACTAGGGTGATGGTTAGTGTGAGGGTTAGGGTTAGGGTTAGGGATAGGGTTAGGTTTAGGATTAGGTTTAGATTGAGGGTGAATGTGAGGGTTAGGGTTAGGGTTAGGCGTAGGGTTAGGGTGAGTGTTAGGGATAGGGTTTCGTTTAGGGTGAGGGTGAGGGTTAGGGTTAGGATTAGGGTGAGGGTGAGGGTTTGGTTAAGGGTTAGTGTGAGGTTTAGGGTTATCGTGAGGGTTATGTATATGGTGAGGGTTAGAATTAGGTTTAGGGGTTAGGGTTAGGGTGAGGTTTAGGGTGAGGGTGAGTTTTAGGGTTAGGGTTAGTGTGAGGTTTAGGGTTATGGTTAGGGTTATTTTTAGGGCGAGTGTGAGGGTTAGGTTTAGAGTTAGGTTTAGGCTTAGGCTTAGGGTTTGGTTATGGCCTGGGTTGAGGGTGAGGGTTAAGGTTAGGGTTAGGTTGAGGGTTAGGGTGAGGGTTAGTGTTAGGGTTAGGGTTAGGGGTGGGTTTAAGGTTAGGCTTAATGTTAGGCCAAGGGTGAGGCTGAGGGTTAGGGTTAGGGTGAGGGTGAGGTTTAGGGTTAGATTTAGTGTTAGGGTTAGGTTAGTGTGAGTATTAGGGTAAGGGTTAGTGTTATGGTTAGAGTTAGGGTGCGGGTGAGTGTGAGGGTTAGGGTTAGTCTTATGCTTAGGCTTAGGGTTAGTCCGAGCATGAGCGTGAGGGTTAATGTTAGGGTTTTAGGATTAGGGTTATGGTTAGGGTGAGGGTGAGCTTGAGGGTTAGATTTAGGTTTAGGGGGAGGTTTAGTGTGAGGGTTAGGGTTAGGTTTGTTGTGAGGGTTAAGGTTAGGGTGATGGTTAGGTTGAGGTTTAATGTTAAGGTTAGGATTAGGTTTAGGACTACTTTTTCCCTGAGGGTTAGGTTTAGGGTTCAGCTTAGTCTTAGGGTTAGGCTGAAGGTATGGATGGGGATGAGGATTAGGTTTAGAATGATGGTTAGGGTTATGGTTAGGAGGAGGGTTAGTGTTTTGATTAGGGTTAGGGTGAGGGCTAGGATGAGGGAGAGTGTTAGGGTTAGGGGTAGGCTTAGGCTTAGGGTTAGGCTGAGGCTGAGGGTGAGGGTCAGGTTTAGGGTGATAGTTGGGGTTAAAGTTAGGGTGAGAGTTAGTATAAGGATTAGGGTTAGGGTGCGGGTTAGGGTGAGGGTGACTTTATGGGTAAAGGTGAGCATTAGGCTGAGGGTGAGGTCTAGGGTTAGGGTGAGGTTTAGGGTTAGGGTGATGGTTAGGGTTAGTGTGAGGGTTAGTGTTAAAGTCAAGGTTAGTGAGGTTGAGTCTAAGTGTTAGGGTGAGGGTTAGGGTTAGGGTGATGTTTACGGTTAGGATGAGGGTTAGGGTTAGGGTTAAGGTTATTGTTAGGGTTAGGATTACGGTTACAGTGAGGGTGAGGGTGAGGGTTAGGGTTAGGATGAATTTAGGTTTAGGGTTAGGGATAGAGTTAGGGTTAGGGTGAGAGTGAGATTGAGGTTTAGGGTTAGGGTTAGGGTTAGGGTTAGGGTTAAGGTGAGGGTGAGGGTTAGGGTTAGGGTGAGGGTTAGGGTTAGGATTAGGGTTAGGGTGAGGGTGAGTGTTAGGATTAGCGTTAGGGTTACATTTATTGTTAGTGTTATGGTTAAGGTTAACTTTGTGGTGAGGGTGAGGCTGAGGGTGAGGGTTAGGGTTAGGATTAGGGTTAAGTTTAGCTTTAGGGTTAGGGTTAGTGTTATTGTTAATGTTAGGGTTAGAGTTGTGGTGAGAGTGAGGGTGAAGGTGAGGGTGATTGTTAGGGCTTGGGTTAGGGTGAGGTTTAGGGTTAGGGTGAGGATTAGGGTTAGGGTGAGGGTAAGGTTTAGCGTTAGAGTTAAGGTTAGGGGGAGAGTTAGGGTGAGGGTTAGGGTTAGGGTGAGGGTTAGGTTGAAGTTTAGGTTTAGGCTTACAGTTAGGTTTAGGATTAGGGTTATGGTGAGGGTGAGTGGGAGGATTAGGGTTAGGCTTAGGCTTAGGCTTAGTGTTGGGCTGAGGGTGAGGATGGGGGTGGGGATTAAGGTTCTGGTGATTTTTAGGGTTAGGGTTAGGGTGAGGGTTAGGATGAGGGTTAGGGTTAGGATTATGGTTATGGTTAGCACCAGGGTGAGGGTGAGGTTTAGGGTTAGGATTAGGCTTAGGCTTATGGTTAAGCTGAGGGTGAGGTTGAGCTGAAGGTTTAGCATTAGGGTGATGTTTAGTGTTACGTTTAGGTTGAAGCTTAGCATGAGGTTTAGATATAGGGTGAGGGTTAGCGTGAGGGTGATGGTAAGGGTAAAGTTGAGGGTTAGGCTGAGGGTGAGGGTTAAGATCAGGGTGAGGGTTAGTGTTAGGGTGAGGGTTAGGGTAAGGGTGAGGGTTAGGGGTTAGGGTGAGGGTAAGGGTTAGATTGAGGATTAGGGTTAGTGTGAGGTTTAGGGTGAGGATGAGTGTTAGGGTTAGGGTGAGGGTTAAGATTAGGGTGAGGGCTAGGGTGAGGGTGAGGGTTAGGGTTAGGATTAGGGTTAGGGTGAGTTTTAGGGTTAGGGTGAGGGTTAGGGTTAGTGTATGGGTTAGTGTTAGGGTTAGGGTTAGTGTTAGTGTGAGGGTAAGTGTTAGGGTGAGGTTTAGGGTTAGGGTGAGTGTTATAGTTAGGGTGATGTTTAGGGTTAGGTTAGGGTTATTCTTGTTGTTAGGTTTAGGGTTATGTTGAGGTTGAGGGTGAGGGTGAGGGTTAGGGTTAGTGTTAGGGTGAGGTTTAGGGTTATGATTAGGTTTAGAGTTAGGAATAGGTTGAGAGTGAGGTTTAGGATTAAAGTTAGGCTTAGGGTGAGGGTTAGTGTGAGGGTTAGCGTTAGGGACAGTGTTAGGTTATGGTTATTGTGAGAGTTAGTGTGAGGGTTAGGGTTAGAGTGAAGGTTAGGGTTAGGATTAGGGTTAGGGTGAGGATGAGTGTGTGGGTTAGGGTTAGGTTTAGGGTTAGGCTTAGGGTTAGGCTTAGACTGAGGTTGAATGTGAGGCTTAGGGTTAGGGTGAGGGTTCGAGTTAGGGTTAGATTGAGGGTAAGGATGAGGGTTAGGTTTAGGATTAGGGTTAAGGTGAGCACTGGCGTGACGGTTAGTGTGAGGGTTAGGGTTAGGGATAGGGTTAGGTTTAGGATTATGGTTAGGTTGAGGGTGAGTGTGAGGTTTAGGGTTAGGGTTAGGGTTAGGCTGAGGGTTAGGTTTAGGGTTAGTGTTAGGGTTTGATTTAGGCTGAGGGTGAGGTTTAGCGTTAGGGTTAGGGTTAGGGTTAGCGTTAGGCTGAAGATGAGGGTGGGGGTGAGGATTAGGGTTAGCGTGAGGGTTAGGTTTAGAGCTAGTGTTATTGTTAGGGTTAGGGTTAGAGTTATGGTGAGGGTGAGGTTGCGGGTGAGGGTTAGGTTTAGGGTTAGGGTGAGATTTAGAGTTAGGGTTGGAGATAGGATTAGTGTTAGGGTTGGGCTTAGGGTTAGGCTGAGGGTGAGGGTGGGGATGAGGATTAGGTTTAGGTTTAGGGTTAGGGTTAGAGTTAGGGTTAGGCTTAGGCTTAGGGTTTGGCTGAGGGTGAGGTTGGGGCGAGGATTAGGGTTTTTGTGATGGTTAGGTTTAGGGTTAGGTTGATGGTTAGGATGAGGGTTAGGGTTAGGATTAGGGTTAGGGTGAGGGCTAGGGTGAGGTTGAGGGATAGGGTTAGGTATAGGCTTAGGCTTAGTGTTAGTCTGAGTGTGAGGTTGAGGGTGAGGGTTAGGGTTAGGGTGATGGTTAGGTTTACGGTTAGGGTGAGGGTTAGGATGAGGGTTAGGTTTAGGGTGATTGTGATGGTAAGTGTAAATGTGAGGGTTAGGCTGAGGGTGAGGGTTAAGATAAGGGTAAGGGTTAGGGTTAGGGTGCGGGTTAGGGTAAGGTTTATGGTTATGGTTAGGGTGAGGGTGAGGGTTAGATTGAGAATTAGGGTTAGGGTTAGTGTGAGGTTTAGGGTAAGGATGAGGGTTAGGTTTAGGGTGATGGTTAGGGTTAGAATTAGGGTTAGGGTGAGGGCTAGGGTGAGCGTGAGGATTAGGTTTGGGTTTAGGGTGAGGTTGAGGTTTAGGTTAAGGTTGAGTGTTAGGATTAGTGTGAGGGTTAATGTTATGGTTAGGGTTAGTGTAAGGGTGAGGGTAAGTGTTAGGGTGATGTTTAGGGTTAGGGTTATTGTTAGGGTTAGGTTTATGGTTACACTTACAGTGAGGGTGAGGGTTAGGGTTAGGTTTAGGGTTAGGTTTAGGGTTAGGGTTACAGTTAGACTTTGGGTTAGGACTAGGATTAGGCTTAGGGTGAAGGCTAAGTTGAGGGTGAGGGTGAAGGTTAGGGTTAGGGTTAGGATTAGGTTGAGGGTGAGGGTGAGTGTGTGGGGTATGGTTAGGTGTAGGGTTAGGCTTAGGATTAGGCTAAGGGTTAGGTTGAGGGTGAGGGTTATGTTTAGGGTGAGGGTTATGGTTAGGGTTAGGGGAGTTTTAATGTTAGGTTTAGGTTTAGGGATAGGTTGAGGTTTAGGGTTAGGGTTATCTTGAGGGTGAGGGTTAGGGTTAGGTTGAGGGTTAGTATTAGGGCTAGGTTTAGGTTGAATGTTAGGGTTACCAATTTGGTAAGGGTTATCATGAGGGAAAGGGTTAGGATTAGCGTTAGGATGAGGGCTAGGTTGAGACTGAGTGTTAGGTTTAGGGTAATGGTGAGGTTTATGTTTTGGGTAAGGTTTAGGGTTAGGGTGAGGGTTAGGGTTAGGGTTATGGTGAGGGTCAGGGTTAGGGTTTGGTTGAGGGTTTGAATTAGGGTTAGGTTTAGAGTGAGGGTTAGGATGAGGGTTAGAGATACAATTAGGGTTAAGCTCAGGGCTGGGGTGAGGGTGAGGATAAGTGTTAGGGTTAGGGTAAGTTTTATGGTTAGGGTGAAGGTGAGGTTAAGGGTTAGGGTTAGGGTTAGGCTTAGGGAAAGGCTGAGTGTAAGGGTGAGGGTTAGGGTGAGGGTGAGGTTTAGGGTTAGAGTTAGGGTTAGGGTTAGAGTGAGCATTACGGTGAGGGTTAGGGTTAGGGATAGGGTTAGGTTTAGGATTAGGTTTTGGGTGAGGGTGAGTGTGGGGTTTATGGTTAGGGTTAGGGTTTTTCTTAGGGATAGGCTGAGGGTGAAGATGAGAGTTAGGGTTACAGTGAGGGTTAGGGTGAGTGTTAGGATGTGGGTTAGGTTTAGGATTAGGGTGAGGTTTAGGGTTGGGTTTAGGGTGAGAGTTAGGGTTAGGTTTAAGGTGAGGTTTAGGGTTAGGGTTAGGGTTATGTTTAGGGATAGGGTGAGGGTTAGGGTTAGGGTTATGTTGAGGGTGAGGTTTAGGGTTAGGTTGAGGGATAGGATTAAGGCTAGGTTTAGGGTGAGGGTTAGGGTGAGGGTTTGCATGAGGGGTATGGTTAGGATTTTGGTTAGGATGAGGGCTAGGGTTAGGTTGAGATTTAGGCTGAGGGTTTGGGTTATGGTGAGGGTGTGGGTTAGGTTTGGACTGAAGGTTATTGTGAGGACTAAGGTGAGGGTTAGGGTTAGGGTTAGGGTGAGGGTTAGGTTGAGGTTTAGGTTTAGGGTTAGGGTTAGGATTAGGGTTAGTGTGAGGGTAAGTGTAAGGCTTAGGGTTAGGCTGAGGGTGAGGTTGGGGGTGAGGATTAGGTTTAGAATGATGGTTCCAGTTATGGTTAGGTGAGTGTTATGATGAGGGTTAGGGTTAGGATTAGGGATACGGTGAGGTCTAGGGTGAGTGTGAGGTTTAGGGTTAAGTTTAGGCTTAGGCTTAGGGTTAGACTGAGGCTGAAGGTAAGAGTGAGGGTTAGGGTTAGGGTGATGGTTAGTGTTACAGTAAGGGTGAGGGTTAGGATGAGGGTTAGGATTAGGGTGAGGGTTAGGATGAGGGTGACAGTAAGTGTAAAGGTGAGGGTTAGGCTGAGGGTGAGGGTTATGGTAAGGGTGACGGTGAGGGTTTGGGTTAAGGTGAGTGTGAGGGTTAGACTGAGGATTAGTGTTAGGGTTAGTATGAGGTTTAGGGTGAGGCTGATGGTTAGGGTTAGGGTGAGGAATAGGGTAAAGTTGAGGGTTAGGGTTAGGGTTTGGTTGAGGTTTAAGTTTAGGGTGATGGTTAGTGGTAGTGTGAGGGATAGGGTTTGGGTTAGTGTTAGTGTTAGGGTTAGCATAAGTGTTAGGGTAAGGTATAGGTTTAGGGTGAGGTTTACGATTAGGGTTAGCGTTTGGGTTATGGTGAAGGTGAGGTTTAGGGTTAGAGTTAAATTTAGGGTGAGTGTTAGGGTTAGGGTTAGGGTTAGGTTACTGTTAGGTTAGGTATAAGGTGAGGTTTAGTGTGGGGGTGAGAGTTAGTGTTAGGGTTCAGATAAGGATTAGGTTTAAGGTGAGGGTGAGTGTGAGTGTTAGGGTTAGGGTTAGGATTAGGATTAGAGTTAGGGTGAGGGTGAGGGTTACGGTTAGGGTGAGTGTTGGGATTAGGGTTAGTGTCAGGGTTAGGGTGAGTGTTAATCTTAGACTTAGGGTTTGGTTGTGGGCTAGGGTGAGGGTGAGGGTGAGGGTGAGGGTTGGGGTGAGGGTTAGGGTGAGGGTTTGGTTAGTGTTAGGTTTAGGGTTGGGATTAGGTTTAGGCAAAATGTTAGGCTGTGGGCGTGGGTGAGGGTGAGGGTTATGGTGAGGGTGAGGGTTAGGGTTAGGGTTAGGGTATGATTTAGTGTTAGGCTTAGGGTTAGTGTTAGTCTTAGATTTAAGTTGAGAGTTAGGGGGAGGGTCAGGGTTAGGGTGAGACTTATGTTTAGCATTAGGGTTAGGGTGAGTGTGAGGTTTAGGGATAAATTAGGGTTAGGGTGAATCTGAGGGTGAGGTTTAATGTTAGGGTTAGTGTTAGTGTTAGGGTGAGGGTGAGGGTTAGGTTGAGGGTGAGGAATAGGGTTAGGGTTAGGGTGAGGTTTAGTGTTAGGGTTAGGGTTAGAATTAGGGTTAGGGTGAGGGTGAAATTTAACGGTAGAGTTAGGGATAGGGTGAGGGTTAGGGTGAGGGTTAGGGTTAGGGTGAGGGTTAGTGTGGGAGTGACCGTAAGGGTAAACATGAGGGTTAGGCTGAGGGTGAGAGTTACTGTAAGGGTGAGGGTTAGGTTTAGGGTGAGATTTAGGTTGAGGATGAGTGTAAGGGTTTGGGTGAGTGCTAGGGTAAGGGTGAGGGTTAGGGTTAGGGTTAGGGTGAGGGTGTTAGGTTGAGGGCTGGGGTAAGGTTGAGGGTTATGGTTTATGTGAGGGTTAGGGTTAGGGTTAGGTTTATTGTTATGTTTAAGGTTAGGGTTTAGGTTACAGTGAGGGTGAGTGTGAAGGTTAGGGTTAGGCTTAGGTTTAGGCTTAGGGTTAGGGTGAGATTTAGGGTTATGGGTATGGTGAGGTTTAGGGTTAGGTTTAGGGTTAGGGTTAGGGTGAGGTTGAGATTTTGGGGTTAGAGTTAGGGTTAGATTGAGCCTGAGGGTGAGGCTTAGGTTTAGGTTTAGTGTTAGGGTGAGGGTTAGGTTGAGGGTTAGTGTGAGGGTGACGGTTAGGGTTAGGTTTAGGATTAGGATTAGGGTTAGTGTCAGGGTTAGGGTTAGGATTAGGGTTAGGGTGAGTGTGAGTGTTATGATTATGGTTAGGTTTAGGGTTAGGGTGAGGTTTAGGGTTAGGATTAGTATTATTCTTAGGGTTAGGTTTAGGGTTAGGCTTAAGGTTAGGCTGAGGGTGAGGTTGAGGATGAGGATTAGGGTGAGGGTGAGGGTTAGGGTTAGGGTGACTCTTAAGGCTATGTTTAGGGTGAGGTTGTGGGTTAGATTGAGGATTATTGTTAGGGTTAGTGTGAGGTTTAGGGTGAGGATGAGCGTTAGGGTTAGGGTGAGGGTGAGGGTTATGGTTAGTGTTAGGATGAGGTTTAGGATTAGGGTGATGGTTAGGGTTAGTGTGAGGGTTAGTGTTAGGGTTAGGGTTAGTGTTAGGTTGAGGGTTAGGGTTAGGGTGAGTGTTATGGTTATGGTTAGAGTGAGTGTTAGGATTAGGGTTAGGGTTATTGTTTGTGTTAGTGTTAGGGTTTTGTTTAAGGTGAGGGTAAGGGTGTGGGTTAGGGTTGGGGATAGGATGAGGTTTAGGTTTAAGCTTAGGGTTAGAATTAGGGTTAGGGTGAGGGTGAGGTTTAGGGTTAGAGTTAGGTTTAGTGTTATGTTTAGGGTTAGGGTTAGGGTTAGACTTAGGCTTAAGCTTAGGCTTAGGCCAAGCATGAGGGTGAGGGTTAGAGTTAGGGTAAGGGTGAGTAGTAGGGTTAGGGTTCTGATGAGGTTTACGTTTAGGATTAGGGTTGGGGTTAGGGCTAGGGTGAGGCTTAGTGTGAGGGTTAGGGTTAGGGATAAGGTTAGTTTTAGGATTAGGTTTAGGTTGAGGGTGAGTGTGAGCGTTAGGGTTAGGGTTAGGCTTAGGCTTAGGAGGATTACGGTTAGGTTTAGGGTTAGGTTTAGGGTTAGGGTTAGTGTTAGGTTTAGGGTTACAATGAGGATTGTGGTTATGCCTAGGGTTAGGCTTAGGGTTAGGCTGAGGGTGAGGGTGGGGGTTAGGATTAGGGTTAGGGTTCGGGTTAAAATTAGTGTTATAGTCAGTGTTATGGTTACGGTTAAGTTTGCGGTGAGGGTGAGGCTGAGGGTGAGGGTTATGGATAAGTTTAGGCTTAGGCTTAGGGTTAGGCTGAGGGTGAGGTTGGGGTGAGGAATAGGTTTTGGGTGATGGTTAGGGTTCAGATTAGGGTGAGGGTTAGGATGAGGGTTAGGGTTAGGATTAGGTTTAGGGTGGGGGCTAGGGTGAGGCTGAGGGTTAAGGTTAGGGTGATGGTGAAGTTTAGGGTTAGGGTGAGAGTTAGGGTTACTGTGAGGGTTAGTGTTCAGTTAGGGTTAGTGTTAGGGTGAGGGTAAGTATTAGCGTGACGGTTAGTGTTAGGTTGAGCATTATAGTTAGGGTGAGGTTTAGGGTTAGTTTTAGGGTTATTGTTAGGTTTAGGGTTAGAGGTACGGTGAGGGTGAGGATACGGGTTAGATGTAGGGGTGGTTTAGGGTTAGGATTAGGTTTAGAGTTAGGGTTAGCGTGAGTGTGAGGTTTAGGGTTAGAGTTAGGGTTCAGGTGAGGGTTAGGATGAGGGTTAGTGTTAGTGTTAGTTTTAGGTTTAGGGTTAGGGTGAGGTTAAGTGTTAGGGTTATGGTTAGGATTAGGGTTAGGGTGAGGGTGACTGTGTGGGTTAGTGTTAGGTTTAGGTTAGGCTTAAGGTTAGGAAGAGGGTTAGGTTGAGGGGAAGGGTTAGGATTTGGGTGAGGGTTAGGGTTAGGGTTAGTGTGAGGGTTAGGATGAAGGTTAGGTTTAGGATTAGGGTTAGGGTGAGGGCTAGGGTGAAGGTGAGGTTTAGGGTTAGGTTTAGGGTGAGGTTTAGGGTTAGGGTTAGGTTCAGTGTGAGTTTGAGGTTTAGGGTTAGAGATAGGTTTAGGGTGAGTGTTAGGGTGAGGGTTTGGCTTAGTGATAGTGTTAGAGATAGGGTTAGTCTGAGGTTTAGGATGAGGGTGTGGGTTAGGGTTAGGGTTAGTATTAGGATTAGGGTTAGGGAGAGGGGGAGTGTGAGGGTTAGAGTTAGCCTTAGATTTAGGCTGAGGTTGAGGGTGAGGGTGAGTTTTAGGGTTAGTTTGAGGGTTAGGGTTAGGGTTAGGATGTGGTTTCGTGTTAGGGTTAGTGTTAGAGTTAGGGTTAGGTTGAGGGTGAGTTTTAGGTGTATAGTTAAGGTTTGGGTGAGTGTTATTTTGAGTGTTAGGGTTAGGGTGAGTTTTAGGGTGGGGGTGACAATAAGGGTAAATGTGAGGGTTAGGCTAAGGTTGAGGGATAGGTTTAGTGTTAGGGTTATGGTTAGGGTGAGATTTAGGGTTCGGGTTAAGTTTAGGGTTAGGGTGAGGGTTAGGGTGAGGGTTAGGGTGAGGGTGAGAGTTAGGGTTAGGTTGAGAGTTAGGTTTAGAATTAGGGTTAGGGTAAGGGTGAGGGTTGGGGTTAGTGGTGGGGTGAGGTTTAGAATGAGGGTTAGGATTAGTATTCGGGTTAGGGTGAGGGCTCGGGTGAGGGTGAGGTTTAGGTTTAGGGTTAGGGTGAGGTATAGGGTTAGGGTTAGGGTTAAGGTTAGGATGAGGGTGAGTTTTAAGGTTAGATTTAGGTTTAGGTTGAGACTGAGGTTGAGGGTTAGGGTTTGGGTTAGTATTAGAGTTAGGTTTAGGGTGAGGGTTAGGTAGCGGGTGAGTGTTAGGCTTAGGGATAGGATTAGGCTTATGGTAAGCGTTAGGGTGAGTGTGAGTGTTAGGGTAAAGGTTAGGGTTAGGCTTAGATTTAGGCTGAGGGTGAGGGTGAGGGTGAGGGTTAGGGTAAGTGTGAGGGTTAGGGTTAGGATTAGGGTGAGAGTTAGGCTTCGGTTAAGTTTAGGGTTAGGGTGAGTGTTAGGGTTAAGGTTCGGATGAGGTTTAGGTTTACGATTAGGGTTGGGTTGAGGGCTAGGGTGAGGCTTAGGGTGAGGGTTAGTGTTAGGGATAGGGTTAGGTTTAGGATTAGGTTTAGTGTGAGGGTGAGTGTGAGCTTTAGGGTTAGGGTTAGGGTTAGGCTTAGGGTTAGGGTGAGGGTTAGGGTTAGGATTTCGGTTAGGGTGAGGGTGCGGCTGAGGATTAGGGTTAGGTTTAGGGTTAGGTTAAGGGTTACAGTGAGTATTAGGGTTACGTTAAAGGTGAGGGTTATGCTTAGGGTTAGGATTAGGATTAGGGTAAGTTTTAGGGTGACTGTGATGGTTAGGGTTAGGGTCAGGGTTAGGCTTAGGTTTAGACAGAGGGTTAGGTGAGGGTGAGGGTTAGGGTAAGGGTGAACGTTAGGGTTAGGGTTAGGGTGAGAGTTAGGGTTCGGTTAAGTTTAGGGTTAGGGTGAGGGTGAGGGTTAGGGTATTGTTAGCGTTAGTGTTAGGGTTAGGGTTACAGTTATAGTGAGGGTGAGGGTTAGGGTTAGGGTTAGGATGAGGTTTAGGTTTAGGGTTAGGTTTAGAGGTAGGTTTAGGATGAGGGTGAGATTTAGGGTTAGAGTTAGGGTTAGTGTTATGGTTAGGTTTAGGGTGAGGGTTAATGTTAGTGTTAGGCTTAGGCTGAGCATGAGGGTGAGGGTTAGGTTTCGGGTTATGGTGAGGGTTAGAGTTAGGTTTAGTGTGAGGTTTAGGATGAGGTTTAGGGTTAGGATTAGGTTAAGGGTGTGGGCTAGGGTGAGGGTTATGTTGAGGGCTAGGGATAGGGATAGGGTTAGGTTTAGGATTAGGTTTAGTGTGAGGGTTCCTGTATGTGTTAGGGTTAGGTTTAGGGTTCGGTTTAGGGTTAGGCTGAGGGTGAGTTTGATGTTGAGGGTTAGGTTTAGGTTGAGGGTAGGGTTTGGGTTAAGTTTAGGGATAGGGTGAGGGTTAGGGTAAGGGTTATGGTGAGGTTGAGGGTTAGGGTTAATTTGAGGTTTAGGGTTAGAGTTAGGGTGAGGGTGAGGGTGAGGTTTAGGGTCAGGTTAAGAGTGAGGGTTACGATGATTGTTAGGGTTAGGATTAAGTTATGGTGAGTGCTATAGTGAGGGTGAGGTTTAGGGTTAGGGTTAGGGTGAGGTTTAGGGTTAGTATTAGGGTTAGGGTGAGGCTGAGGGTGAGGGTTAGGGTTAGGGTTAGTGTTAGATTTAGGGTTAGGGTGAGGGTTAGGGTGAGGGTGATGGTTAGGCTTAGGGTTAGGAATAGGATTAGGGTCAGGGTTAGGGTGAGTGTGAAGGTTAGGTTTAGGATTAGGGTTAGGCTAGGTTTAGACTGAGGGTGAGCGTGAGGGTGAGGGATAGGGTTAGGGTGAGGGTTAGGTTTAGTGTTAGGGTGAGACTTAGGGTTCGGGTTAAGTTGAGGGTTAGGGTGAGGATTAGGGTAATATTAGGGTTAGGGTGGGGGTTAAGGTTAGGCTTAGTGTGAGGGATAGGATGAGGATTAGGGTTAGAATTAGGTTTAGGGTGAGGGCTAGGGTGAGGGTGAGGGTTCGGGTTAGTGTTAGGATGGGGTTAGGGTTAGGGTTAGGGTTAGGGTGACGTTTAGGATGAGAGGTAGGTTTACGGTGATGTGATTGTTAGGGTTAGGGTGAGGTTTAGGGTTAGTATTAGGGTTAGGGTGATGGTGAGTGTTAGGATTAAGGTTAGGGTTAGGTTTAGGGTTAGGTTTTAGGTTAGGATTAGTGTTATTTTTAGGTTTATGGTTAGAGTAACAGTGAGGGTGAGGATGAGGGTGAGGGTGTGGATTAGGGTGAGGGTTAGGGTGAGGTTTAGGGTTAGGGTTAGGATTAGGGTTAGGGTGAGGTTGAGGTTTAGGGTTAGATTTAGGGTTAGGGGGAGTGTTAGGTCGAGGTTTAGGGTTAGGGTTAGTGTTAGGGTTAAGGTTAGGGTGAGGGTTAGGTTGAGGTTTAGGGTTAGGGTTATGGTTAGTGTTAGGATTAGGGTGAGGGTGAGGGTGAGTGTGAGGGTTAGGGTTAGGTTTCGGCTTAGGGTTAGGCTGAGGCTGAGGGTGGGGGTGAGGATTAGGGTTAGGGTGATGGTTAGGATTAGGGTAAGTGTGAGGGCTCGGGTGAGGGTAAGGGTAAGGGTAATGCTTAGGCTTAGGCTTAGGTTTAGGCTGATTGTGAGGTTGAGGGTGAGGGTTAGGGTTAGCATGATGGTTAGGTTTACGGTTAGGGTGAGGGTTGGGATGAGGTTTAGGGTTAGGGTGAGGTTAGGTTGAGGATGATGGTAAGGGTAAAGGTGAGGTTTACGATGAGGGTGAGGGTTAAGATAAGGGTGAGGGTTAGGGTTAGGTTTAGGATTAGTGTAAGGGTTAGGGTTAGGGATAGGTTGAGGGTTAGATTGAGGATTAGTTTTAGGGTTAGTGTGAGGTTTAGGGTGAGGATGAGGGTCAGGTTTAGGGTGAGGGTGAGGGTTAGAATTAGGGTTAGGGTGAGGGCTAGGGTGAGGGTGAGTGTTAGAGTTAGTGTGAGGGTTAGTGTTAGGGTTAGGTTAGTGTTAGGGTGACGGTTAGTGGTAGGGTGAGGGTTAAGGTTAGGGTGAGGGTTATGGTTAGCATGAGATTTAGGTTTTGGGTGACGGTGAGGGTGAGTGTGAGGTTTAGGGTTAAGGTTAGGTTTAGGGTTAGGGTGAGGGTTAGGGTTAGGTTTTGGGTTAGGGTTAGGATTATGGTGAGGGTTAGGGTAAGGGTTAGGCTTAGGTTTACATTTAGGCTGAGCTTGAGGCTGAGGATGAAGGTTATGTTTAGGGTTAGGGTGAGGGTTAGGGTTAGGGTAAGTGTTATTTTTAGGGTTAGGGTTAGATTTATGATGAGGTTGAGGATGAGGGTGAGGGTGAGGGTGAGGTTTAGGTTTAGGGTTAGGGTTATATTTAGGATTAGGGTGAGGGTGTCGGAAATGTTAAAGGTGAGGGTTAGGCTGAGGATGCGGGTTACGGTAAGGGTGAGTGTTAGGGTTAGTGTGAGGGTTAGGGTTAGGATTGGGGTTAGAGTTAGGGTTTGGGTTAAGTTTAGGGTTAGGTTGAGGGTTAGGTAAGGGTTACAGTGAGGGTGAGGGTTAGGGTTAGGTTGAAGGTTAGTGTTAGGATTAGGGTTAGGGTGAGGGTGAAGGTTAGGGTTAGTGTTAGGTTCAGGGTTAGGATGAGGGTTAGGGTTAGGATTAGGGTTAGGGTGAAGGCTAGTTTGAGGTTGAGGTTTAGGGTTAGCGTTAGGGTGAGGTTTAGGTTTTGGGTTAGGGTTAGAGTGAGGGTTAAGGTGAGTGTGAGCTTTAGGTTTAGAGTTAGGGTTAGGGTGAGGGTTAGGTTGAGGTTGAGGGTTAGGGTTAGTGTTAGGATTAGGGTTAGGGTGAAAGTTAGGCGGAGGGTTAGGGTTAGGTTTAGGGTTAGGGTTAGCCTTCGGGTTTGGGTGAGGTTGATGTTTAGGGTTAGATTGAGGCTGAGGGAGAGGGTGAGGGTTAGGGTTAGGTTTTGGGTTAGGGTGAGGTTGAGGGTGAGGGTGAGGATGAAGTTGAGGGTGAGGGTGAGGTTTAGGGTTAGTGTTAGGTTGAGGTTTAGGCTTAGTGTTAGGTTTGGGTGAGTTTGAGTTTAAGGGATAGGGTGAGGGTTAAGGTAGGGTGAGAGTTAGGTTTAGGGTTAAGGTTAGGGTGAGGGTTCGTGTGAGGGTTAGGGTTAGGTTTAGGGTTAGTGTGAGGATTAGGGTTAGGGTTAGGGTGATGGTTAGGTTTAGTGTGATGGGTAGGGTGACTGTAAGGTTAAGGTTTAGGGTGAGGCTGAGGGTTAGGTTGTTTGTTAGTGTTAGGGTCAGGGTTAGGGTTAGGTTTAGGTTTATGGTGGGGGTTAGGATGAGGGTTGGGTTTAGGGTTAGGTTTATGGTTAGGATGAGCTTTAGGGTTAGGGTGAGGGTCAAGGTTAGGGTGAGGGTGAGGATTAGGGATAGGGTTAGGGATAGGTTTAGGCATATGATGAGGGCTAGGGTGAGGATTAGGGTTAGTGTGAGGGTTCGGGTGAGGGGTAGGTTTAGGATTAGGGTTTGGGTGAGGGTAAAGGTTCGGGTGAGGTTTAGGGTGAGGGTGAGTTTTAGGGAGAGGGTGAGGTTTAGGGTGAGGGATAGCGTTAGGATTAGGTTGAGGGTATGTGTTAGAGTGAGGGTTAAGTTTAGGGTTAGGATGAGGGTTAGGGATAGGGTTAGGGTTAGGTTTGGGGTGTCGATGAGGATGATGGTTAGTTTTAGGGTTAGGTACAGGGTGAGGGTGAGGTTCAGGGTTAGGATTAGTGTTAGGGTTAGGTTACGGTTAGGCTAAGGCTGAGGGTAAGGCTGAGGGTTAGGGTTAGGATGCGGTTGAGGGTTAGGGTTAGGTTTAGTGTGAGGGTTAGAGTTAGGGTTAGTGTTAGGATGAGGGCTAGGGAGAAGGTGAGGGTTAGGGTTAGGGTGAGGGTAAGGTTTAGGGTGATGTTTAGGGTGAGAGTAAGGTTTAGGGAGAGGGTAAGTTTTTAGGTGATGGTTTAGGATGAGGGTTAGGGTTAGGGTGAGGGTATGTGTTAGGGTGAGGGTTAGGGTGAGGGTTAAGGTTAGGGTGAGGTTAGGGTATAGGTTTATGGTTAGGGTTAGGGATAGGCTGAGGGTGACGTTTAGGTTTAGGTTGATCTTTAGGGTTTGGGCGAGGTTTAGGTTTAGATTTAGTATGATGATTAGGCTGAGGTGTGGGGTGAGCATTTGGGTTAGGGTGAGGGTTAGGGTTAGGGATAGGGTTATTGTTAGGGTTAGGCTTAGGGTTAGGGTGAGGGTGAGGGTGAGCATGAAGGTTAGGCTTAGGGTTAGGAATAGGGTTATTGTTAAGGTTAGGTTTAGCATTAGTGTGAGGGTGAGGGTTTGGTTTAGGGTTAGTGTTAGGGTTATTGTTAGGGTTAGGGTTAGTGTGAGGGTGAGGGTTAGGATTATTGTGAGGGTTAGTTTTAGGGTGAGTGTAAGTTTTAGGGTAAGGTTGAGTTTTAGGGTTAGCATTATGGTTACGGTTAGGGTTAGGGTGAGGGTTAGGGTTAGTGTGAGGGTGAGGGTGAGGTTTAGGGTTAAGATTAGGTTGAGGTTTAGGGTTAGGGTGAGGTTTAGGGTTAGGGTTTGGGTTAGGGTGAGGTTGAGGGTGAGGGTTAGGGTGAGGGTGTCGTTGAAGGTGAGTGTTAGGTTTAGGGTAAGGGAGAGGGTGACGATGAGGTTTCGGGTTAATTAGGGTTAGGGTTAGGGTGAGGTTGAGGGTTAGGGTTACAGTTAGCTTGAGGTTTAGGGTTAGTGTGAGGGTTGGGTGATCGTGAGTGTAAGGGTTAAGGTGAGAGTTAGGGTGAGGGTGAGACTTAGGGTTAGGGTTAGAGTTAAGGTGAGTGTTAGTGTGAGGATAAGGGTTAGGGTTAATTTTTGGGTTAGTGTGAGGATTAGAGTTAGTGTGAGGTTTAGGGTAAATGTGAGGTGTAGGACGACGGTGAGCATAAGGGTTAGGGTGAGCGTTAGGGTAAGGCTGAGTATTAGGTTTATTGTTAGTGTGAGGGTGAGGGTTAGGGTTACGGTTAGGGTTAGGCTGAGGGTGAAGATGAGGGTGAGGTTTAGGGTTAGGGTGATGTTTAGGGTTAGGGTGAGGCTTAGATTTAGGTTTATGTTTAGGATGATGATTAGCCTAAGGAGTGGAGTTAGTTTTAGGGTTAAGGTGAGGGTTAGGGTTAGGGTTATTGTTAGGGTTAGGGTTAGGGTCAAGTTTAGGGTGAGGGTGAGGGTGAGGATTAGGGTTAGGGATAGGGTTATTGTAAGGGTTAGGGTGAGGGTGAGGGTGAGGGTTAGATTTAAGGTTGTGTGAGGGTTAGGGTTAGGGTGATGGTTAGGGTTAGGTTTTGGGTTAGGGTGAGGGTGAGGGTTAGGGTGAGGGTGAAGTTGAGGGTGAGGGTGAAGATGAGGGTGAGGGTGAGGGTTAGGGTTAGTGTTAGGTTGAGGTTTAGGCTTAGAGTGAGGGTTGGGTTAGTGTGAGGTTAAGGGATAGGGTGAGGGTTAAGGTGAGGGTGAGAGTTAGGTTTAGGGTTAGGGTTTGGGTGAGGGTTCTTGTGAAGGGGAAGGTTAGGTTTAGGGTTAGTGTGAGGATAAGGGTTAGGGTTAGGTGACGGTTAGGGTTAGTGTGAGGGGTAGGATGAATGTGAGGGTAAGGGTTAGGGTGAGGCTGAGGGTTAGTTTGATTGTTAGTGTTAGGGTCAGGGTTAGGGTTAGGTTTAGGTTTATGGTGTGGGTTAGGATGAGGGTTGGGTTAGGGTTAGGTTTATGGTTAGGATGAGGTTTAGGGATAGGGTGAGGGTGAAGGTTAGGGTGAGGGTTAGGGATAGGTTTAGGGATAGGGTTAGGGATATGAAGAGGACTAGGGTGAGGGTTCAGGTGAGGGGTAGGTTTAGGGTTAGGGTTAGGGTGAGGGTAAAGATTCGGGTGAGGTTTAGGGTGAGGGTGAGGTTTAGGGAGAGGGTGAAGGTTAGGGTGAGGGATAGCATTAGGATTAGGGTGAGGGTATGTGTTACAGTGAGGTTTAGGGTTAGGGTTAGGAAGAGGGTTAGGGATAGGTTTAGGGTTATGTTTGGGATGACGATGAGGGTAAGGGTTAGTTTTAGGATTAGGTTCAGGGGGAGAGTGAGTTTCAGTGTTAGGATAAGTGTTAGGGTTAGGGTTAGGCTGAGGGTGAGGGTAAGACTGAGGGTAAGACTGAGGGTTAGGGTTAGGGTGAGGGTTAGGGTTAGGGCTAGGGTTATTGTTAGGGTTAGGCTTAGGTTTAGGATTAGGGTTAGGGTGAGGGTGAGGATGAGTGTTAGGATTAGACTTAGGAATAGGGTTTTTTTAGGTTTAGGGTTAGCGTTAGGGTGAGGGTTAGGTTTAGGATTATCGTTAGGATTATTGTTAGGTTTAGGGTGAGGGTGAGGGTTAGGTTTAGTGTGAGGGTTAGATTTAGGGTTAGGTTTAAGGTGAGGGTAAGTTTTAGGGTGAGGGTTAGGATAAGGTTGAGCTTTAGGGTTAGTATTAGGGTTAGGGTTAGGGTGAGGGTTAGGGTTAGGGTTAGGGTGAGCGTGAGGGTGAGGGTGAGGGTTAGGGTGAGGGTGAGTTTGAGGGTGTGGGCTAGGTTTAGGGTAAGGGAGAGGGTGAAGGTGAGGTTTAGGGTTAGGATTAGGGTTAAGGTTAGGGTGAGGTTGAGGGTTAGGTTAACGGTTAGGTTGAGGGTTAGGGTTAGTGTGAGGGTTGGATGAGCATGAGGGTAAGGGTTAGGGTGAGGTTTAGGGTGAGGGTGAGACTTAATATTCGATTTAGTGTTAGGGTGAGGGTTAGTGTGAGGGTAAGGGTTAGGGTTTGGTTTAGGGTTAGTGTGAGGACGAGGGTTAGGGTTAGGGTTAGGGTGAGGGTTAGGGTTAGTGTCAGGGGTTGGGTGAAGGTGAGGGTAAGGGTTAGGGTGAGGGTTAGGTTTAGGTTTATGGTTATGGTGGTGGTTAGGGTGAGGTTTGGTGTTAGGGTTAGTGTTATGTTTAGGATGAGGGATAGGGTGAGGGTGAGGGTTAAGGTGAGTTTGAGGGTTAATGTGAAGTTGAAGGTTAGGGTTAGGGTGAGTTTTAACGTTAGGATTAGGGTTAGGATGAGGGCTTGGGTGAGGGTAAGTTTTAGTGTTAGGGTTAGGGTTAGGTTGAGGCTTAGGGTTAGGGTGAGGGATCAGGTGAGGGGTACGTTTAGGGTTAGGTTTAGGGTGAGGGTAAAGGTTAAGATGAGTTTTAGGGTGAGGATGAGGTTTAGGGAGAGTAATAGGATTGGGTTGAGGTTTAGGGTTGGGAATAGGCTGAGGGTATGTTTTAGGGTGAGGGTTAGGTTGAGGGTTAGGGTTAGGGTGAGGGTTAGGGATACGGTTAGGGTTATGGTTAGAGTGACAGTGAGAGTGAGGGTTAGTTTTAAGGTTTGGGTTAGGGTTAGGGTTACGGTTAGGGATACGGTTATGGTTAGGGTTAGGGTGACAGTGAGTGTTAGGTTTGGGGTTAGGGTTAGGGTGAGGGTAAGGTCTAGTGTGAGGTTTAGGGTGAGGGTGAGGTTTAGGGTGAGGTTTAGGGTGAGGGTTAAGGTGTTGGTGAGGGTATGTGTTAGATTGAGGGTTAGGTTTAGGGTTAGGTTTAGGGTGAGTTTTAGTGATAGGTTTACGGTTAGGGTTAGGGTTAGGGTGAGTGTGAGGGTGAGGGTTAGGGTTAGGGTAAGTTTCAGGGTGAGGGTGAGGTTCAGGGTTAGGATTAGGGTTAGGTTTAGGGTTAGGCTGAAGATGAGGGTGTGGGTGAGGTTTAGGTTTCGGGTGAGGGTGAAGATTAGGGTGAGTTTTAGTGTGTGGGTTAGTGTTAGGGTAAATGTGAGGATTAAGATTAGGGTTATGATGAGTGCAAGGGTTAGGTTTAGGTTTAGGATAAGGTTTAGTGTTAGGGTTATGGTTAGAGTGAGGGTTAGATTTAGTGTGAGTGTTAGGGTGAGGTTTAGGTTTAGTGTTACCTTTAGGGTGGGGGTGAGGGTTAGGGTTAAGGTGAGGGTTAGGGTTTGGCTGAGGGTTAGGGTGAAGGTGAAGGTTAGGGTGAGGGTAAGACTTAGAGTTATGGTTAGGGTTAGGGAGAGGGTTAGTGGGAGGATAAGGGTTAGAGTTAGGTTTAGGGTTAGTGTGAGGATTAGGGTTAGGGTGAGGGTTAGAGTTATGGTGAGGGTGAGGGTTAAGTTTAAGTTTGTGTGAGGGTTAGGGTTAGAGTGAAGGTTAGGGTTAGGTTTTGGGTTAGGGTGAGGGTGAAGTTGAGGGTGATGGTGAGGATTAGGGTTAGGGTTAGGTTGAGTTTTAGGCTTACTGTGAGGGTTGGGTGAGCATGAGGTTAAGGGATAGGGTGAGGGTTAAGGTGAGGGTGAGAGTTAAGTTTAGGGTTAGGGTTAGGTTGAGGGTTCGTGTGAGGGTTAGGGTTAGGGTTAGGTAAGTGTTAGTGTGAGGATTAGGGTTAGGGTGAGTTTTAGGATTAGGGTGAGGGTTATGGTTAAGGTGAGGTTTTGGGTTAGGTTTATTGTTAGGGTTAGGTTTAGGGTTACTGTTACGGTGAGTGTGAGGGTGAGAGTAAGGGTTAGGGTTAGGGTGAAGTTTAGTGTTAGGGTTAAGATTAGAGTTAGGGTTAAGGTGTGGGTGAGGATTAGGGGTAGAGTTAGGATTAGGGTGAGGGTTAGTGTTAGGGTGTGAGTTAGGGTGGGGTTGAAGGTAAGGGTAAATTTGAGGGTTAGGCTGAGGGTGAGGTTTACAGTAAGGGTGAGGGTTAGAGTTAGGGTAAGCGTTAGCGTTAGCATTAGGGCTTATGTTACGGTGAGGTTAAGTGTTAGGGTGAGGGTTAGGGTTAGGGTGAGGGTTATGTTTAGGGTGAGTGTGAGGGTTAGGGTTAGGGTTATTGCTAGGGTTAGGATTAGGGTTAGGGTTAGGGTTATGGTTATGGTTAGGGTTAGGGTTAGGATGAAGTTTAGTTTTAGTGTGAGGTTTAGGGTTAGTGTTAGGCTTAGAATTAGGGTGAGGGTTAGGGCTATGGTTTGGGTTATTGTGAGAGTGAGGCTGAGGATAAGGGTTAGGTTTAGGGTTAAGGTTAGTGTTAGTGTTAGGGTTAGGGTTAGGGGTATGGTGAGAGTTAGGGTTAGAGTTAGGATTAGGCTTAGAGTTAGGATGAGGGTGAGTGTGGGTTTGAGGAATAGAGTTAGAGTTAGGGTTAGGCTTAGGGTTAGGCTTATTTTTAATGTTATGCTTAGGGTTAAGTTTGCGGTGAGCATGACGCTGAAGGTGAGGGTTATGCTTATGGTTAGGGTTAGGGTTAGGGTTAGTGTTATTGTTAGGGTTAGGGTTAGAGATACGGTGAGGATGAGGTTGAGAGTGAGGGTTAGGGTTAGGGTGCGGTTTCGGGATAGGTTTAGGGTAAGAGTTAGGGTGAGCGTGAGTTTTAGAATTAGAGTTATTGTTAGGGGGAGTGTTAGGGTTAGGGTGAGGGTGAGGGTGAGGATTAGGGTTAGGTTTAGGTTTAGGGTTAGGGTTAGGTTTTTAGGATACGGTTAGGGTTAGGCTTACGGTGAGGTTTAGGGTTAAGGTTAGGCTTAGGGTTACGCTGAGGGTGAGGGTGGGTGTGAGGATTAGGGTTAGGGTTAGGGTTAGTGTTATGGTTATTGTTAGTGTTATGGTTAGGGTTAAGTTTGCTGTGAGGGTGAGTCTGAGGGCGAGGGTTTTGGTTATGGTTTTGGTTAGGGTTAGGGTTAGAGGTATTGTTAGGGTTAGGGTTAGAGTTACCGTGAGGGTGACGGTGAGGGTGAGGTTTATGGTTCAGGTTAGGGTTCGGGTTAGGGTGAAGGTTAGATTGAGGTTTAGGGTTAGGATTAGGGTAAGGGTGAGGGCTAGGGTTAGGGTTAGGGTGAGGGCTAGGGTAAGAGATAGGGTTAGGTTTAGGATTAGGGTTATGGTGAGGGTGAGTGTGAGGTTTAGGGTTAGGGTTAGGCTTAGAGTTAGGGTGAGGGTTAGGGTTAGCGTTTGGGTTTGTGTGAGGTTGAGGCTGAGGATTAGCGTTAGGTTTAGGGTTAGGTTTAGTGTTAGGTTTAAGGTTAGGATTAGGGTTATGATGAGGGTTAGGGTTAGAGTTAGGATTAGGCTTAGGGTTAGGATGAGGGAGAGGATGGGTTTGAGGATTAGAGTTAGGGTTAGGGTTAGGCTTAAGGTTAGGCTTATTGTTAGTGTTATGCTTAGGGTTAAGTTTACGGTGAGCATGAGGCTGAAGGTGAGGGTTATGGTTAGGGTTAGGCTGAGGGTGAGGGTGAGTGTGAGGATTAGGGTTAGGGTTAGAGTTAGTGTTAGGGTTATTGTTAGTGTTATGGTTAGGGTTAAGTTTGCTGTGAGGGTGATTCTGAGGTTGAGGGTTATGGTTATGGTTAGGGTTATTGTTAGAGTTATTGTTAGGGTTAGGGTTAGAGTTATGGTGAGTGTGAGGGTGAGGGTTAGGGTTCGGGTTACTGTGAAAGTTAACTTGCAGTTTAGGGTTAGGATTAGTGTAAGGGTGAGGGCTAGGGTTTGGGTTAGATTAGGGTTATGGGGAGGGATAGGGTTAGGTTTAGGGTTAGGATTAGAGTTAGGGTTAGGATTCCGGTGAGGGTTAGGGTTAGGATTAGGCTTAGGCTTACAATTAGGCTGAGGTTGAGGCTGAGGGTGAGGGT
The DNA here is from genome assembly GCF_024711535.1 of Dipodomys merriami. Taxonomy (NCBI): domain Eukaryota; kingdom Metazoa; phylum Chordata; class Mammalia; order Rodentia; family Heteromyidae; genus Dipodomys; species Dipodomys merriami. The sequence goes on along the minus strand of NW_027202716.1, from coordinate 1,454,243 downwards.
TATGGTTATGGTTAGGGTTAGGATTAGGGTTAGGGGAAGTGTTATTGTTAGGGTTAGGGTTAGAGTTATGGTGAGGTTCAGGGTGAGGGTGAGGGTTAGGGTTAGGGTGAGGTTTAGGGTTAGGTTTAGTGTTAGGGTTAGTGTTAGGGTGAGGGTGTCGGTAAGGCTAAAGTTGAGGGTTAGGCTGAGGGTGAGGGTTATGGTAAGGATAAGGGTTAGACTTAGCGTGAGGGTTAGGGTTAGGGTTGGTGTGAGAGTTAGGGTTCACGTTCAATTTAGGGTTAGGTTGAGGGTTAGGGTAAGGGTTACGGTGATGGTGAGGGTTAGGGTTAGGTTGAGGGTTAGTGTTAGGATTAGGGTTAGTGTGAGGTGAAGGTTAAGGTAAGTGTTAGGGTGAGGGTTAGGATGAGGGTTAGGGATAGGATTAGGGTTAGGGTGAGGGCTAGTTTGCGGTTGAGGTTTAGGGTTAGCTTTAGGGCGAGGTTTAGGGTTAGGTTTAGGGTTCGGGCTAGTGTGAGGGTGAGGTTACGGTTAGAGTTATGGTTAGGGTGAGGCTGAAATTGAGGTTTAGGGTTAGGGTTAGTGTTAGAGTTAGGTTTAGGGTGAGGGTTAGGGTCAATGTTAGGGTTAGGGTGCGGGTTAGGGTGGGGATGAAGGTAAGGGTAAATTTGAGGGTTAGGCTGAGGGTGAGGGTTACAGTAATTTTGAGGTTTAGGGTTAGGGTGAGGGTTAGTGTTAGGGTTAGGATGAGGGTGGGGTTTAGATTGTGGATTAGTGTTAGGGTTAGTGTGAGGTTTAGTGTGAGCTTGAGGGTTAGGGTTAGTGTTAGGGTGAGGTTTACGGTTAGGGTGATGCTTAGGGTTAGTGTGAGAGTTATTGTTAGCGTTAGGGTTTATGTTAGGGTGAGGGTAAGTGTTAGGGTGAGAGTTAGGTTTAGGGTGAGATTTATGATTAGGGTGAGTGTGAGGGTTAGGGTTAGGGTTATTGTTAGGGTTAGGGTTAGTGTTATGGTTAGTGTTAGGGTCAGGGTTAGGGTTAGGTTTAGGATGAGGTTTAGTTTTACTCTTAGGATTAGAGTTAGGGTTAGGGTGAGGGTGAGATTTAGGGTTAGAGTTAGGGTTAGTGTTAGTGTTAGTGTTAGGGTGAGGGTTAGGGTTAGGGTTAGGTTTAGACTTAGGCTTAGGCTTGGGCTTAGGCCGAGCATGAGGGTGAGGGTTAGGGTTCGGGTTACGGTTCGGGTTAGTGTGAAGTTTAGATTGAGGTTTATTGTTAGGATTAGGGTAAGGGTGAGGGCTAGGGTTAGGTTTAATGTATGGGCTAGTGTTAGGGATAGGGTTAGGTTTAGGATTAGGGTTAGGGTAAGGGTGAGTGTGAAGTTTAGGGTTAGGCTTAGGCTTAGAATTAGGGTGAGGGTTAGGGTTAGGGTTTGGGTTAGTGTGAGGGTGAGGCTGAGGATTAGGGTTAGTTTTAGGGTTAGGTTTAGGGTTAGAGTTATGGTTAGGCTTAGGCTTAGGATGAGGGAGAGGGTGGGGTTGAGGATTAGAGTTAGGGTTTGGGTTAGGCTTAGGGTTAGGTTTATTGTTAGTGTTAAGGTTAGGGTTAATTTTGTGGTGAGCATGAGGCTGAAGGTGAGGGTTATGGGAAGGGTTAGGATTAGGGGGAGGGATAGGTTGAGATTTAGGGTTAGGGTTAGTGTTAGGGTAAGTGTGAGGGTGAGGTTAGGTTGAGGTTTAGGGATAGGGTTAGGTTTAGGATTAGGATTAGGGTGAGACTGATTGTGAGGTTTAGGGTGAGGATTAGGCTTAGGCTTAGGGTTAGGCTGAGGGTGAGGATGGAGGTGAGGTTTAGGTTTAGTGGGATCGTTAGGATTAGGGTAAGGGTGAGGGCTTGGGTGATGATAAGGGTTAGGGTAAGGCTTAGGCTTAGGCTTCCGGTTAGGCTGAGGGTGAGTTTGAGGGTGAGGGTTAGGGTTAGCGTGATGGATAGGTTTATTGTTAGGGTGAAGGTTAGGATGAGGTTTTGGGTTCGGGTGAGGTTAGGGTTAGGATGATGGTAAGGGTAAAGTTGAGGTTTAAGCTGAGGGTAAGGGTTAAGATGAGCTTGAGGGTTAAGGTAAGGGTGAGGGTTAGGGTTAGGTTGAGGCTGAGTGTGAGGTTTAGGGTGAGGATTAGGCTTGGGCTTACAGTTAGGCTAAGGGTGAGGGTGGGGGTGAGGGTGGGTGTGAGGATTAGGGTTAGGGTGATGGTTAAGGTTAGGGTTAGTTTTATTTTTAGGGTTAGGGTTAGAGTTACGGTGAGGGTGAGGGTGCCGGTGAGGGTTAGGGTTAGGGTTAGGGTGGGGTTTAGGGTTGGGTTAGGATTATGGTTAGGGTGAGGCTGAGGCTTAGGGTTAGATATACTGTTAGGGGTGGGTTAGTGTTAGGGTCAGGGAAAGGGTTATTGTTAGGGTTAGGATGAGGGTGAGGGTTAGGTTGAGATTTAGGGTTAGTGTTAGGATTAGGGTTAGTGTGAGGGTTAATGTTATGGTTAGGGTTAGTTTTAGAGTGCGGGTTGTTGTTAGGGTTCGGGTTATTGTGAGGGTTATCGGTGGGGTGAGGATTAGGATAAGGGTTAGGGTTATTGTTAGGGTTAGGTTTGGTGTTTCGGTTACGGTGAGGGTGAGGGTTAGGGTTAGGGTGAGGGCGAGGTTTAGGGTTTGGTTTACAGTTAGAGTGAGGGTTAGTGTTAGTGTGAGGATTAGGGTTAGAGTTAGGTTTAGGGTGAAGGGTAGGTTGACGTTTAGGTTTAGGGTTAGTGTAAGGGTTAGTAATGGTTAGGCTGAGAGTTAGGGGGAGGGTTAGCATTACAGTTAGGGTTAGGTTTATGGTTAGGGTTAGCCTTAGTGTTAGGGTGAGGGTGAGGTTTAAAGTTAGAATTAGGGTTAGGGTGAGGCTGAGGGTGAGGGTGACGGTTAGGATTAGGGTTAGCATTAGGATTAGGGTTTGGGTTAGGGTGAGTGTGAGGGTTAGGGTTAGGGTTAGGGTTATCCTTTGGTTTAGGCTGAGGGTGAGGGTGAGGGTGAGGGTTAGGGTTAGTTTAAGGGTTAGGGTTAGGGTTAGGGTGAGGTTTAGTGTTTGGGTTAGTCTTAGAGTTATGGTTAGAGTGAGGGTGAGGTTTAGGGGTAGAGTTAGGGTTAGGGTGAGGGTTAGGTTGATAGTTAGGGTTAGGGTGAGGGTTAGGGTGGGGGTAACGTTAAGGGTATACGTGACAGTTAGGCTTAGTGTGAGGGTTATGGCAAGGGTGAGGATTGGGGTTAGGGTGAGAGTTAGGGTTAGGGTTAGTGTGAGAGTTAGGGTTCGGGTTAAGTTTAGGGTTAGGGTTAGGGTTAGTCTAAGAGTTTCGGTGAGGGTGAGGGTTAGTGTCAGTTTGAGAGTTAGGGTTAGGATTAGGGTTAGGGTGAGGGTTAGTGTTAGGGTTAGTGTTAGGGTGAGGGTTAGGATGATGGTTAGGGTTAGGATTAGGGTTAGGGTGAGGGCTAGTAGCAGGTTTAGGGTTAGGGTTAGGGTGAGGTTTACGGTTAGGGTTAGGGTTAAGGTTAGGTTGAATTTGAGGTTAAGGGTTAGAGTTAGGGTTAGGGTGAGGCTGAGATTGAGGGTTAGGGTTAGGGTGAGGTTTAGTGTTAGGATTAGTGTTAGAGTTAGGGTTAGAGCAAGGGTTAGGTTGTGGGTGAGGTTTAGGCTTAGCGTTAGGTTTAGGTTTAGGCTGAGGGTGAGGGTGAGTTTGAGGGTTAGGGTTAGGTTGAGGGTTAGGGTTAGGATTAGGGTTAGGGTGAGGGTTAAATTTAGGGTTAGGGTGAGGGTAAGGATGAGGATTAGGGTTAGGATTAGGATTATGGTGAGGGCTAGGGTGAGGTTGAGGGTTAGGGTTAGTGTTAGATTAAGCTTTAGGGTTAGCGATAGCTATAGGGTGAGGGTTAGGTTGAGCGTTTGGGTTACAATGAGTGTGAGGTTAGTGTTAGGGTGAGTGTTAGGGTTAGGATTAGGGTTAGTGTGAGAGTGAGTGTTAGGTTAGGGTTAGGTTTAGGGTTAGGGTTAGGGTTAGGGTGAGGATGATGGTAAGGGTAAAGGTGAGGTTTAGGGTGACGGTGAGGGTTACAATAAGGGTGAGTGTTAGGTTTAGGCTTAGGTTTAGACTAAGGTGTAGGATTAGGGTCAGGGTGATTGTTAGATTTAGGATTAGGGTTAGGGTTAGTGTGAGGTTTAGAGTGAGGATGAGGTTTAGGGTAAGGGTGAGGGTAAGGGTTAGAATTAGGGTTAGGGTGAGGGCTAGGGTGAGGGTGAGGGTTAGGGTAAGGGTTAGGCTTAGACTTAGGATTAGGCTGAGCGTGAGGTTGAGGGTGAGGGTTAGGGTTAGGGTGATGGTTAGGTTTAGGTTAGCTTAGGTTATGGTGAGGGTGAGGTTCAGGGTTACATTTAGGGTTAGTATGAGGGTTAGAGTTAGGGTGCAGGTTAGCCTGGGTGTGACGGTAAGGATAAATGTGATGGTTAGGATGAGGGTGAGGATTCCGGTATGGGTGAGTGTTAGTGTTAGGGTGAGGGTTAGTGTTAGCATTAGATTGAGGGTGAGGGTTAGATTGAGGATTAGTGTTAGGGTTACTGTGAAATTTAGGGTGAGGATGAGGGTTAGAGTTAGGGTGAATGCTAGGGTGAGTGTGAGGGTTAGGGTTAGGTTTAGGGTGAGGGTAAGTGTTAGGGTGAGGGTTAAGTTTATGGTGAGGGTTATGGTTAGGGTGAGGGTTAGGGTTAGGATTAGGTTTATTGTTAGGTTTAGGGATAGGGTTACGGTTACTGTGAGGGTGAGGGTGAGGATTAGGGTTAGGGTTAGGTTGAGGTTTAGGTTTAGGGTTAGGGTTAGAGTTAGGGTTAGGGTGAGGGTTAGGGTTAGGCTTAGGCTTAGGCTTAGGCTTAGGCGGAGCATGAGGTTGAGGGTTCGTGTTAGTGTTCGGGTGAGGGTTAGGGTTAGGTTTAGGGGTAGGTTGGAAGTTAGGTTAAGGTTTAGGGTTAGGATGTTTAAGGGTGAGGGCTAGGCTTAGAGTTAGCATGAGGGTTAGGGTTAGGGTTTGGGTTAGGGTGATGTTGAGGCTGAGGTTTAGTGTTAGGTTTAGGGTTAGGTTTAGGGTTAGTGTTAGTGTTAGGGTTTTGGTTAGCGTTAGGGTTAGGGTGAGGGTTAGGGTGAGGGTTATGGTTAGATTTAGGATTAGGGTTAGGCTGAAGGTTAGGGTGAGGGTGAGGGTTAGGGTGAGGATGAGGGTTAGGTTTAGGGTGAGGGCTAGGGTTGGGTGAGGGTTAGGGATAGGGTTAGCGTGAGGTTTAGGGTTTGGGTAATGGTTAGTGTTAGTGTGAGGGTTAGTGTTAGGGTTAGGGTTATTGTTAGGGTTTGGCTAAGAGTTAGGGTGAGGGTGAGGGTTAGGGTGAGGTTTATGGTTAGGGTGAGGGTTAGGGTTATGCTTAAGGTTGTTGTTAGGTTTAGCGTTAGGGTTACGGTTACGGTGAGGGTGAGGGTGGGGTTTACGGTTAGGGTTTGGGTTAGGGTTAGGTTGAAGGTGAGGTTTAGGGTTAGATTTAGGGTTAGTGTTAGGGTGAGGTTTAGTGTTAGAGTTAGGGTTAGGGTGAGGCTGAGGGTGAGGGTTAGCTTTAGGATTAATGTTAGGGTTAGGCTTAAGGTGAGGGTTAGGTTGAGGGTGAGGGTTAGGGTTAGGTTTAGGAGTAGGATTAGGGTTAGTGTTAGGGTGAGTGTGAGGTTTAGGGTTAGGGTTAGGGTTACGGATAGGCTTAGGTTTAGGCTGAGGTTGAGGGTTAGGGTTGGGGTTAGGGTGAGGTATAGGGTTAGGGTTAGGGTGAGTGTGAGGGTTAGTTTTAGGGTTAAGCTTAGGTTTAGGCTGAGGGTGAGGGCATGGGTTAGGGTTAGGATGAGGGTTAGGGTTATGTTGAGGGTTAGGATTAGTTTTGGGGTGCGGGTTAGTGTGTGTGTTAGGGTTAGGTTTATGTTTAGGCTTAGGTTTAGGCTGAGCGTGAGTTTGAAGGTTAGGGTTAGGGTTAGGGTAAGGGTTAGGGGGTGGGTTAGGAAGAGGGTTAGGGTTAGGTTTAGGGTTGGGTGAGGGCTAGGGTGAGGGTGAGGTTTAGGGTTAGGTTTGGGGTGAGGGTTAGGGTAAGGGTGAGAGTTAGGTTTCGGGATAAGTTTAGGGTTAGGGTGAGTGTTATGGTAAGTGTTATGGTGAGGGTGAGGGTTAGGGTTAGGTTGAGGGTTAGGGTTGGGATTAGGGTTAGGGTGAGGGTGACGGTGAGTGTTAAGTTTAGTGTTAGGGTGAGGGTTAGGATGAGGGTTAGGGGTAGGATTAGGGTTAGGGTGAGGTTGGGGTGAGGGTTAGGTTTAGGGTGAGTGTGATTGTTAGGGTTAGGGTCAGGGTTCGGGTTAGGGTTACAGTGATTGTGAGGATTAAGTTTAGGTTGTGAGCTAGGGTTAGAGTTAAGGTTAGGGTGAGGGTTAAGGTTAGGCCTAGGGTGAGGGTAAGTATGAGGATTAGGGTTAGGATTATGGTTAGGGTGAGGGCTCGGGTGAGGGTGAGGGTTAGGGTTAGTATTAGATTAAGGTTTAGGGTTATGGTTAGGGTTAGGGTGAGGATTAGGTTGAGGATTAGGGTTAGAGTGAGTGTGAGGATTAGGGTTAGATGAAGGTTAGGGTTAGGATTAGGGTTAGTTTGAGGGTGAGTGTTAGCATTAGGGTTAGTGTTAGGATTAGGTTTAGGGTTAGGATTAGTGTTATTATTAGGGTTAGGGTTAGAATTATTGTGAGGGTGAGGGTGAAGGTGAGGGTTAGGGTTAGGGTGAGGTTTAGGGTTAGGTTTAGGATTAGGGTTAGGGTGAGGGTGAGGTTTAGGGTGAGATTTAGGGTTAGTTGGAGGGTTAGGTCTAGGGTGATGTTTAGGGTTAGTTTTAGGGTTAAGGTTAGGGTGAGGGTTAGGTTGAGGTTTAGGCTTTTGGTTAGGATTAGGGTTAGGATTAGGGTGACGGTGAGGTTGAGTGTGAGGGATAGGAATATTGTTAGGCTTAGGTTTAGGCTGAGCATAAGGGTGGGGGTGAGTATTAGGTTTAGGGTGATTGTTAGGATTAGGGTTAAGGTGAGGTTTAGGATGATGGTTAGGATTAAGATTAATGTTAGGGTGAGGGCTAGGGTGAGGGTGAGGGTTAGGGTAAGGTTTAGGCTTAGGCTTAGGTTTAGGCTGTGTGTGAGGTTGAGGGTGAGGGTTAGGGTTAGGGTGATGGTTAGGTTTAGAGTTAGGGTGAGAGTTAGATTGAGGTTTAGGTTTAGGGTGAGGGTTAGGGTGAGGTTTAGTGTTAGGGTTAGGGTTAGACTTAGGGTTATGGTGAGGGTGAGGTTCAGGAGTACAGTTAGGTTTAGGATGAGGTTTAGGGTTAGGGTGCAGGTTAGCCTGGAGTGACGGTAAGGATAAAAGTGAGGGTTATACTGAGGGTGAAGGTTCCAGTAAGGATGAAGGTTAGGGTTAGGGTTAGGGTTAGTGTTAGCGTTAGGGTGAGGTTGAGGGTTAGATTCAGGATTAATGTTAGGGTTAGTGTGAGGTTTATGGTGAGGATGAGGGTTAGGTTTAGGGTGAAAGCTAGGGTGAGTGTGAGGATTAATAAGGTTAGTTTTAGGGTGAGGGTAAGTGTTAGGGTGAGAGTTAAGGTTAGGGTGAGGGTTATGGTTAGGGTGAGGGTTAGGGTTAGGGTTAGTTTTATTGTTAGGTTTAGGGGTAGGGTTACAGTTATTGTGAGGGTCAGCGTGAGGATTAGGGTTAGGGTTAGGATGAGGTTTAGGTTTAGCATTAGGGTTAGTGTTAGGGTTAGGTTGCGGGTTACCGTTAGGGTTAGGCTTAGCCTTAGGCCGAGCATGAGGGTGAGGGTGAGGGTGAGGGTTCCGGTGAGGGTAAGGGTTAGGTTTAGGATTAGGTTGAGAGTTAGGTTGTGGTTTAGGGTTAGGGTTAGGGTGAGGGTAAGGTTTAGAATGAGGGTTAGATTGAGGGTGAGGGTTAGGGTTAGGATAAGTTTAAGGGTGAGGGCTAGGCTGAGGGTTAGGGTGAGGGTTAGGGTTAGGGATAGGGTTAGATTTAAGTTTAGGTTTAGGGTGAGGGTGAGTGTGAGGTTTAGGATTAGGGTTAGGGTTAGGGTTAGGGTGAGGGTTAGGGTTAGGGTTTGTGTTAGGGTGAGGGTTAGTGTTAGGGTGAGGGTTATTGTTAGGTTTAGGCAAAGTGTTAGTGTGAGAGGTAGGGTTAGGGTGAGGGTTATCCTTAGGGTGAGGTTTAGGGTTATGGTTAAGGTTATAGTTAGGGTTAGGGTTAGGCTTAGGGTTAAGGTGAGGGTGATGATGAGGGTTACGCTTAAGGTTAGGTTGAGGTTAAGGTTTAGAGTTAGGGTTAGAATTAGGGTTAGGGTGACAGTGAGTTTTAGGATTAGAGTTAGGGTTTGTGATAGGGTTAGTGTTAGGGTGAGGTTCAGGGCTAGGATTAGGCTTAGGCTTAGGCTTAGGTCGAGCATGAGGGTAAGGTTTAGGGTTAGGGTGATGGTTCTGTGTAGGATTAGTGTTATTGTTAGGGTTAGGTTTAGAGTTACGGTGAGGGTGAGGGTACAGGTGAGGTTTAGGTTTAGGGTTAGGGTGGGGTTTACGGTTAGGGTTAGGGTTAGTGTTAGGTTGAGGGTGAGGTTTAGGTTTAGATTTAGGGTTAGTGTTAGGGTGAGGGTTAGTGTTAGCGTTAGGTTTACTTTTAGAGTGAGGCTAAGGGTTATGGTGAGGGTTTGGGTTAGGGTGAGGGTTATGGTTAAGCTGAGTGTTAGGAATCGGTTTAGAGTTATTGTTAGGGTTCGGTTTAAGTTTACGGTTACAGTGAGGGTGAGGATGAGGGTTAGGGTTAGGCATAGGTTGAGGTTTAGTGTGAGGGTGAGGTTTAGGGTTAGAGTCAGTGTGAGGGTTAGGTTGAGGTTTTGGGTTAGGGTTAGTGTTAGTGTTAGGCTTATGATGAGAGTTAGGGGGAGGGTAAGGGTTAGGGTTAAGTTTAAGATTAGGTTTAGGATGAGGGTGAGTGTGTATGTTAGGGTTTGGTTTAGGGTTAGGCTTAGGGTTAGGCTGAGGGTGAGGTTGAGGGTGAGGTTTAGGGTTAGGGTTATGGTTAGGATTAGGGTTAGGTGGAGGGGTAGGGTGATGGTTAAGGTTAGGATTAGGGTTAGGGTGAGGGCTAGGTTGAGGGTAAGGTTTAGGGTTAGGGTTAGGGTGAGGGTTAGGGTTTTGTTTAGGGTGAGCGTTAGAGTTCGGGTTAAGTTTAGTGTTAGGGTGAGCGTTAGGGTAAGGGTTACATTGAGGGTGAGGTTTAGGCTTAAGTTGAGGGTTAGGGTTAGGATTAGCGTTAGTGTGAGGGTGTGGGTAAGGGTTAGGGTTAGGGTTAGGGTGAGGGTTAGGATGAGGGTTAGGGATAAGATTAGGGTTAGGGTGAGGGCTAGTGTGAGGGTGAGGGTTAGGGTAAGTGTAAGGCTTAGTCTTAGTGTTAGGCTGAGTGTGGGGTTGAGGGTGAGGGTTAGGGTTAGGGTGATGGTTAGGTTTACAGTTAGTGTTAGAGTTAGTATGAGGTTTAGGGTTAGGGGGATTTTTATGGTGAGGATGATGGTAAGGGTAATGGTGAGGTTTAGGCTGAGGGTGCGGGTTAAGATAAGGGTGAGCGTTAGGGTTAGGTTTAGGGTTAGATTAAGGGCTAGGGTTAGGGTTAGTGTGAGGTTTAGAGTGAGGATGAGGGTTAGGGTGAGGGTTAGGGTTAGGGTGAGGTTTAGTGTTAGGGTTAGGGTTAGAGTTAGGGTTAGGGTGAGGGTGAGGTTTTAGGTGGAGTTAGGGTTAGGGTGAGGGTTAGGATGAGGGTTAGTGTTAGAGTTAGTGTTAGGGTGAGGGTTAGGTAGAGGTTGAGGGTTAGGCTTAGGGTTAGGATTAGGATTTCTGTAAGGTTTAGGGTGAGTGTGAGGGTTAGGATTAGGCTTAGGCTTAGGCTTAGATTTAGGCTGAGGGTGAGGGTGAGGTTGAGGGTTATGGTAAGTGTGAGGGTTTGGTTTAGGGTTAGGGTGAGAGTTAGGGTTCGGTTAAGTTTAGGGTTAGGGTGAGGGTTAGGGTTAGGGTTAGGATGAGGTTTAGGTTTAGGATTAGCGTTGGGGTGAGTGCTATTGTGAGGCTTAGGGTGAGGGTTAGGGTTAGGGATAGGGTCAGGTTTAGGATTAGGTTTAGTGTGAGGGTGAGTGTGAGCATTAGGTTTAGGGTTCGGGTTAGGCTTAGGGTTAGAGTGAGGGATAGGGTTAGGGTTTGGGTTAGGGTGAGGTTGCGGCTGAGGATTAGGGTTAGGTTTAGGATTAGGGTTAGGGTTACATTTAGGGTTACAGTGAGGATTAGGGTTAGGTTAAGGTTGAGGGTTATGCTTAGTGTTAGGATTAGGATTAGGGTAAGTGTTAGGGTGACTGTGAGGGTTAGGGTTAGGTTTAGGGTTAGGCTTAGGTTTAGGCTGAGGGTGAGGGCGAGGGTGAGGGTTAGGGTAAGGGTGAACGTTAGGGTTAGGGTTAGGGTGAGAGTTAGGGTTCGGATAAGTTTAGGGTTAGAGTGAGGGTTAGGGTTATGTTATTGTTAGGGTTAGGGTTAGGGTTAGGTTTACAGTTACAGTGAGGGTGAGGGTTAGGGTTAGGGTTAGGATGAGGTTTAGGTTTAGGGTTAGGTTTAGAGTTAGGTTTAGGATGAGGGTGAGATTTAGGGTTAGAGTTAGGGTTAGTGTTAGAGTTAGGTTTAGGGTGAGGGTTAATGTTAGGGTTAGGCTTAGGCTTAGGCTTAGGACGAGCATGAGGGTGAGGGTTAGGCTTCGGGTTAGGGTGAGGGTTAGAGTTATGGTTAGGGTGAGGTTTAGGATGAGGTTTAGGATTAGGATTAGAGTAATCGTGAGGGCTAGGGTGAGGGTTAGGGTCAGGGCTAGGGATAGGGATAGGGTTAGGTTTAGGAATCTGGTTAGGGTGAGTGTGAGTGTGAGAGTTAGGGTTAAGGTAAGGTTTAGGCTTAGAGTTAGGGTGAGGGTTAGGGTTAGGGTTTTGGTTAGGGTGAGGGTGAGGCTGAGGATTAGGTTTAGGTTTAGGGTTAAGTTTAGGGTTAGGTTTAGGTTTAGTGTTAGTGTTAGGGTGAGGGTTTGGGTTAGGGTTACGGTAAGGGTTAGGTTTAGGGTTAGGGTTAGGGTTCGGCTTAGGCTTAGGTTTAGGCTGAGGTTGAGGGTTATGGTGAGATTTAGGGTTAGGGTTATGGAAAGGGTTAGGGTTAGGGTGAGTGTTTGGATGAGGGTTAGGTTTAGGGTGAGTGTTAGGGTCAGGTTGAGGGATAGATTGAGTATTTGGGTTAGGGTTAGTGTGAGGTTTAGGGTGAGGATGAGAGTTAGGGTTAGGGTGAGGGTTAGGGTTAGAATTAAGATTAGGGTGGGGGCTAGGGTGAGACTGATGGTTAGGGTTAGGTTTAGGGTGAGTTTTAGGGTTAGGGTGAGAGTTAGGGTTACTGTGAGGGTTAGTGTTAGAGTTAGGGTTAGTGTTAGGGTGAGGGTAAGTGTTAGTGTGCGGGTTAGTGTTAGGTTGGGGGTTATGGTTAGCCTGAGGTTTAGGGTTAGTTTTAGGGTTATTGTTAGGTTTAGGGTACGGTGAGGGTGAGGATGAGGGTTAGATTTAGGGGAGTTTTAGGGTTAGGGGTAGGGTTAGAGTTAGGGTTAGGGTGAGTGTGAGGTTTAGGGTTAGAGTTAGGGTTCAGGTTATGGTTAGGATGAGGGTTAGGGTTAGGGTTAGTATTAGGTTTAGGATTAGGGTTAGGGTTAGGGTTAGGGTTAGATTTAGGGTGAGGGTGAAGGTTAGGGTTAGTGTTAGGGTGAGGGTTAGGATGAGGGCTAGGCCTAGGATTAGGGTTAGGGTGAGGGCTAGTGTGAGGGTGAGGTTTAGGTTTAGGGTTAGAGTGAGGTTTAGATTTAGGGTGCGGGTGAGATTTAGGGTTAGAGTTAGTGTTAGGGTTAGGTTTAGGGTTAGGTAAGGGTTACGGTGAGGGTGAGGGTTAGGTTTAGGTTGAGGGTTTGTGTTAGGATTACGGTTAGGGTCAGGGTGAAGGTTAGGGTTAGTGTTAGGGTGAGGGTTAGGATGAGGGTTAGGTTTAGATTTATTGTTAGGATGAGGGCTAGTTTGAGGTTGAGGTTTAGGGTTAGCGTTAGGGTGAGGTTTAGGCTTTGGGTTAGGGTTAGACTGAGGGTTAGGTTGAGGTTGTGGGTTAGGGTTAGTGTGAAAGTTAGGGGGAGGGTTAGGGTTAGTGTTAGGGTTAGGTTAGCCTTTGGATTAGTGTGAGGTTGAGGTTAAGGGTTAGAATTAGGGTTAGGTTGAGGTTGAGGGAGAGCGTGAGGGTTAGGATTAGGATTAGGATTAGGGTTAGGGTTAGGGTGAGTGTGAGGGTTAGGGTTAGCCTTAGGTTTAGGCTGAGGGTGAGGGTGAGGGTATGTGTTAAGTTTAGGGTTAGGGTTAGTGTTAGAGTTAAGGTTAGGTTGAGGGTGAGGTTTATGGGTAGAGTTAGGGTTAGGTTGAGGGTTAGGTTGAGTGTTAGGGTTAGGGTGAGTTTTAGGGTGGGGGTGATGGTAAGGGTAAAGGTGAGGATTAGGCTAAGGGTGATGGTTATTGTAAGGGTGAGGGTTAAGGTGAGGGTTAGGGTCAGGGTTAGGGTGAGAGTTAGGGTTCAGGTTAAGTTTAGGGTTAGGGTGAGGATTAGGGTAAGGGTTACGGTGAAGCTTACAGTTAGGGTTAGGTTGAGGGTTAGGGTTAGGATTAGGGTTAGGGTGAGGGTGAGGGTTAGGGTTAGTGTTAGGGTGAGGGTTAGGATGTGGGATAGTGTTGGGATTAGGTTTAGGGTGAGGGCTAGGATGAGGGTGAGATTTAGGATTAGGGTTAGGGTGAGGTTTCGAGTTAGGGTGAGGGTTAGGGTTAGGGTTAGGTTGAGGTTTAGGGTTAGATTAAGGTTAGGTTGAGACTGAGGTTGAGGTTTATGGTTAGGGTTAGTGTTAGTTAGGGTTAGTGTGAGGGTTAGGTTGAGGGTGAGGGTTAGGCTTAGGTTTAGGATTAGGATTAGGGTAAGGGTTAGGGTGTGAGGGTTAGGGTTGGGGTTAGGGTTAGGCTTAGGTTTAGGCTCAGGGTGAGGGTGAGGTTGAGGGTTAGGATAAGTGTGAGGGTTAGGTTAGGGTTTTGGTGAGGGTTAGGGTTCGGATTAAGTTTAGGGTTAGAGTGAGTGTGAGGTTTAGGTTTAGGTTTAGGGTTATTGTTAGGGTTAGGCTTAGGGTTAGGGTTACAATTACAGTGAGGGTGAGGGTTAGGGTTAGGGTTAGGGTTAGGATGACAGTTAGGTTAAGGGTTAGGTTTAGAGTTAGGTTTAGGATGAGGGTGAGATTTATGGTTAGAGTTTGGGTTAGTGTTAGGGGTAGGCTTCGGGTTAGGGTGAGTGTCTGTGTTAGTGTTAGGTCGAGGTTTAGGATGAGGTTTAGGGTTAGGATTAGGGTAAGGGTGAGGGCTAGGTTGAGTGTTAGGGTTAGGGCTAGGGTTAGGGATAGGGTTAGGTTTAGGATTAGGGTTAGTGTGAGGGTGAGTGTGAGAGTTAGTGTTAGGCTTAGAGTTAGGGTGAGGGTTAGGGTTAGGGTTTGGGTTAGGGTGAGGATTAGGCTGTGGATTAGGGTTAGGGTTAGTGTTATGTTTAGGGTTACAGTTAGGGTTACGTTGAGGGTTAGAGTTAGGTTTAGTGTTAGTTTTAGGGTTAGGCTTAGAGTTAGGGTTATTGTTAGAGTTATGTTTAGGTTTAAGTTTGCGGTGAGTGTGAGGCTGAGTGTGACCGTTAACCTTATGGTTAGGGTTATGGTTAGTGTTGTTACCGTTAGGTTTAGAGTTACGGTGAAGTTGAGGGTGAGTTTGAGGGTTATGGTTATGGTGAGGTTTAGGATAAGGGTTAGGGTTAGGGTGAGGGTGAGGTTTAGGGTTAGAGTTAGGGTTAGGGGGAGTGTTAGGGAGAGGTTTAGGATTAAGGTTACTGATTTGGTTAGTGTGAGGGTGAAGGTTAGGTTGAGGTTGAGGGATAGGTTTACCTTTAGTATTAGGGTTAGGTTGAGGGTGAGTGTGAGGGTTAGGGTGAGGGTTAGGTTTACGGTTAGGGTGAGGGTTAGAATGAGGTTTAGTGTTAGGGTGAGGTTAGGTTGAGGATGATGGTAAGGGTAAAGGTGAGGCTTACGCTTAGGGTGAGGGTGAGGTTTAGATATACAGATAGGGGGAGGGTTAGGGTGAGTGTTAGGACTAGGGTTAGTGTTAGGGTTAGGTTGAGGGTGAGGTTTAGGTTGAGGTTTAGGGTTAGGGTTAAGTTTAGGGTTAGTGTGAGGGTTAGTGTTAGGGTTAGGTTTAGTGTTAGGATGAGGGTGTTAGGTTTAGGATATGGGTTAGGGTGAGTGTTACGGTAAGGGTGAAGGTTAGGATTAGGGTTAGTGTTATTGTTAGGGTTAGGTTGAGGGTTACGGTTACTGTGAGGGTGAGGGATAGGGTTAGGGTTAGGTTGAGGTTTAGGTTGGGGTTAGGGTTAGAGTTAGGGTTTGGGTGAGGGTGAGGTTTAGGGTTATAGTTAGGCTTAGGGTGAAGTTTAGGGTTAGGGTTATGGTGATAGTTAAGGGGAGGGTTACAGTTAGGGTTAGGGATAGGATTAGGATTAGGTTGAGGGTGAGTGTGTGTGTTAGGGTTAGGTCTAGGGTTTATACTTAGGTTTAGGCTGAGGGTGAGGGTGAGGGAGGGTTAGTATGAGTATTAGGGTTAGGATTAGGGTTAGGGTAAGGTCTAGGGTGAGGGTGAGGTTTATCGTTAGGGTTAGGGTGACGGTGAGGTTTAGGATTAGCGTTAGGTTTAGGTGAGGCTGAGGGTGAGGTTTAGGGTTAGGGTTACTGTTAGTTTTATGGTTAGGGTTAGGGTGAGGTTGAGGGTCAGGGATAGGTTTAGGATTAGGATTAGGGTTAGGGTTAGGCTGAGGGTGAGGGTGAGTGTGAGGGTTAGGGTGAGGATGAGGGTTAGTGTTAGGGTGAGGGCTAGGGTGAGGGTGAGGGTTAGGGATAGGGTTAGAGTGAGGGTTAGGGTTAGGGTGATGGTTAGGGTTAGTGTTAGAGTTAGGGTTAGTGTTAGTGTGAGGGTAAGTGTTAAGGTGAGGGTTAGGTTTAGGATGAGGTTTATTGTTAGAGTTAGGGTTAGGGTTACGGTTATGGTGAGGGTGAAGTTGAGAGTTAGGGTTAGGGTTAGGATGAGGTTTAGGTTAAGCTTTAGGTTTAGGGTTAAGTTTAGGGTTAGGTTGAGGTTTAGGGTTTGGATTAGGGTTAGAGTTAGGTTTAGGGTGAGTAGGTGGTTTAGGGTTAGAGTTAGGGTTAGGGTGACGGTTAGGTTGAGGGTTAGGGTTAGTGTTAGCATTAGGGTTATGGTGAGAGTTAGGTGGATGTTTAGGGTTAGGGTTAGGTTTGGTTTAGGATTAGGTTTAGGGTGAGGGTGAGTGTGTGTGTTAAGTTTATGTTTAGGGTTCGGCTTAGGGTTAGGCTGAGGGTGATGCTGAGGGTGAGAGTTAGGGTTAGGTTGAGGGTTACGGTTTGGGTTAAGTTTAGGGTTAAGGGGAGGGTTAGGGTAAGGGTTATGTTGAGGGTGAGGGTTAGGGTTAGGTTGAGGGTTTGGGTTCGGATTAGGATTAGGGTGAGTGTGAGCTTTAGGGTTAGAATTAGGGTTAGGGTGAGGCTGAGGGTGAGGATTAGGGTTAGGGTTAGTTTTAGATTTAGGGTTAGGTTGAGGGTTAGGGTGAGGTTTAGGGTTAGGGTTAGGCTTAGGGTTAGAGTTAGTGTTAGGGTGAAGGTGAGGATGAGTATTAGGATTAAGCTTAGGAATATGGTTTTTGTTATGGTTAGGTTTAGCGTTAGGGTGTGGGAGAGGGTTAGGTTTAGGTTTAGCGTTAGGATTATTGTTAGGTTTAGGGTTAGGGTGAGGATGAGGGTTAGGTTTAGTGTGAGAGTTTGGTTTAGGGTTAGGTTTAGGGTGAGGGTAAATGTTAGGGTGAGGTTTAGGGTAAGGTTGAACTTTAGGTTTAGAATTAGGGTGAGGGTTAGGGTTAGGGTGAGGGTGAGGGTGAGGGTTAGGTTTAGGGTGATCTTTAGGGTTAGGGCAAGGTTTAGGATTAGGTTTAGTTTTAGGATGAAGATTAGGCTGAGGGTTGGGATTAGGATTAGGATTAGGGTGAGGTTTAGGGTTAGGGTTATTGTTAGGGTTAGGCTTAGGGTTAGAGTTAGTGTTAGGGTGAGGGTGAGGATGAGTGTTAGGATTAGGCTTTGGAATATGGTTTTGGTTATAGTTAGGGTTAGGGTTAGGGTGAGGGTGAGGGTTAGGTTTCGGGTGTAAGATAGGTTTAGGGTTAGGTTTTGGGTGAGGGTAAAGGTTAGGTTGAGGGTTGGGGTAAGGTTGAGCTTTAGGGTTAGCATTAGGGTTAGGGTTAGGGTTAGTGTGAGTGTTAGGGTTAGGTTTAGGGTTAGGGTGAGGGTGAGGATGAGGGTTAGGGCTAAGTTTATGGTGAGGGTTAAGTTTAGGGTGAGGGTTAGGGTTAGGTTTAGTGTTAGGGTGAGGGTGAGGATGAGGGTTAGTGTGAGGGTGAGGTTGAGGGTGAGGGCTAGGTTTAGGTTAAGGGAGAGGGTGAAGATGAGGTTTAGGGTTAGGATTAGGGTTAGTGTTAGGATGAGGTTGAGGGTTAGGTTAATGTTTAGGTTGAGGTTTAGGTTTAGTTTGAGGGTTGGGTGAGCGTGAGGGTCAGAGTTAGGTTGAGGGTTAGGGTGAGGGTGAGACTTAAGGTTAGTGTTAGTGTTAGGGTGAGGGTCAGTATGAGGGTAAGGGTTAGGGTGTGGTTTAGGGTTAGTGTGAGGATTGGGATTAGGGTTAGGGGGAGGGGGAGGGTTAAGTTTTGTGTGAGGAGTAGGGTGACGGTGAGCATAAGGGTTAGGGTGAGGGTTAGGGTTAGGTTTTGTGTTATAGTGGGGGTTAAGGTGATGGTTGGGGTTAGGGTTAGGGTTATGTTTAGCATGAGGGTTAGGGTGAGGGTGAGGGTTAGGGTTAGGGTGAGGTTTAGGGTTAGGATTCGCGTTAGGATGCGGGCTAGGGTGAGGGTGAGGGTTAGTGTTAGGGTTAGGGTTAGGTTGAGGGTTAGGGTTAGGTTGAGGGTTAGGGATAGGGTGAGGGTTCGGTTGAGGTGTACTTTTAGGGTTAGGTTTAGGGTGAGGGTAAAGGTTAGGATGAGTTTTAGGGTGAGGATGAGGTTTAGGGATAGGGTTAGGGTTAGGATGAGGGTTGGGGTTCGGATTATGGAGAGGGTATGTGTTAGGGTGAGGGTTAGTGTGAGGGTTAGGGTGAGGGTGAGGGTTAGGGATACGGTTAGGGTTATGGTTAGGGTAACGTTGAGGTTGAGGGTTAGTTTTAAGTTTAGGTTCAGGGTGAGGGTGAGGTTCCGCTTTAGGATTTGGGTTAGGGTCAGGATTAGGCTGAGGGTGAGGGTGAGGGTGAGTGTTAGGGTTAGGGAGAGGTTAAGGGAGAGGTTGAAGATGAGGTTTCGGGTTAGGATTAGGGTTAAGGTTACGGTGAGGTTGAGGGTTAGGGTTACCATTAGGTTGAGGTTTAGGGTTAGTTTGAGGGTTGGGTGAGTGTGACGGTAAGGGGTAGGGTAAGGGTTTTGGTGAGGGTGAGACTTAGGGTTGGGGTAAGTGTTAGGGTGAGTGTTAGTGTGAGGGTAAGGGTTAGGGTTAGTGTGAGGTTTAGGGTTAGGGTGAGGGTTAGGGTTAGTGTGAGTGGTAGGGTGACGGTGAGGGTAAGGGTTAGGTTGAGGGTCAGGGTGAGGCTGAGAGTTAGGGTTATTGTTAGGGTTAGGGTGAGGGTTAGGGTTAGCTTTAGGGTTAGAGTGAGGGTTAGGGTTAGGATTAGTGTTAGAATGAGGGCTAGGGTGAAGGTGAGGTTTAGGGTTAGGGTTAGGGTGAGGGTGAGGGTTAGGGTTAGGGTGAGGATTTGGATGAGGGGTAGGTTTAGGGTGAGGGTAAGCGTTCGGGTGAGGTTTAAGATGAGGGTGAGGTTTAGGGAGAGGGTTGGTGTTAAGGTGAGTGTTAGGGTGTGGGATAGCGTTAGGATTAGGATGAGGGTATGTGTTAGAGTGAGGGTTGGGTTTAGGGTTAGGATGAGGGTTAGCGATAGGCTTAGGTTTATGTTTTGGGTGACGATGAGGGTGAGGGTTAGTTTTAGGGTTAGGTTCAGGGTGAGGGTGAGGTTCAGGGTTAGGATTAGGGTTAGGGTTACAGTTAGGCTAAGGGTTAGGATAAGGCTGAGTGTTAGGGTTAGGGTGAGGGTGAGGATTAGGGTTAGGTTTAGGGTGAGGGTTAGGGTTAGTGTGAGGATTAGGGTTCGGGTTAGGGTGAGAGTAAGGGTTATGGTGAGGTTTAGATTTAAGGTTAGCGTTAGGGTTAGCATGAGGGTGAGGGAGAGGTTTAGGTTTAGAATTAGGGTTAGGTTTATGGTTAGGCTTAGGGTGAGTGTCATGGTGAGGGTGAGGCTTAGGGTGAGGGTTAGGGTTACGGTTAGGGTGAGGGTTAGGGTTAGGGTGATACTTAGGGTGAGGGTTTGGGTTATGGTGAGGGTGACAGTTAGGGTGAGTGTGAGGTTTAGGTTGTGGGTTAAGGTTAGTGTGACGGTGAGGGTTAGGGTGAGGGTGGGGGTGAGGGTTTGGGTTAGCATTAGGGTGAGGGTTAGGGTTAGGGTGAGGGTGAAGGTTAGGATTAGGGTTAGGGTTATGGTGAGGTTTCGGGTGAGGAGTAGGTTTAGAGTTAGGGTTAGGGTGAGGGTAAGGGTTCGGGTGAGGTTTAGTGTGAGGGTGAGGTTTAGGGAAAGGATTAGGGTTTAGGTGAGGGTTAGGGTGAGGAATAGTGTTAGGATTAGCGTGCGGGTATGTGTTAGAGTGAGGGTTAAGGTTAGCGTTTGAATGAGGGTTAGGGATAAGTTTAGGGTTAGGGTTGGGGTGATGATGAGGGTGAGGGTTAGTTTTAGGGTTAGGATAAGGGTGAGGGTGAGGTTCAGGGTTAGGATTAGGGTTAGGGTTAGCGTTAGGCTAAGGCTTGAGGATTAGGGTTAGGGTGGGGGTGAGGGTTAGGTTTAGGTTTAGGGTGAGGGTTAGGGTGAGGGTTAGTGTGAGGATTAGTGTTAGGGTTAGGGTGAGAGTAAGGGTTATGGTGAGGTTTAGGGTTTAGCTTAGCTTTAGGGTTAGCATGAGGGTGAGGGAGAGGTTTAGGTTTAGGATTAGGGTTAGGTTTACAGTTAGGCTTAGGGTGAAGGTCATGGTGAGGGTGATGCCTAGGGTCAGGGTTAGGGTTAGGTTTAGGGTGAGGGTTAGGCTTAGGGTGATACTTAGGGTGAGGGTGTGGGTTATGGTGAGGGTGACGGTTAGAGTGAGTGTGAGGGTTAGGGTGTGGGTTGGTGTTAGGTTGATGGTGAGGGTTAGGATGAGGGTGAGGGTGATGGTGAGGGTTAGCATTAGGGTGAGGGTTAGGGTTAGGGTTAGAGTGAGGGTGAGGGTTATGATGAGGGTTAGGGTTAGGGTTAGGGTTAGTGTGAGGATTAGAGTTAAGGTGAGGGTAAGTTTTAGGGTTAGATTTAGGGTAAGGTTTAGTGTGAGAGTTAGGCTGAGAGTGTGGTTTAGGTTTAGTGTGAGTGTTAGGGTGAGTGTTAGGGTAAGGGTGAGGGTGAGGGTTAGGGTTAGGGTGAGGTTGAGAGTAAGGGATAGGTTTAGGGTTAGTTTTAGGGGTATTGTTAGGGTTAGGGTTAGGTTTAGGGTTAGGGTGAGGGTGGGGGTTAGGGTTAGGGATAGCATTAGGGTTAGCATGAGGGTGAAGGAGAGAATTAGGTTTAGGATTAGGGTTAGGTTTACAGTTAGGCTTAGTGTTAGGGTGATGGTTAAGATGAGGTTTCAGGTCAGGGTTAGGGTTAGGGTTAGGGTGAGGGTTAGTGTTAGGGTGATATTTAGGGAAAGGTTGAGGGATAAGGAAAAGGTGAATGTTAGGGTGATTGTGAGGGATAGGGTTTGGGTGAGGGTTAGGGTGACGTTGAGGGTTAGTGTGAGGTTGAGGGTTAGGGTTAGCGTTTGGTGAGCGTTTGGGTTAGGGTTATGTTGAGGGTGAGTTTTAAGGTTAGGTTTATGTTGAGGGTAAGGGTTAGGGTTAGGGTTAACATTAGGGTTAGTGTGAGGGTGAGGGAGAGGGTTAGGTTTAGGATTAGGGTTAGGTTTGGGGTTAGGCTTAGGGTGAGGGTGATGGTGAGGGTGAGGCTAAGGGTCAGGGTTAGGGTTTGTGTTATGGTGAGGGTTAGTGTAAGGGTGATATTTAGGGAAAGGGTGAGGGTTAGGGTGACGGTGAGGGTTAGGGTGAGGGTGAGGTTTAGGGTAAGGGTTAACATTAGGGTGAGGATTAGTGTTAGGGTTAGTGTTAGTGTGAGGATAAAGGTTAGGGTTAGGGTTATGGTTAGTGTGGGGGTAAGGTTTAAGGTGAGGTTTAGGTTGAGAGTGAGGTTTAAGGAGTGGGTTAGGTTTAAGGTGAGGGTTAGTTTTAGGGTTAGGTTTAGGATTAGGTTGAGGGTATGTGTTAGGGTGAGTGTTAAAGTTAGGGTGAGGGATAGGGATACGGGTAAGGTTAGGGTTAGGGTGATGGTGAGGGTGAGTGTTAGTTTTAAAGTTAGTTTCAGGGTGAGGGTGAGGTTCATGGTTAGAATTAGGGTTAGGGTTAGGGTTAGACTAGGGTGAGGGTGAGGGTGAGGGTTAGGGTTGGGGTGATCTGTAGAGTTAGGCCGAGGTTTAGGATTAGGTTTAGGTTTAGGATGAGGATTAGGCTGAGGGATGGGGTTAGTATTAGGGTTAGTGTGAGGGTTAGGGTTAGGGTTAGGGTTATTGTTAGGGTTAGGCTTAGGGTTAGAGTTAGGGTTAAGGTGAGAGTGAGGATGAGTGTTAGGATTAGGCATAGGAATAGGGTTTTTGTTATGGTTAGGGTTAGCATTAGGGTGAGGGTGAGGGTTAGGTTTAGGGTTAGCGTTAAGATTATTGTTATGGTGAGGGTTAGGGTGAGGGTGAGGGTTAGGTTTAGTGTGAGGTTTAGGTTTAGGGTTAGGTTTAGGGTGAGGGTAAGGGTTAGGTTCAGGGTTAGGGTGAGGGTTAGGGTTAAGTTTAGGGTGAGGGTTAAGTTTAGGGTGAAGGTTAGGGTTAGGGTTAGTGTTTGAGTGAGGGTGAGGGTGAGTGTTAGGGTTAGGGTGAGAGTGAGGTTGAGGGTGTGGGTTAGGTTTAGGGTAAGGGAGAGGGTGAAAATGAGGTTTAGGGTTATGATTAGGGTTAGGGTTAGGGAGTGGTTGAGGGTTAGGTTAATGGTTAGGTTGAGGTTTAGGGTTACTGTGAGGGTTGGGTGAGCATGAGGGTAAGGGTTAGGGTGATGGTTAGGGTGAGTGTGAGACTTAATGTTAGGGTTAGTTTTAGAGTAAGGTTTAATGTGAGGGTAAGGGTTAGGGTTTGGTTTAGGGTTAGTGTGAGGATGAGGGTTAGGGTTAGGGTTAGGGGGAGGGTTAGAGTTAGTGTGAGGGGTAGGGTGAAGGTGAGGGTAAGGGTTAGGGTGAGGGTTAGGGTTAGGTTTAGGGTTATGGTGGGGTTTAGGGTGAGGTTTGGGATTAGGGTTAGGGTTATGTTTAGGATGAGGTTTAGGGTGAGGGTGAGGGTTAAAGTGAGGGTGAGGGTTAGTGTGAGGGTGAGGGTTAGGGTTAGGGTGAGTGTTAGGGTTAGGATTAGGGTTAGGATGAGGGCTATGGTGAGGGTGAGGGTTAGTGTTAGGGTTAGGGTTAGGTTGAGGGTTAGGGTTAGGGTGAGGGATCGGGTGAGGGGTACGTTTAGGGTTAGGTTTAGGTTGAGGGTAAAGGTTAGGATGAGTTTTAGCCTGAGGATGAGGTTTAGGGAGAGGATTTCGGTTAGGTTGAGGGTTAGGGTTAGGATTAGGTGATGGTATGCTTTAGGGTGAGGGTTAGGGTGAAGGATAGCGTTAGGGTGAAGGTTAGGGATACGTTTAGGGTTATGGTTAGAGTGACAGTGAGAGTGAAGGTTAGTTTTTAGATTAGGGTTAGGGTTAGGGATACGGTTATGGTTAGGGTTAGGGTGACGGTGAGGGTTAGGGTTAGGTTTAGGGTTAGGGTGAGGGTAAGGTTTAGGGTGAAGTTTTGGGTGAGGTGAGGTTTAGGGTGAGTGTTAAGGTGAGGGTAAAGGTGAGGGTGAGGGTATGTGTTAGATTGAGGGTTAGGTTGAGGGTTAGGTTTAGGGTGAGGGTTAGTGATAGGTTTACGGTTAGGATTAGGGTGAGGGTGAGTGTGAGGTTTAGGGTTAGGGTTAGGTTCAGGGTGAGGGTGAGGTTCAGGGTTAGGATTAGGGTTAAGGTTAGGGATAGGCTTAGGCTGAATGTGAGGGTGTGGGTGAGGGTTAGGGTTTGGGTGAGGGTGAGGATTAGGGTGAGTTTTAGTGTGTGGGTTAGTGTTGGGGTTAGTGTGAGGATTAGGATTAGAGTTATGGTTAGGGTAAGGGTTAGGGTTAGATATAGGGTAAGGTTTAGTGTTAGGGTTAGGGTGAGAGTGAGGGATAGGTTTAGTGTGAGTGTTAGGGTGAGGGTTAGGTTTAGTGTTAGCTTTAGGGTGAGGGTGAGGGTTAGGGTGAGTGTGAGGTTTAGGTTTTGGCTGAGGGTTAGGGTGAAGGTGAAGTTTACGGGAAGGGTGAGACTTAGAGTTAGGGTTAGGTTTAGGGTGAGGGTTAGTGTGAGGATAAGGGTTAGGGTTAGGTTTAGGGTTAGTGTGAGGATTAGGGTTAGGGAGAGGGTTAGAGTTATGGTGAGGGTGAGGGTTATGTTTAAGGTTGTGTGAGGGGTAGGGTTAGGGTGAGGGTTAGGGTTAGGTTTTGGGTTAGGGTGAGGGTGATGGTGATGGTGAGGGTTAGAGTGAGAGTGAAGTTGAGGGTGATGGTGAGGGTTAGGGTTAGGGTTAGGTTGAGGTTTAGGCTTAGTGTGAGGGTTGGGCGAGCTTGAGCTTAAGGGATAACGTGAGGGTTAAGGTGAGGGTGAGAGTTAGGGTTAGGGTTAGTGTTTGGGTGAGGGTTCATGTGAGGGTTAGGGTTAGGGTTAGGGTTAGGGTTAGTGTGAGGATTACGGTTAGGGTGAGGGTAAGTGTTCGGGTGAGGGTTAGGATTAGGGTGAGTGTTATGGTTAGGGTGAGGGTTTGGGTTAGGGTTATTGTTAGGGTAAGGTTTAGGGTTACAGTTACGGTGAGTGTGAGAGTGAGAGTTAGGGTTAGGGTTAGGGTGAAGTTTAGTGTTAGGGTTAAGGTTATAGTTAGGGTTAAGGTGAGGGTGAGGTTTAGGGGTAGAGTTAGGATTAGAGTGAGGTTTAGGGTTAGGGTGTGTGTTAGGTTGGGATTGTAGGTAAGGGTAAATTTGAGTGTTAGCTTGAGGGTGAGTGTTACAGTAAGGGTGAGGGTTAGGGTTAGGGTGAGGGTTAGTGTTAGGATTAGGGTGAGGGTGAGGGTTAGTTTGAGGATTAGTGTTAGGGTCAGTGTGAGGTTTAGGGTGAGGATGAGGGTTAGGATTAGTGTTATGGTGAGGTTTACGGTGAGGGTGATGCTTAGGGTTAGTGTGAGTGTTAGTGTTAGCATTAGGGTTTATGTTAGGTTGATGGTAAGTGTTAGGGTGAGGGTTAGGATTAGGGTGAGGATTATGGTTAGGGTGAGTGTGAGGGTTAGGGTTAGGGTTATTGTTAGGTTTAGCGTTAGGGTTAGGGTTATGGTTATGGTTAGGGTTAGGGTTAGGTTTAGGGTTAGGGTTAGGATGAAGTTTAGTTTTAGGTTTATGGTTAGAGTTAAGGTTAGGGTGAGGGTGAGATTTAGGGTTAGACTTAGGGTTAGTGTTAGTGTTAGGGTTAGGGTTCCGTTTAGGGTTCGGGTTAGGGCGAAATTTAGATTGAGGTTTGGAGTTAGGATTAGGGTAAGGGTGAGGGCTAGGGTTAAGCTTAGGATGAGGGCTAGGATTAGGGATACCGTTAGGTTTAGGATTAGGGTTAGGGTTTGGGTGAGTATGAGGTTTAGGGTTAGGGTTAGGCTTAGAGTTAGGGTGAGGATTAGGGTTAGGCTTTGGGTTAGTGTGAGGGTGAGGCTGAGGATTAGGTTTAGGGTTAGGTTTACTATTAGGGTTAGGGTTAGGATTAGGGTGAGGGTATGTTTGAGGGTGAGGGTTAGGGTGAGGGTTAGGGTTAGGGATACGGTTAGGGTTATGGTTAGAGTGATGGTGTTAGTGAGTGTTAGTTTTAATGTTAAGGTAATGTTTAGTGTTAGGGTTATGGTGAGAGTGAGGGTTAGGCTTAGTGTGAGTGTTTGGGTGAGGTTTAGTTTTAGTGTTAGCTTTAGGGTGAGGGTGAGGTTTAGGGTGAGTGTGAGGGTTAAGGTTTGGGTGAGGGTTAGGGTTAAGGTGAAGGTTAGGGTGAGGGGGAGACTTAGAGTTAGGGTTAGGGTTAGGGTGAGGGTTAGTGTGAGCATAAGTGTAAGTGTTAAGTTTAGGGTTAGTGTGAGGATAAGGGTTAGGGTGAGGGTTAGGGTTAGGTTTTGGGTTAGGGTGAAGATGAGGGTGAGGGTGAGGGTTAGGGTGAGGGTGAAGTTTAGGGTGATGATGAGGGTGACAGGTAGGGTTAGGTTGAGGTTTAGGCTTAGTGTGAGGGTTGGGTTAGCATGAGTTTAAGGGATAGGTTGAGGGTTAAGTTTAGGGTGAGGGTTATGGTTAGGGTGAGTGTGAGGGTTAGGGTTATTGTTATGGTTAGGGTTAGAGTTATGGTTATGGTTATGGTTATGTTTAGTGTTAGGGTTAGAATGAAGTTTAGTTTTAGGGTATGTGTTAGAGTTAAGGGTAGGGTGAGGGTGAGATTTAGGGTTAGAGTTAGGGTTAGTGTTAGTGTTAGGGTTAGGGTGAGGTTTAGCCTTAGGCTTAGGCTTAGGCTTAGGCTTATGCGGAGCATGAGGTTTCGGGGTAGGGTTCGGGTTAGGGTTCGGGTTAGGGTGAAGGTTAGATTGAGGTTTAGGGTTAGGATTAGGGTAAGGGTTAGGGCTAGGGTTAGGTTTAGGGTGAGGGCTATGGTTAGGGATAGGGTTAGGTTTAGGATTAGGGTTAGGGTGAGGGTGAGTGTGAGGTTTAGAGTTAGGGTTAGGCTTAGAATTAGGGTGAGGGTTAGGGTTAGGCTTTGGGTTAGTGTGAGGGTGAGGCTGAGGATTAGGCTTATTTTTAGGGTTAGGTTTATTGTTAGGGTTAGTGTTAGGGTTAGGGTTAGGGTTATGGATAGAGTTAGGGTTAGAGTTAGGATTAGCCTTAGGGTTAGGATGAGGGTGAGGGTGGGTTTGAGGATTAGAGTTAGGGTTTGGGTAAGGCTTAGGTTTAGGCTTATTGTTAGTGTTATGCTTAGGGTTAAGTGAGCATGAGGTGAGCATGAGGCTGAAGGTGAGGTTTATGGTTAGGGTTAGGGTTAGAGATACGGTAAAAATAAGGTTGAGGGTGAGGGTTAGGGTTAGGGTGCAGTTTAGGGATAGGTTTATGGTAAGGGTTAGGGTGAGGGTGAGGTTTACAATTAGAGTTATACTTAGGGGGAGGGTTAGGGTTAGGGTTTGGGTTAGGGTGAGGGTGGGGGTGAGGATTAGGGTTAGGTTTAGGGTTAGGGTTAGGGTTAGGTTTTTAGGTTAGGGTTAGAGTTAGGGTTATGGTGAGGGTTAGTGTTAGGGTTAGGTTTAGGGTTAGGCTGAGGGTGAGGGTGGGTGTGAGGATTAGGGTTAGGGTTAGGGTTAGCCTCAGGTTTAGGCTGAGGGTGAGGGTGAGGGTGAGGGTTAGGATTAGTTTGAGGGTTAGGGTTAGGTTTAGGGTGAGGATTAGTGTTAGGGTTAGTGTTAGAGTTAGGGTTAGGGTGAGGGTGAGATTTTGGGGTAGAGTTAGGGTTAGGGTGAGAGTTAGTTTGAGTGTTAGGGTTAGGGTGAGGGTTAGGATGGGGGTGAAGGTAAGGGAAAACGTGACGGTTAGGCTGAATGTGAAGTTTATTGCAAGGGTGAGGGTTAGGTTTAGGGTAAGGGTGAGGTTTAGGGTTAGTGTGAGAGTTAGGGTTTGGGTTAATTTTAGGATTAGGGTTAGGATTAGGTTAAGGGTTACGGTGAGGGTGAGGGTTAGTGTCAGTTTGAGAGTTAGGGTTAGGATTAGGGTTAGGTAGAGGGTTAGGGTTAGGGTTAGTGTTAGGGTGAGAGTTAGGATGAGGGTTACGGTTAGGATTAGGTTTAGGGTGAAGGCTAGGGGCGGGTGAGGTTTAGGGTTAGGGTTAGGGTGAGGTTTTCTGTTAGGGTTAGGGTTAGTGTGAAGGTTAGGATGAGAGTTAGGGTTACGGTGATGTGAGGGTTAGGGTTAGCGTGAGGTTTAGGTTTAGTATTAGGTTAGGGTGAGGGTGAGTGTTAGGATTAAGGTTAGGGTTAGAGTTAGCTTTAGGGTTAGGATTAGTGTTATTGTTAGGGTTAAGGTCACAGTAACAGTGAAGGTGAGGATGAGGATGAGGGTGAGGTTTTGGGAGAGTGTTAGGGTGAGGTTTAGGTTTATGGTTAGGATTAGGGTTAGGGTGAGGGTGAGATTTAAGTTTAGGGGGAGAGTTAGATCAAGGGTTAGGGTTAGGGTTAGTGTTAGGGTTAAGGTTAGGGTGAGGGTTAGTTTGAGGTTTAGGGTTAGGGTTATGGTTAGTGTTAGGATTAGGGTGAAGGTGAGGGTGAGTGTGAGGGTGAGGTTTAGGCTTAGGCTTAGGCTTAGGGTTAGCCTGAGGGTGAGGATGGGATGAAGATTAGGGTTAGGGTGATGGTTAGGATTAGGGTAAGTGTGAGGGCTCAGGGGAGGGTCAGGGTTAGGGTAAGGCTTAGCCTTAGGCTTAGGGTTAGGCTGAGGGTGAGTTTGAGGATGAGCGTTAGGGTTACCGTGATGGTTAAGTTTACGGTTAGGGTGAGGGTTAGGATGAGGTTTAGGGTTAGGGTGAGGTTAGGGTGAGGATGATGGTAAGGGTAAAAGTGAGGTTTACACTGAGGGTGAGGGTTAAGATAAGGGTGAGGGTTGGGTTAGGTTTAGGGTTAGTGTAAGGGTTAGGGTTAAGGATAGGATGAGGGTTAGAATGAGGATTAGTGTTATGGTTAGTGTGAGGATTAGGGTTAGGATGAGGGTCAGGTTTAGGGAGAGGGTGAGGGTTAGAATTAGGGTTAGTGTGAGGGCAAGGGTGAGGGTTAGGGTTAGTGTGAAGGTTAGTGTTAGCGTTAGGGTTAGTGTTAGGTTGACGGTTAGTGGTAGGGGGAGGGTTAGGGTTAGGGTGAGTGTTATGGTTACGGTGAGGGTTAGGGTTAGGTTGAGGGTGAATGTTAGGTTGAGTGTTAGGGTGAGGGTTAGGGTTAGGGATAGAGTTAGGTTTAGGATTAGGGTAAGGGTGAGGTTGAGTGTGAGGGTTAGGGTTAAGTTTAGGCTTAGGGTTAGGGTGCGGGTTAGGGTGAGGGTTTGGGTTAGGATGAGGGTGAGGCTGAGGATTAGGGTTAGGTTTAGGGTTATGGTTAGGGTTAGATTTAGGGTTAGGGTTAGGATTATGGTTAGGGTTAGGGTAAGGCTTAGGCTTATGCTTAGGCTGAGGTTGAGGCTGAGCGTGAGGGTTATGGTTATGGTTAGGGTTAGGATTAGGGTTAGGGGAAGTGTTATTTTAGGGTTAGGGTTAGAGTTATGATGAGGTTGAGGGTGAGGGTTAGAATTAGGGTTAGGGTGAGGGCTAGGGTGTGGGTTAGTGTTAGGGTGAAGGTTAGGCTTAGGGTGAGGGTTATGATTAGGGTGAGCATAAGGGTTAGGGTTATTGTTAGGGTTAGGGTTAGGGTTATGGTTACGGTGAGTGTGAGGGTGAGAGTTAGGGTTAGGGTTAGGGTGAAGTTTAGTGTTAGGGTTAGGGTTAGAGTTAGGGTTAAGGTGAGGATGATGTTTAGGGGTAGAGTTAGGGTTAGGGTGAGGGTTAGGGTCAAGGTAAGGGTTAGGGTGAGGGTTAGGGTGGGGTTGAAGGTAAGGGTAAATTTGAGGGTTAGCCTGAGGGTGAGGGTTACAGTAAGGGTGAGGGTTAAGGTTAGGGTGAGGGTTAGTGTTAGGGTTAGGGTGAGGGTGAGGGTTAGATTGAGGATTAGTGTTAGGGTTAGTGTGAGGTTTAGGGTGAGGTTGAGGGTTAGGGTTAGTGTTAGGGTGAGGTTTATGGTTAGGGTGATGCTTAGGGTTAGTGGGAGCGTTAGTGTTAGCGTTAGGGTTTATGTTAGGGTGAGGGTAAGTTTTAGAGTGAGGGTTAGGGTTAGGGTGAGGTTTATGGTTAGGGTGAGTGTGAGGGTTAGTGTTAGGTTTATTGTTAGGGTTAGGTTTTGGGTTAGGGTTATGTTTAGGGTTAGGGTTAGGGTTAGGGTTAGATTGAGGTATAGTTTTAAGGTTAGGTTTAGAGGTAAGGTTAGGATGAGGGTGAGATTTAGGGTTAGAGTTAGGGTTAGTGTTAGTGTTAGGGTTAGGGTGAGGTTAGGGTTAGGGTTAGGCTTAGGCTTAGGCTTGGGCTTAGGCCGAGCATGAGGGTGAGGGTTAGGGTGAGGGTTAGGGTTCGGGTTAGTGTGAAGGTTAGATTGAGTTTTAGGATTAGGATTAGGGTAAGGGTGGTGGCTAGGGTTAGGGTTAGGGTGAGGGCTAGGGTTAGGGATAGGGTTAGGTTTAGGATTAGGGTTAGATTGAGGGTGAGTGTGAGGTTTAGGTTTAGGGTTAGGCTTAGAGTTAGGGTGAGGGTTAGGGTTAGGGTTTGGTTTAGGGAGAGGGTGAGGCTGAAGATTAGGGTTAGGTTTATGGTTAGGTTTAGGATTAAGGTTAGTGTTAGGATTAGGGTTAGGTTTAGGGTTATGGTGAGGGTTAGGGTTAGAGTTAGGATAAGGCTTATGGTTAGGATGAGGGGGAGGGTGGGTTTAAGGATTAGAGTTAGGGTTAGGGTTAGGTTTAGGTTTAGGCTTATTGTTAGTGTTATGGTTAGGGTTAAGTTTGTGGTGAGTATGAGCCTGAAGGTGAGTGTAATAGTTAGGGTTAGGGTTGGGTTAGGGTTATTGTCATTCTTAGGGTGAGGGTTAGGGTTAGGGTGTGGTTTAGGGTTAGGTTTAGGGCTAGGGTTAGTGTGATGGTGAGGTTTAGGATTAGAGTTAGTGTTAGGGGGAGGGTTAGGGTTAGGGTTTGGGATAGGGTGAGGGTGGGGCTGAGGATTACGGTTAGGTTTAGGGTTAGGTTAAGCGTTAGGTTTAGGGTTAGGGTTAGGGTTATGGGGAGGGTTAGGATGAGAGTTAGGGTTAGGATTAGGGTTAGGCTGGGGTTGAGGCTGAGCGTGAGGCTTATGGTTAGGGTTAGGATTAGGGTTAGGGTAAGTGATATACTTAGGGTTACGGTTAGACTTATGGTGAGGTGGAGGGTGAGGGTGAGGTTTAGTGTTAGGGTGAGGTTTACGGTTAGAATTTGGGTTAGGGTTAGTTTTAGGTTGAGGGTGTCGTTAAGGTTAAAGGTGAGGGTTAGGCTGAGGGTGAGGTTTACGGTAAGGGTGAGGGTTAGGGTTAGGGTGAGGGTTAGGGTTAGGGTTGGGGTGAGTGTTAGGGTTCGGGTTAAGTTTAGGGTTGGGTTGAGGGTTAGGGTACGGGTTACGGTGAGGATGAGGGTTAGGGTTAGGTTGAGGGTTAGTGTTAGGATTAGGGTTAGGGTGAGGTGAAGTTTAGGGTTAGTGTTAGGATGAAGGTTATGATGAGGGTTAGGGATAGGATTAGGGTTAGTGTGAGAGCTAGTTTGAGGTTAAGGTTTAGGGTTAGTGTTAGGGTGATGTTTAGGGTTAGGGGTAGGGTGAGGGTGAGGGTGAGGTTTATGGTTAGAGTTAGGGTTAGGGTGAGGCTGAAATTGAGGGTTAGGTTTATGTTAGTGTTAGAGTTAGGGTTAGTATGAGGGTTAGGTTGAGGGTGAGGGTTAGGCTTAAGGTTAGTATTAGGATTAGCATAAGGGTTAGGGTGAGTGTGAGGGTTAGGGTTAGGCTTAGGTGTAGGGTTAGGCTGAGGGTGAGGATGAGAGTGAGTGTTAGGGTTAGGTTTATGGTGAGAGTTAGGGTTCGTTTAAATTTAGGGTTAGGGTGAGGGTTAGGGTTAGGTTTAAGGTGAGCTTGAGTTTTAGGGTAAGGTTGAGGCTTAGGGTTAGGATTAGGTTTAGGGTAAGGGTTAAGGTTAGGGTTAGGGTGAGGTTAAGGTTGAAGACTAGGGATAGGGTGAGGGCTAGGTTGAGGGTGAGGTTTAGGGTTAGTGTTAGATTAAGGTTGAGGGTTAAATTTAGGGTTATGGTGAGGGTTAGGTTGAGGGTTAGGGTTAGGGTGAGGGTGAGGGTTAGGGTTAGGTTGAGGGTTAGGGTGAGGTTGATGGTAAGGGTAAAGGTGAGCTTTAGGCTGAGGTTGAGGGTTAGGGTGACGTTTAGTGTTTGGTTTAGGGTAAAGGTAAGGGTGAGGGTTAGGGTCAGGGTGATTGTTAGATTGAGGATAAGGGTTAGGGTTAGTGTGCGGTTTAGGGTGAGGATGTGGGTTAGGGTTAGGGTGAGGGTGAGGGTTAAAATTAGGGTTAAGGTGAGGGCTAGGGTGAGGGTGAGTGTTAGGGTTAGGGTTAGGTTTAGGGTGAGGTTTAGGATTATGGTGAGGGTTAGAGTTAGTGTGAGGTTTAGTGTTCGGATTAGGGGCAGTGTTAGGGTGAGGGTAAGTGTTAGGGTGAGGGTTAGGTTTAGGGTGAGGGTTATGGTTAGGGTGAGGCTTATGGTTAGTGTTATTGTTAGGGTTAGGGTTACGGTTACGGTGAGTGTGACGGTGAGATTTAGGGTTAGGGTTAGGGTGAAGTTTAGTGTTAGGGTTAGGGTTAGATTTAGGGTTAAGGTGAGGGTGGGGTTTAGGGGTAGAGTTAGGTTTAGGGTGCGAGTTAGGGTCAGGGTTAGGGTTAGGGTGCGGGTTAGGGTGGGGTTGAAGTTAAGGGTAAATTTGAGGGTTAGGCTGAGGGTCAGGGTTACAGTAAGGGTGAGGGTTAGGGTTAGGGTGAGGGTTAGTGTTTGGGTGAGGGTGATGGTGAGGGTTAGATTGAGGATTAGTGTTAGGGTTAGTGTGAGGTTTACGGTGCGGATGAGGGTTAGGGTTAGTGTTAGGGCGAGGTTTATGGTTAGGGTGATGCTTCGGGTTAGTGTGAGCGTTAGAGTTAGCTTTAGGGTTTATGTTAGGGTGAGGGTAAGTGTTAGGGTGAGGGTTAGTGTTAGGGTGAGGGTTATGGTTAGGTTGAGTGTGAGGGTTAGTGTTAGGGTTATTGTTAGGGTTAGGGTTAGGGTTATGGTTAGTGTTAGTGTTAGGGTTAGGGTTAGTGTTAGGGTTAGGATGAGGTTTAGTTTTACTGTTAGGGTTAGAGTTAAGGTTAGGGTGAGGGTGACAGTTAGGGTTAGTTAGGGTTAGTGTTAGTGTTAGGGTTAGGGTGAGGGTTAGAGTTAGGTTTAAGCTTAAGCTTAGGCTTGGGCTTAGGCCGAGCATGAGGGTGAGGGTTAGGGTTTGGGTTAGGGTTCGGGTTAGTGTGAAGGTTAGATTGAGTTTTAAGGTTAGGATTAGGGTAATGATGAGGGCTAGGGATAGGGTTAGGGTATGGTCTAGGGTTAGGGAAAGGGTTAGGTTGAGGATTAGGGTTAGGGTGAGTGTGAGTGTGAGGTTTAGGGTTAGGGTTAGCCTTAGAGTTACGGTGAGGGTTAGGTTTAGGGTTTGGGTTAGTGTGAGGGTGAATCTGAGGATTAGGGTTAGCTTTAGGGTTAGGTTTAGGGTTAGAGTTATTGTTAGGCTTAGGCTTAGGATGAGGGTGAGGGTGGGGTTGAGGATTAGAGTTAGGGTTTGGGTTAGGCTTAGGGTTAGATTTATTGTTAGTGTTATGTTTAGGGTTAATTTTGCTGTGAGCATGTGGCTGAAGGTGAGGGTTATGGTTCTGGTTAGGGTTAGGGTTAGGGTTAGGGGGAGGGATAGGGTGATGTTTAGGGTTAGGGTTAGTGTTAGGGTAAGTGTGAGGGTGAGGGTTAGGTTGAGGTTTAGGGATATGGTTAGGTTTAGGTTTAGGGTTAGGGTGAGACTGAGTGTGAGGTTTAGGATGAGGATTAGGCTTCGGCTTATGGTTAGGCTAATGGTGAGGGCGGGGGTGAGGATTAGGGTTAGGGCTAGGCTTAGGCTTAGGTTTAGGCTGAGGGTGAGGGTGGAGGTGAGGTTTAGGGTTAGGGTGATGGTTAGGATTAGGGTAAGGGTGAGGGCTCCGGTGAGGGCTAGGGTTAGGGTAAGGCTTAGGCTTAGGCTTTGGGTTAGGCTGAGGGTGATTTTGAGGGTGAGGGTTAGGGTTAGCATGATGGTTAGGTTTACTGTTAGTGTGAGGGTTAGGATGAGGTTTAGGGTTCGGGTGAGGTTAGGGTGAGGATGATGGTAAGGGTAAAGGTGAGGTTTACGCTGAGGGTGACTGTTAAGATGAGGGTGAGGGTTAAGGTAAGCGTGAGGGTTAGTGTTAGGGTGAGGCTGAGTGTGAGATTTAGGGTGAGGATTAGGCTTAGGCTTACAGTTAGGCTAAGGGTGAGGGTGGGGGTGAGGATTAGGGTTAGGGTGATGGTTAGGGTTAGGGGTAGTGTTATTGTTAAGGTTAGGGTTAGAATTACCGTGAGGGTGAGGGTGGGGGTGAGGGTTAGTGTTAGGTTTAGGTTTAGGGTGGGGTTTAGGGTTGGTTTAGGATTATGGTTAGGGTTTGGGTGAGGTTTAGGGTTAGATATAGTGTTAGGGGGAGGAAAAGGGTGAGGGTCAGGGATAGGGTTATTGTTAGGGTAAGGGTGAGGGTGAGGGTTAGTTTGAGATTTAGGGTTAGGGTTAGGATTAGGGTTAGTGTGAGGGTTAATGTTAGGGTTTGGGTTAGTTTTAGGGTGAGGGTTGGTGTTAGGGTGAGGGTTTGGGTTATTGTGAGGGTTAGGGTTAGGGTGAGGGTTAGGATAAGGATTAGGGTTATTGTTAGGGTTAGGTTTAATGTTTCAGTTATGGTGAGGGTGAGGATGAGGGTTAGGGTTAGGGTTAGGTTGAGGTTTAGGTTTTGGTTTAGGGTTAGAGTGAGGGTTAGGTTGAGTGTGAGGATTAGGGTTAGATTTAGGGTTAGGGTGAAGGTTAAATTGAGGTTTAGGGTTAGGGTTAGTGTTAGGTTTAGGGTTAGGGTGAGAGTAAGGGGTGGGTTAGGATTACAGTTTGTGTTAGGTTTATGGTTAGGGTTAGCCTTAGGGATAGGTGAGGCTGAGGTTTAGGGTTAGAATTAGGGTTAGGGTGAGGCTGAGGGTGAGGGTGAAGTTAGGATTAGGGTTAGGATTAGGATTCGGGTTTTGGTTAGGGTGAGTGTGAGGGCTAGGGTTAGGGATAGCCTTAGGTTTAGGCTGAGGGTGAGGGTGCGGGTGAGGGTTAGGGTCAGTTTGAGGGTTAGGGTTAAGGTGAGGTTTAGTGTTAGGGTTAGTGTTAGAGTTAGGGTTAGATGGAGGGAGAGTTTTAGGGGTAGAGTTAGGGTTAGGGTGAGGGTTAGGTTGACGGTTAGGGTGAGGGTTATGCTGGGGGAGAAGGTAAGGGTAAACGTGATGGTTAGGCTGAGTGTGAGGGTTATGGCAAGGGTGAGCATTAGGGTTAGGGTGAGGGTTAGGGTTAGGGTTAGTGTGAGAGTTAGGGTTCGGGTTAAGATTAGGGTTAGGGTTAGGGTTAGGGTAAGGTTTTCGGTGACGGTGAGGGTTAGTGTCAGTTTGAGAGTTAGGGTTAGGATTAGGGTTAGAGTGAGGGTCAGTGTTAGGGTTAGTGTTAGGGTGAGGGTTAGGATGAGGGTTAGGGTTAGGATTATGGTTAGGGTGAGGGCTAGTGGCAGGTGAGGTTTAGCGTTAGGGTTAGGGTGAGGTTTATGGTTAGGGTTAGGGTTAGGGTTAAGGTGAGGTTGAGGTTTAGGGTTAGAGTTAGGGTTAGAATGAGGCTGAGGTTGAGTGTTAGGGTTAGTGTGAGGTTTAGTGTTAGGATTAGTGTTAGTGTTAGGGTTAGAGCGAGGGTTAAGTTGTGGGTGAGGTTTAGGCTTAGCGTTAGGATTAGGTTTAGGATGAGGGTGAGGGTGAGTTTGAGGGTTAGGGTTAGGTTGAGGGTTAGGGTTAGGATTAGGGTTAGATTGAGGGTTAAATTTAGGGTTAGGGTGAGGGTAAGAATGAGGATTAGGGTTAGGATTAGCATTATGGTGAGGGCTAGGGTGAGGGCGAGGGTTAGGGTTAGTGTTAGATTAAGGTTTAGGGTTAGATTTAGCTTTAGGGTGAGGGTTAGGTTGAGGGTTAGGGTTACAGTGAGTGTGAGGGTGAGTGTTAGGGTAAGGGTTAGGGATAGGATTAGGGTTAGGGTGAGGGTGAGTGTTAGGATTAGGTTTAGGGTGAGGGTTAGTGTTAGGATTAGGGTTAGGATTAGGGTTAGGTTTAGGTTTAGGTTTGGGATAAGGGTTAGGGTGAGGGTGAGGTTTAGGTTTAGATTTTGGGTTAGTTTGAGGTTTAGTTCGAGGGTGAAGTTTAGGGTTAGTGTTAGGGTTAAGGTTAGGGTGAGGTTTAGGTTGAAGTTTAGGGTTATGGTTAGGGTTATGGTTAGGATTAGGGTGAGGGTGAGGGTTAGGTTGAGGATTAGGGTTAAGGTGAGAGTGAGGGTTAGGGTTACAGTGAGTGTTAGGGTGAGGATTAGGGTTAGGGTGAGGGTGAGTTTTAGGATTATGGTTAGGGTTAAGGTTAGGTTTAGGGTTAGGATTAGGGTTAGGGTGAGGCTGAAGTTTAGGGTTAGGGTTAGGTTTAGTTGGAGTGTTAGGTCAGGGGTTAAGGTTAGGTTTAGTGTTAGGGTTAAGGTTAGGGTGAGGGTAAGGATGAGGTTTAGGGTTAGGGTTAGGGTTAGTGTTAGGTTTAGGATTAGGGTGAGGGTGAGTGTGAGGATTAGGGTTAGGGTTAGACTTAGGTTTAGGGTTAGGCTTAGGGTGAGGGTAGAGGTGAGGATTAGGGTTAGGGTGATGGTTAGGGTTAGGGTGAGTGTTAGGGTTAGGATGAGGGTTAGGTTTAGGATTAAGGTTAGGGTGAGGGCTAGGGTAAGGTTGAGGATTAGAATAAGATTTAGGGTTAAGGTGAGGGTTTGGGTGAGCATGAAGGTAAGGGTAAAGGTGAGGTTTAGGGTGAGGGTGAGGGTTAAGATAAGGGTGAGTGTTAGGTTTAGGATTAGGGTTAGAGTAAGGGGCCAGTTTAGCGTCAGGTTGATTGTAAGATTGAGGATTAGGGTTAGAGTTAGTGTGAGGTTTAGAGAGAGGATGAGGTTTAGGGTTAGGGTAAGGGTGAGGGTTAGAATTACGGTTAGGGTGAGGGCTAGGGTGAGGGTGAGGGTTAGGGTTAGGTTTAGGGTGAGGGTGAGGGTGAGGTTTAGGGTTAGGGTTAGTGTTACAGTTAGGGTGCGTTTGAGGGTTAGTTTGAGGTTTAGGGATAAGGTTAGGTTTAGGATTAGGGTTCGATTGAGGGTGAGTGTGAGGGTTAGGGTGAAGGTTAGGCTTAGGCTTCTGGTTAGGCTGAGGGTGAGGGTGGGGGTGAGGATTATGGTTAGGGTGATGGTTCGGGTTAGGTTTAGTGTTATTTTTAGGGTTTGGGTTAGAGTTACTGTGAGGGTGAATGTGCAAGTGAGGGTTAGGGTTAGGTTTTGGGTGGGCTTTAGGGTTAGGGTTAGGGTTAGGGTGAGGCTGAGGTTTAGGTTTAGAAATAGGGTTAGGGGTAGGGTTAGGGGGAGGGTTAGGCTTACGCTTAGGCTTAGGCTTAGGTCGAGCATGAGGGTTCGGGTAGGGTTCGAGTTTAGGTTCGGGATAGGGTTAGGTTGAGAGTTAGGTTGAGGTTTAGGGTTAGGATAAGTTTAAGGGTGAGGGCTAGGCTGAGGGTTAGGTTGAGGGTTATGGTTAGGGATAGGGTTAGATTTAGGATTAGGGTTCATTTGAGTGTGAGGGTTAGGATTAGTGTTAGGGTTAGG
The DNA here is from genome assembly GCF_024711535.1 of Dipodomys merriami. NCBI lineage: Eukaryota > Metazoa > Chordata > Mammalia > Rodentia > Heteromyidae > Dipodomys > Dipodomys merriami. The sequence goes on along the minus strand of NW_027202716.1, from coordinate 1,417,925 downwards.
CTTAGAGTAAGAATGAGGTTTAGGGTTAGGGTTTGGGTTAGGATGAGTTTGAGGCTGAGGATTAGGGTTAGGTTTAGGGTTAGGTTTAGGGGTAGTTTTAGTGTTAGGGTTAGGGTTAGGGTTAGGGTTAGGGTGAGGTTTAGATATAGGGTCAGGGGGAGGGTTAGGGTGAGGGTTACGATTAGGGGTAGTGTAAGGTTTAGGTTGAGGGTGAGGGTTAGGTTGACGTTTAGGGATAGGGTTAGGGTTAGGGTCAGTTTGAGGCTTAGTGTTAGTGTTAGGGTTAGTGTTAGGGTGAGGGTAAGTGTTACGGTGAGGTTATGGGTTATGGTGACGGTTATGGTTAGGGTGATGGTTAGGGTTATGGTTAGGTTTATTGTTAGGTTTAGGTTTAGGGTTATGGTTACAGTGAGGGTGAGGGTGAGGGTTAGGGTTAGGGTTAGTTTGAGGTTTAGGGTTTGAGTTAGGGTTAGGGTTAGGGTGAGGGTGAGGGTGAGGTTTAGGGTTAGAGTTAGGGTTAGGGTGAAGCTTAGGGTTAGGGTTAGGGTGAGAGTTAGGGGGAGGGTAAGGATTATTGTTATGGTTAGGGATAGGATTAGGGTTAGGATTAAGTTGAGGGTCAGTGTGTTTGTTAGGGTTAGGTCTAGGGTTAGGCTTAGGTTTAGGCTGAGGTTGAAGGTGATGGTTAGGGTTAGGGTTAGGGTTAGGGATAGGGGGAGGGTTAGGATTAGGGTTAGGTTTAGGATTAGGGTTTCAGCAAGCGCTAGGGTGAGGGTGAGGCTTAGGGTGAGAGTTAGGGTGAGGTTTATGGTTAGGGTTAGGCTTAGGGTGAGGGTGAGCGATATGGTTATGGTTAGGGTTAGGCTTAAGGTTAGACTGAGGGTGAGGGTGGTGGTGAGGTTTAGGTTTAGGGTGAGTGTGAGGGTTACGGTTAGGTTGATAGTTAGAGTTAGAGTTAGGGTTAGGGTGAAGGTTAAGTTTAGGGTTAGGGTGAGGGTAAGGATGAGGATTAGGGTTAGGATTAGGGTTAGGTTGAGGGCTAGGGTGAGTTTGAGGGTTAGGGTTAGTGTTAAATTAAGGATTAGGGTTAGGGTTAGGGTTCCGGTGAGGATTAGGTTGAGGGTTAGGGTTACAGTGAGGGTGAGGATTAGGGTTAGGGTGAGGGTTAGGATTAGGATTAGGGTTAGCTTGAGTGTGAGTATTAACATTAGGATTAGGGTTAGGGTTAGGATTAGTGTTATTTTTAGGGTTAGTGTTACGGTTATTGTGAGGGTGAGGGTGAGGGTGAGGGTTAGGTTTAGGGTTAGGTTGAGGTTTAGGGTTAGGGATTAGGATTAGGGTTAGGGTAAGGGTGAGGTTTGGGGTTAGATTTAGGGTTAGTTGGAGGGTTAGGTCGAGGGTGAGCCTTAGGTTTAGTTTTAGGATTAAGGTTAGGGTGAGCGTTAGGTTGAGGTTTAGGGTTACGGTTAGGGTTAGGGTTAGGATCAGGGTGAGGGTGAGGGTGAGTGTGAGGGTTAGGGTTAGGCTTAGGCTTAGGCTTAGGGTTAGGATGAGGGTGAGGGTGGGTGTGAGGTTTAGGTTTAGGATGATGTTTAGAGTTAGGGTTAGAGTGAGGGTTAGGATTAGGATTAGGGTTAGGGTTAGGGCTAGGGTGAGGGTGAGGTTTAGGGTAAGGGTTATGCTTAGGCTTAGGGTTAGGCTGAGCTTGAGGTTTAGGGTGAGGTTTAGGGTTAGGATGATTGTTAGGTTCACAGTTAGGGTGAGTGTTAGGATGAGGTTTAGGGTTAGAGTGAGTGTTAGGATGAGGTTTAAGGTTAGGGTGAAGGTTAGACTTAGGTTATGGTGAGGGTGAGGTTTAGGGGTACAGTTAGGGTTAGTATGAGGGTTAGGGTTAGGGTGCAGGTTAGCCTGGGAGTGATGGAACGTGTAAAGCTGAGGTTTAGGCTGAGGGTGAGGGTTCAAGTAAGGGTGAGGGTTAGGGTTAGGGTGAGGGTGAGTGTTAACATTAGGGTGAGAGTGAGGGTTAGATTGAGGATTCGCTTTAGGTTTAGTGTGAGGTTTAGGGTAAGGATGATTGTTAGGGTTAGGGTGAAGGCTAGGGTGAGTGTGAGGGTTAGGGTTAGTGTTAGGGTGAGGGTAAATTTTAGGGTGAGGTTAAGGTTAGGGTGAGGGTTATGGTTAGAGTGAGTGTTAGGTTTAGGGTTAGGTGTATTGTTAGGTTTCAGGGTAGGGTTACTGTTACTGTGAGGGTGAGCGTGAGGATTAGTTTAGGGTTAGGATGAGGTTTTGGTTTAGGGTTAGGGTTAGAGTTAGGGTTAGGGTGAGGGTTAGGGCTAGGGTTAGGCTTAGGTTTAGGCTTAGGCTTAGGCCAAGCATGAGGGTGAGTGTTCCGCTTTGGGTCCGGGTGACGGTTAGGGTTAGGTTGAGATTTAGGTTGAGGTTTAGGGTTAGGATAAGTTTAAGGGTGAGGGCTAGGCTGAGGGTTAGGGTGAGGGTTAGGGTTAGGGATAGGGTTAGGTTTAGGATTAGGGTTAGGGTAAGTGTGAGGGTTAGCATTAGTGTTAGGGTTAGGCTTAGACTTAGGATGAGGTTTAGGGTTAGGGTTTGGGTTAGGATGAGTTTGAGGCTGAGGATTAGGGTTAGGTTTAGGGTTAGGTTTAGGGGTATTGTTAGTGTTAGGGTTAGGGTTAGGGTTAGGGTGAGGGTGAGGTTTAGATATAGGGTTAGTGGGAGGGATAGGTTGAGGGTTAGGATTAGGGGTAGTGTTAGGTTTAGGTTGAGGGTGAGGGTTAGGTTGAGGTTTAAGGGTAGTGTTAGGGTTAGGGTCAGTGTGAGGGATAGTGTTAGTGTTAGGGTTAGTGTTAGGGTGAGGGTAAGTGTTAGGGTGAGGTTATGGGTTAGGGTGACGGTTATGGTTAGAGTGAGGGTTAGGGTTAGGGTTAGGGTTATTGTTAGGTTTATGTTTAGGTTTACGGTTAGGGTGAGGGTGAGGGTGAGGGTTAGGGTTAGGGTTAGGTTGAGGTTTAGGGTTTGGGGTAGGGTTAGATTTAGGGTTAGGGTGAGAGTGAGGTTTAGGGTTAGGGTGATGCTTAGGGTTAGGGTTACGGTCAGAGTTAGGGGAGGGTAAGGGTTAATGTTAGGGTTAGGGATAGGATTATGTTTAGGGTTAAGGTGAGTGTCATTGTGTTTGTTAGGGTTAGGTCTAGATTTAGGCTTAGATTTAGGCTGAGGGTGAGGGTGACGTTTTAGGGTTAGGGTTAGGATTAGGGTTGGGGGAGGGATAGGATTAGGGTTAGGGTTAGGATTAGGGTTTCAGCAAGCGCTAGCGTGAGGGTGAGGCTTAGGGTTAGAGTTAGGGTGAGGTTTATGGTTAGGGTTAGGGTTAGGGTGAGGGTGAGGTTTAGGGTTGGAGTTAGGGTTAGGGTGAGGCTGAGGGTGAGGGTTAGGGTTAGGGTTAGTGTTAGGTTTAGGTTTAGGGATAGGATGAGGGTTAGGGTGAGGGTTAGGGTTAGGTTTAGGGTTAGGGTTAGGCTAAGGGTGAGGATGAGGGTGAGGGTTAGGTTGAGGAATAGGGTTAGGGTTAGGGTGAGGGCTAGGGTTGGGTGAGGGTTAGGGATAGGGTTACCGTGAGGTTTACGGTTACGGTGATGGTTAGGGTTAGTGTGAGGGTTAGTGTTAGGGTTAGGGTTATTGTTAGGGTTAGGGTAAGTGTTAGGGTGAGGGTTAGGTTTAGGGTGAGGGTTATGGATAGGGTGAGGGTTAGGGTTATGGTTAAGGATATTGTTAGGGTTAGGGTTAGGGTTAAGGTGAGGGTGAGGGTGAGGGTTACAGTTAGGTTTAGGATGAGGTTTAGGTTTAGGGTTTGGGATAGAATTAGGGTTAGGGTGACAGTGAGGTTTAGGGTTAGAGTTAGGGTTTGTGATAGGGTTAGGGTTAGGTTGAGGGTTACGGTTTGTCTTAGGCTTAGGCTTAGGCTTAGGCTTAGGCTGAGCATGAGGGTGAAGGTTAGGGTTAGGGTGATGATTCTGTTTAGGATTAGTGTTATTGTTAGTGTTAGGGTTAGAGTTATGGTGAGGGCGCAGGTGCAGGTGAAGTTTAGGGTTAGGCTTAGGGTGGGGTTTACGGTTAGGGTTAGGATTAGGGTTAGGTTGAGAGTGAGGTTTAGGTTTAGATTTAGGTTTAGTGTTAAGGTGAAGTTTAGTGTTAGAGTTAGGGTTAGGGTGAGGCTGAGGGTGAGGGTTAGGTTTAGGATTAATGTTAGGGTTAGGCTTAAGGGGAGGGTTAGGTTGAGGGTGAGGGTTGGGGTTAGGGTTAGGAGTAGGATTAGGGTTAGTGTTAGGGTGAGTGTGAGGGTTAGGGTTAGGGTTAGGGATAGGCTTAGGGTTAGGCTGAGGTTGAGGGTTAGGGTTAGGGTTAGTGTGAGGTATAGAGTTAGGGTTAGGGTGAGTGTTAGGTTTAGGTTTAGGGTTAGGCTGAGGATTAGGCTGAGGATGAGGGTGTGTTTTAGGGTTAGGATGAGGGTTAGGGGAGGGTAAGGGTTTGTGTTAGGGTTAGGTATAGGATTAGGTTTAGGATTAGGGTGAGGGTCATTGTGTTTGTTAGGGTTAGGTCTAGAGTTAGGCTTAGGTTTAGGCTGAGGGTGAGGGTGATGGTTATTGTTAGGGTTAGGGTTATTTTTAGGATTAGGGTAAGTGTTAGGGTGAGGGTTAGGTTTAGGGTGAGTGTTATGGTTATGGTGAGGTTTAGGGTTATGGTTAAGGTTATTGTTAGGGTTAGGGTTACGGTTAAGTTGAGGGTGAGGGTGAGGGTTACGGTTAGGGTTAGGATGAGGTTTAGGTTTAGGGTTAGGGATAGAATTAGGGTTATGCTGACAGTGAAGTTTAGGTTTAGTGTTAGGGTTTGTGATAGGGTTAGGTTTACGGTGAGGTTTAGGGTTAGGGTTAGGCTTAGGCTTAGGCTTAGGCCGAGCATGAGGGTGACGTTTTGGGTTAGATTGTTGGTTCTGTTTAGAATTAGTGTTATTGTTAGTGTTAGGGTTAGAGTTACGGTGAGGGTTAGCGTTAGGGTGCCATTTAGGGTTAGGGTTAGGGTTAGGGTTAGGGTGAGGGTGAGGTTTACGATTAGAGTTAGGGCTAGGGTGAGGCTGAAATTGAGGGTTACGTTTAGGGTTAGTGTTAGAGTTAGGGTTAGTGTGAGGGTTATGTTGGGGGAGAGGGTTAGGCTTAAGGTTAGGATTAGGATTAGCATATAGGTTAGGGTGAGTGTGAGGGTTAGGGTTAGGGTTAGGGTTAGGGTTAGGCTTAGGGTGAGGTTGAGAGTGAGGGTTAGGATTAGGTATACGTTGATTGAGGGTGACGGTGAGGGTTAGGTTTAGTGTTAGGGTGAGGGTTAGATGAGGGTTACGGTTAGGATTAGGGTGAGGGTGAGGTTTAGGTTTAGGGTTAGGGTGAGGTTTAGGGTTAGGTTTAGTGTTAGGGTTAGGGTGAGTGTAAGGTTTAGGGTTAGAATTAGGGTTAGGGTGAAGCTGAGTTTGAGGTTTAGGTTTAGTGTTAGATTTAGGGTTAGGGTGAGGTTTAGTTTGAGTGTGAGGGTTAGGCTTAGGGTTAGGATTAGGTTTAGGATAAGGTTTAGGGTGAGTGTGAGCGATAATGTTAGGGTTCGGTTTAGGCTTAGGGTTAGATTGAGGGTGAGGGTGGGGGTGATGGTTAGGTTTACGTTGAGTGTGAGGCTTAGGGTTAGGTTGAGGGTTAGGGTTAGGGTTACGGTGAGCGTGAGGGTTAGGGTTAAGTTGAGAATTAGGGTTAGAGTTAGGGTTAGGGTGAGGGCTAAGGTTAGGGTTAGGGTGAGGGTAAGGATGAGGATTAGGGTTAGGATTAGGGTTAGGGTGAGGGCTAGGGTGAGGTTGAATGTTAGGGTTAGTGTTCGATTATGATTTAGGGTTAGGGTTAGGGTTAGGGTGAATATTAGGTTGAGGGTTAAGGTTACAGTGAAGGTGAGGATTAGGGTTAGGGTGAGGGTTAGGGTTAGGCTTAGGCTTAGGCTTAGGCTTAGGCTTAGGCCGAGCATGAGGGTGAGGGTTCGTGTTCGGGTCCGGGTGACGGTTAGAATTAGGTTGAGAGTTACGTTGAGGTTTAGGGGTAGGATAAATTTAAGGGTGAGGGCTAGGCTGAGGGTTAGGGTGAGGGTTAGGGTTAGGGATATGGTTAGGTTTAGGATTAGGGTTAGGGTGAGTGTGAGGGTTAGGATTAGGGTTAGGGTTAGGCTTAGAGTTAGGATGAGGTTTAGGGTTTGGGTTTGGGTTAGGGTGAGGTTGAGGCTGAGGATTAGGGTTAGGTTTAGGGTTAGGTTTAGGGGTAGTGTTAGTTTTAGGGTTAGGGTTAAAGTTAGGGTGAGGGTTAGGTTTAGATATAGGGTTAAGGGGAGGGAGAGGGTGAGGGTTAGGGTTAGGGGTAGTGTTAGGTTTAGGTTGAGGGTGAGGGTTAGGTTGAGGTTTAAGATTAGGTTTAGGTTTAGGGTCAGTGTGAGGGATAGTGTTAATGTTAGGGTTAATGTTAGGGTGAGGGTAATTGTTAGGGTGAGGTTTGGGATGGGATGACGGTTATGGTTAGGGTGAGGGTTAGGGTTAGGGTTAGGGTTATTGTTGGGTTTAGGTTTAGGGTTACGGTTACAGTGAGGGTGAGGGTGAGGGTTAGGGTTAGGGTTAGGTTGAGGTTTAGGGTTTGGGTTAGGGTTAGATTTAGGGTTAGGGTGAGGGTGAGGTTTAGGGTTAGGGTGATGCTTAGGGTTAGGTTTAGGGTCAGAGTTAGGGGAGGGTAAGGGTTAGTTTTTGGGTTAGGGATAGGATTAGGTTTAGGGTTAAGGTGAGGGTCAGTGTGTTTGTTAGGGTTATGTCTAGATTTAGGCTTAGTTTTAGGCTGAGGGTGAGGGTGATGGTTAGGGTTAGGGTTAGGGTTAGGGTGAGGGTTAGGATTAGGGTTAGGGTTAGGATTAGGGTTTCAGCAAGCGCTAGGGTGAGGGTGAGGCTTAGGGTTCGAGTTAGGGTCATGTTTATGGTTAGGGTTAGGGTTAGGGTGAGGGTGAGTTTAAGGGTTAGAGTTAGGGTTAGCGTGAGGCTGAGGGTGAGGGTTAGGGTTAGGGGTAGTGTAAGGTTTAGGATGAGGGTTAAGGTGAGGGTTAGGCTGAGGGTTATGTTTAGGGTTAGGGTTAGGCTGGGGGTGAGGATGAGGGTGAGGGTTAGTGTGAGGATTAGGTTTAGGGTTAGGGTGAGGGCTAGGGTTGGGTGAGGGTTAGGGATGGGGTTAGCGTGAGGTTTAGGGTTATGGTGATGGTTAGGTTTAGTGTGAGGGTTAGTGTTAGGGTTAGGTTTATTGTTAGGTTTAGGGTAAGTGTTAGGGTGAGGTTTAGGTTTAGGGTGAGGGTTATGGTTATGGTTATGGTGAGGGTTTGGATTATGGTTAAGGTTATTGTTAGGGTTAGGGTTACGGTTAAGGTGAGGGTTAGGGTGAGGGTTACGGTTAGGGTTAGGATGAGGTTTAGGTTTAGGGTTAAGGATTGAATTAGCGTTAGAGTGACAGTGAGGTTTAGGGTTAGAGTTAGGGTTTGTGATAGGTTTAGGTTTAGGGTGAGTGTTAGGGTTAGGCTTAGGCTTAGGCTTAGGCTTAGGCTTGGGCTGAGCATTAGGGTGAGCGTTAGGGTTAGGGCGATGGTTCTGTTTAGGATTAGTGTTATTGTTAGTGTTAGGGTTAGAGTTACGGTGAGAGTGAGGGTGCAGGTGAGGGTTAGGGTTAGGGTTAGGGTGGGTTTTACTGTTAGTGTTAGGGTTAGGGTTAGGTTGAGGGTGAGGTTTAGGGTTAGATTTAGGGTTAGTGTTAGGATAAGTTTTAGTGTTAGAGTTTGGGTTTGGGTGAAGCGGAGGGTGAGGGTTAGGGTTAGGATTAATGTTAGGGTTAGGCTTATGGTGAGGGTTAGGTTGACGGGGAGGGTTAGGTTTAGGTTTAGGAGTAGGATTAGGGTTAGGATTAGGGTGAGTGTGAGGGTTAGGGTTAGGGTTAGGGATAGGCTTAGGATTAGGCTGAGGTTGAGGGTTTGGATTAGGGTTAGGCTTAAGATTAGGCTGAGGGTGAGGGTGTGGGTTAGGTTTAGGATGAGGGTTACGGTTAGGGTTTGGGTTAGGGTGAGGTTGAGGCTGAGGATTAGGTTTAGGTTTAGGGTTAGGTTTAGGGGTAGTGTTAGTGTTAGTGTTAGGTTTATTGTTAGGGTGAGGGTGAGGTTTAGATATAGGGTTATGGGGAGGGATAGGGTGAGATTTATTGTTAGGGGTAGTGTTAGGTTTAGGTTGAGGGTGAGGGTTAGCTTGAGGTTTAAGGTTAGGGTTAGGGTTAGGGTCAGTGTGAGGGATAGTGTTAGTTTTATGGTTAGTGTTAAGGTGAGGGTAAGTATTAGGGTGAGGTTTTGGGTTAGGGTGAGGTTGAGGGTTAGGGTTAGGGTTATGTTGAGGTTTAGGGTTTGGGTTAGGGTTAGATTTAAAGTTAGGGTGAGGGTGAGGTTTAGGTTTAGGGTGACGCTTAGGGTTAGGGTTAGGGTGAGAGTTAGGCGAGGGTAAGGGTTAGTGTTAGGTTTAGGGATAGGATTAGGTTGAGGTTTAGGGTGAGGGTCAGTGTGTTTGTTAGGGTTAGGTATAGAGTTAGGCTTAGGTTTAGGCTGAGGGTGAGAGTAATGGTTAGGTTTAGGGTTAGGGTTAGGGGGAGGGTTAGGATTAGGGTTAGGGTTAGGATTAGGGTTAGGGAAAGCGCTAGGGTGAGGGTGAGGCTTAGGGTTAGAGTTAGGGTGAGGTTTATGGTTAGGGTTAGGCTTAGGGTGAGGGTGAGGTTTAGGGTTAGATTTAGGGTTAGGGTGAGGCTGAGGGTGAAGGTTAGGTTTAGGGTTAGTTTGAGGTTTAGCGTTTGGGTTAGGGTTAGATTTAGGGTTAGGTTGAGAGTGATGTTTAGGTTTAGAATTACGTTTAGGGTGACGCTTAGGGTTAGGGTTAGCGTGAGAGTTAGGGGGAGGGTAAGGTTTAGTGTTAGAATTTTGGGATAGGATTAGGATTAGGTTTAGGGTGAGGGTCAGTGTGTTTGTTAGGGTTAGGTCTGGGGTTAGGCTTAGGTTTAGGCTGATGGTGAGGGTGATGGTTAGGGTTAGGTTTAGGGTTTGGTTTTGGGGGAGGATTAATATTAGGGTTAGGGTTAGGATTAGGGATAACCCCAGGGCTAGTGTGAGGGTGAGGTTTAGGGTTAGAGTTAGGGTGAGGTTTATGTTTAGGGTTAGTGTTAGGCTGAGGTTGAGGTTTAGGTTTAGATTTAGGGTTAGGGTGAGGCTGAGGGTGAGGGTTAGGATTAGGGTTAGTGTTAGGTTTAGGTTTAGGGTTAGGGTGAGGGTTAGGGTGATGTTTAGGGTTAGGGTTAGGCTGAGGGTGAGGGTGAGGGTTAGGGTGAGGATGAGGGTTAGGGTTAGGGTGAGGGCTAGGTTTGGGTGAGGTTTAGGTATAGGTTAGTGTGAGGTATAGGGTTAGGGTGATGGTTAGGGTTAGTGTGAGTGTTAGTGTTAGGTTTAGGGTTATTGTTAGGGTTAGGGTAAGTGTTAGGGTGAGGGTTAGCTTTAGGGTGAGTGTTACGGTTAGGGTGAGGTTTAGAGTTATGGTTAAGGTTGTTGTTAGGGTTAGGGTTAGGCTTACGGTTACGGTGTGGGTGAGGGTGCGTGTTACGATTAGGGTTAGGATGAGGTTTAGGTTTTAGGGTTAGGGTTAGATTTAGGGTTAGGGTGAGGGTTAGGGTTAGGGTTAGGCTTAGCCTTAGGCTGACCATGAGTGTGAGGGAGAGGGTGAGGGTTCCGGTGAGGTTTAGGGTTAGGATTAGGGTCATGTTTAGAGTTAGGTTGAGGTTTAGGCTTAGGATAAGTTTAAGGGTGAGGGCTAAGCTGAGGCTTAGGGTGACGGTTAGGGTTATGGATAGTATTAGGTTTAGGAATAGGGTTAGGGTTAGGGTGAGTGTGAGGATTAGGATTAGGGTTAGGGTTAGGCTTAGAGTTATGATGAGGCTTACTGTTTGGGTTAGGGTGAGGTTGAGGCTGAGGCTCAGGGTTAGGTTTAGGGTTAGGTTTAGGGTTAGTGGTAGGGTTAGTTTTAGGGTTAGGTTAGGGTGAGAGTAAGGTTGAGGTTTTGATATAGGGTTAGGGGGAGGGTTAAGGTGAGGATTAGGGTTAGGGGTAGTGTTAGGTTTAGGTTGAGGGTGAGGGTTCGGTTGAGTTTGAGGATTTTGTTTGGGTTAGGGTCAGTGTGAGGGTTAGTGTTAGTGTTAGATTTAGTGTTAGGTTGAGGGTAAGTGTTAAGGTGAGGTTATGGGTTAGGGTGATGGTTATGGTTAGGGTGAAGGTAAGGGTTAGGGTTTTGGTTATTGTTAGGTTTAGGTTTAGGGTTACGGTTAAGGTGAGGGTAAGGGTGATGGTGAGGGTTAGGGTTAGGTTGAGGTTTAGGGTGTGGCTTAGGTGTATAGTTAGGGTTAGTGTGAGCGTGAGGTTTAGGGTTAGAGTTAGAGTTAGGGTTAGGGTTAGGGTTAGGGTTAGGGTGAGAGTTAGGGGGAGAGTAAGGGTTAGTGTTAGGGTTAGCGTTAGGGTGAGGGTGAGTTTGTTTGTTAGTGTTAGGTCTAGGGTTAGGCTTAGATTTAGGCTGAGGGTGAGGGTGATGGTTAGGGTTAGGGTTAGGGTTAGTGTTAGGGGGAGGGTTCGGATGAGGGATAGGTTTAGGATTAGTGTTAGGGCAAGGGCCCTGGTGAGGGTGAGGTTTAGGGTTAGAGTTAGGGTGAGGTTTATGGTTAGGGTTAGGATTAGGGTGAGGGTGAGGCTTAGGGTTAGAGTTAGGGTTAGGTTGAGGCTGAGGTTGAAGGATAGGTTTAGGGTTAGTGTTAGGTTTAGGGTTAGGGTTAGGGTGAGGGTTAGGGTTAGGATTAGGGTTAGGGTTAGGGTGAGGGTGAGGTTTACGGTTAGATTTAGGGTTAGGGTGAAGCTGAGGTTGAGTGTTAGTTTTCCAGTTAATGTTAGGTTTTAGGTTAGTGTAAGTGTCAGTGTTAGAGTGAGGGTAAGGGTGAGGGTTAAGGTTAGGGTGAGGGTTAGGGTTAAGGTTAGGGGGAGGGTTAGGATGAGGGTTAGGATTAGGATTAGGGTTAGGGTTAGGGTGCGGGCTAGGGTGAGGGTGAGGTTTAAGGTTAAGGTTAGGGTGAGGTTTAGGGTTAGGGTTAGAGTTAGGGTTAGGGTGAGGCTGAAGTTTAGAATTAGAGTTAGGGTTAAGGTGAGGCTGAGGGTGAGGGTTAGGGTTAGGTTTAGGATAAGGATTAGGGTAAGGGTTAGGGTGAGTGTGAGGGTTTAGGGTTAGGGTTAGGGTTAGGGTTAGGGTTACACTGAGGGTGAGGGTGAGGTTTAGGGTTAGGATTAGGGTTAAGTTGAGGTTGAGTGTGTATGTTAGTGTTAGGGTTAGGGTTAGGCTTCAAGTTAGGCTGAGGGTGAGGGTGAGGGTGAGGATTAGGGTTTGGGTGAGGGTTAGGGTAAGGGTTTGGGGGAGGGTTAGCATGAGGGTTAGTGTTAGGATTAAGGTTAGGGAGAGGGCTAGGGTGAGCGTGAGGTTTAGGTTGAGGGTCAGGGTGAGGTTTAGTGTTAGAGTTAGTGTTAGGGTGAGGCTGAGGGTGAGGGTTAGGGTTAGGATTAATGTTAAGCTTAGGCTTAAGGTGAGGGTTAGGTTGAGGCTGAGAGTTAGGATTAGGGTTAGGAGTAGGATTAAGGTTAGGGTGAGGGTGAGTGTGAGGGTTAGGCATAGGTTTAGGGATAGGCTTAGTGTTAGTCTGAGGTTGAGGGTGAGGGTTAGGGTTAGGGTGAGGTTTAGGTTTAGGGTTACGTTGAGTGTGAGGGTGAGAATTAGGGTTAGGCTTAGGATTAGATTGAGGGTGAGGGTGTGGGTTAGTGTTAGGGTTAGGTTTAGGGTTATGTCGAGGGTTAAGATGAGGGTTAGGGTTAGGGTGAGGTTTACGGTGAGGGTGAGTTTGTGTGTTAGGGTTAGGTTTAGTGTTAGGCTTAGGGTTAGTCTGAGGGTGAGGTTTAGGCTGAGGGTTAGTGTTAGGATGAGGGTTAGGGTAAGGGTTAGGGGGAGGGTTAGGAAAAGGGATAGGGTTAGGTTTAGGGTTGGGTGAGGCTAGAGTGAGGATGAGGTTTAGGGTTAGGTTTAGCTTGATCATTAGGATTATGGTAAAGGTGAGAGTTAGTGTTTGGGTTAAGTTTAGGGTTAGGTTGAGGGTTAGGGTAAGGGTTATGGTGAGGGTGAGTGTTAGGGTTAGGTTGAGGGTGAGGGATCGGATTAGGGTTAGGGTGAGGGTGAGGGTTATGGTTAGTTGTAGGTTGAGTGTGAGCGCTAGGGTGAGGGTGAGGTTTAGGGTTAGGGGTAGGGTTAGTGTTAGGGTGATGGTGAAGTTTAGGGTTAGAGTTAGGGGTAGGATGAGGCTGAGGTCGAGGGTTAGGGTTGGGGTTAGTGTGACATTTAGGGCTAGGGTGAGGGTTAGGTTGAGGGTGAGGGTTAGGCTTAGGGTTAGGGTTAGGTTTAGGGTAAGGGTTGGGGTGAGTGTGAGCGTTAGGGCTAGGGTTAGGTTTTGGCTTAGGGTTAGGCTGAGGGTGAGGATGAGGGTTAGGGTTAGTGTTAGATTAAGTTTTAGGGTTAGGGTTAGGGTTAGGGTGAGAGTTAAGGTTCAGTTATGTTTATGGTTAGGGTGAGGCTTAGGGTTAGGTTTAAGGTGAGCATGAGGTTTAGGGTTACGTTGAGGATTAGGGTTAGGGTTAGGGCTAGGGTGAGGGTTAAGGTTAGGGTTAGGGTGAGGGTAAGGATGAGGTTTAGGGTTAGGATTAGGGTTAGGGTGAGGGCTAGGGTGAGGTTGAGGGTTAGGGTTAGTGTTAGATTAAGGTTTAGGGTTAGGGTGAGAGTTAGGTTGAGGGTTAGTGTTATGGTGAGGGTGATGATTAGGGTTAGGGTGAGGGTTTGGTTTAGGATTAGGGTTAGTGTGAGGATGAGTGTTAGGATTAGGGTGAGGGTTAGGTTTCGGTTTAGGATTAGTGTTATTGTTAGTGTTAGTGTTAGAGTTATGGTGAGTGTGAGGGTGAGGGTGAGGGTTAGGGTTAGGGTGAGCTTTAGGGTGAGGGTTAGGATTAGGGTGAGGTTAAGGGTGAGGGTTAGGGTTAGGATGAGGGTTAGGGTTATGGTTAGGGTGAGAGTTAGGGTTTGATTATGTTTAGGGATAAGGTGAGGATTATGGTTAGATTTATGGTGAGCATGAGTTTTAGGGTTACGATGAGGATTAGGCTTAGGGTTAGGGCTACGGTGAGGTTTAAGGTTAGGGTTAGGGTGAGGGTAAGGATGAGGATTAGGGTTAGGATTAGGGTTAGGGTGAGGATGAGGGTTATGGTGAGAATGAGGATTAGGGTTAGGGTGAGGGTTAGGGTTAGGATTAGGCTTAGCATGAGAGTGAGTGTTAGGATTAGGGTTAGGGTTTGGGTTAGGTTTAGGGTTAGGATTAGTGTTATTGTTAGGGTTAGGCTTAGATTTGTGATGAGGGTGAGGGTGAGGGTGAGGGTTAGGGATAGGGATAGGGTGAGGTTTAGGGTTAGGGTTAGGATTAGGGTTTGGGTGAGGGTGAGATTTAGGGTTAGATTTAGGGTTATTTGGAGGGTTAGGTCGAGGGTTAGGGTTTTAGGGTTAAGGTTAGGGAGAGGTTTAGTTTGAGGTTTAGTGTTATTTTTAGGGTTAGGGTTAGGATTAAGGTGAGGGTGAGGGTGAGTGTGAGGGTTAGGGTTAGGTTTAGGCTTAGGCTAGGGTTAGGCTGAGTGTGAGGGTGGGGGTGAAGATTAGGTTTAGGGTGATTGTTAGGGTTAGGGCTAGGATGAGTGTCAAGATGAGGGTTAGGATTACGATTAGGGTTAGGTTGAGGTCTAGGGTTAGGGTGAGGGTCAGGTTAAGGGTTAGGCTTAGGCTTAGGGTTAGGCTGAGGGTGAGGTTGAGGGTCAGGTTTAGGGTTAGGGTGATTGTTAGGTTTACGGTTGGGTGAGGGTTGGAATGAAGGTTAGGGTTAGGGTGACGGTTAGGGTGATGGTGATATGGGAAAAGGTGATGTTTAGGTTGAGGTTGAGGGTTAAGGTAAGGGTGAGGGTTAGGTTAAAGTTTGGGGTTAGGGTAAGGGTTAGGGTTAGGGTTAGGGTGAGGGTTAGATTTGGGATTAGGATTAGGGTTAGTGTGAGATTTAGGGTGAGGATGAAGTTTAGGGTTAGGGTGAGGGTGATGGTTAGAATTAGGGTTAGGGTGAGGGCTAGGGTCAGGGTGAGGATTAGGGTTATGTATAGGGTTAGGGTGAGGTTTAGGATTAGGGTGAGCTTTATTGTTAGGGTTAGGGTTAGCTTTAGTGTTAGGGTGAGGGTATGTGTAAGGGTGAGGGTTAGGGTTAGGGTGTGGGTTATGGTTCATGTGAGGGTTAGGGTTAGGTTTACGGTTATTGTTACCTTTAGGGTTAGGGTTACGGTTATGGTGAGGGTGAGGGTTAGTGTTAGGGTTTGGGTCAGGTTTAGTATTAGGGTTAGTGTTAGAGTTAGGGTTATGTTGAGGTTGAAGTTTAGGGGTAGAGTTAGGGTTAGGGTAAAGGTAGGTTTAGGGTGTGCATTAGCGTGGGGGTGACAGTAAGGGTAAAGGCGAGGGTTAGGCTGAGGGTGAGGGTTACGGTTATGTTGAGGGTTAGGGTTAGGGTGAGGCTTAGTGTTAGCTTTAGAGTCAGGTTGAGGATTAGATTGAGGATTAGTGTTAGAGTTAGTGTGAGGTTTAGGGTGAGGATGAGGGTTAGGGTTAGGATGAAGGCTAGGGTGAGGGTGAGGGTTGGGATTAGTGTTAGGCTGAGGTTTATGGTTCGTGTGATGTTTAGGGTGAGTGTGAGTGTTAGGGTTAGGGTGAGGTTTAGGGTTATGGTTAGGGTTAGACTTAGTTAGGGTGAGGTTGAGGATTAGAGTTAGATTTAGGGTTAGTTTTAGTGTGAGGTTAGTGTTAGCATTAGGGTTAGTGATATGGTGAGCGTAAGTCTTAACTTGAGGTTTTGGGTCAGGGTGATGGTTATGGTTATTGTGAGCGTTAGGATTAGGGTTAGGGTTATTGTTAGGGTTTGGTTTAAGGTTATGGTTATGGTGCGTGTGTGGATGAGGGTTAGGGTTAGTGTTAGGGTGAGGGTGAGGTTTAGGGTTACAGTTAGGGTTAGGGTGAGGATTGGGATTAAGGTTAGGCTTAGGCTTAGGCCGAGCATGAGGGTGAGTGTTAGGGTTCGTGTTTGGGTGAGGGTTAGGGTTAGTTTAGGATTAGCGTGAATGTTAGTATGAGGTTTACGGTTAGGATAAGTGTAATGGTGAGGGCTAGGCTGAGGGTTAGAGTGAGGGTTAGGGTTAGGGATAGGGTGAGGTTTAGGATTAGAGTTAGGGTGATGGTGAGTTTGAGGGTTAGGATTAGGGTTAGGGTTAGGATTAGAGTTAGGATGAGGGTTAGGGTTTGGGTTAGGGTGAGGGTGAGTCTGAGGATTAGGGTTAGGTTTCTGGTTAGGTTTAGGGTTAGTGTTAGTGTTAGGGTTAGGGTTAGGGTTACAGTGAGGTTTGGGGTTAGGTTTAGGGTTAGGCTTAGAGTTAGGGTGAGGGTTAGGATGAGGATTAGGTTTACGATTAAGGTTAGGGTGAGGGCTAGGGTGAAGGTGAGGATTAGGGTTAGTGATAGGGTAACGTTTAGGGTTAGGGTTAGGGTTAGGGTGAGTGTTAGGATGAGCGTTAGGTTTACCATGAGGGTGAGGGTTAGGGTTAGGATGACGTTTAGGGTTTGGATTAGGGTTTGGGTGAGGTTGAGTTTTAGCATTAGGGTTAGGGTTAGGGTTAGGGTTAGATTTAGGGTTAGGATTACTGTTATTTTTTGGGTTAGGGTTAGAGTTATGTTGAGAGTGATGGTGAGGGTGAGGATTAGGGTTAGAGTTAGGGTTAGGTTTAGGGTTAGGGTTAGTGTTAGGGTGAGGGTGCGGTTTATGGTTAGATTTAGGTTTAGTTGGAGGGTTGGGTCTAGGGTTAGGATTAGGGTAAGTGTTAGGGTTAAGGTTAGTTTCAGGGTTAGATGGAGGTTTAGGGTTAGGGTTAGTGTGAATTTTAGGGTGAGGATGAGGGTTAGGGTTAGGGTGAGGTTTATGTGTAGGGTGATGCTTAGGGATAGTGTGAGGTTTAGTGTTAGGGTTAGGATTCATGTTAGGGTGAGGGTAAGTGTTAGGGTGAGGGTTAGGGTTAGGGTGAGGATTATAGTTATGGTGAGGCTAAGGGTTAGGTTTAGGGTTATTGTTAGCGTTACTGTTAGGGTTAAGGTTATGGTGAGGGTGAGGGTGACGGTTAGGATTAGGGCTAGGATGAGGTTTAGGGTTAGGGTTAGGGTTAGGTTTAGAGTTAGCGTGAGGTTTAGTGTTAGAGTTAGGTTTAGGGTGAGGCTGAGGGTGATGGTTAGGGTTAGGATTAATGTTAAGGTTAGGGTTAAGGTCAGGGTTAGGTTGAGGGTGAGGGTTAGGGTTAGGGTTAGTAGTAGGATTAGGGTTTGTGTTAGGGTGAGTGTGAGGGTTAGGGTTAGGATTAGGGATAGGCTTAGGGTTAGGCTGAGGTTGAGGGTGAGGGTTAGGGTTAGGTTGAGGTTTAGGGTTAGGTTTAGGGTGTGTGTGAGGGTTAGGGTTAGGCTCAGGATTAGGATTAGCCTGAGGGTGAGGGTGTGAGTTAGGGTTAGGATTAGTGTTAGGGTGATGTTTAGGGTTTTGGTTAGGGTTTGGGTGAGGTTGAGGTTTAGGTTTAGAGTTAGGGTTAAGGTGAGGTTTAGGTTCAGGGTTAGGGTAAGTGTTACTTGTAGGTTTAGGGTTAGAGTGAGAGTCAGGGGGAGGGTTAGGGTTAGGGTTAGTGTTAGGGATAGGATTTGGGTTAGAGTGAGGGTGAGTGTGTTTTAGGTTTACGTTTAGGGTTAGGCTTACGGTTAGGCTGAGGGTGAGTTTGAGGTTGACGGTTAGGGTTAGCCAGAGGTTTTTGGATGAGGGTTAGGGTTAGGATTAGAGTTAGAGTAAGGGCTAGGGTGAGTGTGAGGGTGAGGTTTAAGGTTAGGGTTAGGGTTAGGGGGAGGTTTAGTGTTAGGGTTAGGGTTAGAGTTACGGTTACGGTGAGGGTGAGGTTTAGGGGTACAGTTAGGGTTAGGGTGCGGGTTAGCTTGGGGGTGACGGTAAGGGTAAAGTTGAGGGTTAGGCTGAGGGTGATGGTTTCGGTAAGGGTTAGGGTTAGGGTTAGGGTGAGGGTTAGTGTTAGCTTTAGGGTGAGGGTGAGGGTTAGATTGAGGATTAGTGTTAGGGTTAGTGTGAGGTTTAGGGTGAGGATGAGTGTTAGGCTTAGGGTGCGGGCTAGGAAGAGGGCGAGGTTTAGGGTTAGTTTTAGGGTGAGGTTTAGTGTTAGGGTGATGGTTAGGATTAGTGTGAGGGTTAGTGTTAGGGTTAGAGTTAGTGTTAGGGTGAACGTAAGTGTTAGGGTGAGGGTGAGGGTTAAGGTGAGTGTTATGGTTAGGGTGAGGGTTAGGATTGTTTTTAGCATTAGGGTTAGGGTTACGGTTATGGTGAGGGTGAGGGTGAGGCTTAGATTTAGGACTAGGATGTGGTTTAGTTATAAGATTAGGGTTAGGGTTAAGGTCAGGATGAGGTTTAGTGTTAGAGTTAGGGTTAGGATGAGGCTGAGGGTGAGAGTTAGGTTTAGGATTAATGTTAGGGTTAGGCTTAAGGTGAGGGTTAGGTTGAGGGTGAGGGTTAGAGTTAGGGTTAGGAGTAGGATTACAGTTAGGGTTTGGGTGTGAGGGTTAGGTTTAGGGTTAGGGATAGGCTTAGGGTTAGGCTGAGGTTGAGGGTGAGGTTTAGGGTAAGGGTGAAGTTTAGGATTAGGGTTAGGAATAGGGTTAGGTTTAGGGTTAGGGTGAGTGTGAGGGTTAGGGTTAAGTTTAGGGTTAGGCTTAGGGTTAGGCTGAGGATGAGGGTGAGGGTGAGGGTTAGGTTTAGGGTGAGGGTTAGGGTTAGGTTTATGGGGAGGTTTAGGATGAGGGTTAGGTTTAGTATTAGTGTTAGAGGTTGAGGTTTACGGTTAGGGTCAGGGTGAACTTTAGGGTTAAATTAAGTTTAGGGTTCTGGTGAGTGTGAGGTATAGGGTTAAAGTTAGGGTTAAGCTGAGGCAGAGTGTGAGGCTTAGCGTTAGGGTTAGGATTAGGATTATGGTAAGGGTTAGGGTGAGTGTGAGGGTTAATGTTCTGGTTAGGGTTAGGCTTAGGGTTACACTGAGGGTGAGAGTGAGGGTTAGGATTAGGATTAGGGTTAAGGTGAGGGTGAGTGATTGTGTTAGGTTAGGTTTAGGTTTAGGTTAAGGGTTAGGCTAAGGATGAGGTTGAAGTTGAGGGTTAGGGTTAGGGTATGGTTTAGGGTAAGGGTTAGAGGGAGGGTTAGGATGAGGGTTAGGGTTAGGATTAGGGTTAGGGTGATAGTGAGGGTGAGGGTTAGGCTTAGTGTTAGGGTGAGGGTTAGGATGAGGTTTAGGATTAGGGTTAGGGTGAGGGGTAGGGTTAGGGTGAAGGTTAGGGTGAGTGTGAGGATTAGGGTTAGGGTTAGGATTAGGATTAGAGTAAGGATTAGGGTGAGTTTGAGTTTTAGGGTTAGGGTTAGGTTTAGGCTTAGGTTTAGGCTGAGGCTGAGGATGAGGTTGAGGGTTAGGGGTAGGGTTAAGGTGGGGTTTAGGGATAGGGTTAGTGATAAGTTGGGGATTAGTGTGATTGTTAGGGTTAGGGTGAGTATTACGGTTATGGTGAGGGTGAGGGTGAGTGTGATGGTTAGGGTTAGAGGGATAGTTAGGTTTCGTTAAGTTTAGGGGTAGGGTGAGGGTTAGGGTTAGGGTGAGCGTCAGTGTTAGTGTTAGGTTGAGGTTTAGGGTTAGGGTAAGGATGAGGGTTAGTGTTAGGTTTCCTGTGAGGGTTAGGGTGAGGATTAGGGTTACAATTAGGTTTAGGCTGAGGGCTAAGGTGAGCGTGAGGATTAGTGTTTGTTTTAGGGTAAGGTTTAGGGTTAGGGTTGGGGTTAGGTTGAGGGTAAGGATGAGGGTTAGGGTGAGGGTAAGGATGAGGGTTAGGGTTACGGTGAGGGTGAGGGTTAGGGTTAGGGTGAGGTTTACGGTTAGGATTAGGGTTAGGGTGAGGTTGAGTGTTAGCATTAGAGTTAGGGTTAGGGTTACGGTTAGGTTTAGGGTTAGGATTAGTGTTATTGTTAGGGTTAGGGTTAGAGTTATGGTGAGGGTGAGGGTTAGGGTTAGGGTTAGGGTTAGGGCAAGTGTTAGGGTGAGGGTTAGGGTTAGGGTGAGGGTTATGGTTAGGGTGAGGGTTAGGGTTAGCGTTAGAATTATTGTTAGCATTAGGGTTAGGGTTTCCGTTATGGTGTGGGTGAGGGTTAGATTTAGGGATAGGATGAGGTTTGGGGATAGGGTTATGGTTAGGGTTAGGGTCAGGTTGAGGTTTAGTGTTAGAGTTAGGGTTAGGGTGAGTCTGAAGGTGAGGGTTAGGTTTAGGATTAATGTTAGGTTTAGGCTTAAGCGAGGGTTAGGTTGAGGTTCATGGTTAGAGTTAGGGTTAGGAGTAGGATTAGGGTTAGGTTTAGGGTAAGTGTGAAGGTTAGGGTTAGGGTTAGGGATAGGCTTAGGGTTAGGCTGAGGTTGAGGGTAAGAGTTAGGGTTAGGGTTAGGTTTAGTGTGAGTGTGAGGGTTATTGGTAGGATTAGGGTTAGGGTGAGGGTTAGTGACTGTGTTATTGTTAGGTTTAGGGTTAGGCTTAGGGTTAGGCTGAGGGTGAGGGTGAGGGTGAGGGTTAGGTTTAGGATTATGGTTAGGTTGAGGGTTAGGGTTAGGGTAAGTGTGAGAGTTAGGGTTCAGGTTAAGTTTAGGGTTAGGTTGAGGGTTAGGGTAAGGGTTAGGGTGAGGGTAAGGTTTAGGGTTAGGTTGAGGGTTAGGGTTCGGATAAGGGTGAGGGTGAGGTTTAGGTTTAGTGTTAGGTTGAGAGTTAGGATGAGGTTAGATTTAGGGTTAGGGTGAGAATTAGGGTTCGGTTATGTTTAGGGTTAGCGTGAGGGTTAGGTTTAGTGTTAGGGTTCGGTTGAGAGTTAGGGTTAGGTTTAGGGTTAGGGTGAGGGTTAAGGTTAGGGTTAGGTAGAGGTTAAGGATGAGGATTAGGGTTAGGATTAGGGTTAGATTGAGGGCTTGGGTGAGGGTGAGGGTTAGGGTTAGTGTTAGATTAAGGTTTAGGGTTAGGGTTAAGGGTAGTGTGAGTGTTAGTTTGATGGTCAGGGTTACTGTGATGGTGAGGATTAGGGTTAGTGTTAGATTTAGGGCTAGGATTAGTGTTATTGTTAGGGTTAGGGTTAGAGTTACGGTGAGGGTTGAGGTTGAGGGTGAGGGTGAGGGTTGGTGTTAGGGTTAGGGTGAGGTTTAGGGTTAGGGATATTATTAGGATTAGTGTAAGTGTGAGGTTTAGGATTAGATTTAGGGTTAGTTGGAGGGTGAGTTCGAGGCTTAGGGATAGGGTTAGGGTTAGTTTTAGGTTTAAGGATAGGGTGAGGGTTAGGATGAGGTTTAGGGATATGGTTAGGGTTAGGGTTAGGATTAGGGTGAGGGTGAGGGTGACTGTGAGGGTTTTTGTTAGGGTTAGGCTTAGGCTAAGATTTAGGCTGAGGGTGAGGGTGGGGGTGAGGTTTAGGTTTAGGGTGATGGTTAGGGTTAGGGTTAGGGTGAGGTTTAGGATGAGGGTTATGCTTAGGCTTAGGATTAGGCTGAGCATGAGGTTGAGGTTGAGGGTTAGGGTTAGGGTTATTGTTAGGGTTACGGGGAGGGTGAGGGTTAGGTTGAGGGTTAGGGATAGCGTTAGATTTAGTATTAGGGGTATGGTGAGGGTGAGTGTGACAGTTATGGTGGGGGTTAAGCATAGGCTTAGGGTTAGGCTGAGGGTGAGGGTGGGGGTGAGGATTAGGGTTAGGTTGATGGTTTGGGTTATGGTTAGTGTTATTGTTATGGTTAGGCTTAGAGTTACTGTGAGGGGGAGGGTGCAGGTGAGGGTTAGGGTTAGAGTGAGGGTGAGGAATAGGGTTAGAGTTAGCGTTAGGGTGAGGCTGAGGGTGAGGGTTAGGGTTAGGGTTAGTGTTAGAGTTAGGGTTACGGTGAGGGTTAGGGTGAGGTTGAGGATAAGGCTTAGTGTTAGGATTAGGATTAGGGAACTCTTAGGGTGAGTGTGAGGGTTAGGGTTAGGGTTAGGGTTAGGCTTAGGGTTAAGTTTAGGGTGAGGCTGAGGGTGAGTGTTAGGGTGAGGGTGAGATTTAGGCGTAGGGTTACGGTGAGAGTTAGGGTTCGGGTTAAGTTTAGGGCCCAAGTGACGGTTAGGGTTAGGGTTACAGTGAGGTTGAGGGTTACGGTTAGTTTGAAGATTAGGGTTAGGTTTAGGATTAGGGTGAGGGTTACTGTAAGTGTTAGGGTGAGGGTTTGGGTGAGGATTAGGGTTACAGTGAGGGTGAGGGTTAGGGTTAGGGTGAGGTTTAGGGTTAGTATTTGGGTTAGGGTGAGGGTGAGTTTTAGGATTATATTTAGGGTTAGGGGGAGGGTTAGGTGAATGGTTAGTGTTAGGGTTAGTGTTAGGGTTAAGGTTAGGTTGAGGGTTAGGTTGAGGTTTAGGTTTAGGGTTAGGGTTAGCATTAGTGTTAGGGTTGGGCTATGTGAGGGTTAGTGTTAGGGTTAGGGTTAGGGTTATGCTGAGGGTGAAGCTGGGGGTGAGGATTAGGGTTAGGGTGATGGTTAGGGTGAGGGCTAGGGTGAGGGTGAGGGTAAGGGTAAGGGTTAGGCTTAGGCTTAGGTTTAGGCTGAGCATGAGGTTGAGGGTGAGGGTTAGGTTTAGGGTGATGGTTAGGTTTAAGGTTAGGTTGAGGGTTAGGATGAGGTTGAGGGTTAGGGTGAGTATGATGGTAAGGGTAAACCTCACGTTGAGGCTGAGGGTGAGGATTAAGATAAGGGTGAGGGTTAGGATTAGGTTTAGTGTTAGTGTTAGGGTTAGAGTGACGGTTCGATTGAGCATTAGGGTTAGGGTTTTGGTTAGTGTGAGGTTTAGGGTGAGGATGAGGGTTAGGTTTAGGGTACGGGTGAGGGTTAGAATTAGCGTTAGGTTGAGTGCTAGGGTGAGGGTTAGGGATAGGTTAGGTTTATGATTTTTATTAGTTTGAGGTTGAGTGGGAGGGTTAGGGTTAGGGTTAGGGTTAGGCTTAGGGTTAGGGTGAGGGTTAGTGTTAGGGTTTGGGTTAGGGTTAGGTTGAGGCTGAGGCTGAGGGTTATGGTTAGGGTTAGGATTAGGGTTAGGGTTAGTGTTATTGTTAGGGTTAGGGTTAGAGTTACAATGAGGTTGAGGGTGAGGGTTAAGTTAGGGTGAAGTTTAGGGTTAGACTTAGGGTTAGGGGGAGGGTTAGTGTGATGTTTAGGGTTAGAGTTAGTGTTAAGGTGAGGTTGTGGGTTTGGTTGAGGTTTAGGGATAGGCTTAGGGTTAGGATTAGGTTTAGGGTGAGCATGAGTATCAAGGTTAGGTTGAGGGTTAGGCTTAGGCTTAGGGTTAGGCTGAGGGTGAGAATGGGGGTGAGGATGAGGGTTAGGGTGATTGTTAGGGTTAGTGTTATTGTTAGTGTTAGGGTTCGAGTTTCGGTGAAGATGAAAGTACGGGTGAGGGTTAGGGTTAGGGTTAGGGTGGGGTTTAGGGTTAGGTTTAGGGTTAGGGTGAAGGTGAGGGTGAGGTTTAGGGTTAGATATAGGCTTAGGGTGAGGGTTAGGGTTAGGGTTAGTGTTAGGGTTAGGGTGAGGATGAGGTTTAGGGTTAGATATAGGGTTAAGGGGAAGGTTAGGGTTAGGGTTAGGGTTAGGATTGCGGTTAGGGTGAGGTTTAGGGTTAGGGTTAAGGTTAGGGTTAGAATTACAGTGAGTGTGAGGGTGCAGGTTAGTGTGAGGTTTAGGGTTAGAGTTAGGTTTAGGGTTAGGCTGAGTGTTAGGGTTAGGGTTAGTGTTAAAATTAGGGTTATGGTGAGGGTTAGGGTGAGGGTGAGGGTAAGGCTTAGTGTTAGGATTAGGATTAGGGTAAGGGTTATTGTGAGTGTGAGGGTTAGGGTTAGGGATAGTGTTAGGCTTAGGTTTAGGCTGAGCATGAGGTTGAGTGTGAGCATTAGGGTTAGGGATAGGGTGAGGTTTAATTTTAGGGTTAGGGTTAGACTTAGGGTTAGGTTGAGGGTGAGGTTTAGGGATAGGTTTCGGGTCAGGGTGGGGGTTAGGGTTAAGGTGAGAGTTAAGGTGAGAGTCAGGGTGAGGGTTAGGCTTAGTGTGAGAGTTAGGGTTCGGGTTAATTTTAGGGTTAGGGTGAGGGTTAGTTTAATGTTTACAGTGAAGGTGAGGATTAGGGTTAGGTTGAGGGTTAGGGTTAGGGTTATTGTTAGGGTGAGGTTTAGGATGAGGGTTAGGGTTGGGATTAGGGTTAGGGTGATTCCTAGGGTGAGGGTGAGGTGTTGGGTTAGGGTTATTGTGAGGTTTAGGTTTAGGGTTAAGGTTAGCATTTGGGTGAGGGTTCGATTGAGGATTAGTTTTCGGGTTAGGGTTAGTGTTAGGTTTAGGGAGAGCATGTGGATAGGGATAGGGTGAAGTTTAGGGTTAGTGTTAGGATTAGTGTTAGGGTGAGTGTGAAATTTAGGGTTAGATTTAGGGTTATTTGGAGGGTTAGGTCGAGGGTTAGGGTTAGGGTTAGTTTTAGGGTTAAGGTTAGGGAGAGGGTTAGGTTGAGGTTTAGCGTTATGGTTAGGGTTAGGGTTAGGATTAGGGTAAGGGTGAGGGTGAGTGTGAGGGTTAGGGTTAGGGTTAAGCTTAGGCTTAGGGTTAGGCTGAGTGTGAGGGTGGGGGTGAAGATTTGGTTTAGGGTGGTGGTTAGGGCTAGGGCTAGGATGAGTGTCAAGATGAGGGTTAGGATTACGATTAGGGTTAGGGTGAGGTCTAGGGTTAGGGTGAGGGTTAGGGTAAGCATTAGTCTTAGGCTTAGGCTTAGGCTGAGCGTGAGGTTGAGCGTGAAGGTTAGGGTTAAGGTGATGGTTAGGTTTACGTTTAGGGTGAGTGTTGGGATGAGGTTTAGGGTTAGGGTGAGAGTTAGGGTGATGATGATAAGGGTAAAGTTGATATTTAGGTTGAGGTTGAGTGTTAAGGTTAGGGTGAGTGTTATGTTAAAGTTTGGGGTTATGGTAAGGGTTAGGGTTAGGGTTAGGGTGAGTGTTAGATTTAGGATTAGGATTAGGATTAGGGTTAGTGTGAGGTTTAGGGTGAGGATGAAGGTTAGGGTTAGGATGAGGGTGCTGGTTAGAATTAGGGTTAGTGTGAGGGCTAGGGTCAGGTTGAGGATTAGGGTTAGGTTTAGGGTTAGGGTGAGGTCTAGGATTAGGGTGAGGTTTAGGGTTAGTGTGAGGGTTAGTGTTAGGGTTAGCGTTAGTGTTAGGGTGAGGGTATGTGTTAGGGTGAGGGTTAGGGTTAGGGTGCGGGTTATGGTTCGTGTGAGGGTTAGGGTTAGGGTTAGGGTTATTGTTACCTTTAGGGTTAGGGTTACGGTTATGGTGAGGGTGAGGGTTAGGGTTAGGGTTTGGGTCAGGTTTAGTATTAGGGTTAGTTTTAGAGTTAGGGTTATGTTGAGGTTGAAGTTTAGGGGTACATTTAGGGTTAGGGTAAGGGTTAGGTTTAGGGTGCGCATTAGCGTGGGGGTGACGGTAAGGGTAAAGGCGCGGGTTAGGCTGAAGGTGAGGGTTACGGTAAGGGTGAGGTTTAGGGTTAGGTTAAGGGTTAGTGTTAGCTTTAGGGTGAGGTTGAGGATTAGATTGAGGATTAGTGTTAGGGTTAATGTGAGGTTTAGGGTGAGGATGAGGGTTAGGGTTAGGGTGAAGTCTAGGTTGAGGGTGAGGGTTGGGCTTAGTGTTAGGCTGAGGTTTATGGTTCGGGTGATGTTTAGGGTGAGTGTGAAGGTTAGGGTTAGGGTGAGGTTTAGGGTTACGGTTAGTGTTAGGTTTAGGGTGAGGTTGAGATTTAGGGTTAGATTTAGGGTTAGTGTTAGTGTGAGGTTAGTGTCAGTGTTAGGGTTAGTGTTATGGTGAGCGTAAGTCTTAGGGTGAGGGTTTGGGTCAGGGTGACGGTTATGGTTAGGGTGAGCGTTAGGATTAGGGTTAGGGTTATTGTTAGGGTTCGGTTTAAGGTTACGGTTATGGTGCGGGTGCGGGTGAGGGTTAGGGTTAGTGTTAGGGTGAGGTTTAGGGTGAGGGTGAGGTTTAGGGTTACAGTTAGGGTTAGGGTGAGGATTGGGATTAAGGTTAGGCTTAGGCTTAGGCTTAGGCTTAGGCCGAGCATGATGGTGAGTGTTAAGGTTCGTGTTTGGGTGAGGGTTAGGGTTAGGTTTAGGGTTAGGTTGAATGTTAGGATGAGGTTTACGGTTAGGATAAGTGTAAGGGTGAGAGCTAGGCTGAGGGTTAGAGTGAGGGTTAGGGTTAGGGATAGGGTGAGGTTTAGGATTAGAGTTAGTGTGAGGGTGAGTGTGAGGGTTAGGATTAGGGTTAGGGTTAGGATTAGAGTTAGGATGAGGGTTAGGGTTTGGGTTAGGGTGAGGGTGAGGCTGAGGATTAGGGTTAGGTTTAGGGTTAGGTTTAGGGTTAGTGATAGTGTTAGGATTAGGGTTAGGGTTAAATTGAGGGTTGGGTTTAGGGTTAGGGTTAGGCTTAGAGTTACGGTTAGGGTTAGGATGATGATTAGCTTTACGATTATGGTTAGGGTGAGGGCTAGGATGAAGGTGAGGATTAGGGTTAGTGATACGGTAACGTTTAGGGTTAGGTTTAGGGTTAGGGTGAGGGTTAGGATGAGCGCTAGGGTTTCGGTGAGGGTGAGGGTTAGGTTTAGGGTGAGGTTTAGGGTTTGGATTAGGATTTGGGTGAGGTTGAGTGTTAGCATTAGGGTTAGGGTTATATTTAGGGTTAGGATTACTGTTATTGTTTGGGTTAGGGTTAGAGTTATGTTGAGATTGATGGTGAGGGTGAGGATTAGGGTTAGAGTTAGGGTTAGGTTTAGGGTTAGGGTTACTGTTAGGGTGAGGATGAGTTTTATGGTTAGATTTAGGTATAGTTGGAGGGTTAGGTCTAGGGTTAGGATTAGGGTAAGTGTGAATTTTAGGGTGACGATGAGGGTTTGGGTTACTGGTTAGTTTCAGGGTTAGGTTGAGGTTTAGGGTTAGGGTTAGTGTGAATTTTAGGGTGAGGATGAGGGTTAGGGTTAGGGCGCGGTCTAGAGAGAGGGTGAGGTTTAGTGTTAGTGTTAGGGTGAGGTTTATGGTTAGGGTGATGTTTAGGGTTAGTGTGAGGTTTACTGTTAGGGTTAGGGTTAGTGTTAGGGTGAGGGTAATTGTTAGGGTGAGGGTTACTGTTAGGTCGAGATTTATGGTTAGGGTGAGGCTTAGGGTTAGGGTTAGGATTATTGTTAGCGTTAGGGTTAGCGTTAATGTTATGCTGAGGGTGAGGGTGAGGGTTAGGGTTAGGGCTAGGATGAGGTTTATGGTTAGGGTTAGGGTTAGGGTTAGGGTGAGGTTTAGTGTTAGAGTTAGGGTTAGGGTGAGGCTGAGGGTGAGGTGTAGGGTTAGGATTAATTTTAGGGTTAGGCTTAAGGTGAGGGTTAGGTTGAGGGTGAGAGTTAGGGTTAGGGTTAGGAGTAGGATTAGGTTTTGTTTTAGGGTGAGTGTGAGGGTTAGGGTTAGGATTAGGGATAGGCTTAGGGTTAGGCTGCGGTTGAGGGTGAGGGTTAGGGTTAGGGTGATGTTTAGGGTTAGGGTTCGGGTGTGTGTGAGGGTTAGGTTTAGGCTTAGGATTAGCCTGAGGTTGAGGGTGTTGGTTAGGGTTTGGCTTAGTGTTAGGGTGACGTTTAGGGTTTGTGTTAGTGTTAGAGTTAGGGTTAGGGTGAGGTTGAGGTTTAGGTTTAGAGTTAGGGTTAGGGTGAGTTTTAGGTTGAGAGTTAGGGTAAGGGTTAGTTTTAGGTTTAGGGTTAGAGTGAGAGTTAGGGGGAGGGTTAGGTTTAGTGTTAGGGATAGGATTTAGGTTAGAGTGAGGGTGAGTATGTGTGTTAGTTTTAGGTTTAGGGTTAGGCTTACGGTGAAGCTGAGGGTGACGTTGAGGTTGACGGTTAGGGTTAGCAGGAGGTTTAGGATGAGGGTTAGTGTTAGGATTAGAGTTAGAGTAAGGGCTAGGGTGAGTTTGAAGATGAGGTTTAAGGTTAGGGTGTTGGTTAGGGTTTGGCTTAGTGTTAGGGTGACTTTCAGGGTTTGTGTTAGTGTTAGAGTTAGGGTTAGGGTGAGGTTGAGGTTTAGGTTTAGAGTTAAGGTTAGGGTGAGTTTTAGGTTGAGAGTTAGGGTAAGTGTTAGTTTTAGGTTTAGGGTTAGAGTGAAAGTTAGGGGGAGGGTTAGGGTTAGTGTTAGGGATAGGATTTGGGTTAGAGTGAGGGTGAGTATGTGTGTTAGTTTTAGGTTTAGGGTTAGGCTTACGGTGAAGCTGAGGGTGACGTTGAGGTTGACGGTTAGGGTTAGCAGGAGGTTTAGGATGAGGGTTAGTGTTAGGATTAGAGTTACAGTAAGGGCTAGGGTGAGTTTGAAGGTGAGGTTTAAGGTTAGGGTGAGGGTTAGGGTGAGGTTTAATGTTAAGGTTAGGGTTAGAGTTACGGTCACGGTGAGTATGAGTTTTTGGGGTACAGTTAGGGTTAGGTTGCAGGTTAGCTTAGGGGTGAAGGTAAGGGTAAAGTTGAGGGTTAGGCTGAGGGTGATGGTTACGGTAAGGTTTAGGGTTAGGGTTAAGGTGAGGGTTAGTGTTAGCTTTAGGGTGAGGGTGAGGGTTAGATTGAGGATTAGTGTTAGGGTTAGTGTGAGGTTTAGGGTGAGGATGAGGGTTAGGCTTAGGGTGAGGGCTAGGAAGAGGGCGAGGTTTAGGGTTAGTTTTAGGGTGAGGTTTAGTGTTAGGGTGATGGTTAGGGTTAGTGTGAGGGTCAGTGTTAGGGTTAGAGTTAGAGTAAGGTTGAAGGTAAGTGTTAGGGTGAGGGTTAGGTTTAAGGTGAGTGTTATGGTTAGGGTGAGGATTAGGATTGTTTTTAGCATTAGGGTTAGGGTTACGGTTATGGTTAGGGTGAGGGTGAGGCTTAGGTTTAGGACTAGGATGAGGTTTAGTTATAAGGTTATGGTTAGGGTTGGGGTCAGGGTGAGGCTTAGTGTTAGAGTTAGGGTTAGGATGAGGCTGAGGGTGAGAGTTAGGTTTAGGATTAATGTTAGGGTTAGGCTTAAGGTGAGGGTTAGGTTGAGGGTGAGGGTTAGAGTTAGGGTTAGGAGTAGGATTAGGGTTAGGGTTTGGGTGAGTTTGAGGGGTAGGTTTAGGGTTAGAGATAGGCTTAGGTTTAGGCTGCGGTTAAGGGTGAGGTTTAGAGTTAGGGTGAGGGTTAGGGTTAGGGTTAGGATT
Organism: Dipodomys merriami; assembly: GCF_024711535.1. NCBI lineage: Eukaryota > Metazoa > Chordata > Mammalia > Rodentia > Heteromyidae > Dipodomys > Dipodomys merriami. The sequence goes on along the minus strand of NW_027202716.1, from coordinate 1,389,249 downwards.
ACGAATAGGTTTAGGGTTAGGGTGAGTGTGAGGGTTAGGGTTAGGTTTAGGGTTAGGCTTAGGGTTAGGATGAGGATGAGTGTGAGTGTGAGGGTTAGGGTTAGGGTGAGGGTTAGGTTTAAGGTTATGGGGAGGGTTAGGATGAGGGTTAGGGTTAGGATTATTGTTAGAGTGAGGGCTAGGAAGAGGTTGAGGTTTAGGGTTAGGGTTAGTGTGAGGTTTAGGGTTAGGTTTAGGGTTAGGGTTAGGGTGAGTGTGAGGTATAGGGTTAGAGTTAGGGTTAAGCTGAGGCAGAGTGTGAGGCTTAGGGTTAGGGTTACGATTAGGATTATGGTAAGGGTTAAGGTGAGGGTGAGTGAGTTTGTTAGGTTAGGTTTAGGTTTAAGTTAAGGGTTAGGCTAAGGATGAGGTTGAAGTTGAGGGTTAGGGTTAGGGTAAGGTTTAGGGTAAGGGTTAGGGGGAGGGTTCGGATGAGGGTTAGGGTTAGGATTAGTGTTAGGGTGATAGTGAGGGTGAGGGTTAGGCTTGGTGTTAGGGTGAGGGTTAGGATGAAGTTTAGGATTAGGGTTAGGGTGAGTTTTAGGGTTAGGGTGAAGTTTAGGGTGAGGGTGAGGATAAGCTTTAGGGTTAGGACTAGGATTAGAGTAAGGGTTAGGGTGAGTTTGAGGGTTAGGGTTAGGGTTAGGTTTAGGCTTAGGGTTAAGCTGAGGCTGAGGCTGAGGGTGAGGGTTAGGGGTAGGTTTAGGGTGGTGTTTAGGGATAGATTTATTGTTAGGTTGGGGATCAGTGTGAGTGTTATGGTTAGGGTGAGTATTATGGTTATGATGAGGGTGAGGGTGAGTGTGATGGTTAGGGTTAGGGTGAGAGTTAGTGTTCGGTTAAGTTTAGGGTGAAGGTGAGGTTTAGGGTTAGGGTGAGCGTCAGTTTTAGGGTTAGGTTTAGGGTTAGGGTTAGGGTAAGAATGAGGGTTACTGTTAGGGTTCAAGTGAGGGTTAGGGTGAGGATTAGGGTTGCGATTAGGGTTAGGGTGTGGGCTAGGGTGAGCATGTGGATTAGGGTTTGTTTTAGGGTAAGGTTTAGGGTTAGGGTTGGGGTTAGGGTGAGGGTTAGGATGAGGGTTATGGTTACGGTGAGAGTGAGGGTTAGCGTTAGGGTGAGGTTTAGGGTTAGGATTAGGGTTAGGGTGAGGTTGAGTGTTAGCATTAGGGTTAGGGTTAGGGTTAGGGTTAGGTTTAGGGTTAGGATTAGTGTTATTGTTAGGGTTAGGGTTAGAGTTATGGTGAGGGTGAGGGTTAGGGTGAGGGTGAGGTTTATGTTTAGATTTAGGTTCAGTTGGAGGGTTGGTTCTAGGGTTAGGGTTAGGGTTAGTGTTAGGGTTAAGGTTAGGGTGAGGGTTAGGTTGAGGTTTAGGGTTAAGGTTAGGTTTAGGTTTAGGATTAGGGTTAGGGTGAGGGTGAGTGTGAAGTTTAGGGTTAGGGTTAGGGTTAGGCTTAGGGTTAGGCTGAGGTTTAGGGTGGGAGTGAGGATTAGGGTTAGGGAGATGTTTAGAGTTAGGATTATGGTGAAGGTAAGTGTTAGGATTAGGGTTAGAGTTAGGGTTAGGGTGAGGATGAGGTTTAGGGGTTGAGTTAGGGTTAGGGTGAGGGTTAGCTTTAGAGTGAATGTTAGGGTGGCGTTGACAGTAAGGATAAAGGTGAGGGTTAGGCTGAGGGTGAGGGTTACAGTAAGGGTGAGGGTTAGGGTTAGGGTGAGGGTTAGGGTGAAGGTTCAGGTGAGGGTGAGGTTTAGATTGAGGATTAGTGTTAGGGTTATTGTGAAGTTTATGGTGAGGATGAGGGTTAGTGTTAGGGTGAGGGCTAGGGAGAAGGTGAGGTTTAGGGTTAGTGTTAGGGTGAGGTTTAGGGTTAGGATGATTGTTAGGGTTAGTGTGAGGATTAGTGTTAGGGTGATGGTAAATATTAGGGTGAGGGTTAGGGTTAGGGTGAGTGTTAGGGTTAGGGTGAGGGTTAGGGTTAGGTTTAGGATTATTGTTAGCATTAGGGTTAGGGTTTCAGTTATGGTGTGGGTTAGGGTTAGGGTTAGGGTTAGTTTGAGGATTAGGGTTAGGGTTAGGGTGAGGTTTAGTGTTAGGGTTAGAGTAAGAGTTATGGTTAGTGTGAGGGTGAGATTTAGAGGTAGAGTTAGTTTTAGGCTGTGAGTTAGTTTGAGTGTTCGGGTTAGGGTTAGTGTTAGGGTAGGGGTGACGGTAAGGGTAAACGTGAGGGTTAGGCTGAAGGTAATGGTTACAGTAAGGTTGAGGGTTAGGGTTAGGGTGAGTGTTAGGGTTAGGGTTAAGGTGAGAGTTAGGGTTCGGTTTAAGTTTAGGGTTAGGGTGAGGATTAGAGTAAGGGTTATGGTGAGGGTGAGGGTTAGGATTAGGTTGAGGGTTATGGTTAGGTTGAGGGTTAGGGTTAGGGTTAGTGTTATTGTTAGGGTTAGGCTTAGGGTTACCGTTACGGTGAGGGTGAGGGTTAGGTTTAGGATTAGGATGAAGTTTAGGTTTAGAGTAAGGGTTAGAGTTAGGGTTAGTGTGAGAGTGAGGTTTAGGGATAGAGTTAGGGTTAGTGTTATTGTTAGGGTTAGGGTTAGGGTGAGGGTTTGGGTTAGAGTTAGGCTTAGGCTTAGGTTTAGGCCAAGCATGAGGGTGAGGGTTAGGGTTAGGGTTAGGGTGAGGGTTAAGGTTAGGGTTAGGGTGAGGGTTAGGATGAGGTTTAGATTTAGGATTAGTGTTAGGGTGAGGACTAGGGTGAGGATTAGGGTGAGGGTTAGGTTTAGGGATAGGGTTAGGTTTAGAATTAGGGTTCGGTTGCGGGTCAGTGTGAGAGTCATGGGTAGGGTTAGGCTTAGGGTTAGAGTGAGGGTTAGGGTTAGGGTTTTGGTTAGGGTGAGGGTGAGGCTGAGGATTAGGGTTAGGTTTATGGTTAGGGTTAGAGTTAGGGTTAGGGTTAGAGTTATTTTTAGGGTTAGGGTTAGATTTACGGTGAGATTGAGGGTTGGGGTGAGGGTTAGGGTTAGGGTGAGGTTTAGGCTGAGGTTTAGCGTTAGGGTTAGGGTGAAGGTGAGGTTTAGGGTTAGAGTTAGTGTTATGGGGATGGTTAGGTTGAGGTTTAGGGATAGGGTTAGATTTAGTATTAGGGGTATGCTGAGGGTGAGTGTGACAGTTAGGGTGGGGGTTAGGCATAGGTTTAGGGTTAGGCTGAGGGTGAGGGTGGAGGTGAGGATTAGTGTTAGGGTGATGGTTTGGGTTAGGGTTAGTGTTATGATTACGGTTAGGCTTAGAGTTACTGTGAGAGGGAAGGTGCTGGTGAGGGTTAGGGTTAGGTTTAGGGTGGGGTTTAGGGTTAGGGTTAGGGTTAGTGTGAGGGTGAGGTTTAGGGTTAGAAATAGCGTTATGGGGAGGGTTAGGATGAGGGTTAGTGATAGGGTTAGTGTTAGAGTTAGGGTGAGGCTGAGGGTTAGTTTGAGGTTTAGGGTTATGGTTTTGGTTAGGTTTACTGTGAGGGTTAGTGTTAGGGTTAGGGTTAGTGTTAGGGTGAGGGTAAGTTTTAGGGTTAGGGTTTGGGTTAGGGTGAGTGTTTGGATTAGGGTGAGGGTTAGGATTAGTGTTAGGGTTATTGTTAGGGTTAGGTTTAGGCTTTTGGTTTCCGTGAAGGTGAGGGTGAGGTTTAGGTTTAGGGTTAGGATGAAGTTTAGGGTTAGGGTTAATGTTAGGGTTAGGGTTTGGGTGAGAGTTAGGTGAAGAGTTAGGGTTAGGGTTAGGCTTAAGGTTAGAGTTAGGTTTAGGGTTTCGGTTACGGTGAGGGTGAGTTTCAGTATTAGGGTTAGGGTGAGTGTAAGGATTAGGGTTAGAATTAGGGTTAGAGTGAGGCTGAGCGGGAGGGTGAGGGTTAGGGTTAGGGTTAGGATTAGGTTTAGGGTTAGGGTTAGGGTGAGTGTGAGGGTTATGGTTAGGGTTAGGGTTAGCCTTAGGTTTAGGCTGAAGGTTTGAGTGAGGTTGAGGGTTATGTTTAGTTTGAGGGGTAGGGTTAGGGTCAGGGTGAGTTTTAGTGTTAGGGTTATGGTTAGAGTTATGGTTAGGGTGAGGGTGAGGTTTAGGGGAGAGTTAGTTTGAGGGTGAGGTTTATGGTGAGTGTGAGGGTATGGTGAGGGTTAGGGTAGGGTGAAGGTAAGGGTAAACGTGAGGGTTAGGCTGAGGGTGAGGGTTACGGTAAGGTTGAGGGTTACGGTTAGGGTGACTGCTAGGGTTAGGGTTAGTGTGCGAGTTAGGTTACAGGTTAAGTGTAGGGTTAGGATGAGGGTTGGGGTAAGGGTTACGGTGAGGGTGAGGGTTAGGTTTAGGTTGAGGGCTAGGTTGAGGCTGAGGGTTAGGGTTAGGGATAGGGTGAGCGCTAGGGTGAGGGTTAGGGTGAGGGTTAGGTTTAGGGATAGGGTTAGGTTTAGGATTAGTGTTAGTTTGAGGGTGAGTGTGAGGGTTAGGGTTAGGGTTAGGCTTAGAATTAGGGTGAGGATTAGGGGTAGGGTTTGGGTTAGGGTGAGGCTGAGGCTGAGGATTAGGGTTAGGTTTATGCTTAGGGTTAGGCTGAGGGTGAGTGTGGTGGTTAGAATTAGAGTTAGGGTTAGGTTAGGCTTAGGTTTAGGGTTATTGTTAGTGTTATGGTTTGGGTTAAGTTTGCAGTGAGGGTGAGGCTGAGGGTGAGGGTTATGGTTAGAGTTACGGTTAGGGTTAGGGTTAGTGTTATTGTTAGGTTTAGGGTTAGAGTTACGGTGAGGTTGAGGGTGAGGGTGATGTTAGGGTTAGGGTGAGGTTTAGGGTTAGGGTTTCGGTTAGTGTTAGGGTGACGGTGATATTTAGGTTTAGAGTTAGAGTTACGCGGAAGGTTTGGGTGAGGTTAGGTTTATGGTTAGGGTTAGGGATAGAATGAGGATTAGTGTTAGGGTTAGGGTGAGGTGAGGGTTAGTTTGAGGTTTAGGGTTAGGGTTAGGTTTACTATTAGGGTTAGGGTGAGGTTTAGGGTGAGGGTTAGGCTGAGGGTTAGGCTTAGGCTAATGGTTTGACTGAGGGTGATGGAGGGGGTTAAGATTAGGGTTAGGGTGATGGTTTGGGTTAGGGTTAGGGGGAGATTTAGGGTGAGGGTTAGGGTTAGGTTTAGTGTTAGGGTTAGGGTAAGGATGAGGGTTAGGGTTCAGGTTAGGGTTAGGGTTAGGGTAAGGGTGAGGTTTATGGTTAGGGTTAGGGTTAGGGTTAGATTTATGGTGAGGGTGACGATGCGGATAAGTGTGAGGTTTAGGGTTAGGCTTACGGTTAGGCTTAGGGTTAGTCTAAGGGTGAGGGTGAGGTTTAGGGACAGGGTGAGTGTTAGGGTTAAGGTTATGGGGGGGGTTAGGATGAGGGTTAGTGTTAGGATTAGGTTTAGGGTGATTGCTAGGGTGAGGGTGAGGTTTAGGGTTAGGTTAGGGTGAGGTTTATGGTTAGGGGTAGGGTTAGGTTGACGTTGAGGTTTAGGGTTAGAGTTAGGATTAAGGTGAAGCTGAGGGTGAGGGTTAGAGTTAGGGTTAGGATTAGGATTAGGGTAAGGGTTAGGGTGAGTGTGAGTGAAAGAGTTAGGGTTATGGATAGGCTTAGGGTTACACTGAGGGTAAGGGTGAGGGTTAGGGTTAGGGTGAGAGTTAGGGTTCAGGTTAAGTTTAGGTTTAGGATGAGGGTTAGTGTTATGTTTAGGTTGAGTGTGAGGTTTAGAGTTAGGTTGAGTGTTAGGGTTAGGGTTATTGTTGGGGTGAGGGATAGGATTAGTGTTAGGGTGAGGTTTAGGGTTAGGGTTAGAGTTAGAGTGAGGGTTAGGATGAGGGGAAGGTTTACGGTAATGGTGAGGGTTAGGGTTAGGGTGAGTTTGAGTGTTAGGATTAGGGTTAGGGTTAGGGTTATTTTTAGGGTTACGGTTACGGTGAGGGTGAGAGTGAGGGTTAGGGTTAAGGTTAGGTTCAGGTTTTTAGTGTTAGGGTTAGGGTTAGATTTAGGGTTAGGGTGAGGTTAGGTTTATGGTTAGTGTGAGGGTTAATGTTTGGGTTATGGTGTGCGTTACGGTGAGGGTTGTGGTTAGGGTTTGTGTTAAGATAAGGGTTAGGGTTACACTAATGGTGAGGTTTAGGGTGAGTGTGAGGGTTAGTATTAGGTTTAGGGTTTGGGTGAGTTTCAGGGTTAGGATAAGGGTTAGGGTTAGGGTTATTGTTAGGGTTAAGTTTATGGTGAAGTTGCTGGTGAGGATTAGGGTTAGGGGTATGTTGAAGTTTTTAGTGTTAGGGTTAGGTTTAGAGTTAGGGTTAGGGTGAGGTTAGGGTTAGGGTTAGTGTGAGGCTTAGTGTTTTGGTTAGGGTATGGGTTATGGTGAGGGTTGTGGTTTGGGTGAGGTTTAGGATTAGGGTTAGGGTTATTGTTAGGGTTAGGTTTAGGGTTACGGTTACGGTGAGGGTGAGGTTTAGGGTTAGGTTTAGTGTTAGAGTTAGGGTTATGGTGAGGGTTAGGGTGAGGGTGAGGGTGAGGCATAGTGTTAGAATTAGGATTATGATAAGGGTTAGGGTGAGTGTGAGGGTTAGGTTTAGGGTTAGCCTTAGGGTTAGGCTGAGCATGAGGTTGAGGGTGAGGGTTATTGTTAGGGATAGGGTGAGATTTAGTGTTAGGGTTAGGGTTAGAATTAGGGTTAGGTTGAGGGTGAGGTATAGGGGTAGGGTTAGGGTCAGGGTGAAGTTTAGGGTTAGGGTGAGGGTTAGCGTAGGGGTGACGGTAATGGTAAAGGTGAGGTTTGGACTGAGGGTGAGGGTTATGATAAGGGTGAGGGTTAGGTTTAGGGTGAGGGTTAGGGTTAGGATTAGGGTGAGGGTGAGGGTTAGATTGAGGATTAGTGTTAGGGTTAGTGTGAGGTTTGGGGTGAGAATGAGGTTTAGGGTTAGGTTTAGGGTTAGGATTAATATTATGTTTAGGCTTATGTTGAGGGTTAGGGTAAGGGTGAGGGTAAGGCTTAGTGTTAGGATTAGGATTAGGGTAAGGGTTAGGGTGAGTGTGAAGGTTAGGTTTAGGGTTAGGGTTAGGTTTAGGGTAAGGCTTAGGGTGAGGGTGAGGGTGATGGTTAGGGTTAGGGTGAGAGTTTGGGGTAGGGTTTTTGTGAGAGTTAGGGTTCGGGTTAAGTTTAGGGTTAGGGTGAGGGTTAGGGTTAGTGTTACAGTGAGGGTGAGGGTTAGGGTTAGGTTGAGGGTTAGGGTTAGGTTTAGGATTAGGGTGAGGGTTAGGGTTAGTGTTAGCATGAGGTTTAGGCTTAGGGTTAGCGTTAGAGGGAGGTTTAGGATGAGGGTTAGGGTAAAGGTGAGGGTGAGAGTTAGGGTTTTTTTGAGGGTTAGTGTTAGGATTAGGGTTACAGTGAGGGTGAGGGTTATTGTTAGGGTTAGCAATAGGGTTATGGTTACTGTGAGGGTGAGGGTTAGGTTTAGGGTTAGGGTGAGGTTTAGTGTTAGGGTTAGGGTAAGAGTTAGGGTTAGGGTGAGGGTTAGGGTGAGGGTGAGGGTGAAGGTGAGGGTGCGGGTTAGGCTTAGGGTTAGGATTAGGATTAGGGTAAGGTTTAGGGTGAGTGTGAGGGTTAGGGTTACACTTAGGCTTAGGCTTAGGGTTAGGCTGAGAGTGAGGGTGAGGGTGAGGGTTAGGGTTGAGGTGAGGGTTAGGGATAGGTTTAGGGTGAGAGTTAGGGTTCGGTTAATTTTAGGGTTAGGTTGAAGGTTAGGGTTAGGATTAGTGTTAGGGTTAAGATTATGGTTGGGGTGAGGGTGAGTGATAGGATTAGGGTTAGGGTTAGGGTTAAGTTTAGGGATAGGATTAATGTTATTGTTAGGGTTACGGTTAGAGTTATGGTGAGGTTGAGGGTGAGTTTGAGGGTAGGGTTAGGGTTAGATTTAGGGTTAGTTGAAGGGTTAGTTCGAGGGTTAATGTTAGGGTTAGTGTTATGGTTAAGGTTAAGGTTAGGTTGAGGTTGAGGTTTAGGGTTAGGGTAAGGATTAGGGTTAGTGTGAGGGTGAGTGTGAGGGTTATGGTTAGGGTTAGGCTTAGGCTTAGGATTAGGCTGAGGGTGAGGGTGAGGGTGAGGATCATGGTTAGGGTGATGGTTATGGTTAGGGTTAGTGTGAGGGTTCGGATGAGGGTTAGGGGTAGGATTAGGGTTAGGGTGAGGGCTAGGGTGAGGGTGAAGTTTAGGGTAAGTGTTAAGCTTTGGCTTAGGGTTAGGCTGAGCATGAGGCTGAGTGTTAGGGTTAGGTATAGGGTGAGGTTTAGTGTTAGGGTTAGGGTTAGAGTTAGGGTTAGGTTGAGGGTGAGATTTAGGGGTAGGGTTAGGGACAGGGTGAGGGGTAAGTTTAGGGTGAGGGTGAGGGTGGGGGTGATGGTAATGGTAAAGTTGAGAGTTAGGCTGAGGGTGAGGTTTATGGTAAGGGTGAGGGTTAGGTTTAGTGTGAGGGTTAGGGTTAGAGTGAGGGTGAGGTTTAAATTTAGGATTTGTGTTAGGGTTAGTGTGAGGTTCAGGGTGAGGATGAGGGTTAGGGTTAGGGTGAGGGCTAGGGTGAGGGTTCGGGTGACGGTTACATTCAGGATTAGTGTTAGGGTTAGTGTGAGGTTTAGGGTGAGGATGAGGTTTAGGGTTCGGGTTACGGTTAGGATTAATGTTAGGGTTAGGCTTAAGTTTAGGGTGAGGGTGAGGGTGAGGTTTAGGGTTAGTGTTAGGATTAGGATTAGGGTTAGGGTTAGGGTGAATGTGAGTTTTAGGGTTAGGTTTAGGTTTAGGCTTAGTGTTTGGCTGAAGGTGAGGGTGAGTGTGAGGGTTATGGTTAGGGTGAGTGTTAGGGTTAGGGTGAGAGTTAGGGTTCAGGTTAAGTTTAGAGTTAGGGTGAGTGTTAGGGTAAGGTTAAATTGAGGGTGAGGGTTAGGGTTAGGTTGAGGGTTAGGGTTAGGTTTAGTTTTAGCGTTAGGGTGAGGGTGAGGGTGAGGGGTAGGTTTATTGTTAGGGTGAGGGTTAGGATGAGGGTTAGCATTAGGATTAGGGTTAGGGTGAGGGTTAGGGTGAGGGTGATGTTTAGGGTTAGGTTTAGGGTTAGGGTTAGCGTGAAGTTGAGGTTTAGGTTTAGAATTAGCGTTAGAGTGAAGCTGAGGGTGAGGGTTAGGGTTAGGGTTAGTCTTAGAGTTAGGTTTACGGTGAGGGTTAGGGTGAGGTTGAGGGTAAGGCTTAGTGTTAGGATTAGGATTAGGTTAAGTGTTAGGGTGAGTGTGAGGGTTAGGGTTAGGGTTATGGTTACGCTTAGGGTGAGGGTGACGGTGAGTGTTAGGGTTAGGGTGAGAGTTTGGGGTAGGGTTAGGGTGAGAGTTAGGGTTCGGGTTAAGTTTAGGGTCAGAGTGACGGTTAGGTTTAGGGTTACATTGAGGGTGAGGGTTAGGGTTAGGGTTAGGTTGAGGGTTAGGATTTGGCTTAGGATCAGGGTGAGGGTTAGTGTAAGTGTTAGGGTGAGGGTGAGGATGAGGTTTAGGGTTAGGGTTAGGGTTTGGGTGAGGGCTAGGGTGAAGTTGAGAGGTAGGGTTAGGGTTAGGGTGAGGTATAGGGTTAGGTTTAGGGTTAGGGTGAGGGTTAGGATGAGGGTTATGTTTAAGATGTGGGTGAGAGTTAGGGTTATGTTGAGGGTTAGGGTTAGGATTAGGGTTACAGTGAGGGTGAGGGTTATTGTTAGGGTTAGGTTTAGGGTTATTTTTACTGTGAGGGTGAGGGTTAGGGTTAGGGTTAGGGTGAGGTTTTGTCTTAGGAAAAGGTTTAGTGTTAGGGTTAAGGTGAGCGTGAGGTTTAGGTTTAGAGTTAGGGTAAAGGTGAGGCTAAGGTTGAGGTTTTGGTTTAGGTTTAGTGTTAGAGTTAGGGTGAGGGTGAGAATTAGGCTTAGGGTTAGGATTAGGATTAGGGTAAGGGTAAGGTTGATTGTGAAGGTTAGGATTACGTTTAGGCTTAGGCTTAGGGTTAGGCTGAGTGAGGGTGAGGGTGAGGGTTAAGGTTAAGGTGAGAGTTGGGTTTAGGTTTAGGGTGAGAGTTAGGGTCTGGTTAAGGTTAGGGTTATGGTGAGGGTTAGGGTTAGGATTAGGGTTAGGGTGAGGGCTAGGGTGAGGATGAGGTTTAGGGTTAGTGTTAGGGTAAGGTTTAGGTTTAGGGTTAGGGTTTGGGTTAGGGTTAGGATGAGGGTTAGGGTTAAAATTATGGTTGGGGTGAGGGTGAGTATTAGGATTAGGTTTAAAGTTAGGGTTAGGTTTAGGGATAGGATTAGTGTTATTGTTAGGGTTTGGGTTAGAATTATGGTGAGAGTGAGGGTGAGGGTGAGGTTGAGGGTTTGGGTTAGATTTAGGGTTAGTTGAAGGGTTGGTTCGAGGGTTAATATTAGCGTTAGTGTTAGGGTTAAGGTTAAGGTTAGGTTTAGGTTTAGGGTTAGGGTTAAGCTGAGGATTAGGGTTAGGGTGAGGGTGAGTGTGAGGCTTAGGGTTAGGATTAGGCTTAGGATTAGGCTGAGGGTGAGGGTGGGGATGAGGATTAGTGTTAGGGTGATGGATATGATTAGGGTTAAGGTGAAGGTTAGGATGAGGTTTAGTGTTAGGATTAGAGTTAGGGTGAGGGCTAGGGTGAGGGTGAAGTTTAGAGTAAGGGATAAGCTTAGGCTTAGGGTTAGGCTGAGCATGAGGTTGAGGGTGAGGGTGAGGTTTAGGGATAGGGTGAGGTTTAGTGTTAGGGTTAGGGTTAGAGTTAGGGTTCGGGTTCGGGTGAGGTTTAGGGGTAGGGTTAGGGTCAGGGTGAGGGGTAGGGTTAGGGTGGGCGTGTCGGTAAGTGTAAGGTGAGAGTTCGGCTGAGGGGGAGGGATATGGTAAGGGTGAGGGTTAGGTTTAGGGTGAGGGTGAGGGTTAGATTGAGGATTAGTGTTAGTGTTAGTGTGAGGTGTAGGGTGAGGATGAGGGTTAGGGTTAGGGTGAGGGCTAGGGTGAGGTGAGGGTGAGGGTTAGATTGAGGATTAGTGTTAGGGTTAGTGTGAGGTTTAGGGTGAGGATGAAGTTTAGGGTTAGGGTTAGGGTTAGGATTAATGGTAGGGTTCGGTTTAAGGTAAGGGTGAGGGTGAAGGTGAGGTTTAGGGTTATTGTTAGGATTAGGATTAGGGTTAGGGTTAGGGTGAGTGTGAGGTTTAGGGTTAGTTTTAGGGTGAGTCTTAGTGTTTGGCTGAAGATGAGGGTGAGGGTGAGGGTTATGGTTAGGGTGAGTGTTAGGGTTAGGGTTAGGGTGAGAGTTAGGTTTCACGGTAACTTTAGGGTTAGGCTGAGGGTAAGGGTAAGGGTAAATTGAGGGTGAGGGTTAGGGGTAGGTTGAGGGTTAGGGTTAGATTGAGGGTGAGGGTGAGGGTGAGAGTGAGGGTTAGGGTTAGGGTTAGGGTGAGGTTTTGATGAGGGTTAGGGTTAGGATTAGGGTTAGTGTGAGGGCTAGGGTGAGGGTGAGGTTTAAGGTAAAGGTTAGGGTGAGGTGTACGGTTAGGTTTAGGGTTAGGGTTAGAGTGAGGGTGAGGTATAGTGTTAGAGTTAGCATTAGGGTGAGGCTGAGGATGAGGGTTAGGGTTAGTGTTAGTGTTATAGTTAGGGTTACGGTGAGGGTTAGGGTGAGGTTGAGGGTAAGGCTTAGTGTTAGGATTAGGATTAGGGTAACTTTTAGGGTGAGTGTGAGGGTTAGGGTTAGGCTTAGGGTTAAGTTTAGGGTGAGGCTGAGGGTGAGAGTTAGGGTTAGGGTGAGATTTAGGGATAGGGTTAGGGTGAGAATTAGGGTTCGGGTTAAATTTAGGGTCAGAGTTACGGTTAGGGTTAGGGTTACATTGAGGTTGAGGATTAGGGTTAGGTTGAAGGTTAGGGTTAGGCTTAGTATTAGATTGAGGATTAGTGTAAGTGTAAGGGTGAGGGTTAGGATGAGGATTAGCATTATGATTAGGGTTCGGGTGAGAGCTAGGGTGTGGGTGAGTGTTAGGATTTGTGTTTGGGTGAGGTTTAGGGTTAGGATTAGGGTTATTTTTATGCTGAGGGTGAGGCTGGGGGTGAGGATTAGGGTTAGGGTGATGGTTAGGGTGAGGGCTAGGGTGAGGTTGAGGGTAAGGGTAAGGGTTAGGCATAGGCTTAGGTTTAGGCTGAGTGTGAGGTTGAGGGTGAGTGTTAGGGTTAGGGTGATGGTTAGGTTTACGGTTAGGGTGAGGGTTAGGATGAGGTTGAGGGTTAGGGTGAGTATGATGGTAAGGGTAAACCTCACGTTGAGGCTGAGGGTGAGGATTAAGATAAGGGTGAGGGTTAGGATTAGGTTTAGTGTTAGTGTTAGGGTTAGAGTGAGGGTTCGATTGAGCATTAGGGTTAGGGTTTCGGTTAGTGTGAGGTTTAGGGTGAGGATGAGGGTTAGGTTTAGGGTGAGGGTGAGAGTTAGAATTAGTGTTAGGTTGAGTGCTTGGGTGAGGGTTAGGGATAGGTTTAGGTTTACGATTTGGATTAGGGTGAGGTTGAGTGTGAGGGTTAGGGTTAGGGTTAGGGTTAGGCTTAGGGTTGGAGTGAGGGTTAGTGTTAGGTTTTGGGATAGGGTTAGGTTGAGGCTGAGGCTGAGGTTATGGTTAGGGTTAGGATTAGGGTTAGGGTTAGTGTTATTGTTAGGGTTAGGGTTAGAGTTACAATGAGGTTGAGGGTGAGGGTTAAGTTTAGGGTGCAGTTCAGCGTTAGGGTTAGGTTGAGGGTGAGGTTTACGGTTAGAGTTAGGGTTAGGGGGAGGGTTAGTGTGAGGTTTAGGGTTAGTGTTAGTGTTAAGGTGAGGGTGTGTGTTAGGTTGAGGTTTAGGGATAGGCTTAGGGGTAGGATCAGGGTTAGGGTGAGAGTGAGTATGAAGGTTAGGGTGAGGTTTAGGCTTAGGCTTAGGGTTAGGCTGAGGGTGAGAATGGGGGTGAGGATTAGGGTTAGGGTGATGGTTAGGGTTAGGGTCAGTGTTATTGTTAGTGTTAGGGTTCGAGTTTCAGTGAAGTTGAAAGTACGGGTGAGGGTTAGGTTTAGGGTTAGGGTGGGGTTTAGGGTTAGGTTTAGTGTTAGGGTGAAGGTGAGGGTGAGGTTTACTGTTAGATATAGGGTTAGGTTGAGGGTTAGGGTGAGGGTTAGGGTTAGGGTTAGTGTTAGGGTTAGGGTGAGGATGAGGTTTAGGGTTAGGTATAGGGTTAGGGGGAAGGTTAGGGTTAGGGTTAGGGTTAGGATTGCGGTTAGGGTGAGGTTTAGGGTTAGGGTTAAAGTTAGGGTTAGAATTACAGTGAGGGTGAGGGTGCAGATTAGTGTGAGGTTTAGGGTTAGAGTTAGGTTTAGGGTTAGGCTGAGTTTTAGGGTTAGGGTTAGTGTTAGAATTAGGGTTATGGTGAGGGTTAGGGTGAGTGTGAGGGTAAGGATTAGTGTTAGGATTAGGATTAGGGTAAGGCTTATTGTCAGTGTGAGGGTTAGGGGTAGGGATAGTGTCAGGCTTAGGGTTAGGCTGAGCATGAGGTTGAGGGTGAGCGTTAGGGTTAGGGATAGGGTGAGGTTTAATTTTAGGGTTAGGGTTAGAGTTAGGGTTAGGTTGAGGGTGAGGTTTAGGGATAGGTTTCGGGTCAGGGTGAGGGTTAGGGTTAAGGTGAGGGTTAGGGTGAGAGTCAGGGTGAGGGTTAGGCTTAGGGTGAGAGTTAGGGTTCCGGTTAAGTTTAGGGTTAGGGTGAGGATTAGGTTAAGTTTTACAGTGAAGGTGAGGATTAGTGTTAGGTTGAGGGTTAGGGTTAGGGTTATTGTTAGGGTGAGGGTTAGGATGAGGTTTAGGGTTAGGATAAGGTTATGGTGAGGGCTAGGGTGAGGGTGAGGTTTAGGGTTAGGGTTATTGTGGGGTTTAGGTTTAGGTTTAGGGTTAAGGTTAGCGTTAGGGTGAGGGTTGGATTGAGGACTAGGGTTCGGGTTAGGGTTAGTATTAGGTTTTGGGTGAGCATGAGGGTTAGGGTTAGGGTGAGGTTGAGGTTTAGAATTAGGCTTATGGTGACTGCTAGGGTGAGAGTTAGGATGAGGGTGAGGGTGGGGATGAGGATTAGGGTTAGGCTTAGAGTTATTGTTAGGGTGAGGGTGAGTTTTAGGGTTAGAGTTAGGTTTGGGGGGAGGGTTTGGGTGAAGTTTAATGTTAGGGATAGTGTTAGGGTTAGGGTGAGGGTGAGGGTTAGGTTGAGGTTTAGGGATAGTGTTAGGTTTAAGATTAGGGTTAGGGTGAGCATGAGTATGAGGGTTAGGTTTAGGGTTAGGCTTAGGCTTAGGGTTAGGGTGAGGGTGAGGGTGCGGGTGAGGATTAGGGTTAGGGTGATGGTTAGGGTTACTTTTAGTGTTATTGTCAGGGTTAGGGTTTGAGTTCCGGTGAAGGTGAGGGTGGGGGTGAGGGTTAGGCTTAGGGTTAGGGTGGAGTTTAGGATTAGGGTTAGTTTTCGAATGAGGGTGAGGTTTAGGGTTAGATATAGGGTTAGGTGGAGGGTTAGGGTGAGGGTTAGGGTTAGGGTTAGGGTTAGGGTTAGGGTGAGGGTGAGGGTTAGGGTTAGGTTTAAGGTTAGGCTTAGGGTGAAGTTTAGGTTTAGGTTTAGGGTTAGGGTTAGGGTGAGGGTGAGGGTTAGGGTTAGGTTTAAGGTTAGGCTTAGGGTGACGTTTAGGGTTAGGGTTAGAGTTAGGGTTAGAATTTCGGTGAGGGTGAGGGTGCGGGTGAGTGTGAGGTTTAGGGTTAAGTTTATGGTTAGGCTTAGGTTTATGCTTAGGGTTAGGCTGAGAGTGAGGGTGAGTGTGAGGTTTAGGGTTAGTGTGAGGGTTAGGGTTAGGGTTATGGGGTGGGTTAGGATGAGGGTTAAGGTTAGGATTAGGGTTAGGGTGAGGGTTAAGTTTATGGTTAGGGTTAGGGTGAGGTTTAGGTTTAGGTTTAGGGTTAGGGTTAGGGTTAGGTTGAGATTTAGAGTTAGAGTTAGTGTTAGGGTGAGGGTGAGGTTTAGGGTTAGAGTTAGGTTTAGGGTGAAGGCTAGGTTGAGGGTTAGCTTTAGGGTTAGTGTTAGGGTGAGGTTTACAGTGAGTGTTAGGGAGAGGGTTTGGGTTAGGTTTAGTGTTAGGCTTAGGCTGAGGGTAAGGGTGAGGTTGAGGGTCAGAGTTACGGTTAGTGGGAGGGTTAGGATGAGTGTTAGGGTTAGGATTAGGATAAAGGTAAGGACTAGGGTGAGGGTGAGGTTTAGGGTGAGGTTTAGCTTTAGGGTTAGGGTTAGGGATAGGGTCAGGTTGAGGTTTAGGGTTAGAGTTATGGTTAGGGTGAGGCTGAGTTTGAGGATAAGGTTTAGGGTTACAGTTAGAATTAGGGTGAGGTTTAGAGTGAGGGTGAGGTTTAGGGTTAGGGTTAGGTTTAGTGTGAGATTTAGGGTTAGGGTTAGGGTTAAGGTGAGGGTGAGGGTTAGGGTGATTGTTAGGGTTTTAGGGTTGGGGTGAGGGTTAAGGTTATGTTTAGTTTTAGGTTTAGGATTAGGGCTAGGGTGAGGGCTAGGGTGAGGCTGAGGGTTAGGTTTAGCATTAGGGTGAGGCTTATGGTTAGGGTTAATTTTAGAGTTACGGTGAGTGTTAGGGTTAGGGTTATGGTGAGGTTGAGGTTTAGGGTTAGATTGAGGGTTAGGGTTAGGGTTAGGGTGAGTTTTAGTGTTAGGGTTAGAATTAGGGTTAGGGGGAGGGTGAGGTTTAGGGTTAGAGTTAGGGTTAGGGTAAGGTTTAGGGTGAGTGTTAGGGTTAGGGTTATGGTGAGGGTTTGGGTTAGTGTTAGGGTTACGGTGAGGGTGAGGGTTAGGGATAGAGTTAGGGTAAGTTTTAGTGTTATTGTTAGGGTTAGTGTTAGAGTTACAGAGAGTGGGAGGGCGAGGGGGAGGTTTAGGGATAGAGTGAGTTTTAGGGTTATGGTTAGGGTTAGGGTGAGGGTGAGCGTGAAATTTAGGGTTAAAGTTAGGGTTAGGTTGAGGGTTATGGTGTGGGTTAGGGTAAGGGTTAGTGTAATCGTTAGGGTGAGGGATAGGATGAGGGTTAAGTTTAGGGTTTGGGTGAGATTTAAGGTTCGGGTTACAGTGAGGGTGAGGGTTAGGGTTAGGTTGAGGGTTAGGGATAGGATTAGGTTTAGGGTGAGGGTTATGGTTAGGGTTAGGATGAGTGTTAGGTTGAGGATTAGGGTTAGGATTAGGGTTAGGGTGAGGGCCAGGGTGAGGGCGAGGTTTAGGGTTAGGGTTCAGTTGAGGTTTAGGGTTAGGGTTGGGGTGAGGGTGAGGGTTAGGCTGAGGGTTAGGGTTATGGTGAGGGTGTGGATTAAGGTTAGGGTAAGGTTTAGGGATAGGATGAGGGTTAGGGGGAGGGTGAGGGTTAGAATTAGGGTTAGAGTTAGGATTATTGTTAGTGTTATGGTTATCGTTATGTTTGCAGTGAGGGTGAGGCTGAGAGTGAGGGTTATTGATAGGATTAGTGTTAGGGTTAGGTTTAGGGTTAGGATTAGTGTTATTGTTAGGGTTAGGGTTAGAGTTATGGTGAGGGTGAGGGTGAGGGTAAGGGTGAGAGTTAGGGTTAGTGTTAAGGTGAGGTTTAGGGTTAGGGTTAGGATTAGCGTTAGGGTGAGGGTGAGGGTGAGGGTTCCTGTTAGGGTTAGGGGGAGGTTTAGGGTGAGGGTTAGTGTTAGGGTTAGTGTTAGGGTTAGGGTTAGGGTGAGGTTTAAGTTGAGGTTTACGGTTAGGGTTACAGTTAGGGTTAGGGTGAGGGTGAGGGTGAGGGTGAGTGTGAGGGTTCCTGTTAGGGTTAGGCTTAGGCTTAGGTTTAGGCTGAGTGTGAGGTTGGGCGTGAGGATTAGGGTTTGGGTGATGGTTAGGGTTAGGGTTAGGTTGAGGGTTAGGATGAGGGTTAGGGTTAGGATTAGTGTTAGGGTGAGGGCTAGGGTGAGGTTGAGGATTAGGTTTAGGTATAGGCTTAGGCTTAGTGTTAGTCTGAAGGTGAGGTTGAAGGTGTGGGTTAGTGTTTGGGTGATGGTTAGGTTTAAGGTTAGAGTGAGGGTTCGGGTGAGGGTTAGGGTTAAAGTGAGGGTGATGTTAAGCCTAAAGGTGAGGGTTAGGCTGAGGGTGAGGGTTAAGATAAGGGTAAGGGTTATTGTTAGCGTGAGGTTTAGGGTAAGGGTTACGGTTAGGGTAGGGTGAGGGTGAGGGTTACATTGAGAATTAGGGTTAGGGTTAGTGTGAGGTTTAGGGTGAGGATGAGGGTTAGGTTTAGGGTGAGGGTTAGGGTTAGAATTAGGGTTAGGGTGAGGGGTAGGGTGAGCGTTAGATTTAGGGTTAGGGTTAGGGTGAGGATTAGGTTTAGGTTGAGGGTTAAGATTAGTGTGAAAGTTAGTGTTATGGTTAGGGTTAGTGTAATGGTGAGGGTAAGTGTTAGGGTGAGGGTTAGGGTTAGGGTTAGAGTTCTTTTTAGGGTTAGGGTTAGGGTTACCCTTACCGTGAGGCTGAGGTTTAGGGTTAAGTTTAGGGTGAGGTTTAGGATTAGGGTTAAGGTTAGAGTTTGGGTTAGGACTAGGATTAGGATTAGGGTGAAGGCTAGGTTGAGGGTGATGGTTAGGATTAGGGTTAGGGTTAGGATTAGGGTGAGGGTGAGGGTGAGTGTGTGGGTTAGGGTTAGGTTTAGGGTTGGGCTTAGGGTTAGGCTAAGGGTAATGTTGAATGTGAGGGTTAAGGTTAGGTGAGGGTTAGGTTTAGGGTTAGGGTGAGGGTTAGCATGAGGGTTAGGTTTAGGATGAGGGTTAGGGTGAGGATTAGGATTTGGATGAGGGCTAGCGTTAGGGTGAGGGTTAGGGTGAGGGTTACAGTGAGGTTTAGGTTTCGGATTAGGTTTATGGATAGGGTGAGGGTTAGGGTTAGAGTTACGGTGAGGGTCAGGTTTAGGGTTAGGTTGAGGGTTAGAATTAGGTTTACGGTTAGGAGGGTTAGGTTTAGGGTGAGGGTGAGGGTTAGGATGAGGGTTAGGGATACAATTACGGTTAAGGTGAGGGCTGGGGTGAGTGTGAGGGTAAGTGTTAGGGTTAGGGTGAGGTTTAGGGTTAGAGGTAGGGGTAGGTTTAGGGTTTAGTTTAGGGTTCAGGTTAGGGTTAGGCTTATGGTGAGGGCTAGGGTGAGGGTGATGTTTTAGGTTAGGGTTAGGGTGAGGGTGAGGCTGAGCTTTAGGGTTAGAGTTAGGGTTAGGGTGAGGGACAGCGTGAGTTTTAGGTTTAGGGTTAGTGTTAGGGTGAGGGTTAGGGTTAGGGTGAAGGTTAGGTTTAGGGTTAGGATTGGGTTTAGGGTTAGGGTGAGGGTGAGTGTGACGGTTAGGGTTAGGGTTAGTGTTAGGCTTAGTGAAACGCTGAGCATGAAGGTGAATGGGAGGGTTAGGGTGAGATTGAGGTTTAGGGTTAGAGTTAGTGTTAAGGTGAGGGATAGTGTGATGGTTAGTGTTAGGTTTAGGGTTAGGGTTAGGTTTAGAGTGAGGGTTAGGGTGAGGGTTAGGGTTAGTATAGGGTTAGGTTTAGGATTAGGGTTTTGGTGAGGGTGAGGATGAGGGTGAGGGTTAGGGTTAGGGTTCGGGTTAGGGTTAGCATTTAGGTGAGAGTTAGGTTTCGGGTTAAGTTTAGGGTCAGGGTGAGGGTTAGGGTTAGGGTTATGGTGAGGGTGAGGGTTAGAGTTAGGGAGAGGGTTAAGGTTAGGATTAGGGTTAGGGTGAGTGTTAGGGTTAGGGTTAGAGTAATAGTTAGGATGAGGATTAGGGTTAGGATTATGTTTAGGGTGAGGGCTAGGGTGAGGGTGAGGGTTAGGGTTAGTGTTAGGATGAGGTTTAGCGTTTGTGTGAGGGTTAGGGTCAGGGTTAGGATGAGGGTTAGGGTTACGGTGAGGGTTAGGGTTAGGGTTAGGGTGAGGGTTAGGGTTAGGAATAGTGTTAGGGTGAGGGTGAGGTTTAGGATTAGGGTTAGGGTTAGGATTATTGTTATTGTTATGATTATGGTGACATTGCAGTGAGGGGGAGGCTGAGGGAGAGATTTATGGATAGGATTAGGGTTAAGGTTAGTTTTAGGGTTAGGATTAGTGTTATTGTTAGAGTTAAGGTTAGAGTTAATTGAGCGTGAAGGTGAGGGTAAGGGTGAGGATTAGGGTTAGGCTTAGGGTTAGGTTTAAGTTGAGGGTGAGTGTGAGGGTTAGGGTTAGTGTTAGGGTTAGGCTTAGGGTTAGGGTGAGGGTTAGGACTAGGGTTTGGTTTAGGGTGATGGTGAGGTTTAGGGTTAGGGTGAGGTTTAGGGTTAGGTTTAGGGTGAGGTTTAGGATGAGGGTTAGGGATACAATTAGGGTTAAGGTGAGGGCTGGCGTGAAGGTTAGGTTAAGTGTCAGGGTTAGGGTAAGGTTTATGGTTAGGGGTAGGGTGAGGGTGAAGGTGTGGTTAAGGGTTAGGGTTTGGTTCAGGGTGAGCTTTTGCGTTATGGCGAGGGTGTGGGTTAGGTTTGGATTGAGGGTTATTGTGAGGAGTAAGGTGAGGGTTAGGGTTAGGGTTAGGGTAAGGGTTAGGTTGAGGTTTAGGTTTAGGGTTAGGGTTAGGCTTAGGATTAGGGTTAGTGTGAGGGTGAGTGTAAGGGTTAGGGTTAGGGTTATCCTTAGGTTTAGGGTTAGGCTGAGGGTGAGTTTGGGGATGAGGCTTAGGTTTTGAATGATGGTTCGGGGTATGGTTAGGTTGAGTGTTATGATGTGGGTTAGGGTTAGAATTTGAGTTAGGGTGAGGGCTAGGGTGAGTGTGAAGTTTAAGTTTAGGTTTAGGTTTAGGCTTAGGGTTAGGCTGTGGCTGAATGTGAGGGTGAGGGTTATGGTTAGGGTGATGGTTAGTGTTACAGTAAGGGTGAGGGTTAGGATGAGGGTTAGGATTAGGGTGAGGGTTAGAATGAGGGTGACACTAAGAGTAAAGGTGAGGGTTAGGCTGAGGGTGAGGGTTATGGTAAGGGTGACGATGAGGGTAAGGTTTAGGGTGAGTGTGAGGGTTAGATTGAGGATTAGTATTAGGGTTACTGTGAGGTTTAGGGTGAGGATGAAGGTTAGGGTTAGGGTGAGGGATAGGGTCAAGTTGAGGGTTAGGGTTAAGGTTAGGTTGAGGTTTAGGCTTAGGGTGATGGTTAGCTTTAGTGTGAGGGTTAGTGTTAGTGTTAGTGTTAGGGTTAGCGTAAGTGGTAGGGTAAGGTATATGTTTAGGGTGAGGTTTAGGATTAGGGTTAGGGTTTGTGTTATGGTGAAGTTGGGGTTTAGGGTTAGAGATAAGGTTAGGGTGAGGGTTAGGGTTAGGGTTAGGGTTAGGTTACTGTTAGGGTTAGGGTTAAGGTGAGGTTTAATGTGGGGGTGAGGGTTAGTGTTAGGGTTAGGATTAGGTTTAGGGTTAAGGTGAGGGTGAGTGTGAGTGATAGGGTTAGGGTTAGGATTAGGATTAGAGTTAGGGTGAGGGTGAGGGTTATGGTTCGGGTGAGTGTTGGGGTTAGGGTTGGGGTGAGTGTTAGGGTGAGGGTTAGGTTAGTGTTAGGTTTAGGGTTGGTATTAGGGTTAGGCGAAATGTTAGGCTGAGGGTGAGTGTGAGGATGAGGGTTATGGTGAGGGTGAGGGTTAGGGTTAGTGTTAGGGTGAGGTTTAGTGTTAGGGTTAGGTTTAGTGTTAGTCTTAGGGTTATGGTGAGAGTTAGCGGGAGGGTTAGTGTTAGAGTTAGGCTTAGGGTTAGCATTAGGGTTAGGGTGAGGTTGAGGTTTAGGGATAAATTAGGGTTAGGGTGAAGCTGAGGGTGAGGGTTAATGTTAGGGTTAGTGTTAGGGTTAGAGTTAGGGTGAGGGTTAGGGTGAGAGTGAGGATTAGGGTTAGGGTAGGATTAGGATTAGGATTAGCTTTAGGGTTAGTGTGAGGGTTAGGGTTAGGGTTAGCCTTAGGTTTAGGCTGAATATGAGGGTGAGGGTTAGGGTTAGGTTTAGGTTGAGGGTTAGGTTTAGGTTTAGGGTGAGATTTATTGTTAGGGTTAGGGTTAGAATTAGGGTTAGGGTGAGGGTGAAGTTTATCGGTTAGGGATAGGGTGAGGGTTAGTGTGAGGGTTAGGTTTAGGGTGAAGGTTAGGGTGGGGGTGACCGTAAGGGTAAACATGAATGTTAGGCTGAGGGTGAGGGTTATTGTAAAGGTGAGGCTTAGGGTTAGGGTGAGGTTTAGGGTGAGGATGAGGGTAAGGGTTAGGGTGAGTGCTAGGGTAAGGTTGAGGGTTAGGGTTAGGGTGACGGTGAGGTTAAGTGTTAAGTTGAGGTTTGGGGTAAGGGTGACGGTTATGGTTTGGGTGAGGGTTAGTGTTAGGGTCAGTGTTTAGGTTACGGTGAGGGTGAGTGTGAAGGTTAGGGTTAGGGTTAGGGTTAGGCTTAGCATTAGGGTGAGGTTTATTGTTAGGGTTATGGGGAGGGTTAGGATGAGGGTTAGGGTTAGGATTAGGGTTAGGGTGAGGGCTAGAGTGAGGGTGAGTTTTAGGGTTAGGTTTATGGTGAGGTTTAGGGTTAGGTTTAGGTTTAGGGTTAGGGTGAGGTTGAGATTTTGGAGTTAGAGTTATGGTTAGGTTGAGCCTGAGGGTGAGGGGTAGGGTTAGGTTTAGGGTTAGGGTGAGGGTTAGGTTGAGGATTAGTGTGAGGGTGAGGGTTAAGGTTAGGTTTAGGGTTAGGATTAGTTTTATTGTTAGGGTCAGTGTTAGAGTTACAGTGAGGGTGAGGGTGAGGGTGAGGTTTAGCGTTAGGTTTAGGGTGAGCTTTAGTGTTAGGGTTAGGATTAGGGTTAGGGTGAGAGTGAGGTATAGGAATAGATTTAGGGTTAGAGAGAGGGTTTTTCCCGGGTTAGGGTTAGGATTAGTGTTAGGGTTAAGTTTAGGGTGAGGGTTAGGTTGAGGTTAAGGGTTAGGATTAGGGTTAGAGTTAGGGTTAGGATTAGGGTTAGGGTGAGGGTGAGTGTGGGGGTAAGGATTATGGTTGGGATGATGGTTAGGGTTAGGGTTATGTTGAGGTTTAGTCTGAGGTTTAGGGTTAGGATTAGGTTTAGCATGAGGGCTAGGGTGAGGGTGAGGTTTAGGGTAAGGGTTAGGCTTGGCTAAGGGTTAGGCTGAGCGTGAGGTTGAGGGTGAGGGTTAGGGTTAGGGTGATGTTTAGGTTTATGGTTAGGGTGAGGGTTAGGGTGAGGTTTAGGGTTAGGGGTAGTATAATGGTGAGGATGATGGTAATGGTAAAGGTGAGATTTAGGCTGAGGGTGAGGGTTAAAATAAGTGTGTGTTAGTGTTAGGTTTAGGGTTAGGGTAAGGGTTAGGGTTAGGGTGAGGGTGAGGTTTAAATTGAGGATTAGGGTTAGTGTGAGGTTTAGGGTGAGGATGAGGGTTAGAATTAGGGTTAGGGTGAGGGCTAGGATGATGGTGAGGGTTAGGCTTAGTTTTAGGGTTAGGGTTAAGGTTTAGGATTAGAGTGAGGGTTAGGGTTAGTGTGAGGGTGAGTGTTAGGTTTAGGGTTAGTGTTAGGTTGAGGGTAAGTGTTATGTTGGAGTTTAGGGTGAGGGTGAGGCTTATGGTTACGGTAAGGGTTAGGGTTTAGGTTAGGGTGAGTGTGGGGGTGAGGTTTAGGGTTAGATATAGTGTTAGGGGGAGGATTAGTGGGAGGGTTAGTGTAAGGGTTAGTTTTAGGGTTAGGGTGAGGGTGAGGTTTAGGTTGAGGTTTAGGGTTAGGGTTAGGGTTAGTGTGAGGGTTAGTGTAAGGGTTAGGGTTAGTGTTAGGGTGAGGTTAAGTGTTAGGGTGTGGGTTTGGGTTAGGGTGGAGGCTATGGTTAAGTTGAGGGTTAGGATTAGGTTTAGGGTTTTTGTTAGGGTTAGGTTTAGGGTTACAGTTACGGTGAGGGTGAGGGTGAGGGTTATTGTTAGGGTGAGGCTTGGGTTGAGGTTAAGATTTAGGGTTATGGTTAGGGTTAGGCTAAGGGTGAGGGTGAGTTTTAGGATGAGGGTTAGGGTTAGGGTTACTGTTAGGATTATGGTTAGGTTAAGTGTTATTGTTAGGGTTTGTGTTAGTGTTAAGTTGAAGGTGAGGGTGAGGGTGAGGGTGAGGGTTAGGGTTAGGTTTAGGGTGAGGTTTAGGGTTAGGGGTAGTATTAGGGTTACGGTGAGGGTTAGGTTTAGGTTTAGATTTGGGTTAGGGGGAGTGTTAGTTCGTGGTTTATAGTTAGGGTTAGTGTTAGGGTTAAGGTTAGGGTGAGGGTTAGGTTGAGGTTATGGGTTAGGGTTAGGGTTAGGGTTGGGATTAGGGTTAGTGTGAGGGTGAATGTCAGGGTTAGGGTTAGGGTTAGGTTTAGGGTGAGACTGAGGGCGAGGATGGGGTTGAGTGTTAGGGTTAGGGTGATGATTAGGGTTAGGGTTAAGGTGAGTGTTAGGATGAGGGTTAGGGTTAGCATTAGGGTTAGGGTGAGGGCTAGGGTGAGAGTGAGGGTTAGGTTTAGGGTCATGGTTAGGTTTACAGTTAGGGTGACTGTTAGGATGATGTTTTGGGTGAGGGTGAGGATGTTGGTAAGGGTAAAGGGGAGGTTTAGGCTGAGGGTGAGGGTTAAAATAAGGTTGAGGGTTACAGATAGGTTTAGGTTTAGGGTTAGGGTTAGGGTTAGGGTGATGGTTAATTAAATGATTAGGGTTAGGTTTAATGTGAGGTTTAGGGTGAGGAATTGGGATAGGGTTAGGTTGAGGGTGAGGGTTAGAATTAGGCTTAGGGTGAGGGCTAGGGTGAGGGTGAGGGTTAGGATTAGAGTTAGGGTTAGGGTGAGGTTTAGGATTAGGGTGAGGGTGAGGGTTAGGGTTAGTGTAAGGGTTAGTGTTAGGGTTAGGGTTAGGGTGAGAGTAAGTGTTAGGGTGAGGGTTATGGTTAGGGTGAGGGTTAGGGTTAGGGTTATCTTTAGGGTTAGGGTTAGGTTTACGTTTATAGTGTGGGTTAGTGTGAGGGTTAGGGTTAGCGTTAGAATGAGGTTTAATATTAGGTTTAAATTTAGAGTTAGGGTTAGGTTGAGGGTGAGGTTTAGGTGTAGAGTTAGGGTTAGGGTGAGGGTTAGGTGAGTTTTAGGGTTAGGGTAAGGGTTAGGGTTGGGGTGACAGTAAGGGCAAACTTGAGGGTTAGGCTGAGGGTAATGGTTACGGTCCGGTGAGGGTTAGGGATATGGTGAGGGTTACGGTTATGGGAAGGATGTGGGTGAAGGTTAGATTGAGGATTAGTGTTATGGTTAGTGTGAGGTTTAGGGTGAGGATGAGGGTTAGGGTTAGGGTGAGGTGTAGGGTGAGGGTCAGGGTTAGTGTCAGGGTTAGGGTGAGGTTTAGGGTTAGGGTGATGGTTAGATGTAGTGTGAGGGTTAGTGTTAGGGTTAGGGTTAGTGTTAGGGTGAGGGTAAGTGTTAGAGTGAGGGTTAAGGTTAGGGTGAGGGTTATGGATAGGTAGAGGTTTAGGGTTAGGTTTAGGGTTATTGTTATGTTTAGTGGTAGGCTTATGGTTACAGTTAGGGTGATGCTGAGGGTTAGGTTAGGGTTAGGATGAGGTTTAGCTTTAGGGTTAGGGTGAGAGTTAGGGTTAGGTTGAGAGTGAGGTTTACAGCTAGAATTAGCGTTAATGTTACGGTTAGGGTGAGCGTGAGGTTTAGGGTTAGGCTTAGGCTTAGGCTTAGGCTTAGGCTTAGGCCGAGCATGAGGTTGAGGGTTAGGGTTAGGGTTAGGGTGAGGGGTAGTGTTAGGGTTAGGGTGATGGTTAGGATGAGGTTTAGGGTTAGGATTAGGGTTACGGTGAGGGCTAGGCTGAGGTTTAGGGTGAGGGTTAGGTTTAGGGATAGGGTTAGGTTAGGATTAGGGGTAGGGTGAGAGTGAGGGTGAGGGAGAGGGTTAGGGTTAGGGTTACCATTAGGCTTAGGGTTATGGTGAGGTTTAGGGTTAGGTTTTGGGTTAGTGTGAGGGTGAATCTGAGGATTAGTGTTAGGTTTAGGGTTAGGGTTAGGGTTAGATTGAGGGTTAGGCTTAGGGTTAGAGTGAGGGTTACGATGAGGGTTACAGATAGGGTGAGGGTTAGGCTTAAGGTTAGGCTGAAGGTGAGTGTGAGGGTTTGGTTAAGGGTTTGGGTTAGGGTGAGGGAGAGGCTGAGCATTACTATTAAGTTTATGGTTAGGCTTAGGGTTAGGTTTAGGGTTAGGGCTAGCGTTAGGTTGAGGGTTTGGGTTTGGGTTAGGGTTAGGGTTAGGTTTAGGATTAGGGTGAGGATGAGGTTTAGGGTTAGAGTTAGGGTTAGGGGCAGAGTTAAGGTGAGGTTTAGGGTTAGGTTTAGTGTTAGGGTGAGGGTGAGGGTGGGGGTTAGTTTGAGATTTAGGGATAGGGTTAGGTTTAGGACTAGGGATAAGGTGAGGGTGAGGGTGTGGGTTAGCCTTAGGCTCAGGGTTAGCCTGAGGGTGAGGGTGGGGGTGAGGATCAGGGTTAGTTTTAGGGTTAGGTTTAGGGTTAGGCTGAGTGTGAGTGTGGATGTGAGCATTAGGTTTAGGGAGATAGTTCGGGTTATGGTTAGTGTTATTGTTAGTGTCAAGGTTATAGTTACAGTGAGTTTGAGGGTGAGGGTGAGGTTTAGGGTTAGGGTTTGGGTGGGGTTTAGGGTTAGGGTTAGGGTGAGGGTGAGGTTTCGGTTTAGATATAGGGTTAGGTAGAGGGTTAAGGTGAGGGTTAGGGATCGGGTTAGTGTTAGGGTTAGGGTGAGGTTGAGGGTTAGGTTGAGGTTTAGGTTTAGGGTTAGTGTTAGTGTTAGCTTTAGGTTGAGAGTTAGGGGGAGGTTTAGGGTTAGGGTTAGGGTTAGGTTAGCATTAGCATTAAGATGTGGGTGCGGTTTAGTGTTAGAATTAGGATTCGGGTAAGGCTGAGGTTGAGGTTTAGATTTAGGGTTAGTGTTAAGGTTAGGGTTAGGGTGAGGGTTAAGGTAAGGGTGTGGGTTAGGGTTAGGGTTAGGATTAGGGTTATGGTTAGGGTGAGTGTGAGGGTTAGGATTAGGCTTAGGCTTAGCCTTAGGTTTAAGCTGATTGTGAGGGTGAGGTTTCGAGGTAAAGTTAGGTTTAGGGTGAGGGTTAGGTTGAGGATTAGGGTTAGGGTGAGGGTTAGGGTTAGGGTTAGGGTGAGGGTTAGTTTGAGGTTTAGGGATAAGGTGAGGTTTAGGACTAGGGTCAGGGTGAGGGTGAGGGTGAGGGTTAGGCTTAGACTTAGGGTTGGCTGAGGGTGAGGGTGGGAGGTGAGGATTAGGGATAGTTTTAGGGTTAGGTTTAGGTTTAGGCTGAGGGTGAGGGTGGCGGTGAGCATTAGGGTTAGGGTGATGTTTCGGGTTAGGGTTAGTGTTATTGTTAGGGTTAGGGTTAGAGTTACAGTGATGGTGAGAGTGCGGTTGAGGGTTAGGTTTAGGGTTAGAGTGGGGTTTAACGTTAGGGTAAGGGTTAGGTTTAAGGTTAAATATAGGGTTAGGGAGAGGGTTAGGGTGAGGGTTAGGGATAGGTTTAGTGTTAGGTTTAGGGTTATGGTTACTGTGAGGGTGAGGGTGAAGTTTAGGTTAGGGTCAGGGTGAGGATTAGGGTTTGGGTTTGGGTTAGAGTGAGGGTTAGGGTGAGGGTGAGGTTTAGGGATAGAGTTAGGGTTAGGGTGTGGGTTAGGTTGAGGTTTAGGGTTAGTGTTATTCTTAGTGTTAGGGTTATGTTGAGAGTTAGGGGGAGGGTTAGGGTTATGGTTAGTGTTAGGTTAGGATGTGGTTGAGGTTTAGTGTTAAAATTGGGGTTAGTATGAGGCTGAGGTTGAGGGTTAGGTTTAGGGTTAGGATTAGGGTTAGGGTGAGGGTGAGGGTTAGGTTTAGGGTTAGGATAAGGATTAGGGTTAGGGTTAGGCTAAGTGTGTGGGTTAGGGTTAGGGTCAGTGTTAGCCTTAGGTTTAGGCTGAGGGTGAGGGTGAGGGTGAGGGTTAGGTTTAGGGTGAGGGTTAGGTTTAGGTTGAGGGTGAGGTTTAGTTTTAGGTTTAGGGTTAGAGTTAGGGTTATGGTGAGGGTGAGGTTTAGGGGTAGAATTAGAGTTAGCGTGAGTGTTATGGTTAGGGGAAGGGTGTGGGTGAGGGTTAGATTGAGGATTAGCTTTAGAGTGAGGGCTAGGGTGAGGGAGAGTGTTAGCATTTGGGTTAGTGTGAGGTTTAGTATTAGGGTTAGGCTGAGGGTGAGGGTGGGGGTGAGGATTAGGGATAGTGTTAGGGTTAGGTTTAGGGTTAGGCTGAGGGTGAGGGTGGCGGTGAGCATTAGGGTTAGGGTGATGTTTTGGGTTAGTGTTAGTGTTATTGTTAGGGTTAGGGTTAGAGTTACAGTGAGGGTGAGGGTGCGGGTGAGGGTTAGGGTTAGGATTAGGGTGGGGTTTAGGTTTAGGGTTAGGGTTATGGTGAGTGTAAGGTTTAGGGTTAGATATAGGGTTAGTGAGAGGGTTAAGGTGAGGGTTAGGGATAGGGTTAGTGTTAGGGTTAGGGTGAGTTTGAGGGTTAGGTTGAGGTTTAGGTTTAGGGATAGGGTTAGGGTTAGTGTGAGGGTTAATGTTAGGGTTAGGGTTAGTGTTAGGGTGAGGTTAAGTGTTAGGGTGAGGGTTTAGGTTAGGGTGAGGATTATGGTTAGGATAAGGGTTAATATTAGGGTTAGGCCTATTGTTAGGGTTAGGTTTAGGGTTACGGTTACTGTGAGGGTGACAGTGAGGGTTAGGGTTAGGGTAAGGGTTAGGGTTGGGGTTTGGGTTAGGGTGAGGGTGAGGCTGAGGACTAGGGTTAGGTTTAGGGTTAGGTTTAGGTTTAGGGTTAGGGTTAGGGTTAGGGTAACAGTGAAGGTTAGGGTTAGGCCTAGGGTTAGGCTTAGGTTTAGGATGAATGGGAGGATGGGGTGAGGATTAGGGTTAGAGTTAGGGTTTAAATTAGGGTTATTTTTAGTGTTATGTTTTGGGTTAAGTTTGCAGTGAGGGTGAGGCTGAGGGTGAGGGTTATGGCTAGGGTTAGGCTTAGGCTTATGGTTAGACTGAGGGTGATCTTGGAGGTTAGGAATAGGTTTTGGATGATGGTTAGGATTAGGGTTAGTGTGAGGGTTATGATGAGGGTTAGGGTTAGGATTAGGTTTAGGGTGAGGGCTAGGGTGAGGGTGAATGTTAGGGTTAGGCTTTGGCTTTGGCTTAGGTTTAGGCTGAGGGTGAGTGTGAGGGTGAGTTTTAGGGTTAGGGTGATGGATAGGGTTAGGTTTAGGGTGAGTGTTTGGATGAGGGTTAGGTTTAGGGTCAGAGTTAGGGTGAGGGTGAGGGATAGATTGAGCATTAGGGTTAGGGTTAGTGTGAGGTTTAGAGTGAGGATGAGGGTTAGGGTTAGGGTGAGGTTTAGGGTTAGGGTGAGAGTTTGGGTTACTGTGAGGGTTAGTGTGAGAGTTAGGGTTAGTGTTAGGGTGAGGGTAAGTGTTTGGGTTAGGGTTAGGGTTAGGTTTAGGCTTAGGGTTAGGCTGACGGTTAGGGTTAGGGTTTGGGTAAGGGTGTAGGTGAGGCTGAGGTTTAGGGTTAGGGTTAGGGTTAGGGTTAGGGTTAAGGTTAGGATTATGGTGAGGGTTAGGGTTAGGGTTAGGCTTAGGTCTAGGGTTAGGCTGAGGGTGAGGGTGAGGATGCGGGTGCGGGTTAGGTTTAGGGTTAGGGTTAAGGTTTGGTTCATTGTTAGTGTTATGATTAGGGATAAGTTTGCGGTGAGGGTGAGGCTGAGGATGAGGGTTATGGTTAGGGTCAGGTTTAGTGTTAGGGTTAGGGTTAGTATTAATGTTAGTTTTAGGGTTAGAGTTACGGTGAGGTTGAGGGTGAGGATGAGGGTTTTGGTTAGGGTGAGGTTTAGAGTGAGTTTTAGGGTAAGGGTTAGGGTTAGGGTGAGGGTGAGGTTTAGGGTTAGAGTTAGGGTGAGGGGGAGGGTTAGGGTGAGGGTTAGGGTTAGGGGGAGGTTGAGGGTTAGGTTGAGGTATAGGGATAGGTTTATGTTTAGGATTAGGGTTAGGGTGAGGGTGAGTATGAGGGTTAGTGTGAGTGTTAGTCTTAGGCTTAGGGAGAGGGTGGGGGTGAGGATTAGGGTTAGGGTGATGGTTTGGGTTTGGGTTAGTGTTATTGTTAGGGTTAGGGTTAGAGTTACGGTGAGATGTAGGGTTAGATATAGTTTTATGGGGAGGGTTAGGGTGAGGGTTAAGTTTAGGGTTAGTGTTAGGGTTAGTGTGAGGGTGAGGGTTAGGTTGAGGCGTAGGGTAAGGATTCGGGTTAGTGTGAGGGTTAGTGTTAGGGTTACTGTTAGTGTTAGGTTGAGGGTATTTGTTAGGGTGAGGGTTTGGGTTAGGGTGAGGGTTATGGTTCGGGTGAGGGTTGGGGTTATTTTTAAGGTTAGGGTTAGAGTTACAGTTATAGTGAGGGTGAGAGTGAAGGTTATGTTTTGGTTTAGGATGAGGTTTAGGTTTAGGGTTAGGGTTAGAGTTAGGGTTAAGGTGAGAGTGAGGTTTAGGGTTAGAGTTAGCCTTAGTGTTACAATTAGGGTTACGGTGAGGTTTAGGGTTAGGATTAGGCTTAGGCTTAGGCTTAGTCCGAGAATGAAGTTGAGGGTTAAGGTTAGGGTTAGGGTGAGGGTTAGGGTGAGGGTTAGGGTGAGGTTTAGGGTTAGCATTAGGGTTAGGATTAGGGCTAGGGTGAGGGTTAGGGTGAGGGTTAGTGTTAGGGATAGGGTTAGGGTTAGGATTAGGTTTAGGGTGAGGGTGAGGGTGAGGGTTAGGGTTAGGGTTAGGGTTAGGCTTAGGTTTAGGGTGAAGGTTAAGTTTAGAGTTTGGGTTAGGGTGAGGTTGAGGATGAGGTTTAGGATTAGGTTTAAGTTTATGGTGAGGTTTTGGGTTAGGGTTAGTGTTAGGGTTAGGCTTTCATTGAGAGGGTTAGGGTTAGGGTTATGGATTGGCTGAGGGTGAGGGTGGGGTGAGGATTAGGATTAGGTTTAGGGTTTAAATTAGGGTTATTTTTAGTGTGATGTTTTGGGTTAAGTTTGCAGTGAGGGTGAGGCTGAAGGTGAGGGTTATGGCTAGGGATAGGCTTAGGCTTAGGGTTAGGCTGAGGGTGATCTTGGGGGTTAGGAATAGGTTTTGGGTGATGTTTAGGATTAGGGTTCGGGTGAGGGTTATGATGATGTTTAGGGTTAGGTATCGGTTTAGGGTGAGGGCTAGGGTGAGGGTGTGGGTGAGGTTTAGGGTTAGGGAGATGGATAGGGTTAGGGTTAGGGTGAGTATTTGGATGAGGGTTAGGGTTAGGGTGAGTGTAAGGGTGAGGGTGAGGGATAGATTGAGGATTAGGGTTAGGGTTAGTGTGAGGTTTATTGTGAGGATGAGGGTTAGGGTTAGGGTGTGGGTTACGGTTAGAATTAAGTTTGGGGTGGGGACTAGGGTGAGGCTGAGGGTTAGGGTGAGGGTGAAGGTTAGGTTTAGGGTTAGGGTGAGAGTTAGGGTTACTGTCAGGGTTAGTGTTAGAGTTAGGGTTAGTGTTAGTGTGAGGGTAAGTGTTAGCATGAGGGTTAGTGTTAGGTTGGGGGTTATGGTTAGGGTGACGTTTAGGGTTAGTTTTAGGGTTTTTGTGAGGTTTAGGGTTAGGGTTACGGTGAGAGTGATGATGAGGGTTAGATTTAGGGGAGGTTTAGGGTTAAGGTTAGGGTTAGAGTTAGGGTTAGGGTGAGTGTGAGGTGTAGTGTTAGAGTTAGGGTTCAGATGAGGGTTAAGGATGAGGGTTAGGGTTAGGGTTAGTTTCAGTTTTAGGGTTAGGGTGAGGTTAAGTGTTAAAGTTATGGTTAGGATTAGGGTTAGGTTGAGGGTGAGTGGGTGGGTTAGTGTTAGGTTTAGGGTTAGGCTTAGGTTTAGGCTGAGGGTTAGGTTGAGGGGGAGGGTTAGGGTTCGGGTGAGGGTTAGGGTTAGGGTTAGAGTTAGTGTGAGGGTTAGGATGAAGGTTAGGTTTAGGATTAGGGTTAGGGTGAGGGCTAGGGAGAAGTTGAGGTTTATGGTTAGGGTTAGCGTGAGGTTTAGGGTTAGAGTTAGGGTCAGTGTGAGTTAGAGGTTTAGGGTTAGAGATAGGGTTAGGGTTAGTGTTAGGGTGAGCGTTTGGCTTAGTGTTAGTGTTAGAGTTAGGGTTAGGGTGAGGGTTAGGGTGAGGTTGTGTGTTAGGGTTAGGGTTAGGATTAGGATTAGGGTTAGGGAGAGGGGGAGTGTGAGGGTTAGAGATAGCCTTAGGTTTAGACTGAGGGTGTGGGTGAGGGTGAGTGTTACGTTTAGTTTGGGGGTTAGGGTTAGCGTTAGGATGTGGTTTAGTGTTAGGATTAGTGTTAGAGTTAGGGTTAGGGTGAGGGTGAGGTTTAGGGGTAGAGTTAGGGTTAGGCTGAGTGTTAGATTGATTGTTAGGGTTAGGGTGAGTTTTAGGGTGGGGGTGACGGTAAGGGTAAACGTGAGGGTTAGGCTAAGGGTGACAGTTAGCGTTAGGGTTAGGGTGAGGGTTAGGTTTAGGTTTAGGGTTAGGGTGAGGGTTAGGATTAGGTTTAGGGTTAAGGGGAGGTGTAGGGTTTGGGTTAGGGTTAGGCTGAGGGTGAGTGTGGGGGTGCGGATTAGGGTTAGGGTGATGGTTAGGATTAGGGTAAGGCTGAGGGCTCGGGTGAGGGTGAGGGTTAGGGTAAGACTTAGCTTAGGCTTAGGGTTAGGCTGAGGGTGAGGTTGAGGGTGAGGGTTAGGGTTAGCGTGATGGTTAGGTTTACGGTGATGGTGAGGGTTGGGATGAGGTTTAGAGTTAGGGTGAGGTTAGGGTGAGGATGATGGTAATGGTAAAGGTGAGGTTTATGCTGAGGGTAAGGGTTAAGATAAGGGTGAGGGTTAGGATTAGGTTTAGGGTTAGTGTAAGGGTTAGGGTTAGGTATAGGATGAGGGTTAGATTGAGGATTAGTGTTAGGATCAGTGTGAGGTTTAGTGTGAGGATGAGGGTCAGGTTTAGGGTGAGGGTGAGGGTTAGAATTAGGGTTAGGGTGAGGGCTAGGGTGAGGGTGAGGTTTAGGGTTAGTGTGAGGGTTAGTTTTAGGGTTAGGGTTAGTGTTAGGGTGACGGTAAGTGGTAGGGTGAGGGTTAGGGTTAGGGTGAGGGTTATAGTTAGTGTGAGGGTTAGGGTTAGGGTGAGGGTAAATGTTATGGTGAGTGTTAGGGTGAGGGTTAGTGTTATGGATAGGGTTAGGTTTAGGATTATGGTTAGGTTGAGGGTGAGTGTGAGGGTTAGGGTTAAGGATAGGCTTAGGGTTAGGGTGAGGGTTAGGTTTAGGGTTTGGGTCAGGGTGAGGGTGAGGCTGAGGATTAGGGTTGGGTTTAGGGTTAGGTTTAGAGTTAGGGTTAGGGTTAGATTTAGGGTTAGGGTTAGGATTATGGTGATGGTTAGGGTAAGGGTTAGGCTTAGGCTTACGTTTAGGATGAGTTTGACGCTGAGGGTGAGGTCTATGGTTAGGGTTAGGGTGAGGGTTAGGGTTATGGTGAGGATTAGGGTTAGGGTTAGGGTTAGGGTTAGGGTTATAGTGAGGGTAAGTGTTAGGATGAGGTTTAGGGTGAGGATGAGGTTTAGGGATAGCGTTAGAGTTAGGGTGAGGGTTAGGGTTAGGGTGAGGGGTAGGGTGAGGTGTAGGGTTAGGGTTAGTGTGAGGGTTAGGGTTAATGTGAGGATTAGGGTTAGGGTTAAGGTTAGTGTGAGGATAAGGATAAGTGTGAGGATTGGGATGAGATTGAGGTTTAGTGTTAGTGTTAGGGTTACGGTGAGTTTTAGGGTGAGGGTTAAGGTGAGGGTTAGTGTTAGTATGAGGGTGAGGGTTATAGTTAGGTTTAGGGTGAGGGTTAGGTTTAGGGTGAGGTTTAGGGTCGGGTTAGGGTGAGGGTTCGGGTTCGGGTTCGGGTGAGTTTTAGGGTGTGGGTGAGGGTTAGGGTTAGTGTGAGGGTAAGGGTTATGGTGAGGATTAGGGTTAGGGTTAGGGTTATAGTCAGGGTAAGGGTTAGGATGAGGTTTAGGGTGAGGGTGAGGTTTAGGGATAGCGTTAGAGTTAGGTTGAGGTTTAGGGTGAGGGTTAGGATCCAGGTTAGGTTAGGTGAGGGTGAGGGTTATCGTTCGGTTTAGGGTTAGGTTTAGGGTGAGGGTAAGGTTTAAGGTGAGGGTTAGGGTGAGGGTGAGGGTTAGGGTTAAGTTGAGGGTTAGGGTGAGCGTTAGTTTGATGGTTCAGTTGAGGGTTTGGTTTAGGGTTAGGGTGAGGTTGAGGGAGAGGGTGAGACTTAGGGTTAGATTCAGGGTGAGGATGGTGTTTAGGTTTAGTGTTAAGTTTAGGGTTAGGGTGAAGGATAGGGTGAGGGTAAGGGTTATAGGGAGGTTTAGCGGAAGGGTGAGGGTTATGGATAGCATTAAGGTTAAGGATAGGTTTAGGGTGAGGGTTAGGGTTAGTGTTAGGGTTACGGTGAGGGTGAGGGTTAGGGTTAGGTTTAGGGTGAGGGTTAGGTTTAGGGTTAGGGTGACGGTGAGGGTAAGGGTTAGGTGAGTACTAGGGTTAGGGTTAGGGTTAGGGTAAGGTTTAGGTTTAGGGTGAGGGTGAGAGTGAGAGTTAGGTTTAGGATTAGGCTTAGGTGTAGGGTTAGGCTTAGGTTGAGGGTGAGGGTGAGTCTCAGAGTTAGGTTTAGTGTGAGGGTTAGGGTTATGGTTATTTTTAGGGTGTGGGTGAGGGTGAGGGTTAGGGTGAGGGTCAGGGTGAGTTTGAGGGTGAGGTTGAGGGTTAAGGTTTGGGTGAGGGATAGTGTTAGAGTTAAGGTTAGGGTGAGGATTAGGGTTATGGTTAGTGTTAGGATGAGGGTTAGGTTTAGGGTTAGGGTGAGGGTAAGTTTTAGGGTGAGGGTGAGGGTTAGGGTTATAAATAGGGTTTGGGTTAGGGTGATGGTCAGGGATGGTTTAGGATTAGGGTGAGGGTTTTGTTTAGGGTTAGGTTGAGAGTTAGGTTGAGAGTGAGTGTGAGGGTTAGCGTTTGGATTAGTGTTAGGGTTAGGGTTAAGGTGAGGTTTGAGGATGAGGGTTAGGGTTAATGTGAGGTTTAGCGTTAAGGTTAGGGTGAGGGTTAGGTTTAGGTTTAGGAAGAGGGTAAGGGTTAGTGTGAGGGCTAGGGTGAGGGTGAGGGTTAGGGATAGGGTTAGGTTGAGGTTTAGGGTTAAGGTGATGGTTAGGGTTAGTGTGAGGGTTAGTGTTAGGACTAGGGTTAGTTTTAGGGTGAGAGTTAGTGTTAGGGTGAGTTATAGCGTTAGGGTGAGGGTTATGGTTAGGGTTAGGGTTAGTGTTAGCTTTAGGGTTATTGTTTGGGTTAGGGTTAAGGTTACGTTGAGGGTTAGGGTGAGGGTAAGTGTTAGGGTGAGGGTTACCGTTAGGGTGAGGGTTATGGTTAGGGTTAGGGTTAGTGTGAGGTTTAGGGTTTTTGTTAGGGTTAGGGTTAGGGTTAAGGTTACGGTGAGGGTGAGGGTGATGTTTTGGTTTATGGTTAGGTTGAGGTTTGGGTTTAAGGTTAGGTTTACAGTTAGGGTTAGGGTGAGGGTGAGGTTTAGGTTTAGAGTTAGTGCTGCGGGGAGGGTTAGGGTGAGGGTTAGGGTTAGGGTTAGGGTTAGTGTTAGGATTAGGGTTAGGATGAGGTTGAGTGTGAGGGTTAGGGTTAGGGTTACTCTGTGGGTGAGGGTGAGGGTTAGGTTTAGGATTAAGGTGAGGTTTAGGATGAGGTTAAGGTTAGGATTAGGGTTAAGATGAGGTCAAGGGTGAGGGTGAGGGTTAGGGTTACCATTATGGTGAGGTTTAGGATTAGGATTAGGTTTATGGTTAGGGTGAGGGTTAATGTTAGGGTTACAGTGAGGGTGAGGTTTAGGGTTAGTGTGAGGGTTAGTGTTAGGGTTAGGGTGAGGGTGAGGTTTAGGGTTAAAGTGAGGGTTAGTGTTAGGTTTAGGGTTAGGGTGAGGGTTAGAGTTCGGGTTAGGCTTAGGCTTAGGCTTAGGCCGAGCGTGGGGGTGAGGGTTAGGGTTAGGGTTAGGGTGAGGGTTAGGGTTAGGTTTAGGGTGACTGTTAGGATGAGGTTTGTGGTTATGGTTAGGGTTAGGGTTAGTTTTAGGGTTAAGATTAGGGTTAGGTTTAGGGTTAGGGTTAGGCTGAGGGTTTGGGTTAGGGTTAGGGTTAAGTTTAGGATTAGGGTTAGGGTTAGGGTTATTGTTAGTGTTATGGTTATTGTTAAGTTTGCAGTGAGGGTGAGGCTCAGGCTGAGGGTTATGGTTAGTGTTAGGGTTTGGGTTAGGGTTAGTTTTATTGTTAGGGTTAGGTTTAGAGTTATGGTCATGGTGAGAGTGAGAGTGAGGGTTACGGTGAGGTTTAGGGTGAGGTTTAGCATTAGGGTTAGGGTTAGGATTAGGGTGCTGGTGAGGTGTAGGTTTAGAGTTAGGTTGAGGGGGATGGATAGGGTGAGGGTTAGGGTTAGGTTTAGTGTTAGCATGAGGGTGAGGGGGAGGGTTAGGTTGAGGT
Source organism: Dipodomys merriami (assembly GCF_024711535.1). Taxonomy (NCBI): domain Eukaryota; kingdom Metazoa; phylum Chordata; class Mammalia; order Rodentia; family Heteromyidae; genus Dipodomys; species Dipodomys merriami. Next base: position 1,353,441 of record NW_027202716.1, on the reverse strand, counting down.
TTAGGGATAGGGTTAGGATTAATATTAGGTTTAGGGTGAGGGTGAGGGTTAGGTTGAGGTTTAGGCTTAGGGTTAGGCTGAGGGTGAGGCTGGCGGTGAGGATTAGGGTTAGGGTGATGGTTAGGCTTAGGGTTAGTGTTATTGTTAGGGTCAGGGTTAGAGTTAAATTGAGGGTGAGGGTGAGGGTAGGGTTAGGGTTAGGGTTAAGCTGAGGTTTAGGGTTAGGTTTAGAGATAGGGTTAGGGTGAGGGTGAGGTTAGGGTTAAAGTTAGGGTTAATGTTAGGGTTAGGCTTAGAGTTAGAATGAGGCTGAGCGTGGGCGTGAGGATTAGGGTTAGGGTTAGGGTTAGAGTTAGGGTTAGGGTTAGGGTTATGGTTACGGTAAGGGTTAATGTTAGTGTTATGGTTAGTGTTAGGTTTAAGTTTGCAGTGAGGGTGAGGCTGAGGGTGAGGTTTAGGGTTAGGGTTAGGGTTATTTTTAGTGTTATTTTTAGGGTTAGGTTTAGAGTTACGGTGAGGGTGAGGTGAGGGTGAGGGTTAGGGTTAGGTGAGGTTTAGGGTGATGTTTAGGGTTAGGGTTAGGTTGAGGGTGAGGATTAGGTTTAGAGTTAGGGTTAGTGGGAGGGTTAGGGTGAGGGTTAGGGTTAGGTTGATTTTTAGGGATAGGGTTAGGGTTAGGATTAGGGTTAGGGTGAGGGTGAGTGTGAGCGTTAGAATTAGGGTTAGGTTTAGGATTAGGGTTAGGCTGAGGGTGAGGTTGGGAGTGAGCGTTTGTGTTACAGTGAGGGTGAGGATTAGAGTTAGGGTGAGCGTTAGGATGAGGTTTAGATTTACAGTGAGGGTGAGGGTTAGGGTTTAGGGTGAGGGTTAGGGTTAGGATTAGGGTTAGGGTGAGGGTGAGTGTTAGGATTAAGGTTATAGTTAGGTTTATTGTTAGTGTTATGGTTAAGGTTATTTTTGGAGTGAGGGTGAGGCTGAGGGTGAGGGTTAGGGTTAGGATTAGGAAAAGGGTTAGGGTGAGTATGAGATTGAGGGTGAGGTTGAGGGTTAGGGTTAGGGTTAGGGTGAGATTTAGGTTTAGGATTAGGGTTAGAGTTTGGGTTAGGATTAGGGTGAGGGTAAGTGTTAGGGTGAGGGTTAGGTTTAGGTTTAGGGTTACAGATAGGTTGAGGGTTAGGTTTCCTGCTAGGATTATTTTTAATTTTAAGTTTAGGATTACGTTGAGGGTGAGGGGGAGGGTGAAGGTTAGGGTTAGGGTTAGGGTGAGGTTTAAGGTTAGGATTAAGGTTAGAGTTAGGGTTAGGGTTAGGGTGCGGTTTAGGGTTAGAGTTAGGCTTAGGGTGAAGGTTAGTGTGAGGTTTAGGGTTAGGGTTAGTGTTATGTTAGGGCTAGGGTTAGGTTTAGGTTGAGGTTTAGGTATAGGGTTAGGGTTAGAGTTAGGGTTAGGTTGATTGTGAGGTTTAGGGTTAGAGTTAGGGTTAGTGTTAGGGTTAGGTTTAGGGTGAGGGTTAGGGTGAGGGTTAGAGTTCGGGTTAGGCTTACGCGGATTGTGAGGGTGAGGGTTAGGGTTAGGGTAAGGGTTAGCGTTAGGTTTAGGGTGAGGGTTTGGATGAGGTTTTGGGTTATGGTTAGGGTTAGTGTTACTTTTAGGGTTAGGGTTAGGGTTAGGGTTAGGTTTATGGTTAGGGTTAAGGTGCGGGTTAGGGTTAGGCTTAGGCTTAGGGTTAAGGTTAGGTTTATTGTTAGTGTTATGTTTAGTGTTTAGTTTGCAGTGAGGGTGAAGCTCAGGTTGAGGGTTATGGTTAGTGTTAGGGTTTGGTTTAGGGTTAAAGTTAGTGTTATTGTTAGGGTTAGGGTTAGAGTTACGGTCACGGTGAGGGTGCGGGTTAGAGTGAGGTTTAGGGTGAGGTTTAGGTTTAAGGTTAGTGTTAGGGTGCTGGTAAGCTTTAGGTTTAGAGTTAGGGTTAAGGGGAGGGTTTGTGTGAGGGTTAGGTTTAGGTTTAGGGATACAGATAGGTTGAGGGTTAGGGTTCCTGCTAGGGTTATTTTCAATTTTAAGTTTAGGGTTACGTTGAGGGTGAGGGTGAGGGTTAGGGTTAGGGTTAGGGTGAGGTTTAAGGTTAGGATTAGGGTTAGAGATAGGGTTAGGGTTAGGGTGAGGTTTAGGGTTAGAGTTAGGCTTAGGGTGAGGGTTAGTGTGAGGGTTAGGGTTAGGGTTAGTGTTAGGTTAGGGTTAGGGTGAGGGTTAGTCTAAGGGTTAGGGTTAGGTTTAAGTTGAAGTTTAGGTATAGGGTTAGGGTTAGAGTTAGGGTTAGGTTGATCGGGAGGTTTAGGGTTAGAGTTAGGGTTAGTGTTAGGGTTAGGTTTAGGGTGAGGGTTAGTGTGAGAGTTAGAGTTTGGGTTAGGCTTAGGCGGATTGTGAAGGTGAGGGTTAGGGTTAGTGTTACTTTCAGGGTTAGGGTTAGGGTTAGGGTTAAGTTTATGGTTAGGGTTAAGGTGAGGGTTAGGTTTAGGGTTCGGCTTAGGGTTAAGGTTAGGGTTATTGTTAGTGTTATGGTTAGTGATAATTTTGCAGTGAGGGTGAGGCTCATTTGAGGGTTATGGTTAGTGTTAGGGTTAGGGTTAGGGTTAAGGTTAGTGTTATTGTTAGGTTTAGGCTTAGAGTTACGGTCACGGTGAGAGTGAGGGTGAGGGTGAGGGTTAGGGTGAGGTTTAGGGTGAGGTTTAGGTTTAAGGTTACGGTTAGGGTGCTGGTAAGGTTTAAGTTTAGAGTTAGGGTGAGGGGGAGGGTTAGGGTGAGGGTTAGGTTTAGGTTTAGTGTTAGCTTTAGGGGGAGGGGGAGGGTTAGGTTGAGGTTCAGGGATAGGGTTAGGGTTAGGGTTAGGATTAGGGTCAGTGTGAGGGTGAGGGTTAGGGGTAGGGTTAGGCTTAGGCTTAGGCTTAGGCTAAGGGTGAGGATGGGAGTGATGATTAGGGTTAGGGTGATGGTCAGGCTTAGGGTTAGTGTTATTGTTAGGGTTAGGGTTAGAGTTACGGTGAGGGTGAGGGTGCGGGTGAGGTTTAGGGTTAGGGTTAAGGTGAGGTTTAAGGTTAGGTTTAGAGATAGAGTTAGGGTGAGGGTGAGGTTTAGGGTTAGAGTTAGGGTTAGTGTTAGGGTTAGGCTTAGGGTTAGGCTGAGGCTGAGGGTGGGGGTGAGGATTAGGGTTAGGTTTAGGTTTAGGGTTAGAGTTAGGGTTAGGGTTAGGGTTAGGTTTTGGGTTATTGTTAGTGTTATGGTTAGGATTAAGTTTGCAGTGAGAGTGAGGCTGAGGGTGAGGTTTATGGTTAGGGTTAGGGTTAGGATTAGGGTTACTGTGACTGTGAGTGTGAGGGTTAGGGTTAGGGTTAGGCTTAGGCTCAGGGTTAGGCTGAGGGTGAGGGTGGGGGTGAAGGTTAGTGTCTTGTTGAGGATGAGGATTAGGGTTAGGGTGAGGGTTAGGATGAGGATTAGTGTTATGGTGAGGGTATGGTTTAGGGTTAGGGTGAGTTTTAGGGTTAGGATTAGGGTTAGGGTGAGGGTTAGGGTTAGGGTTAGGGTTAGGGTTATTGTTAGTGTTATGGTTAAGGTTACCTTTGCAGTGAGGAGGAGGCTGAGCGTGAAGGTTAGGGTTAGGATTAGGGTTAGGTTGAGGTTGAGGGTTAGGGTGAGGTTGAGGGTTAGTGTGAGGTTTAGGGTTAGGGTGAGAGTTAGGGTTATTGTGAGGGTTAGTGTTAGGGTGATGGTTATTGTTAGGGTCAGAGTTAGGGTTAGGGTCAGGGTTAGGTTTAGGGTCAGGGTTAGGGTTATGGTTAGTGTTAGGGTTAGGGCTAGGGTGAGGGTTAGTTTGAGGTTTAGGTTTAGGGTTAGGTTTAGGATTAAGTTTCGGTGAGGGTGAGTGTGAGGGTTAGGGTTACCCTTGGGCTTAGGCTGAGGGTGAGGGTGGGGGTGAGGATTAGTTTTTGGTGATAGTTAGGTTTAGAATTAGAGTGACGGTTAGGGTGAGGTTTAGGGTTACGATTAGGGTGAGGGCTAGGGTGAGGGTGAGGGTTAGTGTTAGGGTTAGGCTTAGGCTGAGGTTTAGGCTGAGGGTGAGATTGAGGGTGAGAGTTACGGTTAGGTTGTTGGTTAGGGTTACGGTTAACTTGAAGGTTAGAATGAGGTTTAGGGATAGGTTGAGTGTTATGGTGAGGGTGATGGTAAGGGGAAAGTTGAGGGTTAGGCTGTGGGTGAGGGTTAAGATAAGGGTGAGGGTTAGGGTTAGGGTGAGGGTTAGGGTAAGTGTGAGGGTTAGGGGTTAGGGTGAGGATGAGGGTTAGGTTTAATGTGAGGTTTAGGGTGAGGATGAGGGTTAGGGTTAGGTGAGGGTAAGGGTTAGAATTAGGGTTAGGGTGTGGGCTAGGGTGAGGGTGAGGGTTAGGGTTAGGGTAAGGGTTAGGGTTTGGCTTAGGGTTAGGGTTAGGGTTATTGTTAGTGTTATGGTTAGTGTTAAGTTTGCGGCGAGGGTGAGGCTCAGGGTGAGGGTTATGGTTAGTGTTAGTGTTTGGGTTAGGGTTAGTATTATTATTAGGGTTAGGTTTAGAGTTACGGTCATGGTGAGAGTGAGGGTGAGGGTTAGGGTGAGGTTTAGGGTGAGGTTTAGGGTTAAGGTTAGGGTTAGGTTTAGGGTACTGGTGAGGTTTAGGGTTAGAGTTAGGGTGAGGGTGAGGGTTAGGGTGAGGGTTAGGGTTAGGTTTAGTGTTAGTATTAGGGTGACGGTGAGGGTTAGGTTGCGGTTTAGGGATAGGGTTAGGGTTAGGATTAGGGTTAGGGTGAGGGTGAGGGTGAGGGTTATGGTTAGGCTTAGGCTTAGGGTTAAGGTGAGGGTGAGGCTGGGGGTGAGGATTAGTGTTAGGGTGATTGTTAGGGTTAAGGTTAGTGTTATTGTTAGGGTTAGGGTTAGAGTTACCATGACAGTGAGGGTGCGGGTAGGGTTAGGGTTAGGGTTAGGCTGAGGTTTAGGGTTAGGTTTAGAGATAGGTTTAGGTTGAGGGTGAGGTTTAGGGTTAATGTTAGGGTTAATTTTAGGGTTAGGCTTAGGGTTAGGATGAGGGTGAGGGTGGGGGTGAGGACTAGCGTTAGGGTTAGGGTTAGAGTTAGGTTTAGGGTTAGTGTAAGGGTTAATGTTGGTGTTATGGTTAGGTTTAAGTTTGTAGTGAGAGTGAGGCTGAGGGTGAGGTTTATGGTTAGGGTTAGGGTTATGGTTAGTGTTACTCTTTGGGTTAGGGTTAGAGTTTCGGTGAGGGTGAGGGTGAGGGTTAGGTTTACGGTGAGATTTAGGGTAAGGTTTAGGGTTAGAGTTAGGTTGAGGGTGAGGATTAGGTTTAGAGTTAGGGTTAGTGGGAAGGTTAGGTTGAGGGTTAGGGTTAGGTTGATTTTTAGGGATAGGGTTAGCTTTAGGATTAGGGTTAGGGTGAGGTTGAGTGTGAGGTTTAGTGTTAGGGTTAGGCTTAGGCTGAGAGTGATGTTGGGGTTGAGGGTTAGTGTTAAAATGAGGGTGATGATTAGGGTTAGGGTGAGGGTTAGGATGAGGGTTAGGGTTACAGTGAGGGTGAGGTTTAGGGTTAGGGTGAGGGTTTGGGTTACGATTAGGGTTAGGGTGAGGTTGAGGGTTAGGATTGGGGTTAGGGTTAGGTTTATTGTTAGTGTTATGGTTAAGGTTACTTTTGGAGTGCGCGTGAGGCTGAGGGTGAGGGTTAGGGTTAGGAGTAGGGTTAGGGTTAGGATTAGGGTCAGGGTGAGGGTGAGATTGAGGGTAAGAGTTAGGGTTAGGGTGATGGTTAGTGTTATGGTTAGCTTGCAGGTTAGGATGAGGTTTAGGGATAGATTGAGTGTTAAGGTGAGGGTGAAGGTAAGGGTAAAGTTGAGGGTTAGGCTGTAGGTGAGGGTTAAGATAAGGGTGAGGGTTAGGGTTAGGGTGAGGTTTAGGGTAAGTGTGATAGTTAGGGGTTAGGGGGAGGGGGAGGGTTAGATTGAGGATTAGGGTTAGGGTTAGTTTGAGGTTTAGGGTGAGGATAAGGGTTGAGGGTTATGTGAGGGTAAGAGTTAGAATTAGGGTTAGGGTGAGGGCTAGGGTGAGGTTGATGGTTAGGGTTAGAGTTAGGGTTAGGGTGAGGTTTAGGGTGAGGGGGAGTTTTAGGGTTAGAGTGAGGGTTAGTGTTAGGGTTACGGTTAGTGTTAGGGTGATGGTTAGGGTTAGGGTGAGGGTTACAGTTAGGTTGAGGGTTAGGGTTCGTGTTAGGGTTATTTTTAATTTTAGGTTTAGGGTTACGTTGAGGGTGAGGATGAGGGTGAGGTTAGGGTTAGGGTTAGTGTGAGGTTTAGGGTTAGGATTAGAGTTCGAGTTAGGGTTAGGGGTAGGGTGAGGTTTAGGGTTAGATAGGCTTAGGGTGAGGGTTAGGTTGACGGTTAGGGTTAGGGTTAGTGTTAGGTTAGGGTTAGGATGAGAGTTAGTGTGAGGGTTATGGTTAGAGTTAGGGTTAGGATTAGTATTAGGGTTAGGGTGAGGGTGAGTGTGTGGGTTAGGGTTAGGTTAAGGGTCAGGCTTAGGGTTAGGCTGAGGGTGAGGTTGAGGGTGTGGTTTAGGTTTAGGATGAATGTTAGAATTAGGGTTAGGGTGAGGGTTAGGGGGAGGGATAGGGTGAGGGTTAGGGTTAGGATTAGGGTTAGGCTGAGGGCTAGGTTGAGGGTGAGGTTTAGGGTTAGGGTTAGAGTGAGGTTTAGGGTTAGGGTTAGGTTGAGGGTGAGGTTTAATTTTAGAGTTAGGTTTAGGGTGAGGGTTAGGGTTAGGGTTAGTGTTAGGGTTAATGTTATGGTTAGTGTTTGGGTTAGGGTGAGGGTTAGGGTTATGGTTAGGATTAGGATTAGGGTTACTGTGAGGGTGAGTGTGAGGGTTAGGTGAGGGTTAGGGTTAGGCTTAGGGTTAGGCTGAGGGTGAGGGTGAGGTTGAGGGTTAGGGTTAGGGTGAGGGTGAGGTTTAGGGTGAGAGTTAGTGTTAGTGTGAGGGTTAGTGTGAGAGTGAGTGTTAGGGTTAGGTTGTGGGTTAGGGTTCGGATTAGGGTGATACTTAGGGTTATGGTCAGTGTGAGGGTTAGGATGAGGGTTAGGGTAGTGTGAGGGTTATGGTGAGGGTGACAGTTAGGGTAAAGTTGAGGGTTAGGCTGAGAATGAGGATTACAGTAAGGGTGTGGGTTAGGTTTAGGGTGAGGTTTAGGGTTAGGGTTAGGGTGTGGTTTAGATTGAGCATTCGTTTTAGGGGTTAGTGTGAGGTTTAGAGTGAGGATGAGGGTTAGGATTAGGTTGAGGTCTAGGGTGAGGATGAGGGTTAGGTTTAGGGTTAGGGTGAGTGATAGTGTTAGGGTGATCGTTAGAATTAGTGTGAGGGTTAGTGTTAGGGTTAGGTTTAGTTTTAGGGTGAAGGTAAGTGTTAGGGTGAGGGTTAGTGTTAGGGTGAGTTTTATGTTTAGAATGAGGGTTAGGGTCAGGTTTAGGGTTATTTTTAGGGTTAGAGTTAGGATGAGGGTCAGAGTTAGGATTAGGGTTAGGGTGAGGGGTAGGGTGAGGGTGAGGATTAGGGTAGAGTTAGTCATAGGCTTTAGGCTGAGGCTGAGGGTGAGGTTGAGGGTTAGGGTTAGCATGATTGTTAGGTTCATGGTTAGGGTGAGGGTTAGGATGAGGATTAGGTTTAGAGTTAGGGTTAGTGGGTGGGTTAGGGTGAGGGTTAGGGTTAGGCTTAGGGTTAGGCTGAGGGTGAGGGTGAGGGTTAGGGTTAGGGTGAGGGTTAGTGTTAGGACTAGGGTTAGTTTTAGGGTTACAGTTATGGTTATGGTTAGGGTTAGTGTTAGGTTTGGGGTTATTGTTAGTGTTTTGGTTAGTGTTAAGTTTGCGGTGAGGGTGAGGTTCAGGGTGAGGTTTATGGTTAGTGTTATGGTTAGGGTTAGTGTTAGTATTATTGTTAGGGTTAGGGTTAGAGTTACGTTCATGGTGAGAGTGAGGGTGAGGGTTTGGGTGAGTTTTAGGGTGAGGTTTAGGGTTAGGGTTAGGGTTATGGTTAGGGTGCTGGTGAGGTTTAGGGTTAGAATTCGGGTGAGGAGGAGGTGGAGGGTGAGGGTTAGGGTTAGGTTTAGTGTTAGCATTAGGGTGAGGGTGAGGGTTAGGTTGAGGTTTAGGGATAGGGTTAGTGTTACGATTAGGGTTAGGGTGAGGGTGAGTGTGAGGGTTAGGCTTAGGCTTAGGCTTAAATTTAGGCTGAGCGTGAGGCAGGGGGTGAGGATTAGGGTTAGGGTGATGGTTAGGGTTAGGGTTAGTGTTATTGTTAGGGTTAGGGTTAGAATTACCATGAGGGTGAGTGTGCGGGTAGGGTTAGGTTTAGGGTTAGGCTGAGGTTTAGGGTTAGGTTTAGAGATAGGGTTAGGGTGAGGGTGAGGTTTAGGGTTAAAGTTAGGGTTAGGGTTAGGGTTAGACTTAGGGTTAGGCTGAGGGTGAGGGTGGGGTGAGGATTAGGGTTAGGGTTAGGGTTAGAGTTACTGTTAGGGTTAGGGTTAGGGTAAGGGTTAAAATTAGTGTTAGGTTAGGTTTAAGTTTGCAGTGAGGGTGAGGCTGAGGGTGAGATTTATGGTTAGGGTTAGGGTTATGTTTAGTGTTATTTTTAGGGTTAGGGTTAGACTTACGATGAGAGTGAGGGTGAGGGTGCAGGTTAGGCTTAAGGTGAGATATGGGGTGAGGTTTAGGGTTAAGGTTAGGTTGAGGGTGAGGATTAGGTTTAGAGTTAGGGTTAGTGGGTGGGTTAGGGTGAGGGTTAGGGTTAGGCTTAAGGTTAGGCTGAGGGTGAGTGTGAGGGTTAGGGTTAGGGTGAGGGTGAGGTTTAGGTTTAGATTTATGGTTGGGCGAGGGTTATGGTGAGGGTTAGTGTTAGGGTTAGTGTTAGTGTTAGGATTAGGATTAGGGTTAGGATGAGGTTGAGTGTGAGGTTTAGGGTAAGGCTTAGGCTTAGGCTGAGGGTGAGGGTGAGGGTTAGGTTTAGCGTGAGGTTTAGGGTTAGGATTAGGGTGAAGGATAGGATGAGGTTTAGGGTTAGGATTAGGGTTAGGATGAGGGCAAGGGTGAGTGTGAGGGTTAGGGTTAGCATTATGGCAAGGTTTAGGATTAAGGTTAGGTTTAGGTTTAGGGTGAGTGTTCGAGTTAGGGTTACGGTGAGGTTGAGGTTTAGGATTAGGGTGAAGGTTAGGGTTAGGTTTAGTGTGAGGGTGATGGTTAGGATTAGGGTTAGGATTAGGGTTATCGTTAGTGTTATGGTTAAGTTAAATTTTCGGTGAGGGTGAGGCTGAGGGTGAGGGTTAGGGTTATGGTTAGGGTTAGGGTGAGGGCTTGGGTTAGGTTTAGGGTTACGGTGAGGGTGAGGGTTAAGGTTAGTGTTAGGGTTAGGGTTATTGTTAGGGGTAGTTTTAGAGTTATGGTGAGGGTGAGGGTGAGGGTGAGGTTGAGGGTTAGGTTTATTGTTAGAGTTATGTTTAGGGGGAGAGTTAGGGTGAAGGTTAGGGTTAGGTTTAGTGTTAGGGTTAGGGTTATTGTTAGGGTTAGGTTTAGAGTTATAGTGAGGGTGAGGGTGAGGTTGAGGTTTAGGTTGAGGGTGATGGTAAGGTTTAGGTTTAGAATTAGGGTTAGGGAGAGAGTTAGGGTGAGGGTTAGGATAGGTTTAGTGTTAGGGTTAGGGTGAAGGTGAGGGTTAGCTTGAGGTTTAGAGTTAGGGTTAGGCTTAGGATTAGGGTTATGGTGAGGGTGAGGGTGAGGTTTAGGGTTAAGGTTAGGCTTAGACTTAGAGTTAGGCTGTGGGTGAGAGTGGGGATGAGGATTAGGTTTTGGGTGATGGTTAGGGTTAGTGTTAGGTTTAGGGTTATCATTAAGGTTAGGGTTAGGATTATGGTTAGGGTGAGGGTAGAGTGATGGTGAGGGTTAGTGTTAGGGTTAGGCTTAGGCTTTATGGTTAGGCTGATGGTGAGGATGAGGGTAAGGGTTAGGGTTAGTGTGATGCTTAGGATTATGGTCAGGGTGAAGGTTAGGATGAGGTTTATGGTTAGGGTGAGTGATTTGGGTGAGGGTGACAGTAAGGGTAAAGCTGAGAGTTAGGCTGAGAGTGAGGATTAAGGTAAGGTCTAGGGTTAGGGTGAGGGTTAGTGTTAGGGTGAGGGTGAGGTTAAGATTGATGATTATGTTTAGGGTTAGTGTGAGATTTAGAGTGAGGATGAGGGTTAGGCTTAGGGTGAGGGCTAGGTTGAGTGTGAGGGTTAGGGTTAGGCTTAGGGTAAGGTTTAATGTTAGGGTGATGGTTAGGGTTAGTGTGAGTGTTAGTGTTAGTGTTAGGGTTAGTGTTAGGGTGAGGGTAAGTGTTAGTTTGAGGGTTAGGTTTAGGGTGAGGGTTATGGTTAGAATGACGGTTAAGGTTAGGGTTAGGGTTATTGTTAGGTTAGGGTTAGTGTTACATTTATGGTGAGGGTGAGAGTTAGGGTTAGGGTAAGGGTGTGGTTTATGTTTAGGGGTAGGGTTAGAGTTAGGTTTAGGGTGAGGGTTAAGTTTAGAGTTAGAGTTAGCGTTAGTGATAGTGTTAGGGTTAGGGTGAGGGTAACTGTGAGGGTTAGGGTTAGGCTTAAGCTTAGGGTTAGGCTTAGGCTTAGACCGAGCCTGAGTGTGAGGGTTAGCGTTAGGGTTGGGGTGAGGTTTAGGTTTAGGGTTACGGTGAGGGTTAGGGTTAGGGTTAGTGATAGTGTTAGGGGTAGGGTTAGGGTGAGGGTGACAGTAAGGGTAAAGGTGAGGGTTAGGGTTAGGATCAGGTTTAGATTGAAGGTAAGTGTGAGGGTTACGGTTAGGGGTAGGGTTAGGCTAAGGGTTAGGGTGAGAGTTAGGGTTAGGGTTAGGGTTAGTGTTGGTGTTAGGGGTAGGGTTAGGGTGAGGGTTAGGGTGAAGGTGAGGATTAGGGTTAGGATTAGGATTAGGATTAAGTTGAGGGTGAGTGTGAGGGTTAATGTTAGGGTTAGGGTTAGGGTGAGCTTGAGGGTTAGGGTTAGGGTTAGGGTGAGTGTTAGGGTTAGGGTTAGTGTTAGTGTTAGGGTTAGAGTGAGAGTTAGGGTTAGGGTTAGTGTTAGGGTTAGGGTGAGGGTTAGGATGAGGGTGAGGGTTAGGGTTAGGGTTTGGATTACGATTAGGGGTAGTGTTAGGGTGAGTGCTTGAATTAGGCTTAGGGTTAGGATTAGGCTTAGCATTAAGCTGAGGGTGAGGGTGAGGGTTAGGGTTAGGGTTCATGTTAGGGTTAGCGTTTGGGTGACAGTTAGGGTTCGGGTTAAGTTTAGGGTTAGGGTGATGGTTTTGAGTTAGGTTTTCGGTTAAGGATTAGGAGGCGTGTTATGATGAGGATTAGGTTTAGGATTAGGGTTAGGTTGATGGCTAGGGTGAGGGTGAGGTTTAGAGTTATTGTTAGGGTGAGGTTAAGGGTTAGGGTTAGGGTTAGGGTGAGGGTTAGGATGAAGGTTAGGGTTATGGTGAGGGAGAGGGTTAGGGTTAGGGTGAGAGTTAGGTTGAGGATGAGGGTTAGGGTGAGGGCGAGGGTTAGGATTAGGGTTAGGGTTAGGATTATTGTTAATGTTATAGTTCTGTTTACCTTGGCAGTGATGGTGAGGCTGAGGGTGAGGGTTAGGGGTAGGATTAGGGTTAGGTTTACGTTTCGAGGTAGGATTACTGTTATTGTTAGGGTTAGGGTTAGAGTTATGGTGAAGGTGAGGGTGAGGGTAAGCGTGAGGGTTAGGGTTAGGGTTAGGGTGAGGTTTAGTGTCAGGGTTAGGATTAGGGTTAGGTTGAGGGTGAGTATGAGGGTTAGGGTTAGGGTTAGGCTTAGGCTTAGGTTTAGGCTGAGGGCGAGGGTGAGTGTGAGGGTTGTTGTTAGTTTGAGGTTTAGGGTTAGGATTACAGTGAGTGTCAGGGTTAGCATTAGTTTGAGGGTTAGGGTTAGGGTTAGGGTGAAGTTTAGGTTTAGGTTTAGGTTTAGGGTTAGGGTTAGGGTTAGGACTAGGGTTAGGCTGAGGGTGAGTTTGAGGGTTACTGTTTGGGTAAGCTTAGGCTTAGGGTTAGGCTGAGGGCGAGAGTGAGTGTGAGGGTTGGTGTTAGTGATGGTGGGGATGAGGATTAGGTTTAGAGTGATCGTTCCGGTAATGGTTAGGTTGAGAGTTAGGATGAGGGTTAGGGTTAGGCTTAGGCTTAGGGTTAGGCTGAGGCTGAAGTCGAGGGTGAGGGTTAGGGTTAGGGTGATGGTTAGGGTTACGGTTAGTGTGAGGGTTAGGATGAGGGTTAGCTTTGGGGTGAGGGTTAGGATGCGGTTGACAGAGTAAAGGTGAGGGTTAGGCTGAGGGTGAGGGTTATTGTAAGGGTGAGGGTTCTGGTTAGGGTGAGGGTGAGGGTGAGGGTTAGATTGAGGATTAGTGTTAGGGTTAGTGTGAGGTTTAGGGTGAGGATGCCTGTTAGGTTTATGGTGAGGGCTGGGAGAAGTTGAGGGTTAGGGTTTGGGATAGGGTGAGGTTTAGGTTTAGGGTGATTGTTAGCGTTAGTGTGAGGGTTAGTATTAAGGTTAGTGTAAGTGTTAGGGTGAGGGTAAGTGTTAGGGTAAGGTTTAGGTTTAGGGTGAGGTTTAGGATTAGGGTTAGGGTTAGGGTGAGGGTGAGGTTTAGGGTTAGAGTTAGGGTTAGGGTGAGGCTGAGGTTTAAGGTTAGGGTTAGTGTTAGGGTTAGATATAGGGTGAGGTTTAGTGTGGGTGTGAGGGTTAGTGTTAGGTTTAGGATTAGGGTTAGGGTTAAGGTGAGGATGAGTGTGAGGGTTAGGGTTAAGGTTAGGGTTAGGTTTAGAATTAGGGTGAGGGTGAGGGTGAGGGTTACGGTTAGGGTGAGTGTTAGGCTTAGGCTTATGGTTTAGGTATGGGCTAAGGTGAGGGTGAGGGTTAGGGTTGGGGTAAGAGGTAGGTTGAGGGGTAGGGTTAGTGTTAGGGTTAGGGTTGGGGTTAGGGTTAGGCTTAATGTTAGGCGGATGGGGAGGCTGTGGGTGAGGGTTAGGGTTAGGGTGAGGGTGAGGTTTAGGGTTAGAGTTAGCGTTAGGGTAAGGGTTAGTGTGAGGGTTAGGGGTAGGGTTAGTGTTACTGTTAGGGTTAGGATGAGGGTGAGTGTGAGGGTCAGGGTTAGTCTTAGACTGAGGCGGAGGCTTAGGCAGAGCGTGAGGGTGAGGGTGAAGGTTAGGGTTAGGCTTTTAGGGTTAGGGTGAGTGTTAGGATGAGGTTTAGGGTTAGCATTAGGGTTAGGGTGAGGGCTAGAGTTAGGGTGAGGGTTAGGGTTAGCGTTAGGGTGAGATTTAGGGTTAGGGTTAGGGTAAAGGTTAAGGTGAGGATGAGGGTTAGGATTAGGGTTAGAGTTACGGTGAGGGTCAGGGTTTGGGTTAGGTTTAGGGTTAGTGTTATAGTTAAGGTTAGGATTAGAGTTACAATAAGGGTGAGGGTGAGGGTTAGGATCAGGGTTAGGGTGCTGTTTAGGGTTAGGATTATTGTTTGGGTGAGGGTGAGGATTAGGGTTAGAGTTAGTGTTAGGGGGAGGGTTAGGTTGAGGGTTAGGTTTAGGGTTAGTGTTAGGGTTGGGTTGAGAGTTAGGTTGAGTTTTAATGTTAGGGTTAGTGTTAGGTTTAGGATTAGGTTGATGGTGAGCGTGTGTGAGGGTTATAGTTAGAGTTCGGCTTAGGCTTAGGGTTGGGCTGAGATTATGGGTGGGGATGAGGATTAGGTTTAGAATGATGGTTAGGTTTATGGTTCGTTTAAGGGTTAGGATGAGGTTTAGGGTTAGGATTAGGGTTAGGGTGAGGGCTAGGATGAGGGTGAGGGTTAGGGTTAGGGTTAGGCTTAGGCTTAGGGTTAGGCTGAGGCTGAGGGTTAGGGTTAGGGTGATGGTTGGGTTTGCCTTTAGGGTGAGGGTTAGGATGAGGATTTAGGTTATGGTGAGGATTAGGGTGAGGTGACCATAAGGGTAAAGGTGAAGGTTAGGCTGAGGGTGAGAGTTATGCTAAGGGTGAGGGTTAGGGTTAGGGTGAGGCTGAGGGTTAGATTCAGTATTAGTGTTAGGGTTAGTGTGAGGTTAAGGGTGGGGATCAGGGTTAGGGTTAGGTTGAGGGCTAGGTTGAGGGTGAGAGTTAGTGTTAGGGTGAGGTTTAGGGTTAGGGTGATGGTTAGAGTTAGTGTTATGGTTAGGGTTAGTGTTAGGGTGAGGGTAAGTGTTAGGGTGAGGGTTAGGGTTAGGGTGAAGGTTATGGTTAGGATGAGGGTTAGGGATAGGGTTAGGTTTATTGTTAGGGTTAGGGTTAGGGTTATGTTGAGGGTGAGGGTGAAGGTGAGGATTAGATTAGGGTTAGGGTTAGGGTTATTGTTAGTGTTATGGTTAGGGTTAAGTTTACAGTGAGAGTGAGGCTGAGGGTGAGGATTAGGGTTAGGGTTAGGGTGAGGTTTAGGGTTAGGGTTAGGGTCATGGTGAGGGTTTGGTTTAGGGTTAGGTTTAGGCTGACGGTGAGGGTGAGGGTAGGGGTTAGGGTTAGGGTGAGGTTTAGGTTTAGGGTTAGGTTAGGGTTAGGGTGAGGGTGAGGTTTAGGGTTAGATTTAGGGTTAGGGTGATGGTTAGGGGGAGGGTTAGTGTTAGGGTTAGGGTGAGGGTTAGGATGAGGTTGAGGGTTAGGGTTTGGGTTAGGATTATGATTAGGGTTAGTGTGAGGGTGTTTGGGTTAGGCTTAGGGTTAGTGTTAGTCTAATGGTTAAGCTGAGGGTGAGGTTAAGGTTGAGGTTTAGTGTTGGGGTTTGGGTTAGGGTGAGCGTTAAGGTGAGAGTTTGGGCTCGGGTTTAGTTTAGGGTTGGATGAGGTTTAGAGTTCGGGTTACAGTGAGGGTGAGGGTTAGGGTTAGGTTGAGGGTTAGGGTTAGGATTAGGGTTAGGGTGAAGATTAGGGTTGGGGTAGGGTGAGTGTTAGGATGAGGATTAGGGTTAGGATTAGGTTTAGGGTGAGAGCTAGGGTGTGGGTGAGGGTTAGGGTTATTGTTAGCGTGAGGTTTAGGTTTAGGGTTAGGGTTAGGGTGAGGGTTAGGATGAGGTTTAGGGTTATGGTGAGGGTGAGGGTTAGGGTTAGGGTGAGGGTTAGGGTGAGGATGAGGGTTAAGGTGAGTTTGAGGGTTATGTTGAGGGTTAGGTTTATGGTTAGAGTGAGGGATAGGGTTAGGATTAGGGTTAGGGTGAAGGCTAGGGTGAGGGTGAGGGTTAGGGTTATTGTTAGGGTGAGGGTTAGGATGAGGGTTAGGGTTATGGTGAGGTTAGGATTAGGGTTAGAGTGAGGGTTAGGGTTAGGATTAGGGTTAGGTTGAGGGTGATTGTTAGGATTAGGGTTAGGGTTAGGATTATTGTTAGTGTTATGGTTCTGGTGACTTTTGCAGTGATGGTGAGGCTGAGCGTGATTGTTATGGATAGGATTAGGGTTAGGTTTAGGTTTCGAGTTAGGATTAGTGTTATTGTTAGGGTTAGGCTTAGAGTTATGGTGAGGGTGAGGGTGAGGGTAAGGGTGAGAGTTAAGGTTAGGGTTAGGGTGAGATTTAGGGTCAGGTTTAGGTTTAGGGTTAGGGTGAGTGTGAGGTTTAGGGTTAGAGTTCGGGTTAAGGGGAGGGTTAGTGTGAAGGTTAGGGTTAGGTTTAGTGTTATGGTTAGGGTTAGGGTTATGGTGAGTTTGAGGGTCAAGGTTAGTCTTAGGCTGAGGCGGAGGCTTAGGCGGAGCGTGAGGCTGAGGGTGAGTGTTACTGTTAGGGTTTTAGAGTTAGGGTGAGAGTTAGGATGATGTTTAGGGTTATCATTAGGTTTAGGGGGAGGGCTAGAGTTAACATGAGTGCTAGGGTTAGCGTTAGGGTGATGTTTAGGGTTAGGGTTAGGGTTATGGTGAGGGTGAGAGTTAGGGTTAGGGTTAGGGTTAGGGTTAAGGTGAGGCTGAGGGTTAGGATTAGGATTAGGGTGAGGGTTTGTGTTAGGGTTAGAGTTAAGGTGAGGTTCAGTGTTTAGGTTAGGTTTAGGATTAGTGTTATAGTTAAGGTTAGGGTTAGAGTTACAGTAAGGGTGAGGGTGAGGGTGAGGGTTAGGATCAGGGTTAGGGTGAGGTTTAGTTTTAGGATTATGGTTAGGGTGAGGGTGAGGTTTAGGGTTATAGTTAGGGTTAGGGGGAGGGTTAGTTTGAGTTTTAGGGTTAGGGTTAGTGTTAGGGTTAGGGTGAGGGTTAGGTTGAGGTTTAATGTTAGGGTTAGGGTTAGGGTTAGGATGAGGTTGACGGTAGGGTGAGTGTGAGTGTTAGGGTTAGGGTTTGGCTTAGGCTTACGGTTAGGCTGAGGGTATGAGTGGGGATGAGGATTAGGTTTAGAATGATGGTTAGGGTTGTGGTAGGTTAAGGGTTAGGATGAGGGTTAGGGTTAGGATTAGGGTTAGGGTGAGGGCTAGGGTGAGGGTGAGGGTTATGATTAGGGTTAGGCTTAGGCTTAGGGTTAGGCTGAGGCTGAGGGTAAAGGTGAGGGTTAGGCTGAGTGTGAGGGTTATGGTAAGGTGAGGGTTAGGGTTAATGTGAGCTTGAGGGTTAGATTCAGGATTAGTGTTAGTGTTAGTGTGAGGTTAAGGGTGAGGATGAGGGTTAGGGTTAGGTTGAGGGATAGGTTGACAGTGAGAGTTAGGGTTAGGGTGAGGTTTAGGGTTAGGGTGATGGTTAGGGTTAGTGTGAGGGTTAGTGTAAATGAATAGGGTTAGTGTTAGGGTGAGGGTATGTATTAGAGTGAGGATTAGGGTTAGGGTGAAGGCTATGGTTAGGATGAGGGTTAGTGTTAGGGTTAGGGTTATTGTTAGGGTTAGGGTTAGGGTTATGTTGAGGGTGAGGGTGAGGGTTAGGGTTAGGATGAGGTTTAGGTTTCAGGTTAGGGTTAGAGTTAGGGTTATGGTGAGGGTGAGGTTTAGGGTTAGAGTTAGGGTTAGTGTTAGGGTTAGGGTTAAGGTGAGGGTAAGGGTGAGGTTTAGAGTTCGGGTTAGGTTTAGGCTTAGGTTTAGGCTCAGGGTGAGTGTGAGGATGAGGAATAGGTTTAGGGTGATGGTTAGGGTTATGGTTAGGTTTAGGTTTAGAATTTGGGTTAGGGTTAGGATTAGGGTTAGGATTAGGGTGAGGGTTACGGTGAGGGTTAGGGTTACATTTATTGTTAGGGTGAGGGTGAGGGTTAGGGTTAGGGTTAGGGTGAGGGTGAGGGGTAGATTGAGGGTTAGGGTTATGTTGAGGGTTATGGTTAGGGTGAGGGTTAGGTTTAGTGTTAGGGTTATTGTTAGTGTTAGGCTTAGGGTTACGGTGAGGTTGAGGGTGAGGGTTAGGTTTAGGGTTAGGGTGAGGTTTAGTTTTAGGGTTAGGGTTAGAGTTAGGGTTAGGGTGATGGTGATGTTTAGGGTTAGAGTTAGGGTTACTGTTAGGGTTAGGGTTAAGGTGAGGGTTAGGGTGAGGTTTAGAGTTCGTGTTAGGCTTAAGCTTAGGTTTAGGCTTAGGCCGAGAGTGAGGGTTAGAGTTAGGGTTAGGTTTAGGATGAGTGCTAGGATGAGGTTTAGGGTTAGGGTTAGGGTTAGGTTTATGTTTAGTGTTAGTGTTAGGATTAGGGTTAGGGTTAGGGTGAGGGTTAGGGTTAGGGCTAGGTTTAGGCTTAGGCTTAGGATTAGGGTTATGTTTAGGGTTATTGTTAGTGTTATGGTTAGTGTTACGTTTGCGGTGAGGGTGAGGCACAAGGTGAGGTTTATGGTTATTGTTAGGGTTAGGGTTAGGGTTACAGTTATTGTTAGGGTTAGGGTTAGAGTTACGGGCATGGTGAGAGTGAGGGTGAGGGTGAGGATTCGGGTGAGGTTTATGGTGAGGTTTAGGGTTAGGGTTAGGGTTAGTGTAAGGGTGCTGGTGAGGTTTAGGGTCACAGTTCGGGTTAGGGGGATGGTTACGGTGATGGTTAGGGTTAGATTTAGTTTTAGCATTAGTGTGAGGGTGAGGGTTAGGTTGAGGTTTAGGGATAGGGTTAGGGTTAGGATTAGGATTAGAGTGAGAATGAGGGTGAGGGTTAGTGTTAGGGTTAGGCTTAGGCTGAGGGTTAGGCTGAGGGTGAGGGTGGGGGTGACGGTTAGGGTTAGGGTGATCGTTATGGTTAGGGTTAGTGTTATTGTTAGGGTTAGGGTTAGAGTTACATTGAGGCTGAGGGTGGGGGTGAGGGTTAGGATTAGGGTCAGGGTGAGGTTGAGGGTTTGGTTTAGAGATAGGGTTATGGTGAGGGTGAGGTTTAGGGTTAGAGTAAGGGTTAGAGTTAGGGACAGGCTTAGGGTTAGGCTGAGGGTGAGAGTGGGGTTGAGGATTAGGGTTAGGGTTAGGGTTCGGACTAGGGTTAGAGTTAGTGTTAGGGTAAGGGTTAGGGTTAGGATTAGGATTAAGATTAAGGTGAGGGTGAGTGTGAGGGTTGGAGTTAGGGTTAATGTTAGGATTAGGGTTAAGGTATGTGCTGGCATGAGGGTTAGGTTTTGGTTTAGGGTTAGGGTGACGTTTAGCCTTAGTTTTAGTGTCAGAGTTAGGGTTAGGGTGAGGGTTTGGGTTAGGGTTAGAGTTACGGTGAGGGTGAGGTTTAGGGTTAGTTTTAGGGTTAGGGTTATTCTTAGGGTTAGGGTTAGGGTTAAGGTTAAGGTAAGGGTGAGGGTGAGGGTGATGTTGAGGGTTAGGTTTAGGGTTAGTATGAGATTTAGTGTTAGGGTTAGGGTTAGGGTTAGGGTCAGGATGAGGTTTAGGGTAGAGTTAGGGTTAGGGTTAGGGTTAGTGTGAGTGTTAGGGTTAGGGTTAGTGTTGCAGTTAGGGTTATGGTGAGGGCTAGTGTGAGGGTGAGGGTTAAGGTTAGAGTTAGGCTTTGGCTTTGGGTTAAGCTGAGGGTCATTTTGAGGGTGAGGGTTAGGGTGAGGGTGACGGTGAAATTTAGGGTTAGAGTTAATGTTAGGGTGAGAGTTAGGGTTAGGATTAGGATGAGGGTTATGGTTATGGTAAGGGTGAGGCTTAGGGTTAGGGAGAGGGTTAGGGTGAGGATGAGGGTTAGGGTGAGGGTGAGGTTTAGGATTAGGGTTAGGGTTAGGATTATTGTAAGTGTTATTTTTCTGGCTACCTTTGCAGTGAGGCTGAGGGTTAGGGATAGGATTATTGTTAGGGTTTGGTTTAGGGTTAGGATTAGTGTTATTGTTAGGTTTATGGTTAGAGTTTCGGTGAGGGTGAGGGTGAGGGTAAGGGTGAGGGTTAGGGTTAGGGTTAGGGTGAGGTTTAGGGTCAGGGTTAGGATTTGGGTTAGGGTGAGTGTGAGGTTTAGGTTTAGAGTTAGGGTTAGGGGGAGGGTTAGCGTGAGGGTTAGGGTTAGGGTTAGTGTTAGGGTTAGGGTTAGGGTGAGGGTTAGGTTGAGGTTTAGGGTTAGGGTTAGTGTTAGGATTAGGGTTAGAGTGAGGGTGAGTGTGAGGGTTAGGGTTAGGGTTTGGGTTAGACTTAGTGTTAGGCTGAGGGTGAGATTGAGGTTAGGGTTATGGTTAGGGTGAGGGTCAGGGTTAGGTTAAGGGTGAGGGTGAAGTTTAGGTTGAGGATTAGTTTTAGGGTTAGTGTGAGGTTTAGTGTGAGGATGAGTGTTAGGGTTAGGTTGAGGGCTAGGGTGAAGGTGAGGGTTAGCTTTAGGGTTAGGGTGAGGTTTAGGTTTAGGGTGATTGTTAGCGTTAGTGTGAGGGTTAGTGTTAGGTTTAGTGTTAGTGTTAAGGTGAGGGTAAGTGTTAGGGTAAGGTTTAGGTTTAGGGTGAGGTTTAGGATTAGGGTTAAGGTTAGGGTTAGGGTGAGTATGAGGGTTAGGGTTAGGGTTAGGGTTAGAGTTAGGTTGAGGGTGAAGGTGAGGTTTACAGTTAGGGTGAGTGTTGGGGTTCGGGTTAGAGTGAGGGTTAGTGTGATGGTTAGGCTTAGGCTTAGGATTTGGATATGGGCTAGGTTGAGGGTGAGGTTTAGGATTAGGGTTAGGGTGAGGGATGGGGTGAGGGTTAGAGTTAGTGTTAGGGTTAGAGTTGGGGATAGGGTGAGGTTTAGTGTGGGATTGAGGGTTAGTGTTAGGGTTAGGATTAGGGTTAGGCTTAAGGTGAGGGTGAGTGTGAGGGTCAGGGTTAGGGTTAGGATTAGAGTTAGAGTTAGGGTGAGGGTGAGGGTTAAGTTTTAGCGTGAGTGTTGGGGTTAGAGTTAGAGTGAGGATTAGGGTGAGGGTTAGGCTTAGGCTTAGGGTTTGTGTATGGGCTAGAATGAGGGTGAGGGTTAGGTTTAGGGTTAGGGTGATTGTTAGGGTTAATGTTAGGGTTAGGGTTGGGCTTAGGGTTAGGCTTAATGTTAGGCAGAGGGTGAGGGTCAGGGTGAGATTTAGGTTTAGGGTTAGGGTGAGGTTTAGGGTTATAGTTAGCGTTAGGGTGAGGGTTAGTGTGAGGGGTAGAGTTATGGTTAGTGTTAGGGTTAGGGTTAGGGTGAGGGTGAGGGTGAGCGTCAGGGTTAGTAATAGGCTGAGGCGGAGGCTTAGGCAGAGCGTGAGGGTGGGGGTAAGGGTTAGTGTTAGTGTTTTAGGGTTAGGGTGAGTGTTAGGATGAGGTTTAGGGTTAGCATTAGGGTTAGGGGGAGAACTAGAGTTAGGGTGAGGTTTAGGGTTAGCGTTAGGGTGAGGTTTAGGGTTAGGGTTAGGGTTATGGTGAGGGTGAGGTTTAGGGTTAGGGTTAGGGTTAGGGTTAAGGTAAGGCTGAGGATTAGGATTAGGATTAGGGTGAGGGTTTGTTTTACGGTTAGACTTAGGGTGAGGTTCAGGGTTTGGGTTAGGTTTAGGGTTAGTGTTATAGCTAAGGTAATGTTTAGAGTTACAGTAAGGGTGAGGGTGAGGATGAGGTTTAGGATCAGGGTTAGGGTGAGGTTTAGGGTTAGGATTATGGTTAGGGTGAGGGTGAGGTTTAAGGGTAGAGTTAAGATTAGGGGGAGGGTTAGGTTGAGTGTCAGGGTTAGGGTTAGTGTTAGGGTTAGGGTGAGGGTTAGTTTGAGTTTTAATGTTAGGGTTAGGGTTAGGTTTAGGATTACGTTGACGGTGAGGGTGAATGTGAGGGTTAGGGTTAGGGTTTGGCTTAGTCTTACGGTTAGGCTGAGGGTATGGGTGAGGATGAGGATTAGGTTTAGTATGATGGTTTGGGTTATGGTTAGGTTAAGGGTTAGGATGAGGGTTAGGGTTAGGATTAGGGTGAGGTTGAGGGCTATGGTGAGGGTGAGGGTTAGAGATAGGCTTAGGCTTAGGCTTAGCGTTAGGCTTAGGCTGAGGGTGAACGTGAGGGTTAGGTTTAGGGTGATGGTTATGGTTGCCATTAGGGTGAGGGTTAGGATGAGGATTTATGCTATGGTGAGGGTTAGGTTGAGGGTGACCGTAAGGGTAAAGGTGAGGGTTAGACTGAGTGTGAGGGTTACAGTACAGGTGAGGGTTAGGATTAAGGTGAGGGTGAGGGTTAGATTCAGGATTAGTGTTAGGGTTAGTGTGAGGTTACGGGTGTGGATGAGGGTTAGGGTTAGGTTGAGGGCTAGGGTGAGGGTGAGAGTTAGGGTTAGGGTTTGGTTTAGGGTTAGGGTGATGGTTAGGGTTAGTGTGAGGGTTAATGTTATGGTTGGGGTTAGTGTTAGGGTGAGGGTAAGTGTTAGGGTGAGGGTTAGGGTTAGGGTGAAGGGTATGGTTAGGATGAGGGTTAGGGTTAGGGTTAGGGTTATTTTTAGGGTTAGGGTTAGGGTTAGGGTTATGTTGAGCGTGAGAGTGAGGATGAGGGTTAGGGTTAGGTTGAGGTTTAGGTTTCAGGTTAGGGTTAGAGTTAGGGTTAGGGTGAGGGTGAGGTTTAGGGTTAGAGATAGGGTTAGTGTTAGTGTTAGAGTTAGGGTGAGGGTGAGGGTGAGGTTGAGGGTTAGATATAGCGGTAGGGGGAGTGTTTGGTTTAGGGTTAGGTTTTGGGTTAGGGTTAGTGTTAGGATGAGGGTAAGTGTTAGGGTGAGGGTTTGGGTTTGGGTGAGGTTTAAGTTTAGGGTGAGGGTGAGGGTTAGGATTCGGGGTGGGGTTAGGATTATTGTTAGTGTTATGTTTAAGGTTAAGTTTACCGTTAGGGTGAGGTTGAGGGTGAGGGTTAGGTTTAGGTTTAGGGTGAGGTTTATGTTTCGGGTTCGGGTTAGGGTTAGGGTTAGGGTTAGGGTGAGGGTTTGGGTTAGGTTTAGGGTTACGGTGAAGGTGAGGGTTAGGATGAGGTTTAGGGTTAGGGTGAGGGTTAGGTTGAGGGTTAGGGCTAGGGTTAGTGTTAGGGTTAGGATTAGGGTTAGGGTTAGGTTGAGGTTTAGGGTTAGGGTTATGCTTAGGTTTAGGATTAGTGTTATTATGAGGATGAGTGTGAGGGTTAGGGTTAGGTTTAGGCTTAGGGTTAGGATGAGGGTTAAGGTGAGGGTAAGGGTTACGTTTAGGGTTAGGGTTAGGGTGAGGGTTAGGGTTAGGGTTAGGGTGAGGGTGAGGGGTAGATTGAGGGTTAGGGTTATGTTGAGGGTTATGGTTAGGTTTAGGGTTATGTTTAGTGTTAGGGTTATTGTTAGGGTTAGGGTTAGGTTTAAGGTGAGGTTGAGGGTGAGGGTTAGGTGTAGGTTTAGGGTGAGGTTTAGTTTTAGGTTTAGGGTTAGAGTTAGGGTTAGAGTGATGGTGATGTTTAGGGTTAGAGTTAGGGTTAGTGTTAGGGTTAGGTATAAGGTGAGGGTAAGGGTGAGGTTTAGAGTTCGGGTTAGGCTTAGGCTTAGGCTTAGGCTGAGAGTGAGGGTGAGGGTTAGGGTTAGGGTTAGGGTTAGGGTTAGGGTTTGTTTTAGGGTGAGGTTTAGGATGAGGTTTAGATATAGGGTTAGGGCTAGGGTTAGGATTTGAGTTAGGGTTAGGGTTAGTTTTATGGT
Organism: Dipodomys merriami; assembly: GCF_024711535.1. Taxonomy (NCBI): domain Eukaryota; kingdom Metazoa; phylum Chordata; class Mammalia; order Rodentia; family Heteromyidae; genus Dipodomys; species Dipodomys merriami. Next base: position 1,330,314 of record NW_027202716.1, on the reverse strand, counting down.
TAGGGTTAGGGTTAGGGTTAGGCTTAGGCTTAGGCTTAGGGTTAGGTTTAGGGTTATTTTTAGTGTTATGGTTAGTGTTAAATTTGCGGTGAGGATGAGGCACAGGGTGAGGATTATGGTTATTGTTTAGGGTTAGGGTTACTTTTATTGTTAGGCTTAGGGTTAGAATTACGTTCACATTGAGAGTGAGGGTGAGGGTGTCGTTAGGGTGAGGTTTACGGTGAGGTTTAGGGTTAGGGTTAGGGTTAGTGTAAGGGTGCTGGTGAAGTTTAGGGTTTGAGTTCAGGTTAGGGGAAGGGTTAGGGTGAGGGTTAGTGTTAGGTTTAGTGCTAGCATTAGGGTGAGGGTGAGGGTTAGTTTGAGGTTTAGGGATAGGGTTAGGGTTAGGATTAGGGTTAGGGTTAGAGTGAGGGTGAGGGTTAGTGTTACGGTTAGGCTTAGGCTTAGGGTTAGGCTGAGGGTGAGGGTGGGGTTGAGGATTAGGTTTAGGGTGATCATAGGTTTAGGGTTAGTGTTATTGTTAGGGTTAGGGTTAGAGTTACAGTGAGGCTGAGGTTGCAGGTGAGGGTTAGGGTTAGGGTCAGGGTGAGGATTTGGGTTAGGTTTAGAGATAGGGTTAGGGTGAGGGTGAGGTTTAGGGTTAGAGTTAGGGTTAGTGTTAGGGACAGGCTTAGGGTTAGGCTGAGGGTGAGGGTGGGGTTGAGGATTAGGGTTAGTGTTAGTGTTAGGGTTAGGGTTATAGTTAGTGTTACAGTTAGGGTTAGGGTTAGGATTATGATTAAGTTTAAGGTGCGGGTGAGTGTGAGGGTGAGGGTGATGGTTAGTGTTAGGATTAGGGTTAGGGTGAAGGTGAGGTTTAGGGTTAGGGTTAGGTTTAGAGTGAGCTTTAGGGTGTGGGTTAGGGTTAGGGTTAGTTTTAGGGTTAGGTTTGGGGTTAGTGTTCGGATTAGGGTTACTGTGACTGTGAGTGTGAGGGTTAGGGTTAGGGTTAGTGTTAGGCTGAGGCTGAGGGTGAAGTTGAGGGTTAGATTAAGGGTTAGGTTATGGTTTATGTTTAGAGTGAGGGTTAGAGTGAGGGTTAGGGTTAAGATGAGGGTTAGGGTATGTGCTAGGGTTAGGGTTATAGTTAGGTTTAGGGTTAGGGTGACTTTTAGCGTTAGGTTTAGTTTCAGAGTTTGGGTTAGTGTGAGGGTTTGTGTTAGGGTTAGAGTTACGGTGAGGGTGAGGTTTAGGGTTAGGGTTAGGTTTAGAGTTATTCTTAGGGTTAGGGGTAAGGTTAAGGTTAAGGTAAGGGTAAGGGTGAGGGTAATGTTGAGGGTTAGGGTTAGGGTTAGGATGAGGTTTAGAGTTAGGGTTAGGGTCAGGGTGAGGTTTAGGGTTACAGTTAGGGTTAGTGTTAGGGTTAGTGTGAGTGTTAGGGTTAGGGTTAGTGTTACAGTTCGGGTGAGGGTGAGGGTTAGGATGAGGGTGAGGGTGAGATTTAGGGTTAGAGTTACGGTTAGGGTGAGTGTTAGGGTGAGGTTTAGTGTTAGTGTTAGGTTTAGGGTTTGGGTTAGTGTTAGTGTTAGGGTTAGGGTGAGGGTTAGGATGAGGGTGAGGTTTAGGGTTAGGTTTAGGATTAGGATTAGGGTTAGTGTTAGGGTGAGTGCTTGTGTTAGGCTTAGGGTTAGGGTTAGGCTTAGCATTAAGCTGAGGGTGAGGGTGAGGGTTAGAGTAAGTGTTCCGCTTAGGGTTAGCATTTGGGTGAGAATTATTGTTCGGGTCAAGTTTAGGGTTAGGGTGAGGGTTAAGGTTAGGTTTACAGTGAATTTGAGTGGTAGGGTTAGGTTGAAGTTTTGAGTTTGTATTAGGGTTAGTTTTAGGATTAGGGTTAGGGTAAGAGTTAGGATGAGGATTAGGTTTAGGATGGTGGTTAGGGTGAGGGCTGGGATGAGGGTGAGGATTTGGGTTAGTGTAAGGGTGAGGTTTAGGGTTAGGGTGAGGGTTAGGATGAGGGTTAGGGTAACGGTGAGGGATAGGTTAAGGGTTAGAGTGAGGGTTAGGTTTAGGATTAGGGTTAGGGTGAGGGTGATTGTTAGGATTAGGGTTAGGGTTAGGATTATTGTTAGGGATATGGTCATGGTTATATTTCCAGTGAGGGTGAGGCTGAAGGTGAGGGTTAGGGATAGGATTAGGGTAAGGGTTAGGATTAGTGTTATTGTTAGGGTTAGGGTTAGAGTTACAGTGAGGGTGAGGGTGAGGGTTATGGTTAGGGTCAGTGTTAGGATTAGGGTTAGGGTGAGGGCTAGGGTGAGGGTTAGGGTTAGTGTTAGGGTGAGGTTTAGGGATAGGGTTACCTTTAGGACTAGGGTTAAGGCGAGGGTGAGTGTTAGGGTTGGGTTGAGGGTTAGGCTGAGGCTTAGGGTTAGGTTGAGGGTGAGGGTGGGGGTGAGTATTAGGTTTAGGGTGATGGTTAGGGTTAGGGTTAGGGTTATTGTTAGGGTTAGGGTTAGATTTATGGTGAGGGTGAGGGTGTGTGTGAGGGTTAGGGTTAGGGTTAGGTTTAGGGTTAGGCTTAGGATTTGACGGAGGGTAAGTGTGCGGTTGAGGGTTAGGGATAGGGTGAGGGTTAGGGTTAGGGTTATTGGGAGGGTTAGGATGAGGGTTAGGGTTAGGATTAGAGTTAGGATGAGGGCTTGGGTTAGGGTGAGTTTTAGGGTTAGGGTTGGGGTGATGTTTAGGGTTAAGGTTTGGGTTAGGGATAGAGTTACTGTGAGGGTGAGGTTGTTGGTGAGGGTGAGGGTGAGGGTTAGGTTTAGGTATAGGGTTAGCGGGAGTGTTAGGATGAGGTTTAGGGTTAGGATTAGGTTTAGTGTGAGGTCTAGGGTGAGGGTTAGGGTGAGGGTTAGGGTTAGGATAGGGTTAGGTATAGGATGTGGGTTAGGGTGAGGGTGAGTGTGAGGGTTAGGGTTGGGTTAGGCTTAGGGTTAGGGTGAGAGTTAGGGTTATGTTTTGGGTTAGGGTGAGGGTGAGGCTGAGGATTAGGTTTAGGTTTAGGGTTTGGTTTATGGTTAGGGTTTGTGTTAGGGTTAGGGTTAGGGTTACGTTGAGGGTTAGGGTTTGTGTTAGGGTTAGGGTTAGGGGTAGGGTTACGGTGAGGGTTAGGGTTAGGTTTAGGGTTAAGTTAGGGTTAGTCTGAGGGTGAAGTTGGGTGTGAGGATTAGGGTTATGGTTAGAGTTAGGGTTAGAGTTATTGTTAGTGTTATGGTTAGGGTTAAGTTTGCAGTGATGGTGAGGCTGAGGGTGAGGGTTAGGGTTAGGTTTAGGGTTACTGTCATTGTTAAGGATAGGGTTGGAGTTACAGTGAGGTTGAGGTTGAGGGTGAGGGTTAGGGTTAGGGTTAATTTTAGGATTAAGGTTAGGGTTAGGGTGCGGGTGAGTTTGAGGTTTAGGGTTAGAGTTATGGTTTGGGGGAGGGTTACGGTGAGGTTTAGGGTTAGGCTTAGTGTTAGGGTTAAATTGAGGTGGAGGGTTAGGTTGAGGTTTAGGGATAGGGTTACCTTTAGGACTAGGGTTAAGGTGAGGGTGAGTGTGAGGGTTATGTTGAGGGTTAGGCTGAGGCTTAGGGTTAGGTTGAGGGTGAGGGTGGGGGTGAGTATTAGGGTTAGGGTGATGGTTAGGGTTAGGTTTACGGTTATTGTTAGGGTTAGGGTTAGATTTATGGTGAGGGTGAGGGTGAGATTGAGGGTTAGGGTTAGGTTTAGGGTTAGGTTTAGGGTTAGGCTTAGGACCTGGCGGAGGGTAAGGGTGCGGATGAGGGTTAGGGATATGGTGAGGGTTAGGGTTAGGGTTATGGGGAGGGTTAGGATGAGGGTTAGGGTTAGGTTTAGAAATAGGGTGAGGGCTCGTGTGAGGGTGAGTTTTAGGGTTAGGGTTGGGGTGATGTTTAGGGTTAGGGTTTGGGTTAGGTTTAGAGTTACTGTGAGGGTGAGTTTGCGGGTGAGTGTGAGGGTGAGGGTGAGGGTTAGGGTTAGTGTTAGGGTTAGGTTTAGGGTGAGGGCTAGGTTGAGGTTTAGGGTTAATGTTAGGGTTAGGGTTAGTGTGAGGTTTAGTGTTAAGGTTAGGGCTAGTGTTAGGTTGAGGGTAAGTGTTAGGGTGAGGGTATGTGTTTGGGTGAGGATTATTGTTAGGGTGAGTGTTAGGATTAGGTTTAGGGTTATTGTTACGGTTAGATTTAGGGTTAAGTTTACGGTGAGAGTGAGGGTGAGGGTGTAGGTTTAGGGTTAGGGTGAGGTATAGAGTTTGGGTTACGGTTAGAGTTAGGGTTAGGGTGAGGGTGAGGTTTAGGGATAGAGTTAGGGTTAGGGTGACGGTTAGGTTGAGGTTTAGTGTTAGGGTTAATGTTAGGGTTAGGGTGAGAGTTAGGGTGTGCGTTAGGGTTAGGGATAGGATTAGGGTTAGGGTGAGGGGGAGTTTGTGTGTTAGGGTTAGGTTTAGGGTTAGGCTTAGCTTTAGGCTGAGGGTGAGGTTGAGGGTCAGGCTTAGGGTTAGAGCAAGTGTTAGGATGAGGGTTAGGGTTAGGATTAGGGTTAGGATAAGGGCTAGGGTGAGGGTGACGTTTAGGCTTAGGGTTAGTGTTAGGTTTAGAGTTAGGATTAGGGTGAGGGTTAGGCAGAGGGTGAGGTTTAGGGTTAGGGTTAGGATTAGGATTAGGGTTAGGGTTAGGGTTAGGGTGAGTGTGAGAGTTAGGGTTAGGGTTGGGGTTAGGCTTAGGGTTAGGCTGAGGGTTAGGGTGAGGGTGAGGGTTAGGGTTAGTGAGAGGGTTACTGTTAGGATTAGGGTGAGGGCTAGGGTGAGGGTGAGTTTTAGGTTTAGGGTTAAGGTGAGTTTCAGGGTTAGGGTTAGGGTGAGAGTTAGGTTTCGGGTTAAGTTTAGTGTTAGGTTGAGGGTTAAGGTAAGGTTTTTGTTGAGGGTGACGGTTAGGGTTAGGTTGAGGGTTAAGATTAGTGTGATGGTGAGGGTGAGGGTTAGGGTTAGATTTAGGGTGAGGATTAGGATGCGGGTTAGGGTTAGGATTAGGGTTAGGGTGAGGGCTAGGGTGAGGTTGAGGTTTAGGGTTAAGGTTAGGATTATTGTTATGGTTAGGTTTATACGGTAACGGTGAGGGTGAGGGTGTGGGTTAGGTTTAGGGTTAGGATGAGGTTAAGGGTTCGGGTTCGTGTGTGAGTTAGGGTTAGGGTGAGGGTTAGGTTTAGGGTTAGAATTAGGGTTAGTGTTATGGTTAGGGATTGTTGGAGGGTTATGCTTAGGCTTAGGCTTAGTCTTAGGCCCAGCATGAGGGGGAGGATTAGGGTTCGGGTTAGGGTGAGGTTTAGGGTTAGGGTTAGCGTGAGTGTTAGGATGAGGTTTAGGGTTAGGATTAGGTTTAGGGTGAGGGCTAGGGTGAGGGTTAGGCTTAGGATAGGGTTATGTATAGGATTTGGGTTAGGGTGAGGGTGAGTGTGAGGGTTAGGGTTGGGATAGGCTTAGGGTTAGGGGGAGAGTAAGGGTTATGTTTTGGTTTAGGGTGAGGGTGAGGCTGAGGAGTAGGTTTAGTTTTAGGGTTTGGTTTAAGGTTAGGGTTACGGTGAGGGTTAGGGTTTGTGTTAGGGTTAGGGTTAGGGTTAGTGTTATGGTGAGGGTTAGGGTTAGGGATAGGGTTAGGGTTACGGTGAGGGTTAGGGTTAGGGTTAGGGTTTGTTTTAGGGTTTCTTTTAGGGTTAGGGTTATGGTGAGGGTTAGCGTTAGGGTTAGGGTTAGGGCTAAGTTAGGGTTAGGCTGAGGGTGAGGGTGGGGGTGAGGATTAGGGTTATGGTTAGTGTTAGGGTTAAGGTTATTGTTAGTGTTATGGTTAGGGTTATGTTTGCAGTGAGGGTGAGGCTGAGGGTGAGGGCTATGGTTAGGGTTAGGGTGAGGGTTAGGGTTACCGTTATTGTTAGGGTTAGGGTTAGACTTACAGTGAGGTTGAGGGTGAGGGTGAGGATTAGGGTTAGGGTTAGATTCAGGATTAAGGTTAGGGTTAGGATTAGGGTGAGGGTGAGGTTTAGGCTTAGACTTAGGGTTTTGGGGAGGGTTAGGGTGATGTTTAGGGTGAGGGTTAGTGTTAGGGTTAGGGTGAGGGTGAGAATTGGGTTGAGGTTCAGGGATAATGTTACCGTTAGGACTAGGGTTAGGGTGAGGGTGAGTGTGAGGGTTAGGTTCAGGGTTAGGTTGAGGCTTAGGTTTAGACTTACCGTGAGTTTGAGGGTGAGGGTGAGGGTTAGGGTTAGGGTTAGATTTAGGATTAAGCTTAGGGTTAGGATTAGGGTGAGGGTGAGGTTTAGGCTTAGACTTAGGGTTTGGGGGAGGGTTAGGGTGATGTTTAGGGGATGAGGGTGAGCGTTAGGTTTAGTGTTAGAGTTAGTGTTAGGGTTAAGGATAATATTAGGGTGAGAGTGAGGGTCAGTGTGTGTATTAGGGTTAGGTTTAGGCTTAAGCTTAGGGTTAGGCTGAGGGTGAGTTTGAGAGTGAGGTTTAGGGTTAGGGTGAGGGTTAGGGTTAGGTTTAGGGGGAGTGTGAGGATGAGGGTCAGGGTTAGGTTTAGGGTTAGGGTAAGGGCTAGGGTGAGGGTGAGGTTTAGGGTTGGGGTTAGGGTGAGGTTTAGGTTAAGGGTTTGTGTTAGGGTTAGGTTTAATGTGAGGTTTAGGGTTAGAGTTAGGGTTAGGGTATGGCTGAGGGTGAGGGTTAGGGTTAGTGTTAGGGTTAGGGTGAAGGTGAGTTTAGGGTTAGGGATAAGATTAGGATTAGGGTTAGGGTTAGGGTGAGTGTGAGGGTTAGGGTTAGGGTTAGGGTTAGGGGGAGGGGGAGGTTGAAGGTTAGGGTTAGGTTGAGGGTTAGGTTTTCGTTTAGTGTGAGAGTTAGCGTTCAGTTAAGTTTAGGGTTAGGTTGAGGATTAGGGTTAGGATTAGGGTTAGGGTGAGTGCTAGGGTGAGGGTGAGGGTTAGGGTTAGTGTTAGGGTAAGGTTTATGGTTAGGGTTAGGGTTCGGGTGAGGGTTAAGGTTAGAATTAGGGTTAGGGTGAGGGTGAGTGTTAGGATTAGGGTTAGGTTTAGGGTTAGGGTTAGGTTTAGGGTTAGGATTAGTGTTATTGTTCGAGTTAGGGTTAGAGTTATGGTGAGAGAGAGGGTGAGGGTTAGGATTAGGATTAGTGTTAGGGTTATGGTTAGTGTGAGGTTTAGGGTTAGGTTTAGGGTTAGGCTAAGTTTTAGGCTGAGGGTGATGGTGAGGGTGCGGATTATTGTTAGGGTGAGGGTTAGGGTTATTGTTAGGGTGAGATTTAGGGTTCGGTTTAAGTTTAGGTTTAGAGTGAGGATTAGGTTTGAGGGTGAGGTTTAGGGTTAGAATTAGGGTGAGGTTTAGGGTTAGGGTTAGGGTGAGGCTGAGAGTTAGGGTTAGGGTGAGGCTGAGGGTTAGGTTTAGGGTTAGTGTTAGTGTTAGAGTTAGGGTTACGGTGAGTGTGAGGGAGTGGTGAATGTTAGGCTTAGTGTTAGGATTAGTATTAGGGTAAATTATAAGTTGAGTGTGAGGTTTAGGGTTACGGTGACCGTGAGTGTTAGGGTTAGGTTGAGGGTTAGGTTTAGGCTTATGATTAGGGTGAGGGTGAGTGTGATGGTTAGGGTTAGTGTAAGTCTTAGGGATAGGGTTAGGTTGAGAGTTAGGGTTCGAGTTAAGTTTAGTGTTAGGGTGATTGTTAGGGTTAGGATTACGGTGAGCATGAGGGTTAGGGTTAGGTTGAGGGTTAGAGTTAGGCTTAGGATTAGGGTGAGGGTTAGTGTTAGGGTAAAGGTGAGGTTTAGGGTGAGGTTTTCGATTAGGGTTAGGGTTAGGGTTAGAGTGAAGTTTAGGGATAGGGTTTGGGTTAGGCTTAGAGTTAGTGTGAGGGTGAGGGTGCAGGTGAGTGTGAGGGTTAGGGTTAGGTTTAGGGTTAGGCTTAGGATTAGGCTGAGTGTGAGGGTGCGGATGAGGGTTAGGGTTAGGGTGAGGGTTAGTTTTAGGGTTATGGGGAGGGTTAGGATGAGGGTTAGAGTTGGGATTAGAGTTAGGGTGAGGGCTAGGGTGAGGGTGAGTTTTAGGGTTAAGGTTAGGGTGAGGTTCAGGGTTAGGGTTTGGGATAGGGTTAGAGTTACTGAGAGGGTGAGGGTGCAGGTGAGTGTGACGGTGAGGGTGAGGTTTAGGGTTAATTTTAGGGTGAGAATTAGGGTTCAGTTTAAGTTTAGGGTTAGGTTGAGGGTTAGGGTTAGGCTTAAGTTGAGCTTGAGAGTTAGGGTTAGGTTGAGAGTTAGGGTTAGGTTTAGGGTTAGGGTGAGTTTCAGAGTTAGGGTTAGGGTGAGGGTTAAGATGAGGTTTAGAGTTAGGATTAGGGTTAGGTTGAGGGCTAGGCTGAGGGTGAGAGTTAGGGTTAGTGTTAGGGTGAGTTTTAGGGTTAGGGTTAGGGTTAGGTTGAGGGTTAGGGTTTGGATTAGGGTTAGGGGGACTGTGAGGTTTAGGGTTAGAGTTAGGGTTAGGGGGAGGGTTAGGTTGAGGGTTAGGGTTAGGTTTAGTGTTAGGTTAGGGTTAGGGTGAGGGTTAGGGTTAGGATTAGGTTCAGGGTAAGGGTGAGGGTTAGATTTAGTGTTAGAGTAAGGGGTAGGATTAGGGATAGGATTAGGGTTAGGGTGAGGGTCAGTGTGTGTGTTAGGGTTAGGTTTAGGCTTAAGCTTAGGGTTAAGCTGAGGGTGAGTTTGAGAGTGAGGGTTAGGGTTAGGGTGAGGGTTAGGTTTAGGTTTAGGGGTAGTGTGAGGATGAGGGTCAGGGTTAGGTTTAGGGTTAGGGTAAGGGCTAGGGTGAGGGTGAGGTTTAGGGTTGGGGTTAGGGTGAGGTTTAGGTTAAGGGTTTGTGTTAGGGTTAGGTTTAGTGTGAGGTTTAGGGTTAGAGTTAGGGTTAGGGTATGGCTGAGGGTGAGGGTTAGGTTTAGGGTTAGTGTTAGGGTTAGGGTGAGGTTTAGGGTGAGGGTGAGTTTTAGGGTTAGGGTTAGGATTAGGATTAGGTTTAGGGTTAAGGTGAGTGTGAGGGTTAGGTTTAGGGTTAGGGTTAGGTTGAGGTTGAGGGTGAGGGTTAGGGTTAGTTTGAAGGTTAGGTTTAGGTTTAGTGTGAGAGTTAGAGTTCGGTTGAGTTTAGGGTTAGGGAGAGGATTAGGGTTAGGATTAGGGTTAGGGTGAGTGCTAGGGTTAGGGTGAGGGTTAGGGTTAGTGTTAGGGTAAGGTTTATGGTTAGGGTTAGGTTTCGGGTGAGGGTTAGGGTTAGGATTAGGCTTAGGGTGAGGGTGAGTGTTAGGATTAGGTTTGGGATTAGGGTTAGGGTTAGGTTTAGGGTTAGGATTAGTGTGATTGTTTTTGTTAGTGTTAGTGTTACGGTGAGGGAGAGGGTGAGGGTTAGGATTAGGATTAGTGTTAGGGTTAGGGTGAGTATGAGGTTTAGGGTTAGGGTTAGGGTTAGGCTAAGTTTTAGGCTGAGGGTGATGGTGAGGATGCGTAATATTGTTAGGGTGAGGGTTAGGGTTAGGGTTAGGGTGAGATTTAGGGTTCGGTTTAAGTTTAGGGTTAGAGTGAGGATTAGGGTTGAGGGTGAGGGTTAGGGTTAGGTTGAGGGTTAGGGTTAGGTTAGGGTGAGGGTGTGGGTGAGGTTTAGGGTTAGTGTTAGGGTGAGGCTTCGGCTGAGGTTTAGTGTTAGTATTAGGGTTAGGGTGTGGGCCAGGGTGATTTTGAGTTTTAGGTTTAGGGTTAGGTTGATGTTTAGGGTTAGGGTTAGGGTAAGTGTGAGGTTTAGGGTTAGAATTAGGGTTAGGGTGAGACTGAGGATGAGGGTTAGGTTTAGGGTTAGTGTTAGGTTTACTGTTAGGGTTAAGTTTAGGGTGAGGTTTAGCTTGAGGATTAGGGTTAGGGTTAGGGTTAGGGTTAGGATTAGGGTTAGGGTGAGGGTTAGGGTGAGTTTGAGGTTTAGGGTTAGGGTTAGGCTTAGGCTTAGGTTTAGGCTGAGGGTGAGGGTTAGGTTTAGGGTGAGGGTTAGAGGTAGCGTTAGGGTGTAAGTTAGGGTTCAGGTTAAGTTTAGGGTTAGGGTGAGTGTTAGGGTTAGGGTTACTGTGAGGTTTAGATTGAGGATTAGGGTTTGGATTAGGTTTAGGGTGAGGGCTAGGGTGAGGGTGAGGGTTGGCGTTAGTGTTTGTTTGAGGTTTAGGGTTAGTTTTAGGGTTATATTTAGGGTTATGGGGAGGGTTAGGTCGAGGGTTAGAGTTAGGGTTAGTGTTAGGGTTAATGTTAGGGTGAGTGTTTGCTTGAGGTTTAGGGTTAGGTTTAGGGTTGGGTTAGGATAAAGGTTAGGGTGGGGGTGAGTGTGAGGGTTAAGGTTAGGGTGAGTGTTAGCTTGAGGTTTAGGGTTAAGCTGAGGATCAGGGTGGGGGTGAGGATTAGGGTTAGGGTGAGGATGAGTGTGAGGGTTAGGGTTAGGGTTAGGCTTAGGCTTAGGGTTAGGCTGAGGGTGAGTGTGGGGGTGAGGATCAGGGTTAGGGTGATGGTTAGGGTTAGGGTTAGGGTGAGGGTTAGGTTGAGGATTAGGTTTAGGATTAGGGTTAGGGAGAGGGCTAGGGTGAGGTTTAGGGTAAGGGTTAGGCTTAGGCTTATTGTTCCACTGAGCGTGAGGTTGAGGGTGAGTGTTAGGGTTAGGGTGATTGTTAGGTTTACGGTTAGGGTGAGGGTTTGTATTAGGTTTAGGGTTAGGGTGAGGATGATGGTAAGGGTAAAGGTGAGGTTTATGTTGAGGTTGAGGGTTAAGATAAAGGTGAGGGTTAGTTTTAGGTTTAGGCTTAGGGTTTGAGTGAGGGTTAGATTGAGTATTAGGGTTAGTGTTAGGGTTAGTTTGAGGTTTAGGGTGAGGATGAGGTTTAGGGTAAGGGTGAGAGTGAGGGTTCGAGTTAGGGTTAGGCTGAGGGCTTGGGTGAGGGTTGGGTTTAGAGTTAGGGTTCGGGTTAGGGTGAGGTTTAGGATTATGTTGAGGGGTTAGGATTCGTGTGAGGGTTAGTGTTAGGGTTAGTGTTAGTGTTAGGGTGAGGTTAAGTGTTAGTTTGAGGGTTAGGGTTAGGGTGTGGGTAATGGTTAGGTTGAGGGTTAGGTTTAGGGTTAGGCTTATTGTTAGGGTTAGGGTTAGGGTTATGGTTACGGTGAGGGTGAGTGTGAGGTTTAGGGTTGTTGTTAGGGTGAGGTTTAGTGTTAGGGTTAGGGTTAGAGTTAGGGTTAGGGTAAGTGTGAGGTTTAGGGGTAGAATTAGTGTTAGGGTGAGGTTTAGTGTTAGGGTTAGGGTTAGAGTTAGGGTTAGGGTAAGTGTGAGGTTTAGGGGAAGAATTAGGGTAGGGTGAGAGTTAGGGTGAGGGTTAGGTTAGTTAGGGTTAGGTTAATTTTTAGGGTTAGGGTTACGGTTACGGTGAGGGTGAGGGTTAGGGTTAGTGTTAGGGTGAAGTTTAGTGTTAGGGTTAGGGTTAGAGTTAGGGTTAGTGTGATGTTGAGGTTTAGGGGTAGGATTAGGGCTAAAGTGAGGGTTAGGGTGAGGGTTAGATTTAGGGTGAGTGTTAGGGGGGGGTGACGGTAGGGGTAAAGATGAGGGTTGGGCTGAGGGTGAGCGTTACGGTAAAGGTGAGGGTTAGGGTTTGGGTGAGTTTTAGGTTTAGGGTTAGGGTGATGCTGAGGGTTAAATTGAGATTTAGTGTTAGGGTTAGTGTGAGGTTTAGGGTGAGGATGAGGGTTAGGGTTAGGGTGAGTGCTAGGGTGAGTTTGAGGTTTAAGGTTAGTGTTAGGGTGGGGTTTAGGGGTAGGGTGATTTTTAGGGTTAGTGTGAGCGTTAGTGTTATCGTTAGGGTTGGTGTTAGCGTGAGGGTAAGTATTAGGGTGAGGGCTAGGGTTAGGTTGAGGGTTATGGTTAGGGTGAGGGTTATGGTTAGGGTTAGGTTTATTGTTAGGGTTAGGGTTAGATTTATACGGTTACAGTGAGCGTGAGGGTGTGAGTTATTGTTAGGGTTAGGATGAGGTTTAGGATTCAGGTTAGGGTTAGTGTTAGGGTTAGGGTGAGGGTGAGGTTTAGGGTTAGAGTTAGGGTTAGTGTTAGGGTGAGGGATACGGTGAGGTTAGGCTTAGGTTTAGGCTTAGGCTTAGGCTTGGACCGAGCATGAGGAGGAGGGTTAGGGTTCGGATTACGGTGAGGTTTAGTGTTAGGGTTAGGGTGAGTGTTAGGATGAGGTTTAGGGTTAGGATTAGGTGTAGGGTGAGGGCTAGTGTGTGGGATAGGGTGAGCATTAGGGATAGGATAGGGTTAGGTTTAGGATTTGGGTTAGGGTGTAGGTGAGTGTGAGGGTTAGATTTGGGTTAGGCTTAGGGTTAAGGTGAGGGTTATGTTTAGGGTTTGGTTTAGGGTTAGGGTTTGTGTTAGGTTTGGGGTTAGGGTTAGGGTTACCGTGAGGGTTAGGGTTAGTGTTAGGGTTATGTTAGCGTTAGGCTGAGGGTGACGGTGGCGGTGAGGAATAGGGTTATGGTTAGGGTTAGGGTTATTGTTAGTGTTATGATTAGGGTTAAGTTTGCAGAGAGGGTGACGCTGAGGGTGAGGGTTATTGTCAGGGTTAGGGTTAGGGATAGGGTTACTGTTATTGTTAGGGTTAGAGTAAGAATTACAGTGATGTTGAGGGTGAGGGTGAGGGTTAGGTTTAGGGTGAGGTTTAGGATTAGGGTCAGGTTTAGGGTTAGGGTGAGGGTGAGATTTAGGGTTAGAATTAGGGTTTGGGGGAGGGTTTGGGTGAGGTTTAGGGTTAGGGTTAGTGTTAGGGTTAGGGTGAGTGTGAGGGTTAGGTTGAGGATTAGGGATAGGGTTACGATTAGGTTTAGCTTTAGGGTGAGTGTGAATGTGAGGGTTAGGTTGAGGGTTAGGTTTAGGCTTACGTTTAGGCTGAGGGTGAGGGTGGGGGTGAGGATTAGGGTTAGGGTGATGGTTAGGGTTACGGTTAGTGTTATTGTTAGGGTAAGGGTTAGAGTTAAGGTGAGGGTGAGGGTGCAGGTTAGAGTTAGGGTTAGGGTTAGGGTGGAGTTTAGTGTTTGGTTTAGGGTTAGGGTGAGGGTGAGGTTTAGGGTTAGTGTTAAGGTTAGGGTTAGAATGAAGTTTACGGTTAGGGTTAGGGTTAGGGTTAGAGTTACTGTGAGGGTGAGGGTGCTGGTGAATGTGAGGGTTAGGGTTAGTTTTAGGGTTAGGGTCAGGTTTAGGGTGAGGGCTGGCGTGAGTGTGAGGTTTAGGTTATGGTTAGGGTGAGGTTTAGGGTTAGGGTTAGGGTGAATGTGAGGTTTAGGGTTAAAGTTAGGGTTAGGGTGAGGCTGAGGTTGAGGGTTAGGGTTAGGGTTAGTGTTAGGGTTAGGATTATGGTTTGGGTGAGTTTTAGGGTGAGTGTGAGGTTTAGGGTTAGGTTCAGGATTAGGATTAGGGTTAGGGTTATGGTGAGTGTGAGGTTTAGTGTTAGGGTTAGTGTTAGGCTTAGGGTTAGGCTGGTGGTGAGGGTGAGGGTGATTTAGTGTTAGGGTGAGAGTTAGCAGTCAGGTTAGGGTGAGAGTTAGGTTTCAGTTAAGTTTAGGGTTAGGGTGAGGATTAGGGTTAGGATTAGGGTTAGGCTGAGGGCTATGGTGAAGTTGAGGGTTAGGGTTAGTATTAGGGTAAGGTTTAGGGTTAGGGTGAGGGTTCGGGTGAGGGTTAGGATAGGGTTAAGGTTACAGAGAGGGTGAGCGTTATCGTTAGATTGAGGATTAGGTTTAGGTTGAGGGTGATTGTTACGATTAGGGTTAGGATTAGGATTAGGATTAGGGTTAGTGTTCTTGTTAAGGTTAGGGTGTGGGTTAGGTTTAGGTTTAGGTTTAGGTTTAGGGTGAGGGTGAGTGTGAGGGATAAGGTTAGGGTGAGTGTTAGCTTGAGGTATAGGGTTAGGCTGAGTGTGAGGGTGGGGGTGAGGATTGGGTTAGGGTGAGGGTGAGTGTGAGGGTTATGGTTAGGGTTCGGCTTTGGCTTATGCTTAGGCTGAGGTTTAGGTGGGGGTGAGGATTAGGGTTAGGGTGATTGTTATGGTTAGGTTTAGGGTGAGGGTTAGGATGAGGGTTAGGTTTAGGATTAGGGTTAGGCTGATCATTAGGTTGAGGGTGAGGGTTAGGGTTAGGGTGATGGTTAGGTTTATGGTTAGGGTGAGGGTTAGGATGAGGTTGAGGGTTAGGGTGAGGATGATGGTAAAGGTAAACGTGAGATTTATGCTGAGGGTGAGGGTTAATATAAAGGTGAGGGTTAGGGTTAGGTTTAGGTTTATGGTTATGGTTAGAGTTAGGGTTATTTTTAGTGTTATGGTTAGGTTTAAGTTTGCAGTGAGGGTGAGGGTGAAGGTTTTGATTAGGGTTAGGGTGAGTTTTAAGGTTACTCTTATTTTTCGGTTTAGTGTTAGAATTACAGTGAAGTTGAGGGTGAGGGTGAGGGTTAGGGTTAGAATGAGGTTTAGGATTAGGGTTGGGGTTAGGGTGAGGGTGAGTGTGAGGTTTAGGGTTAGAGTTAGGTTTGGGGAGGGTTAGGGTGAGGTTTAGGGTTAGGGTTAGTGTTAGGATTAAGGTGAGTGTGAGTGTTAAGTTGAGGTTTTGGGATAGGGTTACTTTTAGGTTTAGGTTTAGGGTGAGCGTGAGTGTGTGGGTTAGGTTGAGGGTTAGACTTAGGCTTAGGTTTAGGCTTAGGGTCAGGGTGGGGGTGAGGATTAGGGTTAGGGAGATGGTTAGGTTTAGGGTTAGTGTTATTGTTAGGGTAAGGGTTAGAGTTACGGTGAGGGTGAGGGTGCTGGGGAGAGTTAGGGTTAGGGTTAGTGTGGGGTTGAGGGTTAGTGTTTGAGTTAGGCTTAGAGTTACTGTGAGGGTGAGGGTGCGGTTGAGTGTGAGGGTTAGGGTTAGTTTTAGGGTTAGGGTCAGGGTTAGGGTGAGGGCTGGGGTGAGGGTGAGGGTTAGGGTTAGTGTTAGGGTAAGGTTTAGGTTTAGGGTTAGGGTTCGGGTTCGGGTTAGGATGAGGGTTAGGGTTAATTTGAGGATGAGCTTTAGGTTTACTTTGAGGGTTAGGGTTAGGATTAGTGTTAGGGTGGGGTGAGTGTCATGATTAGGGTTAGGATTAGGAGTAGGGTTAGGTTTTGGGTTAGGATTAGTGTTATTTTTAGGGTTAGGGTTAGAGTTATGGTGAGGGTGAGGGTAAGGGTGAGGATTAGGGTTAGGTTTAGGGTGAGGTTCAGGATTAGGGTTAGGATTAGGATTAGGGTGAGGGTGAGGTTTAGTTTTAGATTCAGGGTTAGTTGGAGGTTTAGGTTGAGGGTTAATGTTAGGGTTAGTGTTATGGTTAAAGTTAGGGTGAGGGTTAGGTTGAGGATAAGGTTTAGGGTTAGGGTTAGTGTTAGGATTAGGGTTAGGGTGAGGGTGAGTGTGAGGGTTAGGGTTAGGATTACGCTTAGGCTTAGGGTTAGGCTGAGAGTGAGTGTGGGGGTGTGGATTAGGGTTAGGTTGATTGTTAGGTTTAGGCTTAGGGTGAGGGTTAGGATGAGAGTTAGGGTTAGGATTAGGGTTAAGGTGAGGGCTTGGGTCAGGGTGAGTGTTAGGGTTAGGCTGAGAATGAGGTTGAGGTTGAGGGTTAGGGTTAAGGTGAGATTTAATGTTAGGGTTACGGTTAGAGTTAGGATTCGGGTGAGGGTGAGGTTTAGGGGTAGAGTCAGGGTTAGGGTGATTGTTAGGCTTAGGGTGACGGTTAAGGTGGGGGTGATGGTAAGGTTAAAGGTGAGGGTTAGGCTGAGTGTGAGGGTTACTGTATGGGTTAGCATTAGGGTTAGGGGGAGGGATAGGATTAGGCTGAGTGTGATGATGAGGGTTAGATTGAGGATTAGTGTTAGGGTTAGTGTGAAGTTTAGGGTGACGATGAGGGTTAGGGTTAGGGTAAGGCCTAAGGTGAGGATGAGGGTTAGCGTTAGTGTTAGGGTGAGGTTTAGGGTTAGGGTTATGATTAATGTTAGGGTTAGGCTTAAGGTGAGTATTAGGTTGAGGGTGAGGTTTAGGGTTAGGTTTAGGATTAAGATTAGTTTTAGAGTGAGTTTTAGGGTTAGAGTTAGGGTTAGGCTTAGGGTTAGGCTTAGGGTGATGGTGAGGGTGAGGGTTATTGTTAGGGTGAGGGTTAGGCTTAGGCTTCGGGTGACAGATAGGGTTCCGGTTAAGTTTAGGGTTAGAATGAGTATTGGGTAAGGGTTACAGTGAGGGTGACGGTAAGGGTTAGGTTGAGGTTTCGGGTTAGGGTTAGGTTTAGGGTGAGGGTGAGGGTAAGGGTTAGGGTTAGTGTTAGGGTAAGGGTTAGGATGAGGGTTAGGGTTAGGATTAGGGTTAGAGTGAGGGCTAGGGTGAGGGTGAGGTTTAGGGTTAGATTTAGGGTGGGGGTGAGGATGAGGTTTAGGGTTAGAGTTAGGGTTAGGGTGAGGCTGAGGGTGAGGGTTAGGGTTAGTGTTAGTGTTAGATTTAGGGTTACGGTGAGGGTTATGGTGAGGGTGAGGGTTAGGCTTAGTGTTAGGTATAGGATTAGGGTAAGGTTTAGGGTGAGTGTGAGGGTTAGGGTTACGGTGAGCGTAAGTGTGAGGGTTAGGGTGAGGGTCAGGTTTAGGCTTAAGATTAGGGTGAGGGTGAGGGTAAGGGTTGGGGTTAGGGTAACGGTTAGGGGTAGGGTTAGGTTGAGAATTAGGGTTCGAGTTAAGTTTAGGGATAGGGTGATGGTTAGGTTAGGATTACGGTGAGCTTGAGGATTAGGCTTAGGTTGAGTGTTAGGGTTAGGCTTAGGATTAGGGTGAGGGTTAGGGTTAGGGTTAGGGTAAGGTTTAGGGTGAGGTTTTGGATTAGGGTTAGGGTTAATTTTAAGGTGAGGGTGAGGTTTAGGGGTAGAGTTAGGTTTAGGGGCAGGGTTAGGGAGAGGGTTAGGCTTAGGGTTAGTGTTAAGGTTAGGGTGAGGTTTAGGGTTAGGGTTAGGGTTAGGGTTATTGTTAGTGTTATTGTTAGGGTTAAGTTTGCGTTGAGGTTGAGGCTGAGGGTGAGGGTTATGGTTATGGTTATGGTTAGGGTTAAAGTTATTGTTAGGATTAGGGTTAGAGTTAAGGTTAGGTTGAGGGTGAGGGTGAGGGTTAGGTTTAGGGTGAGGTGTAGGGTTAGGTTTAGGGTTAGGGTTAGGGTTAGAGTTAGCGTGAGGGTGAGGTTTAGGGGTAGACTTAGGGTTGGGGGAGGGTTAGAGTCAGGTTTAGGTTTAGGGTTTGGGTGAGGATGAGGGTTAGGTTGAGTTTTAGGGATATTTTTAGGTTTAGGATTAGGTATCGTGTGAGGGTGAGTGTGAGTGTTAGGGTGAGGTTTAGGCTTAGGCTGAGGGTTGGGCTGAGGGTGAGGGTGGGGGTGACGATTAGGGTTAGGGGGATAGTAAGGGTTAGGGTTAGTGTTATTGTTAGGGTTAGAATAAGATTTACTGTGAGGATGAGGTTGGCGGTGAGGGTTAGGGTGAGTGTTAGGGTGGGGTTTAGGTTTAGGGTGAGTGTTAGGGTTAATGTGAGGTTGAGGATTACGGTGAGGTTTAGGGTTATGGTTAGGTTTATTGTGAGGGTTAGGGTTAGTGTTAGAGTTAGTGTTAGGGTGAGGGTAAGTGTTAGAGTGAGGGTTTGGGTTAGGGTGAGGGTTCTGGTTAGGGTGAGGGTTAGGGTTAGGTTTATTGTTAGGGTTAGGGTTAATGTTATGTTGAGGGTGAGGATTAGGGTTGGGGTTAGGATGAGGTTTAGGTTTAGGGTTAGTGTTAGAATTAGGGTTAGGGTGAGAGTGAGGTTTAGGATTAGAGTTAGGTTTAGTGTTAGGGTTAGGGTGAGGGTTAGGGTGAGGGTTAGGGTTAGGGTTAGGTTGAGGGTTAGGATGAGGTTTATTGTTAGGATTAGGGTTAGGGTTATGGCTAGGGTAAGGGTTAGGGTTAGGGTTAGGGATAGGGTTAGGTTTAGGATTAGGATTAGGTGAGTGTGAGGGTTAGAGGATTAGGCTTAGGGTTAGGGTGAGGGTGAGGGTTAGGGTTTGGGTTAGGGTGACGGTGAGGCTGAAGATTAGGGTTTGGTTTAGGGTTGGGGTTAGGGTTCTTTTTAGTGTTAGGTTTAGGGTTAGGGTTAGGTTTAGTCTTAGGGTTAGGCTGAGGTTGAGGGTGGGGGTGAGGTTTAGGGTTAGGGTTAGGGCTCTGGTTATTGTTAGTGTTATGGTTAGGGTTAATTTTGCGGTGAGGTTGAGTTTGAGGATGAGTGTTATGGTTAGACATTGGGTTATGGTTAGGGTTAGTGTTATTGTTAGGGTTAGGTTTATAGTTACGGTGAGCTTGAGGGTGAGGGTGAAAGTTAGGGTTAGGATGAGGTTTAGGGTGAGATTTGGGGTTAGGTTTAGGGTTAGGGGTAGGTTGAGTGTGAGGTTTAGGGTTAGAGTTAGTTTTAGGGGGAGGATTAGGGTGAAGTTTATGGTTAGGTTTAGTGTTAGGGTTAGGGAGAGCGGGAGGGTTAGGATGTGGTTTAGGGATAGGTTTAGGGTTAGGATTAGGGTTAGGGTGTGGGTGAGTGTAAGGGTTAGGGTGAGGGTTAGGTTTAGGCTTAGGGTTAGGCTGAGAGTGAGGATGAGGGTGATATTTAGGGTTAAAATTAGGGTGGGGTTTAGGGTGAGTGTGAGGGTTAGGGTGAGGGTTAGGCTTAGGCTGAGGGTTAGGCTGACGGTGAGGGTGGGGGTGACGATTAGGGTTAGGGGTATAGTAAGGGTTAGGGTTAGTTATTGTTAGGGTTAGGGTTAGAGTTACTGTGAGGGTGAGGTTCGCGGTGAGGGTTAGGGTGAGGGTTAGGGTGGGGTTTAGGTTTAGGGTTATTGTTAGTGTTAGTGTGAGGTTGAGGGTTAGGTTGAGGTTTAGGGTTAGGGTTAGGGTTATATTGAGGGTTAGGGTTAGGGTTAGAGTTAGTGTTAGGGTGAGGGTAAGTGTTAGGGTGAGGGTTTGGGTTAGGGTGAGGGTTCTGGTTAGGGTGAGGGTTAGGGTTAGGTTTATTGTTATGGTTAGGGTTAGGGTTAAGTTTACTTTGAGGGTGAGGATTAGGGTTGGGGTTAGGATGAGGTTTAGGTTTAGAGTTAGTGTTAGAATTAGGGTCAGGGTGAGAGTGAGGTTTAGGATTAGAGTTAGGGTTAGTATTAGGGTTAGGGTGAGGTTTAGGGTGAGGGTTAGGGTTAGGGTTAGGCTGAGGGTTAGGATGAGGTTTAGGGTTAGTATTAGGGTTAAGGTTAGGGCTAGGGTAAGCGTTAGGGTTAGGGTTAGGGTTAGGGATAGGGTTAGGTTTAGGATTAGGATTAGGGTGAGGGTGATTGTGAGAGTTAGGGTTAGGTTTAGGGTTAGGATTAGGCTTATGGTTAGGTTGAGGGTTAGGTTTAGGTTTTGCATTAAGGTGATGGTGAGGCTGAGGATTAGGGTTTGGTTTAGGGTTGGGGTTAGGGTTAGTTTTAAGGTTAGGTTTAGGGTTAGGGTTAAGTTTAGCGTTAGGGTTAGGCTGAGGTTGAAGGTGGTGAGGATTAATTTTAGGGTTACGGTTGTGGTTATTGTTAATGTTATGGTTAGGGTTAATTTTGCAGTGAGGTTGAGATTGAGGATGAGTGTTATGGTTAGACATTGGGTTATGGTTAGGGTTAGTGTTATTGTTAGGGTTAGGTTTATAGTTACTGTGAGCTTGAGGGTGAGGGTGAGAGTTAGGGTTAGGATGAGGTTTAGGGTTGAGATTTGGGGTTAGGTTTAGGGTTAGGGTTAGGTTGAGTGTGAGGTTTAGGGTTAGAGTTAGTTTTAGGGGGAGGGTTAGGGTGAAGTTTAGGGTTAGGGTTAGTGTTAGGGTTAGGGAGAGCGGGAGGGTTAGGATGTGGTTTAGGGATAGGTATAGGGTTAGGATTAGGCTTAGGATTAGTGTGTGGGTGAGTGTAAGGTTTAGGGTGAGGGTTAGGCTTCGGCTTAGGGTTAGGCTGAGAGTGAGGATGAGGGAGAGATGTAGGGTTAAATTAGGGTGGGGTTTAGGGTTAGGGTTAGGTTTAGGGTTAGGGTGAGGG
This sequence comes from Dipodomys merriami, assembly GCF_024711535.1. Taxonomy (NCBI): domain Eukaryota; kingdom Metazoa; phylum Chordata; class Mammalia; order Rodentia; family Heteromyidae; genus Dipodomys; species Dipodomys merriami. The sequence continues at coordinate 1,310,089 of NW_027202716.1, read as the reverse complement.
TGAAGTTTAAGTTTAGATATAGGGTTGTGGGGTGGTTAGGGCAAGGGTTATGGTTAGGGTTAGTGTTAGGGTTGGGTTTGGGTGAGGGTTAGGTTAAGGGTATGGGTTTGGGTTAGAGTTATGGTTAGGGTTACGGTGAGAGTTAGGGGAGGGTTAGCGTTAGGTTTAGGGTTAGGATTAGGTTTAGGGTGAGGGTGACGGTGTGTGTTAGGGTTAGGTTTAGGGTTAGGCTTAGGATTAGGCTGAGGGTGAGGTTGAGGTTGAGGGTTAGGGTTAGGGTTCGGGTTAGGGTTCGGGTTAAGTTTAGGGTTAGGGTGAGGGTTGGGGTAAGGGTTATGGTGAGGGTGAGGGTTAGGTTTAGGTTGAGTGTTAGGTTTAGGGTTAGGGTGAGGGTGAGGGTTAGGATGAGTGTTAGGCTTAGAGTTAGATTTAGGGTGAGTCTGAGTGTGAGGGTTAGGGTGAGGGTTAGTGTTAGATTTAGGGTTAGGGTGAGGGTGAGGGTGAGGGTTAGGGTTAGATTTAGGGTGAGGTTTAGGGTTAGTGTTATGATTAGGGTTAGGGTGAGGGTTAGGTTTAGGCATAGATTTAGGGTTAGGGTGAGCGTTAGGGTGAGGGTTAGGCTTAGGGTGAGGGTTAGGGAGGTTGTGATGTTGAGGTAAATGTGAGGGTTAGCCTGAGGGTGAGGTTTACCGTAAGGGTGAGGGTTAGGGTGAGGATGAGGGTTAAGTTTAGCATGAGGGTTAGGGTGAGGGTGAAGGTTAAGGTTAGTTGGAGGGTTAGGGTTAGGGTTAGTTTTAGGGTTAAGTTTAGAGTGAGGGTAATGTTGAGGTTTAGGGTTAGTGTTAGAATTAGGATTAGGATTAGGATAAGGGTTAGGGTGAGTGTGAGGTTTAGGGTTAGGGTTAGGCTTAGGCTTAGGTTTATGCTGAGGGTGAGGGTGAGGGTGAGGGTTAGGGTTAGGGTGAGGGTTAGGGTTAGGTTTAGCGTGAAAGATAGTGTTAGGGTGTGGTCTAGGGTGATGGTGAGGTTTAGGGTTAGTGTTTGGGTGAGGTTTAGTGTTAGGGTTAGGGTTAGGGTGAGTGTTAGTATGAGAGTTCGTGTTACCGTGACGTTACGGTTAGGGTGAGGGTGAGGGTGAGGGTTAGAATGAGGGGTAGGATGAAGGTGAGTGGTCAGATTAGGGTTAGTGTTAATTTAGGTTGAGGATTAGTGTTATTGTTAGGGTTAGGTTTAGACTTACAGTGAGGCTGAAGGTGAGGGTTAGGGTTAGGGTTAGGGTGAGGTTTAGGGTTAGGGTTATCATTAGGGTTAGGGTGAGGTTGAGGTTTATGGGTAGAGTTAGGGTTAGGGTTAAGGATAGGGTGAGGGTTAGGGTTAGGGTGAGGGTTGGGCGCGGTGACTGTAACGGTAAATGTGAGGGTTTGGCTGTGGGTGAGGATTACGGTAAGGGTGAGGGTTAGGGTGAGGATGAGGGTTAAGGTTAGCGTGAGGGCTAGGGTGAGGGTGAGGGTTAGGGTTAGTTGGAGAGTTAGGTCGAGGGTTAGTTTTAGGGTTAAGGTTCGGGTGAGGGTTAGGTTGAGGTTTAGGGTTAGTGTTAGAGTTAGGGTTAGGATTAGGGTTATGGTGAGGGTGCATGTGAGGGTTAGGGTTAGACTTAGGGTTCAGCTTAGGGTTAGGCTGAGGGTGAGGTTGAGGGTAGGGTTGAGGATTAGATTTAGGGTGATTGGTTTGGTTAGCTTTAGGGTGAGGGTTAGGATGAGGGTTAGGGTTAGGATTAAGGTTAGGGTGAGGATGAGAGTTAGTGTGATAATTAGTGTGATGGTTAGTGTTAGGGTTATGGTTAGGCGTAGGTTTAGGCTGAGCGTTTGGTTGAGGGTGAGGGTTAGGGTTAGAGTTAGGGTGAGGTTTAGTGTTAGGGTTAGGGTTAGAGTTAGGGTTAGGGTGAGGGTGAAGTTTAGGGGTTGAGTTAGGTTTAGGGTGAGGGTTAGGGTTAGGGTGATGGTTAGGGTTAGTGTGAGGGTTAGTGTTAGGGTGAGGGTAAGTTTTAGGGTGAGGGTTATTGTTATGGTGAGGGTTATGGTTAGGTTGAGGGTTAGGGTTAGGGTTAGGTTTATTTTTAGCGTTAGGGTTAGGGTTACGGTTATGGTGAGGGTGAGGTTGAGGTTTAGGTTTAGGGTTAGGTTTAGGGTTAGGGTTACTGTTAGGGTGAGGGTAAGTGTTTGGATGAGGGTTAGGGTTAGGTTGTGGGTTATGGTTAGGGTGAGGGTTAGGGTTAGGGTTAGGGTTACGTTGAGCATAAGGGTTAGGGTTAGGTTGAGGTTTGGGGTTAGGGTAAGGTTAGGGTTAGGATTAGTGTGAGGGTTAGTGTTATGGTTAGGGTTAGTGTTAGGGTGAGGGTAAGTGTTAGGGTCACGGTTTGGGTTAGGTTGAGGGCTATGGTTAGGTTGAGGGTTAGGATTAGTGTTAGGGTTATTGTTAGGGTAAGGTTTAGTGTTAAGGTTACTGTGAGGATGAGTGTGAGGTTTAGGCTTAGGGTTAGGTTGAGGTTTAGGATTTGCGTTAGGATTAGAGTTAAATTTTGTGTGAGGGTGAAGTTTAGGATTAGAATTAGGGTTAAGGTGTGGGTTAGGTAGAGGTTTAGTGTTAGGGTTAATGTTAGGTTTAGGGTTAGGGTGAGAGTTACTATGAGGGTTAGGTTTAGGGTTAGGGTAGAGTTAGGATTAGGGTTAGTGTGAGGGTGAGTGTGTGTGTTAAGGGTTAGGTTTAGGGTTAATCTTAGGGTTAGGCTGATGGTGAGTTTGAGGGTGAGGGTTAGGGTTAGATTGAGGGTTAGGTTAAGGTTCAGGGAGAGGGTTAGGATGAGTGTTATGATTAGGTTTAGGGTTAGGGTGAGGGCCAGGGTGAGGTTGTGGTTTAGGGTTAGGGTTAGGGTGAGGTTTAGGGTTAGGGTTAGGGTGAGAGTTTGGGTTCGGTTTATGTTTACGGTTTGGTTGAGAGTTAGGTTAAGGGTTATATTGAGGATGAGGGTTAGGGTTAGGGTTACCATAAGGGTTAGGGTGAGGGTGAGGGTGAGGGTTAAGGTTAGTGTTAGGGTGAGGATTAGGATGAGGGTTAGGGTTAGGATTAGGATTAGGATGAGGACCAGGGTGTGGTTGAGTTTTAGGGTTAGGGTTAGGGTGAGTTTTAGGTTTAGTGTTAGGGTTAGGGTTAGGCTGAGTGTGAGGTTTACGGTTAGAGTTAGGGTTAGGGTGAGGCTTAGGGTGAGGGTTAGGGTTTGGGTTAGTGTTAGATTTAGGGGTAGGGTGAGGGTTAGGTCGAGGGTTTTAACGTTAGGTTTAGAGTTAGGTTAAGTTTAGGGTGAGGGTAAGCTTGAGGTTTAGGGTTAGGGTCAGGTTTAAGGTTAGGATTAGGGTTTGGGTTAGGGTTAGGGTTAGGCTGAGTGTGAGGTTTAGGGTCAGAGTTAGGGTTAGGGTGAGGCTGAGGTTGAGGGTTATTGTTAGGGTTAATGTTAGATTTAGGGTTAGGGTGAGGTTTAGGTGGAGTGTTAGCGTTAGGGTTAGAGTTAGGGTTCAGTTTAGGGTGAGGTTTAGCTTGAGGTTTAGGGTTAGGCTTAGGCTTAAGGTTAGGGTGAGTTTTAGGGTTAGGGTTAGTGTTAGGGGTAGGGATATGGTGAGGGTTAGGATGAGGTTTATTGTTAGGATTAGGTTTAGGGTGAGGGATAGGGTGAGGGTGAGGGTTAGGGTTAGTGTTTGGTTGAAGTTTCGGTTTAGGGTTAGGGTTACGATGAGAGTTAGAGTTACGGTGATGTTGAGGGTTAGGGTTAGGGTGAGGGTTAGGGTTAGGATTTGGCTTAGGGTTAGGGTGAGTTTTAGGGTTACATTTAAGGTTAGGGGGAGTCTTAGGTTAAATATTTGGGTTAGGGTTAGTATTAGGGTTAAGGTTAGGTTGAGTGTTAGCTTGAGGTTTAGGGTTAGGTTTAGGGTTAGGTTTAAGATTAGGGTTAGGGTGAGGGTGAGTGTGAGGTTTAAGTTAGGGTGAGTGTTAGCTTGAGGTTTAGGGATAAGCTGAGAGTGAGAGTGGTGGTGAGGATTAGGGTTAGTGTGAGGGTGAGTGTGAGGGTTAGGTTTAGGCTTAGGCTTAGGGTTAGGCTGAGTGTGAGGTTGGGGGTGAGGATTAGGGATAGGGTGATGGTTATGGTTAGGGTTAGGGTGAGGGTTAGGATGAGGTTTAGGGTTAGTTTGAAGAAGATGATAAGGGTAAAGGTGAGGTTTAGGCTGAGGTGAGGGTTAAGATAAAGGTGAGGGTTAGGGTTAGGTTTAGGTTTAGGGTTAGGGTTAGTGTGAGGGTTATATTGAGGATTAGGGTTAGGGTTAGTGTGAGGTTTAGGGTGAGGATGAGGGTTAGGGTTAGGGTGAGGGTAAGGGATAGCCTTAGGGTTAGGGTGAGGGCTAAGATGAGGGTTAGGGTTAGTGTTTGGCTTAGGGTTAGGGTGAGGTTTAGGATTAGGGTGAGGGTTAGGGTTAGTGTGATGGTTAGTGTTACGGTTAGGGTTAGTGTTAGGGTGAGGTTAAGTGTTAGGGTGAAGGTTAGGGTTAGGGTGAGGGTTATGGATAGGGTGAGGGTTAGGGTTATGGTTAGGGTTATTGTAAGGTTTAGGGTTAGGTTTAGGGTTACGGTGACGGTGAGGGTGAGGGTTAGGGTTAGTGTTTGGTTGAAGTTTCGGTTTAGGGTTAGGGTTACGATGAGAGTTAGAGTTACGGTGATGTTGAGGGTTAGGGTTAGGGTGAGGGTTAGGGTTAGGATTTGGCTTAGGGTTAGGGTGAGTTTTAGGGTTACATTTAAGGTTAGGGGGAGTCTTAGGTTAAATATTTGGGTTAGGGTTAGTATTAGGGTTAAGGTTAGGTTGAGTGTTAGCTTGAGGTTTAGGGTTAGGTTTAGGGTTAAGTTTAAGATTAGGGTTAGGGTGAGGGTGAGTGTGAGGTTTAAGTTAGGGTGAGTGTTAGCTTGAGGTTTAGGGATAAGCTGAGAGTGAGAGTGGTGGTGAGGATTAGGGTTAGTGTGAGGGTGAGTGTGAGGGTTAGGTTTAGGCTTAGGCTTAGGGTTAGGCTGAGTGTGAGGTTGGGGGTGAGGATTAGGGATAGGGTGATGGTTATGGTTAGGGTTAGGGTGAGGGTTAGGATGAGGTTTAGGGTTAGTTTGAAGAAGATGATAAGGGTAAAGGTGAGGTTTAGGCTGAGGTGAGGGTTAAGATAAAGGTGAGGGTTAGGGTTAGGTTTAGGTTTAGGGTTAGGGTTAGTGTGAGGGTTATATTGAGGATTAGGGTTAGGGTTAGTGTGAGGTTTAGGGTGAGGATGAGGGTTAGGGTTAGGGTGAGGGTAAGGGATAGCCTTAGGGTTAGGGTGAGGGCTAAGATGAGGGTTAGGGTTAGTGTTTGGCTTAGGGTTAGGGTGAGGTTTAGGATTAGGGTGAGGGTTAGGGTTAGTGTGATGGTTAGTGTTACGGTTAGGGTTAGTGTTAGGGTGAGGTTAAGTGTTAGGGTGAAGGTTAGGGTTAGGGTGAGGGTTATGGATAGGGTGAGGGTTAGGGTTATGGTTAGGGTTATTGTAAGGTTTAGGGTTAGGTTTAGGGTTACGGTGACGGTGAGGGTGAGGGTTAGGGTTAGTGTTAGTGTGAGGATTAATGTTAGGGTTAGGGTTAGAGTTAGGGTTAGGGAGTGGGTGAGGTTTAGGGGTAGAATTAGAGTTAGGGTGAGGGTTAGGGTGAGGTTTATTGTTCGGGTGAGGGTTAGGGTGGGGGTGACGGTAAGGGTAAAGGTGAGGATTAGGCTGAAGGTGAGAGTTATGGTAAAGGTGAGGATTAGGATTAAGGTGAGGTTAGGTTTAGGGTTAGGATGAATGAAAGGGTGAGATTGAGGATTAATGTTGGGGTTAGTGTGAGGTTTTAGGGTGAGGATGAGGGTTAGGGTTAGGTTTAGGGTGAGTGCTAGGGTGAGGTTGAAGGTTAGGGTTAGTGTTAGGGTGAGGGTAAATGTTAAGGTGAGATTTAGGGTTAGGGTGATGGTTATGGTTAGGTTTAAGGTTAGGGTTAGGGTTATTGTTAGTGTTCGGGTTAGGGTTATACGTTTAAGGTGAGGGTGAGGATGTGGTTTAGGGTTAGGGTGAGGGTGAGGTTTAGGGTTAGAGTTAGGGTTAGTGCTAGGGTTAGGGATAGGGTGAGGGTTAGGGTTAAGCTTAGGCTTAGGCTTAGGCTTAGGTCGAGCATGAGGGGGAGGTTTAGGGTTCGGGTTCGGGTGAGTTTTAGGGTTAGGTTTAGGCTGAGGGTTAGGATGAGGTTTAGGGTTAGGATTAGGTTTAGGGTGAGGGCTAGGGTGAGGGTTAGGGTTAGGGTTAGGGTTAGGATAGGGATAGGTTTAGGATTTGGGTTAGGGTGAGTGTGAGTGTGAGGGTTAGGGTTGGGTTAGGCTTAGGGTTATGGTGAGGGTTAGGGTTAGAGTTTGGGTTAGGGTGAGGCTGAGGCTGAGCATTAGGTTTAGATTTAGTGTTTGGTTTATGGTTAGGGTTGGTGTTACTTTTAGGGTTAGGTTAGTGTTAAGGTGAGGTTTAGGGTTACCTTTAGGGTTAGGGTTAAGTTAGGGTTAGGCTGAGGGTGAGGGTGGGGGTGAGGATTAGGGTTATGTTTAGGGTTAGGATTAGGGTTAGGGTTATTGTTAGTGTTATGGTTAGGGTTAAGTTTGTAGTGAGGATGAGGCTGAGGATGAGGGTTATGGTTAGGGTTAGGGTTACTGTTATTGTTAGTGTTAGGGTTAGAATTACAGTGAGGTTGAAGGTGAGGGTGAGGGTTAGGGTTAGTGTTAGAGTTAGGGTGAGAGTGAGGCTTAGGTTGAGGTTTAGCGATAGGGTTACGTTTAGGTTTAGGTTTAGGGTGAGCATGAGTGTGAGTGTTAGGTTGAGGGTTAGGCTTAGGCTTATGGTTAGGCTGAGGGTGAGGGTAGGGGTGAGGATTAGGGTTAGGGTGATGGTTAGGGTTAGAGTTACTGTTAGTGTTAGGGTTAGGGTTAGCGTTTCGGTGAGGTTGAGCGTGGGGTTGAGGGTTAGGGTTAGGGTTAGGGTGAGGTTTAGGATTAGGGTTAGGGTTACGGTGAGGGTCAGGTTTAGGGTTAGATATAGATTTAGGGGAAGCGTTAGGGTGAGGGTTAGGTTTAGGGTTAGTGTTAGGGTTAGGGTTAAGGTTAGGGTTAGGGTTAGGGTTAGGGTGAGGGTTTTTGTGAGGGTGAGGTATAAGGTTAGGGTTAGGATTAGGATTAGGGTTAGGGTGAGGGTTTTTGTTAGGGTTAGGGTTTGGTTTGGGCTTAGGGTTAGGCTGAGGGTGAGGGTGAGAGTGAGGGTGAGGGTTAGAATTTGTGTGATGGTTAGCATTAGGGTTACTGTGACAGTTAGGGTTTGGTTAAGTTTAGTGTTAGGATGATGATTAGGTTTAGGATTAGGGTTAGGGTGAAGGCTAGGGCAAGGGTGAGGGTTTGGGTTAGTGTTAGGGTAAGGTTTAGGGTTAGGGTTAGGGTTCGGGTGAGGGTTAAGATGAGGGTTATGGTTACGGTGAGGGTGAAGGTGAGGGTTAGGTTTAGGGTAGGGTGAGGTTAAGTGTTAGGGTAGGGTTAGAGTTAGGGTTAGGGTGAGGGTGAGGTTTAGGGGTAGAGTTAGGGTTAGGGTGAGGGTTAGGGTTAGGGTGAGGATTAGGGTGGGGGTGATGTTCAGGGTAAAGTTGAGGGATAGGCTGAGTGTGAGGGTTAAGGTAAGGGTGAGGGTTAGGATTAGTGTTAGGTTGAGGGTGAGATTTAGATTATTAGTTTTAGGGTTAGTGTGAGGTTTAGGGTGAGGATGAGGGTTAGGGCTCGTGTGAGGGCTAGGATGAGGGTGAGGGTTAGGGTTAGTGTTAGGGTGAGATTTAGGGTTAGGGTAATATTTGGGTTAGTGTGAGCGTTAGTGTTGGAGTTTCGTTAGTGTTAGGATGAGGGTAAGAGTTAGGGTGAGAGTTAGGGTTAGTGTGAGGTTTATGTTTAGGGTGAGGTTGAGTGTTAGGGTTAGGTTTAGGAAGAGATTAAGTTTAAGGTTAGGGTTAGAGTTAGGGTTATGATGAGGGAGAGGTTTAGGGTTATAGTAAGGGGTAGTGTTAGGGTTTGGGTGAGGGTGAGGGTTAGGGTTAGGGTTAGGCTTAGGTTTAGGCTTCGGCTGAGCATTAGGGTAAGGGTTCAGGTTCGGGTTAGGGTTCGGGTTTGGGTTCGGGTTAGGGTGAGTGTTAGGATGAGGTTTAGGGTTAGGATTAGTATTAGGGTGAGGGCTAGGGTGAGGGTTAGGGTGAGGTTTAGTGTTAGGGATATTGTTAGGTTTAGGATTTGGGTTAGGGTGAGGGTGATTTGAGGGATAGGTTTAGGGTTAGGGTTATGGTAAGGGTTAGGGTTATTGTTAGTGTTATGGTTATGGTTAAGTTTACGGTGAGGGTGTGGCTGAGGGTGAGGGTTATGGTTAGGGTTACTGTTAGGGATAGTGTTAGGGTTGTTGTTATTGTTAGGGTTAGGGTTAGAGCTAAGCTGAGGTTGAGGGTGAGGGTGAAGATTAGGGTTAGGGTGAGGTTTAGGGTTAGGGTTAGGGATAGGGTGAGGGTGAGGTTTAGGGTTAGAGTTAGGGTTAGGGGGAGGGTTAGGGTGAGGTTGAGGGTTAGGGTTAGTGTTAGGGTTAGGGTGAGAGTGAGGGTTAGGTTGAGGATTAGAGATAGGGTTAGGTTTAGGATTAGGTTTATGGTGAGGGTGAGTGTGAGGGTTAGGGTGAGGGTTAGGCTTCGGCTTAGGTTTAGGCTGAGGGTGAGGGTGGGAGTAAGTATTAATGTTAGGGTGATGATTAGGGTTAGGGTTAGTGTTATGGTTAGGGTTAGGGTTAGAGTTACAATTAGGGTGAGGGTGCGGGTGAGGGTTAGATTTAGGGTTAGGGTGGGGTTTAGGGTTAGTGTTAGGGTTAGGGAGAGGGTGAGGTTTAGGGTTAGATATAGGGTTAGGGGGAGGGTAGGGTGATTGTTAGGGTTAGGGTTAGTGTTAGGGTTAGGGTGAGGGTGAGGTTTAGGTTTAGGTTTAGGGTTAGGCTTTGGTTTAGGCTGAGGGTGATGGTAAGTGTTAGGGTTAGGGTGAGGGTTAGGGTTGGGGTTATGGGGAGGGTCATGTTGAGGGTTAGGTTCAGGATTTGGTTTAGGGTGAGGGTTACGCTTACAGAAGGGTGAGGGTTAGGGTTAGGGTTAGGATTAGGGTTAGGGTTAGGGTTAGGGTTATTGTTAGGGTTAGGGTTAGGGTTATGGTTACAGTGAGGGTGAGGGTTAGGGTTAAGGTTAGGGTGAGGTTTTTAGTGTTAGGGTTAGGGTTAGAGTTAGGGTTAGGGTGAGGGTGAGGTTTAGGGGTAGAGTTAGGGTTAAGGTGAGGGTCAGAATGAGGGTTAGGGTTACGGTGAGGCTTAAGGTGGGGGTGATGTTAAGGGTAAAGATGAGGATTAGGCCTAGGGTGAGGGTTACAGTTAGGGTGAGGGTGAGGGTTAGGGTTAGGGTAAGAGTTAGTGTTCAGGTTAAGTTTAGGGTTAGGGTGAGTGTTAGGGTGAGGATGAGAGTTAGGGTTAGGGTGAGTGCTAGGGTGAGTGTGAGGACTAGGTTTAGTTTTAGGGTGAGGTTAGGGTTAGTGAGGGTTATGGTTAGGGTTATTGTTAGGGTTAGGTTTAGGTTTAGTTTTAGGGTTAGGTGTAGGGTTAGGGTAGGGTTAAGATTAGGGTTAGGGTTATTGTTAGGGTTAGGGTTAGGATGAGGTTTAGGTTTAGGGTTCGGGTTAGAGTTTGGGTTAGGGTAAGGGTGAGGTTTAGGGTTAGAGTTAGGGATAGTGTTAGGGTTAGGTTTAGCGTGAGGTTTAGGTTTAGGGTTAAGCTTAGGCTTTGGTTTATGCTTAGGCCCAGCATGTCGGTGAGGGTTAGGGTTAGGGTTAGGGTGAGGGTTATCGTTACCGAAGGGTGTGGGTTTGGGTTAGGGTGAGGGTTAGGGTTAGAATTAGGGTTAGGGTGAGGGTGAGGGTTAGGATTAGGGTTAGAGTTAGGGTTATTGTTAGGGTTAGGGTTAGGGTTATGGTGAGGGTGACGTTTAGGGATAAGTTTAGGGTGAGGTTTTTAGTGTTAGGCTTAGTGTTAGGGTTAGGGTTAGGGTTAGGGTTAGGGTGAGGTTTAGGGGTAGAGTTAGGGTTAGGGTGATGGTTAGGTTTAGGGTGATGGTTAGGGTGAGGGTTAAGTTGGTGTGACTGTAAGGCTAAAGATGAGGGTTAGGCCTAGGATGAGGGTTATGGTAAGGGTGAGGGTTAGGGTTAGGGTTAGGATTAGGGAGAGTTAGTGTTCAGGTTAAGTTTAGGGTTAGGGTGAGGTTTATTATGAGGATGAGGGTTAGGGTTAGGGTGAGGGCTAGGGTGAGCGGGAGGATTAGGGTTAGTGTTAGGGTGAGGTTAGGGTTAGGGTGAGGGTTATGGTTAGGGTTAGGATTAGGGTTAGAGTTAGGGTTAGGTTTAGTGTTAGGGTTAGGGGTAGTGTTAGGGTAGGGTTAAGGTTAGGGTTAGGGTTAGAGTTAGGATGAGGTTTAGGTTTAGAGTTAGGGTTAGTGTTAGTGTTAGGGTAAGGGTGAGGTTTAGGGTTAGAGTTAGGGTTTGTGTTAGGGTTAGGGTTAGGGTGAGGTTTAGGGTTAGGGTTAGGCTTCGGCTTTGGTTTAGGCTTAGGCCCATCATGTGGGTGAGGGTTAGGGTTAGGTTTAGGGTGAGGGTTAAGGTTGGGGTTCAGGTGAGGTTTAGGATGATTTTTAGGGTTAGGATTAGTGTTAGGGTGAGGGTTAGGATGATTATTCGGGTTATGGATAGGGTTAGATTTAGGGTTAGCTTGAGGGTTAGTGTGAGGGTTAGGGTTAGCATTAGGGTCAGGCTTAGGGTTATGGTGAGGGTTAGGTTTAGGGTTTGGTTAGGGTGAGGGTGAGGCTGAGGAGTAGGGTTAGGTTGAGATTTAGGTTTAGGGTTAGGTTTAGGGTTAGGTTTAGTGTTATGGTTAGCGTTAAGTTTAAGTTGAGGGTTAGGATTAGTGTTATTGTTAGGGTTAGGTTTACAGTTACAGTGAGGTTGAGGGTGAGGGTGAGGATTAGGTTTAGGGTGAAGTTTAGGGTTAGTGTTATGGTTAGGGTTAGGGTGAGGGTGAGGTTTAGGGTTAGAGTTAGGTTGAGAGGGGAGGGTTAGGGTAAAATTGAGGGCTAGGTTTAGTGTTAGGATTAGGGTGAGTGTGAGGTATAGGTTGAGGTTTAAGGATAGGGGTAGGTTTAGGATTAATGTTAGGGTGAGGGTGAGTGTGAGGGTTAGGGTGAGGGGTAGGCTTTGGCTTAGGTTTAGGCTGAGGGTGAGGGTGGGGGTAAGGATTAAAGTTAGGGTGATGATTAGGGTTAAGGTTAGTGCTATTTTTAGGGTTAGGGTTAGAGTTACAGTGAGGTTGAGGGTGCGAGTGAGGGTTACCTTTAGGGTTAGGGTGGGGTTTAAGGTTAGGCTTAGTGTTAGGGTTAGGGTGAGGTTTAGGGTTAGATATAGGGTTAGAGGGAGGGTTAGGGTGATGGTTAGGGTTAGGGTTAGTGTTAGGGTTAGGGTGGGGGTGAGGGTTAGCTTTAGGTTTAGGGTTAGGCTTAGGGTTAGGCTGAGGGTGATGGTGAGGGTGAGGGTTAGGGTTAGGGTGAGGGTTAGGGTAAGGGTTATGGGGATTGTTATGATGAGGGTTAGGATTAGGATTAGGGTTAGGGTGAGGGTTAGGATTACGGAAGGGTGAGGATTAGGTTTAGGGTGAGGGTTAGGGCTAGGATTAGGGTTAGGGTGTAGGTGAGGTTTAGGATTACGGTTAGGGTTTGGGTTATTGTTAGGGTTAGGTTTAGGGTTATGGTTACGGTGAGGGTGAGGGTTAGGTTTAAGGTTAGGGTGAGGTTTATAGTGTTAGGGTTAGTGTTAGAGTTAGGGTTAGGGTGAGGGTGAGGTTAATGGGTAGTGTTAGGGTTAGGGTGAGGGTTAGGGTGAGGTTTAGGGTTAGGGTGAGGGTTAAGGTGGGGGTGACGGTAAGGGTAAAGATGAGGGTTAGGCCTAGTTTGAGGGTTATGGTATGGGAGAAGGTTAGGGTTAGGGTGAAGTTTAGGGATAGGGTTAGGGTGAGAGTTAGTGTTCAGGTTAAGTTTAGGGTTAGGATGAGGTTTAGGTTGAGGGTGAGAGTTAGGGTTAGGGTGAGGGCTAGTGTTAGTGTGAGGATTAGGGTTAGTGTTAGGGTGAGGTTAGGGTTAGGGTGAGGGTTATGGTTATGGTTATGGTTAGCGTTAGGTTTAGGTTTAGTGTTAGGATTAGGGGTAGGGTTAGGGTAGGGTTAAGGTTAGGGTTAGCTTTATTGTTAGGGTTAGGGTTAGGATGATGTTTAGGTTTAGGTTTAGGGTTAGAGTTAGGGTTAGGGTAAGGGTGAGTTTTAGGGTTAGAGTTAGGTTTAGTGTTAGGGTTAGTTTTAGGGTGAGGGTTAGGGTGAGGGTTAGGCTTAGGCTTTGGTTTAGGCTTAGGCCCAGCATGTGGGTGAGGGTTAGGGTTAGGGTTAGGGTGAGGGTTAGGGTTAGGTCGAGGGTTAGTGTTATTAGTAGGTTTAGTGTTAGAGTTGCGGTGAGGTTGAGACTGAGGTTTAGGGTTAAGGTTAGGGTGAGGTTTTTAATGTTAGGGTTAGTGTTAGAGTTAAGGTTAGGGTGAGGGTGAGGTTTCGGGGTAGAGTTAGTGTTAGGGTGAGGTATAGGGTGAGAGTTAGGGTTAGGGTGAGTGCTAGGGTTAGAGTGATGGGTAGATTGAGGATTAGTGTTCGGTTAGTGTGAGGTTTAGGTTGAGGATGAGGGTTAGGGTTAGGGTGAGAGTTAGGGTTAGGATTAGGGTGAGGTTTAGGGTTAGGGTGATGTTTAGTGTTAGTGTGAGTGTTTGTGTTATGATTAGGGTTAGTGTTAGGGTCAGGGTAAGTGTTAGGGTGAGGGTTTGGGTTAGGATGAGTGTTATGGTAAGGGTGAGGGTTAGGATTAGTGTTAGGGTTACTGTTAGGGTTAGGTTTAGGATTTGGGTTGCATTGAGGGTGAGGGTGAGGGTTAGGGTTAGTTTTACTGTGAGGTTTAGTGCTTGGGTTAGGGTTGAGTTAGGTTTAGGGTGAGGGTGAAATTTAGGGTTATACGTAGGGTTACGGTGAGGGTTAGGATGAGGGTTGGTTTTAGGGTTAGTTTTATGGTTAGGTTAGTGTTAGGCTTAGGCTTAGCACGAGCATGTGGGTGAGGGTTAGGATTAGGGTTAGGGTGAAGGTTAGGTTTACGGTTAGGGTGAGGGTTAGGATGATGTTTATCGTTAGGATTAGGTTGAGGGTGAAGGCTAGGGTGAGGCTTCGGGTGAGGGTTAGTGGTAGGTATAGTGTTAGGTTTAGGATTAGGGTTAGGGTGAGGGTGAGGGTGAGGGTTATGGTTAGGGTTTGGCTTAGGGTTAGGATGAGCGTTATGGTTACGGTTAGGGTTAAGGTGAGGGTAAGGCTGAGGATTAGGATTAGGTTTAGTGTTATTGTTAGGGTTAGGGTTAGAGTTACGGTGAGGGTGAAGGTGAGGGTGAGAGTTAGGATGAGGGTTAGATTGGGGTTTAGGGTTAGCTTAGGGTTAGGGTTAGTGTGAGGGTGAGGTTTAGGGTTAGATATAGGGTTAGGAGGAGGGTGAGTGTGAAGTTTATGGTGAGGGTCAGTGTTAGGGTTTGGGTTAGGGGGAAGGTGAGGCTGAGGATTAGTGTTAGGTTTAGGGTTTGGTTTAGGGTTACGGTTTGTGTTAGGTTAAGGGTTAGGATTAGGGTTATGGTGAGGGTTAGGGTTAGGGTTAGGGTTATGGTCAGGGTTAGGGTTAGGGTTAGGGTTAAGTTAGGGTCAGGCTGAGGGTGAATGTGGGGGTGAGGATTAGGTTTATGGTTAGGGTTAGGGTTATTGTTAGTGTTATGGTTATGGTTAAGTTTGCAGTGATGATGAGGCTGAGGGAGAGGGTTATGGTTAGGGTTAGGGTGAGGGTTAGGGTTACTTTTATTTTTAGGGTTACGGTTAGAATTACAGTGTGGTTAGGGTTAGGGTGATGGTTAGGGTTACTCTTACTTTTAGGGTTATGGTTAGAATTACAGTGTGTTTAATGTTGAGGGTGAGGGTTAGGGTTAGTGTTAGGGTGAGGGTGAGGTTTAGGTTTAGAGTTAGGGTTTGGGGGAGGGTTAGGGTGAGGGTTAGGGTTAGGGTTAGGGTTAGGGTGAGGGTGAGGGTTAGGTTGAGGTTTAGGGATAGGGTTACGTTTAGGTTTAGGCTTTGGGTGAGCGTGAGTGTGTGGGTTAGGTTGAGGGTTAGGCTTAATCTTTGGGTTATGCTGAGGGTCAGGGTGGGGGTAAGGATTAGGGTTAAGGTTAGTGTTACTGTTAGGGTAAGTGTTAGAGTTACAGTGAGGGTGAGGGTGCTGGTGAGAGTTAGGGTTAGTGTTAGGGTGGGGTTTAGGGTTAGGGTTAGAGTTAAGGTTAGAGTTACTGTTAAGGTGAGGGTGGGGTTGAGTGTGAGGGTTAGGGTTAGGTTTAGGTTTAGGGTTAGAGTTAGGGTGAGGGCTAGGGAGAGGTTTAGGGTTAGGGTTAGGGTGAGGTTTAGGGGTAGGGTTAGATTTAGAGTTAGGGTTAGTGTGAGGTTTAGGGTTAGATTTAGGGTTAGGGTGAGGATGAGGGTGAGGTTTAGGGTTAGGGTTAGTGTGAGGCTGAGGGTTAGGGTTAGGGTTAGTGTGAGGTTTAGGGTGAGGGTGACGTTTAGGTTTAGGGTTAGGATTTGGGTTAGTGTTAGGGTGATTGTGAGGGTTAGGTTTAGGGTTAGGGTTAGGGTTAGTGTTAGGCTGAGGGTTAGGATTAGTGTTAGGGTTATTGTGAGTGTGAGGGTTAGGGTGAGGGTTAGGGTTAGGGTTAGGGTGAGAGTTAGGGTTCAGTTAATTTTACATTTAGGGTGAGGATTAGGGTTAGGATTAGGCTTAGGGTGGGGGCTAGGGGGATGGTGAGGGTTAGGGTTAGTTTTAGGGTAAGGTTTACGGTTAGGGTTAGGGTTCTGGTGAGGGTTAGGATCAGCTTTAGGTTTAAGGTGAGGATGAGGGTTAGGGTTAGGTTGAGGTTTAGGGTAAGGCTTAAGCTTAGGGTTAGGCTGAGCATGAGGTTGAGGGTGAGGGTTAGTGTTAGGGTGCTGTGTAGGTTTTAGGTTAGGGTGATTGTAAGGATGAGATTTAGGGTTAGGGTGAGGTTTAGGGTGATTATGATGGTAAGAGTAATGGTGAGGTTTAGGCTGAGGGTGAGGGTTAAGGAAGGGTGAGTGTTAGGGTTAAGTTTAGGGTTAGGTTAAGGTTTAGGTTTAGGGTTAGGGTGCGGGTTAGATTGAGGATTCGGTTTAGGGTTAGTGTGAGGTTTAGGGTGAGGATGAGGGTTAGGGTTAGGGTGAGGGTTAGCATTAGAATTAGGGTGAGGGCTAGGGTGAGGGTGAGGGTAAGGGTTAGGGTTAGGCTGAAGGCTAGGGTGAGGGTTAGGGTGAGTTTTAGGGTTAGTGATAGGGTTAGGTTTAGGGTTAGGGTTAGGGATAGGGTCAGGGTTACGGTGAGGGTTAGTGTTAGGGATAGGATTAGGCTTAGGGTTAGGCTGAAGGTGAGGTGGGGTTGAGGATTAGGGTTAGGGTTAGTTTTAGGGTTATCGTTAGTGCTATGGTTAGGGTTAAGGTTGCTGTGAGGTTGAGGCTGAGGGTGAGGGTTATGGTTAGGGTTAGGGTTAGGTTTAGTGTTATTGTTAGGGTTAGGAATAGTGTTACGTTAAGTTGAGGGTGAGGGTGAGGGTTAGGTTTAGGGTGAGGTTTAGGGTTAGGGTTAGGTTTAGGGTGAGGGTGAGGGTGAGGGTTAGGGTATGGATGAGGTTTAGGTTTCTAGTTAGGGTTAGGGGGAGTGTTAGGGTGAGGTTTAAGGTTTGGGTTAGTGTTAAGGTTAGGGTGAGGTTGAGGGTTAGGTTGAGGTTTAGGGATAGGGTTAGGTTTACGGTTAGGGTTAGGGTGAGGGTTACTGTGAGGGTTCGGGTGAGTGTTAGGCTCAGACTTAGGGTTAGGCTGAGGGTGAGGGTTGGGGTGAGGATAGGGGATAGGTTGATGGTTAGGGTTATTGTTAGTCTTATTTTTAGGGTTAGGAATAGTGTTATGGTGAAGGTGAGGGTGCGGGTGAGGTTTAGGGTTAGGTTTAGGGTGGGCTTTAGGGTTAGGGTTAGGGTGAGGTTGAAGTTTAGGGTTAGATATAGGGTTAGGGGGAGTGTTAGGGTGAGGTTTAGGGTTAGAGTTAGTGTTAGGGTTAGGGTGAGGTTGAGGGTTAGGTTGAGGTTTAGGGTTGGTGTGAGGGTTACGGTTATTGTGAGGGTGAGTGTGAGGGTTAGGGTTAGGGTTAGTGTGAAGATTAGTGTTAGGGTTAGGGTTAGTGTTAGGCTGTGGGTAAGTGTTAGGTTGAGGGTGAGGATATTGTTAGGGTTAGGGTGAGGGTTACGGTTACTGTTTGGGTGAGTGTGAGGGTTAGGTTTAGGGTGAGTTTTAGTGTTAGGGTTATAGTTAGAATTAAGGTTAGTGCGAGAGTGAAGTTTAGGGGTAGAGTTATGTTTAGGGTTGGGGTTAGGGTGAAGGTTAAGGTTAGGGAGAAATTTAGGGTGGGGGTGATGATAAGGGTAAAGGTGAGGGTAAGGCCGAGGGTGAGGGTTAAGGTAAGGGTGAGGGTTAGGGTTAGGGTTAGGGTGAGGGTTAGGGTAAGGGTTAGGGTGAGGGTGAGGATTAGATCAAGGATTAGTGTTAGGGTTAGTGTAAGGTTTAGGGTGAGGATGAGGATTAGGGTTTGGGTGAGGGCTAGGGTGAGGTTGAGATTTAGGGTTACTGTTAGGGTGAGGTTTACGGTTAGGGTGATGGTTAGGGTTAGTGTGAGGTTTAGTGTTAGGGTTAGGGTGAGTGTTGGGTTAGGGTTAGGGTTATTGTTAGGTTTAGGGTTAGGGTTACGGTTATGGTTAGGGTAAGGGTGAGGGTTAGGTTTGGGGTTAGGATGAGGTTTAGGTTTAGGGTTTCGTTTAGAGTTAGGGTTAGGGTTAGGGTGAGGGTGAGGTTTAGGGTTAGAGTTAAGTTTAGTGTTAGGGTTAGGGTTAGGGTGAGGGTTAGGGTTCGTCTTAGGGAGAGAGTTAGGATGAGGTTTAGGGCTAGGATTAGGGTTAGGGTGAGGGCTAGGGTGAGTATTAGGGTGAGGGTTAGGGTTAAGGATAGAGTTAGGTTTAGGATTAGGGTTAGCATGAGGGTGAGTGTGAGCATTATATTTAAGGGTAGGGTTAGGCTTAGGGTTAGGGTAAGGGTTAGGGTTTGGTTTTGTGTTAGGGTGAGTTTGTGGCTGATTATTAGGGTTAGGTTTAGGATTAGGGTTAGGGTTAGGGTTACGGTGAGGGTTAGCGTTAGGCCTAGGTTAGGCTTAGGGTTAGGCTGAGGGTGAGGGTGGGGGTGAGGAATAGGGTTAGGCCAAGGTTTAAAATTCGGGTTATTGTTAGTGTTTTGGTTTGGGTTTAGTTTGCGGTGAGGGTGAGGCTGAGGGTGAGGGTTAGGGTTAGGTTTAGGATTAGGCTTAGGTTTAGGCTGAGAATGAGGTTGGGGGTGGGGAATAATTTTTGGTTGATGGTTTGTTTAGGGTTAGGGTGAGGTTTAGGACGAGGGATTGGGTTAGGATTAGGTTTACGGTGAGGGCTAGGGTGAGGGTGAGTGTTAGGCATAGGGTAAGGCTTAGGCTTAGGGTTAGGTTGAGGGTGAGGGTGATGGTGAGGGTTTGGGTTAGGGTGATGGACAGGGTTAGCGTTAGGGTGAGTGTTAGGATGAAGGTTAGGGTTAGGATGAGGATTCGGGTGAGCGTGATGGTAAGAGTAAAGGTGAGGCTTAGGCTGACAGTGTGTCTTCCCCTAAGGGTGAGGGTTAGTTTAGGGTGAGGGTTAGGGTAAGGGTTAGGGTGAGGGATAGGATGAGGGTGAGGGTTAGATTGAGGATTAGGGTTAGGGTTAGTGTGAGTTTTAGGGTGAGGATGAGGGTTAGGTTTAGGTTGAGGGTTAGGGTTAGAATTAGGATTAGGGTGAGGGCTAGGGTGAGGCTGAGGTTTAGGGTTAGGTTTAGGGTGAGGTTTAGGGTTAGGGTGAGATTTAGGGGTACTGTGAGGGTTAGTGTTAGAGTTAGGGTTATTGTTAGGGTGAGGGTAAATGTTAGGGTGAGGGTTAGGGTTAGGTTGAGGGTTTTGGTTAGGGTGAGGGTTATGGTTAGTGTGAGGGTTATGGTTTGGATGAGGGTTAGGGTTATGGTGACGGTGAGGATGAGGTTTAGGGTTAGGGTGAGGTTTAGGGTTAGGGTTTGGGTTAGAGTTAGGGTTAGGTTGAGGGTGAGGTTTAGGGTTAGAGTTAGGGTTCGGTTGAAGGATAGGATGAGGGTTAGGGTTAGGGTTAGTTTTAGGTTTAGGGTTAGGTTGAGGTTTATGATTAGGGTTATGGTTAGGATTAGGGTTAGGGTGAGGGTGAGGGTGTGGGTTAGGCTTAGGTTTAGCGTTAGGCTTAGGGTTAGGCTGAGGATTAGGTTGAGTGTGAGGTTTAGGGTTAGGGTGAGGGTTAGGGTTAGGGTTAGGGAGAGTTTAAGGTTTAGGGATAGGTTGAGAGTTAGGTTTTGGGTTAAGTTTCGGGTTAGGGTGAGGGTTAGGGTGAGGGTGTCAGTGAGGTTAAAGGTGAGGGTTAGTCTGAGGGTGAGGGTAAGTGTTATGGTGAGGTTTAGGGTTAGGGTGAGGGTTATGGTTAGGGTGAGGTTTAGGGTTGGGTTTAGGGTTATTGTTAGTGTTAGGGTTATGGTTAGTGTGAGATTTAGGTTGAGGTTAAGGTTTAAGATTAGGGTGATGGTTAGGGTTAGAATTAGGGTTAGGTTGAGGGCTAGGGTGAGGGTGAGGGTTAGGGTTAGGATGAGGTTTAGGGTTAGGGTGAGAGTTAGGGTTACTGTGAGGGTTAGTGTTAGAGTTAGGGTTATTGTTAGGGTGAGGGTAAATGTTAGGGTGAGGGTTAGGGTGAGATTTAGGGTTACTGTCAGGGGTAATGTTAGAGTTAGGTTTAGGGTAAGGGTGAGGTTAAGTGTTAGGGTGAGTGTTAGGTTTAGGGTGAGGGTTATGGTTAGGGTGAGGGTTAGGGTTAGGTTTAGGGTTATTTTTAGGTTTAGAGTTAGGTTTATAATGAGGGTGAGGGTGAGGGTTGGGGTTAGGGTGAGGTTTAGGTTTAGGGTTAGGGTTTGAATTAGGTTTAGGGTGAGTGTGAGGTTTAGGGTTAGAGTTAGGGTTAGGGTGAGTTTTAGGATGAGGGTTAGGGTTAGGGTTAATTTTAGGTTTATGTTTAGGGTGAGGTTTTGGGTGAAGGTTAGGGTTAGGTTTATGGTTAGGATTAGTGTTAGGGTGAGGGTGAGTGTGTGGGTTAGGGTTAGATTTATTGTTATGCTTAGGGTTAGGCTGAGCGTTAGGTTGAGAGTGAGGGTTATTGTTAGAATGAGGATTAGGGTTAGGGTTATAGTTACGGTTTGGTTGAGGGTGAGGGTGAGAGTTAGGGTTAGGGTTAGGTTGAGGTTTAGGTTTAACGTTAGGATTAGGGATAGGGTGAGGGTGAGGTTTAGAGTTAGAGTTAGGTTGAGGGGGAGGGTTAGGGTGAGGGTTATGGTTAGGGTTAGTGTTAGGGTTAGTGCTAGGTTTAGCGCGAGGTTTAGGTTGAGGTTTAGCGTTAGGATTAGGGTTAGGATTAGGTTTAGGGTGAGGGTGAGTGTAAGGGTTAGGGTTAGGATTAGGCTTAGACTTAGGGTTAGGCTGAGGGTGACTGTGGGGGAAAGGATTAGACTTAGGGTGAGGGTTAGGGTTAGGGTTAGGGTTAGGATTAGGGTTAGGGTGGGGATTAAGGTGAGGGTGAGAGATAGGGTTAGGGTTAGGCTTAGGCATAGGTTTAGGATGAGGGTAATGGTTAGGTTGGGGTTAGTGTTATGGTGATGGATAGGGTTAGGGTTAGGGTTCAGGTTATTATGAGGGTTCGGGTTAGGGTTCGGGTTAGGAAGAGCATGATGGTAAGAGTAACGGTGAGGGTTAGGCTGAGGTTGAGGGTTAGGTTAAGGGTTAGTGTTAGGGTTAGATTGAGGATTTTGGTTAGGGTTAGTGTGAGGTTTAGGGTGAGGATGAGTGTTAGGGTTAGAATTATGGTTAGGGTGAGGGCTAGCGTGAGGGTGAAGGTTAGGGTTAGGGTTAAGTTTAGGGTGAGGGTTAGGGTGATGGGTAGGGTTACGTTTAGGGTGTGTGTTAGATTTAGTGTGAGAGTTACCGTTAGGGTGAGGGTGAGTGTGAGGTTAAGTGTTATGGTGAGGGTTAGGGTGAGGGTGAGGGTTAGGCTTAGGATTAGGGATAGGGTTAGGGTTAGGCTGAGGGTGAGGGTGAGGGTGAGCGTAAGGTTTAGGGTTAGGGTTAGGGTTATGGTTAGGGTGAGCGCTAGGGTGAGGGTGAGGGTTAGGGTAAAGTTGAGGGTTAGGCTGAGGGTCTTCGTTAGGTAATGTTTAGGGTTAGGGTGAGGATTAGGTGACGTTTAGGGTGAGGGTGAGCTTGAGGGTTTGGGTGTGGGTGTGGGTTATGGTTAGGGTGATGGTGAGGGTTAGGGTGATGTTGAAGGTTAGGGTTAGGGTTAGGTGAGGGTTAGGGTTAGGGTTAGGGTTAGAGTGAGAGTGAGGGTTAGTATTAGGTTTAGGGTTAGGGTGAGGTTTAGGGTGAGGGTGAGGTTTAAGATTAAGGTTATGTTTGTGGTGTGGGTAAGTGATAGCATGAGGGTTAGGGTGAGTGTTAGAGTTAGCATTAGGGTTAGGGTGAGGGTTAGGGTGAGGATTACAGTGAGTTTTAAGGTTAGGGTGAGGGTTAGGTTTAGGGAGAGTGTTAGGGTGAGGGTTAGGTTTATGGTTATGCTTAGGGTTAGGGTGAGGGTTAGGCTGAGGGTTAGGGTTAGGATTAGGTTGAGGGTTATGGTGAGGGTGAGGGTTACGGTTCTTATTAGTGTTAGAGTAAGGTTTAGGGTGACAGTGAGGTTTAGGGTGAGGGTTGGGGTGAGGGTTAGTTTTAGGGTTAAGGTGAGGGTTAGAATAAGGGTTAGGGTTACCGTTAGGGTGAGGGTTAGGTTTAGTGTGAGAGTTAGGGTTAGGGTTAGGGTTAGGATTAGTGTGAGGGTAAGAATTAGGGTGATGGTTAGGGTGAGGGTGAGGTTTAGGTTTAGGAATAGTGATAGGGTTAGTGTTATGCTGAGGGTGAGCTTGAAGATAAGGGATAGGTTTAGGGTTAGGGTGAGGGTTAGGTTAAGCGTTCCGGTTAGGGTTAGGGTTAGGGTTAGATTGATGATTAGGGTTAGGGTTAATGTGAGGTTTAGGGTGAGGATGAGGTTTAGGTTTAGGGTTAGGGTTAGGGTGAGGTTTAGGGTTAGGGTGAGGGTGAGGTTAAGGTTCAGGGTGAGGTTTAGGCTGCGGGTGAGTGTTAGGGTTAGGGTTAGGGTGAGGGTAAGGGTGAGGGTTAGGGTGAGTGTTAGGGTGATGGTGAGGGTGAGTGTTAGGGTTGGGGTTAGGGTTAGGTTGAGGCTTAGGATTAGGGTTAGGGTGAGGATTAGGCATAGTGTGAGTGTTAGGGTTAGAGTGAGTTTAAGGGTTAGGGTGAGGGTTAGGGTTATGGTGAGGGTTAGCGTTAGGGTTAGGGCGAGGGTTAGTGTTAGGTTGGAGGTTAGGGTTATGTTGAGGGTTAGGTTGAGTGTTAGGGTTAGGGTGAGTGATAGGATTAGGGTTAGGGTCAGCGTTATGTTTAGGGTGATGTGTAGAATGAGAGTGAGGGTTAGGGTGAGGGTGAGAGTGAGGGTTAGGTTATGGATGAGGGTTAAGGTTAGGGTGAGGGTGAAGGTAACGTTGAGGGTTAAGGTGAGGGTGAGGTTAAGTTTTAGGATTCGGTTGAGGGTTGGGTTAGATTTAGGGTTATAGGTAGGGTGAGGGGTAGGGTGAGGAGTAGGGTTAGAGTTAAGGTTAGAGTTAGTGTGAGGGTTAGGGTTAGGGTGAGGATAAGGTAAGGGTGAGGGTTGGGGTGAGGGTGAGCGTTACGGTTACACTTAGTGTGACGGTTAGGGTTAGGGTTATGGTGAGGGTTAGGGTTAAGGTTATTTTTAGGGTGAGGGTGAGTGTTAGAGTGAAGATAAGGGTTCTGGAGAGTGTGAGGGTTAGGGTTTCAGTGACGGTTAGGGTTAGGGTGAGTATTAGGGTGACGGTGAGGGTGAGGTTTAGGGTTGGGATTAGGGTTAGAGTGGGGGGTAGGATTATGTTTAGGGTGAGGGTTAGGGTTACTGTGAGGGTTAGGATGAGGTTTAGGGTTACTGTGAGGGTTCAAGTTAGGGTTAGGCTTAGTGTTAGGGTGAGGTAAGGGTTAGGTTGAGAGGTAGGGTTAGGGTGAGGGTTAGGGTTAATGTGAGGGCTAGGTTTAGGGTGAGTGTTAGGTTTAGGATGATGTTTAGGGTGAGGATAAAGGTTAGGGTGAGGGTGAGGGTGAAGTTTCGGTTGAGTGTTTGGGATAGGGTTAGGCTGAGGTTGAGAGTGAGGGTGAGGCTTAGGGTTAGTTTTATGGTCATGGTGAGTGTGAGGGTGAGGGATAGTGTTAGGCTTAGGCTGAGGGTGAGGGTGAGGGTGAGGGTTAGGGTTAGGGTGAGGGTTAGCTTTAGGTTTATGGTGAGGGTTAGGGTTAGGTTGGAGGTTACGGTTAGGGTGACAGTCAGGGTTAAGGATAGGTTTAGGTTGAGGGTGAGGGTGAGGTTTCATGTTAGGATTAGGATTAGGGTTATGTTGAGCCTGAGGGTGAGGTTGAGGGTGAAGATTAGGGTTAGGTTGAGGGTTAGGCTAAGGGTTAGGGTGAGGGTTAGGTTTAGGTTGAAGTTTAGGTTGAGTGTGAGGGTTAGTTTGAGTTTGAGGGTGAGGGTTCGTTTGGGAGTTTGCGTTAGGTTTAGGGTGAGGGTGAGGGTGAGGTATAGCTTTTGGGTTAGGGTTAAGCTTAGGTTGAGGGTGATTGTGAGGGTTAGGTTTAGGGTTATTGTTAGGCTTAGGTTTAAGCTGAGGGTGAGGTTGAGTATGAGGGTTAGGGTTAGGGTGAGTGTGAGCGTTAGGGTTAGGGTTAGGGATAGGCTGAGGGTTAGATGAGGGTGAGGGTTAGGGTTAGAATGAGTGTTATGCTTAGGGTTAGGGTGAGGGTGAGCGTGAGCGTGACTGTTAGGTTGCAGGTGAGGTTTAGGGTTAGTTTCAGGGTCAGGGTGGGAGTTTAGTTAGGGTTAGGATGATGGTTAGGATGAGGGGCAGGGTTAGAGTTAGGGTGAAGTTCAGGGTTAGTTTAAGGGTTATGGTTAGGGATTGGGTTAGGGTGAGGTTTAGGGTTAGGTTTAGAGTTAGGGTGAGGGTTAGGGTGAGGATAAGTTTTAGGGTGAGGGTTAGGGTGAGTGTGAGGTTAGGGTTAGGGTGAGGGTTAGTGTTATTGTTAGAGTTAGGGTTACGATTACGGTTACGGTGAGGTTGCGGGTGATGTGAGGTTTAGCGTTAGCGTTAGGGTTAGGGTGAGGGTTAGGGTGAGGGTAAGTGTTGGGATGAGGGTTAGGGTTAGGGTGAGGTTTAGGGTGAGGGTGAGGGTTAGTTTTAGGGTTAGGGTTAGGATGAGGTTAAGGGTTAGGGTTAGGGTGAGGGTTAGGTTTAGCATAGGGTTAGGGTGAGGGCTAGGGTGAGGGTTAGGGTTAAGTTAGGATGAGGGTTAGGGTTAGGGTGAGGGTTAGGATGAGGGTAAGAATAAGGGTAAGGCTGAGTGTTAGGGTGAGTCTGAGGGTTACGGTAAAAGTGAAAGCTATGGTGAGGGTGAGGGTTAGGTTGAGGGTTAGGGTTAGGATGAGGGTGAGGTTGAGGGTTAGGGTGAGTGGTAGGGTTAGGGTTAGGGTGAGGGTTAGATGAGGGTGAGGGTTAGCGTTAGGTTGTGGGTTAGGTTTAGGGTGAGGGTTAGGGTTAGGATTAGGGTTATTGTGAGGGGTAGTGTTAGGGACAGGGTTAGGGTTAGGGTTAGGGTGAGGGTTAGGGTTATGGTGAGGTTAAGAGTTAGTGTGAGCCTTAGTGTTAGGGTTAGGCCTAGTGTTAGGGTGAGGGTAAGGGTTAGGTTGAGGGTTAGGGTTAGGTTGAGGGTTACAGTTAGTGTGAGGGTTAGGGTTGTGCTGAGGATTAAAGTGAGGGTTAGGGTTAGGCTGATGTTTAGGGTGAGGGAGAGGGTTAGTGTGAGTGTCAGCGTAAGGGTTGTTTTGAGGGTTTGGGTTAGGGTTAGGGTGAGGTTGAGGGTGAGTTTGAGGCTTAGGGTTGGGGTTAGTGTGAGGGTGACTGTGAGGGTTAGGGTTAGGTTTAGGCTTAGGCTTAGGATTAGGCTGAGGGTTAGGGTTAGGGTGAGGGTTAGGGTTAGGTTTAATGATAGGGTGATGTTTAGGATGAGGGTTAGTGTGAGAGTTAGTGTTAGGGTTAGGCTTACCGTTATGGTGAGGGTAAGGGTTAGGTTGAATGTTAGGGTAAGGGGTGGGTTAGGTTTAGGGTTAGGGTGAGGGTGAGTGTGAGGGTTAGGGTAAAGGTTAGGGTTAGTGTTATTTTTAGGTTTATGGTTACGTTGAGGGTGAGAGTTAGGGTTAGGGTGAGGTTTAGGTTTAGGGTTAGGTTTAGGGTTAGGGTTAGGATGAGGTTTAGGGTGAGTGTTAGGGTTAAGGTTAGGGTGAGGGTTAGGGTTATTGTGAAGGTTAGGGTTAGGGTTAGGGTGAGGTTTAGGGTGAGGGTAAGTTAAAGGTAACGGTGAGGTTTTTGTTGAGGTGAGGGTTACGGTAAGTGTGAGGGTTAGTGTTAGAGTGAGGGTTAGGGTTAGCAATAGGGTTAGTGTGAGGGCTAAGGTGAGTGTGAGGGTTAGGGTTAGGGTTAGGTTTCGGGTGAGGTTTGGGCTTAGGCTGAGGGTTAGGGATAGTGGGAGGGTTGGTGTTAGGGTTAGGCTTAATGTTAGGGTGAGGGCAAGGGTTAGGGTGAGAATTAGGTTTAGGGTGAGGTTCAGGATTAGGGTTACGGTTAGGCTGAGTGTTAGGTGAATGTTAGGGTTAAGATGAGGTTTAGGTTTAGGGTTAAGGTTAGGGATAAGGTGAGGGTTTGGGTTAAGTTAAGGGTTAGGATGAGGGTTAGGCTGAGGTTTAGGGTTAGGGTTAGGGTGAGGGTTAGGGTTAGTGTGAGGGTTAGGTTTAGGTTTAGGGTGAGGGTTAGTGTTAGGGTTAGGTTTAGGGTGAGGGTTAGGGTTAGGCTTAGGCTTAGTATTAGGCTGAGGGTTAGGGTGAGGGTTAGGTTTAGGTTTAATGATAGGGTGATGTTTAGGATGAGGGTTATTGTGAGAGTTAGTGTTAGGGTTAGGCTTACTGTTATGGTGAGGGTAAGGGTTAGGTTGAATGTTAGGGTAAGGGGAGGGTTAGGGTTAGGGTTAGGGTTAGGATGAGGGTGAAGGTTAGGGTAAACATTAGGGTTAGTGTTATTTTTAGGTTTATGGTTAGGTTTATGTTTACGTTGAGGGTGAGGGTTAGGGTTAGGGTGAGTTTTAGGGTTAGGGTTAGGTTTAGGGTTAGGGTTAGGATGAGGTTTAGGGTGAGTGTTAGGGTTAAGGTTAGGGTGAGGGTTAGGGTTATTGTGATGGTTAGGGTAAGGGTTAGGGTAAGGTTTAGGGTGAGGGCAAGGTAAAGGTAAGGGTGAGGTTTTTGGTGAGGTGAGGGTTATGGTAAGGGTGAGGGTTAGTGTTGGAGTGAGAGTTAGGGTTAGCAAAGGGCTAAGGTGAGTGTGAGGGTTAGGGTTAGGGTTAGGTTTAGGGTGAGGGTTAGGCTTAGGCAGAGGTTTAGGGTTAGTGGTAGGGTTGGTGTTAGGGTTAAGCTTAGTATTAGGGCGAGGGCAAGGGTTAGGGTGAGGGTTAGGGTTAGGGTGAGGGTCAGGATTAGGGTTGCGGTAAGGCTGAGGGTTAGGTGAGGGTTAGGGTTAGGGTTAGGGTAAGGGTTAGCGCTAGGTTGGGGGTTAGCGTTAAGATAAGTGTTAGAGTTAGGGTTAGGGTTAGGGTGAGGGTTTCGGATTAGGGTTAGGGTTAGGGTTAGGTTGAGGGTTACGGTGAGGGTGAGGGTTAGAGTTAGGTTTAGGTTTTTCGTGTGGGTAAGTGATAGCATGAGGGTTAGTATGAGTGTTAGAGTTAGCATTAGAGTTAGAGTGAAGGTTAGGGTGAGTGTTAGGGTTAGGGTTTAGGTGAGTTTTAGGGTTAGGCTGAGGGTTAGTGTTAGTGTTAGCGTGATGGTAAGGGTGAAGGTGATGGTTAGGGTTAGAGTTAGGGTGAGGGTTGGGTATAGTGTGAGGTTTAGGGTGAGGATGAGTTTAAGGCTTAGGGTGAGGTTTAGGGTAAGGGTGAGGGTTAGGGTTAGGGTTAGGGTTAGGGTGAGGGTTAGGGTGAGGGTTAGGGTTAGGGATTGTATTAGATGTAGGGTGAGGGTTAGGGTAAGGGGTAGGGTTATGGTTAGGGTGAGGGTTAGTTTTATTGTGAGTGTTAGGGTTAGGGTTAGGGTTAGGATTAGTGTGAAGGTAAGAATTAGGGTGACGGTTAGAGTGAGGGTAAGGTTTAGGGTTAGGATTAGGGTTATGATTAGTGTTATGCTGAGGGTGATGGTGAGGGTGAGGGTGAGTGTGAGTTTTAGGTTTAGGGTTAGGGTGAGGGTTAGAGTGAGGGTTAGGGTTAGGGTGAGGTTAAGGTTAGGGTGAGGGTTAGGGTTAGGGTTAGTTTGAGGGTGGTATGAGATTGAGATTTAGGGTGAGGGAAAGGGTTAGGGTGAGGGCTAGGGTGAATGTGAGGGTTAGGTTTAGGATGAGGGTTTGAGTTAGGTTTAGTGTGAGGGTAAGGGAAAGGGGTAGGGTTAGGTTTAGGGTGAGGGTTAGGTTTAGTGTGAGGGTTACGGTTAGGGTTAGGGTGAGGTAAGGGTTATGGAGAGGTTGAGGTTGAGTGTGAGGGTTAGGGTTAGGATTAGGGATAGGGTTAGGGTTCGGCAGAGGGTGAGGATGAGGGTGCGGGTGAGGTTTAGGGTTACGGTTACGGTTAGGGTGATGGCTGGGCTGTGGGTGAGGGTAAGGGTGAAGGTGAGTGTGATGGTGAGGGTATTGGTTAGGTAATGTTAGGGTTAGTGTGAGGATTAGGTGAGGGTTAGTGTGAGGGTGCAGGTTCGGGTGATGGTGAGGGTTAGGGTGAGGTTGAAGGTCGGGTTAGGGTTAGGTGAGGGTTAGGGTTAGGGTTAGGTGAGGTTTAGGGTTAGGGTTAAATAAGGTTGAGGGTTAGGGGTAGGGGTAGGGTTACGGTTAGGGTGAGTATTAGTGTTAATGTGAGGGTTAGGGTTAGGGTGAGGATAAAGTAAGGGTGAGGGTTAGGGTGAGGCTGAGGTTTAGGGTTACTGTTAGAGTGAGGTTTAGGGTTAGGATTAGTGTTAAGGTGAGGGTGAGGGTGAGGGTTAGGCTTAGGCTTAGGTTGAAGGAGAGGGTGAGTATGAGCATGAGGGTTAGGGTTAGGGTGAACATTAGGGTTACGGTGGAGGTTAGGATTAGGGTTATGGTGAGGTTTAGGCTTAGGGTTAGGGTTGGGGTTAGGATTAGGGTGAGGTTTAGGGTGAGGGTTAGGGTGAGGGTGAGGGTTAAGTTTAGGGTGAGGGTTAGGGTTAGGATTAGGGTTAGGGTCAGGTTTAGGGTGACATTGAGGTTTAGGATGAGGGTTAGGGTTAGGGTTAGGGTGAGGTTTAGGGTAAGTGTTAGGGTTACAGTTATGAAGAGGGTTAGGTTTAGTGTGAGAGTTAGGGTTAGGGTTAGGATTAGTGTGAGGGTAAGAATTAGGGTAAGGGTGAGGTTTAGGTTTAGGAATATGGATAGGATTAGTGTTACGCTGAGAGTGAGGATGAGGGTGAGGATGATGGGTTAGGTTTAGGCTTAGGGTGAGGGCTAGACTGAGGGTTAGGGTTAGGGTGAGGGTTAGGGTTAAGTTTAATTTGAGGCTGGTGTGAGGGTGAGGTTTAGGGTGAGGCTTTGGGTTAGGGTGAGGGCTAGGTTGAGGGTGAACTGTAGGGTTATGATGAGGGTTAGGGTTATGTTTAGGGTGAGGGTTAAGGTAAGGTTTAGGTTTAGTGTGAGGTTTACGGTTAAGGTTAGGGTGTGGGTGAGGGTAAGGTTTATGGTGAGGGTTAGGGTGAGGGTGAGGGTTAAGGTTATGATTAGAGATAGGGTTAGATTTAGGCTGAGGTTGAGGGTGAGGGTGCTGGTGAGGTTTAGAGTTAGGGTTAGGGTTAGGGTGAGGGTTTCCGTTAGTTTTACTGTTAGGGTGAGAGTGAGGGTTAAGATTAGGGTTAGGGTTAGGGTTATTGTTAGGGTTAGAGTGAGGGTTACAGTTCAGTTTAGGGTGAGGATGAAGGTGAGGTTTATGGTTAGGATGAGGTTTAGGGTGAGCCTGAGGGTGAGGGTGAGGGTGAGGGTTAGGGTTAGGGTGAGGGTTAGGCTAACTGTTAGGATGAGGGTTAGGTTTAGGGTGTTGTTTATGTTGAGGGAGAGAGTTAGTGTGAGGGTGAGGGTGAGGGTTCGTTTGAGGGTTAGGTTTCGGGTTAGGATTAGGGTGATGATAAGGTTGAATGAGAAGGCTAGGTTTAGGGTTAGGATTAGCTTTGGGGAGAGGGTGAGTGTGAGGGTTAGGGTTATTTTTAGGCTTAGGTTTAAGCTGAGGGTGAGGGTGAGTGTGAGGGTTAGGGTTAAGTTGAGTGTGAGCATTAGGGTTAGGGTTGGGGTGAGGGTTAGGGTTAGGATTAATTTTAGGGTTAGGCTGAGGGTGAGGTTGAGGGTGAGGGTTATGTTTAGGGTAAGTGTTAGGCTTAGGGTTAAGGTGAGGTTTAGGGATAGGGTGATGGTTAGGGTGAGGGTGAGGCTTAGGGTGAGGGTGAAGGTGATGGTGAGTGTTAGGGTGCGGATGAGGTTTAGGGTTAGGTTTAGGGTTAGGGTGAGGGTTAGGGTTAGGGTTAGGATAATGGGTAGGATGAGGGGTAGGGTTAGGGTTAGTGTGAGGTTCAGGTTTAGTTTGAGGGTTACCATTAGGTTTGGGGTTAGGGTGAGGGTTAAGATGAGGGTTAGGGTTAGGTTTAGGGTTATGGTGAGGGTTAGGGTGAGGGTAAGTTTTAGGATGA
Source organism: Dipodomys merriami (assembly GCF_024711535.1). Taxonomy (NCBI): domain Eukaryota; kingdom Metazoa; phylum Chordata; class Mammalia; order Rodentia; family Heteromyidae; genus Dipodomys; species Dipodomys merriami. Next base: position 1,280,658 of record NW_027202716.1, on the reverse strand, counting down.
GGGTTTGGGTGAGTGTGAGGGTTAGGGTTAGGGTGAGGATTAGGGTTATGGAAAGGGTGAAGGTTAGGTTTAGGGTGAAGTTGAGGTTGAGGGCGTGAGTTATGTTTAGGATTAGGTTTAGGTTTAGCGTTAGGTTTATTGTTAGGGTTAGGGTTAGGGTTACGGTTAAGGTGAGGCTTAGGGTTAAGGTGAGGGTTAGGGTGAGGGTTAGGGTTAGGTTTAGGGTGAGGGTTAGATGAGGGTGAGGGTTTGGGTTAGGATTAGGGTTAGGGTGAGGGCTAGGGTGTGGGTGAGGTTTAGGGTGAAGGTTAGAGTTAGGGTTAGGGTGAGGGTGAAGTATAGGGTTAGTGTGAGGGTTAGTGTTAGGGTTAGGCTTAGTGTTAGGTTGAGGGTAAAGGTTAGGTTGAGGGTTAGGGATAGGTTTAGGTTTTGGGTGAGGATAAGTGTTAGGGTGAGAATTAGGGTCAGGGTGTGTGTTAGGGTTAGCATTATAATTAGGGTGAGGGTTAGGATAAGGGTTAGGGTTAGGTTTATTTTTAGGTTTAGGGTTAGGTTTAGGGTTATGTTGAGGGTGAGGGTGAGGGTGGGTGTTAGAGTTAGGGTGAGGTTTAGGGTTAGGGTTAGGTTTAGGATTAGAGTTAGGATGAGGTTTAGGGTGAGGGGTAGGGTTAAGGTTAGGGTGAGGGTTAGGATAACTCTGAAGGTTAGGGTTAGGGTTAGGTTTAGTGTGAGGGTTAGGTTGCGGGTTTGGGTTTAGATTAGGGTTAGGGTGAGAGTCAGTGTTAGGGGGAGGTTAAGGGTTAGCTTAGGGTTAGGGTTAGGGTGAGGGTTATTGTGAGGGTAAGGGTTAGGGTGAGGGTTAGGCTTAGGGTGAGGTTTAGGGTGAGGTTGAGGGTTAGGGTTAGGGTTAGGGTGAGGTTAAGGGTTAGGGTGAGGTTTAGGCTGAGGGTGAGTGTTAGGGTTAGCATTAGTGTTAGGGTGAGTTTTAGTGTGAGTGTTTTGGTTAGGCTAGTGTGAGGTTTTGTGTTAGTGTGAGGGTTAGGTTGAGGGTAAGGTAAGGGTAACGGTGAGGTTTTTGGTGAGGGTGAGGGTTACGGAAAGGGAGAGGGTTAGGGTTAGGGTGAGGGTTAGGGTTAGGGTTAGGAAAAGGGTTAATGTGAGGGATAAGGTGAGGGTGAGGATTAGAGTTAGGGTTAGGTTTAGGTTGAGGGTTAGGTTTAGGCTGAGATTAAGGGTTAGTGTGAGGTTTGGTGTTAGGGTTAGGCTTAGTGTTAGGGTGAGTGTAAGGTTTAGGGTGAGGATTAGGTTTAGGGTGAGGGTTAGGGTAAGGGTGAGGATTAGGGTTAGTGTTAGGGTAAGGGTAAGAGTTAGGGTTAAGGCTAGGTTTAGGGTTATTGAGGGTTTTGGTGAGGTTTAGGGTTAGGGTTAGTGTAAGGGTTAGTGTTAGGGTTAGTGTGAGGATTAGGTTGAGGGTTAGCGTGAGCATTAGGGTTAGTGTGAGGGTTAGGGTTAGGCTGAGGGTGAGGGTGAGGGTGAGAGTTAGGGTTAGAGTTAGGGTTAGAATTATGATGAAGGTGAGGGTTAGGGTTAGGATTAGGGTTAGGGAGAGGTTTTGGGTTAGGTTTAGGTTTAGGATGAGTGTTAGGGTGAAGGATAAGGTTAGGTTTAGGGTGAGGTTAGATTTATTCTGAGGGTTAGCGTTAGGGTTAGGGTTAGGGTGAGGGTGAGGATAAGGTTTAGGGTGAGGGTTAGGGTGAGGAATAGGGTTAGGAATAGGGTGAGGGATAAGGTGACTGTTAGCTTGAGGGTTAGGTTTAGGTTTAGGGTTAAGGTTTCGGGTGAGGGTTAGGGTTCAGTTTAGGGCTAGGTTAAGGGTTTCGTGTTTGGGTTAGGGTTAGGGTTAGGGTGAGGGTGAGGGTGAGGGTTAGGTTTAGGTTCATGGTGTGGGTAAGTGATATCGTGAGAGATAGGCTGAATGTTATAGTTAGCAGTAGGGTTGTGGTGAGGGTGAGGATTAGGTTTAGGGTTAGAGTGAGTTTTAGAGTTAGGGTGAGGGTTAGGGTTAGGGTTAGCGTGAGGGTGAGGGTGAGGGTGACGGTTAGGGTTAGAGTTAGAATGAGGTTTTGGTTTAGTGTGAGGTTTAGGGTGAGGATGAGGTGAAGGTTTAGGGTGAGGGTTAAGGTAAGGGTGAGGGTTAGGGTTAGGGTTAGTGTTAGGGTGAGTCTTAGGGTGAGGGTTATGGTAGGGTTAAATTTAGGGTTAGGGTGAGGGGGAGGGTTAGGCTTCGGGTCATGATGAGGGTTAGGGTTAGGTTGAGGGTTAGGGTTAGGGTGAGTGTTAGGGTTAGGGTTAGTTTTAGGGTTAGGGTTAGTTTGAGGGTGGTGTGAAGGTGAGCTTTAGCATGAGGGTTAGGATTAGGGTGAGGGCTAGGTTGAGGGTGAGGGTTAGCGTTAAGGTGAGGGTTAGGGTTAGGTTTAGGTCAAGGATTGGGGTGAGGGGTAGGGTTAGGTTTATGGTGAGTGTTAGGTTTAGTGTTAGGGTTACAGTTAGGTGTAGGGTAAGGGTGAGGGTAAGGGTTATGGTGAGGGCTATGATGAGGTTGAGGGTTAGGGCTAGGATTAGGGGTAGGGTTCTGGTAAGGTTGAGAATGAGGGTGATGGTGCGGGTGAGGTTTAGGGTTACGGTTACGTTTAGGGTTTGGGCTAGGGTGAGAGTGAGGTTTAGGGTGAAGGTTAGTGTGAGGGTGAGGGTCTTTGTTATCTAATGGTTAAGGTTAGGGTGAGGATTAGATTAGGGTTAGGGTGTGGTTGAGCTTTAGGGTTAGGGTGTGGGTTTGTGTTAGGGTTAGGGTGAGGGTTCAGGTGATGGTGAGGGTTAGGGTAACGTTGAGAGTTAGGTTTAGGTTTAGGTGAGGGTTAGGTTTAGGGTTGGGTTAGAGTTAGGGTTCGGGTTCGGTTGAGGTGTACTGTTAAGTTTAGGGTGAGCATTAGGGTTAATGTGAGGGTTAGGGATAGGGTGAGGATAAAGTAAGGTTGACGGTTAGGGTGAGGGTTAGGGTTAGGTTTATTGTTAGGGTGAGGGTTAGAGTTAGCTTTAGTGTTAAGGTGAGGGTGAGGGTGAGGGTTAGGATTAGGCTTAGGGTTAAGGTGAGGGTAAGGGTGAGGACTAGGGTTAGCGTGAGTGTTAGGCTTAGGTTGAGGGTTAGGTTTAGGATTAGGGTTAGGGTTATTGTTAGGGTTAGATTTAGGGTGAGGGTGAGGGTGTGGGTTAGGGTTAGGGTTAGGTTTAGGGTGAGGGTGAGGGTTTGGGTTAGGGTTAGTGTTAGGCTTAGGGTGAGTGTTAGGTTTAGTGTGAGGCTTAGTGTTAGGGTTAGGATTAGTGTTAGGGTGAGTGTAAGGGTTAGGGTGAGGGTTAGGTTTAGGTTGAGGGTTAACATTAGGGTTCGGGTTAAGGTGAGAGTGAGGGTGATTCTTAGAGTTAGGGTTAGGTTGAGGGATAGGGTGAGGGTTAGGTTTAGGGTGAGGGTTAGGGTTAGGGTGAGAGTTAACCTTAGTGTTAGTTTGAGGGTGGGGTGAGCGTGAGGTTTAGGGTGTGGGTTAGGTTTAGGGTGATGGCTAGATGAGGGTGATGATTAGTGTTAGGGTGAGGGTTAGGTTTCGGTTTAGGGAGAGGGATACAGAGAGGGTTAGGGTTAGGTTTAGTGTGAGGATTAGGGTTAGGGTTAGGGTTAGGGTGAGGGTAAGTGTTAAGGGTGAGGGTTAGGGTGATGGTGAGGGTTATGGTTAGGATTAGCTTTAGGGTTAGGGTTAGTCTGAGGGTGAGGGTGAGGGTGAGTATGAGGTTTAGGATTAGGGTTAGGTTTAGGGTGAGGGGTAGGGTGAGGGTGAGTGTTAGGGTGAAGGTGAGGGCGAGGTTGAGGGTGAGGGTCTCAGGTAGGGGTTAGGGTTAGAGTGAGGATTAGGTGAGGGTTAGGGTGAGAGTGAGGGTTATGGTTAGGGTTAGAGAGAGGGTTAGGTTAGGGGGTAAGGTTAGAATTAGGTTGAGGGTTAGGTTGAGGGGTAGGGTTAGGGTTAGATTGAGCATTATGGTTAATGTGAGGGTTAGGGTTAGGGTGGGGATAAAGTAAGGGTGAGCGTTAGGGTTATTGTTAGAATGAGGTTTAGGGTTAGGTTTAGTGTTAAGGTGAGGGTTAGGGTGAGGGTTAGGGTTAGGCTTAGGATTAAGATTAGGGTGAGAGTGAGGGCGTGGGTTAGCGTGAGGGTTAGGTTTAGGGTGATGGTTAGCTTCAGGGTTAGGGTTAGGGTCATTTTTAGGGTTACGGTTAGGATGAGGGTGAGGATAAGGGTGAGTGTGAGGGTTAGGGTTAGGATTCGGGTTAGGGTGAGCCTGAGGGTGAGGGTGAGGGTGAGGGTTAGGGTGAGGGTTAGGCTAAGGTTTAGACTGAGGCTTAGGTTTAGTGTGATGTTTAGGGTGAAGGTGATGGTTACCGTGAGGGTGAGGGTGAGGGCTTGGTTGAGGGTTTGCCTTATTTTTAGGGTGAGGGTGAGTGTGAGGGTTAGGGTTTGGGTTAATGTTAGGCTTAGGTTTAGGGTGAGGGTGAGGGTTAAGGTTAGGGTTAGGGTTAGGATTAGGGTTAGGGTTAGGCTGACGGTGAGGGTGAGGGTGAGGGTGAGGTTTAGGGTTAGGGTGAGGGTTAGGCTTAGGGAGAGGGTGAGGGTTAGGGATAGGGTGATGGTTAGGGTGAGGGTGAGTGTTAGGGTGAGGGTTAGGGTGAGTGTTATGGTGCGGGTGAGGTTAAGGGTTAGGTTTAGGGTGAGGTTGAGGTTTAGGTTTAAGGTTAGGATGATGGTTAGGATGAGGGGTAGGGTTAGGGTTAGGGTGAGGGTTAGGGGTAGGGTGAGTTTTAGGGTGAAGTTTAGTGTTAGGATTAGGGTTAGGGTTAGGCTGAGGGTGATAGTGAGGGTGAAGTTTAGGGTTAGGGTGAGGGTTAGGCTTAGGGTTAGGGTGAGGGCTAGGGATAGGGTGATGGTTAGGTGAGGGTGAGCGTGAGTGTTAGGGTGCGGGTGAGGTTTAGAGTTAGGTTTAGGGCTGGGTGAGGGTTACGGTTAGGGTTAGGATGATGGTTAGGATGAGGGGTAGGGTTAGGGTGAGGGTTAGAGTTAGCGTTAGTGTTAGTTTTAGGGTTAGGGTGAAGGTTAGGGTTAGGGTGAGGTTTAGGGTTAGGACTGGGATTAGGTTTAGGGTTAGGGTGAGGGTTAGTGTGAGGGTTAGTGTTAGGGTTAGGGTTAGGCTTAGGTTTCAGGTGAGGTTGAAAGTGAGGTTTAGTGTTAGGGTGAGGGTGATGTTTAGGGTTAGAGTTAGGGATAGGGTGAGGGCTAGTGTGAGGGTTAGTGTTGGGATTAGTGTTAAGGTTAGGGTTAGGGTGAGGGTTAGGGTGAGGGTTAGGTTTAGGAACAGGATTACATTTAGGATTATGGTTAGGGTGAGGGTGAGGGTGAGGGTTATGTTTAGGGTTAGGCTTAGGCTTAGGGTTAGGCTGAGGGTTAGGGGAGGGTTAGGGTTAGGGTGAGTGTTAGGGTTAGGGTTAGGGTGAGGGTTCAGATGAGGTATAGGGTTAGGATTCTGGTTAAGTTGAGGACTAGGGTGAGGGTTAAGGTTAGGGTTAGGTTTAGTGTAAGGTTTAGGGTTCGGGTTAGGTTTAGGGTTAGGGTGAGTGTTAGGGTTAGGGTTACTGTATGCGTGTGTGTTAGGGTTAGGTTGAGGGTTAGGGTTAGGGTTAGTGTGAGGTTTAGGTTTAAGGTTTAGGGTGAAGGTAGAGATGAGGGTTATGGTTTGGATTAGGGTTAGGGTGTGGGCTAGGGTGATGGTGAGGGTTAGGGTTAGGCTTAGTCTTAAGCTTAGGATTAGGCTGAGGGTTAGGCTGGGGTGAGGAATAGGTTTTGGGTGATGGTTAGCGTTAGGGTTTGGGTGAGGATTAGGATGAGGGTTATTGTTAGGATTAGGTTTAGGGTGAGAGCTAGGGTGAGGGTGAGGGTTATGTTTAGGATTAGGCTTAGGCTCAGGGTTAGGCTGAGGGTGAGGGTGAGGGTGAGGGTTAGTGTTAGGTTGATGGATAGGGTTAGGGTTAGGATGAGTGTTAGGATGAGGGTTAGATTTAGGGTGAGGGTTAGGGTGAGGGTGATGGTAAGAGTAAAGTTGAGGGTTAGTCTGAGGGTGTGTTCCCCTAAGGGTGATGGTTAGGATTAGGGTGAGGGTTAGGATAAGGGTTGGGGTGACAGTTAGGGTGAGGGTGAGGGTTAGATTGAGGATTAGGGTTAGGGTTAGTGGGAGGTTTAGGGTGAGGATGAGGGTTAAGATTAGGGTGAGGGTTAGGATTAGAATTAGGGTTCGGTTGAGGGCTAGGGTGAGGGTGAGGTTAGGTTTAGGGTGAGGTTTAGGATTAGGGTGAGATTTAGGGTTACTCTCAGAGTTAGTGTTAGAGTTAGGGTTAGGGTAAGGGTGAGGGCAAGTGTTAGGCTGAGTGTTAGGTTTAGGGTGAGGGTTATGGTTAGGGTGAGGGTTAGGGTTAGGTTTAGGGTTATTTTTAGGCTTAACGTTAGGGTTACAGTGAGGGTGAGGGTGAGGGTTAGTGTTAGGGTAAGGTTTAGGGTTAGGGTTAGAGTTTGAATTATGGTTAGGGTGAGTGTGAGGTTTAGGGTTAGAGTTAGGGTTAGTGTGTGGGTTAGGACGAGGGTTAGGGTTAGGGTTAATTTTAGGTTTATGGTTACGGTGAGGGTAAGGGTGCAGGTTAGGGTTAGGTTTATTGTTAGGATTAGTGTTAGGGTGAGGGTGAGTGTTTGGGTTAGAGTTAGGTTTAGGGTTAGGGTTAGGGTTAGGCTGAGGGTTAGGTTGAGGGTGAGGGTTATTGTTAGAATGAGGATTAGGTTAGGGTTACGGTGAGGGTTAGCGTTAGTTTTAGGACTAGGGTTAGGGTGAGGGCTAGGGTGAGGTTGAGATTTAGAGTTAGGGTTAGGGTGAGGTTTAGGGTTAGGGTTAGGGATAGGGTCAGGGTGAGTTTGAGGGTTAGGGTTAGAGATAGGTTTAGGGTGAGGGTTGGGGTTAATGTTAGTGTTAGTTTTAGGTTTAGCCTGTGGGTTAGGGTGAGGGTGTGTGTTAGGGTTAGGGTTAGAATTAGGATTAGGGTTAGGGAGAAGGTGAGTGTGAGGTTTAGGGTTAGGTTTAGGTTTAGGGTTAGGCTTAGGGTTAGGCTGAGGTTGTCGGTGAGGGTGAGGGTTAGGGTTAGGTTGAGGGTTAGGATTAGGGTGAGGGTTAGGGGAAGGGTTAGGGTTAGGTTTAGTGTAAGGGTGAGGGTTAGATTGAGGATTAGTTTTAGGGTTAGTTTGAGGTGTAGGGTGAGGATCAGGGTTAGGGTTAGGGTGAGGGTTAGGGTTACAATTAGGGTTATGGTGAGCGTTAGGGTTAGGGCTAGGGTTAGGATGAGGTTTAGGGTTATGGTGAGGGTTAGGGTTAGTGGAAGGGTTAGTGTTAGGGTGCGGGTAAGTTCTAGGGTGAGGGTTAGAGTTAGGGTGAGGGATATGGTTAGTGTGAGGTTTAGTGTTAGGGTTAGTGTTATTGTTAGGGTTAGGGTTAGGGTTAAGTTTATTGTGAGGGTGAGGTTGAGGGTGAAGGTCAGGGTTAGGGTTAGGGTATGATTTAGGGTTAGGGTTAGCGTTAGAGTTAGGGTTAGGGTGGCTGTGAGTTTTAGGGTTAGTGTTAGGGTTAGGGTGACTGTTAGGGTGAGGGTTAGGGTTAGGGTTAGTGTTAGCGTTAGGGTTAGGGTTAGCATTAGGGCTAGGGTTAGGGTTAGGTTTAGGGATAGGTTTAGGATTAGGGTTAGGGTGAGGATGAGTGTGAGGGTTAGTGTTAGGGTTAGGCTTTGGGTTAGTCTGAGGGAGAGCGTGAAGTTAAGTTTTAGGGTTATGGAAAGGTTTAGGCTTAGGGTTAGTGTAAGTGTTAGGCTTAGGGTTAGGGTTAGACTTAGCTTGAAGGCGAGGTTAGGGTTAGGGTTAGGGTTCTGGTAAGTGTGAGGTTTAGAGCTAGCATGAGGTTTAGGGTGAGGGGTAGGGTTACGGTTAGGGTGAGAGTTAGGTTTAATGTGAGGTTTAGGGTTAGGTTTAGGGTTAGGGTTAGGGTAAGGGTTAGGTTGAGCTTTAGGGTTTGGGTTACGATTAGGATGAGTGTAAGGTTTAGGGTGAGGTTTAGGTTAGGCTTAGTGTTAGGATTAGGGTGAGGTTAAGGGTTAGGGTGAGGGTTAGGTTTAGGGTTAGGGTGAGGGTTAATATGAAGGTTAGGGTTACAGTGAGGGTCAGGGTTATGGTTAGGGTGAGGGTGAGGGTTAGGCTTAGGGTTAGGGTGAGGGAGATGGTTAAGATTAGGGTTAGGGCCATTGTAAGTGTTATGGTTAGGGTTAAATTTGCAGTGAGGGTGAGGCTGAGGGTGAAGGTTAGGGTTAGGGTTCAGGTTAGTTTTAGGTTTAGGATTAGTGTTAATGTTAGGGTTAGGGTTATAGTTATGGTTTGGGTGAGGGTGAGGATGAGAGTTAGAGTTAGGGTTAGGGTGAGGTTAGGTTTAAGGTTAGGATTAGGGATAGGGTGAGGGTAACTTTTAGAGTTAGAGTTAGGTTGAGGGGGAGGGTTAGGGTGAGGGTTATGGTTAGGGTTAGTGTTAGGTTTAGGGTGAGGTTTAGGTTGAGGTTTAGGGTTAGGTTTAGTGTTAGGATTAGGTTTAGGGTGAGGGTGAGTGTGAGGGTTAGGGTTAGGATTAGGCTTAGACTTAGGGTTAGGCTGAGGGTGACGGTGGGGGAGAGGATTAGGCTTAGGGTGATGGTTAGCCTTACGGTTAGGGTTAGGATTAGGGTTAGGGTTAGGGTTAGGATTAGGATTAGGGTTAGAGCTAAGGTGAAGCTGAGGGATAGGGGTAGGTTTAGGCTTAGGCATAGGTTTAGGATGAGGGTTCAGGTTAGGGTGAGTGTTAGGGTAAGCATGACAGTAAGAGTAACGGTGAGGGTTAGGCTGAGGTTGAGGGTTAGGGGAAGGGTTAGGGTTAGGGTTACATTGAGGATTAGGGTTAGGGTTAGTGTGGGGATTAGGGCGAGGATGAGGGTTAGGGTTTGAATTAGGGTTAGGGTGAGGGCTAGCTTGAGGGTGAAGGTTAGTGTTAGGGTTAAGTTTAGGGTGAGGGTTAGGGTGAGGGGTAGGATTAGGTTTAGGTTGAGGGTTAGGTTTAGTGTGAGGGTTACGGTTAGGGTGAGGGTGAGGGTGAGGTTAAGGGTTATGGTGAGGGTCAGGGTGAGGGTGAGGGTTAGGGTTAGGATTAGGGATAGGGTTAGGTTTAGGCTGAGGGTGAGGGTGAGGGTGAGCGTAAGGTTTAGTGTTAGGGTTATGGTTATGTTTAGGGTGATGGCTAGGGTGAAGGTGAGGGTTATGGTGAAGTTGAGAGTTAGGATGAGGGTCTTGGTTAGTTAATGTTTAGGGTTAGGGTGAGGATTAGGTGAGGTTTAGGGTGAGGGTGAGCTTGAGGGTTAGGGTGTGGGTGAGGGTTAGGGTTTGGGTTCCGGTTAGGTTGATGGTGAAGTTTAGGGTGATGTTGAAGGTTAGGGTTAGGTTTAGGTGAGGGTTAGGGCTAGGGTTAGGGTTAGAGTGAGGGTGAGGGTTAGGATTAGGTTTAGGGTTAGGGTGAGGTTTAGGGTGAGGGTGAGGTTTAAGGTTAAGGTTAGTTTTGTGGTGTGGGTAAGTGATAGCATGAGGGTTAGGGTGAGTGTCAGAGTTAGCATTAGGGTTAGGGTGAGGGTTAGGGTGAGGGTGTGGGTGAAATTGAGGGTTAGGGTGAGGATTACAGTGAGTTTTAGGGTTAGGGTGTGGGTTAGGTTTAGGGTGAGTGTTAGTGTGAGGGTTAGGTTTATGGTTATGCTTAGGGTTAGGGTGAGGGTTTGGCTGAGGTTTAGGGTTAGGATTAGAGTGAGGGTTAGGGTGAGGGTGAGGGTTAGGGTTATTGTTAGTGTTAGGGTCAGGTTTAGGATGACGGTGAGGTTTAGGGTAAGGGTTGGGGTGAGGGTTAGTGTTAAGGTTAAGGTGAGGGTTAGAATAAGGGGTAGGGTTACGGTTAGGGTGAGCGTTAGGTTTAGTGTGAGAGTTAGGGTTAGGGTTAGGGTTAGGATTAGTGGGAGGGTAAGAATTAGGGTGATGCTTAGGGTGCTGGTGAGGTTTAGGTTTAGGAATAGTGATAGGGTTAGTGTTATGCTGCAGGTGACGGTGAAGGTGAGGGTTAGGGTGAGGGTGAGGGTGAGGGTGACGGTGATGGTAAGGGTAAAGGTGAGGGTTAGGCTGAGGTTGAGGTTGAAGATAAGGGTGAGGGTTTGGGTTAGGGTGAGGGTTACGTTAAGGGTTCCTGTTAGGGTTAGTGTGATGGTTAGATTGCAGATTAGGGTTAGGGTTAATATGAGGTTTAGGGTGAGGATGAGGGTTAGGGTTAGGTTGAGGGTGAGGGTTAGAATTAGGGTAAGGGTGAAGGCTAGGGTGAAGTTTAGGGTTAGGGTTAGGGTTAGGGTGAGGTTTAGGGTTAGGGTGAGGGTGAGGTTAAGGTTCAGGGTGAGGGTTAGGCTGAGGGTGAGGGTTAGGGTTAGGGTTACAATTAGGGTGAGGGTAAGGGTGAGGGTTAGGGTGAGTGTTAGGGTGATGGTGAGGGTGAGTGTTAGGGTTGGGGTTAGGGTTAGGTTTGGGGTTAGGGTTAGGGTTAGCGTTAGAGTGAGGGTTAGGTTTAGGTTTAGGTTTAGGTTTTGGGTGAGAGGTAGCATTAGGTTTAGGGTGAGGGTTAGGTTTAGTGTGAGGGTTACGGTTAGGGGTAGGGTAAGGGTGAGGGTAAGGGTTGTGGTGAGGGTTATGATGAGGTTGAGGGTTAGGTTTAGGATTAGGGGTAGGGTTGGGGTAAGACTGAGCATGAGGGTGAGGGTGCGGGTGAGGTTTAGGGTTACGGTTACGTTTAGGGTGAGGGCTAGGGTGAGGGTGAGGGTTAGGGTGAAGGTTAGGGTGAAGTTGAGGGTCTTTGTTAGATAATGGTTAATGTTAGGGTGAGGATTTGGTGAGGGTTAGGGTGAGGGTGAGCTTTAGGGTTAGGGTGTGGGTGAGTGTTAGGTTTAGGGTGAGGGTTCGGGTGATGGTGAGGGTTACGGTTAGGTTTAGGTGAGGGTTAGTTTTAGGGTTAGGGTTAGAGTTGGGGTTTGGGTTCGGGTGAGGTGTACTGTTAAGTTTAGGGTGATCATTAGGGTTAATGTGAGGGTTACGGATAGGGTGAGGATGAATTAAGGGTGACGGTGAGGGTGAGGATGAGGGTTAGCAAGAGGGTTAGGGTTAGGGTGAGGGTTAGGTTTAGGATTAGGGTTAGGGTTATTGTTAGGGTTAGGTTTAGGGTGAGGGTGAGGTTGAGGGTGAGGGTGAGGGTGTGGGTTAGGTATAGGGTTAGGTTTAGGGTGAGGGTGTGGTTTAGGGTTAGGGTTAGGGTTAGGCTTAGGGTGAATGTTAGGGTTAGTGGGAGGCTTAGTGTTAGGGTTAGGGTTAGTGTTAGGGTGATTGTAACTTTTAAGGTGAGTATTAGAGTTAGGGTAAGGGTTCGGTTTAGGTTGAGGTTTAGGATTAGGGTTCGGGTTAAGGTGAGAGTGAGGGTGATTCTTAGGGTTAGGGTTATGTTGAGGGATAGGGTGAGGGTTAGGTTTAGGGTGAGGGTTAGGGTTAGGGTGAGAGTTAGCCTTAGTGTTAGATTGAGGGTGGGGTGAGGTTGAGTTTTAGGCTGTGGGTTAGGGTTAGGGTGATGGCTCGATGAGGGTGATGATTAGGGTTAGGGTGAGGATTTGGGTTAGGTTTAGAGAGAGGGATATGGTGAGGGTTAGGGTTAGGTTTACCGTGAGGGTTAGGTTTAGTGTGAGGGTTACGGTTAGGGTTAGTTTGAGTATGAGGGTAAGTGTTAAGGGTGAGGGTTAGGTTGATGGTGAGGGTTATGGTTAGGATTAGCTTTAGGGTTAGGGTTAGGCTGAGGGTGAGGTTGAGGGTAAGTGTGAGGTTTAGGATTAGGGTTATGGTTAGGGTGAGGGGTAGAGTGAGGGTGAGTGTTAGGGTGAAGGTGAGGGCCAGGTTGAGGGTCAGGGTCTCGGTTAGGTAGGGTTTAGGGTTAGGGTGAGGATTAGGTGAGGGTTAGGGTGAGGGAGAGGGTTATGGTTAGGTTTAGAGAGAGGGTTAGGTTAGGGGTTTAGGTTAGAATTAGGGTGAGGTTTAAGGTGAGGGGTAGGGTTAGAGTTAGGGTGAGCCTTATGGTTAATGTGAGGGTTAGGGTTAGGTTGAGGATAAAGTAAGGGTGAGGGTTAGAGTTACTGTTAGATTGAGGTTTAGGTTTAGGTTTAGTGTTAAGGTGAGTGTTAGGGTGAGGGTTAGGGTTAGGCTTAGGGTTAAGATGAGGGTGAGGGTGAGGGAAAGTCTTAGTGTGAGTGTTAGGGTTAGGGTGAGGGTTAGGTACAGGGTTAGGGTTAGGGTTATTGTTAGGCTTATGGTTAGGGTGAGGGTGAGGATAAGGTTGAGTGTGAGGGTTAGGGTTAGGATTGGTGTTAGGATGAGCCTGAGAGTGAGGGTGAGGTTGAGGGTTAGGGTGAGGGTTAGGCTAAGGGTTAGGGTTCGGTTGAGTGTTAGGGTTAGGTTTAGGGTGAGGGTGAATGTGAGGGTTAGGGTTAGGGTTAAGGTTAGGCTTAGGTTTAGGCTGAGGGTGAGGGTGAGTGTGAGGTTTAGGGTTAGGGTGAGTGAGGGTTAGGTTTAGGGTGAGGGTGTGGGTTAAGGTGAGGGTTAGGGTTAGGAATAGGCTTAGGGTTAGGCTGAGGGTGAGGTTGAGGGTGAAGTTTTGGGTTAGGGCGAGGGTTAGGCTTAAGGTGAGGGTGAGTGTTAGGGATAGGGTGAAGGTTAGGGTGAGGGTGAGTGTTAGGGTGAGGGCTAGGGTGACTGTTATGGTGCGGGTGAGTGTAAGGGTTAGGTTTAGGGTGAGGGTGAGGGTTAGGTTTATGGTTAGGATGATGCTTAGGATGAGGGGTAGGATTAGGGTTAGGTTGAGGATTAGGGGTAGGGTGAGCGTTAGCGTGAATTTTAGGGTTAGGATTAGGGTTAGGGTTAGGCTGAGGGTGATAGTTAGCGTGAAGTTTAGGGCTGGGTGAGGGTTAGGCTTAGGGTTAGAGTGAGGGCTAGGGATAGGGTAATGGTTAGGGTGAGGGTGAGCGTGAGTGTTAGGGTGCGTGTGAGGTTTAGGGTTAGGTTTAGGGCTGGGTGAGGGTTAGGGTTAGGGTTAGGATGATGGTTAGGATGAGGAGTAGGGTTAGGGTTAGGATTTGGGTTAGGGTTAGTTTGAGGGTTGGCATTAGGTTTAGGGTTAGGATGATGTTTTAGGTGAGGGTTAGGTTTAGGTTTAGAGTTTGGATGAGGGTTAGGCTGAGGGTAAGTTTTAGGGTGAGGGTTAGGGTCAGGGTTAGGGTGAGGGGTAGGGTTAGGATTAGGGTTAGGGTGAATTTTAGGGTGTCGGTGAGGGTTTGGGTTAGGGTGAAAGTGAGGGTTAGGTTTAGCGTTAAGCTGAGGGTTTGGGTGAGGTTTAAGGTTAGGAGGACTGTTAGGTTTAGTGTTAGGCTGATGGTGAGGGTGAGGGTGACTGATAGGGTTAGGGTTAGGGTGAGGGTTAGGATGAGGATGAAGGTGAGAGAGTGAGGGTGAGGGTAAGGAAGAGTATGAGGTGTGGGGTTTGGGTGAGATTTAGGTTTGAGTGAGTGTTAGGGTGACGGTGAGGTTGAGGGTTAGGGTTGGGTTTAGGGTTAGAGTGAGGGTTAGGGTGAGTGGTAGGGTTAGGGTTAAGGTTAGGGTGAGGGTTAGGGTTATTGTGAAGGTTAGGATTAGGGTAAAGTTTAGGGTTACTGTGAGGGTTCATGTTAGGTTTATGCTTAGTGTTAGGGTGAGGTAAGGGTTAGGTTGAGGGTTAGGTTTAGGTTGAGGTTTAGGGTTAGTATGAGGGTTAGGGCTAGGGTGAGGGTAAGGGTGAGGGTTAGGTTTAGGGTGATGTTTAGGGTGAGGGTGAGGGTTAGGGTGAGTCTGAGGGTGAGGGTTCAGTTGAGGGTTGGGTTAGGGTTAGGTTGAGTTTGAGGGTGAGGGTGAGACTTAGGGTTAGGTTTAGGGTGAGAGTGAGTGTGTGGGTTAGGAATAGGGTTAGGTTTAGGGTTAGGGTTAGGCTGAGGGTGACTGTGAGCATGTTGGTTAGGGTTAGGGTGAGGGTTAGCGTTAGTGTTAGGGTGAGGGTTAGGTTAAGGTTGGAGGTTAGGGTTAGGGTGAGGATTAGCGTTAGTGTTAGGGTGAGGGTTAGGTTAAGGTTGGAGGTTAGGGTTAGGGTGAGGGTTAGAGTTAGGGGTAGGGTTAGGCTAAGGGTTAGGGTGATGGTTAGGTTTACCGTGATGTTTAGGTAGAGGTTTAGGGTGAGGGTTCGGGTTCGGGTTCGGTTGAGGGTATGGGTTAGGTTTAGGGTGAGGGTGAGGGTGAGCGTGAGTTAGAGGGTTAAGTTTAGTGTTAGGATTAGGTTTAGTGTGAGGGTGAGTATGAGGGTTAGGGTTATTGTTAGGCTTAGGTTTAAGCTGAGGGTGAGGGTGAGTGTGAGGGTTTTGGTTATGTTGAGTGTGAGCATTATGGTTAGGGTTATGGTGAGGGTGAGGGTTAGGGTTAGGGTTAGGATTGGGGTTAGGTTTAGGCTGAGGGTGAGGGTGAAGGTGAGTGTTATGATTAGGGGGAGTGATAGGCTTAGAGTTAGATTGAGGGTTAGGGATAGGGTGATGGTTAGGGTGAGTTTGAGTCTAAGGGTGAGGGTGTGGGTGAGTGTGAGTGTTAGGGTGCAGGTGAGGTTTAGGGTTAGGTTTAGGATTAGGGTGAGGGTTAGGGTTAGGGTTAGGATGATGGTTAGTGTGAGGGGTAGGGTTAGGTTTAGGGTGAGGTTCAGGGTTAGTTTGAGGGTTACCGTTACTGTTGGGTTTAGGGTAAGGCTTAAGGTGAAGTTTAGGGTTAGGTTTAGGGTTAGAGTGAGGGTTAGGGTGAGGGTAAGTGTTAGGGTGAGTGTGAGGGTTAGGATTAGGGTGAGGATTAGGGTTATGGAGAGGGTTAGTGTTAGGGTTAGTGTGAAGGTGAGGGTGAGTGTGTGGGTTAGGGTAAGGATTAGGTTTAGGGTTAGGGTTATTGTTAGGGTTAGGGTTACGGTTAAGGTGAGGTTGCGGGTTAGGTGAGGTTTAGCGTTAGGGTTAGCATTAGGGTGAGGGTTAGCGTGAGGGTAAGTGTTGGTGTGAGGGTTACGTTTAGGGTGAGGCTTAGGGTGAGGTTGAGGGTTAGTGTTAGAGTTAGGGTTAGGGTGAGGTTAAGGGTTAGGTTGAGGATTAGGGTGAGGGTAAGGTTTAGGGTTAGCATTAGGGTTAGGGTGAGGTTTAGGGTGAATGTTAGGGTTAGGATAGGGTGAGGGTTAGGGTGAGGGTTAGGGTTAGGGTTAGGGTGAGGGTTGGATGAGGGTTAGGGTTAGGGTTAGGTTGAGGGTTAGGTTTAGGGTGAGGGTAGAGGTTAGGATTAGGGTTATTGTGAGAGCTAGGGTAAGAGTGATGGTTAGGTTGAGGGTTAGTTTTAGGGCTAGGGTGAGGGTTAGGTTGAGGTTGAGGTTTAGGGTTGGTGTGAGGGTTAGTGTTAGGGTTAGGCTTAGTGTTAAGTTGAGGGTAAGGGGTAGGTTGAGGGTTAGGTTTAGGGTCAGGGTTAGGGTTAGGGTGAGGGTTAGTGTTAGGTGAGGATTAGGGTGAGGTTTAGGGTTAGGGTTATGTTTGGGATGAGGGTTAGGGTGAGGTTGAGGGTGAGGGTTGTTTTGAGGTTTTGGGTTAGGGTTAGGGTGAGGTTGAAGGTGAGGGTGACGAGTAGGGTTATGGTTAGGGTGAGGGTGACTCTGAGGGTTAGGGTTAGGGTTAGGCTTAGGCTTAGGGTTAGGCTGAGGGTGAGGGTTAGGATGAGGGTTAGGGTTAAGGTTAGGGATAGGTTGATGTTTAGGGTGAGTGTTAGTGTGAGAGTTAGTGTTAGGGTTACGCTTAGTGTTAGTGTGAGTGTAAGGGTTAGGTTGAGGGTTAGGGTTAGGGTGAGCGTTAGGGTTAGGGTGAGGGTTAGGGTTACGGTAAGGGTTAGGGTGAGGTTTCGGGTGACGGTGAGGCTTAGGGTTAGGGTTAGGGGGAGTGTGAGTGTGAGGGTTAGGGTTAGGGTTAGGCTTAGGCTTAGGGTTAGGCTGAGGGTGAGGGTGAGGGTTTGACTGAGGGGTAGTGTGTGGGTAAGGGTTAGGTTTAATGAAAGGTTAAGGGTTACAGTGAGTGTTAGGGTGTAAGTGAATGGTTAGGGTTACAGTTAGGGTTAGAGTCAGGGTTAAGTTTAGGGTATGGTTGAGATTCAGGATGAGGGTTAGGGTGAGCATTAGGGTTAGTTTGAGGGTTAGTGTTAGGGAAAGAGTGAGGGTTAGGATGAGGGTTAGGGTGAGGGTAAGATTCAGGGTGAGGGTTAGTGTGAGTGTGAGAGTAAGGGTTAGGGTAGGTTTAGGGTAAGGGTAAGGTTTAGGGTTACGGTTAGGGTTAGAGTTAGGGTTAGCATGAGGGTTAGGGAGAGAGTTAGGATTAAGGTTAAGGTTAGGGTTAGGGTGAGGGTTAGGGTTAGGGTGAGGGTGAGGGTGAGGTTGAGTGTTAGGATTAGGGTTAGGGTGAGAGTTAGGATGAGGGTGAGGGTTAGGGTTAAGATTAGGGTTAGGGTTAAGCTGAGGATTAGGGTGAGGGTGAGGGTGAAGTTTAGGGTTAGGGTGAGTGTTAGGGTTAGGGTTAGGGTGAGGTTTGGGGTTAGTGTTAAGTTTAGGATGTGTTAGGTTGAGGGGTACGGTTCATATTAGGGTGAGTGTTAGGGTGAGCGTTTTGGTTAAGGATAGGTTTAGGGTTAGGGTGAGGTATAGGATGAGGGTTAGGGTTAGGGTTAGTGTTAGGGTGAGGTTTAGAGTGAAGGTTAGGGTTAGGGTTAGGGTCAGGGTTAGGGTTAGTGTGAGGGTTAGTGTTTAGTTAGGGTTTGGGTGAGGGTTATGGTGAGGTTTATGGATAGGGTTAGGGTTAGGGTTATAGTTAGGCTGAGGTTGTGGGTCAGGATGTTGGTGAAGATTAGGTTCAGGGTGAGCTTTAGGGTTAGGGATAGCATTAGGATGTGGGTTTGGGTTAGTTTTAGGTTTAGTATGAGGGTTAGGGTGAGGGTTAAGTTTAGAGTGAGAGTAAGGGTTAGGGTGAGGGTTAGGATGAGGGTTAGGTTTAGGAATAGTTTTAGGGCTAGGGTGAGGTTTAG
Organism: Dipodomys merriami; assembly: GCF_024711535.1. Classification (NCBI taxonomy): domain Eukaryota; kingdom Metazoa; phylum Chordata; class Mammalia; order Rodentia; family Heteromyidae; genus Dipodomys; species Dipodomys merriami. The sequence continues at coordinate 1,263,238 of NW_027202716.1, read as the reverse complement.
GGTGAGCGTTAGGTTTAGGGTTAAGGTGAGGTGTAGGGTGACGCTAAGGGTTAGGGTGAGGGTGAGGGTTAGGTTTTGGGTGACATTTAGGGTTAGGTTTAGAGTGAGGGTGAAGGTAAGGGTTAGTGTGAGGGTTAGGGTGAGGGTAAGGGTTAGAATTAGCATTAGGGTTAGGGTGAGGTTTAGGGTGAAATTTAGGGTTAGGGTGAGGTTTAGGGTTAGGGTGATGGTTAAGTTTAGAGTCAGGGTTAATGTTAGGGTTAGGGTTAGCGTGAGGGTGAGGGTGATGATGAGGGTTAGAGTTAGGGTGAGGGTTAGGGCTAGGGTTAGGGTGAGAGTTACGGATAGGCTTAGGGTGAGGTTTAGGGTTAGATTTATGGTGAGGCTGAGGGTGAGGGGTAGGTTTAGGGTTGAGAGAGTGTGAGGGCTAGGGTGTGTGTGAGGGTTAGGGTTAGGGTTGGGGTGAAGATTATGGTGTGGGTGAGGGTTAGAGTTAGGGTGAAGGTTAGGGTTAGGTTTAGGGTGAGGTTTAGGGTTAGGGTTAGTGTGAGGGCTAGGGTGAGGTTGAGGGTTTGTGTTAGGGATAGGTGAAGATTATGGTTAGAGTTACGGTTAGGGTGAAGTTGAGGGTGAGGGTGAGTGTAGGTTTAGCATTAGGATTAGGGTGAGGGTGAGGCTTAGGTTTAGGGTCAGGGATAGAGTGAGGATTAGGGGTAGGGTTAAAGTTAGGGTGAGGGTTAGGTTGAGGGTGAGGTTTAGGGTTAGCATTAGGGTTAGGGTTAGTATTAGGTTGAGGGTTAGTGATAGGTTTAGGTTTAACTTGAGGGTGAGGGTGAGGTTTAGCCTTAGAGGTAGAGTGAGGGTTAGGTTTAGGATGAGGGTTAGGGTCAGTGTTAGGGTGAGTGTGATTTTGAGGGTTAGGGTTAGGGTGAGAGTGAGTGTGAGGGTGAGTGTTAGGGTTATCATTAAGGTTAGGGTGAGGTTGAGTTTTAGTGTTAGGGTTAGGATGAGGTTTAGGTTTAGGGTGATGTTTAGGGTTAGTGTGAGGGTTAGTTTAAGGGTTAGAGTCAGTGTTAGGGTGAGGGTAAGTGTTAGTGTGAGGTTTAGGATTAGGGTGAGGTTTAGGGTTAGGGTTAAGTTTAGGATTAGAATGAGGGTGATGTTTAGGGTTAGAGTTAAGATTAGGGTGAGGGTTAGAGTAAGGGTTAGTGTTAGGGTTAAGGTTATGGTGAGGTTTAGGTTGGTGGTTAAGGTTAGGGTTAGGATTAGGATTAGGGATAAGGTGAGGGTGAGTGTGAGGGTTAGGGTTAGGGTTAGGGTTAGGATAAGAGTTATGGTGAGGGTGAGGGTGAGGGTTAGGCTTAGGGTGAGGGTTGGAGTTAGTGTTAGTTTCAGGGTTAGGGTGAGGGTTAGGATTAGGCTTAGGGTTAGGGCATGGGCTAGGGTGAGGGTGAGGGTTAGGGTCATGGTTAGTGTGAGGGTTAGTGTGAGGGTTAGGTTTAGGGTTAGTGTTAGGGTTAGGGTTGGGGTTAGGGATAGGCTTAGTGTTAGGCGGAGGGTTTGGGTGAGGGTAAGGTTTAGGGTTAGGGTGAGGATGAGGTTTAGGGTTAGAGTTAGCATTAGGGTGAGGGTTAGTGTTAGGGTTAGGGTTAGTGTTACCGTTAGGGTTAGAGTGAGTGTTAGGTTTAGGGTTAGACTTAGGGTGAGGGTGAGGGTTAGTGTTAGGGTTAGTGTGAGGGTTAGGGTGAGTGTGAGGGTTACAGTTAGACTTAGGCTTAGGCTTAGTTTTAGGCCGAGCGTGAGTGTGAGGGAGAGGGTTAGGGTTAGGATGAGGGTTAGGGTTTTAGGGTTATGGTGAGTTTTAGGATGAGGTGTAGGGTTAGAATTAGGGTTAGGGTGAGGGCTAGAGTGAGGGAGAGGGTTAGGGTTAGCGTTAGGGTAAGGTTTAGGGTTAGGGTCAGGGTTACGTTGAGGGTGAGGGTTTGGGTTAGGGTGAGGGTTAGGGTTAGTGTTAGGGTGAGGGTGAGGGTTAGGATTAGGTTTAGGGTTAGGGTTATTGTTAGTTTTATGGTTAGGGTTAAGTTTACAGTGAGGGGGAGGGGGAGGTTGAGGGTTAGGGTTAGGGTTAGGGTTAGGGTTAGGGTTAGGGTTAGGGTTAGGGTTAGGGTTACGGTGAGTGTGAGGGTTAGGTTTAGGGTTAGGCTGAGGTTTAGGTTTAGGGTTAGGGTTAGCGTGAGGGTGAAGTTTAGGGTTTGAATTATGCTTAGGGGAAGGGTTAGGGTGAGGTTCAGGGTTAGTATTAGTCTTAGTGTTAGGGTTAGGGTGAGGGTTAGGTTGAGGTTTAGGGTTAGGGTTAGGGTTAGGTTTAGAATTAGGGTTACAGTCAGGGTGAGTGTGTGGATTAGGGTTAGGGTTAGGCTTAGGCTTAGTATTAGGCTGAGGGTGATAGTGGAGATGAGGATTAGCTTTTGAATGATGTTTAGGGTTATGATTAGGTTGAGGGTTAGGATGAGGGTTAGGGTTAGGATTAGTGTTAGTGTGAGGGCTAGGATGAGGGTGATGTTTAGGGTTAGGGGTAGGCTTAGACTTAGGGTTAGGCTGAGGCTGAAGGTGAGGGTGAGGTTTAGGGTTACAGTTAGGGTGAGGGTTAGGATGAGGAGTAGGGTTAGGGTGAGGGTTAGTTTGAAGGGGACAGTAAGGGTAAAGTTGAGGGTTAGGCTGAGGGTGAGTGTTATGGTAATGGTGAAGGTTTGGGTTAGGGTGAGGGTTAGGGTGAGGGTTAGGGTTAAGGTTAGGGGGAGGGGGAGGGTTAGATTGAGTATTAGTGTTAGGGTTAGTGTGAGGTTTAGGGTGAGGATGAGGGTTAGGGTTAGGATGAGGGCTAGGTTGAGGGTGAGGTTTAGGGTTAGGGTTAGGGTGATGTTTAGGGTTAGTTTGATGTTTAGGGTCAGTGTGAGGTTTAGTTTTAGGTTTAGGCTTAGTGTTATGTTGAGGGTTAGTGTTAGGGGGATGGTTAAGGTTAGGGTGAGGGTTATGGTTAGGGTGAGTGTTAGGGTTAGGGTTAGGGTTATTGTTAGGATTAGGGTTAGGGTTACATTTTCGGTGAGTGTGAGTGTGAGGGTTAGGGTTAGAGTTAGGGTGCGGTTTAGGTTTAGGGTTAGGGTTAGAGTTAGAGTTAGGGTGATGTTGAGGTTTAGGATTAGAGTTACGGTTAGTGTTAGGTTTATGGTTAGGGTGGGGGTTAGGGTTACGGTTATGGTTAGGCTTAGGCTTAGGCTTAGGCCGAGCTTGAGGGTGAGGGTTAGGGTTAGGGTGAGGGTCAGGGTTAGGATAATGGTTAGGGTTATGGCGAGGTTGAGGGTTAGAGTTAGGGTGAGTTTTAAGTTTAGGGTGTAGTTTTAGGTTAGTGTGAGTGTTAGGGTTAGGGTTAAGGTTAGTTTTATGGTGAAGGTAAGTGTCAGGGTGAGGTTTAGGGTTAGGGTGAGGTTTAGGGTTAGAGTTAGGGTTAGGGTGAGGGTTAGGTTTAGGGTTAGTGTTAGTGTTAGGGTTAGGGTGAGGTTTAGGGTGGGTGTGAGTGTTAGGGTTAGGGTTAGGATTAGGATAACATGAGGGTGAGTGTGAGGGTTAGTGATAGGGTTAGGATTAGGATAAGAGTTATGGTGAGGGTGAGGGAGAGGGTTAGGGTTAAGGTGAGGGTTGTGGTTAGGGTTAGAATGAGGGTTAGGCTGAGGGTTGGGGTTAGGGTTAGAGTGAGGGTATGGGCTAGGGTGAGGGTGAGGGTTAGGGGCAGGGTTAGAGTGAGGGTTAGTGTGAGGGTTAGGTTTAGGGTTAGTGCTAGGGTTAGGGTTGGGGTTAGGCATAGAATTAGTGTTAGGCGGAGGGTAAGGTTGGGGGTGGGGTTTAGGGTTAGTGTGCGGGTTAGGTTTAGGGTTAGTGTTAGTGTTAGGGTGAGGGTTAGTGTGAGGGTTCGGTTAGGGTGAGTGTTACTTTTAGGGTTAGGGTGAGGGTGAGTGTGAGAGTAAGGGTTAGTCTTAGTCTAAGGCTTAGGCTTAGTCTGAGCCTAAGGGTGAAGGTGAGGGTGAGGGTTAGGGTGATGGTTAGGGTTAGGGTGAGGGTTATGGACAGGGTGAGGGTTAGGGTTATTGTTAGGATTAGGGTTAGGTTTAAAGTTACTGTGAGGGTGAGGTTTAGGGTTAGGGTTAGGGTGAGGTTTAAATTTAAGGATAGGTTTAGAGTTAGCGTTAGGGTAAGGGTGAGGTTTAGCGTTAGAGTTAGAGTTAGTGTTAGGGTTAGGGTGAGTGTTAGGGTGAGGGTTAGGGTTATGGTTAGGCTTAGGCTTAGGCTCAGGCTTAGGCCGAGCATGAGGGTGAGGGTTAGGGTTAAGGTTAGTGTGAGGGTTAGTGTTAGGGTTAGGTTGAGGGTTAGGATGAGGTTTAGGGTTAGGTTTAGGTTTAGGTTCATGGTTAGGGTTAGGGTTAGGGTTAGGGTTAGGGCGAGGGATAGGGTTAGGGTGTGGGTTAGGGTGAGGATGAGGGTGATGATTAGTGTTACTGTTAGTGTTTTAGTGTTATGTTTAGGGTTAGGGTTAGGGTTACAGTGAGGGTTAGGGTTAGGGTTAGGTTTAGGGTTAGGGTTAGGGTTATTGTTAGTGTTATGTTTAGGGTTAAAGTTGCGGTGAGGTTGAAGCTGAGGGTGAGGTTTCTGGTTAGTTTTAGGGTTAGGCTTAGTGTTAGGGTTAGGGTTAGGCTTAGTGTTATGGTTAGGGTTAGGGTGAGGTTTAGGGTGAGGTTTAGGGTTAGGGTTAGAATTAGGATTAGGGTTAAAGTGAAGGTGAGTTTGAGGATTAGGATTAGGGTTACACTTAGGATTATAGTTAGGGTGAGGGTGAGGGTTGGGATTAGGGTTAGAGTGAAGGTTAGGGTGAGGGTTAGGCTTAGGCTTAGGGTTAGGGTATGGGCTAGGGTGAGGGTGAGGATTAGGGTTAGGGTTAGGGTGAGGTTAGGGTGAGGGTTAGGGTTAGAGTTAGGGTTAGTGTTACGGTTAGGGTTGGGGTTAGGTTTAGGCTTAATATTAGGCGAAGGGTTAGTGTGAAGTTGAAGGTTAGGTTTAGGGTGAGGTAGAGGTTTAGGGTTAGAGTTAGGGTGAGCGGGAGGGTTAGGCTTAGGGTTAGGGTTAGGTTGATGGTGAGGTTGTAGTTTAGGGTAAGGTTTAAGTTTAGGCTTAGGGTTAGGCTGAGGTTGAGGTTGAGGTGAGGGTTAGGGTTAGGGTGAGGCTGAGGGTGAGGGTTGGGGTTAGGGTTAGAGTTAGGGGTAGGGTAAGGGTTAGGGTTAGGGTGAGGGTTAACCATAGGTTTAGGATTAGGGTTAGGGTGAGTGTGAGGTTTAGGTTTAGGGTTAGGGTTAGAGTTAGGATAAGGGTTAGGGTGAGGGTGAGGGTTAGGGTTAGGCTTAGGCTTAGGCTTAGGGATAGGCTGAGGGTGAGGGTGGGAGTGAGGATTAGGGTTAGGATGATGGTTAGCTTTTCGGTTAGGGTGAGGTTTAGGATGAGGTTTAGGGTTAGGGTGAGGATGATGGTAAGTGTAAAGGTGTCGTTTAGGCTGAGGGTGAGGGATAAGATAAGGTTGAGGGTTAGGGTTAGGGTTAGGGTTAGTGTAAGGGTTAGGGTTAGGTTTTGGGTGCGGTTGAGGGTGAGGTTTAGGTTATCATTTAGGGTTAGGATTAGGGTTATGATGAGGGTTATAGTGAGGGTTAGGTTTAGGGGTAGGGTAGGGGTTATGGTTAGGGTGAGGGGGAGGGTTAGGGTTAGGGTTAGGGTGATGGTTAGAGTTTGGGATAATGTTAGGGTTAGAGTTACGGTTAGAGTGAAGGTTAGTGTGAGGGTGAGGAATAGGGTTAGGTTGAGGGTTAGGGTGAGCTTAAGGGTTAGTGTGAGGGTTAGGGTTAGGGTTAGCATTATGGTTAGGGATAGGGTGAGGGTGAGGGTGAGGTTTATGGTGAGAGTTAGTGATAGGGTTAGGCTAGGGGTTAGGGTTCGGGTTAGGGCTAGGGTGAGGTTTAGGGTGAGGGTTAGGATGAGAGTGAGGGTTAGGGTAATCGTGAGTGTTAGGGTGATGGTTAGAGTGAGGGTTAGGGTAAGGGTTAGGCTTAGGGTGAAGTTCAGGGTTAGGGTTTGGGTGAGGGTGAGTGTTAGTGTTATGTTTAGGGTTAGCCTTAGGGTGAGGGTGAGGGTTAGGATTAGGGTTAGGGTTAGGTTTTAGGTTAGGGTTATTGTTAGGGTTAGGGTTAGGGTTAGGGTGAGGGTGAGGGTGAAGATGAGGGTTATGGTTAGTGTTAGGTTTAGGATGAGTGCTATGTTGAGGGTTACGGTTAGGTTTAGGGTGAGGGTTAGGGTTAGTGTGAGTGTTAGGGTTAGGGTTAGGGTGAGGGTAAGGGTTATGTTGAGGGTTACAGTGAGGGTGAGGATTAGAGTAAGGGTTAGGGTTATGGTGACGGTTAGGTTGAGGGTTAGGTTTTGGTTGAGGGTTAGGATGAGTCTGAGGTTTATGGGGTGGGTTAGGGTTAGGGTTAGTTTTAGCATGAGAGTTAGTGTGAGGGTAAGGGTAGGGTGAGTGTTAGGGTTAGGTTGAGGGTGAGGGTTAGGGTTAGGATTAGGGTGAGGTTAAAGGTTATTGTGAGTATTAGGGTTAGGTTGAGGGTTAGGGTAAGGGTGAGCTTTAGGGTTAGGGTTAGGCTGAGGTTGAGGGTGAGGGTTAGGGTTAGGATTTGGGTGAGGGTTAGGATGAGGGTTAGGGTTAGGAATATTGTTAGGGTTAGGGTGAAGGTGAGGGTTATGTTTATCTTTAGGGTTAGGGTTATGGTTAGGCTGAGGGTGAGCGTGAGGGTTAGTATTTGTGTGAGGGTTAGGGTTAGAATTAAGGTTAAGGTGAGGGTTAGGTTTAGAATTAGGGATAGTATGAGGTTTAGGGTAAAGGGTAAGGTTGGGTTTAAGGTTAGGGTTAGGGTTAGTGTCAGGGTTAGGTTAAGGGTTAGGTTTAGAGTTAGGTTGAGGTTAAGGGTTAGGGTGAGAGTTAGGGTGAGGGTAAAGGTTAGGTTTAGGGTTAGAGTTAGGGTGAGGGTTAGGGTGAGGGTTATAGTGTTAGGGTTAGGATTAGGGTGAGTGTTAGGGAGAGGGTTAGGGTTAGGGATAGGGTGAGGGTTAGGTTGAGGGTAAGAGTTCAGGTGAGGATTAGGGTGAGGGTGAGAGTTAGGGTTAGGGTTAGGGTGAGGGGTAGGGTGAGTTGTCGGATTAGTGTTAGGGTTAGGGTAAGATTTAGGCTGCGGGTTTTGCTTAGTGGTATGGTTAGGTTTAGGGTCAGGATTAGGTTGAGGGTGAGGGTTTTGGTTAGGGTAAGTGTAAGGATTAGGTTGAGGATTGGGGTTAGGTTGACGGTTATGGTGAGGGCTAGGGTGAGGGTGAGGGTTAGGGTTAGGGTTAGGGATAAGGTGATGATTAGGATTAGGTTTAGGTTTAGGGTTAGGGTAAGGGTTAAGGTGAGGTTTAGTGTTAGGGGAATGGAGAATGTTAGGTTTAGGGTTAGGGTGAGATGTAGGTTTAGTGTGAGGGGTAGGGTTAGGTTTAGGGTTAGAGTTAAGTTGAGGGTAAGTGTTCGGGTGAGGGTTAGGGTGATGGTGAGGGTTAGTTTGAGCATTAGGGTTAGGGTCAGGGTAGGTTTAGCTTTAGGTTTAGGGTGAGTATTAGGGTTAGTGTGAGGGCTAGGGTGAGGTTGAGGGTAAGGGTTAAGGTGAGGGTTAGGTTGAGGTTGAGGGTTACGGTAAGGGTGAGCTTTAGGGTCAGGGTTAGGGTTAGGATTAGGTTGAGTGATAGGCAGAGGGTTTGAGTTAATATTAGGATTAGGGTGAGGGTGAGGGTTAGGGTTAAGATTAGGGTGAGGTTAAGGGTTATTGTGAATATTAGGATTAGGTTGAGGGTTAGGGTGAGTGTGAGGGTTAGGGTTAGGCTGAAGGTGAAGATGAGGTTTAGGGTTAGGGTTTGGGTTAGGGTTACGATGAGGGTTAGGGTGAGGAGTACGGTTAGGGTTAGGGTGAGGGTGAGGGTTACGTTTAGCTTTAGGGTTAGGGTTAGGGATAGGCTGAGGGTGAGGTTGAGGGTTAGGGTTAGAGTTAGGATGAGGGTGAGGGTTAGGGTTAGGGTGAGGGTGAGGGTGAGTTTTAGGGTTAGGGTTTTTTTTTAGGCTGGGGGTGAGGGTGAGGGAGAGTGTTAGGGTTGGGGTTATGTTGAGGGTTAAGGTTAGGGTGATTGTTAGGGTGAGGGTGACTATAACGGTTAGGGTGATGATTAGGGTGAAGTGAGGGTTAGAGTTAGGGATATGGTTAGGGTGAGGGTTTGTGTTAGGGTGAGGGTTAGGTTGCATGTGAGGGTTAGGGTTAGGGTTAGGTTTAGGATGAGGGTTAGGGTTGGTGAGAGGGTTAGGGTGAGGGTGAGGGTTAGGGTTAAGATTAGGGTGAGGTTAAGGGTTATTGTGAATATTAGGATTAGGTTGAGGGTTAGGGTGAGTGTGAGGGTTAGGGTTAGGCTGAAGGTGAAGATGAGGTTTAGGGTTAGGGTTTGGATGAGGGTTAGGGTGAGGAGTACGGTTAGGGTTAGGGTGAGGGTGAGGGTTACGTTTAGCTTTAGGGTTAGGGTTAGGGATAGGCTGAGGGTGAGGTTGAGGGTTAGGGTTAGAGTTAGGATGAGGGTGAGGGTTAGGGTTAGGGTGAGGGTGAGGGTGAGTTTTAGGGTTAGGGTTTTTTTTTAGGCTGGGGGTGAGGGTGAGGGAGAGTGTTAGGGTTGGGGTTATGTTGAGGGTTAAGGTTAGGGTGATTGTTAGGGTGAGGGTGACTATAACGGTTAGGGTGATGATTAGGGTGAAGTGAGGGTTAGAGTTAGGGATATGGTTAGGGTGAGGGTTTGTGTTAGGGTGAGGGTTAGGTTGCATGTGAGGGTTAGGGTTAGGGTTAGGTTTAGGATGAGGGTTAGGGTTGGTGAGAGGGTTAGGGTGAGGGTGAGGGTTAGGGTTAGCATTAGGGTTAGGATGAGGGTGAGGGATAGGGTTAGTTTAGGCTGAGGGTGAGGGTGAGGGTGAGTGTGAAGGTTAGGGTTGGTGTTAGTTTTAGTGTTAGGGTTAGGGTGAGGGTTAGGGTGAGGGTTAGGTTGTGGGTAAGTGTTAGAGTGAGGGTTAGAATGACGGTGAGGGTTAGGGTTAGGGTGAGTGTAAGGGTTAGTGTGAGGGTTAGGGTGAGTTTGAGGGTTAGGTTTAGCATTAGGGTTAGGGTGAGGGTGAGGGTTACGGTTAGCATTAGGGTTAGGGTGAGCGATAGGGATAGGTTTAGGGTTAGTTTTAGGGTGAGGGTGAGGGTTAGGGTGAGGCTGAGTGTGAGGTTGAGGGTTAGGATTATGGTTAGGGTGAGGGTGAGGGTGTAGGTGAGGGTTAGGGTTAGGATTAATGTTATCGTTAGGGTTAAGCTGAGGGTGAGCTTGAGGGTGAGGGTGAGGGTTTGGTTTACGTTTAAGGTGATGGTTAGGGTTAGTGTGAGGGTTAGGGTGAGGGGGAGGGTTAATGTTATGGTTAGGGTGAGTGTTAGTGTGAGGGTTAGGGTTAGGGTTAGGATTATTGTTATGTTTAGGGTTAGGGTTAGGTTTAGGTTGTGGATAAGTGTTAGAGTGATGGTTAGGATGAGGGTTAGGGTTAGTTTGAGGGTTAGAGTTAGGGTTAGGGTTAGGGTGAGGGTTAGGGTTAGTGTGAGCGTTAGAGTTAGGGTTAGGGCTAGGATGAGGGTAAGGCTTAGGTTAGGTTTAGGGTGAAGGTGAGGGTTAGTGTGAGGGTTATTGTTTGGTTTATGGTAAGGATTATGGTGAGGTCTAATGTGAGGTTGAGGGTTAGGGTGAGGCTGAGGGTGAGGGTGAGCGTTTCGGTTAGGTAAGGGTTAAGATTAGGGTTAGGGTGAGGATTAGGGTGAGGGTCAGGGATAGGATGAAGTTTAGGGTTAGAGTGATGGTTAGGGTTAGTGTGAGGTTTAGGGTTAGGGTTAGGGTTAGGGTGAGGTTTAGGGTTCGGGTTTGCATTAGGGTTAGGGTGAGGGTTAGGGTGTTTTGAGGGTTAGGGGTAGGCTTAGGGTTAGTGTTAGGGTGAGGGTGAGGGTTAGAGTTAGGGTTAGGATGAGGGTTAGGATAAGGGGTAGGGTTAGGATTAGGGTGAATGTTAGGATTAGGGTGACGGTTAGTTAATGGTAAGGGTTAGGGTTAGGGTGACGTTAAGGATTAGGGTGAGGCTTAGGGTTAGTGTTAGGTTTAGGGTGATGGTGAGGGTTAAAGTTGAGGGTGAGGCTGAGGGTGAGTGTTAGGGTTAGGGTAATGATTAGTGTTAGGGTTAGTTTGAGGATTAGGGTGAGGTTTTGGGTTAGGGTGACTGTTAGGGTTAGGCTGAGTGTTAGGTTTAGGGTTAGGGTGAGGGTTAGGTTTAGAGTGATGTTTAGGGTGAGGGTTAGGGTGAGGTTGAAGGTTAGGGTGAACATGAGAGTTAGGGTTACGGTTTGGGTGAGGTTTAGGTTTAAGGTTAGTGTTAGGTGAGGGTTACAGGGAGGGATAGGGTTAGGTTTAGGGTGAGAGTTAGGATTACTGTGTGGGTTAGGGTTATGGTTAGGGTGAGGGTAAGGTTAGGGTTAGGTTTAGGGTGAGGTTGAGGATTAGGGTTAGGGTTATGGTGAGGGTTAGGGTTAGGTTTAGGGTTATGTTTAGGGTGAGGGTTTCAGTGAGGGTTAGGGTTAGGGCTAGGTTGAGGGTAAGGTTTAAAGTGAGGGTTAGAGTAAGGGTGATGGTTAGGGTTAGGTTTAGGGTGAGGGGTAGGGTGAGGGTTAGGGTTAGGGTGATTGAGAGGCTTAGGGTGCGGCTTTTGGTTAGTGTTAGGGTTAGTGTTAGGGTTAGGGTGAGGGTGATAGTTAGGGTTAGTGTTAGTGTTAGGGTGCGGTCTAGGGTGAGGGTGAGTGTTAGGGTTAGGGTTAGAGTTAGGGATAAGGAGAGGATTGGTGAGGGTAAAGGTTAGGGTGAGGGTTTGGGTGAGGGTGAATGTTAGGGTTAGCATTAGGGATAGGGGGAGGGTTAGAGTGTGGGTAAGGGTTTGGGTAAGTGTTTGGGTGAGGGTGAGGTTGAGGTTTAGGGTTAGGGTTTTTGTTAGGCTGAGGGTGAGGGTGAGGGTGAGTGTTAGGGTTGGGGTTAAGGTGAGGGTTACGGTTAGTGTGATTGTTAAGGTGAGGGTGAGTCTTACGGTTAGGGTGATGGTTAGGGTGAAGTGAGGTTTAGGGTTAGAGATAGGGTTAGGTGAGGGTTTGTGTTAGGGTGAGGGTTAGGTTGCATGTGAGTGTTAGGGTTAAGGTTAGGTTTAGGATGAGGATTAGGGTTGGTGAGGTGTTTTGGGTTACGGTGAGGGATAGGGTTAGCCTTAGGGTAAGGATGAGGTTGAGGGTTAGGGTTAGGTTAGGCTGAGGGTGAGGGTGAGGGTGAGGGTTAGGGTTGGTGTTAGTGTTAGAGTTAGGGTTAGGGTGAGTGATAGGGTGAGGGTTAGGTTGTGGGTAAGTGTTAGAGTGAGGGTTAGAATGAGGGTGAGGGTTAGGGTTAGGGTGAGGGTAAGGGTTAGTGTGAGGGTTAGGGTGAGGCTGAGGGTTAGGGTTAGCATTAGGGATAGGTTGAGCGATAGGAATAGGGTTATGGTTAGGGTTAGTGTAAGGGTGAGTTTTAGGGTGAGGCTGAGGTTGAGGTTGAGGGTTAGGATTAGGGTTAGGGTGAGGGTGAGGGTTTGGGTGAGGATAGGGTTAGGATTAGTGTTAGAGTTAGGGTTAGGCTGAGAGTGAGCTTGAGGTTTAGGGTGAGGGGTAGGGTTAGGGTTAGGATGAGGGTAAGGATTAGGGTGAGGTTTAGGGTGAGGGTGAGGGTTAGGGTTAGGATGAGGGTAACGGTTAGTGTGAGGGTTAGAGTTAGGGTTAGGTTTAGGGTGAGTGTAAGGCTTAGGGTTAGGTTTATGGTGAAGGTGATTGTTAGTGTGAGGGTTATTGTTAGGTTTAGGGTAAGGTTTATGGTGAAGTCTAATGTGAGGTTGAGGGATAGGGTGAGGGTGAGGGTGAGCGTTTCGGTTAGGTAAGGGTTAAGAGGGTTAGGGTGAAGATTAGGGTGAGGGTCAGGGATAGGATGAAGTTTATGGTTAGAGTGATGGATAGGGTTATGGTGAGGTTTAGGGTTTGGGTTTGCATTAGGGTTAGGGTGAGGGTTAGGGTGTTTTTGAGGGTTAGTGGTAGGGTTAGGGTTAGTGTTAGGGTGAGGGTTAGGGTTAGGGTTTTGGTTAGGATGAGGGTTAGGGTAAGGGGTAGGGTTAGGGTTAGGGTGAATGTTAGGATTTGGGTGAAGGTTAGCTTAAGGGTAAGGATAAGGGTTAGGGTGAGATTAAGGATTAGGGTGTGGGTGAGGGTTAGTGTTAGGTTTAGGGTGACGGTGAGGGTGAGGGTTAGGGCTAGGTTTAGGCTTAGTTTGAGGGTTAGGATGAGGGTTTTGTTTAGTGTTCGTGTTAGGGTTAGCATGAGGTTGAGGGTTAGTGTGAGTGTTAGGGTGAGGGTGAAGGTGAGGGTAAGTGTTAGGGTGAGGGTGATGGTGAGGGTTAAAGTTCGGGCTAGGGCTAGGGTGATGGTTAGGGTTAATGTTATGTTTAGGGTGAGGGCGAGGGTGGGGGTGAGTATTAGGGTGAAAATGAGGGGTAGGGTGATGGTTTTCGTTAGGTAAGGATTAGGGTTAGGGTTAGGGTGAGTATTAGGGTGAGGGTTAGGGTTAGGATGAATGTTAGGGTTAGGGTGAGCATTAGGGTTAGGATTAGAGATAGGGTGAGGCTTAGGGTGAGGGTGAGGGTTAGGGTGAGAGTGAGCGTGAGGGTTCGGGTAAGGTTCAGGATTCGAGTTTGGGCTAGTGTTAAGTTTAGGGTGAGGGTTAGGGTGACGGTGAGGGTTAGGATTAGGGTTAGGTTGAGGGTTAGGTTTAGGGTGAGGGTTAGGGTCAGGTGTAGGTTTAGGTTTAGGGAGAGGGTTAGGGTTAGTGTGAAGGTTAGGGTTAGTTTTAGGGTTAGGGTGAAGGTGAGTTTGAGGTTGAGGATTAGGGTGAGGGTGATGGTGATGGTGAGGGATAGGGTTAGGTTTCGGGTTAGGTTTAGGGTGAGGGTTAGGGTTAGGGTTAGGGTTAGGGTGAGGGTGAGGGTGAAGGTTAGGGTTAGGGTTAGGGTGAGGGTGAGGGTTAGGTTGTGGGGTAGGGTTAGGGAGAGCATAAGGTTTAGGGTTAGGGTGAGTGTTAGGGTTAGGTTAGGGTTAGGGTGAGGGTGAGGGTGAGGGTTAGGGTTAGGGTTAGGGTTAGGGTGAGTGTGATGCTGAGGATTAACGTTAGGGTTAGTGTGAGGTTAAGTGTTAGGGTGAGGATTAGGGTGAGGGTTAGGATTAGCATAAGGTTTAGAGTGAGGTTTAGGGTTGGGGTTAGGGTTACGGTAAGAGTTAGGGTTAGGGTAAGAGTTAGGTTTAGGCTTAGCGTTAGGGTTAGGGTTAGGGTTAGGCTTAGGGTTAGGGTTAGGGTAAGGGTTAGGTTTAAGGTTAGGTTAAGTTTAGGGTTAGCGTGAGGGTTAGGGTTTGGGTGATGTTTAGGGTGACGGTGAGGGTTAGGGTGAGGGTGAGGTTGAGTGGGAGGGTGACGGTGAGGGTTAGGGTTAGGGTTAGGTTTAGTGTGAGGATTAGGGTGAGGGTGAGTGTGAGGGTTAGGCGTAGGTTGAGGATTAGGGTTAGGGTTAGGTTTAAGGTGAAGTTTAGGGTGAGAGGTAGCGTTAGGGTTAGGATGAGAGTTAGGCTTATTGTGAGGGTTACGGTTAGGGTTTGGGTTAGTGTGAGGATAAGGTTTAGGGTGAGGATTAGGTTGAGACTGAGGGTTAGGGTTAGCTTTACGGTAGGGTGAAGATTAGGTTGGGGGTTAGGGTGAGGGTTGGTGTTCGGGTTAGGGTTGGGTGAGTGTTAGGGTGACCGTAAGGGTTAGGGTGAGGGCTAGGTTGAGGGTGAGGGATAGGGTTATTGTGAGGGTAAGGGTTAGGTTTAGGGTGAGAGTGAGGGTTAGGGTAAGGTTAAGGGTTAGGGTCAGGGTTAAGTTGAGGGTGAGGGTTAGGGTTAGCATTAGGGTTAGGGTTAGGGTTAGGTTGAGTGTTAGGGTTAGGGTTAGGGTTATGGTGCAGATTAGGGTGAGGCTGAGGGTGAGGGTGAGGGTGAGGGTTAAGGTTAGGGTTAGGTTTAGGGTGAGGGCAAGGGTGAGGGTGATGTTTTTGTTTAGGAAACGTTTAGGGTTAGGTTTAGTGTGAGGATTAGTGTGGGGTGAGGTTTAAGGTGAGGGTTAGGGTTAGGGAGAGGGTTAGGGTTAGGGTTAGGGTGAGGGTTAAGGTTAGGGTGATGTTTAGTGTGAGGGTGAATGTGAGAGTGAGGGTTTTGGTGAGGGTTTGGGTTAGGTTGAGGGTTAGGGTTAGGGTTACGTTTTGGGTTAGTGTGAGGGTAAGGGTTATATTGACAGTTAGCTTGAGGGTGAGTGTTAGGGTTAGGTTTAGGCTTAGGGTGCGGGTGAGGGTTAGGGTTAGGATGAGGTTTAAGGTGAGGGCTAGGGTGAAGTTTAGGGTTAGGGTTAGGGTTTGGGTTAGGGTGAGGAGAAGGGGTAGGGTGAGGATTAGGGAGAGGGTGAGGGATAGGATTATGGTGAGGGTAAGTGTTTGGCTGAGTCTTAGGTTGAGAAGGATCATTTGTCTTAGCACAGGGTTGGGTTGAGGGTGAGGGTCAGGGTTAGGCTGATGGGTAGTTTTAGGGTTAGGGTTAGGGTTAGGGTGAGGTTAAGGGTTAGGGTGTGAGTGAGCTTGAGGGTTAGGGTTAGGGTGAGGCTTAAGGTTAGGGTTAGGGATAGGGATAGGGTGAGGTTTGGATGAGTGCTTGGGTGAGTGTGAGGGTTAGGTTTAGGGTTAGGGATAGGGTGAGGATTAGGTTTAGGGTTAGGGTTAGGGTTTGGGGTAGGGTTATGGTGAGGGTTAGGGTGAGTGTGAGGGTTAGGGATAGGTTTAGGGATAGGGTGAGGATTAGGGTTAGGGTTCTGGTTAGGGTGAGGTTTAGGCTGATGGGTAGGGTTATAGTTAGGGTGAGGGTTTGGTTTAGTGGAAGTGTTAGGGTAAGGTTTAGGGTGAGGTTTCGGGTGAGGGCTCGGGTTAAGGTGTGGGTGAGGGTTAGGGTTAGTGTGAGGACTAGGTTTAGGGTTAGGGGTACTGTTACGGTTAGGGTTAGGGTGAGGGTAAGGTAAGATTTAGGGTGATTGTGAGGGTAAGGGTTAGGGTTAGTGTTAAGGTTAGAGGTGTGGTTTCAGGTTAGTGTGAGGTTTAGGGTTAGGGTTAGGGTTAGGTGAATGTGAGGGTAAGGGTTAGTGTGAGGGTTAGGGTGAGGGTGAGGGTTATGATTAGAGTTAGGGTTAGGATTAGGGTTAGGGTGATGTTGAGGTTTAGTGTTAGGGTGAGGGTTAGGCTTATTGTTAGGGTTAGGATTCGGTTGAGGGTGAGGGTGAGGGTGAGGGTTAGGTTTAGGCTTAGGCTGAAGGTGAGGGTGAGGGTGAGGTTGATGATTAGTGTTAGGGTTAGGGTGAGTGTGACGTCTAGGGTGAGGGTGAGGGCTAGGGTGAGGGTGAGGTTGAGGGTTTCGTTTACTTCAGGGTTAGGGTTAAGCTGAGGTTAGGGTTAGAGTGATGGTTAGGGTTAGGGTGTGGGTGTGGGTTAAGGTTAGGGTGATGTTTAGGGTGAGGTTAAGGGTGAGAGTGAGGGTGAGGTTTAGGGTTAGTGTTAGGATTAGGGTTAATGTGAGGGTGAGGTTTACGGTTAGAGTTAGGGTTGTGGGGAGGGTTAAATTGAGGGTCAAGTTTAGGGTTAGTGTTAGGGTTAGGGTTAGCATGAGGGTTAGGTTGAGGCTTAGGTTTAGGGTTAGGGTTAGGATGAGCGTTAGGCTGAGGGTTAGGGTTAGGGTTAGTGTGTGGGTTAGGGTTATAGTTAGGTTATAGTTAGTGTTAGGGTTCGGTTAGTGTGAAGGTTAGTTTTAGGTTTAGGGTTAGGATGAGGTTTAGGGTGAGGGTTAGGGTTAGGGTTCGTGTGAGGGTTAGGTTTAGGGTTAGGGTTAGGGTGTGGACTATGGTGAGGGTGAGGGTTAGGGTGAGGGTTAGGGTTATGGTTAGGGTTAGGGTCAGGGGTAGGTTGAGGGTTAGGATTAGGGTAAGGAGTAGGGTTATGCTGAGGGTGAGGGTAAGGTTGTGGGTGAGTGTTAGTGTTATAGTGAGAATTAGAGTGAGGGTGAGGGGGAGGGGGAGAGTTTGGTTTAGGGTTCGAGTTAGTATGAGGGTGAGGGTTAGGTTTAGGCTGAGGGTGAGGGTGAGGTTGAGGTTGAAGTTTAGGGTTAGGGTGAGGGTTAGGTTTAGGGATACGTTTAGGGTGAGAGTTAGCATTAGGCTTAGGGTTAGGTTTAAGTGTAATGTCAGGGTTAGTGTGAGGGTTGGGTTTAGGGTTAGGGTTAGGGTGTGGGCTAGGGTTTAGGGTGAGGGTTTAGTTTAGGTAAGGGTTAAGGTAAGGTTAGGATGAGGATTAGAGTGAGGTTGAGATTTAAGGTGAGGTTTAGAGTTAGGGTGAGTGTTAGGGTTACTGCGAGGTTTAGGGTTATGCTTAGGGTGAGGGTAAGTGTTAGGCTGAGGGTTATGGTGAGGGTGAGGGTTAGGATTAGAGTCAGGGTTAGGGTTAGGGTGAGGGTTAGTGTTAGGGTGAGGGTTAGTTTTAGGGTGAAGGTTAGGTTTGGGGTGAGGGTTAGGTTTAGGTTTAGGGATGGGGTGAGGGTGAGGGTGAGGGTTAGGGATATGGTTAGGTTTAGGGTTAGTTTTAGGCTGAGGTTGAGAGTGAGGGTGAGGGTGAGTTTGAGGGTTAGAGTTAGGGTTAGGGTGAGGGTGAGGGCTAGGGTGAGAGTGAGGGTTAGTCTGAGGGTGAGGGTGAGGGTTTCGTTTATGTCAGGGTTAGGGTTAAGTTGAGGTTAGGGTTAGGGTAAGGGTTATGTTTAGGGTTAGGCTGAGGTTTATGGTTTGGGTGATGTTTAGGGTGAGGGTGAAGGTTAGGGTGAGGGTGAAGTTTAGGGTGAGGGTGAGAGTTAGGGTTAGGGTGAGGGTGAGGGTTAGTATTGGGAATAAGGTTAGGGTTAGGGTTAGGCTGAAGGTGAGGGTGAGGCTGAAGTTTAGGGTTAGGGTTAGTGTTAGGGTTATGTTAGGGTGAAGGTTATTGTTACTCTGAGGGTTATGATTATGGTTAGGGTTAGGGTGAGGGTGAGGGTAAGGGTTAGAGTGAGGTTTCGGGTGAGGGTGAGGGTTAGGATTAGGGTGAGTGGTAGGGTGAGGGTGAGGGTTAGTGTGAGTTGAAGGTTGAGGGTTTCTTTTAGCCAAGGGTTAGGGTTATGGTGAGGATTCGGGTGAGGTTGAGGATTAGGTTTTGGGTTCAGGTTACGGTGTGGGTTAGGGCTAGGGTTAGGGTGATGGTTAGGGTTTGGGTGATGTTTAGTGTGAGGGTTAGGGTTAAGGTGAGGGTGAGGGTTAGGGTGTGGTTGAGGATTAGGGTTAGTTTGAGTGTTAGTGTTAGGTTTAGGATTAGTGTGAGGGTGAAGGTTAGGGGTAGTGTTAGGGTTAGATTGAGGGTTTAGATTAGGGTTAGGTTTAGAGTGAGGGTTCGCGGGAAGGGTAGGGTTAGGGTTAGGGTGCGGGTTAGGGTGAGGGTGAGGGTTAGGGTGAGGGGGTGGGTGAGGGTTAGGGTTAGGTGTAGGGTTAGTGTGAGTTTAAGGGTGAGGCTTAGGTTTAGGAATAGTCTTAGGGTTAGGGTTAGGGTGAGTGTTAGTGTGTGGGTGAGGGTTCCGGTGAGGGTCAGGTTTAGGGTGTGGGTGAGGGTCAGGTTTAGGTTGAGGATTAGTGTTAGAGTTAGGTTTATGGTGAGGGTAAGTTTTAGGGTGAGGTTTAGTGTGAGGGTTAGGGTTAGTGTTAATGCTAGGGTGACGGTTAGGGTTAGGTTTAGGGTTAGATTTAGGGTGAGGGTGAGGGTTAGGGTTAGTATTAGAGTTAGTTAACATGAGCGTGAGGGTTAGGATTAGGGTTACTTTTATGGGTAGGGTTACAGTTAGGGTGAGGGTTAGGTTTAGGGTTAGGGTTAGGATGAGTGTTAGGCTGAGGGTTAGGGTTAGGATCAGGGTAAAGGTTAGGTTGAGGGTTATTGTAAGGGTAAGGTAAAGGTAAAGGGCGAGGGTGAGGGTTAGGGTTAGGGTGAGGGTTAGGGTTAAAGTAAGGGTTAAGGTGAGGGTTATGGTTATGGTTAGGGTTAGGGTGAGTGTCAGGGTGAGGGTTAGGTTTAGGTTGAGTGTTAGGTTTAGGGTGAGGGTTTAGGGTTAGGATGAGCACTAGGGTGATGGTGAGGGTTAGGGTCAGGGTGAGGGTTAGGGTGAGGGTGAGGGTTAGGTTGAGAGTTAGGGTTAGGGTGAGTGTTAGGGTTAGGGTTAGGGTTAGGGTGAGACGTGAGGTGTCGGGATACGGTTATTGTGAGTGTTAGGGTTAGTGTGAAGGTTAGGGTTAGGGTTAGTGTGAGGATAATGTTTAGGGTGAGGGTTAGTTTGAGGGTGAGGGTTAGGGTGAGCGTTATGGTTAGGTTCAATGTGAGGGTTAGGGATAAGGTGATGTTTAGGGTGAGGTTGAGGGTTAGTGTGAGGGTGAGGGTGAGGTTGAGGGTTAGGGTTAGGGTGAGGGTGAGGGTGAGGTTAGTTTAGAGTTTAGTTAGAGTTAGGGTGAGGCTGAGGGTGAGGGGGAAAGTGAGGATGAGGGTTAGGGTTAGGGCTAGGGTGAGGGTTAGTTTGATAGTGAGGGTTATTGTGATGGTGAGGGTCAGCGTGAGGGTGAGGGTTAGAATGAGGGTGAGGGTGAGGTTGAGGGTTAGGGTTAGGATTAGGGTTAGGGTGAGTTTAAGGTTCAGGTTTAGGGTTAGAGTTATTGTTAGGGTTACTGTTAGGGTTAGGATGTGGGTGAGGGTTATTTTAGGGTTAGGGTTAGGTTTAGGGTAAGGGTGGGGTTGAGGGTTAGGATTAGGATTAGGGTTATGGTTAGGGTAAGGCTGATGGGGAAGGGGAGGTGGAGGGTGAGGGTTACGGTTAAGTTTAGGGTTAGGGTGAGGGCTTGGGTGAGGGTGAGCGTTAGGCTGAGGTTGAGGGTGATGGTTTCGGTTAGGTAAAGTTTAGGGTTAGGGTGAGCATTAGGGTGAGGGTGAGGATTAAGCTGAGGTTAGGTTCATGATGAAGGTTATTGTTAGGGTGGGGGTGAGGGTTAATTTTTGGGTAAGGGTTAGGGTTAGGGTGATGTTTAGGGTGTGGGTTAGGTTTAGGGTGAGGGTGAGGGTTAGGATTAGGAATAGGATGAGGCTTAGGGTTAAGCTGAGGGTGAGCAACAGGGTGAGGGTGAAGGTTTGTGTCAGGTTTAGGGTTAGGGTTAGAGTGAGGGTTACAGTTAGTGTGAGGTTTATTGTTAGGGTTAGGGTGAAGGTAAGTTTTATGGTTAGGGTAAGGGTTAGGTTGAGGGTTAGGGTGAGTGTGAGGGTTTGTAATAGGTTTGTGTTAGGGTTAGGGTGAGGGTTAAGTTTTGGGTGATGATTAGAATGAGGGTGAGAGTTATGGTGAGGATTAGGGTTAGGGTGAGGGTTAGTGTTAGGGGTAGGGTTAGGGATAGGTTGAGGGTTAGGGTTAGCGTTAGGGTTAGGGTGAGGGGTAGGGAGAGGGGAAGGGTTAGGTTTAGGATGAAGTTTAGGGTGAGTGTGAAGGTTAGGTTGAGAGTGAGGGTAGGGTTAGGGTTAGGGTTTGGGTTACAGTTAGCGTGAGTTTGAGGGTGAGGGTTAGGTTTAGGATTAGGGTGAGGGTTAAGGTTAAGTTGAGGGTTAGGGATAGTGTTAGGGTTAGGGTAAGGGTTAGAGTGAGTGTTAGGGTTAGGTTTAGGGTTAGAGTTAGGGTGAGTGTGAGCGGAAGGATTAGGTTAGGATTAGGGTTAGTCTGAGGGTGATGGGGAGGGTGAGGGTGAGGGTTAGGTTTAGGGTGAGGTTTAGGTTAGTGTTAGGGTTAGGGTTAGGGTGAGGGTTAAGATTAGGGTGAGGGTTAGGATGAGGGTTAGGCTGAGGGTTAGGGTTAGGGTTATGGTGAGGTTTAGGGCTAGGTTTAGGGTTAGAATAAGTGTTAGGCTGAGGGTTAGGGTTAGGGTTAGTGTGAGGGTTAGGTTTAGGTTTAGGGTGAGGGTAAAGTTTAGGGTGACGTTTAGGGTGAGTGTGAGGGTTAGGGTTAGGGTGACGGTTAGTTTGAAGTTTAGGTTTAGGGTTCGGCTTAGGGTGAAGGTTAGGGTGTGGGTAAGTGTTAGGGTGAGGATTAGGTTTAGGGTTAGGTTTAGGGTGAGTGTTAGGCCGAAGGGTAGCCTTAGGGTTAGGGTGAGGGTAAGGTTTAGTGTGAGGGTTAGAGTTAGGGTTAGAGTGACGGTAACAGTTAGGGTGAGGTTTAGGGTGAGTGTGAGGATTAGGATTAGCATTAGGTTTAGCCTTAGGTTGAGGATGAGTATTAGGGTTAGGTTTAGGGTTAGGGTGAAGGTGAGGGTGAAGGTTAGTATTAGGGTGAGGTTTAGGGTTAGGGTTAGGGTGAGGGTGAGGTTTAGGTTGAGGGTAAGTGTTACGGTGAGGGTTAGGTTGAGGCTGAGGTTTAGGGTTAGCATTAGGGTGAGGGTGAGGGTGAGGGTTAGGGTGAAGTTTTGGTTTAAGGTTAAGGATAGGGTGAGGATTAGGATTAGGGTTAGGTTGAGGTTGAGGGTTAGGGTGAGGGGTAACATTAGAATTTGGGTGAGGGTTAGGTTTAGTGTGAGGGTTAGGGTTAGGGTTAGGGTGACAGTAAGGGTTAGGGTGATGGTTAGGGTGAGGGCGCGGTAGGGTGAGGGTTAGGGTTATGGTTAGGATTAGAGTTAGGGTGAGGGTAAGGCTTAGGGTGAGGGTTAGGGTGAGGTTGAAGGTGAGGGTTAGGGTAAGGGTGAGGGTGAGGGTAAGTGTTATTGTGAGGACTAGGGTTAGGGTTAGGGTTAGGGTGAGTGTTAGGGTTATGGTGAGGGTGAGGGTTAGGGTTAGGTTCAGTATTAGGGTTAGGGTTAATGTGAGGGTTAGTGATAGGGTTATGGTTATTGTGATGGTTAGAGTTAGGGTTAAGGTAAGGGTTAGTCTGAGAGGTAGGGTTAGGGTTAGGGTGAGGGTTAGGCTTAGTGTGAGGATTATGGTTAAGGTGAGCGTTAGGGTTAGGCTCAGGGTTAGGGTGAGGGTGATTGTGAGGGGAAGGGCTAGGATGAGGTTTTGGGTAAGGGTGAGGGTGAGGTTTTCGGTTAGGTAAGGTTTAGGGTTAGGTTTAGGGTGAGGATTATGGTGAGTTTGTGGGTTAGGGTTAGGGTGAGGGTGAGGGTGAGGGTTAGTGTTAGGATGAGGGTTAGGGTTAGGGTTAGGGTGAGGGTGAGGGTGAGGGTTAGGCATAGGGTTAATGTGAGGGTTAGGGTTACGGTGAGGGTTATGGTTAGGGTGAGGGTTAGGATTAGGTTTATGGTGAGGATTAGGTTTAGGGTGATGTTTAGTGTGAGGGTAAGGGTTAGGGTGAGGGTGAGTATTTGGGTGAGAGTTAGGGTTAGGGTTAGCATTAGGGATAGGGTTAGGGTGAGGGTAAGGTTTAGTGTGAGAATTAGGGTGAGGGTGAGAGTGAGGGTGAGGGTGAGGTTTAGGGTTAGCGAGAGGGTTAGGCTTAGTTTTAGGTTTAGGGTAGTGTGAGGGTTCAGGTTAGGGTGAGGGTTAGGGTTAGGTTTAGGGTTAGTATAAAGGATAGGGTGATGGTTAGGGTTACGGTTAGTGTGATTGTTAGGTTTATGGTTAGCATTTGGGTTAGGTTGAGGGTAAATGTTAGGGTGAGGTTTAGGGTGAGGCTGAGGATTAGGGTTAGGGTGAGGGTTAAGTTCAGGGTTAGGATTAGGGTTACGGTTAGTGTAAGGCTGAGGGGGAAGGGGAGGTTGAGGGTGAAAGTTAGAGTTAAAGTTAGGGATAGGGTGAGGATTTGGGTTACAGTTAGATTTAGGTTTAGGGTTAGGCTGAAGGGTAGGGTTAGGGTTAGGGTTGAGTGTTAGGTTTAGTGTGAGGTTTAGGGTTAGGGTTAGGGTGAGGGTAAGGGTTAGGGTGAGGGTGAGGTTTAGGGTTAGCATTACGTATAAGGTTAGGGATAGGATGAGGTTTAGGGTTATGGAGAGGGTGAGGGCGAGGTTTAGGGTTAGGATGAGGGTTAGGGTTAGTGTGAGGGTGAGGGTTAGGTTTAGGGTGAGGGTTAGGTTTAGGGTAAGGGTTAGGCTCAGGGTGAGGTTGAGGGTGAGGGCGAGGGTTAGGATTAATGTGAGGGTTAGGGTTAGAGTTAAGGTTAGGGTGAGGGTTAGGGTTAGGTTTAGGTTTAGGATGAGGGTTTGGCTGAGGGTGAGGGTTAGGGTTCGTGTGAGGGTAAGTTTAGGGTGAGGGTGAGGGTTAGGGTGAGGGTGTAGGTGAGTGTTAGTGTTAGGGTGAGGGTTAGGGTGAAGGTTAGTGTTAAGGTTAGGGTGAGGGTTAGGGTGAGGGGAAGTGTTAGGGTGAGGGTTAGTGTGTGGGTGAGGGATAGGTTAAGGTGAGTGTAAGGGTTAGGGCGAGGTTTAGTGTGAGGTTGAGGATTAATGTTAGCATTTGGGTTACGGTGAGGGAGAGGTTTAGTGTGAGTGTTAGTGTTAGGTTGAAGGTTAGGGTAAGGGTTAGAGTGACGGTTAGGGTTAGAGTTAGGGTTTCGTTTAGGCTTAGGCTTAGGGTTAGGCTTATGGTGAGGGTGGGGATGAGGATAAGGTTTAGAATGATGGATAGGGTTATGGTTACATTGAGTGTTAAGATGAGGGATTGTGTTAGGATTAGGGTTAAGGTGACTGCTAAGTTGAGGGTGAGGTTTAGGGTTAGGGTTAGGTTTAGGATTAGGGTTGGGCTGAGGCTGAGGCTGAGGGTGAGGGTTAGGTTTAGAGTGATGGTTAGGGTTAACTTTAGGGTGAGGACTAGGATCAAGGTTAGGGTTAGGGTGAGGGTTTGGGTGAGTGTTAGGATTAGGGTTAGGGTGAGTGTTAGGGTTAGGGTTAGGGTGAGGGTGAGGGTTAGATTGAGGGTTAGGGTTATGTTGAGTGTTATATTTAGGGTAAGGGTTAAGTTTAGGTTTAGGGTTATTGTTAGCGTTAGGGTTAGGGTTACGGTTAAGGTGAGGGTGAGGGTGAGGGTTATGGTGAGGGTTAGGGTGAAGTTTAGGTTTAGGGTTAGGGTTAGAGTTAGGGTTAGGGTGAGGGTGAGGTTTAGGCTTAGAGTTAGGGTTAGTGTTAGGGTTACGGTTACGGTGAGGGTTAGGGTGAGGGTTAGAGTTCAGGTTTGGCTTAGGCTTAGGCCGAGCATGAGGGTGAGGGTTAGGGTTAGGTTTAGGGTGAGGGTTAGGATGAGGTTTAGGGTTAGGTTTAGGGTTAGTGTTAGGGTTAGGTTTAGGTTTAGGGTTAAGTTTAGGAATAGGGTTAGGGATAGGTTGAGGGTTAGGGTTAGGGTTTGGGTTAGGGTGAGGGTGAGGTTGAGGATTATGGTTAGGGTCAGTGTTAGGGTTAGGGTTAGATTTAGGGTTAGGGTTAGGGTTAGGGTTACAGTGAGGGTTAGGGTTAGGTTTAGGGTTATTTTTAGTGTTATGGTTAGGGTTAAGTTTGGGGTGAGGGTGAGGCTCAGGTTGAGGGTTATGGTTAGTGTTAGTGTTAGGGTTAGGGTTAGGTTTAGCATTATTGTTGGGTTAGGATTAGAGTTACGGTCAGGGTGAGAGTGAGGGTGAGGTTTAGGGTTAGTGTGAGGTTTAGCGTGATGTTTAGGGTTAGGGTTAAGGTTAGGGTGCTGGTGAGGTTTAGGTTTAGAGTTAGGGATGGGGGAGGGTTAGGGAAAGAGTTAGGGTTAGGTTTAGTGTTAGCACTAGGGCGAGGGTGAGGGTTAGGTTGAGGTTTAGGAATAGGGTTAAGGTTAGGATTAGGGTTAGTGTGATAGTGAGGGTGAGGGTTAGTGTTAGGGTTAGGGTTGGGTTTAGGGTTAGGCTTAGTGTTAGTTGGAGGGTGAGGGTGAGAGTTAGGGTTAGGGTTAGGGGTAGGGTTAGGGTGAGTGTTAGGGTTCAGGTTACGGTGAAGGTGTGGGTTAGTTTTGAGCTGAGGGTTAGGGTGAGGACTAAAGTGAGGGTGAGGGTTAGGGTTAGGGTGAGGGTTAGGTTGGGGTTTAGATTTAGGTTCAGAGTTACGGTTAGGATTAGTGTTAGGGTGAGGGCTAGGGTGAGTGTGAGGTTTTGGGTTAGGTTTAGGTTTAGGCTTTGGGTTAGCCTGAGGCTGAAGTTCAGGGTGAGAGTTAGGGTTAGGGTGATGGTTAGGGTTACGGTTAGGGTGAGGGTTAGGATGAGGGTTGGGTTTAAGCTGAGAGTTAGGATGAGGGTGACAGTAATAGTAAAGATGAGGGTTAGGGTGAGGGTGAGGGTTATTGTAAGCGTGAGGGTTCGGGTTAGGGTTAGGGTGAGGGTGAGGGTTAGATTGAGGATTAGTGTTAGCATTAGTGTGAGATTTAGGGTGAGGATGAGTGTTAGGTTTAGGTGGGGCTAGGGTGAAGTTGAGGGTTAGGGTTAGGATTAGGGTGAGGTTTAGGTTTAGGGTGATGGTTAGCATTAGTGTGAGCGCTAGTGTTAGGGTTAGTGTTAGTGTTAGGGTGAGGGTAAGTGTTAGGGTAAGGTTTAGGTTTAGGGTGAGGTTTAGGATTAGGGTTAGTGTTAGGGTGAGGGTGAGTGTGAGGTTTAGGGTTAGAGTTAGGGTTAGGGTGTGGTTTCGGGTTAGGGTTAGGGTTAGGTTTATTGTTAGCATTAGGGTTAGGCTGAGGTTTAGTGTAGGGGTGAGGGTTAGTGTTAGGTTTAGGATTAGTGTTAGGGTTAAGGTGAGGGTGAGTATGATGGTTACATTAGGGTTAGGGTTAGGATTAGAGTTAGCGTGAGGGTGAGTGTGAGGGTTACGGTTAGGGTGAGTGTTGGGGTTAGGGTTAGAGTGAGGGTTAAGGTGAGGGTTAGGCTTAGGCTTAGGGTTTGGGTATGGGCTAGGGTGAGGGTGAGGGTGAGGTTTAGGGTTAGGGTGAGGGGTAGGATGAGGATTAGGGTTAGTGTTAGTGTTAGGGTTGGGGTTAGGGTAAGGCTTAATATTAGGTGGAGGGTGAGGCTGAGTGTGAGGGTTAGGGTTAGGGTGAGAGTGAGGTTTAGGGTTAGATTTAGCATTAGGGTGAGGGTTAGTCTGAGGGTTAGGGTTAGGGTTAGTGTTATGGTTAGGGTTAAGGTGAGGGTGAGTGTGAGTTTCAGGGTTAATCTTAGGCTTAGGCTTAGGCTTAGGCTGAGTGTAAGGGTGAGGGTGGGGGTTAGGGTTAGGGTTTTAGGGTTAGGGTGAGTGTTAGGATAAAGTTTAGGTTTAGCATTAGGGTGAGGGTGAGGGTTAGAGTTAGGGTGAGGGTTAGGGTTAGCGTTAGCGTGAGGTTTATGGTTAGGGTTAAGGTTACAGTGAGGGTGAGGGTTAGGGTGAGGTTGAGGGTTAGGATTAGGGTTAGGGTGAGGGTTTGGTTAGTGTTAGAGTTACAGTGAGGGTCAGGGTTTGGGTTAGGGTTAGGGTTAGTGTTACAGTTAAGGTTAGGGTTAGAGTAACAGTGAGGGTAACGGTGAGGGTGAGGTTTAGGATCAGGGTTAGGGTGAGGTTTAGGATTAGGGTTATGGTTAGGGTGAGGGTGAGGTTTAGGGTTAGAGTTAGGGTTAGGGGGAGGGTTTGGCGGATGGTTAGGGTTAGGGTTAGAGTTAGAATTAGGGTGAGGTTTAGGTTGAGGTTTAATATCAGGGTTAGGGTTAGGTTTAGGATTAGGTTTGCATTGAGGGTGAGTGTGAGGGTTAGGGTTAGGGTTTGGCTTAGGCTTAGGGTTAGGCTTAGGGTATGGGTGGGGATGAGGATTAGGTTTAGAATGATGGTTAGGTTTAGGTTTAGGTTGAGGGCTAGGTTGAGGGTGAGGGTTAGGGTTAGGGTGAGGTTTAGGGTTAGGGTTATGGTTAGGGTTAGTGTGAGGGTGGGTGTTAGGGTGAGGGTTAGGTTTAGGGTGAAGGTTATGGTTAGGATGAGGGTTTTTGTTAGGGTTAGGGTTAGGGTTAGGGTTATGGTGAGGGTGAGGGTGAAGGTTAGGTTTAGGCTTTGGTTCAGGTTTCTGGTTAAGGTTAGAGTTAGGGTTAGGGTGACTGTGAGGTTTAGGTTTAGAATTACTGTTAGTGTTAGTATTAGGGTAATGGTGAGGATTAGGGTTAGGTTTAGGCTTATGCTTATGCTTAGGCTTAGGCTGAACATGAGGGTGATTGCTAGGGTTAGGGTTAGGGTGGGGTTTAGGTTTAGGGTTAGGGTGAGTGTGAGGGTCAGGTTGAGGGTTAGATATAGGGTTAGAAGGAGGGTTAGGGTGAAGGTTAGTTTTGGGGTTACAGTTAGTGTTAGGGTGAGAGTAAGTGTTAGGGTGAGGGTTTGGTTTTGGGTGAGGGTTATGGTTAGTGTGAGGGTTAGGAAAAGGGTTAGGGTTATTGTTAGGGTTAGGTTTAGAATTACGGTTAGGGTGAGGGTGAGGGTAAGGATGCGGTTTAGGATTAGGGTTAGGGTGAGGGTGAGATTTAGGTTAGAGTAGGGTTAGGATGAGGGTTAGTTTGAGGGTTAGGGTTAGTGATAGCGTTAGGGTTAGGGTGAGAGTTAGGGGGAGGGTTAGGGTTAGGGTTAGCATTAGGATTAGGGTTAGGGTGAGGGTGAGTGTGTGTATTAGGGTTAGGTTTAGGGTTCGGTTTAGGGTTAGGCTGAGGGTGAGGTTGAAGGTGAGGGTTAGGGTTAGTGTTAGTGTTAGGTTTAGGGTTAGTGTGAGGGTTAGGTTTAGGGTTAGGATTAGGCTTAGGGTAAGGCTGAGGGTGAGAGTGAGGATGAGGGTTAGGGTTAGTGTGAGGGTTAGTGTTAGGGTTAGGGTGAAGTTTAGTGTTAGGGTTAGGGTTAGAGTTAGGGTTAGGGTGAGGGTGATGTTTATGGGTAGAGTTAGGTTTAGGGTGAGGGTTAGGGGTAGGGTGAGGCTTAGATTGAGGATTAGTGTTAGGATTAGGGTGAGGTTTAGGGTGAGGATGAGGGTTAGGGTTTAAGGTGAGGGCTTGGGTGAGGGTGAGGGTTAGTGTTAGGGTTAGGGTGAGTTTTAGGGTTAGGGTGATGGTTAGGGTTAGTTTGAGAGTTAGTGTGAGGGTTAGGATTAGTGTTAGGGTGAGGGTTATGGTTAGGGTGAGGGTTACTGTTAGGGTGAGGGTTACTGTTAGGGTTAGGGGTACTGTTAGGGGTAGGGTTAGGGTTATGGTTCAGGTTAGGTTGAGGGTGAGGGTTAGGATGAGGTTTAGGTTTAAGGTTAGAGTTAGGGTTAGCGTGAGAGTGAGGTTTAGGGTTAGAGTTCGGGTTATTGGTAGCTTTAGGGTTCTGGTGAGGTTTAGGTTTAGGGTTAGGCTTAGGCCGAGCATGAGGGTGAGTGTTAGGGTTAGGGTTTGGATGAGAGTTAAGATGAGCTTTAGGTTTAGGATTAGGGTTAGGGTGAGGGCTAGGTTGAGGGTTACAGTGAGGGTTAGGTTTAGGGATAAGGTTAGGTTTAGGATTAGGGTTAGGGTAGAGTTTCTTTGAAGGTTAGGATTAGGGTTAGCGTTAGGCTTAGGGTTAGGGTAAGGGTTCGGATTAGGGTTTGCATTAGGGTGAGGGTGAAGCTGAGGATTAGGGTTAGGTTTAGGGTCAGGGTTAGGTTTAGTGTTAAGGTTAGGTATAGGGTTAGGGTTAGGGTTAGGGTTATGGTGAGGGTTAGGGTTAGGGTTAGGCTTAGGGTTAGGCTGAGGATGAGGCTGAGGGTGAGGTTTATGGTTACCCTTAGGTTTACTGTTACGGTTAGGGTTAGTGTTACTGTTAGGGTTAGTGTTATTGTTAGGATTAGGGTTAGAGTTACGTTGAGGTGGAGGGTGAGGGTGAGGGTTAGTGTTAGAGTGAGTTTTAGGGTGAGGTTTAGGGTTAGGGTGAGGGTGAGGTTTAGGGTTAGAGTTAGTGTTAGGGGAAGAATTAGGGTTAGGGTGAGGGTTAAGATTAGGCTTAGGGTTAGGCTGAGGGTGAGGTTGGGGGTGAGGATTAGGGTTAGGGTGATAGTTAGGGTTAGGGTTAATGCTATTGTTATGGTTAGGGTTAGAGTTACAGTGAGCAAGAGGGTGCGGGTGAGGGTTAGGGTTAGGGTTAGGGTGGGGTTTAGGGTCAGGTTTAGAGTGAGGGTGAGGGTGAGGTTTACGGTTAGATATAGTGTTAGGGGGAGGGGGAGGGGGAGCTTTAGGGATAGGGTTAGTGTTAGGTTTAGGGTGAGGGTGAGGGTTACGTTCTAGTTTAGGGTTAGGGTTAGGGTTAGAGTTAGTGTGAGGGTTAGTTTTAGGGTTAGGGTTAGTGTTAGTGTGAATGTAAGTGTTAGGGTGAGGGTTTGGGTTAGGGTGATGGTTATGGTTAGGGTGAGGGTTAGGATTAGGGTTAGGGTTATTGTTAGGGTTAGGTTTAGGGTTTGGGTTAGGGTTAGAGTTAGGTTTAGGGTGAGGGTGAAGTTTAGGGTTACAGTTAGCGTTAAGGTGAGGGTCAGGGTTAGGGTTAGTGTTAGGGTTAAGGTTAGTATTAGGGTGAGAGTTAGGGGGAGGGTTAGGGTAAGGGTTAGGTTTAGGGTTATGATTATGGTAAGGGTGAAGGTGAGTGCGAAGTTTAGGGTTAGCTTTAGGGATAGGGTTATTGTTAGTGTTAGGGTTAGAGTGAAGTTGAGGGTAAGGGTGAGGGTGAGGATTAGGTTTAGGGTTAGGGTGAGGGTTAGGGTTAGGGTTAGGGTGAGGGTTAGAATGAGGATTAGGGTTAGGATTCGGGTTAGGGTGAAGGCTAGGGTGAGTGTGAGGTTTAGGGTTAGGATGAGGTTGAGTGTTTGGATTAGGGTTAGGTTTAGGGTTAGGGCTAGGATTAGTGTTTTTGTTAGGGTTAGGGTTAGAGTTACTGTGAGGGTGAAGGTGAGGGTGAGGGTGAGGGTTAGGGTTAGCTTTAGGGTGAGGTTTGGGGCTAGGGTTAGGATTAGTGTAATAGTGAGGGTGAGGTTTAGGATTAGATTTAGGGTTGGGGGAGGGTTAGGTCGAGGGTTAGGGTTATGGATAGTGTTAGAGTTAAGGTTAGGGTGAGGTTTAGGTTGAGGTTTAGGGTTAGAGTTATGGTTATGGTTAGGATTAGGGTTAGGGTGAGGGTGAGTTTGAGGTTTAGGGTTAGGGTAATTCTTAGGCTTAGGGTTAGGCTGAGGGTGATTGTGGGGGTGAGGATTAGAGTTATGGTTAGGGTTAGGCTTAGGGTTAGGGTTATTGTTAGTGTTATGGTTAGGCTTAAGTTTGTGGTGAAGGTGAGGCTGAGGGTCAGGGTGAGGGTTAGGGTTAGGGTTAGTGTTAGTGTTATTGTTAGGGTTAGGGCTAGAGTTAGGTTGAGGTTGTGGGTGAGGGTGAAGGTTAGGGATAGTTGAGTTTTAGGGTAAGGGTTAGTGTTAGGGTGAGGGTGAGGTTTAGGGTTAGAGTTAGGGTTAGCGTTAGGGTTAGGATGAGGTTTTGGGTTAGGGTTAGAGTTGGGGTTATGGTGAGTGTGAGGTTTAGGGTTAGAGTTAGGGTTAGGATGAGGCTGAAGGTGAAGATTAGCGTTAAGGTTAGTGTTAGTTTTATGGTTAGGGTGAGGGTGAGGGTTAGGTTGAGGGTGTGGGTTAGGGTTAAAGTTAGGATTAGGGTTAAGGTTAGGGTGACTGAGAGGGTTAGGGTTAGGGTTAGTCTTAGGCTTAGGATTAGGCTGAGGGAGAGGGTGAGGGTGAGGGTTAGCTTTAGGTTGAGGGTTAGGGTTAACTTTAGCTTGACAGTTAGCGTTCAGTTTAAGTTTAGGGTTAGGGTGATGGTTAGCCTATGGGTTACGGTGAGCGTGAGGGTTAGGGTTAGATTGAGTGTTAGGGTTAGGTTTAGGGTGAGGGTTACAATTAGGGTTAGATTGAGGGCTAGAGTGAGGGTGAGGATTAGGGTTAGTTTTAGGGTAAGGTTTAAGGTTAGGGTTAGGTTTAGGGTGAGAGTTAGTATGAGGGTTAGGGTTACTGTGAGGGTGAGGGTTAGGGTTAGGAATAGGGTTAGGGTGAGGGTGAGTGTTAGCATTAGAGTTAGGGTTAGGGTTAGATTTAGGGTTAGGATTAGTGTTATTGTCAGTGTTAGGGTTAGAGTTATGGTGAGAGTGAGGGTGAGGGTGAGGGTTAGGTTTAGGGTTAGGTTGAGGTTTAGTTTTTGGGTTAGGATTAGGGTGAGTCTGAGGGTGAGGTTTAGGGTCAGGTTTAGGGTTATTTTGAGGGTTAGGTTGAGGGTTAAGTTTAGGGTTAGATATAGGGTTAAGTTTAGGGTGAGGGTTAGGTTGAAGTTTAGGGTTAGTGTTAGAGTTAGGGCGAGGATTAGGGTTAGGGTTAGTGTGAGTGTGAGGGTTAGGGTTAGGCTTAGGGTTAGGCTGAAGGTTAGGGTGGGGTTGAGGATTAGAGATAGGGTGATGGTTAGGGTTAGGATGAGGATTAGGATGAGGGTTAGAGTTAGGATTAGGGTTAGGGTGAGGGCTAGGGTAAGGGTGTGGGTTAGTGTAAGTGTTAGGCTTAGGCTTAGGGTTAGGCTGAGCATTTGGTTGAGGATAAGGTTTAGGGTTAGGGTTAGGGTGAGGTTTAGTGTTAGGGTTAGGGTTGGAGTTAGGGTTAGGGTGAGAGTGAGGTTTAGGCGTAGATTTAGGGTTAGGTTGAGGGTTAGGGTTAGGGTGAGGGTTATGGTGGGTTTGACGGTAAGGGTAAAGTTGAGGGTAGGCTGAGGTTGAGGGTTATGTTAAGGGTGAGGGTTAGGGTTAGGGTGAGGGTTAGGGTTAGGGTTAGAGAGAGGGTGAGGGTTAGATTGAGGATACGTTTTAGGGTTAGTGTGAGGTTTAGGGTGAGGATGAGGGTTAGGGTTATGGTGAGGGCTAAGGAGAGGGTGAGGTTTAGGGTTAGTGTCAGGGTGAGGTTTAGGTTTCGGGTGATGGTTAGGGTTAGTGTGAAGTTATGTGTTAGGGTTAGTGTTAGGGTGAGGGTGTTAGGGTGAGCTGAGGGTTATGGTTAGGGTGAGAGTTAGTGTTAGGTTTAGGGTTATTGTTAGCGTTAAGATTAGGGTTAGGCTGAGGGTGAGGGTGAGGGTGAGGCTTAGGGTTAGTTTTAGGATTAGGATTAAGTTTAGTGTTAGGGTGAGGATAAGTGTTAGGATGAGGGTTAGGGTTAGTGTGAGGGTTATGGTTATGGTTAGGGTTACATTGAGCGTGACGGTTAGGGTTAGGTTGAGGTTTAGTTTTAGGGTTAGGGTTAGGGTGAGGTTAGGTTTAGGGTTAGTGTGAGGGTTGGTGTTGGGGTTAGTTTTAGTGTTAGGGTTAGGATAAGTGTTAGGGTCTGGGTTTGGTTTAGAGTGAGGATTATGGTTAGGTTGAGGGTTAAGATTAATGTTAGGGTTATTGTTAGGGTTAGGTTTAGGGTTAAGGTTATGGTGAGGGTGAGGGTGGGGGTTACGGTGAGGGTTACGGTGTGGTTTAGTGTTTGCATTAGGGTTATAGTTAGGTTTTGGGTGAGGGTGAGGTTTAGCATTAGTTAGGGTTAGGGTGAGGGTTAAGTTGAGGGTTAGATTTAGGGTTAAGTTTAGGTTTAGGCTTACAGTTAGGGTGAGGGTGAGTGTGTGTGTTAGGGTTAGGTTTAGGCTTAGGCTTAGGGTTAGGCTGAGGGTGATCTTGAGGGTGAGGGTTTGCGTTAGGGTGAGGGTTAGGGTAAGGGTTAGGTGGAGGGTTAGGATTAGTGTTAGGGTTAGGATTAAGGTTAGGGTGAGGGCTAGGGCGAGGGTGAGTTTTAGGGTTAGGGTTAGGGTGAGAGTTAGGTTTAGGGTTAGGGTGAGTGTTAGAGTTCGTGTTAAGTTTAGTGTTAGGTTGAGGGTTAGGTTAAGGGTTATGTTGAGGGTGAGGGTTAGGGTTAGGTTGAGGGTTAGGGTTAGGGGAAGGGTTAGGGTGACGGTGAGGGTGAGGGTGAGGGTTAGGTTTAGTGTTAAGGTGAGGATTAGGATGAGGGTTCCGGTTAGGATTAGGGTTAGGGTGCGGGCCAAGGTGAGGTTGAGGTTTAGAGTTAGGGTTAGGGTTAGGTTTCAGGTTAGGGTTAGGGTTAGAGTGAGTGTGAGGGTTAGGGTTAGGGTTAGGGTTAGGGTAAGGTTTATGCTGAAGGTGATAGTGAGGGTTACGTTTAGGGTTAGGGTAAGTGTTAGGGGTAGGGTTAGGGTAAAAGTTAGGGTTCAAGTTATGTTTAGGGTTAGGTTGAGGGTTAGGGTTAGGCTTAGGTTTAGGATTAGGGTGAGGGTTAGGATTAGGGTGAGGATTATGATGAGGATTAGGGTTAGGGTTAGGATTAGGTTTAGGGTGAGGACTAGACTGAGGGTGAGGTTTAGGGTTAGTTTTTGGGTGAGGTTTAGGGTTCCCGTTAGGTTTAGGATGAGGGTTAGGGTTACGGTGAGGGTGACGGTTAGTGTTAGGGTGAGGGTTAGTGTTAGGATTTGGGTTAGGGTTAGGGTGAGTTTTAGGGTTACATTTAGGTTTAGGGGGAGGGTTAGGTCGAGGGTTAGATTTAGGGTTAGTGTTAGGGTTAAGGTTAGGTTGAGGGTTAGCTTGAGGTTTAGGGTTAGTTTTAGGATTAGGGTTAGCATGAGGGTGAGTGTGAGGGTTAGGGTTAGGGTTAGGCTTAGGCTTAAGGTTAGGCTGAGTGTGAGGGTGGGGGTGAGGATTAGGGTTAGGGTGATGTTTAGGTTTAGGGTTAGGGTGAGTGTTAGGATGAGTATTACGTTTAGGATTAGGGTTAGGCTGAGGGCTAGGGTAAGGGTGAGGTTTAGGATTAGGGTTAGGGTGAGGGTTAGGCTGAGTGTGAGATTGAGGGTGAGAGTTAGGGTTAGGGTGATGGTTAGGTTTAAGGTTACGGTGAGGGTTAGGATGAGTTTTAGGGCTAGGGTGAGGATGATGGTAAGGGTAAAGGTGAGGTTTAGGCTGAGGGTGAGGGTTAAGATAAAGGTGAGTTCTAGGGTTAAGTTTAGGGTTAGGGTTAGGGTTAGGGTAAGGGTTAGATTGAGGATTAGTGTTAGGGTTAGGGTTAGTGTGAGATTTAGGGTGAGGATGAGGGTTAGGGTTAGGGTGAGCGTGAGGGTTAGACTTAGTGTTAGGTTTAGGGTGAGGTTTAGGATTAGGCTGAGGGTTAGGGTTAGTGTGAGTGTTATTGTTAGGGTTAGGGTTAGTGTTAGGGTGAGGGTAAGTGTTAGGGTGAGGGTTTTGGTTAGGGTGAGGGTTAGGGTTAGCGTTATTGTTAGGGTTAGGGTTAGGGTTAAGGTTACGGTGAGGGTGATGGTGAGGGTTAGGTTTAGTGTTAGGGTGAGTTTTACTGTTAGGGTTAGTGTTAGAGTTAGGGTTAGGGTGAGGGTGAGGTTTAGGGTTAGAATTAGGGTTAGGGTGAGGGTTAGGGTGAGGGTTAGGTTTAGGGTGATTGTAAGGGTGGGGGTGATGGTAAGGGTAAAGATGAGGGATAGGCTGAGTGTGAGCGTTAAGGTAAAGATGAGGTTTATGGTTAGGGTGAGGGTTAGGTTTAGGGTTAGGGTGAGGTTGAAGGTTAGATTGAGGATTAGTGTTAGGGTTAGTGTGAGTTTCAGTGTGAGGATGAGGGGTAGGCTTAAGGTGAGAGCTAGGGTGAGGCTGAGGTTTAGGGTTAGTGTTAGGGTGAGGTTTAGGGTTAGGGTGATGGTTTGCGTTAGTGTGAGCGATAGTGTTAGCGTAAGGGTTAGTGTTCGGGTGAGGGCAAGTGTTAGGGTGAGTGTTAGGGTTAGGCAGAGGGTTATGTTTAGGGTGAGGGTTAGGGTTATTTTTAGGGTTAGGGTTAGGGTTAGAGTTAGGGTTCGCATGAGGGTGAGATTTAGGGTTAGATTTAGGGTTAGGGTTAGGGTTAGAGAGGGTTAGGCTTAGGCTTAGGCTTAGGCTTAGGCTGAGCATGAGTGTGAGGATTAGGTTTTGGTTTAGGCCGAGGGTTAGGTTTAGGTTTAGGGTCAGGGTTAGGATGAAGTTTAGGGTTAGGATTAGGGTTTGGGTGAAGTCTAGGGTGAGGGTTAGGGTTAGGGATAAGGTTAGGTTTAGGATTAGGGCTAGGGTTAGAGTGAGTGTGAGGGTTAGGGTTAAGGTTAGGGTTAGACTTAGAGCTCAGGTGAGGGTTCGGGTTTGGGTTAGGTTGAGGGTGAGGCTGAGGATTAGGTTTAGGTTTATGGTAAGATTTAGGGCTAGGTTTAGGGTTAGTGTTTGTGTTAGGGTTAGGGTTACGGTGAGGGTTAGGGTTAGGGTTAGGCTTGGAGTTAGGCTTAGGGTTAGGCTGAGAGTAAGGGTGGGGGTTAGGATTAGGGTTAAGTTTAGGGTTAGGCTTAGGGTTAGGGTTATTGTTAGTGTTATGTTTAGGGTAAAGTTTGTGGTGAGGGTGAGGCTGAGGGTGAGGTTTGGGGTTAGGGTTAGTGTTATTGTTAGTGTTAGGGTTAGAGTTACTGTGAGGTTGAGGGTCATGCTGAAGTTTAGGGTTAGGGTGGGGTTTAGGGTGAAGTTTAGGGTTAGGCTTAGGGTTAGGCTGTGGGTGAGACTGTGGGTTCTGGTTAGGGTTAGGGTGATGGTTCGGGTTAAGGTTAGTGTAATTGTTAGTGTTAGGGTTATACTTACAGTGAGGTTGAGGGTGCGGGTGAGGGTTAGATTTAGGGTTAGGGTGGGGTTTAGGGTTAAGGTTAGGGTTAGGGTGAGGGTGAGCTTTAGAATTGGGGTTAAGGTGAGGGCTAGGGTGAGGTTGAGGGTTGGGGTTAGGGTTAGGGTGAGATTTAGGTTTAAGGTGAGGGTTAGGGTTAGTGTGAGGTTTAGTGTTAGGATTAGGATTAGTGTTAGGGTGAGGGTAAGTGTTAGGGGGAGGGTATGGGTTAGGGTGAGGGTTATGGTTAGGGTGAGGTTTAGGATTAGGTTTAGCGTTATTGTTAGGATTAGGTTTAGGGTTAAGGTAGGTTGAGAATGAGGGTGAGGGTTAGGGTTAGGCTTAGGCTCAGGGTTAGGCTGAGGGTTAGGGTGAGGGTGAGGTTTAGGGTTTGGGTCAGGGATAGTGTTAGGGTTATGGGGAGGTTTAGGGTGAGGATTAGGGTTATGATTAGAGTTATGTTGAGGGCTAGGGTGAGGGTGAGGTTTAGGTTTAGGTTTAGGGTGAGGTTTAGGGTTAGGGTTAGGTTTAGGGGTAGGGTGAGGGTGAGGTTTAGGGTTAGAGTTAGGGTTAAGGTGAGGCTGAGGGTGAGGGTTAGGGTTAGTGTTAGGATTAGGATTAGGGTCAGGTTTAGGGGGAGTCTTAGGATGAGGGTTAGGGTTAGTATTAGGGTTATGGTGAGCATGAGAGTGAGGGTGAGGGTTAGATTGAGGATTAGTGTTAGGGTTAGTGTGAGGTTTACCGGGAGGATGAGTGTTAGGGTTAGGGTTAGGGCTAGGGTTAGGTTGAGGTTTAGGGTTAGTGTTAGAGTGAGGTTTAGGGTTAGGGTGATGGATAGGGTTAGTTTGAGGTTTAGTGTTCTGGTTATGGTTATTGTTAAGGTGAGGGTAAGTGTTAGGGTGAGGATTAGGTTTAGGGTTAGGGTAATGGTTAGGGTGAGGGTTAGGGTTAGGTTTAGTGTTTTTGTTAGGTTTAGGGTTAGGGTTATAATTATGTGAGGGTGAGGGTTAGGTTTAGGGTTAGGGTTAGGATTAGGGTTAGTGTTAGGGTGAGAGTGTTAGGGTGAAGGTTAGGGTTATGGTGAGGGTTATGGTTAGGTTGAAGGTCAGGTTTAGGGTTAGGGTTATGTTGAGCATGAGGGTTAGGCTTAGGTTGAGGGTTAGGCTTAGGGTTCGGGTTAAGGTGAGGTTAGGGTTAGGGTTAATGTGAGGGTTAGTGTTAGGGTTAGGGTTAGTGTTAGGGTGAGGTCAAGTTTTAGGGTGAGGTTTAGGGTTAGGGTGAGGATTATGGTTAGGGTGAGTGTTAGAGTTATTGTTAGGGTTAGGTTTAGGTTTAGAGTTAGGGTTAGGGTTATTTTGAGATTTAGGGTTAGTGTTAAATTTAGTGTTAGGGTTAGTGTTAGGGTGAGGGTTAGGGTTAAGCTTAGGCTTAGGTTTAGGCTTAGGCGGAACATGAGGGTTAGGGTTAGGGTTTGGGTTAGGGTGAGGGTTAGGGTTATTGGTATGGTGAGGGTGATGTTTAGGGTTAGGTTGAGAATTTGCATTAGGGTTAGGGTGAGGGTGTCGGTTAGGGTAAATGTTCGGCTTAGGCTTAGGTTTAGGCTGAGGATTTGGTTGAGGATAAGGGTTAGGGTTAGGGTTAGGGTGAGTTTTAGTGTTATTGTTAGTGTTCGAGTTAGGGTTAGAGTGAGGGTGAGGTTTAGGGGTAGAGTTAGGGTTATGGTGAGTGTTAGGGTTAGGGTCAGGGTTAGGGTGGGGGTTACAGTAAGGGTAAAGGTGAGGGTTAGACTGAGGGTGAGGGTTAATGTAAGGTTGAGGGTTAGGGTCAGGGTGAGGGTTAGGGTTAGGGTTAGAGTGAGGGTGAGGGTTTGATTGAGGATAAGTGTTAGGGTTAGTGTTAGGGTGAGCTTAGGGTTAGGGTGAGGGTTATGGTTAGGGTGAGGGTGAGGGTTAGGGTTATTGTTAGCGTTAGGGTTAGGGTTATGGTGAGGGTAAGTGTTAGGATGAGGGTTAGGGTTAGGGTGAGGATTATGGTTAGGGTTAGGGTTAGGATTATTGTTAGGGTTAGAATTACAGTTAGAGTTAGGATTAGGGTGAGGGTGAGGGTGAGATTTAGGGTTAGAGTTAATGTTAGTGTTAGGGAAGGGTTAGGGTTCGGGTTAGGGTGCGGGTTAGGGTTATGATTAGTGTCAGGTTTAGGGTGAAGTTTAGGGTTAGGGTGAGGTTGAGGGTGAGGGGTAGGGTTAGGGTAAGGGTTAGGGTTAGGGATAGGGTTATGTTTAGGTTTAGGGTTAGGGTGAGGATGAGTGTGAGGCTTAGGGTTAGGGTTAGTGTTAGGCTTAGAGTTAGGGTGAGGGTTAGGTTTTGGTTTAGGGTGCAGGTGAGGTTGAGGATTAGGGTTAGTTTTAGGGTTAGATTCAGGGTTAGGTTTAGGGTTGGGGTTAGTGTTAGTGTTAGGGTTAGGGTTAGGGTTATGTTTAGGCTGAGGGTGATTGTGGGGGTGAGGATTAGAGTTAGGGTTAGGTTTAGGTTTATGGTTAGTGTTAATGTTATTGTTATGTTTAGGGTTAAGTTTGCAGTGAGGGTGAGGCTGAGGGTGAGGGTTAGGGTTTGGGATAGGGTTAGTATTATTGTTACGGTTAGGGCTAGAGTTACAGTGAGGTTGAGGGTGAGGGTGAAGTTTAGGGTTAGAGTAAGTTTTAGGGTTAGGGTTAGGGTTAGGGTGAGGGTGAGTTTTAGGGTTAGAGTTAGGGTTAGGGTCAGGTTAGGGTGAGATTTCGGGTTAGGGTTAAGGTTGGGGTTATGGTGAGGGTGAGGTTTAGGGTTAGAGTTAGGGTTAGGGTGAGGCTGAGGGTGAGGGTGAGGGTTAGGGTTAAGGTTAGGATTAGGATTAGGGATAGGGTTAGGTTGAGTGTGAGGGTTAGGGTTAGGGTGTGTATTAGGGTTAGGCTTAGGTTTTGGCTGAGGTTGAGGTTGAGTGTGAGGAAAAGGGTTAGCGTGAGGGTTAGGTTTAGGATTATGGGGATGGTTAGGATGATTGTTAGAGTTAGGATTAGGTTTAGGGTGAAGGCTAGGGTGAGGGTGAGTTTTAGGGTTAGGGTTAGGGTAAGGGTGAGGGTGAGTTTTAGGTTTAGAGTTAGGCTTAAGGTGAGGCTGATGTTGAGGGTGAGGGTTAGGGTTAGGATTAGGATTAGGGTAAGGGTTAGGGAGAGTGTGAGTGTTAGGGTTAGGGTTAGGATTAGGCTTAGGTATACACTGAGGGTGAGGGTGAGGGTGAGGGTAAGGGTTAGGTTTAGGGTTAGGGTGAGGGTGAGAATTATGGTAAGGGTTAGGGGGAGGGTTAGGATGAGGGTTAGGGTTAGGATTAGGGTTAGGGTGAGGTCTAGGGTGAGGGTGAGGTTTAGGGTTAGGGTTAGGGTGAGGGTTAGGTTTAGGGTTAGATTTAGGGTTATAGTTAGGATTCGGGTTAAGTTTATGTTTGGGGTGAGAGTTAGGTAAGATTTACCGTGAGGGGAGGGTGAAGGTTAAGGTTAGGTTGAGGGTTAGGGTTAGGATTAGGGTTTGGGTGAGGGGTAGGGTTATTGTTAGGGTGAGGGTTATGATGAGGGTTAGGATTAGACTTAGGGTGACGGCTAGGCTGAGGGTGAGGTTTAGGGTTAAGGTTAGGGTGAGGTTTAGGATTAGGGTTAGGGTGAGGGTGAGGTTTAGTTTTACAGTTAGGGTAAGGGTGAGGCTGAGGTTGAGGGTTAGGGTTAGGGTTAGTGTTAGAGTTAGTTTTAGGGTGAGGGTTAAGGAGAGTGTGAGGGTTAGGCTTAGGGTTATGTTTAGGATTAGGTTAATGTTTAGGGTGAGTGTGAGGTTTAGGGTTAGGCTTAGGCTTAGGCTTAGGGTTAGGCTGAGGGATAGGGTGAGGGTTAGCTTTAGGTTGATGGTTAGGGTTAGTGTTAGCTTGAGAGTTAGGTTTCAGGTTAAGTTTAGGGGTAGGGGTAGGGTTAGGGTTAGGGTTATGGTGAGGGTGATATTTAGGGTTAGCTTGAGAGTTTGCATTAGGGTTAGGGTGAGGGTTAGGTTTAGGGTTAGGGTGAGGGTTAGGATGAGGATTAGGTTTACGATTAGGGTTAGGATGAGGGCTAGGGTGAGGGTGAGGCTTAGGGTTAGAGTTAGGGTAAGGTTTAAGGTTAGGCGTAGGTTTAGGGTGAGGGTTAGGATGAGTGTTTGGGTTACGGTGAGGGTGAGGGTTAGGGTTAGGATTAGGGTTAGGGTGAGCGTGAGTTTTAGCATTATTGTTAGGGTTAGGGTTAGGTTTAGGTTTAGGGTTAGTGTTATTTTTAGGGTTAGAGTTTGAGTTATGGTGAGGGTGGGGGTGAGGCTGAGGGTGAGTGTTAGGTTTAGGGTTAGGGTGAAGTTTAGGTTTAGTGTTAGGATTAGGATTAGGGTGAGAGTGAGGTTTAGGGTTAGGTTTAGGGTTAGTTGGAGGCTTAGGTCGAGAGTTAGGGTTAGGGTTAGTTTTAGGGTTAATTTAGGGTGAGGGTTAGGTTGAAGTTTAGGGTTACTGTTAGAGTTAGGGTTAGGATTAGGTTTAGGCTGAGGGTGAGGGTGGGGGTGAGGATTAGCATTAGGGTGATGGTTAGGGTTAGGGTTAGTTTGAGAATTAGGATGAGGGTTAGGGTTAGGATTAGGGTTAGGGTGAGGGCTAGGGTGAGGGTGTGGGTTAGGGTAAGTGTTAGGCTTAGGCTTACGGTTAGGCTGAGCATTTGTTTGAGGATAAGGGTTAGGGTTAGGTTAGGGTGAGGTTTAGTGTTAGGGTTAGAGTGAGGATGAGATTTAGGGGTAGAGTTAGGGTTAGGGTGAGGGTTAGGTTTAGGGTTAGGCTTAGGCTTAGGGTTAGGATGAGGTTGAGGGTGAGGTTTAGCTTTAGGTTGACAGTTAGGGTTAGGGTTAGCTTGACAGTTAGGGTTCAGGTTAAGTTTAGGGTTAGTGTGAGGGTTAGGGTTCGGGTTACGGTGAGGGTGCTGTTTAGGGTTAGGTTGAGGGTTAGGATTAGGGTTAGGGTTAGGGTTAGGATTAGAGTTAGGGTGAGGTTTAGGATGAAGATTAGGGTTAAGATGAGGGTTAGGTTGAGGGCTAGGGTGAGGGTGAGGATTAGGGTTAGTGTTAGGGTAAGGTTTAAGGTTACGGTTAGGTTTAGGGTGAGGGTTAGTATGAGGGTTAGGGTTATGGTGAGGGTGAGGGTTAGGGTTAGGGTGAGGGTCAGTGTTAGGATTAGGGTTAGGGTGAGGGTGAGTGTTAGCATTAGGGTTAGGGTTAGGGTTAGGTTTAGGGTTAGGATTAGTGTTATTGTTAGGGTTAGGTTTAGATTTATGGTGAGGGTGAGGGTGAGGGTGAGGGTGAGGGTTAGGTTTAGGGTTAGGGTGAGGTTTAGGTTTAGGGTTAGGATTAGGGTTAGGGTGAGGGTGAGGTTTAGGGTTAGGTTTACGGTTAGTTGGAGGTTAGGTCGAGGG
This sequence comes from Dipodomys merriami, assembly GCF_024711535.1. NCBI lineage: Eukaryota > Metazoa > Chordata > Mammalia > Rodentia > Heteromyidae > Dipodomys > Dipodomys merriami. The sequence continues at coordinate 1,222,649 of NW_027202716.1, read as the reverse complement.
TTAGGCTTAGGGTTAATTTTAGGGTTAAGGTTAGGGTGAGGGTTAGGTTGAGGTTTAGGGTTAGTGTTAGAATTAGTGTTAGGTTTAGGGTTAGGGTGAGGGTGAGGGTGAGGGTTAGGCTTAGGCTTAGGTTTAGGCTTAGGGTTAGGCTGAAGTTGAGAGTGGGGCTGAGGATTAGATTTAGGGTGATGGTTAGGGTTAGGGTTAGGGTGAGGGTTATGGTTAGGGTGAGTGTTAGAGTTATTGTTAGGGTTAGGTTTAGGTTTAGAGTTAGGGTTAGGGTTATTTTGAGATTTAGGGTTAGTGTTAAATTTAGTGTTAGGGTTAGTGTTAGGGTGAGGGTTAGGGTTAAGCTTAGGCTTAGGTTTAGGCTTAGGCGGAACATGAGGGTTAGGGTTAGGGTTTGGGTTAGGGTGAGGGTTAGGGTTATTGGTATGGTGAGGGTGATGTTTAGGGTTAGGTTGAGAATTTGCATTAGGGTTAGGGTGAGGGTGTCGGTTAGGGTAAATGTTCGGCTTAGGCTTAGGTTTAGGCTGAGGATTTGGTTGAGGATAAGGGTTAGGGTTAGGGTTAGGGTGAGTTTTAGTGTTATTGTTAGTGTTCGAGTTAGGGTTAGAGTGAGGGTGAGGTTTAGGGGTAGAGTTAGGGTTATGGTGAGTGTTAGGGTTAGGGTCAGGGTTAGGGTGGGGGTTACAGTAAGGGTAAAGGTGAGGGTTAGACTGAGGGTGAGGGTTAATGTAAGGTTGAGGGTTAGGGTCAGGGTGAGGGTTAGGGTTAGGGTTAGAGTGAGGGTGAGGGTTTGATTGAGGATAAGTGTTAGGGTTAGTGTTAGGGTGAGCTTAGGGTTAGGGTGAGGGTTATGGTTAGGGTGAGGGTGAGGGTTAGGGTTATTGTTAGCGTTAGGGTTAGGGTTATGGTGAGGGTAAGTGTTAGGATGAGGGTTAGGGTTAGGGTGAGGATTATGGTTAGGGTTAGGGTTAGGATTATTGTTAGGGTTAGAATTACAGTTAGAGTTAGGATTAGGGTGAGGGTGAGGGTGAGATTTAGGGTTAGAGTTAATGTTAGTGTTAGGGAAGGGTTAGGGTTCGGGTTAGGGTGCGGGTTAGGGTTATGATTAGTGTCAGGTTTAGGGTGAAGTTTAGGGTTAGGGTGAGGTTGAGGGTGAGGGGTAGGGTTAGGGTAAGGGTTAGGGTTAGGGATAGGGTTATGTTTAGGTTTAGGGTTAGGGTGAGGATGAGTGTGAGGCTTAGGGTTAGGGTTAGTGTTAGGCTTAGAGTTAGGGTGAGGGTTAGGTTTTGGTTTAGGGTGCAGGTGAGGTTGAGGATTAGGGTTAGTTTTAGGGTTAGATTCAGGGTTAGGTTTAGGGTTGGGGTTAGTGTTAGTGTTAGGGTTAGGGTTAGGGTTATGTTTAGGCTGAGGGTGATTGTGGGGGTGAGGATTAGAGTTAGGGTTAGGTTTAGGTTTATGGTTAGTGTTAATGTTATTGTTATGTTTAGGGTTAAGTTTGCAGTGAGGGTGAGGCTGAGGGTGAGGGTTAGGGTTTGGGATAGGGTTAGTATTATTGTTACGGTTAGGGCTAGAGTTACAGTGAGGTTGAGGGTGAGGGTGAAGTTTAGGGTTAGAGTAAGTTTTAGGGTTAGGGTTAGGGTTAGGGTGAGGGTGAGTTTTAGGGTTAGAGTTAGGGTTAGGGTCAGGTTAGGGTGAGATTTCGGGTTAGGGTTAAGGTTGGGGTTATGGTGAGGGTGAGGTTTAGGGTTAGAGTTAGGGTTAGGGTGAGGCTGAGGGTGAGGGTGAGGGTTAGGGTTAAGGTTAGGATTAGGATTAGGGATAGGGTTAGGTTGAGTGTGAGGGTTAGGGTTAGGGTGTGTATTAGGGTTAGGCTTAGGTTTTGGCTGAGGTTGAGGTTGAGTGTGAGGAAAAGGGTTAGCGTGAGGGTTAGGTTTAGGATTATGGGGATGGTTAGGATGATTGTTAGAGTTAGGATTAGGTTTAGGGTGAAGGCTAGGGTGAGGGTGAGTTTTAGGGTTAGGGTTAGGGTAAGGGTGAGGGTGAGTTTTAGGTTTAGAGTTAGGCTTAAGGTGAGGCTGATGTTGAGGGTGAGGGTTAGGGTTAGGATTAGGATTAGGGTAAGGGTTAGGGAGAGTGTGAGTGTTAGGGTTAGGGTTAGGATTAGGCTTAGGTATACACTGAGGGTGAGGGTGAGGGTGAGGGTAAGGGTTAGGTTTAGGGTTAGGGTGAGGGTGAGAATTATGGTAAGGGTTAGGGGGAGGGTTAGGATGAGGGTTAGGGTTAGGATTAGGGTTAGGGTGAGGTCTAGGGTGAGGGTGAGGTTTAGGGTTAGGGTTAGGGTGAGGGTTAGGTTTAGGGTTAGATTTAGGGTTATAGTTAGGATTCGGGTTAAGTTTATGTTTGGGGTGAGAGTTAGGTAAGATTTACCGTGAGGGGAGGGTGAAGGTTAAGGTTAGGTTGAGGGTTAGGGTTAGGATTAGGGTTTGGGTGAGGGGTAGGGTTATTGTTAGGGTGAGGGTTATGATGAGGGTTAGGATTAGACTTAGGGTGACGGCTAGGCTGAGGGTGAGGTTTAGGGTTAAGGTTAGGGTGAGGTTTAGGATTAGGGTTAGGGTGAGGGTGAGGTTTAGTTTTACAGTTAGGGTAAGGGTGAGGCTGAGGTTGAGGGTTAGGGTTAGGGTTAGTGTTAGAGTTAGTTTTAGGGTGAGGGTTAAGGAGAGTGTGAGGGTTAGGCTTAGGGTTATGTTTAGGATTAGGTTAATGTTTAGGGTGAGTGTGAGGTTTAGGGTTAGGCTTAGGCTTAGGCTTAGGGTTAGGCTGAGGGATAGGGTGAGGGTTAGCTTTAGGTTGATGGTTAGGGTTAGTGTTAGCTTGAGAGTTAGGTTTCAGGTTAAGTTTAGGGGTAGGGGTAGGGTTAGGGTTAGGGTTATGGTGAGGGTGATATTTAGGGTTAGCTTGAGAGTTTGCATTAGGGTTAGGGTGAGGGTTAGGTTTAGGGTTAGGGTGAGGGTTAGGATGAGGATTAGGTTTACGATTAGGGTTAGGATGAGGGCTAGGGTGAGGGTGAGGCTTAGGGTTAGAGTTAGGGTAAGGTTTAAGGTTAGGCGTAGGTTTAGGGTGAGGGTTAGGATGAGTGTTTGGGTTACGGTGAGGGTGAGGGTTAGGGTTAGGATTAGGGTTAGGGTGAGCGTGAGTTTTAGCATTATTGTTAGGGTTAGGGTTAGGTTTAGGTTTAGGGTTAGTGTTATTTTTAGGGTTAGAGTTTGAGTTATGGTGAGGGTGGGGGTGAGGGTGAGGGTGAGTGTTAGGTTTAGGGTTAGGGTGAAGTTTAGGTTTAGTGTTAGGATTAGGATTAGGGTGAGAGTGAGGTTTAGGGTTAGGTTTAGGGTTAGTTGGAGGCTTAGGTCGAGAGTTAGGGTTAGGGTTAGTTTTAGGGTTAATTTAGGGTGAGGGTTAGGTTGAAGTTTAGGGTTACTGTTAGAGTTAGGGTTAGGATTAGGTTTAGGCTGAGGGTGAGGGTGGGGGTGAGGATTAGCATTAGGGTGATGGTTAGGGTTAGGGTTAGTTTGAGAATTAGGATGAGGGTTAGGGTTAGGATTAGGGTTAGGGTGAGGGCTAGGGTGAGGGTGTGGGTTAGGGTAAGTGTTAGGCTTAGGCTTACGGTTAGGCTGAGCATTTGTTTGAGGATAAGGGTTAGGGTTAGGTTAGGGTGAGGTTTAGTGTTAGGGTTAGAGTGAGGATGAGATTTAGGGGTAGAGTTAGGGTTAGGGTGAGGGTTAGGTTTAGGGTTAGGCTTAGGCTTAGGGTTAGGATGAGGTTGAGGGTGAGGTTTAGCTTTAGGTTGACAGTTAGGGTTAGGGTTAGCTTGACAGTTAGGGTTCAGGTTAAGTTTAGGGTTAGTGTGAGGGTTAGGGTTCGGGTTACGGTGAGGGTGCTGTTTAGGGTTAGGTTGAGGGTTAGGATTAGGGTTAGGGTTAGGGTTAGGATTAGAGTTAGGGTGAGGTTTAGGATGAAGATTAGGGTTAAGATGAGGGTTAGGTTGAGGGCTAGGGTGAGGGTGAGGATTAGGGTTAGTGTTAGGGTAAGGTTTAAGGTTACGGTTAGGTTTAGGGTGAGGGTTAGTATGAGGGTTAGGGTTATGGTGAGGGTGAGGGTTAGGGTTAGGGTGAGGGTCAGTGTTAGGATTAGGGTTAGGGTGAGGGTGAGTGTTAGCATTAGGGTTAGGGTTAGGGTTAGGTTTAGGGTTAGGATTAGTGTTATTGTTAGGGTTAGGTTTAGATTTATGGTGAGGGTGAGGGTGAGGGTGAGGGTGAGGGTTAGGTTTAGGGTTAGGGTGAGGTTTAGGTTTAGGGTTAGGATTAGGGTTAGGGTGAGGGTGAGGTTTAGGGTTAGGTTTACGGTTAGTTGGAGGTTAGGTCGAGGGTTAGGCTTAGGGTTAATTTTAGGGTTAAGGTTAGGGTGAGGGTTAGGTTGAGGTTTAGGGTTAGTGTTAGAATTAGTGTTAGGTTTAGGGTTAGGGTGAGGGTGAGGGTGAGGGTTAGGCTTAGGCTTAGGTTTAGGCTTAGGGTTAGGCTGAAGTTGAGAGTGGGGCTGAGGATTAGATTTAGGGTGATGGTTAGGGTTAGGGTTAGGGTGAGGGTTATGATTAGGATTAGGATTAGGGTGAGGGCTAGGGTGAGGGTCTGTGTTAGGGTAAGTGTTAGCCTTAGGCTTAGGGTTAGGCTGAGAGTTTGGTTGAGGATAAGGTTTAGGGTTAGGGTTAGGGTGAGGTTAAGTGTTATGGTTAGGGTTAGAGTGAGGGTGAGGTTTAGGGGTAGAGTTAGGGTTAGGGTGAGGGTTAGGGTTAGGGTCAGGATTAGGGTGGGGGTTACGGTAAAGGTAAAGGTGAAGGTTAGACTGAGGTTGAGGGTTATGGTAAGGGTGAGGGTTAGGGTTAGGGTTAGAGTGAGGGTGAGGGTTAGATTGAGCATAAGTGTTAGGGTTAGTTTGAGGTTTAGGGTGAGGATGAGTGTTAGGGTTAGGGTGAGGGCTAAGGTGAGTGTTAGGTTTAGGGTTAGTGTTAGGGTGAGGTTTAGGGTTAGGGGGATGGTTAGGGTTAGTTTGAGGGTTAGTGTTAGGGTTAGGGTTAGTGTTAGGGTGAGGGTAAGTGTTAGGCTGAGGGTTAGTTTTAGGTTGAGGCTTGTGGTTAGGGTGAGGCTTAGGGTTAGGTTTAGGTTTATTGTTTGCGTTATTGTTACGGTTATGATTACGGTGTGGGTGAGGGTGAGGTTGAGGTTGAGGGTTAATGTTAGGGGAAGTGTTAGTATGAGGGTTAGGGTTAGGATTAGGGTTTGGTAAGGGCTAGGGTGAGGGTGAGCTTTAGGGTTAGCGTTAGGGTGAAGTTTAGGGTTAGGGTTAGATTTAGGGTGAGGGTGAGGTTTAGAGTTAGAGTTAGGTTTAGGGTGAGGCTGAGGGTGAGGTTTAGGGTTTGGGTTAGTGTTAGGTTTAGGGTTAGGGTTAGGGTGAGGTTTAGGCTGAGTGTGAGGGTTAGGGTTAGGATTAGGATTAGGATTAGGGGTAGGGTTAGGGTGAATGTGAGGGTTAGGGGTAGGGTTAGGGTTAGGGTTAGGCTTAGCGTTAGGCTGAGGTTTAGGTTGAGGGTGAGGGTTAGGGTTAGGGTGAGGGTTAGGTTTATGGTTATGGGGAGGGTTAGGATGAGGGTTAGGGTTAGTATTAGTGTTAGGGTGAGGGCTAGGGTGAGGGTCAGGTTTAGGGTTAGGGTTAGGGTGAGGTTTCGGGTTAGGGTTAGGTTTAGGGTTAGGGTGAGGGTGAGGTTAGGGTTAGAGTTAGTGTTAATGTGAGGCTGAGTTTGAGGGTTAGGGTTAGGGTTAGGATTAGGATTAAGGTGAGGTTTAGGGTAATTGTGAGCCTTAGGGTTAGGGTTCTGGTTTGGCTTAGGGTTACACTGATGGTGAGGGTGAGGTTTAGGATTAGGGTTCAGGTGAGGGTGAGTGTGTGTTTTAGGGTTAAGTTTAGTGTTAGGTTCAGGGTTAGTCTGATGGTGAGGTTGAGGTTGATGTTTAGGGTTAGTTTAAGGGATAAGTTAAGGGTTAGGGGGAGGTTTAGGATGAGGGTTAGGGTTAGGATTAGGGTTAGGGTGATGGCTAGGGTTAGGTTGAGGTTTAATGTTAGGGTTAGGGTGAGAGTTAGGGTTAGGGTTAGTGTGAGGTTTAGTGTTAGTTTTAGGGTTACAGTTAGGATTAGGGTGAGGGTGAGGTTTAGGGGTAGAGTTAGTGTAAGGGTGAGGGTTAGGTTTAGGATGAGTGTTAGGGTGGGGGTTTCAGTAAGGGTAAAGTGAGGGTTAGGCTGAGGGTGAGGGTTATGATAAGGGTGAGGTTTAGGTTTAGAGTGAGGGTTGGGGTTAGTTTTAGGGTGAGGGTGTGGGTTAGATTGAGGATTAGTGTTAGGGTTAGTGTGAGGTTTACCGTGAGGATGAGTGTTAGGGTTAGGGTTAGGGCTAGGGTTAGGTTGAGGTTTAGGGAAAGTGTTAGGGTGAGGTTTAGGGTTAGGGTGAAGGTTAGGGTTAGTGTGAGGCTTAGTGTTCGGGTTACGGTTAGTGTTAAGGTGAGGGTAATTGTTAGGGTGAGGGTTAGGTTTAGGGTAAGGGTAATGTTTAGGGTGAGGGTTAGGGTTAAGGTTAGGGTTTTTGTTAGGATTATGGTTTGGGTTACTGTTACTGTGAGGGTGAGTGTTAGCGATAGGGTTAGGATTAGTATTAGGGTTAGTGTTAGGGTGAGGGTAAGTGTTAGGGTGAGGGTTAAGGTGAGGGTAAGGGTTATGGTTAGGGTGAGGGTCAGGGTTAGCGTTAGGGTTACATTGAGCGTGAGGGTTAGGTTTAAGTTGAGGGTTAGGTTTAGGGTTAGCGTTAGGGTGAGTTTAGGGTAAGCCTTAGTGTGAGGGTTAGTGTTAGGGTTAGGGTTAGTGGTAGGTGAGGGTAAGTGTTAGTGTGAGGTTTAGAGTTAGGGTGAGGATTATGGTTAGTGTGAGGGTTAGGGTTATTGTTAGGGTTAGGATTAGGGTTAGAGTTAGGGTTAGGGTGAGGATAAGATTTAGGGTTAGAGTTAGGATTAGGGTGAGTGTTAGGGTTAGGGTTAGGCTTAGGCTTAGGCTTAGGCCAAGAATGAGGGTGAGGGTTCGGGTGCGGGTTAGGGTGAGGGTGAGGGTTATGTTTAGTGTCAGTTTAAGGATGAGGTTTCGGCTTAGGGTTAGGGTTAGGGTGAGGGTTAGGGTTAGGGATAGGGTTAGGTTTAGGATTAGGGTTAGAGTGAGGGTGAGTGTGAGGCTTAGGGTTAGGGTTAAGTTTAGGCTTAGAGTTAGGGTGAGGGTTAGGATTAGAGTTTGGGTTAGGGTGCAGGTGAGGGTGAGGATTAGGTTTAGGTTTAGGGTTAGATTTAGGGTTAGGTTTAGGGTTAGGTTTATTGTTAGATTTAGGGTTACGGTGAGGGGTAGGGTAAGGGTGAGTGTTAGTGGTAGGGTTAGGATTACTATTAGGGTTAGTGTTAGGATGAGGGTAAGTGTTAGGGTAAGGGTTAGGTTGAGGCTGAGGGTTATGGTTAGGGTGAGGGTCAGGGTTAGGGTTAGGGTTACATTGAGCCTGAGGGTTAGGGTTAGGTTGAGGGTTAGGTTTAGGTTTAGGGTTAGGGTGAGTTTAGGGTTAGGCTTAGTGTGAGGGTTAGTGTTAGGGTTAGGGTTAGTGGTAGGTGAGGGTAAGTGTTAGTGTGAGGATTAGGGTTAGGGTGAGGATTGTGGTTAGGGTGAGGGTTAGGGTTATTGTTAAGGTTAGGTTTAGGGTTAGAATTAGGGTTAGGGTGAGGATAAGATTTAGGGTTAGAGTTAGGGTTAGGCTAAGGCTTAGGCTTAGGCTTAGGCTTAGGCTTAGGCCAAGCATGTGGGTGAGGGTTAGGCTGCGGGTTAGGGTGAGGGTTAGGGTTATGGTTAGTGTCAGTTTAAGGATGAGGTTTCGGCTTAGGGTTAGGGTGAGGGTGAGGGCTAGTGTTAGGGTTAGGGTGAGGGTTAGGGTTAGGGATAGGGTTAGGTTTAGGTTTAGGGTTAGGGTGAGGGTGAGTGTGAGGCTTAGGGTTAGGGTTAGGATTAGGATTAGAGTTAGGGTGAGGGTTAGCGTGAGAGTTTGGGTTAGGGTGCAGGTGAGGCTGAGGATTAGGTTTGGGTTTAGGGTTAGATTTAGGGACAGGTTTAGGGTTAGGTTTAGTGTTAGGTTTTGGATTAAGGTGAAGGTTAGGGTGAGGGTTAAGGTTAGGGATAGTGTTAGGTTTAGGATTAGGGTTAGGGTTAAGGTTAGGGTGAGTGTGAGGGATTAGGGTTAGGGTTAGGGTTAGCGTTAGGGTTTGGCTGAGGGTGAGGTTGAGTGTGAGGATTAGGGTTAGAGTGAGAGTTAGGGTTAGGATTATGGGGAGGGTTAGGATGATTGTTAGATTTAGGATTAGGGTTAGGGTGAGGGCTATGTTGAAGGTGAGGTTTAGGGTTAGGGTTAGGGTTAGGGTGAGGGTGAGTTTTTGGGTTAGAGTTAGGCTTAAGGTGAGGCTGAGGGTGAGGGTGAGGGTTAGGGTTAGGATTAGGATTAGGGTAAGGGTTAGGATGAGTTTGAGTGTTAGGGTTAGGGTTAGGATAAGGCTTAAGGTTACACTGAGGGTGAGGGTGAGGGTAAGAGTAAGGGTTAGGTTTAGGGTTAGGTTGAGGGTGAGTGTGTGTGTTAGGGTTAGGTTTAGGTTTAGGCTTAGGCTTAGGGTGAGGGCTAGGATGAGGGTGAGGTTGAGAGTTAGGGTAAGGGTGAGGCTGAGGTTGAGGGTTAGCGTTAGGGTTAGTGTTAGGGTTAGGGTTAAGGTGAGGGTGAGGGTTAGGCTTTGGTTTAGGTTTAGGATTGGGGTAACGGTTGAGTGTGAGGTTTAGGGTTAGGGTTATGCTTAGGCTTAGGTTTAGGCTGAGGGAAAGGGTGAGGGTTATTTTAGGTTGACGGTTAGTGTTAGGGTTAGCTTGAGAGTTAGGGTTCAGGTTAAGTTTAGGGTTAGGGTGAGGGTTAGGGTTAGGGTGAGGGTTAGGGTTAGGATTAGGTTTACGGTGAGGGTGAGTTTTAGCATTAGGTTTAGGCTTAGGGTTAGATTTAGGGTTAGGATTAGTGTTATTGTTATGGTTAGAGTTATGTTGAGGATGAGGGTGAGGGTGAGGGTTAGGTTTAGGGTTAGGGTGAGGTTTAGGTTTAGGGTTAGGATTAGGATTAGGGTGAGGGTGAGGTTTAGGTTTAGGTTTAGGGTTAGTTGTAGGCTTAGGTCGAGGGGTAGGGTTAGGGTTAGTTTTAGGGTTAAGGTTAGGGTGAGGGTGAGTGTGAGGGTTAGGGTTAGGCTTAGGCTTATGCTTAGGGTTAGGCTGAGGGTGAGGGTGGGGGTGAGGATTACAATTACGGTGATGGTTAGGGTTAGGGATAGGATGAGGATTAGGATGAGGGTTAGTGTTAGGATTAGGGTTAGGGTGAGGGCTACGGTGAGGGTCTGGCTTAGGGTAAGTTTTAGGCTTAGGCTTAGGGTTAGGGTGAGCATTTGGTTGAGGATAACGGTTAGAATTATTGTTAGGTTGAGGTTTAGTGTTAGGATTAGTGTTAGGGTTAGAGTGAGGGTGAGGTTTAGGGGTAGAGTTAGGTTTAGGGTGAGGGTTAGGGTTAGGGTTAGGCTTAGGCTTAGGTTAGGATGAGGGAGAGGGTGAGGGTTAGCTTTAGGTTGTCGGTTAGGGTTAGGATTAGCTTGACAGTTAGGGTTCAAGTTAAGTTTAGGGTTAGGATTAGGGTTAGGGTTAGGGTTAGGATGAAGATTAGGGTTACGATTAGGGTTAGGTTGAGGGCTAGGGTGAGGGTGAGGATTAGGGTTAGTGTTAGGGTAAAGTTTAAGGTTAGGGTTAGGTTTAGGGTGAGGGTTAGTATGAGGGTTAGGGTTACAGTGAGGGTGAGGGTTAGGTTTAGGGTGAGGGTTAGGGTTAGGATTAGGGTTAGGGTGAGGGTGAGTGTTAGCATTTGGGTTAGGGTTAGGTTTAGGGTTAGGATTAGTGTTATTTTTAGGGTTAGTGTTAGAGTTATGGTGAGGATGAGGGTGAGGGTGAGGGTGATGGTTAGGGTGAGGTTTAGGTTTAGGGTTAGGATTAGGGTTAGGGTGAGGGTGAGGTTTAGGGTTAGGTTTAGGCTTAGTTGGAGGGTTAGGTCGAGGGTTAGGCTTAGGGTTAATTTTAGGGTTAAGGTTAGGGTGAGGGTTCGGTTGAGGTTTAGGGTTAGTGTTAGAATTAGTGTTAGGATTAGGGTTAGGATGAGAGTGAGTGTAAGGGTTAGCGTTAGGCTTTGGCTTAGGCTTATTGTTAGGCTGAAGGTGAAGGTGGGGCTGAGGATTAGATTTAGGGTGATGGTTAGGGTTAGGGTTTGGGTGAGGGTTATGATTAGGATTAGGGTTAGGGTGAGGGCTAGGTGAGGGTGTGTGTTAGGGTAAGTGTTAGGCCTAGGCTTAGGGTTAGGCTGAGAGTTTGGTTGAGGATAAGGTTTAGGGTTAGGGTTAGGGTGAGGTTTAGTGTTAGGGTTAGGGTTAGAGTGAGGGTGAGTTTTAGGGGTAGAGTTAGGGTTAGGGTGAGGGTTAGGGTTAGGGTCAGGATTAGGGTCGGGATTACGGTAATGGTAAAGGTGAAGTTTAGACTGAGGGTGAGGGTTATGGTAAGGGTGAGGGTTAGGGTTAGGGTTAGAGTGAGGGTGAGATTTAGGAGTAGATTTAGGTTTAGGGTGAGGGTTAGGGTTAGGGTCAGGGTTTGGGTGGGGGTTACGGTAAGGGTAAAGATGTAGTTTAAACTGAGGGTGAGGGTTATGGTAAGGGCGAGGGTTAGGGTTAGGTTGAGGGTTAGGGTTAGTGTTAGAGTGAGGGTGAGGGTTAGATTGAGGATAAGTGTTAGGGTTAGTGTGAGGTTTAAGGTGAGGACGAGGGTTAGGGTTAGGGTGAGGGCTAAGGTGAGGGTTAGGTTTAGGGTAAGTGTTAGGGTGAGGTTTAGGGTTAGGGTGATGGTTAGGGTTAGTGTGAGGGTTAGTGTTAGGGTTAGGATTAGTGTTAGGGCAAGGGTAAGTGTTAAGGTGAGGGTTAGTTTTAGGGTGAGGTTTATGGTCAGGGTGTAGGTCAGGGTTAGGTTTAGGGTTACATTGATCGTTAGGGTTAGGGTTAGGTTGAGGGTTATGTTTAGGGTTAGGGTTAGGGTGAGTTTAGGGTTAGGCTTAGTGTGAGGGTTAGTGTTAGGGTTAGGGTTAGTGGTCAGCGAGGGTTAGTGTTAGTGTGAGGTTTAGGGTTAGGGTGAGGATTATGGTTAGGGTGAGGGTTAGGGTTATTGTTTGGGTTAGGCTTAGGTTTAGAGTTAGGGTTAGGGTGAGGATAAGATTTAGGGTTAGAGTTAGGGTTACTGTTAGGGTTAGGGTGAGATTTAGGCTTAGGTTTAGTTTTTGGATTAGGGTAATGGTTAGGGTGAGTTCGAGGTTTAGGGTTAGGGTTAGGCTTAGGCTTAGGCTTAGGCTGAGGGAAAGTGTGAGGGTTAGCTTTAGGTTGATGGTTAGGGTTTGGGTTAGCTTGAGAGTTAGGGTTCAGGTTAAGTTTAGTGTTAGGGTGAGGGTTAGGATTAAGGTGAGGGTTAGGGTTAGGATTAGGGTTAGGGTTAGGGTGAGGGTGAGTTTTAGCATTAGGGTCAGGGTTAGGTTTAGGGTTAGGATTAGTGTTACGGTTAGGGTTTGGGTTAGAGTTATGGTGAGGGTGAGGGTGAGGGTTAGGTTTAGGGTTAGGGTAAGGTTTATGTTTAGGGTTAGGATTAGGATTAGGGTGAAGTTGAGGTTTAGGGTTAGGTTAAGGGTTAGTTGGATGCTTAGGTCGAGGGGTAGGTTTAGGAATAATTTTACGGTAATGTTAGGGTGAGGGTTAGGTTGAGGTTTAGGGTTCAGGTTAAGTTTAGTGTTAGGGTGAGGGTTAGGGTTAGGGTGAGGCTTAGGCTTAGGTTTAGGCTGAGCATTTGGTTGAGGATAAGGGTTAGGGATAGGTTAGGGTGAGGTTTAGTGTTAGGGTTAGAGTTAGGGTTAGAGTAAGGGTGAGGTTTAGGGGTACAGTTAGGGTTGGGTGAGGGTTAGGGTTAGGGTTAGGCTTAGGCTTAGGGTTAGGATGAGGGAGAGGTTGAGGGTTAGCTTTAGGTTTACGGTTAGGGTTAGGGTTAGCTTGAGAGTTAGGGGTCAGGTTAAGTTGAGGGTTAGGGTGAGGTTTAGGCTTAGGGTTATGGTGAGGGTTAGGATTAGGGTTAGGGTGAGGGTTAGGATGAGGATTAGGGTTACGATTAGGGTTAGGTTGAGGAATAGGGTGAGGGTGAGGATTAGGGTTAATGTTAGGGTAAGGTTTAAGGTTAGGGTTAGGTTTAGGGTGAGAGTTAGTATGAGGGTTAGGGTTACTGTGAGGGTGAGGGTTAGGGTTAGGATTACGGTTAGGTTGAGGGTGAGTGTTAGCATTAGGGTTAGGGTTAGGGTTAGGTTTAGGGTTAGGATTAGTGTTATTGTTAGGGTTAGGGTTAGAGTTATGGTGAGGGTGAGGGTGAGGGTGAGCGTGAGGGATAGGTTTAGGGTTAGGGTGAGGTTTAGGTTTAGGGTTAGGATTAGGGTTATGGTGAATTTGAGGTTTAGGGTTAGGTTAAGGTTAGTTGAAGGGTTAGGTCGAGGGTTAGGGTTAGGTTTAATTTTAGGGTTAAGGTTAGGGTGAGGGTTAGGTTGAGCTTTCTGGTTAGTGTTAGAGGTAGGGTTAGGATTAGGGTTAGGGTGAGGGTGAGTGTGAGGGTTAGGGTTAGGGTTAGGCTTAGGTTTAGGGTTAGACTGAGGGTGAGGGTGGGGTTGAGGATTAGAGTTAGGGTGATGGTTAGGGTTAGTGTTAGGGTGAGGGTTAGGATGATTGTTAGGATTAGGATTAGGGTTACGTTGAGGTTTAGGGTGAGGGTGCGGGTTAAGGTAAGTGTTAGGCTTAGGCTTAGGGTTAGTCTGAGCGTTTGGTTGAGGATAAGGGTTAGGTTTAGGCATAGGGTGAGGTTAGTGTTAGGGTTAGAGTTAGAGTTAGGGTTAGAGTGAGGGTGAGGTTTAGGGGTAGAGTTAGGGTTAGGGTGAGGGTTAGGGTTAGGGTCAGGGTTAGGGTGGGGGTTACAGTAAGGGTAAAGGTGAAGGTTAGACTGAGGGTGAGGGTTATGGTAAGGGTGAGGGTTAGGGTTAGGGTTAGGGTTAGGGTGAGGGTTAAAGTGAGGGTGAGTATTAGATTGAGGATAAGTGTTAGGGTTAGTGTGAGGTTTAGGGTCAGGATGAGGGTTAGGGTTAGGGTGAGGGCTAAGTTGAGGGTTAGGTTTAGGGTTAGTGTTAGGGTGAGGTTTAGGGTTAGGGTGAGGGTTAGGGTTAGGGTTAGGGTTATTGTTAGCGTTATTTTTAGGGTTATGGTTACGGTGAGGATTAGGGTGAGGTTGAGGGTGAGGGTTAGTGTTAGGGGAAGTTTTAGGATGATGATTACAGTTAGGATTAGGGTTAGGGTAAAGGCTAGGGTGAGGGTGAGCTTTAGTGTTAGTGTTAGGGTGAAGTTTAGGGTTAGGGTTAGGTTTAGGGTGAGGGTGAGGTTTAGAGTTAGAGTTAGGTTTTGGGTGAGGCTGAGGGTGAGTGTTAGGGTTAGGGTTAGTATTAGTTTTAGTGTTAGGGTTAGGGTGAGGGTTAGGCTGAGGGTGAGGTTTAGGGTTAGGTTTAGGATTAGGATTAGGGGTAGGGTTAGGGATGATGTGAGGGTTAGGGTTATGGTTAGGGTTAGGCTTAGCGTTAGGCTGAGGGTTAGGGTGAGGGTGAGGGTTAGGGTTAGGGTGAGGGTTAGGTTTATGGTTATGGGGAGGGTTAGGATGAGGGTTAGGGTTAGTATTAGGGTTAGGGTGAGGGCTAGGGTGAGGGTCAGGTTTAGGTTTAGGGTTAGGGTGAGGTTTAGAGTTAGAGTTAGGGTTAAGGTGAGGCTGAGTGTGAGGGTTAGGGTTAGAGTTAGGATTAGGATTAAGGTGAGGTTTAGGGTGATTTTGAGGCTTAGGGTTAGGGTTCGGGTTTGGCTTAGGTTTACACTGAGGGTGAGGGTGAGGTTTAGGGTTAGGATTAGGGTTCAAGTGAGGGTGAGTGTTTCTTTTAGGGTTAGGTTTAGGGTTAGGTTCAGGGTTAGGCTGATGGTGAGGTTGAGGGTGATGTTTAGGGTTAGTTTAAGGGTTAGGTTAAGGGTTAGGGGGAGGTTTAGGATGAGGGTTAGGGTTAGGATTAGGGTTAGGGTGAGGGCTAGGATGAGGTTGAGGTTTAATGTTAGGGTTAGTGTGAGAGTTATGGTTAGGGTTACTGTGAGAGTAGGATTCGGGTTAAGTTTAGGGTTAGGGTGAGGGTTAGGGTAAGGGTTACGGTGAGGTTGAGGGTTAGGGTTAGGTTGAGGTTTAGGGGTTAGGGTTAGGGTAAGAGTTACGGTGAGGGTGAGGGTTAGGTTTAGGTGGAGGGTTAGGGTTGGATTTGTGTTAGGGTGAGGGATAGGGTGAGGGTGATTGTTAGAGTAAGGGTTTGACTTAGGGTTAAGCTGAGCATGAGGTTGAGGGAGAGGGTTAGTGTTAGGGTTAGTGTGAGGTTTAGTGTTAGTTTTAGGGTTACCGTTAGGATTAGGGTGAGGGTGAGGTTTAGGGCTAGAGTTAGTGTTAGGGTGAAGGTTAGCGTTAGGGTGAGGGTTAGGCTGGGGGTGACAGTAAGGGTAAGGTGAGGGTTAGGCTGAGGGTGAGGGTTATGGTAAGGGTGAGGTTTAGGTTTAGGGTGAGGGTTAGGGTTAGGGTGAGGGTGAGGGTGTGGCTTAGAACGAGGATTAGTGTTAGGGTTAGTGTGAGGTTTACCGTGAGTATGAGTGTTAGGGTTAGGGTTAGGGCTAGGGTTTAGTTGAGGTTTAGGGTTAGTGTTAGGATGAGATTTAGGGTTAGGGTGATGGTTAGGGTTAGTGTGAGGCTTAGTGTTCAGGTTAAGTTTAGTGTTAAGGTGTGGGTAAGTGTTAGGGTGAGGGTTTGGTTTAGAGTGAGGTTAAGGGTTAGGGTGAGGGTTAGGGTTAATGTTAGGGTTTTTGTTAAGATTATGGTTAGGATTACTGTTACTGTGAGGGTGAGTGTTAGGGATAGCGTTAGGATTAGTTTTAGGGTTAGTGTTAGGTTGAGGGTAAGTGTTAGGGTGAGGGTTAGGGTTAGGGTGAGGTTTATGGTTAGGGTGAAGGTCAGGGTGAGGGTTAGGGTTACATTGAGCGTGAGTGTTAGGGTTAGGTTGAGGGTTAGGTTTAGGGTTAGGGTGAGTTTAGGGTTAGGGTTAGTGTGAGGGTTAGTGTTAGGGTTAGTGTTACTGGTAGGGTGAGGGTAAGTGTTAGTGTGATGTTTAATGTTAGGGTGAGGATTATGGTTAGGGTGAGGGTTAGGGTTATAGTTAGGGTTAGGGTTAGGGTTAGAGTTAGGGTTAGGGTGAGTGTGATATTTAGGGTTAGAGTTAGGGTGAGGTTTAGGGTTAGGGTGAGGGTTAGGGTTAGGCTTAGGCTTAGGCTTAGGCCGAGCATGAGGGTGAGGATTAGGGTGCGGGTTAGGGTGAGGGTTAGGGTTATGGTTAGTGTCAGGTTTAGGATGAGGATTAGGGTTAGGGTGAGGGTTAGGGTGAGGGTTAAGGTTAGGAATAGGGTTAGGTTTAGGATTAGGTTTAGGGTGAGGGTGAGTGTGAGGCTTAGGTTTAGGGTTAGGATTAGGCTTAGAGTTAGGGTGAGGGTTAGGGTTAGAGTTTGGGTTAGGGTGCAGGTGAGGCTGAGGATTAGGGTTAGATTTAGGGTTAGGTTTAGCGTTAGGGTTAGTGTTAGGTTTAGGGTTACGGTGAGGGTTAGGGTAAGGGTTAGGGTTAGGCTTAGGGTTAGGCTGAGGGTGTCTGTGGGGGTGAGAATTAGAGTTAGGGTTAGGGTTAGGCTTAGGGTTAGGTTTATTGTTAGTGCTATGGTTAGGGTTAAGTTTGCAGTGAGGGTGAGGTTGAGGGGAAGGGTGAGGGTTAGTGTTAGGGTTAGTGTTATTGTTAGGGTTAGGGCTAGAGTTATGGTGAGGTTGAGGGTGAGGGTGAAGGATAGGGTTAGGGTGCGTTTTAGGGTTTGGGATAGGGTTAGGGTGAGGGTGAGTTTTAGGGTGAGGGTGAGGTTTAATGTTAGGGTTAGGGTTAGGGTGAGAGTAGGATTCAGGTTAAGTTTAGGGTTAGAGTGTGGGTTAGTGTAAGGGTTACGGTGATGTTGAGGGTTAGGGTTAGGTTGAGGTTTAGGGATAAGATTAGGTTTAATGGTGGGTGAGGGTTAGGGTTAGGGTAAGGTTTACGGTGAGGGTGAGGGTTAGGATTAGGTTTAGAGTTAGGATTTGTGTTAGGGTGAGGGCTAGGGTGAGGGTGAGGGTCAGGGTAAGGTTTTGGCTTAGGCTTAGGTTTAAGCTGAGTGTGAGGTTGAGTGTGAGCTTTAGGGTTACTGTGAGGTTTAGTGTTAGGGTTAGGGTTAGAGTTAGGATTAGGGTGAGGTTTAGGGGAAGAGTTAGTGTTAGGGTGAATTTAGGCTTAGGGTGAGGGTTAGGTTGTGGGTGACTGTAAGGGTAAGGTGAGGGTTAGGCTGAGGGTGAGGGTCACGGTAAGGGTGAGAGTTAGGGATAGGTCGAGGGTTAGGGTTAGGGTTAGGGTTAGGGTGAGGGTGAGGGTTAGATTGATGATTAGTGTTAGGGTTAGTGTGAAGTTTAACATGAGGATGAGTATTAGGGTTAGGGCTAGGGTTAGGTTGAGGTTTAGGGTTAGTGTTAGGGTGAGGTTTAGGGTTAGGGTGATTGTTAGGGTTAGTGTGAGGCTTAGTGTTTGGGTTAAGCTTAATGTTAAGGTGAGGGTAAGTGTTAGTGTGAGGGTTAGGTTTAGGGTGAGGGTAATGATTAGGGTGAGGGTTAGGGTTAGGGTTAGGGTTTTTGTTAGGTTTAGGGTTAGGGTTGTTGTTAGGATTAGGGTTCCGGTTAAGGTGAGGGTGTGGGTTATTGTTAGGGTTAGGATTAGGGTTAGTGTTAGGGTGAGGGTAAGTGTTAGGGTGAGTTTTAGGGTTAGGGTGAGGGTTATGGTTAGGATGAGGGTCAAGGTTAGGGTTAGGGTTACTTTGAGCGTGAGGTTTAGGGTTATGTTGAGGGTTAGGGTTAGGGTGAGGTTAGGGTTCGGGTTATTGTGAGGGTTAGTGTTAGGGTTAAGGTTAGGGGTAGGGTGAGGGTAAGTGTTAGGGTGAGGTTTAGGGTTAGGGTGAGGATTATGGTTAGGGTGAGGGTTAGGGTTATTGTTAGGGTTATGTTTAGGTTTAGATTTAGGGTTAGAGTGAGGGTGAGATTTAGGGTTAGAGTTAGGGTTAGTGTTAGGGTTATTGTTAGGGTGAGGGTTAGGGTTAGGTTTTGGCTTAGGCTTAGGCTTAGGCCGAGCATGAGGGTGAGGGTTAGGGTGAGGGTTAGTGTTAGGGTTATTGTTAGGGTGAGGGTTAGGGTTAGGTTTTGTCTTAGGCTTAGGCTTCGGCCGAGCATGAAGGTGAGGGTTAGGGTGAGGGTTAGGGTTTGGTTAGTATCAGGTTTAGGATGAGGTTTAGGGTTAAGGTTAGGGTTAGGGTGAGGGCTAGGCTGAGGGTTAGGGTTAGGGATTGGGTTAGGTTTAGGATTACGGTTAGGGTGAGGGTGAGTGTGAGGCTTAGGGTTAGGGTTAGGGTTAGGCTTAGAGTTAGGGTGAGGGTTATGGTTAGGGTTTGGTTTAGGGTTAGGGTTAGGTTTATGGTGAGGGTTAGGGTTAGGGTTAGGGTTAGGCTTAGGGTTAGGCTTATTGTTAGTGTTATGGTTAGGATTAGTGTTATTGTTAGGGTTAGGTTTAGAGTTATGGTGAGTGTGAGGTTGAGGGTGAGGGTGAGGATTAGTGTTAGGGTTAGGGTCAGGTTTAGGGTTAGGGTTAGGATTAGGACAAGGGTGAGGGCGAGGTTTAGTTTTAGATATAGGGTTAGGGGGAGGGTTACTTTGAGGGTTAGGGTTAGGGTTAGTGTCAGGGTTAGGGTAAGGTTGAGGGTTAGGTTGAAGTTTAGGGTAAGGGTGAGTGTTAGGGTTAGAGTTAGGCTTAGGCTTAGGGTTAGGCTGAGTGTGAGGTTGGGGTGAGGATTAGGGTTAGGGTAATGGTTAGGGTAGGTTAGGGTGAGGGTTAGGAGGAGGTTTAGGGTTAGGATTAGGGTTAGGCTGAGGGTGAGGATGAGGTTATTGTTACGGTGAGGGTTAGGGTTAGGGTTATTGTTAGTGTAATGTTTAGGGTGAAGTTTGCGGTGAGGGTGAGGCTGTAGGTGAGGGTCATGGTTATGGTTATGGTTAGGGTTAGGGTTAGGGTTAGAGTTAAGGTTAGGTTGTGGGTGAGGTTGAGTGTTAGGGTTAGGGTGAGTTTTAGGGCGAGGTTTAGTGTTAGGGTTTGGGTTAGGTTTAGGGTGAGGGTGAGGTTTAGGGTTAGAGTTAGGATTGAGGGGAGGGTTAGGGTGAGGTTTAGGTTTAGGGTTATGATGAGGGTGAGGGTTAGGTTGAGGTTTAGGGATAAGGTTATGTTTAGGATTAGGGTTAGGATGAGGGTGAGTGTGAGGGTTAGGGTGAGGGTTAGGCTTAGGCTTAGGGTTTGTCTGAGGGTGATGGTGGGGGTGAGGATTAAGGTTAGGGTGATGGTAAGGGTTAGGGTTAGTGTAATTGTTAGGATTAGTTTTAGGGTTAGGATTAGGGTGAGGGTGAGGTTTAGGGTTAGAGATGGGGTTAGGGTGAGTGTTAGGCTTAGGGTGAGTGTTAGAGTGGGGGTGACGTTAAGGGTAAAGATGAGGTTTAGGCTGAGGGTGAGGGTTACGGTAAGGGTTAGGGTTAGGGTCAGGGGGAGGGATAGGGTTAGGGTTAGGGTGAGGGTGAGGGTTAGGGTTAGATTGGGGATTAGTGTTAGGGTTAGTGTGAGGTTTAGGGTGAGGATGCGGTTTAGGGTTAGGGTGAGGTCTAGGGTGAGGATGAGGGTTAGGGTTAGTGTTAGGGTGAGGTTTAGTGTTAGGGTTAGGGTTAGGATTAATGTGACGGTTAAGCTTAAGGTGAGGGTTAGGGTGAGGGTGAGGTTTAGGGTTAGGGTTTGGATTAGGAATAGGGTTAGGGTTAGGGTGAGTGTGAGGTTTAGGTTTAGCGTTAGTGTTAGGCTTAGGGTTAGGCTGAGGGTGAGGGTGAGGGTGAGGGTTATTGTTAGAGTGAGGGTTAGGGTTAGGGTTAGGGTGAGAGTTAGGGTTCGGGTTAAGTTTAGGGTTAGAGTGAGGATTAGGGTAAGTGTTACAGTAAGGGTGAGGGTTAGTTTTAGGTTGAGGGTTAGGGTTAGGGTTAGGGTGAGGGTTAGGATGAGGGTTAGGGTTTGGATTAGGTTTAGGGTGAGGGCTAGGGTGAGGGAGAGGTTTAGGGTTAGGGTTAGGGTGAGGTTTAGGTTTAGGTTTAGGGTTACGGATAGGGTGAGGGTGAGGTTTAGGGTTAGAGTTAGGGTTAGGTTGAGGCTGAGGGTGAGGGTTAGGGTTAGGGTTAGTTTACGGTGAGGGTTAGGGTGAGAATGAGGGTTAGGCTTAGTGTTAGGATTAGGATTAGGGTAAGGGTTAGCATGAGGGTGAGGGTGAGGGTGAGGGTGAGGGTTAGGGATAGGGTAAGGTTTAGGTATAGGGTTAGTTTGAGATTTAGGGTTCGGGTTAAGTTTAGGGTTAGGGTGAGGGTTAGGGTTAGGGTTATGGTGAGCGTGAGGGTTAGGGTTAGGTTGAGGGTTAGGGTTAGATTTAGGATTAGGGTGAAGGTTGGGTTTAGGGTTTGGGTGAGGTTTAGGGTGAGGTTTTGGGTTAGAGTTAGGTTTAGAGGCAGGGTTAGGGTGAGGTTTAGGGTTAGGGTTTGTGTTAAGGTTAGGGTGATTGTTAGGGTTAGGGTTAGGATTAGGGTTATTGTTAGTGTTATGGTTAGGGTGAAGTTTGCGGTGAGGGTGAGGCTGAGGGTGAGGGTTATGGTTATGGTTAGGGTTAGGGTTAGTGTTATTGTTAGGGTTAGGTTTAGAATTAAAGTTAGATTGAGGGTGAGGGTGAGGGTGAGTGTTAGGGTTAGAGTGAGTTGTAGGGTGAGGTTTTGGTTTAGGGTTAGGGTTAGGGTTAGGGTGAGGGTGAGATTTAGGGTTAGAGTTAAGGTTGAGGGGAGGGTTAGGGTTAGGTTTAGGGTTTGGGTTAGGATAGGGTGAGGGTTAGGTTGAGGTTTAGGCATAGTGTTAGGTTTAGGATTAGGGTTAGGTTCAGGGTGAATATGAGGGTTAGGGTGAAGCTTAGCGTTAGGCTGAGGGTGATGTGGGTGAGGATTAATGTTAGGGTGATGGTAAGGGTTAGGGTTAGTGTTATTGTTAGGGTTAGGGTTAGAGTTAGGATTAGGGTGAGGGTGAGGTTTAGCGGTAGATATAGGGTTAGGGTGAGTGTTAGGCTTAGGGTGAGGGTTAGGGTGGGTGTGAGGGTAAGTGTAAAGTTGAGGGTTAGGCTGAGGGTGAGGGTTACCATAAGGGTTAGGGTTAGGTTTAGGGGGAGGGATATTGTTAGGGTTAGAGTGAGGGTGAGGGTTAGATTGAGGATTAGTGTTAGGGTTAGTGTGAGGTTTAGGGTTAGGATGCGGGTTAGGATTAGGGTGAGGTCTAGGGTGAGGATGAGGTTTAGGGTTAGTGTTAGGGTGAGGTTTAGGGTTAGGGTGATGGTTAGGGTTAGTGTTATGGTGAGGTTTAGTGTTAGGTTTAGGGTTAGCATTAATGTTAGGGTTAGGCTTAAGGTGAGGGTTAGGGTGAAGTTGAGGTTTAGGTTGAGGGTTAGGATGAGGGTTAAGGTGAGAATTAGGGTTAGTGTGAGGGCTAGGGTGAGGGTGAGGTTTAGGGTTAGGGTTAGGGTGATGTTTAGGGTTAGGGTTAGGGTTACTGATTGGGTGACGGTGAGGTTAAGGGTTATTGTTAGGGTTAGGGTGAGGCTGAGGTTGAGTGTTAGGTTTAGTGTTAGTGTTAGAGATAGGGTTACAGTGAGGATAAGGGTGAGGGTGAGGGTTATGCTTAGTGTTAGGATTAGGTTGAGGGTAAGGGTTAGGGTGAGTGTGAGGGTTAGGGTTACAGTGAGCATGATTGTTAGGGTTAGGTTGAGGGTGAGGGTTAGGCTTAGGATTAGGGTGAGGGTGAGGGTGAGGCTTAGGGTTATGGTAAAGGATAGGGGTAGGGTTAGGGTGAGAGTTAGGTTTCAGGTTAAGTTTAGGGTTAGGGTGAGGATTAGGTTTAGGATTAGGGTGAGCCTGAGGGTTAGGGTTAGGTTGAGGTTAGGGTTAGGCTTAGGATTATTGTGAGGGTTAGGGTTAGGGTTAGGGTGAGGTTTAAGGTGAGATTTTGGATTAGGGTTAGGGTTAGGTTTAGGGTGAGGGTGAGGTTTAGTGTTAGTGTTAGGTTTAGGGGCAGGTTTAGGGTGAGGTTTAGGTTTAGGATTACGGTGAACGTGCGGTTTAGGGTTAGGTTGAGTGTTAGGGTGAGGATTAGGATTAAGGTGAGGGTTAGGTTTAGGGTTAGGGTGAGATTTAGGGTTAGGTTTTGGATTAGGGTTAGGGTTAGGGTTAGGGTGAGGGTGAGGTTTAGGGATAGAATTAGGTTTAGGGGCAGGTTTAGGGTGAGGTTTAGGGTTAGGGTTAGTGTTAGGGTTAGGGTGAGGTTTAGGGTTAGGGTTATTGTTTGGGTTAGGGTTATTGTTAGTGGTATGGTTAGGGTTAAGTTTGTGGTGAGGGTGAGGCTGAGGGTGAGGTTTATGGTTAGGGTTAGGGTTAGGGTTAGAGTTAAGGGTAAGTTGAGGGTTAGGGTGAGGGGAGGGTTAGGGTGAGGTTTAGGTTTAGGGTTAGGTTGAGGATGAGGGTTCCCATGAGGTTCAGGGATAGGGTTAGGTTTAGGATTAGGGTTCAGGTGAGGGTGAGTGTGAGGGTTAGGGTGAGGGTTAGGCTTAGGCTGAGGTTTAGTCTGAGGGTGAGGGTGGAGGTGAGGATTAGGGTTAGGGGGATGGTAAGGGTTAGTGTTAGTGATATTTTTAGGGTTAGGGTTAGAGTTACTCTTAGTGTGAGCATGGGGGTGATGGTTAGTGTTAGGGTTAGTGTGAGTTTTAGGTTTAGGGATATTTTTAGGGTTATTGTGGGGTGAGGTTTAGCGTTAGTTATAGGGTTAGGGGGAGGGTTAGGGTGAGGGTGACGGTTAGGGTTAGTGTTAGGGTTATGGTGAGGTTGAGGGTTAGGTTGAGGTTTAGGGTTAGAGTTAGGGTTAGGGTTAGTGTGAGGGTTAGTGTTCGGATTAGGGTTATTTTTAGGGTGAGGGTTTGGGTTAGGGTGAGGGTTATGGTTAGGGTGAGGGTTAGGGTTAGGATTATTGTTAGGGTTAGGTTTAGGGTTATTCTGAGGGTGAGGGTGAGGATGAGGGTTAGGGTTAGGGTGAGGTTTATGGTTATGGTTAGGGTTAGGGTTAGTGTTATTGTTAGGGTTATGGTTAGAATTAAGTTTAGGTAGAGGGTGAATGTGAGTGTTAGGGTTAGGGTGATTTTTAGGGTGAGGTTTAGGGTTAGGGTTAGGGTTAGGGTTAGGGTGAGTGTGAGGTTTAGGGTTAGAGTTTGGGTTGAAGAGAAGGTTAGGGTGAGATTTAGGGTTAGGGTTAGGATGAGGGTGAGGGTTAGGTTGAGGTTTAGGGATAGGGTTAGGTTTAGGATTAGGGTTAGGGTGAGGGGGAGTGTGAGGGTTAGGGTGAGGGTTAGGCTTAGGCTTAGGGTTAGGCTGAGGTTGATGGTGGGTGTACGGATTAAGGTTAGGATGATGGTAAGGGTTAGGGTGGGTGGGACAGTAAGGGTAAAGGTGAGGTTTAGCCTGAGGGTGAGGGTTACTCTAAGGGTTAGGGTTAGGGTTAGGGGGAGGGATAGGGTTTGGTTTAGGGTGAGGGTGAGGGTTAGATTGAGGATTAGTTTTAGGGTTAGTGTGAGGTTTAGGGTGAGGATGAGGATTAGGATTAGGGTGAGGTCTAGGGTGAGGATGAGAGTTAGGGTTAGTGTTAGGGTGAGGCTTAGGGTTAGAGTGATGGTTAGGGTTAGTGTTAGGGTGAGGTTTAGTGTTAGGGTTAGGGTTAGGATTAATGTGAGGGTTAAGCTTTAGGTGAGGGTTAGGGTGAGGGTGAGGTTTAGGGTTAGGTTTAGGATTAGGAATAGGGTTAGGGTTAGGGTAAATGTGAGGTTTAGGGTTAGCGTTAGTGTTAGGCTTAGGGTTAGGCTGAGGGTTATTGTTAGGTTGAGGGTTAGGTTTAGGGTTAGGGTGAGAGTTAGGGTTCGGGTTAAGTTTAGGGTTAGAGTGAGGATTAGGGTAAGGGTTACCTGGAGGGTGAGGGTTAGGGTTAGGTTGTGGGTTAGGGTTAGGGTGATTGTTAGGGTGAGGGTGAGAGTGAGGGTTAGGGTTAGTGTTAGCGTGAGGGTTAGGATGAGGGTTAGGGTTCGGATTAGGGTTAGGGCGAAGGCTAGGGTGACGGTGAGGTTTAGGTTTAGGGTTAGGGTGAGGTTTAGGTTTAGGTTTAGTGTTAGGGAAAGGGTGAGGTTTAGGGATAGAGTTAGGGTTAGGTTGAGGCTGAGTGTGGGGGTTAGGGTTAGGGTTAGTGTTAGAGTTAGTGTTAGAGTTAGGGATATGGTGAGGTTTAGGGTCAAAGTGAAGTTTAGGCTTAATGTTAGGATTAGGATTAGGGTAAGGGTTAGGGTGAGGGTGAGGGTGAGGGTTAGGGTTAGGGTAAAGGTTAGGGGTAGGGTTAGGGTGAGATTTAGTGTTCTGGTTAAGTTTAGGGATAGGGTGAGTGTTAGGGTTAGGGTTACGGTGAGCGTGAGGGTTAGGATTAGCTTGAGGGTGAGGGTTAGGCTTAGGATTTGGGTTAGTGTTAGGGTTAGGGTTAGGGTGAGGTTTAGGGTGAGGTTTTGGGTTAGAGTTAGGTTTAGGGGCAGGGTTAGGGTGATGTTTATTGTTACGGTTAGTGTTAAGGTTAGGGGGAGGGTTACGGTTAGGGTTAGGGTTATGGTTACTGTTAGTGTTATGGTTAGGTTGAAGTTTGCGGTGAGGGTGAGGGTTATGGTTATGGTTATGGTTATAGTTAGTGTTAGTGTTATTGTTTGGGTTAGTGTTAGAGTTAAGGTTAGGTTGAGGGTGAGGTTGAGTGTTAAGGTTAGGGTGAGGTTTAGGGTTAGGGTTAGGGTGAGGGTGAGGTTTAGGGTTAGAGTTAAGGTTGAGGGGAGGGTTAGGGTTAGGTTTAAGGTTAGGGTTAGGATGAGGGTGAGGGTTAGGTTGAGGTTTAGGCATAGGGTTAGGTTTAGGATTAGGGTTAGGGTGAGGGTGAGTATGAGGGTTAGTGTGAGGGTTAGGGTGAGGCTTAGGGTTAGGCTGAGGGTGATGTTGGGGGTGAGGATTAAGGTTAGGGTGATGGTAAGTGTTAGGGTTAGTGTTATTGTTAGGGTTAGGGTTAGAGTTAGGATTAGGGTGAGGGTGAGGTTTAGGGGTAGAGATAGGGTTAGGGTGAGTGTTAGGCTTAGGGTGAGGGTTAGGGAGGGTGTGAGGGTAAGGTTAAAGGTGAGGGTTAGGCTGAGGGTGAGGGTTATGGTAAGGGTTAGTGTTAGGTTTACGATTAGGGTTATGGTGATTGTGAGTGTGAGGGTTAGGGTGAGGGTTACCCTTAGTCTTAGGTTTAGGCTGAGGCTGAGGGTGAGGGTGAGGGTTAGCGTTAGGGTGAGGGTTAGGGTAAGGTTTAGAGGGAGGGTTAGGATGAGAGTTAGGGGTAGGATTAGGGTTAGGGTGAGGGCTAGGGTTAGGGTGAGGTTTAGGGTTAGGGTTTATGTTAGGATTAATGTTAGGGTTAGGCTTAAGGTGAGGGTAAGGGTTATGGTTAGAGTTATGGTGAGGGTGACGTTTAGGGTTAGGGTTATGGTTACATTGAGCGTAAGGGTTAGGGTTAGGTTGAAGGTTAGGTTTAGTGATAGGGTGAGGTTAGGGTTAGTGTGAGGGTTAGAGTTGGGGTTATGGTTAGTGTTACGGTGAGGGTAAGTGTTAGGGTCAGGGTTTGGGTTAGGGTGAGGGTAATGGTTAGGTTAGGGTTAGGATTAGGGTTAGGGTTATTGTTAGGGTTAGGGTGAGGTTTAGGTTTAGGGTTAGGGTTAGGGTTAGGGAGAGGGTGAGGTTTAGGATTAGTAGGAAGGTTAGTTCGAGGGTTAGGGTTAGGGTTAGTTTTAGGGTTAAGGTTAGGGTGATGGTTAGGTTGAGGTTTAGGGTTATTGTTAGAGTTAGGGTTAGGATTAGGGTTAGGGTGAGGGTGAGTGTGAGGTTTAGGGTTAGGCATATGCTTAGGCTTAGGGTTAAGCTGAGGGTGAGGGTGGGAGTGAGGATTAGAGTTAGGGTGATTGTTAGTGTTAGTGTTAGGGTGAGGGTTAGGATGAGGGTTAGCGTTAGGATTAGGGTTAGGGTGAGGGTGAGGGTTACTGTGAGAGTTAGTGTGAGGGTTAGGGTTAGTTTTAGGGTTAGGCTTAGTGTTAGGCTGAGGGTTTGGTTGAGGATGAGGATTAGGGTTAGGTTAGGGTGAGCTTTAGTGTTAGGGTTAGGTTATATTTACGGTTAGGGTGAGTGTGAGGTTTAGGGGTAGAATTAGGGTTAGGGTGAGGGTTAAGTTTAGGGTGAGGTTTAGGGTGCGGTGATGGTAAGGGTAAAGGTGAGGTTTAGGATGAGAATGAGAGTTATGATAAGGGTGAGGGTTAGTGTTAGGGTGAGTGTAAGGGTTAGATTGAAGATAAGTGTTAGGGTTAGTGTGAGGTTTAGGGTGAGGATGAGGGTTAGGGTTAAGGTGAGGGTAAGTGTTAGGGTGGGGGTTAGGGTTAGGGGGAGGGTTATGGTTAGGGTGAGGTGAGGGTTAGGATTAGGGTTAGGGTTAGTGTTAGGCTGAGGGTAAGTTTTAGGATGAGGGTTAGGGTTAGTGTGAGGGTTATGGTTAGGGTGAGGTTTAGGGTTAGGGTTATGTTTACATTGAGCGTAAGGGTTAGGGTTAGGTTGAAGGTTAGGTTTAGTGTTAGGGTGAGGTTAGGGTTAGTGTGAGGGTTAGAGTTGGGGTTATGGTTAGTGTTACGGTGAGGGTAAGTGTTAGGGTCAGGGTTTGGGTTAGGGTGAGGGTAATGGTTAGGTTAGGGTTAGGATTAGGGTTAGGGTTATTGTTAGGGTTCGGTTTAGTTTTAAGGTTACAGTGAGGGTGAGGATTAGGGTTAGGGTTAGGGTGAGGTTTGTGGTTAAAATTAGGGTTAGGGTGAGGGTTAGGTTGAGGGTTAGGGTTAGGGTTAGTGTTAGGGTTAGGGTTAGGGTGAGAGTTAGTAGGAGGGTTAGGGTTAGGGTTAGGGTTAGGATTAGGTTAGGGTTAAGTTGAGGGTGTGTGTTAGGGTTAGGTTTAGGCTTAGGCTTAGGTATAGGATGAGGGTGAAGTTGACGGTGAGGGGTAGGGTTAGGCTGAGGTTAAGGGTAAGGGTTAGTTGGAGGCTTAGGATGAGTGTTAAGGTTAGGATTAGGGTTAGGGTGAGGTCTACGGTGAGGGTGAGGTTTAGTTTTAGGGTTAGGGTGAGGTTTAGGGTTAGGGTTAGGGTGAGAGTTAAGGTTCGGGTTAAGTTTACGGTTAGGTTGAGGGTTAGGGTAAGGGTTATTTTCAGGGTAAGGGTTAGGGTTAGGTTGAGGGTTAGGGTTAGGATTAGGGTTAGGGTGAGGGTGAGGGTGAGGGTTAGGGTTAGTGTTAGGGTAAGGATTAGGATGAGAGTTAGGGTTAGGATTAGGGTTAGGGTGAGGGCCAGGGTGAGGTTGAGTTTTCGGGTTAGGGTTAAGGTGAGATTTAGGGTTAGGGTTAGTGTTAGGGTGAGTGTGAGATTTAAGGTTAGAGTTAGGGTTAGGGTGAGGCTGAGCGTGAGGTTTAGGTTTAGGGTTAGTGTTAGAGTTAGGGTTAGGGTGAGGGTTAGGTCGAGGTTTAGGGTTAGGGTTAGTGTTATATTTAAGTTTAAAGTGAGGGTTAGCTTGAGGTTTAGGTTTAAGGTTAGGGTTAGGGTTAAGATTAGGGTTAGGGTGAATGTTAGGGTGAGTGTGAGGGTTAGGGTTAGGGTTAGGGTTAGACTTAGGTTTAGGCTGAGGGTGAGGGTGAGGGTTAGGGTTAGGGTGAGGGTTAGGTGTATGGTTAGGGTGAATTTTAGGGTTCAGGTTAAGTTTAGGGATAGGGTGAGGATTAGGGTTAGGGTTATGGTGAGGGTTAGGATGAAGATTAGGGTTAGGATTAGGCTTAGTGTGAGGGCTAGGGTGAGGGTGAAGCCTAGGGTTAGTGTTTCGGTGAGGTTTAGGTTTAGGGTTAGGAGTAGGATGAGGGTTAGAGTTACGGTTTGGGTGAGTTTTAGGGTTAGGCTGAGGGTTAGGGTTAGGATTTGGGTTAGGGTAAGGGTGAGTTTTAGGGTTACAGTTAGGGTTAGGGGGAGTGTTAGGTAGAGGATTAGGGATAGGTGTAATGTTAGGGTTGTTTAGGGTTAGGGTTAGGGTCAGGGTTAGGGTTAGGATAAGGGTTAGGGTTAGGGTGAGGATTAGGTTGAGGTTTAGGGTTAGGGTTAGGTTTTGCTTTAGGGTTAAGGTGAGTGTGAGGGTTAGGATTAGGGTTACGCTTAGGCTTAGGGTTAGGCTGAGGGTGAGGGTGTGGGTGAGGATTAGGGTTAGGGTAATGGTTAGGTTTAGGGTTAGCGTGAGGGTTAGGATGAGGATTAGGGTTAGGGTGAGCGTTAGGTTGAGGGTGATAGTAAGTGTTAAGGTGAGGGTTAGGCTGAGGGTGAGGGTTAAGATAAGGGTGAGGGTTAGGATTAGGGTGAGGGTGTGGGTAAGGGTTCTGTTTAGGTTTAGGGTGAGGGTTAAATTGAGGAATAGGGTTAGGGTTAGTGTGAGATTTAGGGTGAGGATGAGGAATAGGGTTAGCGTGAGGGTGAGGGTTAGAATTTGGTTTAGCATGAGGGATACCGTGAGGGTGAGGGTTAGGGTTAGGGTTAGGCTTAGGGTTAGGGTGAGGTTTAGGATTAGATTGAGAGTTAGGGTTAGTGTGAGGGTTAGTGTGAGGGTTAGGGTTAGTGTTAGGGGAGGGTAATTGTTAGGTTGAGGGTTAGGTTTAGGGTGAGGGTTACGGTTAGGGTTAGGTTTGGGGTTACATTTACGTTGAGGGTGAATGTGAGGGTTAGGGTTAGGCTTAGGTTTAGTGTTAGGGTATGGGTTAGATTTAGGGTTAGGGTGAGGGTGAGGTTTAGGGGTAGAGTTAGAATTAGTGTGGGGGTTAGGGTGAGGTTAGGGTTAGGGTGGGGGTGACGGTAAGGGTAAAAGTGAGGGTTAGGCCGAGGATGAGGGTTAGGGTTAGGGTCAGGGCTAGGGTGAGGGTGAGGGATAGGGTTAGTTTTAGGGTGAGTTTTAGGGTTAGGTTGATGGTTAGGTTTGGTGTGAGGGTTAATGTTAGGGTTAGGTTAATGTTAGGGTGAGGGTTAGTCTTAGGGTGAGGGTTATGGTTAGGGTGAGGTTCAGGGTTAGTGTTAGGGTTAGAGTTAGGGTTAGTGTGAGGGTTAGGGTTATGGTGAGGGTAAGGTTGAGGGTTAGGTTTGGGGTTAGGATGAGGTTTAGGTTTAGGTTTAGGATTAGAGTTAGGTTTAGGGTGAGGGTGATTTTTAGGGTTAGAGTTAGGGTTAGTGTTAGGGTTAAGGTTAGGGTGAGGGTGAGTGTGAGGGTTAGGCTTAGGCTTAGGCCTAGGCTTAGGCTTAGCCCGAGCATGAGGGTTAGGGTTAGTGTTAGGGTGAGTGTTATTGTTAGGGTGAGGGTTAGGGTTAGGGTTAGGTTTAGTTAGGTTTAGTGTTAGCGTTAGGGTTACGGTGAGGGTAAGTGTGAGGCTTACGGTTGGGGTTAGGATGAGGTTTAGGATTAGGTTTAGGGTTAGAGTTAGGTTTAGGGTGAGTGTAAGGTTTAGGGTTAGAGTTAGGGTTAGGGTTAGTGTTAGGGTTAGGGTTAGGATGAGTGTTAAGTTTAGGATGAGGTTTAGGGTGAGGGCTATTGTGAGGGTGAGGTTTAGGGTTAGGGTTAGGGTGAGGTTTAGGGTTAGGGTTAGGTATAGGGTGAGGGTTAGGTTTAGGGTTAGAGTTAGGGTTAGAGTGAGGCTGAGGCTGAGGGTTAGGTTTAGGGTTAGTGTTAGATTTAGGGTTAGGGTGAGGGTTAGGTTGAGGTTGAGGGTTAGGCTTAGAGTTAGGATTAGGATTATGGTAAGTGTTAGGGTGAGTGTGAGGGTTATGGTTAGGGTTAGGGTTAGGCTTAGGGTTAGGTTGAGGGTGAGGGTGAGCGTGAGGGTTAGGGTGAGGGTTAGGGTTAGGGTTAGGGTGAGAGTTAGGGTTCAGGTTAAGTTTAGGGTTAGGGTGAGGGTTACGGTTAGGGTTAGGTTGAGGGCTAGGATTAGAGTTAGGGTTACGGTGACGTGAGGGTTAGGGTTAGGGTGAGGGTTAGGTTTAGAATTAGGGTTAGGGTGAGCGTGAGTGTTAGGATTAGGTTTAGGGTTAGGGTTAGGGTTAGGGTTAGGTTTAGGGTTAGGATTAGTGTTATTGTTAGGGTTAGGGTTAGAGTTAAAGTGAGTGTGAGGGTGAGGTTGAGGTTTAGGGTGAGGTTTAGGGTTAAGGTAAGTATTAGGGTTAGGGTGAGGTTGAGGTTTAGGGTTAGATTTACGGTTATGGGGAAGGTTAGGTAGAGGGTTTGGGTTAGGTTTGGTGTTAGGGTTAATGTTAGGGTGAGGGTTAGGTTGAGGTTTAGGGTTAGGGTTAAGTTTAGGATTAGGTTTAGGCTGAGGGTGAGGGTGCGCGTTACAGTTAGGCTTAGGCTTAGGGTTAGGCTGAGGGTGAGGGTGGGTGTGAGGATTAGGGTTATGGTGATGGTTAGGTTTAGGGTTAGGTGACGTGTAGGGTGAGGGTGAGGGTTAGGGTAAGGCATAGACTTAGGCTTAAGTTTAGGTTGATCTTGAGGTTGATGGTGAAGGTTAGGCTTAGGGTGATGTTTAGGTTTAAGATTAGGGTGAGTGTTAGGATGAGGTTTAAGGTTAGGGTGCGGGTCAGGGTGAGGATGATGTTAAGGGTAATGGTGACCTTTACGCTGAGGGTGAGGGTTAAGATAAGGGTGATGGTTAGGGTTAGGTTTAGGGTTAGGGTTAGGGTTAGGGTGAGGTTTAGATTGAGTATTAGGGTTAGGGTTAGTGTGAGGTTTACAGTGAGGCTGAGGGTCAGGGTTAGGTTGAGGGTGAGCGTTAGAATTAGGGATAGTGTGAGGGCTAGTGTGAGGATGAGAGTTAGTATTAGGGTTAGGGTTAGGGTGATGTTTAGGGTGAGGGTGAGGTTTAGGGTGAGAGTTAGGGTTCAGGGAATGGGTAGGGTTAGGGTGTAGGTGAGGGTTAGTGTAAGGGTGAGGCTTAGGGTGACCATGAGGGTTAGGGTTCAGGGGAGGTTTAGGGTTAGGGTTAGTGTTCGGGTTCAGGTTAGGGTGAGTGTTAGGGTTAGGTTTAGGATGAGGGTTAGGCTTTTTGGGAGGATTAGGGTTAGGGTTCGGTTTAGGGTTAATGTGAGGATAAGGGTTAGGGTAAGGGTTAGGGTGAGACTGAGGGTTAGGGTTAGCCTTAGGGTTAGGGTTAAGGTTAGGGTGGGGGTTAGGGTGAGGGTTAGTATGAGGGTTAGGTTTGGGTGAGGGTTAGGGTGATTGTAAGGTTTAGGGTGAGGGTTAGGTTGAGGTTGAGGAATAGGGTTTGTTTTTTTTGTCTTTTTTTTTTAATTGTATTTTATTTTATTTGAGAACATACTGTACAGAGGGGCTACAATTACATGGGCAGGATAATGCATACATTTCTTACCAAGCATTGCAGCCTCCTCCTTGGTTTACCCTTCACTTCCCTTCCCCACCTCCCCCCTCCCCCCACCCAATTTTACCCCCCTCCCCCCACCCAATTATACCCCCCTCCCTCCCCACACCGACATTGTAAAGCTGGTTTTGACATGACATTTTGTACTTCTCATTGTTGCAACAGGTCCACCTGAATCCTTAAACGACTTGTTTGTCCCCATCTCCTCCACATGTTATACTGACATCAAATATAGTGAAAGCGGGGGTTACACTGTGGGGGAGGGACATACAAAGCAACAAAGAAATAATCTTATAAATGCGTTAGAAACACATGCATGAAAGAAACAAAAACATTAAAATACATATTTAAGGGTTCATTTTCCTAACATCACATTATCTGACCTTTTCCGCTTGACTCATACCTATACTAGATATTGCAAATAAGGGAAACCATGGGACCTATGCTTCTTTGGGCCTGGCTTACTTCACTTAATATAATTTTTTCCAAACCTTTCCATTTCCTAACAAATGGGGAAATGTCATTCTTTCTGATGGAGGCATAGAATTCCATTGTGTATATATACCACATTTTCTTGATCCATTCATCTACAGAGGGGCATCTGGGTTGGTT
Organism: Dipodomys merriami; assembly: GCF_024711535.1. Taxonomy (NCBI): domain Eukaryota; kingdom Metazoa; phylum Chordata; class Mammalia; order Rodentia; family Heteromyidae; genus Dipodomys; species Dipodomys merriami. The sequence goes on along the minus strand of NW_027202716.1, from coordinate 1,190,917 downwards.
CCATATCTTAGCTATGGTAAATAATGCTGCAATAAACATAGTTGTGCTGGTAGCTTTAGTGTGGTCTTGTTTGTAAACATTTGGGTAAATGCCCAAAAGTGGGATTGCTGGATCATACTGGAGATCTATGTGAAGTCTTTTGAGGAACCTCCATACTGCTTTCCAAAGTGGTTGAACAAGTTTACATTCCCACCAACAATGAAGTAAGGTTCCTTTCTGTCCACATCCCCTCCAGCATCTGTTGTTGTTAGAGTTCTTGATTTTTGCTGTTCTAACTGGAGTGAAGTGATATCTCAATGTTGTTTTGATTTGCATTTCTTTTATGGCTAGGGATGTTGAACATTTCTTCATGTGTCTATTGGCCATCCTTCTTTCTTCTTCAGAGAAGCTTCTCTTTAAGTCTTTCGCCCATTTATTTATTGGGCAGTTGTTTCTTTGAGGATTTGTTGTTGGGTGGTTTAATTTTTTGAGTTCCAAGTATATTTTAGATATGAGACCCTTGTCCGTTGTATGGCTAGTAAAGATCTTCTCCCAATCGGTGGGCTTTCTATTGATCTTGCTAGCTATGTCATTTGCCCTGCAGAAGCTCTGCAATCTTATGCAATCCCATTTGTCCAACCTTTCTTTGATTTGTTGTGCTTCCGGGTCTCTATTCAGAAAATTTCGACCTGAGCCAAGGAGACCTAGGGTTTCTCCTATTCCATCTTGTAATGTTTTCAGAGTGTCTGCTTTGAGTTCAAGGTCTTTGATCCATTTGGAGTTGATTCTGGTGCAGGGTGATATATAAGGATCTAGCTTTAGTTTTCTACATGTAGTTAACCAATTTTGCCAGCACCATTTACTGAAGAGGCTGTCTTTCTTCCATTCTATTGTTTTAGCTTCCTTATCGAAGATTAGATGGCTCTAGGTCTGTAGGTTCATTTCTGGGTTTTCAATTCTATTCCATTGGTCCTGAGGTCTGTTCTTATGCCAATACCAAGCTGTTTTGATTACTATGGCTTTATAGTAGAGTTTGAAATTTGGTATTGATATTCCTCCAGCAGTGTTCTTTCCGTTGAGGAGCGTTTTTGCTATTCGGGGTCTTTTATTGTTCCATATGAATTTTTGGATTGCCTCCTCTATTTCCTTGAAGAATGAGGGTGGAATTTTGATAGGTATCGCGTTGAATTTGTAGATAGCCTTGGGAAGTATTGCCATTTTCACGATGTTAATCTTGCCAATCCAGGAGCATGGGAGGTTTTGCCATTTTTTAAGTTCTGTGTTGATTTCCTTTTTCAAGATTTTAAAGTTTTCATCATAGAGGTCCTTCACTTCTTTGGTTAAGTTAATTCCTAGGTATTTTATTTTTTGTGGGGCTATTACAAATGGAGTTGCTTTCCTAATTTCAGCCACACTTTTCTCATTGTTGGCATATAGAAAAGCCATTGATTTTTGGGGGTTAATTTTATAACCTGCTACTTTGCCAAAGTTTTGAATCAGCTTGAGTAATTTGGGAGTGGGGTCTATGGGATTCTTTAAATACAAGATCATGTCATCTGCAAAGAGGGAGAGTTTTATCTCTTCTTTCCCTATTTGGATCCCCTTTATGTCTGCATCTTGTCTTATTGCTGTAGCTAGGCATTCTAATACTAGATTGAAGAGAAGTGGAGAGAGTGGGCATCCTTGTCTTGTTCCTGAGTTAAGAGGAAATGGCTTTAGTTTTTCACCATTGAGTATAATGCTGGCTGTAGGTTTGTCATATACAGCCTTTATTGTATTGAGGAATGTTCCATGGATTCCTAATTTTTCCAGAACCTTCATCATAAAGGGGTGTTGGATCTTGTCAAATGCTTTTTCTGCATCTATTGAGATAACCATGTGGTTCTTATTCTTGCTCCTGTTGATGTGATGAATAATATTAATTGATTTGCGTATATTGAACCAGCTTTGCATCCCTGAAATGAATCCTGTTTGATCATGGTGTATGATTTTTTGGATGAATTGTTGAAGTCGATTGGCCAAAATTTTGTTGAGAAGTTTTAGGGTTATGTTTAGCATTAAGGGTAGTGTGAGGTATAGGGTTAGAGTTCGGGTGTTGGTTAGGTTGAGGGTGAGAGTTAGAGTTAGGGTTAGGGTGAGGGTTAGGGTTGGGGTGAGTGTTAGTGTTACGGTTAGGGTGAGGGTTTGGTTTCGGGTGAGGGTTAGGGTGTGGGTTAGGGTTAAGTTTGTGGTGAGGGTAAGGGTTAGGGTGAGATTTAGGGTGAGGGTTAGGGTGACGTTGAGGATTAGGGTGACAGTGAGGATTAGGGTCAGGGTTAGGCTTAGTGTGAGGGTTAAAGTGAGGGTTAGGGTTAGGGTTGGGGTTAGTTTTAAGTTTATAGTGAGGGTAAGGGTTAAGGTGAGGTTTAGGCTGATGGGTAGGTTTAGGGTAAGGGTGAGGGAGAGGGTGAGGGTAAGGATTAGAGTGAGAGTTAGGGTGAGGTTGAGGGTTAGGGTTAGCATTAGGGTTAGGGTTTGGGTTAGGGTGAGGGGTAGGGTTAGGGTTAGGGTGAGGATGAAGTTTAGGGTTAGCATTAGGTTTAGGGTTATTTTGAGGGTGAGGGTTAGGGTTAGGTTTAGGGTGAGTGTTAGGTTCAGGTTTAGGGTCAGGGGTAGAGTGAGGGTTAAGGTTAAGGTGTGGGTTCCAATTAGGGTGAGGGTGAGGCTAAGGATTCGGGTGAGGTTTAGGGTATGGGTGAGGGTTAGGGTTTGAATTAGAGATAGAGTTAGGGTGAAGGTGAGGGTGAGGGTTAGGGTTAGTGTTAGGGTTTAAGTGAGGGTCAGGGTGAGGGTGAGGGTTAGGTTTAGGGTTAGGATTAGTGTAAGGTTGAGGGCTAGATGAGGGTGAGGGTTAGGGTTTGGGTTAGGGTGAGGGTAAGTATTAGGGTGACGGTTAGGGTTAGGGTTGGGATGAGGTTGGGGGTTATGTTTAGTGTGAGGGTGTGGGTTAGGGTTAGGGTAAGGTTAAGGTTTAGAGTGAGGGTTAGGGTGAGAGTGAGTGTTAGGGTTAGCGTGAGTGTGTGGGTGAGGGTTAGGGTGATGTTTAGGGTGACAGTGAGGGTTAGGATGAGGGTAGGTTTAGGTTTAGTGTTAGCGTTACAGTGAGGGTTAGGGTCAGGGTTAGGATTAAGATGAGGGTTAAAATGAGGGTGAGGGTTAGGTTTAGGTTTAAGGTGTGGGTTATGGTTAGGGTTAGGATTAGGGTGAGGTTTAGGGTGAGGGGTTGGGTCAGGGTTAGTGTGAGGTTTAGGGTTAGTGTGAGGTTTTGGGTTAGGTTTAGGGTAAGTATGAGGATAAGGGTTAGAGTGAGGGATAGGGTTATTTTTAGGGTTAGGGTGAGGGTGAGGTTGAGGGTGAGGGTTCGGTTAGGGTGAGGGTTAGGGTGAGGGTTAGGGTTAGGGTAAGGCATAGGGTTGGGGTTAGGGTAAGGGTGCGTGTGAGAGTGATGGTTAGTGTTAGGTTTATGGTGAAGGTGAGCGTTTGGTTTAGGATTAGGGTTAGGGTTAGTTTTAGGGTGAGGGTGAGGGTTAGGTTTAGGATTAGGGTTAGGGTTAGGTTTAAGGTGAGGGTGAGGGTGTGGGTGAGGGTTAGGGAGAGGATTAGGGTTAGGTTTAGGGTTAGGGTGAGAGTGAGGGTTAGGTTGAGGTGAGGGTTCGGGTTTGGGTGAGGGTGAGGGTTAGGGTTAGAGTTAGGGTGAGGTTAGGGTTAATGTGAGGGGTAGGGTTGGGGTTAGGGTGAAGGTGAGGTTTAGGTTTAGTATGAGGGTTAGGGTTAGTATTAGGGTTATGGTAAGGTTAAGGGTTAGGGTGGGGTTTAGGGTAAGAGTGAGGGTTAGGGTTAGCGTGAGTTGGAGGGTGAGGGTTAGGGTTAGGGTGAGGGTTAGGGTGAGGGAGAGGCTTATGTTTATGGTTAAAGTGAGGGTTAGGATGAGGGTGAGGTTTAGGGTGAGGTTGAAGTTTAGGGTGAGGGTGAGGTTTAGGGTTAGGGTTAGGTTTAGGGTGTGGGTTAGGTTTAGGGTTAGTGTTAGGCTGATGGTTAGGTTTGGGGTTAGGGTAAGGGTGAGGGTGACGGTGAGGGTTAGGGCTAGGTTTAGGGTGAGTGTGAGGGTTAGGTTTAAGATTAGTTTTAGTATGATGGTGAGGGTGAAGTTTACAGTTAGTGTTAGCTTTGCGGCGAGGGTGAGCCTGAGGGTGAGGTTTAGGGTGTGGGTGACAGGTTTAGGGTGAGGGTTAGGGTGATGGTGAGGTTTAGATGAGGGTGAGATGTAGGTTTAATGTTAGAGTTAGGCTGAGGGTTAAGATCAGGGTCAGGATTAAGGTGAAAGTTAAGGTGAGGTTTAGGGTTAGGGTTAGGTTTAGGGTTAGTGTGAGGATTAGGTTTAGGGTGAGGGTAAGCTTTAGGGTGAGGTTTAGACTGAGGGTGAGGGATAGGTTTCGTGTTAGTGTTAGGGTGAGCATTTGGGTGAGGGTTAGATTCAGGGTTAGGGTTAGGGTGAGTGTTAAGGTGAGGGCAAGTGTTAGGGTTAGGTTTAGGTGGACGGTGAGGGATAGGGTTATGGTGAGGTGAGGGGGGGAGTGAAGGTAAGGATTAGGGTTAGCGTTAGGTTGAGGGGAAGGTATAGGTTGAGGGTAAGTACTAGAGTTAGGCTGAGGGTGAGGGTGATGTTGAGGTTTAGGGTTAGGGTAAGGGTTAGGTTTAGTGTGAGGGTTAGTGTTAGTGTTAGGGTTAGGGTTAGTGTGAGGGTAAGTGTTAGGGTGAGGGTTTGGGTTAGGGTGAGTGTTATGGTTAGGGTGAGGGTTAGGGTCAGGTTTATTTTTAGGGTTAGTGTTATGGTAATGGTGAGGGTGAAGGTGAGGGTTAATGTTAGGGTTAGGATGAGATTTAGGTTTAGGGTTAGGATTAGCGTTATGCTGAGGGTTAGGTTTAGGGTTAAATGTGAGGGTTAGGGTTAAGGTTAGGGTGAGGGGGAGGATTCGGGTTAGGGTTAGCTTGAGGTTAGGCTTAGAGTTAGGGTGAGCGTGAGGGTTAGGGTGAGGCATAGGGTTAGGGTTAGGGTGAGGGTGAGGGTTAGGTTTAGGGTGAGGGTTATGGTTAGGTTTAGGGTGAGGGTCAGGGTTAGGTTTAGGGTGAGGGTTAGGGTTAGAGTTAGGGTGAGGGTGAGGGTTATGGTTAGGGTAAGGGTAAGGGTGAGGATGAGGGTGATTGTTAGGGTTAGGTTTGGGTGAGGGTGAGCGTTAGATTTAGGATGAGGGTTAGGGTGAGGGTGAGGGTGAGGGTTCCGGTTAGGATTAGGTTTAGGGTGAGGCTTGGGATTCGGTTTAGGATCAGGGTTAGGGTTAGGCTTAGGGTGAGGGTCAGGGTGAGGGTGAGGTTGACGGTGAGGGTTAGGGTAAGGGTTAGGGTTACGGTAAGGGTGAGGGTGAGGGTTAGGGTTAAGGTGAGTGTGAGGTTTAGGGTTAGAGTTAGGGTTAGCGTGAGGGTTTTGATTAGGGTTAGGGTTAGGGTAATGGAGAGGGTTAGGGTGAGTGTGAGGTTGAGGTTTAGGGTGAGGGTGAGGGTTAGGGTGTGGGTTAGGGTTAGGGTTAAGGTGAGTGTTAGGGTTAAGGTGAGTGTGAGGGTTAGGTTTAGAGTTAGGGTTAGCATGAGGGTTATGGTTAGGGTTAGGTTTAGGGTGATGGTGAGGTTGAGGGTGAGGTTGAGGGTGAGGGTGAGGACGAGGGTTAGGGTGAGGGTGAGCGTTAGGGTGAGAGTGTGGGTTCCGGTGAGAGTGAGGCGGAGGGTTATGGTTAGTGTTCGGTTTAGAGTTAGGTTGAGGGTGTGGGTGAGGGTTAGGTTTAGGATTAGGGTTAGGTTTAGGGTTAGGCTGAGGGTGAGTGTGAGGGTGAGGTTAGGGTTCGGATTAGGGGGAGGGTTAGGTTAATGTTAGCGTTAGGGTTAGGGTGAGGGATAGGGTTAGGGTTAGGGTTAGGGTTAGGATGAGGGTTAGGCTGTGGGGTAGGTTTAGGGTTAGGGTGAGGGTTAGGTTTAGTGTCAGTTTTAGGGTTAAGGTTAGGTTCAGGGTTAGTTTTATGGTGAGGAGAAGGGTTAGGGTGAGGGTTAGGTTTAGTGTGAGGTTTAGGTTTTGGGATAGGGTTAGGGTATGTTTAGGGTGAGGGCTAGGGGGGGTGTGAGTGTTAGGGTTAGGGTTAGGGATAGGGTGAGAATTAGGTTTAGGGTTAGGGTTAGAGTTCGGGTGAGTCTTAGGCTGAGGGGTAGGTTTACGGATAGGGTGAGGGTTAGGTTTAGTGTGAGGTTTAGGGTTAGTGTTAGGATTAGGCTTAAGGGGAGGGTTAGATTGAGGGTCAGTGTTAGGGTTAGTGTTAGGGTTATGGTGAGGGTGATGTTTAGGGTGAGGGTGAGGGTTAAGGGGACGGTTAGACTGTGGGTCAGGGTTAGGGTTAGTGTTAGGGTTAGGGTTAGGATGAGGGTTAGGTTGACGTTTAGGGTTAAGGTTATTGTTAGAGTTAGGGTGAGGGTTAGGCTTAGGTTTATGGTTAGGTTGAGGGTTAGGGTTAGGGTTAGGATTATGGTAAGGGTTAGGGTTAGAGTGAGAGTTAGGTTTAGGGTGATGTTAAGGGTGACTTTGAGGGTTACGGTTAGGGTGAGGTAGAGCGTGAGGATTAGGGTGCGGGTGAGGTTGAGTGAGAGGGTGATGGTGAGGATTAGGGTTAGGGTTAGGTTTAGGTTGAGGGTAAGAGTTAGGGTTTGGATTAGGGTTAGTGTAAGCGATAAGCTGAGGTTGAGGGCTAGGGTGAGGTTAAGGGTGAGGCTTTCGGTTTGGTAAGGGTTAGGGTTAGGTTCAGGGTGAGGATTAGGGTGAGGGTGAGGGTTAGGGTTAGGTTGAGCGTTACGGTTAGGGATAGGGTTAGGGTAAGGGTTTGGGTGAGAGGTAGGGTTAGGGTTAGGATGAGGGTTAGGCTTTGTGTGACCCTTACGGTAAGGGTTAGGGTTATTGTGAGGATAAGGTTTAGGGTGAGGGTTAGGTTGAGACTGAGGGTTAGGGTTAGCGTTAGGGTTATGGTGAAGCGTTAGGTGGGGTTTAGGGTGAGGTTTAGGGTTTGGGTTAGGGTTGGGTGAGGGTTACGGTGAGCATAAGAGTTAGGGTGTGGGTTAGGTTGAGGGTTAGGGATAGGGTTATGGTGAGGGTTAGGGTTAGGGTGAGAGTAAGGGTGAGGTTTAGGGTGAGGCTGAGGGTGATGCTAAGGGTGAGGGTGAGGATTAAGTTTAGGGTTAGGTTTATGGTGAGGGCTAGGGTGAGGGTGATATTTTTGGTTAGGAAAGGTTTAGGGTTAGGTTTAGTGTGAGGTTTAGGGTGAGGGTGAAGTTTAAGGTGAGGGTTAGGTTTAGGGTGCGGGTTAAGGTTAGGGTTAGGGTGAGGTTAAGGGTTCGGATGACAGTTAGGTTGAGGGTGAGGGTTAGGCTTAGGTTTAGTGTTAGGGTGAGGGTTAGGGTTAGGGTTAAGGTGAGGGTTAGGTGGAAGTTTAGGGTTAGGGTTAGGGTTCAGGTTAGGGTGAGGGATAGGGTGAAGGGAAGGGGTAGGGTGAGGGTTAGGGAGAGGGTGAGGGATAGGGTTATGGTGAGGGTAAGGGTTAGGCTGAGGCTTAGGTTGAGAGTGAACATTTGTGTTAGCATCAGTGTTGGGTTTAGGGTGAGCGTTAGGGTTAGGCTGAGGGGTAGTTTTAGGGTTAGTGTGAGGGTTAGGGTTAGGGTTAAGGTTAGTGTTAGGGTGAGGTTAAGGGTTAGGTTGAGTGTGAGGGTGAGGGTTGGTTAGGGTTAGCCTTAGTGTGAGGATGAGGGTTAGGGTTAGGTTTAGGGTGAGTGCGAGTGTGAGGGTTAGGTTTAGGATTAGGGTTAGGGTTAGGGTTAGGCTGAGGTTGAGGGATAGGGTTATGGTGAGGGTAAGGGTTAGGGCAACGGTTAGGATGAGGTTGATGTTTAGGCTTATCATTAATGTTAGGGAGATGGTGAGGGTTAGGGTGAGGATGAGGGTTAAGCTGAGGGGTAGGATTAGGGTTAGGGTAATAGTTAGGGTTAGGGTTTGTGTTAGGGTTACGGATAGGGTTAGGGTGAGGGGTAGATTTAGGGTTAGAGTTAGGGTGAGGCTTTTGTTTAGTGTGAGGGTTAGGGTTTGGGTAAGGGTTAGGGTGATGGTAAATGTTAGGGTGAGAGTGAAGATTAAGTTTAGCCTAAGTGTCACGTTGTGTGTTAGGGTAAGGGTTAGGGTTAGGGTTAGGGTTAGGGTGAGGGTGAGGGTTATGGTTAGGGTTAGGGTGAGTGTTAGGGTTAGGGTGATGTTTAAGGTGAAAATGAAAATTAGGGAGAGTGAGAGGGTGAGGGTGAGGGTGAGGGTTAGGTTGTGGGTGAGATTGACGGTTTGGGTTTGGGTGAGGGTGAGGGTTAGGGTGATGTTTAGGTTGTGGGTGAGGTTTAGGGTGAGAGTTAGGCTTCAGGGAATGGAAAGGGATAGGGTGTAGGTGAGGGTGAGGCTTAGGGTAACCATGAGTTTTAGGGTTCGGGGGAGGATTAGGGTTAATGTTATGGTTCGGGTTAGGGTTAAGGTTAGGGTTAGGGTGAGTATTAGGGTGAGAGGTAGGGTTAGGTTTAGGATGAGGTTTAGGCTTAGTGTGAGGGTTACGGTTAGAGTTATTGTGAGAATAAGAGTTAGGGTGAGGGTTAGGGTGAGACTGATGTGTAGGGTTAGCCTTAGGGTTAGGGTGAATGTTAGGGTGGGGGTTAGGGTGAGGTTTAGGGTTAGGGTTACGGTTGGGTGAGGGTTAGGGTGAGTGTAAGGGTTAGGGTGAGGGTTAGGTTGAGGTTGAGGGTTAGGGTTATGGTGAGGGTAAGGGATAGGGCAACGGTTAGGATGAGGTTGATGTTTAGGCTTATCATTAATGTTAGGGAGATGGTGAGGGTTAGGGTGAGGATGAGGGTTAAGCTGAGGGGTAGGATTAGGGTTAGGGTAATAGTTAGGGTTAGGGTGAGTGTTAGGGTTACGGATAGGATGAGGGTGAGGGTTTGGGAAAGGTTTAGGGTCAGGGTTAGGATGAGGGAGAGGGTTAGGGTTACCATTAGGGTTACGGTTAGGTTTAGGTTGAGTGTTAGGGTTAGGGTTAGGGTGAGGTTGAAGGTTAGGTTAGCATTACTGTTAGGGTTAGGCTTATGTTGCAGGTTAGGGTTAGGTTTAGAGTGAGGGTGAAGGTCAGGGTTAGGATTAGTATTAGGTTGAGTGTTAGGGTGACGCTGAGGGTGAGGGTGAGGGTGAGCGTGAGGGTGAGGGTTAAGTTTAGCGTTAGGTTTAGGGTGAGGGCTAGGGTGAGGGTCAGGGCTAAGGTGAGGGTTAGGGTGAAGGTGAGGTTTTCGGTTAGGAAAGGTTTAGATTTAGGTTTAGGGTGAGTATTAGGGTGAGGGTGAGTTTTAAGTTTAGGGTTAGGGTTATGGGGAGGGTTAGGGTTAGGGTTAAGTTGAGGGTTAGGGTTAGGGTGATGTTTAGGGTGAGGGTGAGGGTGAGAGTGAGGATTCGTTTGAGGGTGTGGCTAAGGGTGTTGGTGAAGGTTAGGGTGAGAGTGAGGGTTCGGGTGAGGGTGAGAGTTAGGGTGTTGGTGAGGGGTAGGGTTAGGGTGAGGGTTAGGTGAAGGTGAGGGTTACGGTCAGGTTGAGGGTTAGGATAAGTGTAAGAGTGAGGGTTAGGTTTAGGGTGAGGGGTAGGGTGAGGGGTAGGGTTAGGGTTAGGGAGAGGGTTAGGTTTAGGGTTAGGATTATGGTGAGTGTTATGGTTAGAGTTAGGGTGACGGTTGGGGTGAGTGTTATGTTTAGGTTTAGGGTGAGGATTAGGTTTAGTGTAAAGGTTAGTGTTAGGGTTAGTGTAAGGATCAGGGTTAGGTTGAGGATTAGGGTGAGAGTGAGGGTGAGGGTTAGATTAAGGTTTAGGGTGAGGGTTAAAGTTAGGGTTAGCATGAGGGTTAGGGTTGGGGTGAGGGTTAGGGTTAAGGTGAGGGTGAGGTTTAGGGTGAGGGTGAGGGTTAGGGTTAGAGTGAGCGATAGGGTGAAGTTTAGGGTTAGGGTGAGTGTGAGAATTAGGGTTAGGGTTACTCTTAGGGCTATGGTGAGGGTTTGGATTAGGGTGAAATTTAGGGTGAGGGTGAGGTTTAGTGTTAGCGTTAGGGTTAAGGTGAGAGTTAGGGTGAGAGTTAGGGTTAGGGTGAGGTTAAGGGTTAGGGTTAGGGTTAGGTTTAGGGTAATGTTTAGGGTTAGGGTGTGCATTAGGGATAGGTTTATGGTTAGGGTGAGGGTTATGTTGACGGTTAGGGTTCAAGTTAAGTTGAGTGTGAGGGTGAGGGTTAGGGTTAGGATTAGGGTTCGGGTTAGTGTTAGGCTGAGGGTGATTGTGAGAGTTAGGGTTAGGGTAATGTTTTGGGTTAGGGTTAGTTTGAGGCTTAGGTTTAGGGTTAGGATAAGGTTTAGGGTGAGCATTATGGTTAGGGTTAGGGTGAGGGTTAGGTTTAGTGTGAGGGTTATGGTTAGGTTTAGGGTGAGGGTGTGGGTAAAGGTTAGGGTGAGGGTCAGGGTGAGGGTGAGGTTTAGGGTAAAGTTTAGGGTGAGTGTTTGGGTGAGTTTTAGGTTTAGGGTTAGGGTTAGGGTGAGGGTTAGGATGAGGGTAAGGGTTTGGGTGAGGTTTAGGTTGTGGTTGAGTATTAGGGTTAGCATTAGTCTTAGGGTGAGGGTTAGGGTTGGGTATAGCATTAGGGTTAGGGTTAGGGTTAGGGTGAGGTTAGAATTAGGGTTAAGGTGAGGGTGAGGTTTAGGGTTAGCATTAGGTTTACAGTTAGGGTTAGAGTGAGGGTGAGGCTGAGGTTTAGGGTTAGGAATATGTTTAGGGTTAGGGTGAGGCTGAGGTTGAGGATGAGGTTTAGTTTGAGGGTTAGGGTTAGGGTTTGGCTTAGTGTGAGGGCTAGAGTGAGGGCGACGGTTAGGGTGAGGGTTAGGGTGAGGGTGCGGTTTTTTGTTAGGAAAGGGTTAGGTTTAAGTTTAGGGTGAGGATTAGGCTGAGGGTGTGGTTGAAGGTGAGGGTTAGGGTTAAGGTAAGGTTTAGGGTTAGGGTTAGGCTGAGGGTTAGGGTTAAGGTGATGTTTAAGGTGAGGATGAGGTTGGGGGTGAGGGAGAGGGTTAGGGTGTAGGTGAGGGTTAGGGTTAGGTTGATGCTGAGGGTTAGGTTGAGGGTTAGGGTTAGTGTGAGGGTTAGGATTAGGGTTAGTGTGAGGAAAGGGTTCGGGTGAGGATGAGGATGAGAGTAAGAGTTAGGGTTAGGTTTAGCCTTAAGGTTAGGGTGAGGTATAGGGTTAGAGTTCGGGTTAGGCTTAGATTGAGGGTGAGGGTTAGACTTAGGTTTAGGGTGAGGGTTAGGGTTGGGGTGAGTCTTAGGCTTACAGTTAGGGTGAGGGTGACGGTGACGGTGAGGATTCTGTTGAGGTTTAGGCTGTGGGTTAGGGTTAAGTTTATGGTTAGGGTAAGGGTTAGGGTGAGGTTTAGGGTGAGTGTTAGGGTTAGGGTGACATTGAGGGTTAGGGTGACAGTGGGGGTTAGGGTGAGGGTGAGGTTTAGGTTTAGTGTTAGTGTTACAGTGAGGGTGAGGGTCAGGGTTAGGATTAGGGTGAGGGTTAAAGTGAGGTTTAGGGTTAGGCTTAGGTTTAGGGTTAGTGTGAGGATTAGGGTTAGTGTTAGGTTTATAGTGATGGTAAGGGTTAAGGTGAGGGTTAGGCTCATGTGTATGTTTAAGGTAAGGTTAGGGAGAGGGTGAGGGTAAGGGTTAGGGTGAGGGATAGTGTGAGGGGTAGGGTTATGGTTAGGGTTAGGGTGAGGGTTACGGTTAGCGTGAGTGTGAGGGTCAGGGTTAGGGTGAAGGTTCGTGTTAGGTTTAGGATTAGGGTTGGGTTGAGGGTGAGGGTTATGTTTAGGGTTAGGGTGAGGGTTAGGTTTAGGGTGATGTTTAGGGTGAGGTTGAGGGTTAGGGTGACAGTGATGTTTCGGGTGAGGGTGAGGATTAGGGTGTGGATGAGGGTTAGGGTGAGGGTGAGGGTTAGGGTTAGATTTAGTGTGTAGGTTAGGGTTAGGGTTAGGATTAGGGTGAGGGGTATGGTCAGGATTAGGGTGAGTTTTGGGGTTAGTGTGAGGTTTAGGGTAAGTGTGAGGATAACGGTTAGGGTGAGGGATAGGGTTATTGTTAGGGTTAGGGAGAGGATTAAGGTTAGGATTAGGGTTAGGGTGAGAGTGAGGGTTAGGGTGAGGTGAGGGTTCGGGTTTGGGTGAGGTTTAGGGTGATGGTGAGGGTTAGCGTAAATGTGAGGGTGAGGATCAGAGTAATGGTTAGTGTTAGGTTTAGGGTGAGGGTGATGTTTAGGTTTTGGATTAGGGTTAGGGTTAAGCTTAGTGTGAGTGTGAGGGTGAGGATGAGGGTGAGGGTTAGGATTAGGGTGAGGGTTAGGGTTATGGTTAGGGTTAGGGTGAGGATTATGGGTATGGTTAGGGTTAGGATTAGCGTTATGCTGAGGGTTAGGGTTAGGGTTAGTGTGCAGGTTAGGTTTAGGGTTAAGGTTAGGGTGAGGCTGAGGGTTTATTTTAAGTAAAGTTTAGGGTAAGATTAGGGTGACCTTTAGGATGAGGTTGAGGGTTAAGGTGAGGGTTTCGGTTAGGGTGAGCGTTAGGGTTAGGATTAGGGTGAGGGTTATTTTTAGGGTGATGTTTATGGTGAGGGTGAGGGTGAAGGTTCGGGTGAGGGGGAGGGTTAGGGTTAGGGTGAGGGTTAGAGTGAGGGTGAGCGTTAGGGTGAGAGTGAGGTTTCGGGGGAGGGTTCGAAGGAGGGGGAGGGTTATGGTTAGGGTTCTGTTTAGAGTTAGGGTGAGGGTGTGGGTGAGGGTTAGGTTTAGGATTAGGGTTAGGGTTATGGTAAGGCTGAGGGTGAGTGTGAGGGTGAGGGTGAGGGTGAGGGTTAGGGTGAGGGTTAGGGTTAGGGTTAGGGTTAGGTTGAGGGATAGGGTTAGGGTTAGGGTTAGGATGAGGGTTAGGCTGTGGGGTAGGGTTAGGTTTAGAGTAAGGGTTAGGTTTAGTGTGAGTTTTAGGGTAAAGGTTAGGGTCGAGTTAGGATTAGTGTGAGGAGAAGGGTTAGGGTGAGGGTTAGGATGAGGGTGAGGTTTAGGGTTAGTAATAGGGTTAGGGTGAGGTTAGGTTGAGGGCTAGGGTGAGTGTGAGGGTTAGGGTTAGGGTTAGGGATAGGGTGAGGTTTAGGTTTAGGGTTAGGGTGAGTCATAGGCTGAGTTTTAGGGTTAGGGATAGGGTGAGGGTTATGTTTAGTGTGAGGTTTAGGGTTTGGGGTAGGGTTAGGGTGAGGGCTAGGGTGAGTGTGAGGGTTAGGGTTAGGTTTAGGGATAGGGTGAGGTTTAGATTTAGGGTTAGGCTTCGGGTGAGGTTTAGGCTGATGGGTAGGGTTACAGTTAGGGTGAGTGTTAGGTTTAGTGGGAGTGTTAGGGTTAGTTTTAGCGTTAGGGTTAGGGTTCGGGTTCAGGTGAAAGTTTGGGTTAAGGTGTGGATGAGGGTTAGGGTTAGTGTGAGGACTAGTTTTAGGGTTAGGGTTACTGTTAGGGTTAGGGTTAGGGTGAGGGTAAGGGTTAGAGTTAGGGTGATTGTGAGGGTAAGGGTTAGGATTAGTGTTACGTTAGGGTGATGGTTCGGGTTAGTGTGAGGATTAGGGTTAGGGTTAGGTGAAGGTGAGGGTAAGGGTTAGGGTGAGGGTTAGGGTGAGGGTGAGGGTTCGGATTAGAGTTAGGGTTAGAATTAGGGTTAGGGTGAGGTTGAGGTTTAGTGTTAGGGCGAAGGATAGGGTTATTGTTAGGGTTAGGGTGCAGGGGAGGATGAGGGTTAGGGTTAGGGTAGGGTTAGGTTTAGGCTGAGGGTGAGGGTGAGGGTGAGGTTGATGGTTAGGGTTAGGGTTAGGGTGAGGTTGAGGCCTCGGATGAGGGTGAGGGTTAGTGTGAGATTGAGGACGATGCTTTCTTTTACGTTAGGGTTAAGGTTAGGGTGAGGATTAGGGTGAGGGTGAGGGTGAGGGTTTCGTTTACATCAGGGTTAGGATTAAGCTGAGGTTAGTGTTAGTGTGAGGGTTAGGGTTAGGGTTAGGGTATGGGTTAAGTTTAGAATGATGTTTAGGTTGAGGGGGAGGGTTAGGGTCAGAGTTAGGATGAAGTTTAGGGTTAGTGTTAGGATTAGGGTTAGGTTGAGGGTGAGGTTTAGAGTTAGAGTTAGGGTTATGGGGAGGGTTAAATTGAGGGTCAGGGTTAAGGTTAGTGTTAGGGTTAGGGTTAGCATGAGGGTTAGGCTGAGGATTAGGGTTAGGGTTAGTGAGAGGGTTAGGGTTCGGTTAGGGTTAGGGTTAGGGTTTGGTTAGGGTGAAGGTTAGTTTTAGGTTTAGGGTTAGGATAAGGTTTAGGCTGAGGGTTATGTTTAGGTTTAGTGTGAGGGTTAGGTTTTGGGTTAGGGTGTGGACTATGGTGATGGTGAGGGTTAGGGTGAGGGTTAGGGTTAGGGCTGGGGTTAGCGTCAGGGGTAGGCTGAGGGTTAGGATTAGAGTATAGACTAGGGTTAGGGTGAAGTTGAGGGTGAGGTTAAGGTTGAGCGTTACTGTTAGAGTGAGGGTTAGAGTGAGGGTGAGGGGGAGTTGGAGTGATTTCTTTAGGGTTAGAGTTAGGTTGATGGTGAGTGTTAGGATTAGGGTTAGCACTAGGTTTAGGCTGAGGGTTAGGGTGATTTTGAGGGTGAGGTTTTCGGTTAGGGTGAGGGTTAGGGTTAGGGTTAGTTTTAAGGTAAGGGTTAGGGTTAGGGTTAGGGTTAGGATGAGCATTAGACTGAGGGTTAGGGTTATGGTTAGGGTTAGGGTTTGGTTAGGGTGAAGGTTGCTTTTAGGTTTAGGGTTAGGATAAGGTTTAGGATAAGGTGAGGGTGAGGGGTTAGGGTGAGGTTGTGGGTTTGGGTTATGGTTAGGTTTAGGGTTAGGGTTAGGGTGAGGGGAAGGGTTAGAGTGAGCTTTAGGCTGAGGGTAAGTTTTAGGGTTAGGGTTAGGATTAGGGTGAGGGCTAGGGTGACGATGAAGGTTAGTGTGAGGGTTAGGGTGAGGGTTTCTTTTAGCCAAGGTTTAGTTTTATGGTGAGGGTGAGGTTTAGGGTTAGGGTTAAGGTTATGGTGAGAGTTATGGCAAGGGTTAGGGTGAGAGTTAGGGTTTGGGTGATGTTTAGTGTGAGGGTGAGGGTTAGGGTGAGGATGAGGGTTCGATTGAGGGTAAGGGTTCGAGTGATGGTGAGAGTTAGGGAGTGGGTGAGTATTAGTGTTAGGTTGAGTGTTAGGGTTAGGTTTAGGATTAGTGTTAGGGTGAGGTTTAGGGCTAGGGTCAGGGTTAGTTTGACGGTTAGGATTAGGGTTAGGCTTAGTATGAGGGTTAGGGTGAAGGGTAGGGTTAGGGTGAGGGTGAGGGTTAGGGTGAGGGTGAAGTTTAGGGTGAGGGTGTGGGTGAGGTTTAAGTTTAGGTGTAGGGTTAGGGTGAATTTGAGGTTGAAGCTTAGGTTTAGGATTAGGATTATGGTTAGGGTTAGGAAGAGAGTTTGGGTGTCGGTGAGGGTTCGGGTGAGGGTCAGGGTTAAGATGTGGGTGAGGGTTAGGTTTAGGGTGAGCATTAATGTTAGAGTTAGGTTTATGGTGAGGATAAGGGTTAGGGTGAGTTTTAGTGTGAAAGTTAGGGTTAAGTTTAGGCTGATTGTGAGGGTGAGGTATAGGGTTTGGGTTATGGTTAGGGTGAGGGTTAGGGTTAGGTTTAGGGTGAGGGAGAGGGTGAGGGTGAGGGTTAGGGTTAGGTTTTGTGTTAGAGTTAGGGTGAGGGTGAGGGTTAGTATTAGGGTTAGTATTAGAGTTAGCCTGAGCGTGAGGGTAAGGTTTAGGTTTAGGGTGAGTGTTAGGGTTAGGGGTACGGTTAGGGTGAGGGTTAGGATTAGGGTTAGGGTTAGGATGAGCATTAGGCTGAGGTTTAGGGTTTGAGTTAGTGTGAGGTTTAGGGTTAGGGTTAGGGTGAGGGTTAGGGTTAGGTTTAGGTTTAGGATAAGGGTTAGGTTGAGGGTTATGTTTAGGGTTAGTGTGAGGGTTAGGTTTAGGTTTAGGGTTAGGGTTAGGGTGAGGGTAAAGGTTAGGGTGAGGGTTAGGGTTAGGGTGAGAGTAAAGATTACTGTGAGGCTTGGGGTCAGGGTGAGGATTAGGGTGAGTGTGAGGGGGAGTGTGAGGGTTTGGTTTAGGGTTAGAGGTAGGGTGAGTGTGAGGGTTAGGATTAGGGTTAGCACTAGGTTTTGGGTGAGGGTGAGGGTGAGGTTGAGGGTGAGGTTTAGGGTTAGGGTGAGGGTTAGGGTTAAGATTAGGTTTAGGGTGAGGGTTAGTGTTAGGATTAGGATGAGCATTAGGCTGAGGGTTAGGGTTAGGGTTAGTGTGAGGGTGAGAGTAAGGGTTAGGGTGAGGGTTATGATGAGGTTGAGGGTTAGGATTAGAGTTAGGGTTAGGATCAGGGTGAGGGTGAGGTGAGGGTTAGTGTTAGGGTGAGGTTTAGTGTTGGGGTGAGGGTTAGGGTTGGGGTGAGGGTGAGGGTGAGGTTTAGGGTTAGGGTTAGGATTAGGTTTAGGCTGAGGTTGAGGGTGAGGTTGAGGGTTATAGTTAGGGTTAGGGTGAGGGTGATGGCTCGGGTGAAGGTGATCGTTAGGGTGAAGGTGAGGATAAAGGTTAGTGTGAGGGTTAGGGCGAGGCTGAGGGTTAGGTTTAGGGTGAGGGTTATTGTGAGGGTTAGGGTGAGGGTAAGGGTTAGGGTGATGGTAAGATTGAGTTTGAGGGATAGCATTATGTTGTGGGTAAGGGTTAGGGTGAGGGTTATGGTGAGGGTTTGGGTTAGAGTGGGGGTTAGGGTTAGGATTAGGTTGAGGGTTAGGGTTTAGGTGATGTTTAGTGTGAGAGTATGGTTTAGGGTGAGGGTGAGTGCTCGGGTGAGCATGAGGTTTAGGATGAGGGTGAGCGTTATGGTTATAGTTAGGGTTAGGGAGAGGGGTAGGGTGAGCATTAGGGTTAGGATTAGGGTTAGGATTAGGGTTAGAGTGAGGATTAGTGTGAGATTTAGTGTGTGGGTAAGTGTTATGGTTAGGGTTAGTGTTAGGGCTAGGGTGAGGGTGAGTGTTAGTTTGTGGGTGAGGGTTTTGTTTAAGTTACGGTTAGGGATAGGGTGAGGATTAGGTTGAGGGTGAGGGTTAAGCTGAGGTTAGGTTTAGGGTGAGGGTTAGTGTTAGGGTGATATTTAGGGTGAGGGTGAGTGTTCCGTGAGGTTGAGGGTGAGGGTTAGTGTTAGCGTTAGGTTTAGGTTGAGGGTGATTGTGAGGGTTAGGATTAGGAATAGGGTTAGGGTTTGGGTGAGGGTAAGTGTGAGGGTGAAGCTTAGGGTTAGGGTTAGGGTTATGGTTATTTTGAAGGTTACGGTTAGTGTGAGGGTTATGATTAGGGTTAGGTTTAGGGTTACAGTAAGCGTAAGGGTTAGGGTGAAAGTTAGGGTGAAGGTGAGGGTTAGGGTTGGGTTAGGGTTAGGGTGAGGGTGATGTTTAGGCTGAGGGTGAGGGTTAGGGTGAGCGTGAGGGCTAGGGTTAGGGTTAGGGTTAAGCTTAGTGTGAGGATCAGGGTGAGGGTGAACGTTAGGGTCAGGTTTAAGGTTAGGGTTAGAGTGAGGGTTACGGTTATTGTGAGTGTTATGGTTAGGGTTAGGGTCAGGGTAAGGGTTAGGGTGAGGGTAAGGTTTAGGGTGAGGGTTAGGGTGAGTGTGAGGGTTTGGACTAGGCTATGTGTTAGGGTTGGGGTGAGGGTTAGTGTTTGGGTGATGTCTTGAGTGAGGGTGAGGGTTAGGGTGAGGATGAGGGTTTGGGTGAAGGTGAGGGCTCGGTTGACTGTGAGGGTTAGGGTGTGGGTGAGGATTAGGCTTAGGGTGAGGGTAAGAGTTAGGGGTAGGGTTAGGGTAGGTTTAGGGTTAGGGTAAGAGTTAGGGTGAGGGTAAAGGTAAGGGTGAGAGTCAGGGGAAGGGTGAGGGTTAGGGTTAGGGTGAGGGTTAGGATAAGGGTGTGGGTAAGTGTTAGGGTAAGGTTTATGGTGACGGTGCGGGTTAGCATCAAGGTTAGGTTTAGGGTTCGGGTTAGGGTGAGGGTTAAGTTTTGGGTAAGTGTTAGAGTGAGGTTTAGGGTGAGGGTGAGGGTTAGGGTTAGGGTGAGGGTAAGTGTTAGGGTTAGGGTTAGGGTGAGTCTTAGTGTTAGGGTTAGCATTAGGGTGAGGGTGAGGGTGAGAGTTAGGGTTAGGATTAGAGTTAGGGTGAGGGCAAGGCTTAGGGTGAGGGTTAGGGTGAAGTTGAGGGTTATGATTAGGGTGAGGGTGAGGGTAAGTGTTAGGGTGAGGACTACGGTTAGGGTTAGGATTAGGATGAGTGTTAGGGTTAGGGTGAGGGTGTAGGTAAGTGTTAGGGTGAGGGTTAGGACGAGGTTGTGGGTTAGGTTTAGGGTATGGGTAAGGGTTAGGGTGAGGGTAAGGGTTAGATTGAGGGTTAGGTTGAGGGTGAGGGTTAGGGTTAGCATTAGGGTTAGGGTGAGGTTGAGGGTTAGGGTGTGGTTTAGTTTTAGTGTGAGGTTTAGGTTTAGGGTTAGGCTTAGGATGAGTGTTAGGGTTAGGTTGAGGGTGAGGGTGAGGGTGAGGGCTAGGGTTTGTGTTAGTTTGAGGGTTAGTGTTAGGGTGAGTGTTAGGTTTAAGGTGAGAGTTAGGGTTAAAGTAAAGTTTAGGGTGAGGGTTAGCGTTAGGGATAGGGTTAGGGTGAGGATTAGGGTGATTGTTAGGTTTAGGTTGAGGGTTAGGTTTAGGGTGAGGGTTAGGGTTAGGGTGAGCGTTAGGGTGATGTTGAGGGTTAGGGTGAGTGTTAGGGTTAGGGTTAGGTTTAGGGTGAGAGTTAGGGTGAGGTGTCAGGATACGGTTAGTTTGAGGGTTAGGGATAGTGTGAAGGTTAGGGTTAGGGTTAGTGTGAGGATAATGTTTAGGGTTAGGGTTAGTTTTAGGGTGAGAGTTAGATTGAACATTAGGGTTAGGTTAGGTGATGTTTAGGGTGAGGTTGAGGGTTAGTGTGAGGGTGACAGTGAGGTTGAGGTTTAGGGTTAGGATTAGGGTTAGGGTGAGTTTTAGGGTTAGGATTAGGGTTAGAGTTATTGTTAGTGTTAGGGTTTGGGTTAGGATGAGGGTGAGGGTTATTGTTAGGGTTAGGGTTAGGGTGAGGGTGGGGTTGAGGGTTAGTGTTAGGATTAGGGTTATTGTTAGGGTAAGGCTGAGGGGGAATGGGAATTTGAATGTGAGTGTTAGGGTTAAGGTTAGGGTTAGGGTGAGGGCTTGGGTGAGGGTGAGGGTTAGGCTGAGGGTGACGGTGAGGGTTTCGGTTAGTTAAAGGTTAGGGTTATGGTGAGGATTAGGGTGAGGGTGAGGATTAAGCTTAGGTTAGGTTCAGGGTGAGGGTTCGGATTAGGGTTAGGGTGAGGGTTAGGGTTAGGGTGATGTTTAGGGTGAAGGTGAAGGTTAGAGTGAGGGTGAGGGTTAGGGTTAGGGTTAGGTTTAATGTGAGGCTGAGGGTTAGGAATAGGAATAGGATTAGGGTTAGGGTTCAGCTGAGGGTGAGGATCAGGGTGTGGGTGAAGGTCAGGGTCAGGGGTACGTTTAGGGCTAGAGTGAGGGTTACGGTTATTTTGAGGGTTATGGTTAGGGGTAGGGTGAGGGTAAGGGTTAGGGTGAGGGTAAGGGTTAGGGTGAGGGTTAGGGCGAGTGTGAGGGTTTGGAATAGGGTTTGGGTTAGGGTTAGGGTGAGGGTTAGGTTTTGGGTGATGTTTAGAGTGAGGGTGATGGTTAGGGTGAGGATGAGGGTTTGGTTGAGGGTGAGGGTTCGGTTGAAGGTGAGTGTTAGGGTGTGGGTGAAGATTAGGGTTAGGGTGAGGGTACGGTTGAGAGTGAGGGTGAGGGTTAGTGTTAGGGTTTGGGTTAGAGATAGTGTGAGTTTGAGAGTGAGGGTTAGGTTTAGGATTAGGTTGAGGGTTAGGGTTAGGTTGAGGATTAGGTATATTGTTAGGGTTAAGGTAAGGGTGAGGGTGGGTGTTATGGTTAGGTTTAGGGTTAGAGTTAGGGTGAGGGTGAGGGTGAGGGTTATGATTAGGTTAGGATTAGGGTTAGGCTGGAGGTGAAGGAGAGGGTGAGGGTGAGTGTTAGGTTTAGGGTGAGGTTTAGGTTTACGGTTAGGGTTAGGGTGAGGGTAAGGATTAGGGCTATGGTTAGGATGAGGGTTAGGCTGAGGGTTAGGGTTAGGATTAGGGTGAGGTTTACGGCTAGGTTTAGGGTTAGGATAAGGGTTAGACTGAGGGTTAGGGTTAGGGTTAGTGTGAGGGATAGGCTTAGGTTTAGGGTAAGAGTTAGGGTGAGGGTAAAGGTTAGGGTGAGAGTTAGAGTGAGGGTGAGGTTTAGGGTTAGGGTAAAATTTAGGTTTAGGGTTAGGGTTAGGGTGAGGTTAAGGGTGTGAGTAAGTGTTAGGGTGAGGTTTAGGGTGAGGATGAGGGTTAGCGTCAAGGTTAGGTTTAAGATGATGGTTAGGGTTTGGGTAAGTGTTAGGGTGAGGTTTAGGGTGAGGGTGAGGTTTAGGGTGCGGGTTAGTGTGAGTCTGAGCGTTAGGGTTAGCATTAGGGTGAAGGTGAGGGTTAGGGTTAGGATTAGAGTTAGGGTGAGAGTAAAGCTTAGTGTGAGGGTTAGGGTGAGGTTGAGGTTAGTGGGAGGGTAAGTTTTAGTTTGAGGACTAATTTTAGGGTTCAGATTAGGGTGAGTGTTAGGGTTATTGTGAGAGTGAGGGTGAGGGTTAAGTTCAGTATTAGGTTTAGGGTTAGTGTGAGGGTTAGTGATAGGGTTAGGGTTAGGGTGAGGGTCATAGTTAGGGTTAAGGTGAGGGTTAGTCTGAGAGGTAGGGTTAGGGTTAGGGTGAGGGTTACGCTTAGTGTGAGGGTTAGGGTTAGGTTTAGGGTTAGGGTGAGGGTGAGTTTGAAGGTGAGGGTTTGGGTTAGGGTGAGGGTTAGTGAAGGGGGAGGGCTAGGTTGGGGTTTAGGGTTTGGGTGAGGGTGAGGTTTTCGGTTAGGTAAGGTTTAGGGTTAGGGTTAGGGTGAGGATTAGGGTGAGGTTGTGGGTTAGGTTTAGGGTGAGGGTGAGGGTCAGGCTTAGTGTTAGGATGAGGGTTAGCTTTAGGCTTAGGGTGAGTGTGAGGGTTCGGGTGAGGGTGAGGGTGAGGGTTAGGGTGTGGGTTAAGTTTCGGTTTAGGGTGAGGCTTAGGGTGACGGTGAGTTTTAGGGTGAGGGTGAGGGTTAGGATTTGGTTTAGGGATAGGATTAGGGTTAGGTTTAGGGTAAGGGTTAGGGTTAGGTTGAGGGTTAGGTTTAGGGTTAGGGTGAGCGTTAGGGTTTGGTTTAGGTTTAGGGTAATGGTTAGGGTTAGGATTAGGGTGAGCCTGAGGGTTAGGTTGAGGGGTAGGTTTAGGGATAGGGTAAGGGTTAGGGTTAGGGTGAGGGTTAGGTTTAGGGTTAGGGTTAAGATGAGGGTGAGGGTGAGGATTAGGGTTAGGGCTAGGGTTAGGGTGAGGGATAGTGTGAGGGTTAGGTTTAGGTTTAGGGTAAGGGTTAGGTTTATGGTGAGGTTTAGTTTCAGGTTTAGGCTTAGGGTGAGGTTGATGCTGAGGGATAGGGTTCGAGTTAGTGTGAGGATAAGGGTTAGGGTGAGGATTAGGGTGAGGGTGAGTTTTAGGTTTAGCATAAGGTTTAGGGTGAGGGTTAGGGTTAGGGTTAGGGTTAGGGTAAAGGTTAAGATTAGGGTAAGGGTTAGGGTTAGGCTTATGGTTATGGTTAGTGTTAGGGTTAGGGTGAGGGTTAGGCTTAGGGTTAGGTTTAGGGTGAGGGTTAGGCTGAGGGGTAGGGTTAGGGATAGAGTGAATCTTAGGTTTAGTGTGAGGATTAGGGTTAGGGTGAGGTTTAGGTTGAGGGTGAGGTTGAGGGTGAGGGCTATTGTTAGGGTTAGTTTGAGCGTTAGTGTTAGGGTGAGCGTTAGGTTTAAGGTGAGTGTTAGGGTTAAAGTAAGGTTTAGGGTGCGGGTTAGCGTTAGGGTTAGCGTTAGGGTGAGGGTCAGGGAGAGGGTTATGTTTAGGTTGACGGTTAGGTTTAGGGTGAGGGTTAGGGTTAGGGTGAATATTAGGATGATGGTGAGGCTTAGGTTTAGGGTGAGAGTAAGTATTAGGGTTAGGGTTAGGATGAGGCTTAGGCTAAGGCTTAGGGTTAGGGTTAGGGTGAGGTTTAGGGGTAGGATAAGGGTTGGGCTGAGGGTTAGGTTTAGGGTTAGTGTGAAGGTTAGGTTAAGAGTTAGGTTAAGTGTTAGGGTGAGGGTAAATGTTAGGGTGAGAGTTAGGGTGAGGGTGAGGTTTAGGGTTAGGGTGAGGGTTAGGGTCAATTTCAGGTTTAGGGTTAGGGTTAGCGTGAGTGTAAAGTTGTTGGTAAGTGTTAGGGTGAAGTTTAACATGAGGGTGAGGGTTAGTGTCAAGGTTGGGTTTAGGGTTAGGGTTAGGGTTTGGGAAAGTTTTAGGGTGAGGTTTAGGTGAGGGTGAGGGTTAGGGTTAGGGTGAGGGTAAGTGTTAGTGTGAGGGTTAGGGTGAGTCTGAGGCTTATGGTTAGCATTAGGGTGAGGGTGAGGGTGAGGGTTAGGGTTAGGATTAGAGTTTGGGTGAGGGTATAGCTTAGGGTGAGGGTTAGGGTGAGGTTGAGGGTGAGGGTAAGTGTTAGGGTGAGGACTACGGAAAGGGTTTGGATTAGGGTGAGTGTTAGGGTTATGGTGAGGGTGAGGGTTAGGTTCAGTATTAGGTTTAGGGTTAGTGTGAGTGTTAGTGATAGGGTTACGGTTAGGGTGAGGGTTAGTCTGAGAGGTAGGGTTAGATTTAGCATTAGGGTTAGGGTTAGGTTTAGGTTTAGGGTGAGGGTGAGTGTGAGGGTGAGGGTTAGGGTTAGGGTGAGGGTTAGTGTTGGGGGGGCTAGGTTGAGGGTTAGGGTTTGGGTGAGGGTGAGGTTTTCGGTTAGGTAAGGTTTAGGGTTAGGTTTAGGGTGAGGTTTTTGGTTAGGGTTAGGGTGAGGGTGAAGGTGAGGGTTAGTGTTAGGATGAGAGTTAGGTTTAGGGTTAGGGTGAGGGTGAGGGTGAGGGTGAGGGTGAGGGTTAGGGTGTGGGTTAAAGTTCGGTTTTGGGTGAGGGTTAAGGTGACGGTGATGCTTAGGGTGAGGGTGAGGATTAGGATAAGATTTAGGGTGAGGGTTAGGGTTAGGGTGAGGGTTAGGGCGAGGAGTAGGGTTAAGGTTAGGAAGAGGGTAAGGGTTTGTCTGAAGGTTAGGGTTAGGGTTAGAGTTAGGTTTAGTATGAGAATAAAGGTTAGGGTGAGGGTTAGGGTGAGGGTTAGGCTTAGTGTGAGGGTTAGGGTTAGGGTTAGGGTTAGGGTTAGGTTTAGGGTAAGTGTTAGAGTTAGGGTGAGGGTTAGGTTTAGGGTTAGCGTTAAGGTTAAAGTTAGGGTTAGGTTTAGGGTGAGGGTCAGGGTTAGGGTTTGGGTGAGTGTGAGGTTTAGGTTGAGGGGTAGGGTTATGATTAGGGTAAGGGACAGGGTTAGGGTAATGGTTATGTTTAGGGTCAGGTTTAGGGTGAGGGTGAGGGTTAGGGTTAGGTTTACGATTAGGGTGAGGGTTAAGGTTAGGTTCAGGCTTAGAGTCAGGGTTAGGGTTAGAGTGAGGGTTATGTTTATGGTTAGGGTTAGAGTGAGGGTGAGGCCGAGGTTTAGGGTTAGGGTTACTTTGAGGATAAGGATTAGGGTGAGGTTTAGGGTGAGGTTGAGGGTTAGGGTTAGCATTAGGGTTAGGGTGATTTTTAGGGTGATGGTGAGGGTTAGGGTGAGGGTGAGATTGAGCATGAGGGTTAGGGTGAGTGTGAGGGTGACGGTTAGGGTTAGGTTTAGGGTGAGGATAAGGGTTAGGGTTAGGATTAGGGTTAGTGTAAGGGTTACGCTGAGGTTGAGGGTGAGGGTTAGGGTGAGGGCTATGGTGAGATTGAGGGTTAGTGAGAGGATGAGAGTGAGGTTGATTGTTTCGGTTAGGTAAGATTTAGGGTTATGGTTAGCATGAGGATTAGGGTGGGGTATGAGGTTTAGGCTGAGGGTTAGGGTTAGGGTGAGGGTTAGGGTGAGGCTGAGGTTTAGTGTGAGGGTTAGGGTTACAGTGAGGGTTAGGGTTAGGGTTAGGTTGAGGATGAGGTTTAGGTATAGGTTAAGGGTTCGGTTACGCTGAGGGTTAGGGTTAGGGCAAGTGTTAGGGTGAGGATGAGCGTTAGGTTTAGGGTCAGGGTGAGGTTTAGGGTTAGGCTTAGGGTTTGTGTAAGAGTTAGAGTTAGGTTAAAGGTTAGGGTTAGGGTTAGGATTAGGGTTAGGGTTAGGGTTAGGGTGAGGGTTAGTGTTAGGGTTAAGGTTGGGGTTAGGTTGAGGGTACGTGTTAGGGTGAGGGTTAATGGTAGGGTGAGGGTTATTGTTAGGGTGAGGGTTAGGATTACAGTTATTGTTAGGGTGAGAGTTTGGTTTAGGGTTACGGTTAGGGTAGGGGTTAGGGTTAGCGTGAGGGTTAGGTTTAGAGTGATGTTTAGGATGACGGTGAGCATTAGGGTGAGGGTGAGGGTGAAGGTGAGGGTTAGGGTGAAGGTTAGGGTTAGGGTTAGGGTTAGGGTTAGGATTAGGGTTAGTGTTAGGGTTAGGGTAAGGTTTAGGCTGAGGGTGAGGGAGAGGATGAGGTTGCGGGTGAGTGTTTCGGTTAGGTAAGGGTTAGGTTTAGGTTTAGGGTGAGGATTATGTTGCGGGGCAGGGTTAGCTTGTGGGTGAGGTTGAGTTTTAGGTTGAGGGTAAGTGTTAGGGTGATGTTTAGGGTGAGGGTGAGTTTTAGGGTGAGAGTTAGGGTTCAGGGAAGGGGAAGGGTTAGGGTGTAGGTGAGGGTTCGGGTTCGGGGGCAAATTAGGGTTAGGGTTAGAGTTCAGGTTAGGGTTCAGTTTAGGGTTAGGGTGATTGTTAGTGTGAGAGGTAGCGTTAGGGTTAGGATGAGGGTTAGTCTTAGTGTGAGGGTTACGGTTAGGGTGATTGTTAGGGTTAGTGTGAGGATAAGAGTTAAGGTGAGGGTTAGGGTGAGACTGAGGGTTAGGGTTAGCCTTAGGGTTAGGGTGAAGGTTAGGGTGGGGGTTAGGGTGAGGGTTAGTGTTAGGGTTAGGGTTGGGTGAGGGTTTGGGTGAGTGTAAGGGTTAGGGTGAGGGTTAGGTTGAGGTTGAGGGATAGGGTTATGGTGAGGGTAAGGTTTAGGGTGACGGTTAGGGTGAGGTTGATATTTAGGGTTAGCATTAATGTTAGGAAGAGGGTGAGGGTTAGGGTGAGGGTAAGGGTTAGGCTGAGTGGTAGGATTAGGGTTAGGATTAGAGTTAGGGTTAGGGTGAGTGTTAGTGTTACAGATAGGGTGAAGGTGAGGGTTAGGGTAAGGGTTAGGTTCAGGGTTAGAGTTAGGGTGAGGGTTAGGGTTAACATTAGGGTTAGGGTTAGGTTTAGGTTGAATGTTAGGGTAAGGTTTAGGGTGAGGTTGAGGGTTAGGGTTAGCATTAGGGTTAGTGTTATGCTTATGGTGCAGGTTAGGATTAGGTTTAGAGTGAGGGTGAGGGTCAGGTTTACGGATAGGATTAGGTTTAGGGTTAGGGCTAGAGTTTGGTTTAGGGTTAGGGTGAGGGTGAGGTATAGAGTGAGTGTTAGTGTTAGGGTGAGGGTTAGGTATATGGTTAGGGTGAGTTTCAGGGTTAGGTTTAGAGTTAGGGTGAGGGTGAGTGTTAGGATTAGGGTTAGGTTTAAGGTTAAGGATAGGGTGAGGATTAGGGTTAGGGTTAGATTTAGGGTGAGTGTTAGGCTGAGGGGTAGGGTTAGGGATAGTGTGACTGTTAGGTTTAGTTTGAGGATTAGGGTTAGGGTGAAGTTTAAGTTTAGTGTGAGGTTTTGGTTTAGGGTTATGGTTAGGATGAGTTAGGGTTAGGTTGAGGGTGAGTGTGAGGTTGAGGGCTAGGGTTAGGGTTAGTGTGAGGGTTATTGTTAGGGTAAGCATTAGGTTTAGGGTGAGGGTTAGGGTTAAAGTAAGGGTTAGGGTCAGGGTTAGCGTTAGGGTTAGGGTTAGGGCGAGGGTCAGGGTGAGGGTTATGTTTAGGTTGAGTGTTAGATTTAGGGGGAGGGTGAGGGTTAGTGTAAGCATTAGGGTGATGGTGAGGGTTAGGGTGAGGGTGAGGGTGAGGTTTAGAGTTAGGGTTAGGGTGAGAGTTAGGGTGAGGTGTCGGGATACGGTTAGCTTGAGGGATAGGGTTAGTGTGAAGGTTAGGGTTAGGGTTTGGTTTAGTGTGAGGATAATGTTTAGGGTGAGGGTTAGTTTGTGGGTGAGAGTTAGGGTGAGCGTTAGGGTTAGGTTCATTGTGAATGTTAGGGTTAATGTGATATTTAGGGTGAGGTTGAGGGTGAGTGTGAGGGTGAGTGTGAGGTTGAGAGTTAGGGTTAGGATTAGGGTTAGGATGAGTTTTAGGGTTAGGGTTAGGGTTAGAGTTATTGTTAGGGTTAGGGTTAGGGTTAGGATGAGGGTGAGGGTTATTGTTAGGGTTAGGGTTAGGGTTAGGGTGAGGTTGGGGTTGAGCATTAGTGTTGCAATTAGGGTTATGGTTAGGGTAAGGCTGAGGGTGTAGGGGAGTTTGAGGGTGAGAGTTAGGGTTAAGGTTAGGGTTAGGGTGAGGTCTTCGGTGAGGGTGAGGGTTAGGCTAAGGGTGAGGGTAAGGATTTCGGTTCGGTAAAGGTTAGGGTTAGGTTGAGGATTATGCTGAGTTTAGGTTCAGGGTGAAGGTTCGGGTTAGGGTTAGGGTGAGGGTTAGGGTTAGGGTGATGTTTAGGGTGAGGGTTAGGGTTAGGGTGAGGGTGAGCGTGAGGATTAGGGTTAGGGTTAGGTTTAGTGTTTAGGGTTAGGGTTAGGTTTTGGGTTAGGGTTAAGCTGAGTGTGATGATCAGGGTGTGGATGAAGGTTAGGTTGAGGGTTAGGGTTAGGGTTAGAGTGAGGGTTACGGTTATTGTGAGGGTTATGGTTAGGGTTAGGGTGAGGTAAGGGTTAGGGTGAGTGTACAGGTGAGGGTGAGGGTTTGGATTAGGGTGTGGGTTAGGGTTAGGTTGAAGGTTAGTGTTTGGGTGACATTTAGAGTCTGTGTGAGGGTTAGGGTGAGGATGATTGTTTGGGTGAGGGTGAGGGTTTGGTTGAGGGTGAGGGTTAGGTTGTGGGTGAGGATTAGGTTAGGGTGAAGATTAGCGTTAGGGATAGGGTTAGGGTTAGGTTGAGGGTTAGTTAGGGTTAGCATTAGGGTTAGGGTGAGGGGTAGGGAGAGGGGTGGGCTTAGGGTAAGGGTGAGGGTGAGTGTTAGGGTTAGGTTTAGGGTTAGAGTTAGGGTGAGGGTGAGGGTGAGTGTTAGGTTTAATATTAGGACGAGCGTTAGTGTTAGGTTGAGGGTTAGTGATAGTGTTAGGATTAGGGTAAGGGTGAGGGTGAGTGTTACGGTTAGGTTTAGGGTTAGAGTTAGGTTGATGGTGAGGGTGAGACTTATGATTAGGTTAGGATTAGGGTTAGGCTGAGGATGATGGGGAGGGTGAGGGTGAGGGTTAGGGTTAGGGTGAGGTTTAGGTTTACGGTTAGGTTTAGGATGAGGGTTAGGATTAGGGTTAGGGTTAGGATGAGTGTTAGGCTGAGGGTTAGGGTTAGGGTTAAGGTGAGGTTTAGGGCTAGGTTTAGTGTTAGGATAAGTGTTAGGCTGAGGGTTAGGGTTAGGGTTAGTGTGAGGGTTAGGTTTAGGGTTAGGGTAAGAGTTAGGGAGAGGGTAAACGTTATGGTGAGAGTTAGGGTGAGGGTTAGGGTCAAGTTTAGGTTTAGGGTTAGGTTTAGGGTGAGGGTAAGGGTGTGGGTAAGTGTTAGGGTGAGGTTTAGGGTGAGGGTGAGGGTTAGCGTCAAGATTAGGTTTAAGGTTAAGGTTAGGGTGAGTGTTAGGGTTTGGGTAAGTGTTAGGGTGAGGTTTAGGTTGAGAGTAAGGGTTAGGGTTAGGGTGAGGGTAAGTGTTAGGGTGAGGGTTAGGGTGAGTCTGCTGGTTAGGGTTAGCATTAGGGTGAGGGTGAGGGTTAGGGTTAGGATTAGAGTTAGGGTGAGGGTAAGGCTTAGGGTGAGTGTTAGGGTGAGGTTGAGGGTTAGGGTTAGGGTGAGTTTGAGGGTAAGTGTTAGCGTGAGGACTACGGTTAGGGTTAGGAGTAGGGTGAGTGTTAGTGTTATGGTGAGGGTGAGGGTGAGGGTTAGGTTCAGTATTAGGGTTAGGGTTAGTGTGAGGGTTAGTGATATGCTTAGGCTTAGGGTGAGGGTTAGAGGTAGGGTTAAGGTGAGGGTTAGTCTGAGAGGTAGGGTTAGGGTTAGTGTAAGGGTTAGGCTCAGTGTGAGGGTTAGGGTTAAGGTGAGAGGGTTAGGTTTAGGGTTATGGTGAGAGTGAGTGTGAGGGTTAGGGTTAGGGTGAGCATTAGTGTTAGAGGGAGGGCTAGGTAGAGGGTTAGGGTTAGGGTGAGGGTTACTGTTAGGTTTAGGCTTAGTATATGGGTTAGGCTGAGGGTAAGCCTTAGGGTTAGTTTGAGTGTTAGGTTTAGGGTTAGGGTTTGGCTTTTGTTGAGGGTAAAGGTTAGGGTCAGGGTTAGGGAAAGGGTGAGGATTAGATTTATGGTGAGGGTTCGGGTTATGGTTAGGATTAGGGTTATTTTTAGGGTTAGCGTGTGGGTAAGCGGAAGGTTAGGTTTATTTATAGGGTTAGGGTGATGGTTAGGGTGTCAGTAAGTGTTAGAGTGAGGGTTAGGGTGAGGTTAGTGTTAGGGGGAGGGGGAGGGTTAGTGTTAGCATTAGGGTTAGGGTGAGGGTGAGGGTTAGGTTGAGGATTAGGGTTGAGTTTAGGGATAGGGTGTGGATTAGGGTTAGAGTTATATATAGGGTGAGGGTTAGGGTTAGGATTATGGTGAGGGTAAGGGTTAGGTTGAGGTTTAGGGTGAGCGTGAGGTTTAGGGTTAGCATTAGGTTTAGGTTTAAGGTTAGGATGAGGGTTAGGTTTAGGGTGAGGCTGGGTGTTAGAGTTAGAGTGAGGGTGAGGGTGAGGGTGAAGGTTAGGATTAGGGTTAGGGTTAGGGATAGGATCAGGTTGAGGATGAGGATTAGGGTGTTTTTGAGGGTTAGGGTTAGGGTGAGGGTGAGGGTTAGGGTTATGGTTAGGATGAGTGTTAGGGAAAGGGGTAGGGTTAGGGTTAGGCTGAATGTTAGGATTAGGGTGAGGGTTAGGGGCAAGGTAAGGGTTAGGGTTAGGGTGAGGTTAAGGATTAGTGTGAGGGTGAGGGTTAGGGTTAGGGTTAGGGTGAGGGTTATGTTGAGGGTGAGGGTGAGGGTGAGGGTGAGGGTGATGGTGAGGGTTAGGGTGTTGTTTAGTGTTCAGTTTAGGGTGAGGGTTAGGGTGACGGTGAGCGTTAGGGTGAGGGTGAGGGTTAGGATACAGGTTAGGGTGAGGGTTAGAGTGAGGGGTAGGGTTAAGTTTAGGGAGAGAGTTAGGGTTTGTGTGAGGGTTAGGGTTAGGGTTAGAGTTAGGGTGACTATGAGGATAAAGTTTAGGATGAGGGTTAGTGTGAGGGTTAGGGTTCAGATTAACGTTTGGGTTAGGGTTAGGGTTACGTTTAGGGTAAGTGTTAGGGTTACGGTGAGGGTTAGTTTTAGGGTTAGCATTCGGGTTAGAGTTAGGTTTAGGGTGAGGGTCAGGGTTAGGTTTTGGGTGAGGGTGATGTTTAGGTTGAGGGGTAGGTTTAGGGTTACGGTAAGTGTTAGGGTTAGGGTGAGGGTTATATTTAAGCTTAGGTTTATGATGAGGGTGAGGATGATGGTTAGTGTTAGGGTTACGGTTAGGGTGAGGATTAGGGTTAGGTTTGGGTTAGGGTAAGGGTTAGGGTTAGAGTAAGGTTTAGGTTTAGGGTTAGGGTTAGGGTGAGGGTGAGGCTGAGGGTGAGGTTTAGGGTTAGTGTGAGGATAAGGTTTACGGTGAGGTTTAGGTTGAGGTGGAGGGTAAGAATTAGCATTAGGGTTAGGGTGAGAGTTAGGGTTATGGTTAGGGTAAGGGTTAAGTTTAGGGTGAGGGTTAGGGTTAGGGTGATTTTTAGGGTGACGTTGAGGGTTAGGGTGAGGGTGAGGCTGAGCGTGAGGGTTAGGGTGAGGGTGAGTTTGAGTGTGAGTTTGACGGTTAGGGTTAGGTTTAGGGTGAGGATAAGAATTAGGGTTAGGTTTAGGGTTAGTGTTAGGGTTAGGGTTAGGGTGAGGGTGAGGGTGATGGTTAGGGTTAGACTTAGTTTTATTGTTAATTTTATGTTTAGGGTGAGAGTGAGGGTGAGGGTTAACATGTGGGTTAGGGTTAGGGTTATGGTTAGAGTGAGGGTGAGGGTGAGGGTTAGGGTTAGGATTAGTGTTAGGGATAGGTTTAGGATGAGGGTTTGACTGAGTGTTAGAGTTAGGGTTAGTGTGAGGCTTAGGGTTAGGTTTACATTTAGGTTGAGGGCAAGGGTTAGGGTAAGGTTTAGGGTGGGTTTGAGGGTTAGGGTTAGGGTGAGGTTTATGGTGAGGGTTTGGGTGAGGGTTAGAGTTAGGGTGAGAGTTAGGGTTAGCGTTAGTGTTAAGATGAGAGTTAGGTTGAGAGTTACGGTTAGGGTGAGTGTGAGGGTTAGGGTTAGGGTTAGGGTGATGTTTAGGGTTAGGGTGTAGGTTAGGGATAGGGTTATGGTTAGGGTGATGGTTAGGGTTAGAATTAGTGTGAGTGTGAGGGTGAGTGTTAGGTTTAGGATTAGGGTTAGGCTTAGTGTTAGGCTGAGGTTGAGGGTGAGGGTGAGGGTGGGGGTTAGGGTTTGGGTAATGTTTATGTTTAGGTTTAAGTTGAGGATTATGTTTAGGGTTAGGATGAGGGATACGGTGAGGATTATGGTTATGGTTCAGGTGAGGGTTAGATTTAGTGTGAGGGTTAGGGTTAGGGTGAGGGTAAGTGTTAGGGTGAGGGTTAGGGTGAGGGTGAGCGATAGGGTGATTGTTAAGGTTAGGTTGAGCGTATGGATGAGGGCTAGGGTGAGGGTGAGGATTAGGGTTTGGGTTAGGGTTAGGGTAAGTGTTATTGTGAGGGGTAGGGTTAGAGTAATGGTTAGGGTGAAGGTTAGGATGAGAGTGAGGGTTAGGGTTAGTGTGAGTGTGAGGGTGAGGGTTATGGTGAGGGTTCGTGTTAGAGTTAGGATTAGGGTTGGAATTGAGGGTGAGGGTTATGTTTAGGGTTAGGGTGCGGGTTAGGGTTAGGGTGATTTTCAGGGTGAGGTGAGTGTTAGGGTGACTGTGAGGGTTCGGGTTTGGGTTCAGATTAGGGTGTGGATGAGGGTTAGGATGAGGGTGAGGGTTAGGGTTAGGTTTACGGTGTGGGTTAGGGTTAGGGTTAGGATTAGGGTGAGGTTTAGGGTGAGGGGTAGGTTCAGGGTTAGGGTGAGGTTTAGGGTTAGTGTGAGGTTTAGGGTTAGGTTTAGGGTAAGTGCGAGGATAATGGTTAGGGTGAGGGATAGGGTTATTGTTAGGGTTAGGGTGAGAATGAGGGTGAGGGTTATGGTTAGGGTAAGGGTTAGGGTGAGGGTTAGGGTTAGGGTAAGGCTTAGGGTTAGGGTTAGGGTAAGGGTGCGTGTGAGGGTGATGGTTACTGTTAGGTTATGGTGAAGGTGAGGGTTCGGTTTAGGATTAGGGTTAGGGTTAGGTTTATGGTGAGGGTGAGGGTTAGGATTAGGATTAGGTTTAGGGTTAGTCTTTAGGTGAGGTGAGGGTGAGGGTGAGGGTTAGGGAGAGGATTAGGGTTAGGTTTATGGTTAGGGTGAGAGTGAAGGTTAGGTTGAGGTGAGGCTTCAGGTTTGAGAGAGGGTTAGGGTGACAGTGACGGTTAGGGTGAGGGTGAGGTTTAGGTTTAGTGTTAGCTTTAGTGTGATGGTTAGGATCAGGTTTAGGATTAGGGGGAGGGTTAAGATTAGGGTTAGGGTTAGGGTTAGGGTGAGGGTGAGGGTTAGGTTTATGGTTAGGGTTAGGGTAAGTGTTAGGATTAGGGTAAGGGTGAGGGCTAGGGTGAAAGTGAGGGTTAGGGTTAGGGTTAGCGTGAGGGTTAGGGTTAGGCTGAGGTTTAGGGTGAGAGGTAGGGTTAGGGTTAGTGTGAGGGTGAGGGTTAGGTTTAGTGTGAGTGTCATGGTTAGTCTTAGGGTTATGGTAAGTTTAAGGGTTAGGGTGAGGTTTATGGTAAGAGTGAGGTTTAGGGTTAGCATGAGTTTGAGGGGGAGGCTTAAGTTTAGGGTTAGTGTTTGGGTGAGGGTGTGAGTTATGTTTAGGGTTAGGGTGAGAGTTAGGGTTAGGGTGATGTTTAGGGTGAGGGTGAGGGTTAGGATGAGGGTGAGGTTTCGTGTGAGGGTGAAGGTAAGTGTGAGGGTGAGGTTTAGGGTAGGGTTAGGGTTAGGGTTAGGTTTAGGGGGAGGTTTAGGGTGAGGGTTAGGGTTATCATTAGGGTTAGGGTGAGGGGGAGTTTGAGGGTTATGGTGAGGGTTAGGGTTAGGCTGAGGGTTAGGTTTGGGTTTAGGGTAAGGGTGAGGGTGAGAGTGAGGGTGAGGTTTAGCGTGTGGGTGAGGGTTAGGTTTAGGGTGAGGGTTAGGGTGACGGTGAGGGTTAGGTGTGGGTGAGGTTTAGGTTTAGTGTTAGAGTTAGTTTGACAGTTAGGGTCAGGGTTAATATTAAGGTGAGGGTTAAGTTGAGGGTTAGGGTTAGGGTTAGGTTTAGGGTTAGTGTGAGGATTAGTTTTAGTGTGAGGGTAAGCATTAGTGTGAGGGTTAGACTGAGGGTGAGGGTTAGGTTTAGTGTTAGGGTTAGGGTGAGCATTTGGGTGACTGTTAGGTTCATGGTTATGGTTAGGGTGAGGGTTAGGGTGAGGGCAAGTGTTAGGGTCAGGTTTAGATTGAGGGTGACGGATAGAGTTATGGTGAGGTGAGTGTGAGGGTGAGGGTGAGGGTTAGGGTTAGGGTTAGGGTTAGTTTGAGGGTGAGGTACAGGGTGAGGGTTAGGACAAGGATTAGGCTGAGTTTGAGGGTGAGGTTTAGGGTGAGGTTTAGGGTTAGGGTGAGGGTTAGGGTGAGTGGGAGTCAGAGGGTGAGCGTTAGGTTTAGGGTTAGAGTAAGGGTTAGGTTGAGGGTTAGGATTAGGTTAGGACTAGGTTTAGGCTGAGGGTGAGGTTGAGGTTGAGGTTGAGGGTTAGGATTAGGGTGAGGTTTAGGGTTAGGGTTAGGGTTAGGGTTTGTTAAGGGTGAAGGTTAGTTTTAGGTTTAGGGTTAGGATAAGATTTAGGCTGACGGTTAGGGTTAGGGTTAGTGTGAGGGTTATGTTTAGCGTTAGGGTAAGGGTGTGGGCTAGTGTGAGGATGAAGGTTAGGTTGAGGGTTTAGTTTAGGTAAGGGTAAAGGTTATGTTAGGGTGAGGATTAGCGTGAGGTTGAGGGTTAAGGTGAGGGTTAGGGTTAGGGTGAGCGTTAGGGTTATGATTATGGTTAGGTTTAGTGTTAGGGTGCTGTTTAGGGTGAGGGTGAGTGTGAAGGTTCGGGTGAGAGGGAGGGTTAGGGTTAGGGTTAGAGTTAGGGTGAGCGTGAGGGTTAGGGTGAGGGGTAGGTTTAGGGTTAAGGTGAGGATGAGGGTTAGGTTTAGTGTTTGGGTTAGGGTTAGGGTGAGGGTCAGTGTGAGGGTTAGTGTGAGGATTATGGTTAGGGTGAGCATGCGCGTGAGATTGAGGGTGATGGTTAGGGTTAGGTTTAGGGTCAGGGTGAGCATTAGGGTGAGAGTGTGGGTTCAGTTGAGGGTGAGGGGTAGGGGGAGGGTTATGGTTTGGGTTCGGGTTAGAGTTAGGGTGAGTGTGAGGGTGAGGGTGAGGATTAGGGTTAGGTTTAGGGTTATGGTTAATGTCAGGGTTAGGGTTAAGTTGAGGGATAGGGTTAGGGTTAGGTTTAGGATGAGGGTTAGGCTGTGGGGTAGGGTTAGTGTTAGGGTGTGGGTTAGGTTTAGTGTGAATTTTAGGGTTAAGGTTAGGGTCAGGGTTAGGATTAGGGTGTAGGTAAGTGTTAGCTTGAGGGTTACATTGAGGGTGAGGTTTAGGGTTAGGGATAGGGTTAGGGTGAGGTTAAGGTGAGAGCTAGGGTGAGGGTGAGGGTTAGGGTTAGGGTTAGGGATAGGGCTAGGATTAGGTTTAGGGTTAGGGTTAGGGTTAGGGTGAGTCTTAGGCTGAGGGGTAGGGTTAGGTATAGGTTAGGGTTAGGTTTAGTGTGAGGGTTAGGGTTTGGTGTAGGGTTAGGGTGAGGGCTAGGGTGAGTGTGAGGGTGAGGGTTAGGTTTAGGGATAGGGTGAGGATTAGGGTTAGGTTTACGGTTAGGGTGAGGTTTAGGGTGATGGGTAGGGATACAGTTAGTGTGAGGGATAGGTTTAGTGGGAGGTTTAGGTTTAGGTTTAGGGTTAGTGTTAGGGTGAGGGTTCGGGTGAGGGTTCGGGTTAAGGTGTGGTTGAGGATTAGGGTTATTGTGAGGACTAGTTTTAGAGTTAGGGTTACTGTTAGGGTTAGGGTTAGGCTGAGGGTAAGGGTTAGAGTTAGGGTGATTGTGAGGGTAAGGTTTAGGGTTAGTGTTACGGTTAGGGTGAGGGTTCGGGTTAGTGTGAGAGTTAGGGTTAGGGTTAGGTGAAGTTGATGTAAGGGTTAGGCTTAGGGTTAGGGTGAGGGTGAGGGTTAGGATTAGAATTAGGGTTAGGATTAGGGTTAGGGTGAGGTTGAGGTTTAGTGTTAGGGTGAGGGTTAGGGTTATTGTTAGGGTTAGGGTGCGAGTGAGGGTGCGGGTGAGGGTGAGGTTTAGGGTTAGGGTAGGGTTAGGTTTAGGCTGAGGGTGAGGTTGATGGATAGTGTTCGGGTAAGGGTGAGGGCTAGGGTGAGGGTGAGGGTTAATGTGAGGGTGAGGGTGAGGGTTTCGTTTATGTCAGGTTTCGGGTTAAGGTGAGGATTAGGGTGAGGGTGTGGGTTTCGTTTACATCAGGTTAGGGTTAAGCTGAGGTTAGGGTTACAGTGAGGGTTAGGGTTAGGGTTAAGGTGTGGGTTAAGGTTAGGGTGATGTTTGGGGTGAGGGTCAGGGTTAGGGTGAGAGTTAGGGTGAGGTTTAGGGTTAGTGTTAGGATTAGGGTTTGGGTGAGTGTGAGGTTTAGGGTTAGAGTTAGGGTTATGGGGAGGGTTAAATTGAGCGACAGTGTTAGGGTAGTGTTAGGGTTAGGGTTAGGATGAGGGTTAGGTTGAGGTTTAGGGTTAGGGTTAGGTTTAGGGTTAGGATGAGCGTTAGGCTGAGGGTTAGGTTTAAGGTTAGTGTGAGGTTTAGGTTTAGGTTAGGGTTAGGGTTAGGGTTTGGTTAGGGTGAAGGTTAGTTTTAGGTTTAGGGTTAGCATTAGGTTTAGGCTGAGCGTTAGGGTACGGGTTAGTGTGAGGGATAGGTTTAGGGTTAGGTTTAGGGTGTGGACTATGGTGAGGGTGAGGGTGAGGGTTAGGGTTAGTGTTAGGGTTAGGGTTAGGTTCAGGGGTAGGTTAAGGGTTAGGATTAGGTTAAGGACTAGGGGTTAGGCTGAGGGTGAGGGTGAGGTTGAGGGTGAGGGTTAGGGTTAGAGTGAGGGTTAGATTAAGGGTGAGAAAGAGGGGGAGATTTTGGTTTAGGGTTAGAGTTAGGTTGAGTGTAAGGGTTAGGATTAGGGTTAGCACAAATTTAGGCGGAGGGTGAGGGTGAGGCTGAGGGTGAGGTTTAGGGTTAGGGTGAGGGTTAGGGTTAGGGTTAGTTTTAGGGTGAGGGTTAGGGTTAGGGTTAGGGTTTGGTTAGGGTGAAGGTTAATTTTAGGTTTAGGCTTAGATTAAGGTTTAGTCTGAGGGTTAGGGTTAGGGTTAGTGTGAGGGTTAGGTTTAGCGTTAGAGTTAGGGTGTGGGCTAGGCTGACGGTGAGGGTTAGGGTGAGGATGAGGGTGAAGGATTATTTTAGGTAAGTGTTAAGGTTAGGTTAGGGTGAGGATTATGGTGAGGTTGAGGGTTAAGGTGAGGGTTAGGGTTAGGGTTTGGGGTAGGGTTACTGTGAGGGTTAGGATTAGGGTTAGGGTGAGGGTGAGGGTAAGGGTTAGTGTGAGGGTTAGGGTGAGGGTGCGGTTTAGGGTTAGAGTTATGGTTAGGATTAGGGTGAGGGTGAGGATTAGGATAAGTGTTAGGGTGAGGGTTAGGGTTGGGGTGCAGTTTAGGGTTAGGGTTTGTGTTAGGGTGAGTGTGAGGGTTAGGGTTAGGTTTAGTGTTAGGAATAGGCTGAGGGTGAGGGTTAGGGTGACGTTGAGCGTTAGGGTTATGGTTAGAGTGATGGTGAGGGATAGGGTGAGGGCGATGGTTATTGTGAGGGTGAGGGTGAGGTTTTCGTTTACATCAAGGATAGGGTTAATCTGAGGTTAGTTTTAGGGTGAGGGTTAGGTTTAGAGGTAAGGTGAGGTTTAGTGTTAGGTGATGTTTAGGGTGAGGGTGAGGGTTAGGGTGAGGGTGAGGATTACGGTATGGGCGAGGGTGAGGGTTAAGATTGGGAATATGGTTAGGGTTAGGGTTAGACTGGAGTTGATGGTGAGGGTGAGGGTGAGGGTTTGGTTTAGGTTAGGTTTAGGGTTAGGGTGAGGGTTACGGTTTCTGTGAGGGTTATGGTTAGGGTTAAGGTTAGGGTTAGGGTGAGGGGAAGGGTTCGAGTGAGGTTTAGGGTGAGGGTGAGGTTTAGGGTTAGGGTTAGATTTAGGGTGAGGGCTTGTGGGAGGGTGAGGGTTAGTGTGAAGGTAAGGGTGAGGGGTTCTTTTAGCCAGGGTTTAGTGTTATGGTGAAGATTAGGGTGAGGGTGAGGGTTAGGTTGAGGGTTAGGTTTAGGGTGAGGGTTAGGGCAAGGGTTAGAGTGAGGGTTATGGTTTGGATGATGTTTAGCATGAGGGTGAGGGTTATGGTGAGGATGAATTTTCGGGTGAGGGTCAGGGTTCAAGTGAGGGTAAGAGTTAGGGTGTGGTTGAGGATTAGTGTTAGGTTGAGTATTAGCATTAGATTTAGGGTTAGTGTGAGGGTGAGGGTTAGGGCTAGGATTAGGTTTAGGTTGACGGTTAGGATTAGGGTTAGGTTTAGTAGGATTGTTAGGGTGAAGGGTAGGGTTAGGGTTAGGGTTAGGAAGAGTGTTATGGTGTCAGTGAGTGTTGGGGTGAGGGTCAGGGTAAGGGTATGGGTGAGGGTTAGGTTTAGGGTGAGGATTAGGGTTAGAGTTAGGTTAATGGTGAGGGTAAGGGTTAGGGTGAGGTTTAGTGTGAGGCTTAGGCTTAGGGTTAGTGTTAGGGTTAGGTTGAGGGTGAGGTTGAGGTATAGGGTTTGGGTTAGGGTTAGGGTGAGGGTTAGTGATAGGTTTACGGTTAGGGTGAGAGTGAGGGTGAGGGTTAGGGTAAGGTTTAAGGTTAGAGTTAGGGTGAGGGTGAGGGTTAGTATTAGGGTTAATATTTGAGTTAGCCTGAGGGTGAGGGTGAGGGTTAGGTTTAGTGTAAGTGTTAGGGTTAGGGTTACGTTTAGTGTGAGGGTGAGTGTTAGGGTTAGGGTTAGGATGAGCCTTAGGCTGAGGTTTAGGGTTTGGGTTAGTGTGAGGGTTAAGAATTAGGGTGAGGGTTAGGGTTAGGGTGAGGGTTGGGGTTAGTTTTAGGATTAGGATAAGGGTTAGGTTCACGGTTAGGCTTAGTGTTAGTGTGAGGGTTAGGTTTAGGGTTAGAGTTAGGTTTAGGGTCAGGGTAAATGTTAGGGTGAGGGTTGGGGTGAGGGTGAGGGTTAGGGTTAGGGTGAGGGTTAGGGTGAGGGTGAGGGGGAGTGTGAGGGTTTGGTTTAGTGTTAGAGTTAGGGTGAGTGTGAGGGTTAGTAGTAGGGTTAGCTCTAGGTTTAGGCTGAGGGTGAGGGTGAGGTTGAGTGTGAGGTTTAGGGTTAGGGTGAGGGTTTGGGTTAGGATTAGGTTTAGGGTGAGGGTTAATGTTAGTGTTAGGGTTAGGATGAGTTTTTTAGGCTGAGGGTTTGGGTTAGGGTTAGTGTGAGGGTTAGGATTAGGGTTAGGGTTAGGATTAGGGTTTAGTTAGGGTGAAGTTCTGTTTTAGTTTTAGGGTTAGGATAAGTTTTATCCTGAGTCTTATGGTTAGGATTATTGTGAGGGTTAGGTTTAGGGTTAGGGTTAGGGTGTGGGCTAGGTTGAGGGTGAGGGTGAGGGTTAGGGTTAGGGTTAATGTTAGGTTTAGGGTTAGGGTGAGGGTAATGGTTACTGTGAGGGTTATGGTTATGGTTAGGGTTAGGGTAAGGGTAAGGATTAGAGTGAGGTTTAGGGTGAGGGTGAGGTTTAGTGTTAGGGTTAGGATTAAGGTGATGGCTAAGGTGAGGGTGAGTGTTAGTGTGAGTTTTAGGTTGAGGGTTTATTTTAGCCAAATG
Organism: Dipodomys merriami; assembly: GCF_024711535.1. Lineage (NCBI taxonomy): Eukaryota > Metazoa > Chordata > Mammalia > Rodentia > Heteromyidae > Dipodomys > Dipodomys merriami. Next base: position 1,152,030 of record NW_027202716.1, on the reverse strand, counting down.
ATTTGGGTTATGGTGAGGAATAGGGTGAGGTTGAGAATTAGGTATTGGGTTAGGGTTAGGATGAGGGTTAGGGCTAAGGTTAGGGTGAGGGTTAGGGTTTGGGTGATGTTTAGCATGAGGGTGATGGTTAAGTGAGGGTGAGGGTCAGGGGGTGGGTGAGGATTAGGGTTAGGTTGAGTGTTAGTGTTAGGTTTAGGTTTAGTGTGAGGGTGAGGTTTATGGGTAGCATTAGGGTTAGGTTGAGGGTTTGGATTAGGGTTAGGGTTAGTCTGAGGGTGAGGGTGAATGGTAGGGTTAGGGTTTGGGTGAGGTTTAGGGTGAGGGTGAGTGTTAGGGTGAGGGTATGGGTGAGGGTTACTGTTAGGTGTAGGGTTAGGTTGAGTTTAAGGGTGAGGTTTAGGTTTAGAAATAGGGTTAGGGTTAGGGTGCGGGTGAATGTTAGGTTTAGGGTGAAGATTAGGGTTAGAGTTAGGTTTATGTTGAGGTTAAGGGTTAGGGTGTGGTTTAGTGTGAGGGTTATGGTTAGGGTTAGGGAGAGGGTGAGGTATAGGTTTTGGATTACCGTTAGGGTGAGTGTTAGGTATAAGTTTAGGGTTAGGTTGAGGGTGAGGGTGAGGGTGAGGGTTAGGTTTAGGGTTAGAATTAGGTTGAGGGTGAGGGTTAGGCTTAGTATTAGAGTTAGCCTGAGGGTGAGGGTGAGGGTTAGGGTTAGTGTGAGGGTTAGGGTTAGGGTTAGGGAGAGGGTGAGGTTTAAGTTTAGGGTTAGGATCAGGGTTAGGTTGAGGGTTAGGTTTAGGGTTAGTGTGAGGGTTAAGTTAAGGGTTAGGGTAGGGTTAGGGTCAGGGTAAAGGTTAGGGTGAGGTTTAGGGTGAGGGTGAGGGTAAAGGTTAGTGTGAGGGTTAGGGCGAGGGTGAGGGTTAGGGTTAGGGTGAGGGTTAGGATAAGGGTTAGGGTGACGGTAAGGTTGAGGGTGAGGGATAGGATTATGTTGTGGGTAAGGGTTAGGGTGGGGTTAGCGTGAGGTTTAGGGTTAGGGTGGGGGTTAGGGTTAGGGTTATATTGAGGGTTAGGGTTAGGGTGATGTTTATTGTGAGAGTATCCTTTAGGGTGAGGGTGAGTTTTCGGGTGAGCATGAGGGTTAGGATGAGGGTGAGGGTTAGGGTTACAGTTAGGATTAGGGAGAGGGGTAGGGTGAGCATTAGGGTTAGGATTAGTGTTAGAGTGAGGATGAGGGTGAGCGATAGGGTGTGGGTAAGTGTTATGGTTAGGTTTAGGGATAGGGCTAGGGTGAGGGTGAGGGTTAGTGTGAGGGTTAGTGTGAGGGTGAAGGTTTCCTTTACATTAGTGTTACGGTTAGGGTGAGGATTAGGTTGAGGGTTAGGGTTAGGGTTAGGGTGAGGGGTAGGGACAGGGTTAGGGTCTGGTTTAGGGTGAGGTTTAGGGTTAGGGTTAGGGTTAGGGTGAGGGGTAGGGACAGGGTTAGGGTCTGGTTTAGGGTGAGGTTTAGGGTGAGTGTGAGGGTTTGGTTGAGGGTGAGGGTGAGGGTTAGGGTTAGGGTTTGCGTTAGACTTAGGGTGAGTTTGAGGGTGAGGGTTAGGTTTAAGATTAGGGTGAGGGTTAGGGTTAGGTTGAGGGTTAGGGATAGTGTTAGGGTTAGGGTAAGGGTGAGGGTGAGTGTTAGGTTTAGGTTTAGGGTTCGAGTTAGGGTGATGGTGAGGGTGAGGCTTAGGATTAGGTTAGATTTAGGGTTAGGCTGAGGGTGATCGAGAGGATGAGGTTGAAGGTTAGGGTTAGGGTGAGGTTTAGGTTTCCGGTTAGGGTTAGGGTGAGGGTTAGGATTAGGGTTATTGTTAGGATGAGGGTTATGCTAAGGGTTAGGGTTAGGGTTAGGGTGAGGTTTAGGGCTAGGTTTAGGGTTAGGATAAGGATTAGGCTGAGGATTAGGGTTCGGGTTAATGTGAGGGTTAGGTTTAGTTTTAGGGTAACAGTTAGGGTGAGGGTAAAGTTTAGGGTGAGGTTTAGGGTGAGGGTGAGGTTTAGGGTTAGTTTGAGGGTTAGGGTCAATTTTAGGTTTAGGGTTAGGGTTAGAGTGAGGGTAAGGGTGTGGGTAAGTGTTAGGGTGAGGTTTAGATTGAGGGTGAGGGTTAGTGTCAAGGTTAAGAATAAGGATTAGGGTTAAGGTGAGGGTTAGGGTTTGGGTGAGTGTTAGGGTGAGTTTTGGGGTGAGGGTGAGGGTTAGGGTGAGGGTAAAGTGTTAGGGAGAGGATTACGGTGAGGCTGAGGGTTATGGTTAGCATTAGGGTGAGGGTGAGGGTTAGGGTGTAGTTTTGGGTTAAGGTTAAGGATAGGGTGAGGATTAGGATGAGGGTTAGGTTGAGGGTAAGGGTTAGGGTGAGGGGTAACATTAGAGTTTGGGTGAGGGTTAGGTTTAGTGTGAGGGTTAGGGTTGATTTACGGTGACGGTAAGGGTTAGGGTGACGGTTAGGTTGAGTGTGAGGTAGGATGAGGGTTAGGGTTAGGGTGAGGGTTATTGATAGGTTTAGGGTTAGAGTGAGGGTTAGGGTTAGGGTTAGGATTAGAGTTAGGGTGACGGTAAGGCTTCGGGTGAGGGTTAGGGTGAGGATGAGAGTTAGAGTTAGGGTGAGGGTGAGGGTAAGTTTTAGCATGAGGACTAGTGTTAGGTTTAGGATTAGGGTGAGTGTTAGGGTTATGGTGAGGGTGAGGGTGAGGGTTAGGTTCAGTATTAAGGTAAGGGTTAGTGTGAGGGTTAGTGATAGTGTTAGGGTTAGGGTGAGGGTTAGAGTTAGGGTAAAGGTGAGGGTTAATCTGAGAGGTAGGTTTAGGTTTATGGTGGGAGTTAGGCTCAGTGTGAGGGTTAGGGTTAGGGTGAGGGTTAGGGTTAGGTTTAGGGTGAGGGTAAGGGTGAGTGTGAGGGTGAGGGTTAGGGTTATGGTGAGGGCTAGTTTTAGGGGGAGGGCTAGGTTGAGGGTTAGGTTGAGGGTGAGAGTGAGTGTGAGGTTTTCGGTTAGGTAAGTTTTAGCGTTAGGGTTATGGTGAGGATTAGGGTGAGGTTGTGGCTTAGGGTTAGGGTGAGGGTGAGGGTTAGTGTTAGGATGAGGGTTAGGGATAGGGTTAAGGTGAGGGTGCGGGTGAGGGTGAGGGTTAGGCTTAGTGTTAATGTGAGGTTTAGGGTTACGGTTAGGGTGAGGGTTAGGGTTAGGGTTAGGTTGAGGGTTAGTGTTAGGTTGATGTTTAGTGTGAGGGTGAGGGTTAGGGTGTGGGTGAGTGTTTGGGTAGAGATAGAGTTAGGGTTAGGGATAGGGTTAGGGTTTGGGTAAAGTTTAGGGTGAGGGTGATGATTAGGGTTAGCGTGAGGGTTAGGGTTAGATTTAGGGTTAAGATGAGGTTTAGGCTGAGGGTTAGGGTTAGGTTTAGGGTTAGTGTGAGGGTTCAGGTTAGGGTGAGGGTTGGATTTAGGTTTAGGGTTAGTATAAGGGATAGGGTGAGGGTTAGTGTTACGGTTAATATGAGTGTTAGGTTTAGGGTTATGGTTTTGGTTAGGTTGAGGGTAATGGTTAGGGTGAGGGTTAGGGTGAGGCTGAGGGATAGGTTTAGGGTGAGGGTTAGGTTGAGTGTTAGGATTATGATTATGGTTAGGGTAAGGCTCAGGGGGAAGGAGAGGTTGAGAGTGAGCATTAGGGTTAAGATTACTGATAGGGTGAGGATTTCGGTTAAGGTTAGATTTAGGTTGAGGGTTAGGCTCAGGGTATAGGGTTAGGGTTAGGTTGAGGGTTAGGTTTAGTGTGAGGTTTAGGGTTAGGGTTAGAGAGAGGGTTAGGTTTAGTGTGTTGGTTAGGGTTAGGGTTAGGTTGAGGGTAAGGGTTAGGGTGAGGGTTAGGGTGAGGCTGAGGCTGAGGTTTAGGGTTAGCATTAGTTTTAAGGTTAGGGTTAGGATGAGGGTTAGGGTGAGGGAGAGGGTGAGGGTGAGGTAAGGGTTAGGATGAGGGTTATATTTAGTGTGAGGGTGAGGGTTAGGTTTAGTGTGAGGATGAAGTTTAGGTTTAGGGTGAGTATTAGGGTTAGGGTAAGGGTGAGGGTTAGGGTTAGGGTTAGGGTTAGGGTGAGGGTCAGGGTGAGGGATAGGTTTAGGTTGAGGATTAGATTTAGGGTGAGGTTTAGGGTTTGGATTAGGGTGAGATTTAGGGTTAGGGTGATGTTTATTGTGAGGGTGAGTGTTAGGGCGAGTGTGAGTGTTCGGGTGAGGGTGAGTGTTCGGGTGAGGGTGAGGATTAGGGTGTGGTTGAGGGTTAGGGTTAGTATGAGAGTCAGGGTGAAGTGTAGGGATAGGGTTAGAGTGTGGATTAGGGTTAGTGTGAAGGTTAAAGTTAGGGTTAGGGTTAGCGTTAGTGTGAGGATAAGAGTTAGGGTGTGGGTTAGTGTGAGGGTGAGGGTTAGGGTTAGCGTTAGGGTTAGGGTTAGCGTTACGGTGAGGTTTAGGGGTAAGGTGAGGGTTAGGATTAGGGTTAGTGTGAGGGTTAGTGTTGGGGTGATGTTTAGGGTGAAGTTGAGGGATAGTGTGTGGGTGAGAGTGAGGGTGAGGGTTAGTGTGAGGGTGCGGGTGCGGGTGAGGGTGAGGGTGAGGGTTAGGGTTAGGTTTAGGGTAAGGGTGAGGGTTAGGGTTAGGATTAGTGTTAGGGTTAGGCTGAGGGTGAGGATGAAAGTGAGGGTGAGGGTTAGGGTTAGGGTTAGGGTGAGGATTCGAGTTAGTGTGGGGGTTAGTGTGATTGTGAGGGTCAGGGTGAGGGTGAGTGTTAGAATGAGGGTGAGGGTGAGGGTTAGGGTTAAGATTAGGTTAAGGTGAGTTTTACGGTGAGGGTTAGGGTTAGGTTTAATGTTAGGGTTAGGGTTTGGGTTAGGTGAGGGTGAGGGTGAGGGTTTGCGTTAGGGTTAGGGTTAGGGTTAGGGTGAGTGTGGGGTTCAGTTTTAGGGTTAGGATTATGTAAAGGGTAAGGCTGAGGGGGAAGTGGAGGTTGAGTGTGAGGTTTTGGGTTAGGGTTACGGTTAGGGTGAGGGTTACTGTTAGGTTTAGGTTTAGTCTAAGGTCTAGGCTGAGGGTAAGGGTTAGATTTAGTGTGAGTGTTAGGTTTAGGGATAGGGTTTGGGTTAGGTTGAGGGTAAAGTTTAGAGTGAGGGTTATGGAGAGGATGAGGGTTAGGGTTACCGTGAGAGCTCGGGTGAGGGTTAGGGTTAGGGTTATGGTTAGGGGTCACGTGAGGGTTAGGGTGAAGGTTAGGTTTAGGGTTAGGGTTCGGGTGTGGGTTAGGGTGTGGGTAAGTGTTAGAGTGAGAGTTAGGGTGAGGGTGAGGGTTAGGAGGAGGGTGATGGTTAGTGTTAGCATTAGGGTTAGGGTGAGGGTGAGGGTTAGGTTTAGGGTGAGGGTTAAGGTGAGGGTTAGGTTCAGTGTGAGGATTAGGGTTATGTTTAGGGTGAAGTTTAGGTTTAGTGTGAGGGTTAGGGTTAGTTTTAGGGTGAGGGTAAGGGTTAGGGTGAGGGTGAGGTTTAGGGTTAGCGTTAGGTTTAGGTTTAAGGTTAGGATGAGAGTTAGGGTTAGGGTTAAGGTGGGGGTTCGGGTAAGGTTTAGGGTGAGGGTTAGGGTCAGGGTAAGTGTTAGAGTGAGGGTTAGGGTTATGGTTAGGTTTAGTGTGAGGGTCAGGGTGAGGGTTAGGGTTAGGTTGAGGGTTAGGGTTAGGGTTAGGGTGAGAGTTAGGGTTAGGGTTAGTGTTAGGGTGAGGGTGAGGGTTATGGTCAGGGTTAGGTGGAGGATTATGGTGAGGTTTAGGGTTAGGATAAGTTTGAGGGTTAGGGTTAGGCTGAGGGTGAGGGTGAAAGTGAGGGTGAGGGTTAGGGTTAGGGTTAGGGTGAGGGTTAGTGTGAGGGGTAGTGTTAGGTTTAAGGTGAGGGTTAGGGTTAGGGTGATGTTTAGGGTGAGGGTGAGGGTTAGGGTGAGGGTGAGGGTGAGGGTGAGGGTAAGGGTTAGGGTTTTGTTTTGGGTGAGGCAGAGGGTTAGTGCTAGGAATAGGATTAAGGTTAGGGTTAAGCAGAGCCTGAGGGTAAGGGTGAGGGTGAAGGTTAGGGTCAGGGTTAGGATTAGGGTTAGAGTGAGGGTTATGGTTAATGTGAGTGTTATGGTTAGGGTTAGGTTGAGGGTAAGGGTTAGGGTGAGAGTAAAGGTTAGGGTGAGTGTTAGAGTGAGTGTGAGGGTTTGGATTAGGGTTTGTGTTAGGGTTAGGGTGAGGGTTAGGATTTGGTTGATATTTAGAGTGAGAGTGAGGGTTAGGGTGTAGGTGAGGATTAGGTTTAAGGTGCGGGTTAGCGTTAGAGGTAGGTTTAGGGTTAGGTTGAGGATTAGGGTTAGGGTTAGGGTGAGGAGTAGGGACAGGGTTAGGGTCAGGTTTAGGGTGAGGTTTAGGGTGAGTGTGAGGGTTAGGTTGAGGGTGAGGGTGAGGGTGAGGGTTAGGGTTAGAGTTTGCATTAGACTTAGGGTGAGTTTGAGGGTGAGGGTTAGGTTTAGGATTAGGGTGAGGGTTAGGGTTAGTTTGAGGGTTAGGGATAGTGTTAGGTTTAGGGTAAGGGTGAGGGTGTTTGTTAGGTTTAGGTTTAGGGTTAGAGTTAGGGTGAGGGTGAGGGTGAGGTTTAGGATTAGGTTATTATTAGGGTTAGGCTGAGGGTAATGGAGAGGGTGAGGTTGAGGGTTAGGGTTAGGGTGAGTTTGAGGGTGAGGGTTAGGTTTAGGATTAGGATTAGGTTTAGGGTTAGGGTGAGTGTTACACTGAGGGTGAGGGTGAGGGTGAAGGTGAGGGTTAGTGTGTGGGTGAGGGTTAGGGTTAGGGTGAGGATTTGTTTTAGGCTTAGGGTTAAGTTTATGGTGAGGGTAAAGTTTAGGGTTAGGTTTAGTGTGAGGATGAGTGTTAGGGTTAATTTTAGGGTTAGGGTGAGGGTTACGGTTAGGGTTATGGTTAGGGTTAGGGTGAGAGTGAGGTATAGGTTGAGGGTTAGGGTTAGGATGAAGGTTAGGGATAGTGTTAGGTTAGGGTGAGGGTGAGGGTGAGTGTTAGGTTTAGGTTTAGAGTTAGGGTGAGGGTGAGGGTGAGGGTTAGGATTAGGGTTAGGGTTATGGTTAGGTTGAGGGTTAGGCTGAGGGTTAGGGTTAGGGTTAGTGTCACCGTTAGGGTTAGGGTTAGGTTTAGGGTTAGTGTGAGGGTTAGTGTTAGATTTAGTGTTAGCATAAGGTTTAGGCTGAGGGTTAGGGTTAGGGTTAGTGTGAGGGTTAGGTTTAGGGTTAGGGTAAGGATTAGTGTGAGGTTAAAGTTTAGGTTGAGAGTTACGTTGAGGGTGAGGGTTAGGGTCAGTGTGAGCGTTATGGTGAAGGTTAGGTTTAGGGTTAGGGTGAGGGTGAGGGTGTGGGTAAGTGTTAGGTAGAGTGTAAGGGTTAGGGTGAGTGTACTGGTGAGGCTGAGGATTAGGTTTAGCGTTAGGGTTAGGGTTAGGGTAAGGGTTAGTGTGAGGTTTTTTTTTTTTTCACAGAGAAACAGAATTTATTTAAAATTTAAAAACAACAGTAAATTCTCAATATCATCAAGTGTCCAGATACTGTTGAAATTGTCTCGTTTCATGAATCATTTTTTTCCCAGTTCATTTGTGTTATTACCCCCTAATAAACTCTGTAGCCTGCCTTGGCTGATAAATTGCTTAAGTTGCTTTTGATCTACAAGTTTTCTGTGTGTTTGTTACTTGTTTATCATTTGAGAGCTGCTTACAATTCAATTAATGATTGTACCCTTCTGGTGGGGTTTAACATGTTCTTTTTTTTTTTTAATTGTATTTTATTTTATTTGAGAACATACTGTACAGAGGGGCTACAATTACATGGGCAGGATAATGCATACATTTCTTACCAAGCATTGCAGCCTCCTCCTTTGTTTACCATTCACTTCCCTTCCCCGCCTCCCCCCTCCCCCCACCCAATTATACCCCCCTCCCCCCCACACCGACATTGTGAAGCTGTTTTGACATGACATTTTGTACTTCTCATTGTTGCAACAGGTGTGAGGTTTTGCCTTAAGCTTAAGGATATGGTGAGGATTGGGGTTAGGGTTAGGTTTATGGTGAGGTTTAGGCTGAGGGGAAGGCTTAGGGTTAGGGTGAGGGTGAGGTTTAGTGTTAGGTTTAGGGTTAGGGTTAGGGTGACGGTAAGTGTTAGGGTGAAGGTTAGGGTGATTGTGTGGTTTATGGTTTGCATTAGGTTTAGAGTTAGGGTTAGGATGAATGTTAGGGTTATGTTTAGGGTTAGGGTTAAGGTGATGGTGAGGGTTGGGGTTAGGTTTAGTGTTAGGGTTAGTTTTAGGGTGAGGGCAAGGGTGAGGGTGAGGTTTAGGGTGAGAGTGAGGGTGAGGGTGAGGTTTTCATTTAAGTAAGTGTTAGGGTTAGGGTTAGGTTGAGGTGTAGGGTGAGGGTGTGGGTTGGGGTTAGGGTTAGGGTGAGGCTGAGGGTGAAGGTTAGTGTTAGGATGAGGATTAGGGTTAGGGTGAGGGTGAGGGTGAGGGTAAGTGTTAGGGTTAGGATTAGTGTGAGAGTTAGGGTTACGGTGAGGGTTAGGGTTAGGGTGAGGAGTAGGGTTAGGGTTACGGTGAGGGTTAGGGTTGGGTGATGTTTAGTGTGCGGGTGACGGTTAGGGTGAGGGTGAGTGTTCTGTTGAGAATTAGTGTTAGGGTTAGGGATTGGGTTAGTGTGAGGGTAAGTGTTAAGGTGAGGGTTAGGGTGAGGGTGAGGTTTAGGGTTAGGGTGAGTGTTAGGTATAGGGTTATGATGAGGGTGAGGGTTAGGGTGAGCCGTAGGTTTAGGGTTAGGGTTAGTTTGCGGGTTAGGGTGAGGGTAAGCGTTAGGGTGAGGTTAAGGGTGAGGGTGAGTTTTAGGGTTAGGGTGAGTGTAAGGTTTAGGGTGAGGGTTAGGGTTAGGGTTAGTGATAGGGTAAGGATTAGTGTTAGTGTGAGAGTTAGGGTGACGGTTAGGATTAGTGTTAGTGTGAGGATAAGTGTTAGGGTGAGGGTTAGGGTGAGGGTGAGGGTTAGGATTAAGTTTATTGTGAGGATAAGGGTTAGGGTGAGGGTTAGAGTAAGGGTGTGGTGTTGGGTTAGTGTTAGGGATAGGGTGAGCGTAAGGGTGAGGGTTAGGTTTAGGGTGAGGGTTATGTTTAGGTTTAGGGTGAGGGTGAGGGTGAGGTTCAGCATTAGGGTTAGGTTTAGGGTTAGGTTGAGGGTCGGTAGAGGGTTAAGGTTAGGATTAGTGTTAGGGTTAGGGTGAGGGCTAGGGTGAATGTGAGGTTTGGGTGAGGGTGAGGGTGAGTGTTTCAGTTATGTAAGTGTTAGGGTTAGTGTGAGGATTAGGGTGAGGGTGAGGGTTAACCTGAGGTTAGGTTTAGCCTGATGGTTAGGGTTAGGGTTAGGGTGAGGTTTAGGGATAGGGTGATGGTTAGGGTGAGGGTGAGGCTGAGAGTTAGGATTAGGAATAGGGTTAGTGTTAGGGTCAGACTGAGGTGAGGGTCAGGGTGAGGGTGAAGGTTCGGGTTAGGGTTAGAGTTAGGGTGAGTGTTAAGCTTAGTGTGTGGGTTAGGGTTAGGTTTATGTTTAGGGTGAGGTTTAGGATTATATTTAGGGTTAGCATAAGGGTTAGGCTGAGGGTTAAGGTTAGGGTTAGTCTGAGGGTTAGGTGTAGGGTTAGGGTAAGTCTAACGTTTAGGGTGAGGGTTAGGATGAGTGTGAGGGTTAGGGTTAGGGTGAAGGTTAGGGTGAAGGTTAGGTTTACGGTTAGGGTTAGGGTGAAGTTTAGGGTGTGGGTTAGTGTAAGGGTGAGGGTTAGGGTGAGGGTTAGGATTAGGGTTAGCATTAAGTTTAGGGTGAGCATGAGGGTTAGGGTGAGGTTTTGGGTTAAGGTTAAAGATAGGGTGAGGATTAGCTTTAGGGTTAGGTTTAGGGTGAGGGTTAGAATGAGGGGTAGGCTTATGGTTAGGGTGAAGATTAGGTTTAGTGTGAGAGTTAGGGTTAGTGTTAGGGTGATGGTAAGGTTTAGTGTGAGGGTTAGGGTGAGTGTGAGGTTTAGGGTTAGCATTACGTTTAGCGTTAGGTTTAGGATGAGTGTTAGGGTTAGGTTTAGGGTTAGGATGAGGGTGAGGGTGAAGGTTAGAGTTAGGATGAGGGTAGGGGTTAGGGGTAGGGTGAGGGTTAGGGTTAGGGTTACTGTGAGGGTTAGGATTATGGTGAGGTTTAGGGTGAAGTTGAGGGTTAGGTTTAGCATTAGGGTAAGAGTTAGCTTTAGGGTGATGTTTAGTGTCCGGGTGAGGGTTAGGATGAGGGTGAGTGTTCTGCTGAGATTTAGGATTAGGGTTAGGGTCAGGGATAAGTTTATTGTGAGGGTAAGGGTTAGGGTGAGTGTTAGGGTGAGGGTCAAGTTTAGGGTTAGGGTGAGCATTAGGGTTAGGGTTAGGGTTATGTTTAGGGTGAGGGTTAGGGTGAGCGGTAGGTTTAGGTTTAGGGTTAGTTTGCGGGTTATGGTGAGGGTAAGGGTTAGGGTGAGGTTTAGGTTGAGGAAGAGGGTTAGGGTTAGGGTAAGTGTAAGGGTTAGGTTGAGAGTGAGTGTGAAGGTGAGGGTTAGGGTTAGCATTAGAGTTAGGGTGAGGGTGAGGGTTAAGGTGAGGTTTAGTTTGAGGATGAGGATTAGGGTTAGTGTGAGGGTTAGGGTGAGTGTTAGGGTGAGGGTTAGGGTTAGGGTTTGGGTTAGGGTGAGGGTGAGGTATAGGGTGAGGGTTAGTGTTAGGGTGAGGGTTAGGGATAGGGTTAGGGTTAGGGTTAGGGTTAGGGTTAGGGTTAGGTTTAGGGTTAGGTTGAGTGTGAGGGTGAGAGTTAGGATTAGCAATAGGGTTAGGGTTAGGGTTAGGCTGAGAGTGAGGGTCAGGGTTAGGGTGAGGGTTAGGGTTTGGGTGATGTTTAGGGTGAGGATGAGGGTTAGGGTGAGGATGAGGGTTTGGGTGAGGGTGAGGGATCGGGTTAGGGTGTGGGTGGGATTAGGGTTATGGTGAGGGTTAGCATTAGGTTTAGGGTTAGTGTGACAGTGAGGGTGAGGAGTAGGGGTAGGGTTAGATTGAGTGTTAGGGTTAGGGTTAGGGTGATGGTTAGTGAGAGGGGTAATATTAGGGTTAGGGTGAGTTTTAGGATGAGTGTGAGTGTTAGGGTTAGGTTGAGGGTTAGGTTTAGGGTTAGGTTTAGGGTGAGGGTTAGGGTTAGATTTAGGGGTAAGGTGAATTTGAGGGTGAGGGTTAGGTTTAGGTTTAGGCTTAGGGAGTAAGGTTATGGTGAGGGTAAGTGTTAGGGTGAGGTTTAGTGTGTGGATGAGGGTTAGGGTTATTATTAGGGCTAGGGTGAGGGTGAGGGTTAGGGTTAGGTTTAGTGTTAGGGTGAGGGTGAGGTATAGGGTGAGGTTTAGGGTTAGTGTGAGGGGTAGGGATAGTGTTAGGTTAGGGTGAGGGTGAGGATGTGTGTTAGGTTTAGGTTTAGGTTTAGAGTTAGGGTGAGGGTGAGGGTGAGGGTGAGGGTTAGGATTAGTGTTAGGGTTAGGGTTCGGATGAGGGTTAGGCTGAGGGTTAGGGTTAGGGTTAGGGTTAGCATAGTGTTTAGGCTGAGGATTAGGGTTAGGCTTAGGGATAGGTTTAGGGTGAGGGTTAGGCTGACGGTAAGTGTTAGGGTGAGGTTTGGGTTGAGGTTGAGTATTAGGCTTAGCATCATTCCTAGGGTGAGATTTAGGTTTAGGTATAGCATTAGGGTTAGGGTTAGGATTAGCTGAGGATAAGGATTAGGGCTAAGGTGAGGGAGAGGTTTAGGGTTAGCATTAGGTTTAGGGTTAGGGTGAAGGTTAGGTTTAGTGTGAGAGTTAGGGTTAGGGTTAGGGTGGTGCTAAGGGTTAGTGTGAGGGTTAGGGTGAGTGTGAGGTTTAGGGTTAGCATTAGTTTTAGCATTAGGTTTAGGATGAGTGTTAGGGTTAAGTTTAGGGTTAGGGTGAGGGTGAGGGTTAGGATGAGGTTTAGGCTGAGGTTTAGGATGAGGGTTAGGCTGAGGGTTAGGCTGAGGGTTAGCATAATGTTTAGGCTGAGGGTTAGGGTTAGGCTGTGGGATAGGGTTAGGGTGAGGGTTAGGCTGACGTTAAATGTTAGATTGAGGTTTAGGGTGAGGTTTCCTATTAGGCTTAGCATCATTCTTAGGGTGAGGTTTAGGTTTAGGTATAGCATTAGGGTTAGGATTAGCGTGAGGTTTAGGATTAGGGCTAAGGTGAGGGTGAGGTTTAGGGTTAGCATTAGGTTTATGGTTAGTGTTAGGGTTTGGGTTACAGTGAGGGTTACCTTTCATGTGACGTTTAGGTTTAGGATGAGGTTTAGGGTTGGTGAGAGGGTTAGGCTGAGGGTGAGGGTTAGGGTTAGCGTCAGCGTTAGGGTGAGGTTGAGGGTTAGGGTTATGTTAGGCTGAGGGTGAGGGTTAGGGTTGGTGTTAGTGTTAGTGTTAAAGTTAGGGTTAGGGTTAGGGTTAGGGTGAGGGTTAGAGTGAGGGTTAGAATGAGGGTGATGTTTAGGATAAGGGTGAGGGTAAGGGTTAGTGTGAGGGTTAAGGTGACGGTGAGGGATAGGGTTAGCATTAGGGTTAGGGTTAGGGTTAGGCTGAGCGATCAGGATAGGGTTAGGTTTAGGGTTAGGGTGAGGGTGAGGGTTATGGTGAGGCTGAGGGTGAGGTTGAGGGTTAGGGATAGGGTTAGGGTGAGGGTGAGGGTGTGGGTGAGGGTTAGGGTTAGGATTAGTGTTAGGGTTAGGGTTAAACTGAGGGTGAGCTTGAGGGTGAGGGATAGGGTTAGGTTTAGGTTTAGGGTGAGGGTTAGGGTTAGTGTGAGTGTTAGGATTAGGGTGAGGGTTAGGTTTAGGGTGCTTGTTAGTGTGAGGTTTAGGGTTAGGGTTAGGTTTAGGTGAGGCTTAAGGTGAGGGTTAGGGTTAATTTTAGGGTTAGGTTGAGGATGAGGGTTAGGGTGATGGTAAGAGTTAGGGTTAGGTTTTAGAGTTAGGGTTAGTTATAGGGTGAGGCTTAGGGTGAGGGGTAGGGTTAGGGTTAGGAAGAGGGTTAGGGTTAGTGTGAGGGTTAGAGTTAGGGTTAGGGTTAGGGTGAGGGTATGGATTAGGGTGAGGTTTAGTGTGAGGGTGAGGGTTAGTGTGAGGGTTTTTGTTAGGTTTAGTGTAAGGTTTATGGTTAGGTCTAATATGAGGTTGCGGGTTAGGGAGAGGGAGAGGGTGAGGGAGTGCGTGTCAGTTAGGTAAGGGTTAGGATTCGGGTCAGGGTGAGGGTTAGGGATAGGATGAATTTTAGAGTTAGGCTGATGGTTAGGGTTAGTGTGAGGTTTAGGGTTAGGGTTAGGGTTAGAGTGAGGTTGAGGGTTCAGGTTTGCATTAGGGTTAGGGGGAGAGTTAGGGTGTTTTTGAGGGTTAGGGATAGGTTTAGGGTTAGTGTTAGGGTGAGGGTTAGGGTTAGGATTAGGTTTAGGATGAGGGTTAGGGTAAGGGGTAGGGTTAGGGTTAGGTTGAATGTTAGGATTAGGGAGAGGGTTAGTGTAAGGGTAAGGGTTAGGGTTAGGGTGAGGTTAAGGATTAGGTTGAGGGTGAGGGTTAGTGTTAGGTTTAGGGTGATGTTGAGGGTGAGGGTTAGGGTGAGGGATAGGATGAGGGTTTTGTTTAGTGTTAGTGTTAGGGTTAGGGTGAGGTTTAATATTAGTTGTGAGGGTTTGGGTGAGGGTTAGGGTGAGTTTTAACGTTCCGGTTAGGGCTAGGGTGAGGCTAATGGTGAGGGTCAGGGTTAATGTTATGTTTAGGGTGAGGTTTAGGGTTAGGGTTAGGGTTAGGGTGAGGATTAGGGTGAGGGTGAGGGTTAGGATGAAGGTTAGGGTTAGAGTGAGTATTAGGGTTAGGGTTAGGGTTAGATTAAGGTTTAGGGTGAGGGTTAGGGTAAGGATTAGGGTTAGGTAAGGGTGAGGATGAGGGTTAAAGTTAGGGTTAGGGTGAGATTTAGGGTTGGGATGAGGGTTAGGGTTTGGGTTAGGGTGAGGCTTAGGGTGAGGTTTCGGATGAGTGTGAGTGTTAGGGTGTGGGTGACGGTTAGGGTTAGGGTGAGGGCTAAGGTGACATTGAGGGTTAGGGTGAGGGTGAGGGTAAGGGTTAGGGTGAGTGTGAGGATTAGGGTTAGGGTTACCCTTAGGGTTATGGTGAGGGTATGGGTTAGGGTGAGGTTTAGGGTGAGGGTGAGTGTTAGGGTTAATGTTATCCTTAGGGTTATGGTGAGGGTATGGGTTAGTGTGAGGTTTAGGGTGAGGGTGAGGGTTAGGGTTAGCGTTAGGTTTAAGGTGAGGGTTAGGGTTAGGGTTAGGCTGAGGTTTAGGGTTAGGTTGATGTTTAGGGTGAGGGTAAGTGTGAGGGTGAGGGTGAGGGTTAGGGAATAGGTGAGGGTTATGTTTAGGGTGAGGGTTAGGGTGACGGTGAGGGTTAGGGTGAGGGTGTTGAAAAGGGTTAGGTTAGGTTCAGGGTGAGGGTTAGGGTTAGGTTTAGGGTGAGGTTTTGAGTTAGTGTACGGGTTAGGGTTAGGGTTGGTGTGAGGAAAAGGGTTAGGGTGAGGATTAGGATGAGAGTAAGATTTAGGTTTAGGTTTAGCTTTAGGGTTAGGGTAAGTTTTAGGGTTAGGGTTCGGGTTAGGGTTAAGTTGAGGGTGAGGGTTAGAGTTAGGGTTCGGGTTAGGGTTAGGTTTGGGGTGAGTGTTAGGGTTACGGTTAGGGTGAGGGTGAGGGTGAGTTTTGGGTTTCGGGTGAGGGTTAGGGTGTGGGTGACGGTTAGTGTTAGGGTTTAGAATTAGTGTATTAGGTTTAGGGTTAGGGTTAATGTTATGGAGAGGGTAAGGGTCAGGGTGAGGTTTAGGGTGAGGGTGAGAGTTAGGGTTAGCGTTAGGGTTACAGTGAGGGATAGGGTTCGGGTTAGGGTTAGGGTGAAGTTGAGGGTTAGGATTAGTGTTAGGATGATGTTTAGGGTTAGGGTGAGGGTTAGGGATAGGGTTAGGGTTATGGTGAGGGTTAGGGTTAGGGTTACGTTTTGTGTTGGGTGAGTATGAGGGTGAGCTTTATGGTTAGGATTAGGGTTAGGGTTAGTGTTAGGCAGACGGTGAGGGTGAGGGTGAGGGTTAGGGCTAGGGTCAAGTTTAAGGATAGGGTTAGTGTGAGGGGTAGGGTTAGGGTTAGGGAGAGGGATAGGGTTAGGGTGAGGGATAGGGTGAGGGTTAGGGTCACGGGTAGGTTTAGGGTTAGGTTGAGGATTAGGGTTAGTGTGAGGGTTAGGGTTAGTGTTAGGGTGAGGGTAAGTGTTACTGTGAGTTTTAGGGTGTGGTTGACAGTTAGGGTTAGCTTTAGGTTTAGGGTGAGGTGAGGTTTCGGGTTTGCATTAGGGTTAGAGTGAGAGTTATGGTGAGGGTTAGGGTTAGGGTTAGGGTGAGGGTGAGGGTGAGGGTTAGGATTTGGGTGATGGTGAGAGTGAGGGTGAGGTTTAGGTTTAGGTTTAGGGTTAGGGTTAGGGTTAGATTTAGGGTGAGGGTGAGGGTGAGAGTTAGGATTAGGGTGAGGGTGAGAGTGAGGTTTAGGGTTAGGGTTAGTATCAGTTTGAGGGTTAGGGTTAATGTGAGGTTTAGGGTGAGGGTGAGGGTAAGGGTTAGTGTGATTGTTAGGGTGAGGGTTAAGTTTAGGATGAGGGCTAGAGGTAGGGTTAGGGTTAGGTTTACCGTTAGGATTAGGCTGAGGGTGAGGGTGAGGGTGAGGGTGAAGTTGAGGTTTAGAGTTAGGGTTAGGGTGAGGGTGAGGGTGAGGGTTAGGTTTAGGGTTATGGTCAGTGTTAGATTTAGGTTGAGTGTTAGGGTTAGGTTTAGGGTGAGGGTGAGGGTGAGGGTTAGGGTGAGGGTAAGGTTGCAGATGAGGATGAGGGTTAGGGTTAGGTTTAGGGTGAGGGTGAGGGTGAAGGTAATGGTTAGGTTGAGGGTGAGGGTTAGGGTTAGGGTTAGTGTTAGTTTGAGAGTTAGGGTTACTGTGAGGTTTAGGGTGAGGGTGTGGGTAAGGGTTAGTGTGAGGGTTAGGGTGAGGTTGAGGGTTAGGGTTAGGATCATGGTTAGCGTTAGGGTTCGTTTGAGGATTAGGGTGAGGTTTTGGGTTAGGGTGGCCGTTAGGTATAGGCTTAGTGTTAGGTTTAGGTTTAGGGTGAGGGTTAGGGTTAGTGTGATATTTAGGCTGAGGATGAGGCTGAGGGTGAGAGGTCGGGTTCTCTAACGGTTAGCTTTTGGGTGACGGTAAGGGTTAGGGTTAGGGTTAGGGTGAGGTTGAAGGTTAGGGTGAGGGTGAGGGGTAGGGTTAGGGTTAGGGTGATTTTTAGGTTTAAGGTTAGTGTTAGGTGAGGGTGAGGGTGAGGGTGAGGGTGAGGGTTAGTGTTATGTTTAGTGTTAAGTTTAGGGTGAGGGTTACGTTGAGGTTTAGGGTTAGGGTTATGGTGAGGGTAAGGTTTAGAATGAGGGTTAGATTGAGGGTGAGGGTTAGGTTAGGGTTTGGGTGAGGGAACGGGTGAGGGTTAGGGTTAGGTTGGTGGTGATGGTTAGGGTGAGAATTTTGGTTAGGGTTAGTGTTAGTGTGAGGGTGATGGTTATGGTTAGGGTTAGTATTAGGGTGAGGTCTAGGGTGATGGTGAGGGTTAGTGTTAGTGTTAGGGTTAAGTATAGGGTGAGTATTAGTGTTATGATTTGGGTGAGGGTTAGGCTGAGTGGTAGGGTTAGGGTTAGGTTTAGTGTGAGGATTCGGATTAGGTTTAGGATTAAGGTGAGATTTAGGGTAAGGGATAGCGTTAGGGTGAGGGTTAGGTTTAGGGTTACGTTGAGGGTTAGGGTTAGGTTTAGGTTTAGGGTGAGGGTTAGTGTTAGGATAAGGGTGAGGATGAGGGTTAGGTTGAGGGGCAGGTTTAGGGATAGGGTAAGGGTTAGGGGTAGGGTGAGGATTAGGGTAAAGTTTAGGGTTAGGGTGAGGGTGAGGGTGAGGGTTAGGGAGAGGGGTAATGTTAGGGTTCGGGTGAGGTTTAGGGTGAGTGTGAGGGTTAGGGTTAGGTTGAGGGTTAGGGTTAGGGTGAGGGTTAGGGTTAGGGTGAGGGTTAGGGTTAGAGTTAGGGGTGGGTTGAGTTTGAGGGTGAGGGTTAGGTTTAGGATTAGGATTAGGGTTAGGGTAAGGGTTAGCTTAAGTGTGTGGGTGAGGGTTAGGTTTAGGGTTAGGATTAGGTTTAGGCTTAGGGTTAAGGTTATGTTGAGGGTAAGTGTTAGGGTGAGGTTTAGTGTGTGGATGAGTGTTAGGGCTATTGTTAGGGTTAGGGTGAGGGTTAGGGTGAGGGTTAGGGATAGTTTTAGGTTAGGGTGAGGATGAGGGTGAGTGTTAGGTTTAGGTTTAGATTTAGAGTTAGGGTGAGGTTGAGGGTGAGGGTTAGGGTTAGAATTAGGGTTAGGGTTAGGGTTAGGATGAGGGTTAGGATTAGGGTTAGGATGAGGTTTAGGGTTAGGGTGAGGGTTAGGGATAGGGTTAGGGTTATTGTGAGGGTTAGGTTTAGGGTTACGGTTTGAGTTAGGGTGACTATGAGGGTGAGCTTTAGGGTTAGGATTAGGGTTATGGTTAGTGGTAGGCAGATTGTGAGTGTGAGGGTTAGGGTTAGGGTGAGGTTTAGGGTTAGGTTTAGGGTAAGGGTTAGGGTTAGGTTTAGGGAGAGGGATAGGGTTAGGGTGAGGGTTAGGGTCACAGGTAGGTTTAGGGTTAGGTTGAGGGTTAGGGTTAGTGTGAGGGTTAGGGTTAGAATTAGGATGAGGATAAGGGTTACTGTGAGGTTTAGGGTGAGGGTGACAGTTAGGGTTAGCTTTTGGTTTAGGGTGAGGTGAGGTTTCGGGTTTGCATTAGGGTTAGGGTGAGGGTTATGGTGAGGGTTAAGGTTAGGGTTAGGGTGAGGGTGAGGGTGAGGGTTAGGTTTAGGGTTATGTTGAGTGTTAGGTTTAGGGTGAGGGTTAGGGTTAGGGTTAGGATTAGGGTGAGGGTGAGGGTGAGGGTGAAGGTGAGGGTTAGGGTTAGGGTGAGGGTGCGGGTGAGGGTTAGGGTTAGGTTAAGGGTGAGGTTGAGAGTGAGGTTTAGGTTTAGGTTGTTTACGGTTAGGGTAATGTTTAGGGTTAGGTTTATCGTGAGGGTGAGGGTGATGGTTAGGGTTAGGGTGAGGGTGAGGGTGAGGGTTAGGGTTAGGGTTAGTGTTAGTTTTTGTGTTAGGATTAATGTGAGGTTTAGGGTGAGGGTGAGGGTAAGGCTTAGTTTGAGGGTTAGGGTGAGAGTTAGGGTTAGGGTGAGGGATAGAGGTAGGGTTAGGGTTAGGTTTAGGGTTAGGATTAGGCTGAGGGTGAGGGTGAGGGTGAGGGTGAAGGTGAGGTTTAGAGTTAGGGTTAGGGTGAGGGTGAGGGTGAGGGTTAGGTTTAGGGTTATTGTGAGTGTTAGGTTTAGGTTGAGGTTTAGGGTTAGGGGTAGGTTTAGGGTGAGGGTGAGGGTAAGGGTGAGGATCAGGGTTAGGGTTAGGGTGAGGGTGAGGGTGAAGGTTAGGTTTAGGGTGAGGGTGAGGGTTAGGGTTAGGGTTAGAGTTAGGGTTAGGGTTAGTCTGAGTATTAGGGTGAAGTTTTGGGTTAGGGTGACCTTAGGTATAGGTTAAGTGTTAGGTTTAGGGTTAGGGTGAGGGTTAGGTTTAGTGTGATGTTTAGGGTGAGGGTGAGGCTAAGGGTGAGGGTTCCGTTTCTCATGAGGGTTAACGTTTGTGTGACAGTTAGGGTTAGGGTGCGGGTTAGGGTGAGGTTGAAGGTTAGGGTGAGGGTGAGGTGTAGGGTTAGGTTGAGGTTTAGGTTTAGGGTTAGTGTTAGGTGAGGGTTATAGGGAGTGTTAGGGTTAGGGTTAGGGTTAAGTTTAGGGTGAGGGTTATGGTGAGGGTTAGGGTTAGTGTTAGGGTGAGGGTAAGGTTTAGAGTGAGGGTTAGAGTGAGGGTGAGGGTTAGGGTTAGGGTTTGGGTGAGGGAAAGGGTGACGGTTAAGGTTAGGGTGAGGGTGATGGTTAGGGCGAGAGTTTTGGTTAGTCTTAGGGTTAGGGTTAGTGTGAGTGTTAGTGTGAGGGTGATGGTTAGGGTTAGGGTTAGTATTAGGGTGAGGTCTATGGTGATGGTGAGTGTTAGGGTTAGGGTTAGGGATAGGGTGAGGATTAGTTTTACGATTTGGGTGAGAGTTAGGCTGAGCGGTAGTGTTAGGGTTAGGTTTAGTGTGAGGATTTGGGTTAGGCTTAGGGTTAGGGTTAAAGTGAGGGTAAGGGTTAGGGTTAGATTTAGCATTAGGGATAGGGTGAGGGTTAGGGTGTGGGTAAGGGTCTGCGTAAGGTTTAGGGTGAGGGTGAGGGGTAGAGTTAGGGTTAGGAAGAAGGTTAGTGTTAGGGTGAGGTTTTGCGTTAGTTTGAGGGTTAGGGTGAAGGTGAATTTGAGGTTGAGAGTTAGGGTGAGGGTGATGGTGACGGTAAGGTTTAGGGATAGCAAATGGGTTAGGGTTAGGGTGAGGGTTAGGGTTAGGGTTAGGGTTAGGGTGAGGGTGAGGGTGAGGCTTAGGGTTAGGGTTAGGTTTAGGATTAGAGTTAGGTTTAGGGTAAAGGTTAGGGTTAGGGTGAGGTTTAGCTTTAGGGTTAGGGTTAGGGTTAGGTTTAAGGTGAGGGTTAGTGTTAGGATTAGGGTGAGGATGAGTGTTAGTTTGAAGGGCAGGGTTAGAGAGAGGGTAAGGGTAAGGGTTAGGGTTAGGTTTAGGGTGAGTATGAGGGATAATTTTAGGGTGAGGGTTAGTGTGAGGGTTAGTGTGAGGTTTAGGTTTAGGGTTAGGGTAAGGGTTAGGTTTAGGGTGAGCGATAATTTTACGTTTAGGAATAGGTTGAAGTTAATGCTGAGGGTTATGGTTAGGTTTAGTGTGAGGATAAGGGTTAGGGTGAGGATTAGGGTGAGGATGAGGGTTAGGGTTAGCATAAGTTTTAGTGTGAGAGTTAGGGTTAGGGTTAAGTTTAGGGTAAGGGTTAGGTTTAGGGTAAGGATTAGGGTTCGGCAGGTTAGGGTTATGGTTAAGGTTAGGGTGATGTTTAGGCTTAGGGTTAGAGTTAGGTTGAGGGTTAGGGTTAAGTTTAGGGTTAGGGTAAGGTTTAGGGTTAGTGTGAGGTTTAGGGTTAGGGTGATGTTTAGGGTGATGCTGAGGGTTAGGGTGTGAATTTGAGAGTGAGGGTTAGGGTGAGGTTGAGGGTGAGAGGGATGGTGACGGTGAGGATTAGTGTTAGGTTTAGGTTTAGAGTGAGGGTAAGAGTTAGGGTTAGGATTAGGGTTAGGGTAAGGGTTAGGCTGAGGGTGAGGGAGAGGGTGCGGTTGAGGGTGAGGATTTTGGATAGGTAAGCGTTAGGATTAGGTTTAGGGTGAGGATTAGGGTGACGTGAGGGTTTGGGTTAGGTTGAGTGTTAGGGTTAGGGTGAGGGTTAGGGTGTGAGGTAGGGTTAGGGTTAGGATGAGGATTATGTTGAGGGTGAGGAATAGGGTTTTGGTGAGTGTAAGGGTTAGGGTTATGGTGAGAGTGAGGGTGAGGGTAAGGGTAAAGGTTAGGGTCAGGGTTAGGGTGAGGGTGAGGGTTAGGGGTAGCATTAGAGTTAGGGTTAGGGTAAGGTTGAGTGTTAGGATTAGGGTTAGGGTTAGGGTTAGGGTGCAGGTTAGGGTTAGGGTTACACTGAGAGTGAGGTTCAGAGTTAGGGATAGGATTAGGTTTAGGGTTAGGGTGAGGCTGAGGGTGAGGGTTAGAGTGAGGATTAAGTTTAGGGTTAGGTTTAGGTGAGGGCTAGGATGAGGGTGATATTTTTGGTTAGGAAAGGTTTAGGGTTAGGTTTAGGGTGAGGATTAGGGTGAGGGTGAGGTTTAAGGTGAAGTTTAGTGTTAGGGTTTGGGATAGGGTGAGGGTTACGGTGAGGGTTGGGTTGTGGGTAAGTGTTAGCGTGAGGGTTAGAATGAGGGTGAGGGTTAGGGTTAGGGTTAGGGTAAGGGTTATTGTGAGGGTTAGGGTGAGGGTGACGTTTATGGTTAGCATTTGGGTTAGGGTGAGGGTTAGGATGAGCGATAGGGATAGGGTTAGGGTTAGGGTTAGGGTGAGAGTGAGGGTTAGGGTGAGGATGAGGGTGAGTTTGAGGGTTAGGGTTAGGGTTAGGGAGACGGGGAGGGTGTGGATGAGGCTTAGCGTTAGGATTAGTGTTAGGGTTAGGGTTTGGCTGAGGATGAGCTTGAGGGTGAGGGTGAGTGTTAGGTTTAGGTTTAGGGTGAGGGTTAGTGTTAGTGTGAAGGTTAGGGTTACGGTTAGGGTGAGTGTTAGTGTGAGGTTTAGGATTAGGGTTAGTTTTAGGTGAGGGTTAATGGTAATGTTAATGTTAGGTTGAGGGTGAGGGTTAATGTGACAATAAGAGTTAGGTTTGGGTTTAGGATAGGGTTAGTTATAGGGTGAGGCTTTGGTTGAGGGGTAGGGTTAGTGTTAGGATGAGGGTTAGGGTTAGTATGAGGGTTAGAGTTAGGGTTAGGGTTAGGGTGAGGGTAAGGATTGGTGTGAGGTTTAGGGTGAGGGTGAGGGTTAGGGTTAGCTTTCGGCTTAAGGTGATGGTGAGGTTTAGGGTTTCCATTAGGGTTAGGTTGAGGGTTAGGTTGAGGTTTAGGTTTGTGTATAGTGTGAGGGTGCGGGTGAGGGTTAGGGTTAGGGTTATGGTGAGGGTTAAGATTAGGGTGAGGGTTAGGTTTAGGGTTAGGGGGAGAGTGAGGGTGAGGGTTAGGGTTAGGGTGATGGTGAGGGTGAGGTTGAGGCTTAGGTTTAGGTTTAGTGTGAGGGTGAGGGTTAGTGTGAGGGTTATTGTTAAGTTTAGTGTAAGGTTTATGTTGATGTCTAATGTGAGGTTGTGGGTTAGGGAGATGGAGAGGGTGAGGGAGAGCGTTTCAGTTAGGTAAGGGTTAGGATTAGGGTTAGGGTGAGGGTCAGGGATAGGATGAAGTTTATGGTTGGGGTGATGGTTACAGTTAGTGTGAGGTTTAGGTTTAGGGTTAGGGTTAGGTTGAGGTTTAGGGTTCGGGTTTGCATTAGGGTTAGGTTGAGGGTTAGGGTGTATTTGAGGGATAGGGATAGGGTTAGGGTTAGTGTTAGGGTGAGGGTTAGGGTTAGGGTTAGGTTTAGGATGAGGGTTAGGGTAATGGGTAGGGTTAGGGTGAGGGTGAATGTTAGGATTAGGGTGAGGGTTCGGGTAAGTGTAAGTGTTAGGGTTAGGGTGAGGTTAAGGATTAGGGTGAGGGTGAGGGTCAATGTTAGGTTTGGGGTGATGGTGAGGGTGAGGGTTAGGGTAAGGTTTAGCCTTAGTTTGAGGGATACGATGAGGGTTTTGTTTAGTGTTAGTGTTAGGGTTATGGTGAGGTTTAGGTTTAGTGTGAGGTTTAGGGTGAGGGTGAGGGTGAGTGTATGGGTTTTGGTGAGGATTAGGCTGAGGGTTAAAGTTCGGGTTAGGGCAAAGGTGAGGGTTATGTTGAGGGTTAAAGTTAATGTTATGTTTAGGGAGAGGGTTAGGTTTAGGGTTATGGTGAGGGTGATGGTGAGGTTGAGGAATAGGGTGAGGATGAGTGTGAGGATGAGGGTTTCGGTTAGGTAAGGATTAGGGTTAGGGTTAGGGTGAAGGCGAGGGTTAAGATGAATTTTAGGTTTAGGGTGAGTATTAGGGTTAGGGTTAGGGATAGGGTGAGCCTTAGGGTGAAGGGTAGGTTTAGGGTTAGTGTGAGGGTTATGGTTAGTGTGAGGGTTAGGGTTAGAGTTAGGGTGAGGGTAAGGGTTAGGGTGAGCTTTAGGGTGAGGGTGACTGTTAGGGTTAGCTTTAGGTTTAGGGTGAGGGTGAGGATTTGGTTTTGCATTAGGGTTAAGGTGAGGGTTATGGAGAGGGTTAGGGTTAGGTTTAGCGTGAGGGTGAGGGTGAGGGTTAGGGTTAGGGTTATTGTGAGTGTTAGGGTTAGGGTTAGGGTGAGGGTGAGGGTTAGGGTTAGGGTGAGTGTGAGGGTGAGGGTGAGGTTGTGGGTTAGGTTTAGATGTAGGGTGAGGGTCAGGGTGAGGTTTAGGGTGAGGGTGAGGGTTGGTGTTAATGTGAGGTTTATGGTGAGGGTGAGGGTAAGGGTGAGGGTGAGTGTGAGGGTTAGGTTCTGGGGTAGGGGTAGATGTAGATGTAGTGTTAGGTTTAGGGTTAGTATTAGGGTTAGGGTTAGGATTAGGGTGAGGGTGAGGGTGAGGGTGAGGGTGAAGGTGAGGTTTAGAGTTAGGGTTAGGGTTAGATGTATAGTTAGGTTGAACGCTAGGATGAGGGTTAGGGTTAAGGTGAGGCTGAGGTTGAGAATATGATTAAGACTCACCCTAGCTTTCATGGCTATGGTTAGGGTGAGGGTTAGGGGGACGGGTAGATTTAGTGTTAGATTTAGGGTGAGGGTTAGGTTTAGTGTGAGAATTAGGGTTAGGGTTAGGGTTAGGGTGATGTTAAGTGTTAGAGTGAGGGTTAGGGTGAGAGTGAGGGTTAGGGTGATGTTTAAGGTGAAGGTGAAATTTAGGGAGAGTGAGAGGTTTCGGGTGACGGTGAGGGTTAGGGTGTGGGTGAGGGTGAGGGTTAGGGTGAGCGAAAGTGTTAGGGTGAGGGTCAGGTTTAGGGTGAGAGTTAGGGTTCAGGGTAGAGGAATTGTTAGGGTGTAGGTGAGGGTTAGGGTAAGGGTGAGGCTTAGGGTGACCATGAGAGTTAGGGTTCAGGTGAGGATTAGGGTTAGGGTTAGTGTTTGGGTTGGGGTTAGGGTTAGGGTTAGGGTGAGTGTTAGGGTGAGAGGTAGGGTTAGGGTTAGTATGAGGGTTAGGCTTAGTGTGAGGGTTTCGGGTTAGGGTTAGGGTTAGTGTGAGGATAAGGCTTAGGGTGAGGGTTAGGGTGAGACTGAGGTTTAGGGTTACCCTTAGGGTTAGGGTGAAGTTTAAGGTGGGGGTTAGCGTGAGGGTTAGGGTTAGGGCTAGGGTTGGGTGAGGGTTAGGGTGAGCGAAAGGGTTAGGGTGAGGGTTAGTTTGAGGCTGAGGGATAGGGTTATTGTGAGGGTAAGGATTAGGGAAACGGTTAGGGTGAGGTTGAGGATTAGGGTTAGCATTAGTGTTAGGGTGAGGGTGAGGGTTAGGGTGAGAGTGAGGGGTAGGCTGAGGGGTAGGGTTAGAATTAGGGTCAGGGTTAGGGTGAGGGTGAGGGTTAGGGTTAGCATTAGGGTTAGGGTTAGGTTTAGGGTGAGTGTTAGGGTTAGGGTTAGGGTAAGGTTGAGGGTAAGGTTTAGCATTAGGGTTAGGGTTAGGGTTAGGTTGCAGGTTAGGTTTAGGGTTAGAGTGAGGGTGAGGGTCCGGGTTAGGGTTAGGTTTAGGATTAGGTTTATGGTGAGGCTGAGGGTGAGGGTGAGCGTGAAGGTGAGGGTTAAGTTTACCATTAGGTTTAGGGTGAGGTCTAGGGTTAGGGGGAGGGCTAGGGTGAAAGTTAGGGTGAAGGTGAGGTTTTCGGTTAGGAAAGGGTTAGGGTTAGTTTTAGGGTGAGGAATAGGGTGAGGGTGAGGTTTATGGTGAGAGTTAGGGTTAGGGTGAGGGTTAGGGTTAGGGTGAGGGTGATGTTTAGGGTGAGGGTGAGGGTGAGAGTGGGGGTTCGGCTGAGGGTGTGGGTTAGGGTATTTGTGAGGGTTAGGGTGAGGGTGAGGGTGAGAATGAGGGTTAGGATGTTGGTGAGGTTTCATTTTAGTGTGAGGTTTAGGGTGAGTGTTATGGTTAGGGTTAGGGTGAGGGATAGGTTTAGTGTGAGGGTTAGAGTTATGCTTAGTGTAAGGATAAGGGTTAGGTTGAGGATTAGGGTGAGAGTGAGGGTTAGGGTTAGATTAAGGGTTAGGGTTAGGGTAAGGGTTAGGGATAGGGTTAGGGTTGGGGTGAGTGTGAGGCTTAAAGGTAGTGTTAGGGTGAGGGTTAGGGTTGGGGTGAGGGATAGATTTAGGGTTAGGGTGAGGGTGAAGGTGAGGTTTCGGGTGAGTGTGAGTGTTAGGGTGTGGGTGACGGTTAGGTTTAGGGTGAGGGTTAAGGTGACGGTGAGGGTTAGGGTGAGGGTGAGGGTTAGGGTTAAGGTGAGCGGTAGGGTGATGGTTAGGGTTAGGGTGAGTGTGAGGATTAGGTTTAGGGTTACCCTTAGGGTTATGGTGAGGGTATGGGTTAGAGTGAGGTTTAGCGTGAGGATGCGGGTTAGGGTTAGCGTTAGGGTTAAGGTAAGAGTTAGGGTGAGGTTTAGGTTTAGGGTGAGAGTGAGGGTTAGGGTTAGGGTTAGGGTGATGTTTAGGATTAGGGTGTGGGTTAGGTTTACGATTAGGGTTTGAGTTAGGGTGAGTGTGAGGGTGAGTGTTAGGGTTAGGATTAGGGTTAGGGTTATGGTTAGGCTGAGGGTGAGGGTGAGGGTTAGTGTTAATGTAATGTTTAGGGTTAGGGTTTGGTTGAGGGTTAGGGTTAGAGTTAGGAGGAGGGTTAAGGTGAGAATTATGGTTAGGTTTAGGGTGAGGGTTAGGTTTAGTGTAACGGTTAGTTTTAGTGTGAGAGTAAGCATTAGGGTGAAGGTTAGGGTGAGGGTGAGGGTGAGTGGGAGGGTGACGGAGAGGGTTAGGGTTAGGGTTAGGTTTAGGTTGAGGGTAAGAGTTAGGGTTAGGATTAGTGTTAGGGTCAGGGTTAGGCTGAGGGTGAGGGAGAGGGTGAGGTTAATTGTGAGGGTTTCGGTTACGTAAGGGTTAGGGTTAGGTTTAGGTTGAGGATTAGGGTGAGGGTGAAGGTTAGGGTTAGGTTGAGCGTTAGGGTTAGGGTTAGGGTTAGGGTGAGAGGTAGGGTTAGGGTTAGGATGAGGGTTATGCTTTTTGTGAGGTTTATGGTTAGGGTTAGGGTTAGTGTGAGGATAAGGGTTAGGGTGAGGGTTAGGTTGAGACTGAGGGTTAGGGTTAACGTTGGGGTTAGGGTGAAGGTTAGGCTAGGGGTTAGGGTGAGGGTTAGGGTTCCGGTTAGGGTTGGGTGAGGGTTAGGGTGAGAGTGAGGGTGAGGGTAAGGGTAAGTGTTAGGGTCAGTGTCAGGGTTAGGGTGAGGGTGAGGGTTAGGGTTAGGATTAGGTTTAGGGTTAGGGTAAGGTTGAGTGTTAGGGTTAGGTTTAGGGTTAGGGTGCAGGTTAGGGTTAGGGTTACAGTGAGGGTGCGGGTCAGGGTTAGGGTTAGGATTAGGTTTAGTGTTATTGTGAGGCTGAGGGTGAGGCTGAGGGTGAGGGTGAGTGTGATGTTTAAGGTTAGGGTTAGGTTTAGGGTGAGGGCTAGGTTGAGGGTGAAATTTTTGGTTAGGGTTAGGTTTAGGGTGAGGATTAGGGTGAGCGTGAGGTTTAAGGTGAGGGAAAGTTTTATGGTGAGGGTTAGGGTTAGGTTTAGGGTGAGGGTTAGGGTTACGGTGATGTTTAGGGTGAGGGTGCAGGTGAGAGTGAGGGTTCGGGTGAGGGTTAGGGTTAGGGTGAGGGTTAGGGTTTGGGTTAGGGTTAGGGTGAGAGTAAGGGTTAGGATGACAGTTGGGGTGAGGGTGAAGGTTAGGGTTAGGTTTAGGCTGAGGATGAGGGTTAAGGTGAGGGTTAAGTTTAGGGTCAGGGTGAGTGTTAGGGTGAGGTTTAGGGTTAAGTTTAGGGTTCGGGTTAGGGTAAAAGTTAGGGTTAGGGTGAGTGTTAGGGTGAGTGGTAAGCTTAGGGTTAGGATGAGTGTTAGGCCTATTGTGAAGGTCATGGTTACGGTAAGGGTTAGTGTGAGGATAAGGGTTAGGGTGATGGTTAGGGTGAGACTGAGGGTTAGGGTTAGCCTTAGGGTTATGGGGCAGGTTAGGGTGGGGTTTAGGGTGAAGGTTAGGGTTAGGGTTAGGGTTGGATTAGGGTTAGGGTGAGTGTAAGGTTTACGGTGAGGGTTAGGTTGAGGTTGAGGGATAGGGTTATGGTGAAGGTAAGGGTTAGAGCGACGGTTGGGGTGAGGTTGATGGTTAGGATTAGCATTAATGTTAGTGAGAGGGTGAGGATTAGGGTGAGTGTGAGGGTTAGGCTGAGGGATAGGATTAGGGTTAGGGTTAGATTTAGGGTTAGGGTGAGTGTAAGGGTTAGGGATAGAGTGAGGGTGAGGGTTAGGGTAAGGGTTATGGTCAGGGTTATGGTGAGGGTGAGGGTTAGGGTTAGCATTAGGGTTAGGATTAGGTTTAGGTTGATTGTTATGGTTAGGGTTAGGGTGAGGTTGAGGGTTACGGTAAGCATTAGGGTTAGGGTTAGGCTTAGGGTGCAGGTTAGGGTTAGGTTTAGAGTGAGCGTGAGGGGCAGGGTTAGGGATAGGATTAGGTTTAGGGTTAGGGTGAGACTGAGAGTGAGGGTGAGGGTGAGGGTGAGCATGAGGGTGAGGGTTAAGTTTAGCTTTAGGTTTAGGGTGAGGGCTAGGGTGAGGGTGAGGGATAGGGTAAGGGTTAGGGTGAAGGTGAGGTTTTCGGTTAGGAATGGTTTAGGATTAGGTTTAGGGTGAGGGTGAGATTTAAGTTGAGGGTTAGGTTTAGGGTGCGAGTTAGGGTTAGGGTTAAGTTGAGGGTTTGCGTTAGGGTGATGTTTAGGGTGAGGGTGAGGGTGAGAGTGAGGATTCGGTTGAGGGTGTGGCTAAGGTTGTTGGTGAGGGTTAGGGTGAGAGTGAAGGTTAGGGTGAGGGTTAGAGTTAGGGTGTTGGTGAGGGTTAGGGTTAGGGTGAGTGTTAGGTTGAAGGTGAGGGTTAGGGTGAGAGTGAGGGTTAGGTTTAGGGTTAGGATTAGGGTGAGGGTTAGGGTTAGGGTGAGGGTGAGGGTTATGGTTAGGGTTAGGGTGAGGATTTGGTTTAGTGTGAGGGTTAGGGTTAGGGTTAGTGTAAGGATTAAGGGTTAGTTTGAGGATTAGGGTGAGAGTGAGGGTTAAGGTTATATTAAGGGTTAGGGTGAGGGTTAGGTTAAGGGTTAGGGTTAGGGTTAGGGTGAGTGTGAGGTTTAAAGTTAGGGTTAGGGTGAGGGTTAGTGTCGGTGAGAGGGTTAGGGATAGGGTTACGGTGAGGCTGAGGGTGAGGGTGAGGGTGAGTGTGAGTGTTAGGGTGTGGGTCATGGTTAGGTTTAGGGTGAGGGATAAGGTGACGGTGAGGGTAAGGGTGAGGGTGAGTGTTATGGTTAGGGTGAGGGTGAGGGTTAGGGTTAGGTTTAGGGTGATGTTTAGGGTTAGGGTGTGGGTTAGGGATAGGTTTATGGTTAGGTTGAGGGTTAGGTTTACGCTTAGGGTTCGAGTTAAGGTGAGTGTGAGGGTGAGTGTTAGGGTTAGGATTAGTTTTAGGGGTAGTGTTAGGCTTAGGGTGCGGGTGAAGGGTTAGGGTTAGGGTGAGGGTGAGGGATACGGTTAGTGTTGGGGTTAGGGTGAGCGTTTGGATGAGGGTTTGGTTTAGGGTTAGGGTGAGGGTTAGGGTTAGGGTTGAGTTTAGGGTTAGAATTAGGATGAGGTGTAGGGTAAGGGTTAGTGTTAGTGTGAGGAAAAGGGATATGGTGAGGGTTAGGGTGAGGGTGAGGAATAGGATTAGTGTAAGGGTTAGGGTGAATGTTTGGGTGAGCGTTAGGTTTAGGTTTAGGGTTAGGGTTAGAGTTAGGATGAGGCTAAGTGTTCAGGTGAGATTTAGGTTGTGGTTGAGTATTAAGGTCAGCATTAGTCTTAGGGTGAGGATTAGGTTTAGGTATAGCATTAGGGTTAGGGTTAGGGTTCCGGTGTGGGTTAGGATGAGTGTTAAGGTGAGGGTGAGTTTTAGGGTTAGCATTAGGTTTAGGGTTAGGATTAGTGTGAGGGTGAGGGTGAGGGTTAAGGTTAGGATTAGGTGTAGGGTTAGGGTGAGGCTGCGGTTGAGGATGAGTTTGAAGGTGAGGGTTAGGGTATGGCTTAGGCTTATGGTTAGGGTGAGGGCTAGGGTGAGGGCGAGGGTTAGGGTGAGGGTTAGGGTGAGGGTGCGGTTTTCTGTTAGGAAAGGGTTAGGGTTAGGTTTAGGGTGAGGATTAGGCTGAGGGTGAGGTTGAAGGTGAGGTTTAGGGTTAAGGTGAGGGTTAGGGTTAGCGTTAGGCTGAGCGTTAGGGTTTGGGTGATGTTTAGGGTGATGTTTAGGGTGAGGGTGGGGGTGAAGGTGAGGGTTAGGGTGTAGGTGAGGGTTAGGGTGAGGGTGAGGGTTAGGGTGATGGTGAGGGTTAGTGTGAGGAAAAGGCTTAGGGTGAGGATTAGGATGAGAGTAAGTGTTAGGGTTAGGGTTAGAGTTAGGGTCAGGGTGAGGTATAGGGTTAGAGTTCGGGTTAGGGTTCAGTTGAGGGTAAGGGTTAGAGTTAGGGTTAGGGTTAGGGTTGGGGTGAGGGTTAGGGTTATGGTTAGGGTGAGGGTGAGGGTGAGGGTTCAGGTGAGGGTTAGGGTGTGGGTTAGGGTTAAGGTTATGGTGAGAGTAAGGGTTAGGGTGAGGTTTAGGGTGAGGGTTAGGGTTAGGTTTAGGGTTAGGGTTAGTGGTAGTGTTAGGATGAGTGTTAGGATGAGGGTTCGGTTTAGGGTTAGTGTGAGGGTTAGGGTTAAGGTTAATGTTAGGGTTAGGGTTTGGTTAGGGTGAAGGTTAGTTTTAGGTTTAGGATAATGTTTAGGCTGATGGTTAGGTTTAGGGTTAGTGTGGGGGTTATGTTTAGCGTTAGGTTAGGGTGTTGGCTAGGGTGAGTGTGAGGGTTAGGTTGAGGGTTTAGTTTAGGTAAGGGTTAAGGTTAGGTTAGGGTGAGGATTAGTGTGAGATTGAGGGTTAAGTTGAGGGTTAGGGTTAGGGTGAGCCTTAGGGTTATGATTAGGGTGAGGGTTAATATTAGGGTGATGTTTAGGGTTAGGGTTAGGGTGAAGGTTCGGGTGAGGGTGAGGGTTAGGATTAGGGTTAGTGTGAGGGTTAGGGTTAGGTTTAGGGTTAGAGTTAGGGTGAACGTGAGGGTTAGGGTGAGGGGTAGGTTTAGGGTAAGGGTGAGGGTGAGGGTTAGGTTTAGTGTGCGGGTTATGGTTAGGGTTAGGGTGAGGTTGAGGGTTAGGTTGAGGGTTAAGGTTAGGTTAAGGGTGAGGATGAGGATGAAGGTGATGGTTAGGGCTACGTTTAGAGTTAGGGTGAGGCTTAGGTTTAGGATCAGTGTGAGGGTGAGTGTTATGGTTAGGATTAATTTTAGGGTGAGGGTGAGGGTTAGGTTTAGGATTAGGCTTAGGGTGAGGGTGAGGGTGAGGGTTAGGGATAGGGTGAGGGTTAGGGTTATGGTTAGGGTTAGGGTGAGGGTTAGGGTTAGGGTTAGGTTTAGGATGAATGTTAGGCTGAGGATTAGGGTTAGCGTTAGTATGAGGTTAGTTTTAGCGTTGGGTTAGGGTGAGGGTGAGGGTTTACTTTAGGTAAGGGTTAGGGTAAGTTTAGGGTGAGGATTAGGATGAGGTTGAGGGCTGAGGTGAGGGTTAGGGTTACGGTGAGTGTTAGGGTTAGGATTAAGGTGAGGGTTATTGTTAGGGTGAGGGTGAGGGTGAAGTTTCAGGTGAGGGGAGGGGTTAGGTTTAGGGTTAGCGTGAGGTTTATGGTTAGGGTTAAGTTTAGGGTGATGGTGAGGGTTAGGGTGAGTGTGAGGTTGATGGTATGTGTGAGGTTTAAGGTTAGGGTGAGGGTTAGGGATAGGGTTAGGGTTAGGGTGAGGGTGAGTATTAGGGTGAGAGTGAGAGTTCGTGTGAGGGGGAAGGGGAGGGGGAGGGTTATGGTTAGTGTTCGGGATAGAGTTAGGGTGTGTGGGTGTGGGTTAGGTTTTGGATTAGGGTTAGGGTGAGGGTTAGGCTTAATATTAGGGTTAGGGTTAGGGTGAGGGATAGGGTTAGGATTAGTTTTAGGATGAGGGTTAGGCTGTGGGGTAGGGTTAGTGTTAGGGTGAGGGTTAGGGTTAGTGTGAGATTTAGGGTTAAGATTAGGGTCAGGGTTAGTTAGGGTGAGGGTAAGGGTTAGTGTGAGGGTTAGGATGAGGGTGAGGTTTAGGGTTAGGGATAGGTTTAGGCTGAGGTTAGGGTGAGGGCTAGGGTTAGTGTGAGGGTTAGGATTAGGGTTAGGGATAGGGTGAGGGTTATGTTTAGATTTAGGTTTAGGGTTAGGGTGAGTCTTAGGCTGAGGGGTAGGGTTAGTGTTACGGTTAGGGAGAGGGTTCGGGTTAGTGTGAGGGTTAGGGTTAGGTTTAGGTGAAGGTGAGGGTAAGGGTTAGGGTGAGGGTTAGGGTGAGGATGAGGGTTAGGATTAGAGTTAGTGTTAGGATTAGGGTTAGGGTGAGGTTGAGGTTTAGTATTAGGGTGAGGGTTAGGGTTATTGTTAGGGTTAGGGTGCGGGTAAGGTTGAGGGTTAGGGTTAGGTTAGGGTTAGGTTTAGGCTGAGGTTGAGGGTGAGGGTGAGGTTGATGGTTAGTGTTAGGGTGAGGGTGAGGGTGAGGGCTAGGGTGAGGGTGCGGGTTAGAGTGAGGGTTAGGGTGAGGGTTTCTTTTACATCAGGGTTACGGTTAGGGTGAGGATTAGGGTGAGAGTGAGGGTGAGGATTTCGTTTACATCTGGGTTAGGGTTAAGATGTGGTTAGGGTGAGGGTGAGGGTTAGGGTTAGAGTTAGGGTGTGGGTTAAGCTTAGGGTGATGTTTAGGGTGAGGCTGAGGGTTATTGTGAGAGTTAGGGTGAGGTTTAGGTTTAGTGTTAGGATTAGGGATAGGTTGAGGGTGAGGTTTAGGGTTAGACTTAGGGTTATGGGGAGGGTTAAATTGAGGGTCAGGGTTAGGGTTAGTGCTAGGGTTAGGGTTAGGATGCAAGTTAGGTTGAGGTTTAGGGGTAGGGTTACAGTGAGGTTTAGAGTGAGGGTGAGGTGAAGGGGGAGAGTTTGGTTTAGGGTTAGAGTTAGGTTGAGGGTGAGGGTTAGGATTAGGGTTAGCACTAGGTTTGTGCTTAGGGTGAGTGTGAGGTTGAGGGTGAGGTTTAGGGTTAGGTTGAGGGTTAGGGTTAGGTTTAGCGTGAAGGTTAGGGTTATGTTTAGGGTTAGGATGAGCATTAGGCTGAGGGTTAGAGTTAGGGTTAGTGTGAGGGTTTGGGTTAGGGTTTGATTAGGTTGAAGGGTAGTTTTAGCTTTAGGGTTAGGATAAAGTTCAGACAGAGGATTAGGGTTAGGGTTACTGTGAGGGTTAGGTTTAGGGTTAGGGTTAGGGGGTGGGCTAGGTTGAGGGTGAGGTTTAGGGTGAGGGTTTAGTTTAGGTAAGGGTTAAGGTTAGGTTAGGGTATGGATTAGGGTGAGGTTGAGGGTTAAGGTGAGGATTAGGGTTAGGGTGAGGGTTAGGATTACTGTGAGGGTTAGGGTTAAGGTTAGGGTGAGGGTGAGGGTAAGGGTTAGGGTGAGGTTTAGGGTGAGGGTGAGGGTTAGGATTAGAGTTACGGTTAGGATTAGGGTGATGGTAAGGATGAATGGTTAGTGTTAGTGTGAGGATTAGGGTTGGGTTGAGGGTGAGGGTGAGGGTTAGGGTTAGGTTTAGGGTTAGGTTTAGGCTGAGGGTGAGGGTGAGTGTGAGGTTGATGTTTAGGATTAAGGTTAGGGTGAAGGTGATGGTTAGGGTGAGGGTAGGGTTAGTATGAGGTTTACGGTGAGGGTTTCATTTACCTCAGGGTTAGGTTTAACCTGAGGTTAGGTTTAGGGTTAGGGTTAGGGTTAGGGTTAGGGTGAAGTTTAGGGTTAGGGTGATGTTTAGGGTGAGGGTGAGGGTTAGGGTGAGGGTGAGGGTTAGTGTAAGGGTGAGGGTGAGGTTTAGGTTTGGGAACAGGGTTACGGTTAGGGTTAGGCTGAAGGTGAGGGTGAGGGTGATGGTGAGGGTGAGGGTGAGTGTTTGGCTTAGGGTTAGGGTTAGGGTTAAGGTGAGAGTTACGGGTACTGTGAGGCTAATTGTTAGGGTTAGGGTTAGGGTAAGGGAAGGGTTAGAGTGAGGTTTAGTGTGAGTGTGAGTTTTAGGGTTAGGGTTAAGATTAGGGTGAGGGCTAGGGTGAGGGTGAGGGTTAGTATGAGGGTTAGGGTGAGGGTTTTTTTTTTTAAATTTTTTTTTGGGTCCGGTCATGGGGCCTGAACTCTGGGCGTGGGCGCTGTCCCTCAGCTCTTCAGCTCAAGGCTAGCGCTCTACCACTTGAGCCACAGTGCCACTTCCGGCTTTTTTCTTTTTGCTTATGTGGTGCTGAGGAATCGAACCCAGGGCCTCAGGCATGCAAGGCAAGCGCTCTACCACTGAGCCACCTTCTCAGCCCAGGGTGAGGGTTTCTTTTAGCCAAGGTTTAGTGTTATGATGAGGATTAACGTGAGGGTGAGGGTTAGGTTGAGGTTTAGGGTTAGGGTGAGGGTTAGAGCAAGGGTTAGGGTGAGGGTTAGGGTTTGGTTGATGTTTAACGTGACGGTGAGGATTAGAGCGAGGATGAGGGTTCGGGTGAGGGTAAGGGTTCGAGTGAGGGTGAGAGTTAGGATGTGGGTGAGCATTAGTGTTAGGTTGAGTGTTAGCATTAGGTTTAGGGTTAGTGTGAGGGTGAGGGTAAGGGCTAGGGTTAGGATTAGGTTGACGGTTAAGATTAGGGTTAGGGTTAGTATGAGTGTTAGGGTGAAGGGTAGGGTTAGGGTTAGGATGAGGGTTAGGGTGAGGGTGAGAGTGAAGGTTTAGTTTAGGTAAGGGTTAAGGAAAGGTTAGGTTGAGGATTAGGGTGAGGTTGAGGGTTAAGGTTAGGGTTAGGATTAGGTTGAGTGTTAGGGTTACTGTGAGGTTTAGGGTTACACTTAGGGTGAGGGTGAGGGTATGGTTTAGGATGAGGGTTATGGTGAGGGTGAGGGTTAGGATTAGAGTTATGGTTAGGATTAGGGTGAGGGTGAGAGTGAGGGTTAGTGTTAG
Organism: Dipodomys merriami; assembly: GCF_024711535.1. NCBI lineage: Eukaryota > Metazoa > Chordata > Mammalia > Rodentia > Heteromyidae > Dipodomys > Dipodomys merriami. The sequence goes on along the minus strand of NW_027202716.1, from coordinate 1,117,762 downwards.
GGTGAGGGTTAGGTTTGGGGTGAGGGTTAGGGTTAGGGTTAGGGTTGGGGTGAGGGTGAGGGTGAGGGTTAGGGTTAGGCTTAGGGTTAGGTTTAGGCTGAGGGTGAGGTTGAGGGTGAGGTTGAGGGTTATATTTAGGGTTAGGGTGAGGGTGAGGGCTAGGGTGAGGGTGAGGGTTAGTGTGAGGTTGAGGGTGAGCATTTCGTTTACGTCAGGGTTAGAGTTAAGATGAGGTTAGGGTTAGGGTAAGGTTTAGCGTTAGGGTTAGGGTGAGGTTTATTATTAGGGTGATGTTTAGGGTGAGGGTGAAAGTTAGGGTGAGGGTGAGGGTTAGGGTAAGTTTGAGGGAGAGTGTTAGGATTGGGAATAGGGTTAGGGTTAGGGTTAGGCTAAAGGTGAGGTTGATGGTGAGGGTGAGGCTGAGGTTTAGGTTTAGGGTTAGTGTTAGGCTTAGGGTTAGGGTGAGGGTAAGGGTTAGAGTGAGGTTTAGGGTGAGGGTGAGGGTTAGGGTTAGGGTTAGGATTAGGGTGATGGTTAGGGTGAGGGTGAGGGTTAGTGTGAGTTTCAGATTGAGAGTTTCTTTTAGCCAAGCGTTAGGGTTATGTTGAGGAATAGGGTGAGGTTTATGATTAGGCTTTGGATTAGGGTTAGGTGAAGGTTATGGCTAGGGTTAGGGTGAGTGTTAGGATTTGGGTGATGTTTAGAGTTAGGGTGAGGGTTAAGGTGAGGGTGAGGGTTAGGGTGTGGGTGAGAATTAGGGTTAGATTGAGTGTTAGTGTTAGGTTTAGGTTTAGTGTGAGGTTGAGGGTTAGGGGTAGTTTTAGGGTTAGGTTGAGGGTTTGGATTAGGGTTAGGGTTAGTGTGAGGTTTAGGGTGAAGGGTAGGGTTATGGTTAGGGTGAGGGTTAGGGTGAGGGTGAGGGTGAGGGTGAGGGTGTGAGTGAGGGTTAGGCGTAGGTGTAGGGTTAGGGTGAGTTTAAGGGTTAGGTTTAGGTTGAGGAATAGTGTTAGGGTTAGGGTTAGGGTGAGTGTTAGGTTGTGGGTTAGGGTTCTGCTGGGGGTGAGGTTTAGGTTGTTGGTGAGGGTTAGGTTTAGGGTGAGGATTAGGGTTATAGTGAGGTTTATGGTGAGGGTAAGGGTTAGGGTGAGGTTTAGTGTGAGGGTTATGGTGAGGGTTAGGGTGAGGGTGAGGTATAGTTTTTGGGTTAGGGTTAAGGTGAGGGTTAGGGATATGTTTAGGTTTAGTGTTAGGTTGAGTGTGAGGGTTAGGGTTAGTATTAGAGTTAGCCTGAGGGTGAGGGTGAGGGTTAGGTTTAGTGTGAGATTTATGGGTAGGGTTTGGGTTAGGGTGAAGGTTAGGGTTAGGGTTAGGGTTAGGATGAGCATTAGTCTGAGGGTTAGAGTTAGGGTTAGGTTGAGGGTTAGGGTTAACCTGATATTTATTGTGAGAGTATCGTTTAGGTTGAGGGTGAGTGTTCGGGTGAGCATGATGGTTAGGATGAGGGTGAGGGTTAGGGATACAGTTAAGGTTAGGGAGAGGCGTAGGGTGAGCATGAGGGTTAGGATTAGGGTTAGGATTAGGGTTAGAGTGAGGATGAGGGTGAGGGTTAGGGTGTGGGTATGTGTTATGGTTAGGGTTAGGTTTAGGGCTAGGGTGAGGGTTAGTGTGAGGGTGAGGGATCCGTTCACGTTAGTCTTAGGGTTAGGGTGAGGATTAGGTTAAGGGTGAGGGTTAATCTGAGGTTAGGTTAGGGTGTGGGTTATGGTTAGAGTGATGTTTATGGTGAGGGTGAGTGTTCAGTGAGGGTGAGGGTGAGGGTTAATGTTAGAGTTAGGTTTAGGTTGAGGGTTAGGAATAGGAATAGGGTTAGGGTTAGGGTTAGGGTTAGGGTTCGGGTTAGGATTCGGGTTAGGTTTAGGGTGAGGGCTAGGATGAGGGTGAGGGTTAGTGTGAGGGTTAGGGTGAGGGTTCCTTTTAGGTCAGGGTTAGGTTTATGGTGAGGATTAGTGTGAGAGTGAGGGTTAGGTTTAGGGTGAGGGTTAAGGTTAGGGTTACCATGAGGGTGAGGGTTTGGGGGATGTTTAGGGTGAGGGTGAGGGTTAAGGTGAGGGTGAATGTTAGGGTGTGGTTGAGGATTAGGTTTAGGGTTTGGGTTAGGGTAATGGTGAGTGTAAGGTATAGGGTGAGGTTTATTGTGAGGATGAAGTTTAGGTTTAGTGTTAGGGTTAGGGTGAGGTTTAGGGTGAGCATTAGGTTTTGGTTTAGGGTTAGGGTGAGGGTGTGGTATAGGGTGAGTGTTAGTGTTAGGGTGAGGGATAGGTATATGGTTAGGGTGAGGTTGAGGGTTAGGGTTAGAGTTAGGGTGAGGGTTAGGGTTAGGATTAGGGTAAGGATTAGGTTTTGGCTGAGTTTGAGGGTGACTGTAAGAGTGAGGGTTAGGTTTAGGGTGAGGGTTAGGGCTAGGGTTAGGGTTAGGGTAAGGGTGAGGGTTAGGGTTAGGGTGAGGGTATGGGTAAATGTTAGGGTGAGGGTTAGGGCGAGAGTGAGGGTTAGGGTTAGTGTCAGGTTAAGGGTTAGGTTGAGGGTAAGGTTTAGGTTGAGGGTTAGGGTGAGGGTGAGGCTTAGGGTTAGCATTAGGGTTAGGGTGAGGGTGAGGGTTAGGGTGAGGGTTAGGGTTAAGGTTAGGGATAGGGTGAGGATTAGGGTTAGGGTTAGGTTTAGGGTGAGGTTTAGGATGAGGGGTAGGGTTAGGGATAGAGTGATTTTTAGGTTTATTTTGAGGATTATGGTTAGGGTGAGGTTTAGTTTTACTGTGAGGTTTAGGTTTAGGGTTAGGGTTACGATGAGTGTTAGGGTTATGTTGAGGGTGAGGGTGAGGGATAGGGCTAGGTTTAGGGTTAGTGTGAGTGTTATTGTTAGCGTGAGGGTTAGGTTTAGGGTGAGGGTTAGTGTTAAAGTAAGGGTTAGGGTGAGGGTTAGGGTTAGGGTTAGGGTGAATGTTAGGGTGATGGTGAGGGTTAGGGTGAGTGTGACTGTTAGGTTTAGAGTTAGGGTTAGGCTGAGTGTTAGGGTTAGTGTTAGGGTTAGGGTGAGAGTTAGGGTGAGGTGTCAGGATACGGTTAGACTGATGGTTAGAGTTAGTGTGAAGGTTAGGGGTAGGGTTAGGTTTAGTGTTAAGATAATGTTTAGGGTGAGGGTTAGTTTGAGGGTGAGGGTTAGAGTGAGCATTACGGTTAGGTTCAGTTTGAAGTTTAGGGTTAAGGTGATGTTTAGGGTGATGTTGAGTGTTAGTGTGAGGGTGAGGGTGAGGGTGAGGCTGAGGAGGAGGGTTAGGGTGAGGGTAAGGTTAGTTTAGGATTAGGGTTAGAGTTAGGGTTGGGCTGAGGGTGAGGGGGAAAGTGAGGGTTAGGGTTAGGGTTAGGGCTAGGGTGAGGGTTAGGGTTAGTGTGTGCGTTAGTGTGATGGTGAGGGTCAGCATGAAGGTGAGGGTTAGAATGATGGTGAGGGTGAGGTTGAGGGTTAGGGTTAGGATTAGGGTTAGGGTGAGATTTAGGGTTAGGGCTAGGGTTAGAGTTATTGTTAGGGTTAAGGTTAGGATGAGGGTGAGGGTTATTGTTAGGGTTAGGGTTAGGGTGAGGGTGAGGGTGAGCTTGAGGGTTAGGGTTAGGCTTAGGGTTATGGTTAGGGTAAGGCTGATGGGGAAGGGGAGGTTGAGGGTGTGTGTTAGGGTTAATTTTAGGGTTAAGGTGAGGGCTTGGGTGAGGGTTAGGGTTAGGCTGAGGGTGAGGGTGAGGGTTTTGGTTAGGTAAAGGTTAGGGTTAGGGTGAGGATTTGGGTGAGGATGAGGATTAAGCTGAGGTTAGGTTCAGGGTGAGGGTTAGTCTTAGGGTTAGGGTGAGGATTGGGGTTAGGGAGATGTTTAGGCTGAGTTTGAGGGTTAGGGTGAGGGTTAGGCTGAGGGTGAGGGTTAGGGTTAGCATTAGGGTTAGGTTTAGGATTAGCTTGAGTGTTAAGGTTAGGGTTAGGGTTAGGGTTAGGGCTAGGGTGTAGGTTAGGGTTAGGTGAGTCTGAGGCTGAGGCTGAAGCTGAGGGTTAAGGTGAGGAGGAGGGAGAGGATTAAGGTTAGGGTTAGGTTAAGGGTGAGGACTAATGTGAGGGTGATGTTTTTGTTTAGGAAAAGTTTAGGGTTAAGTTTAGGGTGAGGATTAGGGTGAGGGTGAGGTTTAAGGTGAGGGTTAGGGTTAGGGTCATTGTTAGGGTTAGGGTTAGGGTGAGGGTGAGGGTTAGGTTGATGTTTAGGGTGACGGTGAAAGTGAGACTGAGGGTTCGGGTGAGGGTTAGGGTTAGGGTGAGGGTTAGGTTTAGGATTAGGTTTAGGTTTAGGGTGAGGGTAAGGCTTATGATGACAGTTAGGGTGAGGGTGAGGGTTAGGGTAAGGGTTAGGGTTACGGTGAGGGTTGGGGTGAGGGTTAGGGTTAGGGTTAGGGTGAGGGTTAGGGTGAGGGATAGGGTTATGGTGAGGGTAAGGGTTAATCTAAAGGTTAGGTTGAGAGTGAGCATTTGTGTTATCATCAGGGTTGGGTTGAGGGTTAGGGTTAGGGTTAGGCTGAGGGGTAGTTTTCGGGTTATGGTGAGGGTTAGGGTTAGGGTTAGGGTGAGGGTAAGAGTTAGGATGACAGCTAGGGTGAGGGTCAGGGTTAGGGTTAGGTTTAGGTTGAGGGTGAGGGTTAGGGTGAGGGTTAGGGTTAGGGTTAGGGTGAGGGTTAGGGTGAAGTTTAGGGTTAGGGTTAGGGTTTGGGGTAGGATGAGGTTTAGGGGGAGGGGAAAGGGTAGGGTGAGGGTTACGGAGAGGGTGAGGGATAAGGTTATGTTGAGGGTAAATTTTAATCTAAGGGTTAGTTTGAGAGTGAGCATTTGTGTTAGCATCATCGTTGGGTTGAGGGTTAGGGTTAGGGTTAGTTTGAGGGGTAGTTTTTGGGTTAGGGTGAAGGTTTTGGTTAGCGTTAAGGTGAGGTTAAGGGTTTGGCTGAGGGTGAGGGTGGGGGTTAGGGTTAGTCTTAGGGTGAGGGTGAATGTTAGGGGTAGGGATAGGGTGAGTGTGAGAGTGAGGATTAGGTTTAGGATTAGGGTTAGGGTTAGGGTTAGGGTTAGGCTGAGGTTTAGGCTGATGGGTAGGATTACAGTTAGGGTGAGGGTTAGGTTTAGTGGGAGTGTTAGGGTTAGGTTTATGGTTAGGGTTAGGGTGAGGGTTCAGGTGAGGGTTCGGGTTAAGGTGTGGGTGAGGTTTAGGGTTAGTGTGAGGACTAGCTTTAGGGTTACGGTTATTGTTAGGGTTAGGATTAGGGTGAGGGTAAGGGTTAGGGTTAGTTTTATGGTTAGGGTGAGGATTCGGGTTAGTGTGCGGGTTAGGGTTAGGGTTAGATGAAGGATCGGGTAAGGGTTAGTGTGAGGGTTAGGGTGAGGGTGAGTATTATGATTAGGTTAAGGACTAGGGTTAGGCTGAGGGTGAGGGTGAGGTTGAGGTTTATGATTAGGGTTAGGGTGAGGGTTAGGTTTAGGGTGATGTTTAGGGTGAGGGTGAGGGTTAGGGTGAGGGTGAGGGTTCGGTTGAGGGTGAGGATTAGGGTGTGGATGAGGGTTAGCATGAGGGTGAGGGTTACAGTTAGGTTTAGGGTGTTGGTTAGGGTTAGGTTTTGGATTACGGTGAGGTTTAGGGTGAGGGGTAGGGTCAGGGTTGGGGTGAGGTTTAGGGTTAGTGTGAGGTTTAAGGTTAGGTTTAGGGTAAGTGTGAGGATAAGGGTTAGTGTGAGGGATAGGGTTATTGTTAGGGTTAGGGTGAGGGTTATGGTTAGGGTTATGGTGAGGGTTAGGGTTAGGCTAAGGTTTAGGGTTGGGGATAGGGTAAGGGTGAGTGTGAGTTTGATGTTTAGAGGTAGATTTAGGGTGAAGTTGAGGGTTCGGTTTAGGATTAGGGTTAGGGTTAGGGTTAGGGTGAGGGTGAGGGTTAGGTTTAGGATTAGGGTTAGGGTTAGGCTTAAGGTGAGGGTGAGGTTGAGTGTTAGGGAGAGGATTAGGGTTAGGTTTAAGGTTAGGTTAAGGGTGAGGGTTAGGTTGAGGTGAGGGTTCGTGTTTGGGTTAGGGTTAGGTTGATGGTGAGGGTTAGGGTGAGGGTGAGGTTTAGGTTTAGTGTTAGCTTTAGGGTGAGGGTTAGGATCAGGGTTAGGATTAGGGTGAGGGTTAAGGTGAGGGTTAGGGTTAGGGTTAGGGTGAGGGTGAGGGTGAGGGGTAAGGTTAGGTTTAGAGTTAGGGTGATGGTGAGGGTGAGGGTGAGGGTTAGGTTTGGGGTGAGGTTTAGTGTTAATGTTAGTGTTAGTGTTAGGGTGAGGGATAGGGTTAGGGTTAGGGTTAGCATGAGGGTTAGGCTGTGGGGAAGGGTTAGCTTTAGGGTGAGGGTTAGGGTTAGTGTGAGTTTTAGGGTTAAGTTCAGGGTCAGGGTTAGGATTAGGTTAGGGGTGAGGGCTAGGTTGAGGGTGAGGGGTAGGGTGAGGGGTAGGGTTAATGTTAGGGTGAGTGTGAGGGTTAGGTTTAGTGTGAGGGTTAAGGTTAGTGTGAGTTTGAGGGTTAGGGTTAGGGTGAGGGTTAGGGTTAGGGTTAGGGATAGGGTGAGGGTGAGCGTTACGATTATGTTGAGGGTTAGGATGAGGGTAGGGTTAGGGTAAGGGTGAGGGTGAGGCTTAGGTTTAGTGTGAGGGTTAGGGTTAGTGTAAGGTTAAGGGTTAGGGTGAGGTTTAGGGTAACAGTGAGGCTTAGGGTTAGGGTGAGTTTGAGGGTGAGTGTGAGGTTTAGGGTTAGGTTTAGCGTTAGGTTTAGGGTTAAGGTGAGGGTGAGCCGTAGGGTGAGAGTGAGGGTTCGGGTGAGGGTTTGCGTGAAGGGGGAGGTTTATGGTTAGGGTTCGGGTTAGAGTTAGGGTGAGGCTGTGGGTGAGGGTTAGGTTTAGGATTAGGGTTAGTGTTAGGATTAGGCTGAGGGTGAGTGTGAGGGTGATGGTGAGGGTTAGGTTTTGGGTGAGGGTTCAGGTTAATGTTAGGGTTAGGGTTAGGTTGAGGGATAGGATTAGGTTTAGGGTTAGGATGAGGAATACACTGTGGGGTAGGGTTAGGATTAGGGTGAGGGTTAGGGTTAGTGTGAGTTTTAGGGTTAAGGTTAGGGTCAGTGATAGGATTAGGTTAGGGGTAAGGGTTAGTGTGCGGGTTAGGATGAGGGTGAGGTTTAAGTTTAGGGATAGGGTTAGGATGAGGTTAGGGTGAGGGCTAGGGTGAGTGTGTGGGTTAGGGTTAGGGTTAGGGATAGGGTGAGGATTAGGTTTAGGATTAGGGTTAGGGTTAGGGTGAGTCTTAGGCTGAGGGGAAGGTTTAGGGATAGGGTGAGGGTTAGGTTTAGTGTAAGGGTTAGGGTTTGGGGTAGGGTTAGGGTGAGGGCTAGGATGAGTTTGAGGGTTAGGGTTTTATTTAGGGATAGGGTAAGGATTAGCGTTAGGGTTAGTGTTAGGTTGAGGTTTAGGCTGATGTGTAGGGTTACAGTTAGGGTGAGGGTTAGGTTTAGTGGGAGTGTTAGGGTTAGGTTTAGGGTTAGGGTTAGGCTGAGGTTTCGGGTGAGCGTTTGGGTTAATGTGTGGGTGAGGGTTAGGGTTAGTGTGAGGACTAAGTTTAGGTTTAGGGTTACTGTTAGGGTTATGTTTAGGGTGAGGGTAAGGGTTAGGGTTAGTGGTATGGTTAGGGTGAGGGTTCGGGTTAGTGTGAGGGTTAGGATTAGGTTTAGGAGAAGTTGAGGGTAAGGGTTAGGGTGAGGGTTAGGGTGAGGGTGAGGGTTAGGGTTAGTGTTAGGATTAGGGTTAGGGTGAGGGTGAGGTTGAGGTTCAGTGTTAGGGTGAGGGTTAGGGTTATTGTTAGGGTTAGGTTGCGGGTGAGGGTGAGGGTTAGGGTTGGGGTAGGGTTAGGTTTGACTGAGGGTGAGGGTGAGAGTGAGGGTGAGGGTTAAGTTTAGGGTTAGGTTTAGGGTGAGGGCTAGGGTGAGGGTGATATTTTTGGTTAGGAAAGGTTTATTGTTAGGTTTAGTGTGAGGATTTGGGTGAGGGTGAGGTTTAAGGTGAGGATTAGGGTTAGGGTGAGGGTTAGGGTTAGGGTTAGCGTGAGGTTTAGGGTTAGGGTGATGTTTAGGGTGAGGGTGAAGGTGAGAGTGAGGGTTCAGGTGAGGGTTAGGGTTAGGGTGAGGGTTAGGGTTAGGGTTAGGGTTAGGGTGAGGATAAGGGTTAGGATGACAGGGTGAGGGTGAGGGGTAGGGTTAGGTTTGGGTTAGGGTGATGTTTATGTTGAGGGTGAGGGAAAGAGTGAGGATTCGGTTGAGGGTGTAGCTTAGGGTGTTGGTGAGGGTTAGGGTGAGAGTGAGGGTTCGGATGAGGGTGAGAGTTAGTGTGTTGGTGAGGGTTAGGGTGAGGGTGAGTGTTATGGTTAAGTTTAGGATGAGGATGAGGGTTAGGGTTAGGGTTAGGGTGAGGGTTAGGGTGAGGGTTATGGTTAGGGATAGGGTGAGGATTAGTGTTAGTGTGAGGGTTAGGGTTAGGGTTGGTGTAAGGATAATGTTTAGGTTGAGGATTAGGGTGAGAGTGAGGGTTAAGGTTAGATTAAGGGTTAGGGTGAGGGTTTGGCTAAGGGTTAGGTTTAGGGTTAGGGTGAGTGTGAGGGTTAAAGTTAGGGTTAGGGTGAGGGTTAGGGTTGGGGTGAGGGTTAGGGTTAGGGTTAGGGTGAGGGTTTGGGTGAGTGTGAGTTTTAGGGTGTCTGTGACGGTTAGGGTTAGATTGAGGGATAAGGTGACGGTGAGGGTTAGGGTGAGGGTGAGGGTTAGGGTTAGGGTGAGTTATAGGTGAGGGTTAGGGTTAGGGTGAGTGTGAGGATTAGGGTTAGGGTTACCCTTAGGGTTATGGTGAGGGTATGGGTTAGGGTGAGGTTTAGGTTGAGGTTGAGGGTTAGGGTTAGCGTTAGGGTTAAGGTGAGAGTTAGGGTGAGGGTTAGGGTTAGGGTGAGGGTGAGGGTTAGGGTTAGGGTTAGGGTGCTGTTTATGGTTAGAGTGTGGTTTAGGGATAGGTTTATGGTTAGGGGGAGGTTTAGGTTTATGGTTAGGGTTCCAGTTAGGGTGAGTGTGAGGGTGAGTGTTAGGATTAGGATTAGGTTTAGGGTTAGTGTTAGGCTGAGGGTGAGGGTGAGGGTGAGGGTTAGGATTAGGGTTAGGGTAATGTTTAGCTTTAGGTTTAGGTTGAGGGCTAGGGTTAGGGTTAGGATTAGGATTAGGGTGAGGATTATGGTTAGGGTTAGGGTGTGGGTTAGGGATAGGTTTATGGTTAGGGTTAGCATTAGGTTTACCATTAGGGTTAGAGTGAGGGTGAGGTTGAGGATTAGGGTTAGGATTAGGTTTAGGGTTAGGGTGAGGCTGAGGTTGAGGATATGTTTGAGGGTGAGGGTGAGAGTGAGGGTTAGCTTTAGGCTTAAGGTGAGGGCTATGGTGAGGGCGAGCGTTAGGTTGAGGGTTAGTGTGAGGGTGCAGCTTTCGGTTAGTAAAGGTTTAGGGTTAGGTTTAGGGTGAGGATTAGGCTGAGGGTGAGGTTGAAGGTGAGGGTTAGGGTTAAGGTGAGGTTTAGGGTTAGGGTTAGGATTAGGTTGATGTTTAGGGTGAGGGTGAGGGTGAGGGCTGTGTTTAGGGTAATGTTTAGCCTTAGGGTTAGGTTGGGGGTTAGGTTTAGGGTTAGGATGAGGGTTAGGGTGAGGATTATGGCTAGGGTTGGTGTGTGGGTTAGGTTTAGTGTCACCGTTAGGGTTAGGGTGAGGGTAAGCGTTAGGGTGAGGGTTAGGATGAGGGTGCGGGATAGGTTTAGTGTTAGGGTTAGGGTGAGCGGTTGGATGAGGGTTAGGTGTAGGGTAAAGGTGTGGGTTAGTGTTAGGGTTCAGTTCAGTGTTAGCGTTAGGGTGAGGTGTAGGGTTAGGGTTAGGGTTAGTGTGAGGATAAGGGAATGTTGAGGGTTAGGGTGAGGGATAGGGTTAGTGTAAGGTTTAGGGTGAGTGTTTGTGAGAGGGTTAGGTTTAGTTTTAGGGTTACGTGAGGGTTAGCATGAGGGTAAGTTTTAGGGTGAGGTTTAGCATGAGGTTGAGTATTAGGGTTAGCATTAGTGTTAGGGTGAGGGTTAGGGTTAGGTATAGCATTAGAGTTAGGGTGAGGTTTAGGATTAGGGTAAAAGTGAGGGAGTGGTTTAGGGTTAGCATTAGGTTTACGGTTAGGTTTAGAGTGAGGGTGAGGGTGAGGAATAGGGTTAGGATTAGGTTTAGGTTTAGGGTGAGGCTGAGGTTTAGGGTGAGGGTGAGTGTTAGGGTTAGGCTTAGGGTGAGAGCTACGGTGAAGGCTAGGGTGAGGCCGAGGGTTAGGGTGAGAGTTAGGGTTGGGGTGAATGTTAGGATTACGGTTAGGGTGAGGGTGACGGTGACGGTGAAGGTGAGGGTTAGGGTGTGAGTTAGGGTTAAGGTTATGGTGAGGGTAAGGGTTAGGGTGAGGTTTAGTTTGAGGGTTAGGGTTAGGGTGAGGATTATGGTGATGTTGAGTGTTAAGGTGACAGTGAGGGTTAGGGTGAGGGTGAGGTTTAGGTTTAGTGTTAGCATTAGGGTGAGGGTTACGGTCAGTGTTAGGATTAGGGTGAGGGTTAAAGTGAGGGTTAGGGTTCGGGTTAGGTTTAGGGTTAGTATGAGGATTAGGGTTTGGGTTAGGTTTATAGTGAAGGTAAGGGTTAAGGTGAGGGTTAGGCTGAAAGGGTAGGTTTAGGGTAAGGGTGAGGGAGAGTGTGAGGGTAAGGGTTAGGGTGAGGTTTAGGGTGTGGGTGAGGCTTAGGGTTAGCATTAGTGTTAGGGTTAGGGTTAGAGTGAGTGTGAGGTTTAGGGTTAGGGTTAGGGTGAGGGTGAGGTTTAGGGTGAGGGTGAGGTTTAGGTTTAGGTTTAGGGTTATGGTTAGGATTAGTGTAAGGGTGAGGGCTAGTGTGAGGGTGAGGGTTAGGGTTTGGGTTAGGGTGAGGGTAAGGGTTAGGGTGAGGGGTAGGGTGAGGTGTAGTTTTAGGGTTAGGGTGAGGGTTAGGGTTAGCGTGAGGTTTATGGTGAGGGTTAGGGCTAGGGTTAGGGTGTGGGTTAAGGTTAGGGTGATGTTTAGGCTGAAGCTGATGGTTAGGGTGATAGCTAGGGTGAGGTTTAGGGTTAGTGTTAGGATTAGGGTTAGGGTGAGGGTGAGGTTTAGGGTTAGAATTAGGGTTAGGAGAGGTTTAAATTGAGGGTCAGGTTTAGGGTTATCGTTAAAGTTAGGGTTAGAATGAGCGTTAGGTTGAGGTTTAGGGTTAGGGTTAGGGTTAGGTTTAGGATGAGCGTTAGGCTGAGGGTTAAGGTTAGGCTCAGGGTTAGGGTTAGGGTTAGTGTGAGGGTTAGGTTTAGGGTTAGGGTTAGGTTGTGGACTGTGGTAAGGGTGAGGGTTAGGGTGATGGTTAGGATTACGGTTAGGGTTAGGGTCAGGTATAGGTTGAGGGTTAGGATTAGAGTAAGGACTTGGGTTGGGCTGAGGGTGAGGGTGATGTTGAGGGTGAGGGTTAGGGTTAGAGTGAAGGTTAGAGTGAGTGTGAGGGGGAGGGGGAGAGCTTGGTTTGGGGTTAGAGTTAGGTTGAGGGTGAGGGTTAGGGTTAGGGTTAGCATTAGGTTTAGGCTGAGGGTGAGGGTGAGTTTAGGGTTAGGGTGAGGGTTAGGGTTAGGGTTAGGTTTAGGTTGAGGGTTAGGGTTAGGGTTAGGGTTAGGATGATCATTAGGATCAGGGTTAAGTTTAAGGTTAGTGTGAGGGTTAGGGTTAGGGTTAGGGTTAGGGTTTAGTTAGGGTGAAGGTTAGTTTTAGGTTTATGGTTAGGATAAGGTTTAGGCTGAGTGTTAGGTTTAGGGTTAGTGTGAGTGTTAGGTTTAGGGTTAGGGTTAGGGTGTGGGCTAGGGTGAGGGTGAGGGTTAGGGTGAGGGTGAGGGTGAGGGTTTAGCTTAGGTAAGGGTTAAGGCTAGGTTAGGGTGAGGATTAGGATGAGGTTGAATGTTAAGGTGAGGGTTAGGATGAGTGTTAGGGTTACTGTGAGGGTTAGGGTTAGGGTTAGGGTTAGGGTTAGGGTTAGGGTTATGGTGAGGGTAAGGTATAGGGTGAGGTTTATTGTGAGGATGAATGTTAGGGTTAGTGTTAGGGTTACGGTGAGGTTTAGGGTGAGGGTTAGTGTTTGGTTTAGGGTTAGTTTGAGTGTGAGGTATAGGATGAGTTTTAGTGTTAGGATTAGGGTTAGGGATATGGTTTGGCTGAGGGTCAGGGTGACTGTAAGTGTGAGGGTTATGGTGAGGGTTAGGGTTAGAGTGAGGGTGAGGGTGAGGATTAGGGTGAGAGTATGGGTCAGGTTGAGGATTAGTGTGAGGGTGAGGGTTACGGTTAGCCTTAGAGTTAGGGTGAGGGTTAGGGTTAAGGTTAGGGATAGGATGAGGATTAGGGTTAGGGTTAGGTTTAGGGTGAGGGTTAGGCTGAGGGATAGGGTTAGGGATAGAGTGACTGTTATGGTTACTGTGAGGATTAGGGTTAGGGTGAGGTATAGGTTTGGTGTGAGGTTTAGGTTTAGGGTTAGGGTTAGGATGAGTGTTAGGGTTAGGTTGAGGTTGAGGGGGAGGGTGAGGGCTAGGGTTAGGGTTAGTGTGAGGGTTACTGTTAGGATGAGGGTGAGGTTTAGGGTACAGGTTAGTGTTAAAGTAAGGGTTAGGGTGAGGGTCAGGGTGAGGATTAGGTTTAGGTTGAGGTTTAGGTTTAGGGTGAGGGTTAGGTTTAGGGTGAGCGTTAGGGTGATGGTGAGGATCAGGGTGAGGGTGAGGGTTAGGTTGAGAGTTAGGGTTAGGGTGAGTGTTAGGGTTAGGGTTAGGTTTAGGGTGAGAGTTAAGGTCAGGTGTCGTGATACGGTTAGAGTGAGGTTTAGGGTTAGTGTGAAAGTTAGGGTTAGGGTTAGTGTGAGGATAATGTTTAGGGTGAGGGTTAGAGGGTGAGGGTTAGGGTGAGCGTTAGGGTTAGGTTCAGTGTAAGGGTTAGGGTTAAGGTTATGTTTAGGGTGAGGTTGAGGGTTAGTGTGAGGGTGAGGGTGAGGTTGAGGGTGAGGGGTAGTATGAGGGTGAGGGTGAAGTTAGTTTAGGTTTAAGGTTAGAGTTAGGATTAGGCTGAGGGTGAGGGGTAAAGTGAGGGTGAGGGTTAGGGTTAGGGCTAGGGTGATGGTTAGGGTTTTTGTGAGGGTTAGTGTGATGGTGAGGGTCAGCGTGAGGGTGAGGGTTAGAATGAGGGTGAGGGTATGGTTGAGGGTAAGTGTTAGGATTAGTGTTAGGGTGAGTTTTAGGGTTAGGGTTAGAGTAATTGTTAGGGTTAGGATTAGGGTTAGGATGAGGGTGAGGGTTATTGTTAGAGTTAGGGTTAGGGTTAGGGTGAGGGTGGGGTTGACGGTTAGGGTTAGGATTAGGGTTATGGGTAGGTTAAGGCTGAGGAAGGGGAGGTTGAGGGTGAAGTTTAGAGTTAAAGTTAGGATTAGGTTGAGGGCTTGTGTGAGGGTGAGGGTCAGGCTGAGGGTGTGGGTGAGGGTTTCGGTTAAGTAAAGGTTAGTGTTAGGGTGAGGATTAGGGTGAGGATGAGGATTAAGCTGAGGTTAGGTTCAGGGTCAGGGTTGGGGTTAGAGTGAGTCTTAGGGTTAGGGTGATGTTTAGGGTGAGGGTGAGGGTGACGGTTAGGGTGAGGGTGAGGGGGAGGGTTAGGGTTAGAGTTAGGTTTAGGGTGAGTGTGAAGTTTAGGATTAGGAATAGGATTAGGATTAGGGTTAAGCTGAGGGTGAGGGTCAGGTTGAGGGTGAAGGTTAGGGTCAGGGTTAGTGTTAGGATTAGAGTGAGGGTTACGGTTAGTGTGAGGGTTTTGTTTAGGGTTAGGTTGAGGGTTAGTGTTAGGGTGAGAATAAGGGTTTGGGTGTGGGTTAGGGTGAGTGTGAGTGTATGGATAGGGTTTGTGTTAGGGTTAGGGTGAGGGTTAGGGTTTGGGTGATGTTTAGAATTAGGGTGAGGGTTAGGGTGAGGATGACGGTTCAGTTGAGGGTGAGAGTTCCTTTGAGGGTGAGGTTTAGGGTGTGGGTGAGGATTAGGGTTAGGGTGAGGTTTAGCATTAGGGGTAGGGTTAGGGTTAGGTTGAGGGTTAGGGTTAGCATTAGGGTTAGATGAGGGGTAGGGAGAGGGTAGGGTTAGATTTAGGGTAGTTTTAGAGTGAGTGTGAGGGTTAGGTTGAGGCTGAGGGTGAGGGTTAGGGTTAGGTTTAGGATGAGGGTTTGGCTGACGGTTAGGTTTAGGCTTATGGTTAGGGTAAGGTTTAGGGTGACGGGGAGGGTTAGCTTTAGGATTAGGGTTAGGGTTAGTGTGATCGTTAGGGTTAGGGTTAGGGTGAGGGTTAAGTTGAGTATTAGGGTTAGTGTTGGGGTGAGGGTTAGGGTGAGGGTTAGGTTTAGAGTTAGGGTTAGTGTGAGGATAAGGGTTAGGCAGAGGGTAAGGGTGAGGGGGAGGATGATGGTGAGGGTTAGGGTGAGGGTGATGGTTACGGTTAGGTTTAGATTTAGGGTGAGAGTGAGGTTAAGGGTTAGGTTTTGGATTAGGGTTAGGCTTAGGCTAAGGGTGAGGCTGAGGGTCAGGGTGAGGGTTAAGGCTAGGGTGAGTGTTCGGGTTAGGGTTAGGGTTAAGGTTAGGTTGAGGGTTAGGGTTAGGGTTAGGATTAGGATGAGGGTTAAGCTGAGGGTTAGGTTTAGGTTTAGGGTGAGGGTAAGGTTTAGGGTGAGGTTTATGGTGAGGGTGAGGGTTAGGATTAGTCTTAGGTTTAGGGTGAGGGTTAGGGTTAGGGAAAGGTTTAGGGCTGAGTGAGGGTTAGGGTGAGGGAAAGGGTTAGGGTGAGAGTTAGGGTAAGGGTGCGGATAGGGTTATGGTGAGGGTAAGGTTTAGGGCAAATTTTCGGGTGAGGTTGAGGGTTAATGTTAGCATTAGGGTTACGGTGAGCATGAGGGTTATGGTTAGGTTGAGGGCTAGTGTGAGGTGAGGGTTAGGGTGAGGGTGAGGGTTCTGTTGAGAATTAGAGTTAGGGTGAGGGTTAGGGATAGGGTTAGTGTGAGCGTAAGTGTTAGGGCAGGGTTAGGGTGAGGGTGAAGGTTAGGGTTAGGGTGAGGGTTAAGGTTAGGGTTTTGGTTTGGGGGAGGGCTAGGGTGAGCCGTAGGTTTAGGATTAGGTTTAGTTTGCAGGTTACGGTGAGGGTAAGGGTTATGGTGAGGTTTAGGGTGAGGGTGAGGTTTAGGGTTAGGGTGAGGTTAGGGTGAGGGTTAGGGTTAGGGTTAGGGATAGGGTGATGATAAGGGTTAGTGTGATGGTTAGGGTAAGGTTGAGGATAAGTGTTAGTGTGAGGATAAAGGTTAGGTTGAGGGTTAGGGTGAGAGTGAGGGTTAGGTTTAGGTTGAGGTTATGGGTTAGGGTTATGGTTAGGGTGAGGTTTACAGTGCGCCGTATGTTACGGTTAGGGTTAGTTGGCAGTTTAGGGTGAGGGTAAGGTTTAGGGTGAGGTTTAGCGTGAGGGTAAGAGTTAAGGTTGGAGTGAGGTTAAGGATTAGGGCGAGGGTTAGGGTTAGGATTAGTGATATGGTGAGGATTAGGGTTAGTGTGAGGGTTAGGGTGAGGTTTAGGATTAGGTTCATTGTGAGGAGAAGTGTTAGGGTGAGGGTTAGGGTGAGGGTGAGGTGTTGGGTTAGCATTAGGGATAGGGTGAGCGTTAGGGTGAGGGTTAAGTTTAGGGTGAGGGTAGGGTTAGGTTAAGGCTGAGGGTTAGGGTTAGGTTGATATTTATGGTGAAGTTGATTGTTAGGGTGAGGGTGGGGGTGAAGGTTAGGTTAAGGGTTAGGGTTAGGGTGAGGTGAGGGTGAGGATGAGGGTTAGGTTTAGGATTAGGGTTAGGGTTTTGCTTAGTGTTAATGTTGGTGTGAGGATGTGGGTTCAGGTGATGGTGAGGGTTAGGGTGTGTGTGGGGGTTAGGGTTAGGCTGAGGATTAGGGTTAGGGTTAGGATTATGGTGAGGTTAAGAGTTAGGGTGAGGTTTATGGTGAAGGTGATGGTTAGGGTTAGCATTAGAGTTAGGATGATGGTTAGGGTGAGGGTGAGGTTAAGGGTTAGGGTTAGGGTGAGTTTGAAGGTGATGGTGAGATTTAGTGTTAGGATTAGTGTTAGGGTTATGGTTAGAGTGAGGTTGAGGGTTTTGGTTAGGGTGAGGGTTAGG
Source organism: Dipodomys merriami (assembly GCF_024711535.1). Classification (NCBI taxonomy): domain Eukaryota; kingdom Metazoa; phylum Chordata; class Mammalia; order Rodentia; family Heteromyidae; genus Dipodomys; species Dipodomys merriami. Next base: position 1,101,355 of record NW_027202716.1, on the reverse strand, counting down.
GTGAGGGTTATGTTTAGGGTGAGGGTTAGGGTTAGGTTAAGGGTTAAGGTTAGGGTGAAGTTTAGCATTAGGGTGATGTTTATTGTGAGGGTGACTGTTAGGGTGAGGGTGAGTTTCAGGTTTGGATGATCGTGAGGGTTAAGCTGTGGTTGAGAGTTAGGGTTAGAGTGAGGTAGGGTGACGGTGAGTGTTAGGGTGCATGTTAGATTTAGTGTTAGGGTTAATGTGATGTGAGGGTGAGCGTGAGGGTGACGGTTAGGGTGAGGGTGAGTGTGAGGGTAGGGTTTAGGATTAGGGTTAGGGTGAGTTTTAGGGTTAGGGTTAGGGTTAGTGTGAGGATAAGGGTTAGGGTGAGACTGAAGGTTAGGGTTAGCGTTACGGTTAAGGTGAGATTTAGGGTGAAGGTTAGGGTCAGGGTTAGGGTTAGGGTTCTGGTGAGGGTTTGGGTGAGGGTGTTGTTACAGTGTGGGTGAAGTTTAGGGTTAGGGTGATCGTTAAGTTGATGTTGAGTGTTAGGGTGAGAGTGAGTGTTAGGGTTACGGTGATCGTTAGGTTTAGGGTAAGGGTTAGGTGAAATGTGAGGATTAGGGTTAGAGTTAGGGTTATGGTGAGGGTACGGGTTAGGGTGAGGTTTGTGGTGAGGGTGAGGGTTAGGGTTAGCGTTAGGGTTAGGGTGAGGTTTAGGGTGGGGGTTAGGGTTAGGGTGAGGGTGCCTGTTAGGGTTAAGGTTAGGGTGAGGTTTAAGGTTAGGGTGAGGGCTAGGGATATGGTTAAGGTTTGGGTGAGGGTCAGAGTTAGCGGTAGGGTTAGAGTTAGGGAGAGGGTGAGGGTTAGAGTTAGGGTTAGGATTAGGTATACGGTTAGGCTGAGGGTGAGGCTTAGGTTTAGCGTGAGGGTTAGGGTTAGGTTTAGGGTTAGGGTTAGGTTGAGGGTTAGGGTTAGGTTTAGGATGAGGGTTTGGCTGAGGGTTAGGTTTAGGGTTAGGGTGAGGGTTAGTGTTAGTGTGATGGTTAGGGTTAGGGTTTTGTTTACGGTGAGAGTGAGGGTTAGGTTTAGGTTTAGGGTGAGGTGAGCGATAGGTGGAGGGTTTGGGTTAGGTTTAGTATTAGGGTGAGGGTTTAGTTAGGGTGAGGGTTAGTGTTAGGTTTAGGGTTTGGGTGAGGGTTAGGGTTAGGGTTAGAGTTCGGATGAGGGTGAGGTTGAGGGTTAGCGTTTGAATTAGGGTTAGGTTTAGGGTTATGCTGAGGGTGAAGTTGAAGGTGAGGGTGAGTTTTAGGGTTTGGGTGAGGGTTAGGGTTATGGTTAGGGTTAAGGTGAGGGTGAGGGTTAGGTTTAGGGTTAGGGTTAGGATGAGGGGTAGGCTGAGTGTTAGGTTTAGGCTTAGCGTGAGGGTAAGGGTTAGGGTGATGATGAGGGATAGGTTTAGGATACAGGTTATGGTTAGGGTGATGTTTAGGGTTAGGGTTAGGCTTAGGGTGAAGGTTAAGGTGAGGGGTAGGGTTAGGGTTAGTGTTAGGGTGAGGATTAGGGTTAGGGTGAGGGTAAGGGTGAGGGGTAGGTTTAGGTTTAGGGTTAGTGGGAGGGTAAGGGTTAGGGAGAAGGTTAAGGTGAGGGTGAGGATGAGGGTGAGGGTTAGTGTGAGGGTGAAGTTAGGGTTAGGTTTAGAGTTAAGATGAGATTGAGGGTGAGGATTAGGTTTTGGATTAGGGTTAGGTTTAGGTTTACTCTGAGGGTGAGGTTAAGGGTGAGGGTGAGTTTGAGGGTTAGGTTGAGAGTTAGGGTTAGTGTTAGGGTTAATGTTAGGGTGAGGGATAGGGTTAGGGTTAGGGTTTGGATCAGGATTAGGCTGAGGGTTAGGATTAGTGTTAGGGTGAGGATAAGGGTTAGGGTGAGGGTTATGGTGAGGGTGAGGGTTGGGGTTAGCTTAGGGTTAGGGTGAGGGTTAGGGTGAGTTTTAGGGTGAGGGTTAGGGTGAGAGTTAGTGTTAGGGTTAGGGATAGGGTTGGGTGAGGGAACGTGTTAGGGTGAGGGTTAGTGTGGGGATGAAAGATATGGTTATGGTGAGGGTAAGGGTTAGGGCGAGGTTTAGGGTGAAGTTGAGGGTTAATGTTAGCATTAGGGTTATGGTGAGCGTGAGGTTTAGCGTGAGCGTTATGGTTAGAGTTAGGGTTAGGGTGAGGGTTAGGCTGAGGGGTAGGGTTAGGGTTAGGGTTATGGTGAGGCTTACTGTGAAGGGTAGGGTTAGGATGAGGGTGAGGGTTAGTGTTAGGGTTAAGGTGAGTTTGAGGGTGAGGGTAAGTGTTAGGGTGAGGGTTAGGTTGAGGTTGAGGTTTAGGTTTAGGATTAAGGTTAGGGTTAGGTTTAGGGTAAGGGTTAGGGTTAAGTTTAGGGTAAGGGTGAGGGTGAGGGTGATGGTTAGGGTTAGGGTTAGGATTAATTGCTAGGATTAGGGTTAGCCTGAGTGTGGGGGTGAGGGTTAGGGTTAGGGTTAGGTTTATGGTTAGGTTATGGTGAGGGTGAGGGTTAGAGTTAGGGTGTTGGTTAGGGTGAGTGTTAGGGTGACTGTGAGGGTTAGGGTTAGGGTGAGGGTTAGGTTTAGAGTGAGTGATAGGGTTATGGTTAGGGTTAGGGTGAGGGTGAGGGTGTGGGATTGGGTGAAGGTTAAGTTTAGGGTTTGGGTTTAGGTTAGGTTGAGGGTTAGGCTGAGTGTTAGGTTTAGGGTTAGGTTGAGGATAAGGGTTAGGGTGAGGGTGAGGCTTAGGTTTAGGATTAGGGTTAGTTTTAGGGTGAGGGTAAGGAATAGGGCTAGAGTTAGGTTTAGAGTTAGGGTGAGGGAGAGAGTAAGGGTTAGGTTTTGTATTAGGGTTAGGATTAGGGTTAAGCTGAGGGTGAGGTTGAGGGTGAGGGTGACGGTTAGGGTGAGGGTTAGGTTTAGGGTTAGGATGAGGGTTAGGCTGAGGTTTAGGGTTAGGGTTCGGTAAGGGTAAGGGTTAGGGTGAGACTGAGGGTTAGGCTTTGGCTTAGGGTTAGGGTGCCGGTTAGGGTGAGGTTTAGTGTTAGTGTTAGGGTTAGGGTTAGAGTGAGGGTTAGGGTGAGGGTAAGGGTTAGGGTTAGGGTTAGGTTGATGTTGATGGATAATGTTAAAGTGAGGGTAAGGGTTAGGGCGAGGTTTAGGGTGAGGCTGAGGGTTAATGTTAGCATTAGGGGTATGGTGAGGGTGATTGTTAGGGTGAGGGTTATAGTTAGGGTTAGGGATAGGGTGAGGATTAAGGTTAGGGTTAGGTTTACAGTGAGGGTTAGGCTGAGGGGTAGCGTTAGGGTTAGTGTTAGGGTGAGGGTTAGGGAGTGGGTTAATGTTAGGGTTAGGGTTAGGGTGAGGTTGAGGGTGAGGGTTAGGGTTAAGGTGAGGGCTATGGAGAGGTTGAGGTTTAGGGTTAGCCTTAGGGTTAGGCTTAGGTTTAGGGTTAGGGTGAGGGTGAGGTCTAGTGTTAGTATTAGGGTTAGGGTTAGGGTTAGGGTGAGGATGAGGTTTAGAGTGAGGGTAAGGGTTAGGGCGAGGTTTAGGGTGAGGTTGAAAATTAATGTTGGCATTAGGGTTACTGGGAGGGTGAGGGTTAGGGTGAGTGTTATGGTTATGCTTAGGGATACAGTGAGGATTAGGGTTAGTGTTAGGTTTAGGGTGAGGGTAAGTCTGAGGGCTAGGGTTAGGTTTAGCGTTACGGTGAGGGTTAGGGTTAGGGTGAGGGTTAGGATTAGGGTTAGGTTCAGGTTGAGGTTGATAATGAGGGTAACGGTTATGTTGAGGGTTAGAGTGAGGTTGAGGTTTAGGGTTAGCATTAGGGTTAGGGTTAGGGTTAGGGTGAGGGTTAGGGTTAGGCTTACGTTTAGGGTAAGGTTTAGGGTTAGGGTGAGGGTTAGGGTTAGGGTGATTTTTAGGGTGACGGTGAGGGTTAGGGTGAGGGTGAGGTTGAGCGTGAGGGTTAGGTTGAGGGTGAGTGTGAGTGTGAGGGTGACGGTGAGGGTTACCGTTAGGGTTAGGTTTAGGGTGAGGGTAAGAGTTAGGGTTTGCTTAGGGTTAGTGTAAGTGTTAGGCTGAGGGTGAAGGTTAGGGTGAGGGTTAGGGTTAGGTTTAAGGTGAGGGTTAGGGGTAGTGTGAGGGTTATGGTTAGGGTGAGGTTGAGGGTCAGGGTGAGGTTGAGAGTGATTTTGAGGGTGAGGGTTAGGGTTACGGTTATATTTAGGGTGAGGTGAGGGTGAGGGTAGGTTTAGGGTGAGGGTTAGGGTTTGGTTTATGGTTAATGTTTCGGTTAGGGTAAGGGTGAGGGTAAGGATTACATTGAGAGTTATTTTGCGGGTGAGTGTTAGGGTTAGGGTGAGGGTAAGGATTAGGGTGAGGGTTATTGTGAGGGTTTGGGTTCGGGTTAGCATTAGGGTTAGTTTGAGGGTGAGGGTTTGGGTGAGGGTTAGGGTTAAGGTTAGGGATAGCGTGAGGATTAGGTTTAGTGTGAGGGTGAGGGTCTGGGTAAGGGTTAGGGTTAGATTTAGGGTGAGGGTGACTGTGAGCATTAGAATTAAGATTAGGGTTAGGGTTAGAGTTAGGTGAGATTGAGGGTGAGGGTTAGGGTTTGGGATAGAATTAGCGTAAGGGTGAGCATGAAGTTTAGGTTTAAGATTAGGGTTAGGGTTATGGTGAGGATTAGGGTGAGGGTGAGAGTGAGGCTTAGGCTTAGAGTTAGGGTGAAGTTTAGGTTTACGGTGAGGGCTACGGTGCGGGTGCGTTTTAGGGTGAGTGTGCGGGTGAGGTTGAGGTTTTTGGTTAGGTAAGGGTTATGTTTAGGGTTAGGGTGAGGATTAGGGTGAGGGTGAGGGTTAAGGTGAGGCTCAGGGTTAGGGTGAGAGTTAGGGTAACGGTGAGGGTTACGGTTAGGGTTAGGTTGAGGCTGAGGGTTAGGTATAGGGTAAGGGTTAGGGTTAGTTTGAGGCTGAGGGTGAGGTATAGAGTAAGGGTTAGGGTTATGGTGAGGGTTAGGGTTAGGGTAAGTGTTAGGGTGAGGGTGAGGTTTAGGGTTAGGGTTAGGGTGAGGTTTAGGGTTAATGTTAGGGTTAGTGTAAGGGTTAGAGTTAGGGTGAAGGTTAGATTTAGAGTTAGGATTAGGGTTAGGGTAAGGGTTAGGGTGAGGGTGAGGGTTAGGGTTAGGTTTAGGGTGAGGTTGAGGGTGAGGGTTAGGGTGAGTGTGAGTGTGAGGGTTTCGGTTATGTAAGAGTTAGGGTTAGGGTTAGGGTGAGGATTAGGGTGAGGGAGTGGGTTAGGGTTAGGGTTAGGTTTAGGGTGAGGTTAAGTGTTAGGGTGAGGGTGAGGGTGAGGGTGAGTGTTAGGGTTAGGGTGAGTGTGAGTGTGAGTGTGAGTGTGAGGGTGAGGGTTTCGTTTAGGTAAGGTTTAGGGTTAGGGTTAGGGTCAGGATTAGGGTGAAAGTGAGGTTTAGGTTGAGAGTTAGGGTTAGGGTGAGGGTTAGGTTTAGGTTTGAGGTGAGGTTTAGGGTGACGTTGAGAGTTAGGATGAGGTTGAGGGTTAGGATTATGCTTAGGGTGAGGGTTAGGTTTAGGGTGAGTGTTAGGGTGAGGGTTAGGGTTAAGGTTAGGGAGAGGGTTAGGGTTAGGGTGAGGGTTAGGGTTAGTTTGAGGGTTAGGGTGAAGTTGAGTTTGAGGTTAAGGCTTAGGGTGAGGGTGATGGTGACGGTGAGTGTTAGTGTTAGGATTCAGGTTAGGGTTAGGGTGATAGTTAAGGTTAGGTTTAGGGTTAGGGTGAGGTTGATGGTGAGGATGAGGTTTAGGTGTAGGGTTAGGTTTAGGATTAGGGTGAGATTTAGGTGAAGGGTTAGGTTTAAGGTGAGGGTTAGATTTAGGGTTTGGGTGAGGGTTAGGGTTAGGGTTAGGTTTAGGGTGAATTTAAGTGTTAGGGTGAGTGTGAGTGTGAGGGTTAGGTTTAGAATTAGGGTTAGGTTTAGGGTTAGGCTCAGGTTGAAAGTATGAGTGAGGCTCACCCTAGCACTCACGGCTAGGGTTAGGTTGAGGGTTAGGATGCTGGGTAGATTTAGGGTTAGAATTAGGGTGAGGGTTAGGTTTAGTGTGAGGGTTAGGGTTAGGGTTAGGGTTAGGGTGATGGTAAGTGTTAGAGTGTGGGTTAGGGTGAGAGTGAGGGTTAGGCTGATGTTTAATGTGAAGGTCGAAGTTAGAGAGAGTGAGAGGTTTCGGGTGAGGTTGAGGGTTAGGATGTGGGTGAGGGTGAGGGCTAGGGTGAGGGTAAGGGTTAGGGTGATGTTTAAGGTGAGTGTGAGGTTTAGGGTGAGAGTTAGTGTTCACGGAAGGGGAATCGTTAGGGTGTAGGTGAGGGTTAGGCTAAGGGTGAGGCTTAGGGTGACCGGGATGGTTAAGGTTCAGGGGAGGATTAGGCTTCGGGTTAGTCTTTGGGTTCGGGTTCGGGTTAGGTTTAGGGTGAGTGTTAGGGTGAGCGGTAGGATTAGTGTTAGGATGAGATTTAGACTTAGGGTGAGGGTTACGTTTAGGCATAAGGTTAGGGTTAGAGTGAGGATAATGTTTAGGGTGAGGGTTAGTGTGAGACTGAGGTTAGGGCTAGGCTTAGGATTAGGGTGAGGGTTAGGGTTAGGGTTAGGTTTCGGTGAGGGTTAGGGTGAGTGAAAGGGTTAGGGTGAGGGTTAGGTTGAGGCTGAGGGATAGGGTTATGGTGAGGGTAAGGGTTAGGGCGATGGTTAGGGTGAGGTTGAGGGTTAGGGTTAGCATTAGTGTTAGGGTGAGGGTGAGCGTTAGGGTGACGGTGAGGGGTAGGCTGCGGGGTAGGGTTAAGGTTAGGGTTAGGGTGATGGTTACATTTAGGGTTAGGGTGAGGGTGAGTGTTAGGGTAATGGTTAGGGTCAGGGTTAGGGTGAGGGTGAGGGTTAGGGTTAGCATTAGGGTTAGGATCAGATTGAGTGTTAGGGTTTGGGTTAGGTTGAGGTTGAGGGTTAGGGTTGGCATTAGGGTTACGGTTACGTTTAGGGTGCAGGTTAGGTTTAGGTTTAGAGTGAGGGTGAGGGTCAGGGTTAGGGTTAGGATTAGGTTTAGGGTTAGGGTGAATCTGAGGGTGAGGTTGAGGGTGAGGGTGAGCGGGAAGGTGAGGGTTAAGCGTTTAGTTTAGGGTGAGGTCTAGGGTGAGGGTGAGGGCTAGGGTGAGGGTTAGTGTGAGGGTTATGGTTAGTGTTAGGTGAGGGTTAGGGTTAGGATTAGTGTAAGGATAAGGTTTAGGTTGAGGATTAGGGTGAGAGTGAGTGTTAGGGTTAGATTAAGATTTAAGGTGAGGGTTAAGGTAAGGGATAGGGTTAGGAATAGAGTGAGGGTGAGAGTTAAAGTTAGGTTTAGTGTGAGGGTTAGGGTTGGGGAAAGGGTTAGGGTTAGGGTTAGAGGTAGAGTTAGGGTTAGGTTGAGCAGTAGGATGAGGGTGAGGTTTAGGGTTAGCGTTAGTTTTAGGGTGAGGTTTAGGGTGAGAGTGTGGGTTAGGGTTAGTTTGAGGGTGAGGGTCTGTGTTAGGGTTAGGGTTAGGCTTCGATTTAGGATGAGGGTGATGGTGAGGGTTAGAATTAGGATTAGGGTTAGGGTTAGAGTTAGGTGAGAGTGAGGATGAGGGTTAGGGTTTGGGTTAGAATTAGGGTGAGGGTGAGCATGAGGGTTAGGATTAGGGTTAGAATTATGGTTAGGGTTAGGGTGAGAGTGAGGGTGAGGCTTAGGGTGAGGATGAGGTTTAGGTTGAGTGTTAGGTTGAGGGTGAGGGTTAGGATGAGGGTGAGGGTGAGGGAGAGCATGAGGGTTTGGGTGAGTGTGGGAGTTCGGTTGAGGTTGAGGGTTCGGGTGTGGGTCAGGTTTAGGTTTAGGGTGAGGGTTAGGGTGACGGTGAGGGATAGGGTGAGGGTGAGGTTTAGGATTGGGGTTAGGGTGAGGGTTAGGTTTAGGGTGAGTGTTAGGATGAGGGGTAGGGTTAGGGTTAGGCAGAGTGTTAGGGTTAGGGTGAAGATTAGGGTTAGTTTGAGGGTTAGGGTGAAGGTGAGTTTGAGGTTGAGTGTTAGGGTGAGGTTGATGGTGACGGTGAGGGTTAGGGTTAGGATTCGGGTTAGGGTTAGGTTGAGAGTTAGGGTTAGGGTTAGGTTTAGGATGAGGATGAAGGTGAGGGTGAGGGTTAGGGTTAGGGTTAGGTTTAGGATTAGGTTTACGTTTAGGGTAAGTGTTAGGGTTAGGGTTAGGGTGAGGGTTAGGTTTAGAGTGAGGTTTAGGGTTAGGATTAGGACGAGGGTGAGGGTTAGGTTGAGGGGTAGGGTTAGGGATCGGGTAAGGGTTAGTGTTAGGGTGAGGGTTAGGTTTAGGGTTAGGATTAGGGTGAGGGTGAGGGTGAGGGTTAGGGTTAGGGTTAGGGTAAGGGTTAGGTTTAGGGTGAGGGTTAGTTTTAGGTTTAGGTTTAGGGTGAGGGTGATGCTGAGGGTTAGGGTTAGGGTTAGGATTAGGGTGAGGGTGAGGGTGAGGGTTAGGGTTAGGGTTAGGATCAGGGTTAGGTTTAGGGTGAGGGTTAGTTTTAGGTTTAGGTTTAGGGTGAGGGTGATGCTGAGGGTTAGGGTTAGGGTTAGTGTGAGGATAAAGTTTAGGGTGAGGATTAGGGTTAGGGTGAGGGTTAGGGTTAGCATAAGTTTTAGGGTGAGGGTTAGGGTTAGTGTTAGGGTTAGGGTAAGGGTTAGGGTTAGGGTAAGGGTTAGTGTTAGGCTTACGGTTAGGGTCATGGTTAGGGTTAGGGTCAGGGTAAGGCTTAGGGTTAGGGTTAGGGTGAAGGTTAGGGTTAAGTTTAGGGTTAGGATAAGGTTAGTTTAGCGTTAGGGTTAGGGTTAGGGTGTTGTTTAGGATGATGTTGAGGGTTAGGGTGAGGGTGAAGTTGAGCGTGAGAGTTAGGTGAGTGGGAGGGTGATGGTGAGGGTTAGGGTTAGGGTTAAGTTTAGGGTGAGAATAAGTGTTATTGTTAGGATTAGGATTAGGGTAAGTGTTAGTCTGAGGGTAGGGTGAGGGTGAGGTTTTCGGTTAGGGAAGGATTAGGGTTAGGTTTAGGGTGAGGATTAGGGTGAGGGTGAGAGTTAGGGTTAGAGTTAGGGTTAGGGTGAGGGTTAAGCTTAGGGTTAGGATGAGGGTTAGGCTTAGTGTGAGAGTTACAGTTAGGGTTAGGGTTAGTGTGAGGATAAGTGTTATGGTGAGTGTTAGGTTGAGACTGAGGGTTAGGGTTAGAGTTAGGGTTAGGGTGACGTTTAAGTTGGGTGTTAGGGTTCTGGTTAGGGTTGGGTGAGGGTTAGTGTGAGCCTAAGGGTTAGTATGAGGGTTAGGTTGAGGGTGAGGGATAGGGTTATGGTGAGGGTAAGGGTTAGGGTTAGGGTGAGAGTGAACGTGAGGGTAAGGGAAGGGTTAGGGTCAGGGTTAGGGTTAGGCTGAGGCTTAGGTTGAGAATGAGCATTTGTGTTAGCATCAGTGCTGGGTTGATGGTGAGGGTTAGGGTTAGGCTGAGGTGTAGTTTTTGGTTTGGGTGAGGGTTAGGGTTAGGGTTAGGGTTAGGGTGAGGTTAAGGGTTAGGGTGTGGGTGAGTGTGAGGGTTGGGGTTAGCCTTAGGGTGAGTGTGAGGTTTAGGTTTAGGGTTAGAGTGAGTGTGAGTGTGAGGGTTAGGTTTAGGATTAGGGTTAGGGTTAGGATTAGGCTGAGGTTGAGGGTGAGGGTGAGGGTGAGGGTGAAGGTGAGGTTTAGGGTTAGGATTAGGGTTAGAGTTAGTTTTAGGTTGTGCGCTAGGATGAGGATGAGGGTTAGGGTTAGTATTAGGGTGAGGTTTTTGGTGAGGGTTGAGGGTTAGGGTTAGGGTTAGGGTGAGGGTGAGGGTTAGGGTTAGGGTGATGGTGAGGATTAGGAATAGGGTGGGGGATAGAGTTACAGTGAGGGTGAGGGTGAGGGTGAAGGTTAGGATTATGTTTAGGGTTAGGGATAGTGTGAGTATGAGTGTTAGGGTGTTTTTGAGGGTTAGGGATGGGGTTAGGATTAGTTTTAGGGTGAGGGTTAGAGTTAGGATTAGGGTTAGGATGAGGTTTAGGGTAAGGGACAGGGTTAGGTTTAGGCTGAATGTTAGGATTATGTTGAGGGTTAGGGTAAGGGTAAGTGTTAGGGTTAGGGTGAGGTTAAGAATTAGGGAGAGGGTGAGGGTTAGCGTTAGGGTAAGGTTGAGGGATAGGGTGGGGCTTAGGGTTATGTTTAGAGTTAGGGTGAGGGTTAGGGTTAGGGTTAGTGTGAGGTTTAGGTTGAGGGTGAGGGTGAGGGTGAGGGTGAGGGTAAGGTTTAGGGTGCGGGTTAGGGTTTGGTTTAGGGTGAGGGTTAGTGTTAAGGTGAGGGTTATTGTGAGGGTGAGATTTAGGTTATGGTTTAGGGTGAGGGTTAGGGTTAGGGTGAGTGTTATGGTGAGGGGTAGGTTTAGGGTTAGGGAGAGGGTTAGGGTTTGTGTGAGGGTTAGGGTTACGGTTAGAGTTAGGTTTAGTATGAGGATAAAAGTTAGGGTGAGGGTTAGGGTTAGGGTTAGGGTTAAGTTTAGGGTTAGGGTTAGGTTTAGGGTAAGTGTTAGGGTTAGGGTAAATATGAGGTTTAGGGTGAGGGATAGGGTTAGGGTGAGTATTAGGTTTAGGGTTAGGGTTAGGGTGAGCGTGAGGATTAGGTTTAGGGTTTGGGTTAGGGTGAGGGTGAGGGTGAGTTTTAGGGTTAGGGTGAGGATTAGATTTAGGTTTATGGTTAGGTTAAGAGTTAAGATTAGGTTGAGGGTTAGATTTAGGGTTACGGTTAGGGTGAGGGTGAGTCTGGGGGTTAAGGTTAGTGTGAGGATAAGGGTTAGGGTGAGGATTAGAGTGAGGTTGAGGGTTAGGGTTAGCATTAGGGTTAGGGTGAGGGTTAGGGTTAGGGTTAGTTTAAGGGTTAGGGTTAGGGTTAGGGTAAGGGTTAGGTTTAGGCTTAGGGTTAGGGTTAGCATTAGGGTGAGGGTGAGGCTTAGGGATAGTTTTAGGTGAGGGTTAGGTTTAGGCTTAGGGTTAGGGTAAGGGTTAGGGTTAGGGTGAGGGTTAGGGTTAGGGTGATTTTTAGGGTGACGGTGAGGGTTAGGGTGAGGGTGAGGTTGAGCATGAGGGTTAGGTTGAGATTGAGTGTGAGTGTGACAATGAGGGTTATGGTTAAGGTTAGGTTTAGGGTGAGGGTAAGGGTTAGGGTTAGGATTAGTGTTAGTGTAAGGGTTAGGCTGAGGGTGAGGCTGAGGGTTAGGGTTAGGGTTAGGGTGAGGGTTAGGGGTAGTGTGAGGGTTAGGTTGAGGATGAGGTTTAGGGTCAGCGTGAGGTTGAGGGTGACGTTGAGGATGACGGTTAGGGTTAGGGTTATGGTTAGGGTGAGGGTGAGGGTGAGGTTTAGGGTTAGGGTTAGTGTTATTGTTATAGTTAGTGTTAGGGTTAGGATTAGTGTGAGAGCGAGGGTGAGGGTTAAGTTTAGATTTACGGTTAATGTGAGGGTGAGGGTGAGGGTTAGGGTTAGGATTAGGGTTAGTGTTAGGGTTAGGATGAGGGTTAGGCTGAGGGTTATAGTTATGTTTAATGTGAGGGTTAGATTTAGGGTTACGGTTCGGGTGAGGGCAAGGGTTAGGATGAGGTTTAGGGTGAGTTTGAGGGTTAGGTTTAGGGTGAGGGTTAGGGTGAGATTTAGGGTTAATGTTAGGGTTAGGGTTAGGGTGAGGTTAATTGTTATAGTGAGAGGTATTTTGAGGGTGAGGTTTAGGGTAAGGGGGAGGTTAAGTGTTAGGGTGAAAGTTATTGTGACGGTTTGGGTTCGGGTTAGCATTAGGGTTAGGTTGAGGGTGAGGATTAGGGTGAGGTTTAGTGTTAGGGTTAGGGATAGGGTGAGGATTAGGGTTAGTGTGAGGGTGAGGGTCTGGGTAAGGGTTAGGGTTAGATTTACGGTGAGGGTGAGGGTGAGCATTAGAATTAGGTTTAGGGTTAGGGTTAGAGTTAGGTGAGATTGAGAGTGAGGGTTAGGGTTTGGGTTAGAATTAGGGTGAGGGTGAGCATGAGGGTTAGGGTTAGGATTAGGGTTAGGGTTATGGTGAGGGTTAGGGTGAGGTTGAGGTTAAGGCTTAGGTTTAAGGGTAGGGTGAGGGTTAGGGTGAGGTTTAGTGTTAGTGTTGGGGTTACGGTTAGGGTGAGGGTTAGGGTGAGCCTAAGGATTAGAGTGAGTGTTAGGGTGATGGTGAGGTTTAGGTATAGCATAAGTCTTAGGGTTAGGATTACAGTGAGGTTTAGGGTTCGGTTTAGGATTAGGTTGAGTGTGAGGGTTTTGGTTATCCTTAGTGTTAGCGTTAGGTTTAGGGTGAGGGTTAGGGTGAGGATTAGGGTGAGGGTTAGGGTTAGGGTGAGGGTTAGTGTTAGGGTGAGGGTGAGGGTAAGGGTTAGGGTGAGGGCTACGTTTAGGGTTAGGGTTATGTTGAGCTTTAGGTTTAGGGTGAGTGTGAGGGTGAGGGTTTGGTTTAGGATGAGGCTTAGGTGTAGGGTTAGGCTTTGGGTGAGGGTGAGGTTGAGGGTAAGTTTTAGGTTTAGGTTGAGGGTTAGGGTTATGTTTATTGTTAGGTTGAGGCTGAGGGTTAGGGTGAGGGTTATGGTGAAGGTGAGGGTGAGGGTGATGGTTAGGTTTAGGGTGAGGGTTAGGGTAATATTTAGGGTCAGGGTGAGGGTGAGTGTTAGGGTGAGGTTGAGGTTTAGGGTTAGCATTAAGGTTAGGGTTTGGGTTAGGCTGAGGTTTAGGGGTAGGGTGAGGGTTAGGGTGAGGTTCAGGGTTAGGGTTTGGGTGAGGTTGAGGTTTAGGGTTAGCATTAAGGTTAGGGTTAGGGTTAGGCTGAGGTTTAGGTGTTGGATTAGGGTTAGGGTGAGGTTGAGGGTGAGGGTGAGGTTGAGGGTGAGTGTGAGGTTTAGGCTGACATGTAGGGTTAGGTTTAGGGATAGGGTGAAGTTTACGGTTAGGGTTAGGTTTAGGGTGAGTGTTAGGCTGAAGGGTAGGTTTAGGGTTAGTGTGAGGGTTAGGGTGAGGTTTAGGGTTAGGGTTAGCGTTAGGGTGAGGTTGAGGGTGTGGGTAAGGTTTAGCGTGATGGTTAGGGTGATTTTGAGGTTTAGGGTTAGCATTAGATTTAGGGTGAGCCCTAGGCTGAGGTTTAGGGTTAGGATTAGGGTTGGGGTGAGGGTGAGGGCTAGTGTTAGCATTATGGTTAGGTTTAGGTTTAGGATTAGGGTTAGTGTGAGTGTTAGGGATAGGGTAACCGTAAGGATGAGGGTAAGGGTTAGGGTTACAGTAAGGGTGAGGGTGAAGGTTAGGTTTAGAGTTAGGATTAGGGTTAGGGTTAGGGTTAGGCTGAGGGTGGGGGTGAGGTTGAGGGTGAGGGTTAGAGTTAGGGTTAGTTTTAGCGTGAGGGCTAGGGTGAGGGAGAGGTTTAGTGTGAGGGTTAGGTTGAGGGTATGGGTTTCGGTTATTAAGGCTTAGGTTTAGGGTTAGCTTGAGGATTGGGGTGAGGCTGAGGTTTAAGGTGAGGATTAGGGTTAGGGTGAGGATTAGGGTTAGGGTTAGGGTGAGGTTGAGGATTAGGATGATGTTTAGGGTGAGGGTGAGGGTTAGGGTGAGGGTGAGGGCTAGGGTGTAGGTGAGGGTTAGGGTTAGGTTGAGGTGTAGGGTTAGGGTTAGGTTTAGGGTGAGGTTTAGGTTTAGTGTGAGGGTGAACGTGAGGGTTAGGTTTAGGATTAGGCTTAGGTGTAGGGTTAGGCTTAGGGTGAGGGTGAGGGTCAGAGTTAGGATTAGGATGAGGTTTAGGGTTATGGTTAGGGTCAGGGTGAGGGTGAGGGTTAGGGTAAGAGTCATGTTGAGGGTGAGGGTTAGGTTTAGGGTGAGGGATAGTGTTATGGTTAGGGTTAGGCTGAGGGTGAGGGTGTGGGTTATGGTGAGGGTGATGGTGAGGTTGAGGGTGAGGGTGAGGATTAGCGTTTGGGTGAAGGTTAAGTTTAGGGTTTGGGTTAAGGTTAGGTTGAGGGTTAGGGTTAGGGTTAGGATGAGGGTTAGGCTGAGGTTTAGGTTTAGGGTTAGGGTGAGGGTGAGGTTTAGGGTGAGGGTGAGCGTTAGGATTAGGATTAGGGTTAGTTTTAGGGTGAGGGTAAGGGATAGGTTTAGGCTTAGGGTGAGGGTTTTGGTTAGGGTTAGTTTTAGAGTTAGGGTGAGGGTGAGGGTTAGGGTTAGGTCTTCTATTAGGTTTCGGGTTAGTGTTAGGCCGAGGGTGAGGTTGAGGTTGAGGGTGACAGGGTGAGGGTTAGGTTTACGGTTAGGGTTAGGATGAGAGTTAGGCTGAGGATTAGGATTAGGGTTCGGGTAAGGGTAAGGGTTAGGGTGAGATAGAGGGTTAGGTTTAGGCTTAGGGTTATGGTGACGGTTTGTGTGAGGTTTAGTGTTAGGGTTAGGGTTAGGGTTCGAGTGAGGGTTAGCGTGAGGGTAAGGGTTAGGGTGAGGGTTAGGCTGATGGTGAGGGAGAGGGTTAGTTTGAGGGTTAGGGTGAGGGTGAGGGATTTGGTTAGGAAAGGCTTTGGGTTAAGGTTAGGGTGAGTATTAGGGTTTGGGGTGAAATTTAACTTGAGGATTAGGGTTAGGGTGAGGATTAGGGTTAAGGTTAGGGTTAGGGTGATGTTTAGGGTGAGGGTGATGGTTAGGGTGAGGGTTAGGATGAGGGTGAGGTTGAGGGTGTAGGTGAGAGTTAGGGTCACGGTGAGGGTCAGTGTGAAGTTGAGGGTTCGGGTTCGGTTTAGCTTTAGGGTAAGTGTTAGGGTTAGGGTTAGGGTGAGGGGTAGGGTGAGGTGTAAGGTGAGGGTTAGGGTTAATGTGAGGGTTAGGGTTAGGGTTAGTGTGAGGATAAGCGGTAGGGTGAGAGTGAGGGTTAGGTTTAGCGTTAGGGTTAGGGTGAGGGTTAAGTTGAGGGTTAGTATGAGTTTGAGGGTTAGAGTTAGATTTAGGTTGAGGATTAGGTTTAGGGTGATATTTAAGGTAGGGTTAGGGTGAGGGTGAGGGTGAGGGTGAGGGTTAGGGTTATGGTGAGGATTATGTTATGGTTAGGCTTATGGTGAGGGAAATGGTTAGGATGAGGGTTAATGTGAAGGTGACGGTGAGGGATAGGGTTAGATTTAGGGTGAGGGTTAGGGGGAGGGTTAGGTTTCAGGTTAGGTTGGGTGAGGGTGAGGGTTAGAGTTAGGTTTATGCTGAGGGTAAGTTTTAGGGTGAGGGTTAGCGTGAGGGTGAGGGTTAGGGTTACGTTGAGGGTTAGGGTGAGCATTAGGGGGAGGGTTAGATTTAGGATTAGGGTTAGGGTGAGGGTTAGGGTGAAGTTTAGTTTTAGTGTTAGGGTTAGGATTAGGGTAGGGGTTAGGGTGAGGGTAAGGGTTAGAGTGAGGTTCATGGAGAGGGTGTGTGTTAGGGATAGCATTAGGGTTAAGTTTAGATTTAGGGTGAGGGTTAGGGTTAGCATTAGTGTTAGGGTTAGGGTTAGGCTGAGGTTTAGGTTTAGGTGTAGGTTGAGGGTGAGTGTTAGGGTTAGGGTTAGGGTGAGGGTGAGGGTTAGGTTTAGGGTGACGGTGAAGGTAAGGGTTAGGGTGAGGGCTAGGGTTAGGGTTATGGTTAGGGTAAGGTTTAGGGTTAGGGTGAGGGTGAGTGTCAGATTTAGGTTTAGGGGGAGGTTTACAGTAATGGTTAGGGTTAGGGTGAGGGTGAGGGTGAGGGTTAGAGTGACGGTGAGGGTGAGGGTTAGGGTTTGGGTTAGGTTTAGGGTTAAGGTTAGGGTGCGGGTTATTGTTAGGGTTATGGTTAGGATGAGTGTTAGGCTGCGGGTAAGGGTGAGTGTTAGGGTTAGGCTGAGGCTGTGGTGTTGGTGAGGGTTAGGGTTAGGTTGATGCTTAGGGTTACAGTAAGGGTGAGGGTTAGGATGAGGGTTAGGGTTAAGGTGAGGGTTAGCGTGAGGGTGACAGTAAGGGTAAAGGTGAATGTGAGGATTACGGTAAGGGTGAGGGTTAGGGTTAGGTTGAGGGTTAGGGTTAGGGTTAGGGTGAGGGTGAGGTTAAGATTGAGGATTAGTTTTAGGGTTAGTCTGAGGTTAGGATGAGGATGAGGGTTAGGTTTAGGGTGAGGGCTAGGGTGAGGGTGAGGGTTAGGGTTAGGGTGAGGTTTAGGGTTTGAATGACGATTAGGGTTAGTGTGATGATTAGTGTTAGGGTTAGGGTTAGTGTTAGGGTGAGGGTTAGTGTTAGGGTGAGAGTTAGGGTTAGGGTTAGGGTTAGAATGAGGGTTAGGGTTAGGTTTAGGATTATTGTTAAGGTTAGGGTTAGGGTTACGGTTACAGTGAGGATGATGGTTAGGGTTATGTTTAGGGTGAGGTTTTTGTTTAGGGTTAGGGTTAGGGTGAGGGTGAGGTTTAGGGTTAGAGTTAGCGTTAGTGTTAGTGTTAGGGTTAGGGTGACAGTGTGAGGGTTAGGTTAAGGTTTAGAGTTAGGGTTAGCATTTCGGTTAGGATTAGTGTTAGGGTGACGGTGAGTGTGAGGGTTAGCGTTATGGTTAGGCTTCGGCTTAGGGTTAGCCTGAGGGTGAGGTTGGGGGTGAGGATTAGGGTTCGGGTGATGGTTAGGGTTAGGGATAGTTTCAGTTATAGGATCAGAGCAAGGGTTAGGATTAGGGTTAGGGTTAGGGCTAGGGTGAGGTTTAGGGTTAGGGTTAGGTTTAGGCTTAGGCTTAGGGTTAGTCTGAGGGTGACGTTGAGGATGAGGGTTAGGGTTAGTGTTAGGGTGAGGGTTAGGCTGAGTTTTAGGGTTAGGGTTAGGGTTAGGTTTAGGATTAGGGTTATGGTGAGGGTGAGTGTGAGGTTTAGGGTTACGGTTAGGCTTAGGTTTAGGCTTAGGCTGAAGGTGAGGTTGGGGATGAGGATTAGGTTTAGGGTGATGGTTAGGTGTAGGGTTAGGTTTAGGGTTAGCATTAGGGTTAGGGTTAGAATTAGGGTTACAGTGAGGTCTAGGTTGACGGTGAGGTTTAGGGTTAGGGTTAGGCTTAGGTTTAGGATTAGGCTGAGGCTCTGGGTCAGGGTGAGGGTTAGGGTTAAGGTGATGCTTAGGGTTACAGTCAGGGTGAGGGTTAGGATGAGGGTTAGGGTTAGGGTTAGTGTTAGGTTGAGGGTGACAGTAAGGGTAAAGGTGAATGTTAGGCTGAGAGTGAGGATTACGGTAAGAGTGAGGGTTAGGGTTAGGTTGAGGTTTAGGGTTAGGGTTAGGGTGAGGGTGAGGTTAAGATTGAGGACTAGTTTTAGGGTTAGTGTGAGGTTTAGCGTGAGGATGAGGGTTAGGGTTAGGGTGAGGGCTAGGGTGAGGGTGAGGTTTAGGGTTAGGGTTAGGATTAGGGTTAGGTTGAGAGGGAGGTTTAGGTTTAGAGTTAGGGTTAGGGGGAGGGGTAGGTTGAGGGTTAGGTTTAGGGTTAGTGTTAGGGTTAGGGTTAGTGTGAGGTTTAGGTTGAGGTTTAGGGTTAGGATTAGGGTTAGGATTAGTATTAGGTTTAGGGTGACAGTGAGTGTGAGGGTTAGGGTTAGGGTTAGGCTTAGGTTTAAGGTTAGGCTGAGCGTGAGGTTTGGGGTGAGGATTAGGGTTCGAGTGATGGTTAGGGTTAGGGTTAGATTGAGGGTTAGATGAGGGTTAGGGTTAGGATTAGGGTTAGGGTGAGGGCTAGGGTGGGGTTGAGGGTTAGGGTTAGGTTTAGCCTTAGGCTTATGTTTATTCTGAGGGTGATGTTGAGGGTGAGGGTTAAGGTTAGTGTTAGGGTTAGGATTAGGGTGAGGGTTAGGCTGAGGGTGATTACTAGGGTGGTGGTTAATGACAGGGTTAGAGTTAGGGATAGGGTTAGGTTTAGGATTAGGTTTAGATTGAGGGTGAGTGTGAGGGTTAGGGTTAGGGTTAGGGTTAGGCTTAGGGTTAGAATGAGTGTTAGGGTTAGGGTTGGGTTTAGGCTGAGAGTGAGGGTTAGGGTTAGGGTGGGGGTGAGGTTGAGGGTGAGGGTTAGGGTTAGCTTTAGTGTGAAAGTTAGGGTTATGGTGAGGGTTATGGTTAGGGGGAGGTTTATGGTTAGGATTAGGCTTAGGGTGAGGGCTAGGGTGAGAGTGAGGGTTAGGGTGAGGGTGAAGTTACGGTTAGGTTTAGAGTTAAGATGAGAGTGAGGGTGAGGATTAGGTTTTGGATTAGGGTTAGGTTTAGGTTTACTTTGAGGGTGAGGTTAAGGGTGAGGGTGAGTTTGAGGGTTAGGTTGAGAGTTAGGGTTAGGGTTAGGGTTAATGTTAGGGTGAGGGATAGGGTTAGGGTTAGGGTTTGGATCAGGATTAGGCTGAGGGTTAGGATTAGTGTTAGGGTGAGGATAAGGGTTAGGGTGAGCGTTATGGTGAGGGTGAGGGTTAGGGTTAGGGTTAGTGTGAAAGTTAGGTTTATGGTGAGGGTTATGGTTAGAGGGAGGTTTATGGTTAGGATTAGGCTTAGGGTGAGGGCTACGGTGAGAGTGAGGTTTAGGGTTAGAGATAGGGTGAGTTTAGGGTGAGGGTGAGGTTTAGGGTTAGGGTTAGGGTGAGTTTTAGGGTTATGGTTAGGGTTACCTTTTAGGCGAGGGTGAGGGTTAGGGTTAGATTTAGGATTAGGGTGATTGTTAGGGTGAGGGTTAGGGTGAGGGTTAGGGTTAGTGTTAGTGTTAAGGGGAGGATTAGGATGAGGGTTAGTGTGAGGGTGAGGGTTAGGGTAAGGTTTAGGATTAGGATTAGGGTTAAGGTGAGGGTGAGTGTGAGGGTTATTGTTAGGGTTAGTATTAGGGGTAGGGTGAGGGTCAGGGTTAACTTTAGGGTTATGTTTAGAGTGAGGGTTTATGTGAGGGTTAGGCTGAGGGTGATTGCTAGGGTCGTGGTTAATATGAGGGTTAGGGTTAGGGATAGGTTTAGGTTTAGGATTAGGTTTAGATTGAGTGTAAGTGTGAGGGTTAAGGTTATGGTTAGGCTTAGGCTTAGGTTTAGAGTGAGTGTTAGGGTTAGGGTTTGGTTTAGGGTGAAGGTGAGGGTTAGGGTTAGGGTTAGGGTGAGGGTGAGGGTGAGGGTGAGGGTTAGGGTTAGTGTGAAAGTTAGGGTTATGGTGAGGGTTATGGTTAGGGTGAGGGTTAGGGTTCGGGTTAGGCTTACGTGAGGGCTAGCGTGAGAGTGAGGTTTAGGGTTAGGGTTAGGGTGAGTTTTAGGGTGAGGGTGAGGTTTAGGGTTGGGGTTAGGGTGAGTTTTAGGGTTATGGTTAGGGTTAGAGTTAAGGCGAGTGTTAGGTTTAGGGTTAGATTTAGGTTTCGGGTGAGGGTTAGGGTGAGGGTTAGGGTTAGTGTTAGTGTTAGGGGCAGGGTTAGGATGAGGGTTAGGGAGAGGGTGAGGGTTAAGCTAAGGATTAGGATTAGGATTAGGGTTAAGGTGAGGGTGAGTGTGAGGGTTAGTGTTAGGGTTTGTATTAGGGGTAGGGTGAGGGTGAGGGTTAACTTTAGGGTTAGGTTTAGAGTGAGCATTAGGGTGAGTGTTATGCTGAGGGTTATTGCTAGGGTGGTGGTTAATATGAGGGTTAGGTTTAGGGATAGGGTTAGGTTTAGGATTAGGTTTAGTTTGAGGGTAAGTGTGAGGGTTAGCGTTAGGCTTAGGCTTAGGCTTAGGGTTAGAGTGAGTATTAGGGTTAGGAATTGGTTTAGGGTGAAGGTGAGGGTTAGGGTTAGGGTTAGGGTGAGGGTGAGGGTTAGAGTTAGGTTTAGGGTTAGGTTTAGGGTGAGGGTAAGGTTTAGGGTGAGCATTAGGGTGAGGGTTAGGGTTAGGTTGAGGGTTAGGGTGAGCGTTAGGGTGAGGGTTAGGTTTATGTTTAGGGTTAGTGTGAGGGTTAGGGTGAGGTTTAGTGTTAGTGTTAGGATTAGGGTTACTGTAAGGGTTATGGTGAGGGTAAGGATTAGAGTGAGGTTTAGGATGAAGGTTAGGGTTAGGGATAGCATTAGGGTTAAGGATAGGTTTAGGGTGAGAGTTAGGGTTAGGGTTAGGGTTACGGTGAGGGTTAGGGTTAGCGTTAGGGTGACGGTGATCTTAAGGTTCAGGGTGAGGACTAGGGTTAGGGTTAGGTTTAGGTTAAGGTTTAGGTTTAGAGTGAGGGTGAGAGTGAGAGTTAGGTTTAGGATTCGGCTTGGGTGTAGGGTAAGGCTTAGGGTGAGGGTGAGGGAGTGTGTCAGAGTTACGTTTAGGGTGAGGGTTAGGGTTATCGTTATGGTTAGGGTGAGGGTGAGGATGAGGGTGAGGTTTAGGGTGAGGGTGAGGGTGAGGTTGAGGGTGAGGTTGAGGGTTAGGGTTTGGTTGAGGGTTAGGGTTAGAGTTAGGATGAGGGTAAGGGTTAGGGTGACGGTTAGGGTCAGGGTGAGGGTTAGGGTTAAGCTTAGGGTTAGGGTGAGGGGTAGGGTGAGGGTTAGTGTTAATGTTTGGGTTACGGATATGGTGAGGGTTAAGGTGAGTGTAAGGCCTGGGGTGAACGTTTGGGTGAGGGTGATGGATAGGCTGCAGGTGAGGGGAAGGGTTAGGGAGTGGTTTAGGGTGAGGCTGAGTGTTAACATTAGCATTGGGGTGACGGTGAGTGTGAGGATTACGGTGAGATTTAGGGTTATGATTAGGGATAAGGTGAGGATTAGGGTTAGGGTTAGGTTTCGGGTGAGGATTAGGTTTGAGGGGTAGGGTTAGGGTTAGAGTTAGGGTGTGGGTTAGGGTGAGGGTAAGTGTTAGGGTGAGCGTTAGGGTTAGGTTGAGGTTTAGGGTTATGGTGAGGGTGAGGGTGAGGTTGGGGGTGAGGTTGAGGGTGAGGGTTATGGTTAGGGTTAGTTTTAGGATGAGGGCTAGTGTGAGGATGAGGGTTAGGGTGAGGTTTAGGGTAGGGTGAGGGTGAGTGTGAGGGTTTGGTTTAGTGTGAGTTTTAGAGTTTGGGTGACAGGGTGAGGGTGAGGGTTAAGGTGACGTTGAGGGTTAGGGTGAGGGTGAGGGTTAGGGTTAAGGTGAGGATTAGGGTTAGGTTTGGTGTTAGTGTTATGGTGAGGGTAAGGGTTAGGATGAGTTTTAGGGTGATGTTGAGGTTTAGGAATAGCGTTAGAGTTAGGGTGAGGGTTAGGGTGAGGGTTAGATTGGGGTGAGGGTGAGGGTTAGAGTTAGGTTTATGGTAAGGGTTAGGGTGAGGGTAAGGTTTTGGGTGAGTGTTAGGGTCAGGGTGAGGGTTAGAGTTAGGTTGAGGGTTAGGGTGAGCTTTAGGGTGAGGGTTTGGTTTAGGTTTAGCGTTAGGGTGAGGGTTAGGGTGAGGTTTAGTGTTAGAGTTAGGTTTAGGTTTAGGGCTTGGGTTAGGGTGTTGGTAAGGGTTAGAGTGAGGGTTAGGGTGAGGTTTAGTGTTAGTGTTAGGTTTAGGTTTAGGGCTTGGGTTAGGGTGTTGGTAAAGGTTAGAGTGAGGGTTAGGGTGAGGGTAAGGGTTAGAGTGAGGGTTAATTTTAAGGTGACGGTGAGGGTAAGGGTTAGTTTGAGGGCTAGTGTTAGGGTTAGGGTAAGGTTTAGGTTTAGGGTGAGGGTGAGGGTTAGGGTTAGGGTTATGGTTTGTTTGAGGGTTAGGGTTAGCGTTCGGGTTAAAATTAGGGTGATGGTTAGGGTTAGGGTTAGGATGAGGGTTAGGCTGAGGGTTAAGGTTAGGATTAGTGTGAGGGTAAGGGTTAGGGAGAGGGTGAGGGTAAGGTTTAGGATTAGGGTTAGGCTTAGGGTGAGGGTGTGTGCTAGGGTTAGTATTAGGGTGAGGGTAATGGTTAGGGTTAGGTTTAGAGTTAGGGTGAGGGTGAGGGTTAGTGTTTGGAGTAGTGTTAGGGTTAAGTTTAGTCTGAGGGTGAGGTTGAGGGTGAGGACGAGGGTTAGGGTAAATGTGAGGGTTAGGGTTAGAGTTAGCATTAAGGTTATTGTCAGGGTTAGGGTTAGGGTTAGGTTTAGGATGAGGGTTAGGCTGAGGGTTAGGGTTAGGGTTCGTGTGAGGGTCAGGGTTAGGGTGAGTGTTAGGGTGAGGGTGAGGTTTAGGTTCAGGTTGTAGGTTAGTGTTAGGGTTTGGGTGAGGTTTAGGGTGAAGGTTAGTGTTAGGGTTAGGGTGAGAGTTAGGGTGAGGGTGAGGGATAGGGTGAGTGTTAGTGTGAGGGTGAGGGATAGGGTTAATGTGAGTGTAAGGGTTAGGGCGAGGATTAGTGTGAGGTTGAGGATTAATGTTAGCATTAGGGTTAAGGTGAGGGAAAGGTTTAGGGTGAGTGTTAGGGTTATGGTTAGGGATACCCTGAGGATTAGGTTTAGGGTTAGGTTTAGGGTGAGGGTTAGGCTGAGGGGTAGGGGTAGGGTTAGGGTGAGGTTAAGTGTTCGGGTGAGGGTTAGGGTTAGTGTTAGGGTTATTGTTATTGTTAGGTTTAGGTGTACGTTTAGGGTGAGGGTGAGGGTGAGGTTTAGGGTTACAGTTAGGCTTAGGTTGAGAGTTAGTGTGTGGGTTAGGGTTAGGGATAGGGTTAAGTTTAGGATTAGGGATAGGTTGAGAGTGAGTGTGAGGGTTAGGGTTAGGGCTAGACTTAGGTTTAGGGTTAGGGTTTGGTTTAGGGTGAGGGTGAGGTTTAGGTTTAGGGTTAGTGTTAGTGTTAGGGTTAGGCTTACAGTGATGGTTAGGGTTAGGGTTAGGTTTAGGCTTAGGCTTAGGTTTAGGCTGATAGTGAGGGTGGAGATGAGGATTAGGTTTAAAGAGATGGTGAGTGTTATAGTTACCTTGAGGGTTAGGATGAGGTTTAGGGTTAGGATTAGGCTTAGGCTGAGGCGGAGGTTGAGGGTGAGGTTTAGGGTTAGGGTGATGGTTAGGGTTAGGTTTAGGGTGAGGGTTAGGATGAGGGTTAGGGTTAGGGTGAGGGTGACGCTAAGGTAAAGGTGAGGGTTAATGTTAGGGTGAGGTTTACGGTAAGGGTGAGGATTAGGGTTAGGGTGAGGGTTAGGGTGAGGGTTAGGGTGAGGGTTAGGGTTAGGGTTAGGTTGAGTGTGAGGGTTAGATTGAGGGTTAGGTTTATGTTGAGGGTTATGGTTAAGGTGAGGGTTAGGTTTAGGGTTAGGGTTATTGTCACGGTTATGTTTAGGGTTACGGTTACGGTGAGAGTGAGGGTGAGGCTGAGGGTTAGGGTTAGGGTGAGCTTTAGGTTTAAGGTTCGGGTTAGAGTTAGGCTTAGTGTGAGGGTGAGGTTTAGGGTTAGAGTTAGGGTTAGTGTTAAGGTTAGGGTTAGGGTGAGGGTTAGGGTTTGTGTTAGAGTTCGGTAAGGCTTAGGCTTAGGCTTAGGCTGAGCTTCAGGGTGAGGGAAAGATTTAGGTCAAGGTTTAGGGTTAGGATTAGGGTTAGGGTGAGGGTGAGGGTTAGGGTAAGGGTTAGGCTTAGGCTTTGGGTAACCTTAGGGTGAGTGTGAGTGTGAGGATTAGCGTTAGGGTGATGGTTAGGGTTAGGATTAGTGTTATTGTTAAGGTTAGGGTTAGAGTTAAGGTGAGGGTGAGGGTGCGGTTGAGGGTTAGGGTTAGGGTTAGGGTGAGGTTTAGGGTTAGGGTTAGAGATAGGGTTATGGTGAGGTTGAGCTTTAGGTTTAGAGTTAGGGTTAGTGTTAGGGTTAGGCTTAGGGTTAGGCTTAGGGTTAGGCTGAGGGTGAGGGTGGGGATGAGGTTTAGGGTTATGATTAGGGTTAGGGTTAGGTTTAGGGTTAGGGTGAGGGTTAGGTTTGGGGTTAGTGTTAGCCTTAGGGTGAGGGTGAGGGTTAGGTTGAGGTTTAGGGATAGAGTTAGGGTTAGGATTAGGGTTAGGGTGACTGTGAATGTGAGGGTTAGGGTTACAGTTTGGCTTAGGCTTATGGTTAGGATTAGGGTGAGGGTTAGGGTGAGGGTGAGGGTGAGAGTTAGCGTTAGGTTTAGGGTGAAGTTTAGGCTTAGAATACGTGTGAGTGTTGGTGTTAGGGTTAGGGTTAGGGTTAGGTTTAGTGTTACGGTTACGGTGAGGGTGAGGGTGAGTGTGAGGGTTAGGCTTAGCCTTAGGCTTAGCCTTATGCTTAGGCCGAGTTTGAGGTTGAAGGTGAGGGTTAGGGTTAGGGTGATTGTTAGGGTTTTAGGGTTAGGGTGAGGGTTAGGATTAGGGTTAGGGTGAGGTTTAGGGTGAGGTTTAGGTTTAAGACTAGGGCTAAGGTGAGTGCTAGGTTGAGGGTGAGGGTTAGGATTAGAGTTATGGTGAGGTTCAGGGATAGGGTTAGGTTTAGGGTTAGGGTTAGTGTTACGGTTAGGGTTACAGTGAGGGTAAGGGTTAGGTTTAAGGTAAGGTTTAGGGTTAGGGTGAGGTTGAGGGTAAGTTTAGGGTTACGGTTATTGTTATTGTTATGGTCATGGTTAGGTTTAAGTTTACAGTGAGGGTGAGGCTGAGGGTGAGGGTTAGGTTTTAGGTTAGGGTGAGGTTTAGGTTAGGGTTAGGGTAAGGATTAGGGTGAGGTTTTGGTTTAGTTTTATGATTATGGTGAGGGTGAGTGTTAGGTTTAGGGTGAGGGTTAGTGTTATTTTTAGGGTTAGGGTTAGCGTTACGGTGAAGGTGAGGGTGAGTGTGAGGGTTATGGTTAGGGTGAGGTTTAGGGTTAGGGTTAGGTTTAGGGTGAGGGTGAGGGTGAGGTTTAGGGTTAGATTTAGGCTTAGGGTGAGGTTTAGATTGAGATTTAGGTTTAGGGTTAGTGTTAGGGTTAGTGTTAGGGTGAGGGTTAGTATGAGGGTGAGGTTTAGGTTGAGGTTTAGAGTTAGGGCTAGGATTAGGATTAGGGTTAGCATTAGGGTGAGTGTTTGGGTTAGACTTAGGGTTAGGGTTTGGCTTAGCATTAAGCTGAGGGTGAGGGTGAGGGTGAGGATTAGGGTTTTGGTTTGGGGTAGGGTTAACATTTGGGTGAGAGTTAGGGTTAGGGTTAGGGTGACAGGATGAGGATTAGGGTTAGGATTAGTGTTAGGGTTAGGGTTAGGGTGAGGGTTAGGATGAGGGTGATGTTTAGGATTAGGGAAAGTTTTGGGTTGAGGTTTAGGGATAGGGTTAGGGTTAGGATTAAGGTTAGGTTGAGGTTGAGGGTTAACTTTAGGCTTAGGTTTAGAGTGAGGGTAAGGTTGAGGGTTATGGTGAGGGTTAGGGTTAGGATTAGCGTTAGGGTATGTGCTAGGATGAGCAATAGGGTTCAGGTTAGGATTAGAGTAAGGGTTAGGTTGAGGTTTAGGTTTAGGTTTAGTGTTAGGGTTAGGGTTGGTGTTAGGGTGAGGAGTAGGGTTACGGTGACTGTGAGTGTGACAGTTATGGTTAGGGTTAGTGTTAGGCTTAGGGTTAGGCTGAGGCTGAGGGTGAGGGTGAGGGTTAGACTTAGGTTGAGGGTTTGGTTTAAGGTTAGAGTGAGGGTTAGGGTGAGCGTTAGGGTTAGATTAGGGTTATGGTATGTCCTAGGGTGAGGATTAGGGTTAGTGTTAGGTTTAGGGTGAGGGTGAGGGTGAGGTTTAGGGTGAGGTTTAGGGTGAGGTTTAGTGTTAGGTTTAGGGTTAGGGTGAGGGTTAGGATGAGGGTGAGGGTTAGGGTGAGGCTTAGTGTTAGGGCTAGGATTAGGATTAGGGTTAGCATTAGGGTTAGTGTTTGGGTTAGGCTTACGGTTAGGGTTAGGCTTAGTATTACGCTGAGGGTGAGGGTGTGGGTGAGGATTAGGGTTAGGGTTAGGGTTAGGTTCAGGATTAGGTTTTGGGTGAGGTTGAGTGTCAGGGTTCTCGTTAGGGTTATGATTAGGCTTAGGGTTAGGCTGAAGGTGAGGGTGAGGGTTAGGGTTAGGGTGAGGGTTAGGTTTAGGGTTAGGTTGAGGGTTAGGATGAGGGTTAGGTTTAGGATTAGGATTAGGGTGAGGGCTAGCATGAGGTTGAGGGTTAGGGTTAGTGTTAGGGTGAGGTTTAGCGTTAGGATTAGGTTTAGGCATAGGGTGGGGGTTAGGGTTAAGGTTATGATGAAGATGATGGTTAGTGTAAGTTTGAGGGTTAGGATTAGGTCTAGGTTTAGGGTGAGGTTTAGGGTTAGGGTGAGGGCTACAGTGAGGGTGAGGTTTAGGTTTAGGGTGAGGTTTAGGGTTAGGGTGATGGTTAGTGTTAGTGTGAGGATTAGTGTTAGGGTTAGGGTTAGGGTTAGTGTGAGGGTAAGTGTTAGGTGAGGGTTAGGTTTATGGTGACGGTTATGGTTACAATGAGGGTTAGGTTTAGGCTTAGTGTTATTGTTAGAGTAAGGGTTAGGTTACGGTTACTATGAGGGTGAGGGTTAAGGTTCAGTTTAGGGTGAGGTTTATATTAAGGGTTAAGGTTAGAGTTAGGGTTAGGGTGAGGGTGAGGTTTAGGGTTACAGTTAGCGTTAGTGTTAGTGTTAGGGTTAGGGTGGGGGTTAGTGTGAGGGTTAGGGTTAGGCTTAAGCTTAGGGTTAGGCTTAAGCTTAGGCCGAGATTGAGGGTTAGGTTTAGGGTTAGGGTGAGGGCTAGGGTGAGAGTGAGGTTTATGTTTAGGGTTAGGGTGAGGTTTAGGATGAGGGTGAGGTTTAGGGTTAGGGTTAGTGTGAGGTTTAGGGTTATGTTTAGGGTTATGCTTAAGGCGAGGGTGAGGGTTAGGGTTAGAGCTAGGGTTAGGGTGAGGGTTAGGGTGAGGATTAGTGTTAGTTTTAGTGTTCGGGGTAGGGTTAGGCTGAGAGTTAGGGTGAGGGTTAGGGTTAGGGTAAGGGTTAGGATTAGGATTATTGTTAAGGTGAGGGTGAGTGTGAGGTTACTGTTAGTGTTAGGGTTAGGGTTAGCATTAGGGTTAGGGTGAGGGTGAGGGTTACCTTTAGGTTTCGGTTTAGAGGGAGGGTAAGGGTGAGATTTATGGTGAGGGTTGGGGATAGGATTAGCGTTAGGGTATGTGCTCTGATGAGCAATAGGGTTAGGGTTAGCTTTAGAGTGAGGGTTAGGGTGAGGGTTAGGTTTAGGTTTAGTGTTAGGGTTAGGATTAGGGTTACGGTGACTGTGAGTGTGACAGTTAGTGTTAGGGTTAGTGTTAGGCTTAGGGTTAGGCTGAGGCTGAGGGTGAGGTTGAGGGTTAGATTTAGGGTGAGGGTTTGGTTTAGGGTTAGAGTGAGGGTTAGGGTGAGGGTTAGGGTTAGATTAGGGTTAGGGTACTTCCTTGGGTGACGATTAGGGTTAGTGTTAGCTTTAGGGTGAGGTTTAGCGTTAGGGTTAGGGTGAGGGTTTGGGTTAGGGTTAGAGTTACTGTGAGGGTGAAGTTTAAGTTTAGGTTTAGGTTTATGGTTAATCTTATTGTTAGGATTAAGTTTAAGGTTAAGGTAAGGGTGAGGGTGAGGGTGATGTTGAGGGTTAGGGTTAGGGTTAGGATGATGTTTTGAGTTAGGGTTAGTGTTAGGGTGAGGGTGAGGTTTAGGGTTATTGTTAGGGTTAGGGTTAGTGTGAGTGTTAGGGTTAGGTTTAGTGTTATGTTTAGGGTTATGGTGAGGGCTATTGTGAGGGTGAGGGTTAGGGTTAGGGTTAGGCTTAAGCTTAGTGTTAAGCTGAGGGTGAGGGTGAGGGTTTGGGTTAGGGTTAGGGTTAGGCTAAGGCTTAGGGTTAGGCTGAGGTTGAGTGTGAGGGTTAGGGTTATGGTTAGGCTTCGTGTTAGGCGGAGTTTGAGGGATAGGGTGTGGGTTAGGTTTAGGTTGAGTGTGAGGTTTAGGGTTAGGGTGAGCGTTAGGGTGCGGGTTTGTGTGAGGGTTAGGGTTAGGGTTAGTGTTACGTTTATGGTGAGGGTGAGGGTGAGTGTGAGGGTTAGGTTTAGCCTTTGACTTAGGCTTATGCTTAGGCCGAGCTTGAGGGTGAAGGTGAGGCTTAGGGTTATGGTGATTGTTAGGGTTTTAGGGTTAGGGTGAGGGTTAGTGTTAGGGTTAAGGTGAGGTTTAGGGTGAGGTTTAGGTTTAAGATTAGGGCTAGGGTGAGTGCTAGGGTGAGGGTGAGGGTGAGGGTTAGAGTTAGGGTGAGGTTTAGGGTTAGGTTTAGGTTTAGGGTTAAGGTGAGTGTTAGGGTGAGGATTACGGTGAGGGTGAGGGTTTGGGTTAGGGTGAAGGTTAGGGTTAGGGTGAGGGTAAGGATGAGGGTTAGATTAGGGTTAGGGTTAGTGTTATTGTTAGTGTTATGGTTAGGTTTAAGTTTACAGTGAGGGTGAGGCTGAGGGTGACGGTTAGGTTTAGGGTTAGGGTGAGGTTTAGGTTAGGGTTAAGGTAAGGTTTAGGTTGAGGTTTTAGGTTAGATTTAGGGTTACGGTGAGGGTCAGTTTTAGGGTTAGGTTGAGGGTTCGTGTCATTGTTAGGGTTAGGGTTAGAGTTATGGTGAAGGTGAGGGTGAGTGTGAGGGTTAGGGTTAGGGTGAGGTTTAGGGTTAGGGTTAGGTTTAGGGTGAGGGTGAGGGTGAAGTTTAGGGTTAGATTTTGGGTTAAGTTGAATCTTTTGGTGAGGTTTAGGGTTAGGGTTAGTGTTATGGTTAGGGTTAGGGTGAGGGTTAGGATGAGGGTGAGGGTTAGGGTGAGGGTAAGGGTTAGGTTTAGGATTAGGAATAGGGTTAGTGTTAGGGTGAGTGTTTGGGTTAGGCTTATGGTTAGGGTTAGGCTTAGCGTTAAGCTGAGGGTGACGGTGAGGGTGAGGGTTAGGGTTAGCGTTTGGGTGAGAGTTAGGGTTAGGGTTAGAGTTAGGGTGAGTTTAGTGTTAGTGTTAGGGTTAGGGTTAGGGTGAGGGTTAGTGTTAGGGTGAGGGTTAGGTTTAGGGTTAGGATTAGGATTAGGATTAGGATTAGTGTTAGGGTTAGGTTTAGGGTGAGGGTTAGGATGAGGGTGATGTTTAGGGTTAGGGTTAGGGTGAGGGTGAGGGTGAGTTTAGGATTAGAGTTAGGGTTAGGGTGAGGGATAGGGTGAGGTTTAGGGTTAGTGTTAGTGTTAGGGTTAGGGTTAGGATGAGGGTTAGTGTTAGGGTGAGGGTTAGGTTTAGGGTTAGGATTAGGATTAGGGTTAGTGTGAGGGTGAGTATGAGGGTTAGGGTTAGGGTTAGGTTTAGGCAAAGGGATAGGCTGAGGGTGAGGGTTAGGGTGAGGGTTAGGGTTAGGGTGAGGGTGAGTTTTAGGGTTAGAGTTAGTGTTAAGTTGAGATTTACTGTGAGGGTTATTGTTATGTTTAGTGTTAGGGTTAGGGTTAGGGTGAGGGTTAGGGTGAGGATTAGGGTTAGGGATAGGGTTAGGTTTAGGATTAGGTTTTGGGTGAGGTTGAGTGTGAGGGTTATGGTTAGGGTTATGATTAGGCTTAGGGTTAGGCTGAGCGTGAGGGTGAGGTTTAGGTTTAGGGTGAGGTTTAGGTTTAGGGTTAGGGTGAGCGTTAGGAGGATGAGGGTTAGGTTTAGGTTTATGGTTAGGGTGTGGGCTATCATGAGGGTGAGGGTTAGGGTTACAGTTAGTGTGAGGTTTAGGGTTATGATTAGCTTTAGGCGTAGGGTGGGGATTAGGGTTAAGGTTATGATGAGGTTGACAGTTAGGGTAAGGTTGAGGGTTAGGATTAGGTCTAGGTTTAGGGTGAGGTTTAGGGTTAGGGTGATGGTTAGGGTTAGTGTGAGAATTAGTGTTAGGGTTAGGGTTAGTGTTAATGTGAGGGGAAGTGTTTTGGTGAGGGTTAGGTTTATGGTGACGCTGAGGGTTACAATGAGGGTTAGGGTTAGGTTTAGTGTTATTGTTAGAATTAGGGTTA
This sequence comes from Dipodomys merriami, assembly GCF_024711535.1. NCBI lineage: Eukaryota > Metazoa > Chordata > Mammalia > Rodentia > Heteromyidae > Dipodomys > Dipodomys merriami. The sequence goes on along the minus strand of NW_027202716.1, from coordinate 1,071,339 downwards.
GTGTTATGGTTACTGTGAGGGTGAGGGTTAGGGTTCGGTTTAGGGTGAGGTTTATATTAAGGGTTAAGGTTAGAATTAGGGTTAGGGTGAGGGTGAGGTTTAGGGTTTGAGTTAGCGTTAGTGTTACTGTTAGTGTTAGGGTGAGGGTTAGTGTGAGGGTTAGTCTGAGGGTTAGGTTAGGCTTAAGCTTAGGTTTAAGTTTAGGCTTAGGCCGGGATTGAGGGTTAGGGTTATGGTTAGGGTGAGGGCTAGGGTGAGAGTGAGGTTTAGGGTTAGGTTTAGGGTGAGGTTTAGGGTGAGGGTGAGGTTTAGGGTTAGGGTTAGGGTGAGGTTTAGGGTTATGTTTAGGGTTACGGTAAAGGTGAGGGTGAGGGTTAGGGTTAGAGTTAGGGTTAGGGTGAGGTTTAGTGTGAGGATTAGTGTTAGTGTTAGTGTTAGGGGTAGGGTTAGGCTGAGAGTTAGGGTGAGGGTGAGGGTTAGGGTAAGGTTTAGAATTAGGATTACGGTTAAGGTGAGGGTGAGTGTGAGGTTAGTGTTAGTGTTAGCGTTAGGGTTAGCATTAGGGTTAGGGTGAGGGTGAGTGTTAGCTTTAGGGTTAGGTTTAGAGTGAGGGTAAGGTTGAGGCTTATGGTGAGGGTTGGGGATAGGATTAGCGTTAGGTTATGTGCTAGGATGAACAATAGGGTTTGGGTTAGCTTTAGAGTGAGGGTTATGGTGAGGGTTAAGTTTAGGTTTAGTGTTAGGGTTAGGGTTGGTGTTAGGGTTAGGAGTAGGGTTACGGTGATTGTGAGTGTGACAGTTAGGGTTAGGGTTAGTGTTAGGCTTAGGGTTAGGCTGAGGCTAAGGGTGAAGGTGAGGGTTAGATTTAGGGTGAGGGTTTGGTTTAGGGTTAGAGTGATTCTTAGGGTGAGGGTTAGGGTTACATTAGGGTTAGGGTATGTCCTAAGGTGAGGATTAGGGTTAGTGTTAGGTTTAGGGTGAGGTTTAGCGTTAAGGTTAGGGTCAGGGTTAGAGTTAGGGTGAGGGTTAAGTTTAAGTTTAGGTTTAGTGTCATGGTTATTGTTAGGATTAGGGTTAAGGTTATGATGAGGGTGAGGGTTAGGGTAAGGAAGGGGGTTAGGATTAGGTCTAGGTTTAGGGTGAGGGTTAGGGTTAGGGTGAGGACTAGGGTGACGGTGAGGTTTAGGGTTAGGGTGAGGTTTAGGGTTAGTGTGATGGTTAGTGTTAGTGTGAGGATTAGTGTTAGGGTTGGGGTTAGTGTTAAGGTGAGGGTAAGTGTTAGGGTGAGGGTGAGGTTTATGGTGACGGTTATCTTTACAATGAGGGTTAGGTTTAGGTTTAGTGTTATTGTTAGGGTTAGAGTTAGGGTTACGGTTACTATGAGGGTTCGGGTTAGGGTGAGGTTTAGGGTGAGGTTTATATTAAGGGTTAGGGTTAGAGTTAGGGTTAGGGTGAGGGTGAGGATTAGGGTTAGAGTTAGCGTTAGTGTTAGTGTTAGGGTTAGGGTGAGGGTTAGTGTGAGGGTTAGGGTTAGGCTTAAGCTTAGAGTTAGGCTTAGGCTTAGGACGAGAGTGAGGGTGATTGTTAGGGTTAGGGTTAAGGGTAAGGGTTAGGGTTAGGGTTAGGGTGAGTGTTAGGATGAGGTGAAGTGTTAGGATTAGGGTTAGGGTAAGCACTAGGGTGATGGTTAATGTGAGGGTTAGGCTTAGTTATAGGGTTAGGTTTAGGATTAGGTTTAGATTGAGGGTGAGTGTGAGGGTTAGGGTTAGTGTTAGGCTTAGGGTTAGAGTCAGTGTTAGGGTTAGGGTTTGGTTTAGGGTGAGGGTGAGGTTTAGGTTAGGGTTAGGGTGAGGGTGAGGGTGAGCGTTAGGGTTAGGGTTAGTGTGAAAGTTAGGGTTATGGTGAGGGTTATGGTTAGGGTGAGGGTTAGGGTTAGGTTTAGGGTTAGGGTGAGGGCTAGGGTAAGTGTGAGGTTTAGGGTTAGGGTTAGGGTGAGGTTTAGGTTGAGGGTGAGGTTTAGGGTTAGTGTTAGCGTGAGGTTTAGGGTTATGTTTAGGGTTACGGTTAAGGCGAGGGTGAGGGTTAGGGTTAGAATTAGGTTTCGGGTGAGGGTTAGGGTGAGGGTTTGTGTTAGTGTCAATGTTAGGGGTTGGGTTAGGATGAGGGTTATGGTGCGGGTGAGGATTATGGTAAGGGTTAGGATTAGGATTAGGTTTAAGGTGAGGGTGAATGTGAGCATTAGGGTTAGGGTTAGGATTTGCATATGGGTTAGGGTGAGGGTGAGGTTTAGCTTTAGGTTTAGGTTTAGAGTGAGGGTCTGGGTGAGGGTGATGGTGAGGGTTAGGGATAGGATTAGCGTTAGGGTATGTTCTAGGATGAGCAATAGGCTTAGGGTTAGGATTAGAGTGAAGGTTAGGGTGAGGGTTAGGTTTAGGGTTAGTGCTAGGGTTAGATTTGGTGTTAGGGTTAGGATTAGGGTTAAGGTGACTGTAAGCATGACAGTTAGGTGTAGGGTTAGTGTTAGGCTTAGGGTTAGGCTGAGTTTGAGTGTGAGGGTTAAGGTTAGGTTTTGGGTTAGGGTTAGGCTTAGTGTTAGGCAGAGGGTGAGGGTGAGCGTGAGGGTTAGGGTGATTGTTAGGGTTTCAGGGTTAGGGTGAGTGTTTGGGTTAGGCTTAGGGTGAGGTTTAGGTTTAAGATTAGGGCGTGGGTTAGTGCTAGGGTGAGGGTGAGTGTTAGGGTTAGAGTTAGGGTGAGGTTTATTGTTAGGGTTAGGTTCAGGGTTAGGGTGAGTGTTACGTTGAGGGTGAGGGTTAGGGTTAGGGTGAGGTTTAGGGTTAGGGTGAGGTTTAGGTTAAAGTTAGGGTAAGGGTTAGGGTGAGGGTTTGTGTTAGGGTTAGGGTTACGGTGAGGGTGAGTGTTAGGGGTACCGTGAGGGTTCGTGTTATTGTTAGGGTTAGGGTTAGAGTTACGGTGAAGGTGAGGGTGAGTGTAAGGGTTAGGGTTAGGGTGAGTTTTAGGGTTGGTGTTAGGTTTAGGTTGAGGGTGAGGGTGAGGGTGAGGTTTAGGGTTAGATGTAGGGTTAGGGTTAGTGTTAAGGTGAGGTATAGGGTTAGGGTTAGTGTTAGGGTTAGGGTGAGGGTTAGAATGAGGGTTAGGGTTAGGGTGAGGGTTAGGGTTAGGGTTAGGATTAGGATCAGGGTTAGTGTTAGGGTGAGTGTTTGGGTTAGGCTTAGGGTTAGGGTTAGGCTTAACATTAAGCTGAAGGTGAGGGTGAGGGTGAGGGTTAGGGTTAGGTTTTGGGTTAGGGTTAGCATTTGTGTGAGAGTTAGGGTTACGGTTAGGGTGAGAGTTAGGATGAGGAATAGGGTTAGGATTAGTTTTAGGATTAGGGTGAGGGTTAGGATGAGGGTGATGTTTAGGGTTAGATTTAGGGTGAGGGTGAGGGTGAGGTTTAGGGTTAGAGTTAGTGTTAGGGTGAGGGATAGGGTATGGTTCAGGGTTAGGGTTAGTGTTAGAGTTAGGGTGAGGGTTAGTGTTAGGGTGAGGGTTAGATTTAGGTTAGGATTAGGATTAGGGTTAGTGTGAGGGTGAGTATGAGGGTTAGGGTTAGGGTTAGGTTTAGGCTTAGGGATAGGCTGAGGGTGAGTGTGAGGGTGAGGGTTAGGGTTAGAGCTAGTGTTAAGTTGAGGTTTAGTGTGAGGGTTAGTGTTAGGGTTAGTGTTAGGGTTAGGGTTAGTGTGAGGGTTAGGGTGAGTTTTAGGGTTAGGGATAGGGTTACGTTTAGGATTAGGTTTTGGGTGAGGTTGAGTGTGAGGGTTATGTTTAGGGTTAGGATTAGGCTTACGGTTGGGCGTAGGGTGAGGGTGAGGTTTAGGGTTAGGGTGAGGGTTAGGATGAGGGTTAGGTTTAGGATTAGGGTTAGGATGAGGGCTAGCATGAGGGTGTTGGTTAGTGTTGGGATTAGGGTGAGGTTTAGGTTTAAGATTTGGTTTAGGCATAGGGTGGGGGTTAGGGTTAAGGTTATGATGAAGGTGAGGGTTAGGGTAAGGTAGAGGGTTAAGATTAGGTCTAGGTTTAGGGTGAGGGTTAGGGTTAGAGTGAGGGCTAGGTTGACGGTGAGGTTTAGGGTTAGGGTGAGGTTTATTGTTAGGGTGATTGTTCGGTGTTAGTGTGAGGATTAGTGTTAGGGTTAGGGTTAGTGTTAGGGTGAGGGTAAGTGTTAGGGTGAGGGTTAGGGTTATGGTGACAGTTATGGTTACAATGAGGGATAGGGCTAGGTTTAGCGTTATTGTTAGGGTTAGGGTTACCGTTACGGTTACTGTTAGGGTGAGGCTTAGGGTTCGGTTTAGGGTGAGGTTTATATTAAGGGTTAGGTTTAGAGTTAGGGTTAGGGTGTGGGTGTGGTTTAGGGTTAGAGTTAGCGTTAGTGTTAGGGTTAGGGTGAGGGTTAGTGTGAGGGTTAGGGTTAGGCTTAAGCTTAGGGTTAGGCTTAGGCTTAGGACGAGAGTGAGGGTAATGGTTAGGGTTAGGGTGAGGGTGAGGGTTCGGGTTCGGTTAGGGTTAGTGTGAGTGTTAGGATGAGGTGTAGGGTTAGGATTAAGTTTAGGGTGAGCGTTAGAGTGATGGATAATGTGAGGGTTAGGGTTAGGGATAGGGTTATATTTAGGATTAGGTTTAGATTGAGGGTGAGTGTGAGTGTTAAAGTTAGGGTTTGTTTTAGGGTGAGGGTGAGGGTAAGGGTTAGGGTTAGTGTGAAAGTTAGGGCTATGTTGAGGGTTATTTTTAGGGTGAGGGTTAGGGTTAAGGTTAGGCTTAGGCTTAGGTTTAGAGTGAGTGTTAAGTTTAGGGTTTGGTTTAGGGTGAGGGTGAGGGTGAGTTTTAGGGTTAGGGTTAGTGTGAAAGTTAGGGTTATGGTGAGGGTTAGGGGTAGGGTGAGCGTTAGGGTTAGGCTTAGGCTTAGGGTGAGGGCGAGGGTGAGAGTGAGGTTTAGGGTTAGGTTTAGGGTGAGTTTTAGGGTGAGGGTGAGGTTTAGGGTTAGGGTTAGGGTGAATTTTAGGGTTATGGTTATGGTTAGGGTTAAGGCGAGGGTGAGTGTTACAGTAAGGGTGAGGGTTAGGATGAGGGTTAGGATTAGGGTGAGGGTTAGGATGAGGGTGAAAGTAAGAGTAAAGGTGAGGGTTAGGCTGAGGGTTAGGGTTATGGTAAGGGTGACGGTGAGGGTTAGGGTTAGGGTGAGTGTGAGGGTTAGATTGAGGATTAGTGTTAGGGTTTGTATGAGGTTTAGGGTGAGGATGATGGTTAGGGTTATGGTGAGGGATAGGGTGAAGTTGAGGGTTAGGGTTAGGGTTTGGGTGAGGTTTAGGTTTAAGGTGATGGTTGGCGGTAGTGTGAGGGATAGTGTTAGGGTTAGTGTTAGTTTTAGGGTTATCGTAAGTGTTAGGGTAAGGTATAGTTTTAGGGTGAGGTTTAGGATTAGGGTTAGGGTTTGGGTTATGGTGAGGGTGAGGTTTAGGGTTAGAGTTAAGTTTAGGGTGAGTGTTAGGGTTAGGGTTAGGGTTAGGTTACTGTTAGGTTAGGGATAAGGTGAGGTTTATTGTGGGGGTGAGGTTTAGTGTTAGGGTTAGGATTAAGATTAGGGTTAAGGTGAGGTGAGTGTGAGTGTTAGGGTTAGGGTTAGGATTAGGATTAGAGTTAGGGTGAGGGTGAAGTTTACGGTTAGGGTGAGTGTTGGGGTTAAGTTTAGTTTGAGGGTTAGGGTGAGGGTTAATCTTAGACTTAGGATTTGGGTGTGGGCTAGGGTGAGGGTGAGGGTGAGGGTTAGGTTTGGGGTGAGAGTTAGGGTGAGGATTAGTTTCGTGTTAGGTTTAGGGTTGGGATTAGGGTTAGGCGAAATGTTAGGCTGAAGGTGAGGTTGAGGGTGAGGGTTATGGTGAGGTTGAGGGTTAGGGTTAGGGTTAGGGTGAAATTTAGTGTTAGGGTTAGGGTTAGTATTAATCTTAGGGTTAAGTTGAGAGTTAGGGGGAGGTTTAGGGTTAGGGTGAGACTTAGGTTTAGCATTAGGGTTAGGGTGAGGTTGAGGTTTAGGGATAAATTAGGGTTAGGGTGAAGCTGAGGGTGAGGGTTAATGTTAGGGTTAGTGTTAGGGTTAGGGTTAGGGTGAGGGTTAGGGTGAGGGTGAGGATTACGGTTAGGGTTAGGATTAGGATTAGCGTTAGGGTTAGTGTGAGAGTTAGGGTTAGGGTTAGCCTTAGGTTTAGGCTGAATGTGAGGGTGAGGGTTAGGGTTAGGTTTAGGTTGAGGGTTAGGTTTAGGGTTAGGGTGAGGATTAGTGTTAGGGTTAGGGTTAGAATTAATGTTAGGGTGAGGGTGAAGTTTAAAGGTAGAGTAAGGGATAGGGTGAGGGTTAGGGTGAAGTTTAGGGTTAGGGTGAGGTTTAGGGTGTGGGTGACGATAAGGGTAAACATGAGGGTTAGGCTGAGGGTGAGAGTTACTGTAAGGGTGAGGGTTAGGTTTAGGGTGAGGTTTAGGATGAGGATGAGTGTAAGGGTTAGGGTGGGTGCTAGGGTGAGGGTTGGGTTAGGGTTAGGGTTAGGGTGAGGGTAAGTGTTAGGTTGAGGGTTGCGGTAAGGTTGAGGGTTATGGTTTGGGTGAGGGATAGGATTAGGGTTAGGGTTATTGTTATGTTTAGGGTTAGGGTTTAGGTTACGGTGAGGGTGAGTGTGAAGGTTAGGGTTAGGCTTAGGTTTAGGCTTAGGGTTAGGGTGAGGTTTAGGGTTACAGTTATGGTGAGGGTTAGGATGAAGGTTAGGGTTAGGATTAGGGTTAGAGTGAGGGCTAGAGTGAGGGTGAGGTTTAGGGTTAGGGTTATGGTGAGGTGTAGGGTTAGGTTTAGGGTTATGGTTAGGGTGAGGTTGAGATTTTGGGGTTAGCATTAGGGTTAGGTTGAGCCTGAGGGTGAGGGTTAGGGTTAGGGTTAGTGTTAGGGTGAGGATTAGGTTGAGGGTTAGTGTGAGAGTGAAGGTTAGGGTTAGGTTGAGGATTAGGATTAGGGTTAGTGTCAGGGTTAGGGTTAGGATTAGGGTTAGGGTGAGTTTGAGTGTTACGATTATGGTTAGGTTTAGGGTTAGGGTTAGGTTTAGGGTTAGGATTAGTGTTATTGTTAGGGTTAGGTTTAGGGTTAGGCTGACCGTTAGGCTGAGTGTGAGGTTTAGGATGAGGATGAGCGTTAGGGTTAGGGTGAGGGCTAGGTTGAGGGTGAGGGTTAGGGTTAGTGTTAGGATGAGGGTTAGGATTAGGGTGATGGTTAGGGTTAGTGTGAGGGTTAGTGTTAGGGTTAGGGTTAGTGTTAGGTTGAGGGTTAGGGTTAGGGTGAGTGTTATGGTTATGGTTAGTGTGAGTGTTAGGATTAAGGTTAGGGTTATTGTTCGTGTTAGGGTTAGGGTTATGTTTAAGGTGAGGGTAAGGGTGTGAGTTAGGTTTGGGGATAGGATGAGGTTAAGGTTTAAGATTAGAGTTAGAATTAGGGTTAGGGTGAGGGTGAAGTTTAGGGTTAGAGTTAGGTTTAGTGGTAGGGTTAGGGTTAGGGTTAGGGTTAGGCTTAGACTTAAGCTTAGACTTAGGCCGAGCATGAGGGTGAGGGTTAGAGTTAGGGTTAGGATGAGGGTTAGGGTTAGGGTTAGGATGAGGTTTACGTTTAGGATTAGGGTTGGGGTGAGGGCTAGGGTGAGGCTTAGCGTGAGGGTTAGGGTTAGGGATAGGGTTAGTTTTAGGATTAGGTTTAGGTTGAGGGTGAGTGTGAGCGTTAGGGTTAGGGTTAGGCTTAGGCTTAGGGTTACGGCTTGGGTTAGGGTGAGGGTGCGGCTGAGGGTTATGGTTAGGTTTAGGGTTAGGTTTAGGGTTAGGGTTAGTGTTCGGTTGAGGGTTACAATGAGGATTAGTGTTACGCCTAGGGTTAGGCTTAGGGTTAGGCTGAGGGTGGGGGTGGGGGTTAGGATTAGGGTTAGGTTTCGGGTTAAAATTAGTGTTATTGTCAGTGTTATGGTTTTGGTTAAGTTTGCGGTGAGGGTGAGGCTGAGGGTGAGGGTTATGGTTAAGTTTAAGCTTAGGCTTAGGGTTAGGCTGAGGGTGAGGTTGGGGGTGAGAAATAGGTTTTGGGTGATGGTTAGGGTTCGGTTTAGGGTGAGGGTTAGGATGAGGGTAAGGGTTAGGATTAGGTTTAGGGTGAGGGCTAGGGTGAGGTTGAGTGTTAGGGTTAGGCTTAGGCTTAGGCTTAGGTTTAGGCTGAGGGTGAGGGTGCGGGTGAGGGTTAGGGTTAGGGTGATGGATAGGGTTAGGTTTAGGGTGAGTGTTAGAATGAGGTTAGGGTTAGGGTGACTATTAGGGTGAGCGTGATGGTCAGAGTAAAGATGAGTGTTAGGCTGAGGGTGAATATTCCCCTAAGGGTGACGGTTAGGATGAGGGTGATTGTTAGGGTAAGGATTAGGGTGAGGGTGAGGGATAGATTGAGGATTAGGGTTAGGGTTAGTGTGAGGTTTAGGGTGAGGATGAGGGTTAGTGTTAGGGTGAGGGTTAGGGTTAGAATTAAGGTTAGGGTGGGGGCTAGGGTGACGCTGAGGGTTAGGGTTAGGGTGAGGTTTAGGGTTAGGGTGACAGTTAGGGTTACTGTGAGGGTTAGTGTGAGAGTTAGGGTTAGTTTTAGGGTGAGGGTAAGTGTTAGGGTGAGGGTTAAGGTTAGGTTAAGGCTTAGGTTTAGGGTGAGGGTTAGGGTTAGAGTTTGGGTTAGGGTGTGGGTGAGGCTGAGGATTAGGGTTAAGTTTAGGGTTAGGGTTAGGGTTGGGTTTAGGGTTAAGGTTAGGATTATGGTGAGGGTTAGGGTTAGGGTTAGGCTTAGGCTAAGGGTTAGGCTGAGTGTGAGGGTGAGGGTGGGGGTGCGGATTAGGTTTAGGGTTACGGTTAGGTTTAGGTTTATTGTTAGTGTTATGGTTCGGGTTAAGTTTGCGGTGAGGGTGAGGTTGAGGGTGAGGGTTATGGTTATGGTTAGGGTCAGGGTTAGGGTTAGGGTTAGGGTTAGTGTTATTGTTAGGGTTATGGTTAGAATTACGGTGAGGTTGAGGGTGAGAGTGAGGGTTTTGTTTAGGGTGAGGGTGAAGTTTAGGGTTAGAGTTAGGGTCAGGGGGAGGGTTAGGGTGAGGTTTAGGGTTAGGTTTAGTGTTAGGGTTAGGGGGAGGGGGAGGATTAGGTTGATGTTTAGGGATAGGGTAAGGGTTAGGATTAGGGTGAGGGTGAGGGTGAGTATGAGGGTTAGTGTGAGGGTGAGGCTTAGGCTTAGGGTTAGGCTGGGGGTGAGGTTGGGTGTGAGGATTAGGGTTAGGGTGATGGTTCAGGTTTGGGTTAGTGTTATTGTTAGGGTTAGGGTTACAGTTACAGTGAGGGTGTGGGTGCGGGTGAGGATTAGGGTTAGGGTTTGGGTGAGGGTTAGGATGAGGATTAGGGTTAGGATTAGGGTTAGGGTGAGTGCTAGGGTTTGGGTGAGGGTTAGGGTTAGTGTTAGGGTGAAGTTTAGTATTAGGATTAGGGTTAGAGTGAGGGTGAGTGTTAGGATTAGGGTTGGGTTTAGGGTTAGGTTTAGGCTTAGGGTTAGGATTAGTGTTATTGTTAGGGTTAGGGTTAGAGTTATGGTGATGGTGACGGTACGGGTGAGGGATTGGGTTAGGGTTATGGTGGGGTTTAAGGTTAGGGTTAGTGTTAGGGTTAAGGTGAGGGTGAAGTTTAGGGTTAGATAGAGTTTTAGTGGGAGGGTTAGGGTGAGGGTTAAGTTTAGGGTTAGTGTTAGGGTTAGTGTGAGGGTGAGAGTTAGGCTGAGGTTTAGGGTTGGGATTAGGTTTAGTGTGAGGGTTAGTGTTAAGGTTAGGGTTAGTGTTAGGTTGAGGGTATTTGTTAGAGTGAGGGTTTGGGTTAGGGTGAGGGTTATGGTTCGGGTGAGGGTTCGGGTTAGGGTTAGGATTATTGTTAGGGTTAGGGTTAGATTTACAGTTACGGTGATGGTGAGAGTGAGTGTTATATATTGGGTTAGGATGAAGTTTAGGTTTAGGGTTAGGGTTAGAGTCAGGGTTAGAGTGAGAGTGAGGTTTAGGGTTAGAGTTAGCCTTAGTGTTACAGTTAGGGTTACGGTGAGGGTTAGGGTTAGGATTAGGCTTAGGCTTAGGCTTAGGCCGAGCATGAAGTTCAGGGTTAAGGTTAGGGTTAGGGTGAGGGTTAGGGTTAGGGTTAGGGTGAGGGTGAGGGAGAGGTTTAGGGTTAGAGTTAGGGTTAGGGGGAGGTTTAGGATGAGGGTTAGAGTTAGGATTAGGGTTAGGGTAAGGGCTAGTGTGAGGGTGAGTTTTAGGGTTAAGGTTAGGTTGAGGTTTAGGTTAGGGTTAGGGTTAGGGTTAGGTTTAGCCTGAGGCTGAGTGTGAGGATTAGGGTTAGGGTGAGTGTTAGGGTTAGGGTTAGGTTGAGGGTTTAGCTGAGGGTGAGGGTTAGGGTTAGGGTTAGGATAAGGATTAGGGTTAGGGTTTCAGTGAGTGTGAGGGTTAGGGATAGTATTAGGTTGAGGGTTAGGTTTAGGGTGAGGGTTATGTTTAGGGCTAGGTTTACGGTTATGATGAGGGTGGGTGTGAGGTTTAGGGTTAGGGTGAGGTTTAGTTTTAGGGTTAGGGTTAGAGTTAGGCTTAGGATGAGGGTGAGGTTTAGGGGTAGAGTTAGGGTTAGTTAGGGGGGTTAGGGTGAGGGTTATAGTTAGCGTGAGGGTTAGGGTGGGGGTGACGGTAAGGCTAAAAATGAGGGTTATGCTGAGTATGAGGGTTATGGTAAGGGTGAGGGTTAAGTTTAGGGTGAGGGTTAGGGTTAGGGTTCAGGTGAAGGTGAGGGTTAGATTGAGGATTAGTGTTAATGTTAGTGTGAGGTTTAAGGTGAGGATGAGAGTTAGGGTTAGGGTGAGGGCTAGGGTGAGGGTGAGGTATAGGGTTAGTGTTAGGGTGAGGTTTAGGGTTAGGGTGATGGTTAGGGTTAGTGTGAGTGTTAGGGTTAGGGTTAGGGTTAGTGTTAGGTTGAGGGTTAGGTTTAGGGTGAGGGTTATGTTTATGGTTATGGTTAGGGTGAGGGTTAGGGTTAGGGTTAGGGTTATTTTTAGTGTTAGGGTTAGGGTTATGTTTACCGTGAGGGTAAGGGTATGGGTTAGGGTTGGGGTTAGAATGAGGTTAGGTTTAGGATTAGGTTTAGAGTTAGGGTTAGGGTGAGGGTGAGGTTTAGGGTTAGAGTTAGGGTTAGTATTAGGGTTAGGGTTAGGGCTAGGGTGAGGGTTAGTTTTAGGATTAGTGTGAGGGTTAGGGTTAAGTTTCGGCTTAGGTTTAGGCTTAAGCTTAGGCTTAGGCTTAGCATGAGTGTGAGAGTTAGGGTTAGGGTTAGGGTGACGGTTAGGGTTAGGGTTAGGATGAGGTTTTGGTTTAGACTTACGGTTAGGGTGAGGGCTAGGGTGAGGGTTAGTGTGAGGGTTAGGGTTAGTGATAGGATTAGGTTTCAGATTAGGGTTAGGGTGAGGTTTAGTGTGAACGTTAGGGTTAGGGTAGGTTTAGGCTTAGGGTATGGGTGAGGGTGAGGCTGAGGACTAGGGTTAGGTTTACGGTTAGGTTTAGGGCTAGGGTTACGGTGAGGGTTAGGTTTAGGCCTAGGGTTATGCTTAGGTTTAGGCTGAGGGTGAGGGTGGGTTAAGGTTAGTGTTATTGTTAGGGTTAGGGTTAGACTTACGGTGAGGTTGAGGGTGAGGGTGAGGGTTTTGGTTAGGGTGAGGTTTAGAGTGAGTTTTAGGGTTAGGGTTAGTGTTAGGGTGAGGGTGAGGTTTAGTGTTAGAGTTAGGGTGAGGGTGAGGGTTAGGGTGAGCCTAAGGGTTAGGTTTAGTGTTAGGGTTAGGGGGAAGGTGAAGGTTAGGTTGAGGTTTATGGATAGGGCTAGGTGTAGGATTAGGGTTAGGGTGAGAGTGAGAATGAGGGTTAGTGTGAGGGTTATGCTTAGGCTTAGCATTAGGCTGAGGGTGAGGTTGGGTGTGAGGATAAGGATTAGGGTGATGTTTCGGTTTGGGATAGTGTTATTGTTAGGGTTAGGGTTAGAGTTACAGTGAGGGTGAGGGTGGGGGTGAGGGTTAGGATTAGGGTTAGGGTGAGGGTTAGAATGAGGATTAGGGTTAGGATTAGGGTTAGGGTGAGTGCTAGGTTTTGGGTGAGGTTTAGGGTTAGTGTTAGCTTGAGGTTTGGGATAGTGTTATTGTTAGGGTTAGGGTTAGAGTTACAGTGAGGGTGAGGGTGGGGGTGAGGGTTAGGGTTAGGGTTAGGGTGAGGGTTAGAATGAGGATTAGGATTGGGGTTAGTGCTAGGTTTTGGGTGAGGGTTAGGGTTAGTGTTAGCTTGAGGTTTAGGGTTAGGATTAGGGTTAGGGTGAGGGTGAGTTTTAGAATTAGGGTTGGGCTTTCCGTTAGGGTTAGGTTTAGGGTTAGGGGTAGTGTTATTGTTGGGGTTAGGGTTAGAGTTATGGTGAGGGTGACGGTACTGGTGAGTGTTTGGGTTACTGTTATTGTGTGGCTTAGGGTGAGGGTTAGGGTTAAGGTGAGGGTGAGGTTTAGGGTTAGATCGAGTTTTAGTGGGAGGGTTAGGGTGAGGGTGAAGTTTAGGGTTAGTGTTAGGGTTAGTGTGAGGGTGAGGGTTAGGTTGAGGTTTAGGGTTAGGATTAGGTTAAGTGTGAGGGTTAGTGTTAAGGTTAGGGTTAAGGTTAGGCTTAGTGTGAGGTTTAGGATGAGGATTTGGGTTAGGATTTGGGTTAGGGTGATGGCTAGGGTGAGGGTGAGGATGAGGGTGTGGGTTAGGGTGAGGGTTAGGGTGAGGTTTAGGGTTAGGGTTAGGATTAGTGTTAGGGTGAGGGTGAGGTTTAGGGTTAAATTTAGGGTTAGGGGGAGTGTTAGGTCGATGGTTAGGGTTAGGGTTAGTGTTAGGGTTAAGGTTAGGGTGAGAGTTAGGTTGAGGTTTAGGGTTAGGGTTATTGTTAGTGTTAGGATTAGGGTGTGGGTGAGGGTGAGTGTGAGGTTTAGGGTTAGGTTTCAGCTTAGGCTTAGGGTTTGGCTGAGGGTGAGGGTGGGGGTGAGGATTAGGGTTAGGGTGATGGTTAGGATTAGGGTAAGGGTGAGGGCTCGGGCTCGGGCTCGGGTTAGGGTAAGGCTTAGGCTTAGGGTTAGGCTGAGGGTGAGGTTGAGAGTGAGTGTTAGGGTTAGCGTGATGGTTAGGTTTACGGTTACGGTGAGGGTTGGGATGAGGTTTAGGGTTAGGGTGAGTTTAGGGTGAGATTTATGGTAAGGGTAAAGGTGAGGTTTACGCTGAGGGTGAGGGTTAAGATAAGGGTGAGGGTTAGGGTTAGTTTTAGGGTTAGTGTAAGGGTTAGGGTTAGGGATAGGATGAGGGTTAGATTGAGGATTAGTGTTAGGGTTAGTGTGAGGTTTAGGGTGAGGATGAGGGTCAGGTTTAGGGTGAGGTTGAGGGTTAGAATTAGGGTTAGGGTGAGGGCTAGGGTGAGGGTGAGGGTTAGGTTTAATGTGAGGGTTAGTGTTAGGGTTAGGGTTAGTGTTAGGGTGAGGGTTATGGTTAGGGTGAGGGTTAGGGTTAGGGTGAGGGTTATGGTTAGGGTGAGTGTTAGGGTTTGGGTGAGGGTGAGTGTGAGTGTGAGGGTTAGGCTTAAGTTTAGGTTTAGGGTTAGGGTGAGGGTTAGGGTTAGGGTTTGGGTTAGGGTGAGGGTGAGGCTGAGGATTAGTGTTAGGTTTAGGGTTAGGGTTAGGATTATGGTGAGGGTTAGGGTAAGGGTTAGGCTTAGGCTTACGTTTAGGCTGAGTTTGAAGCTGAGTGTGAGGGTTATGTTTAGGGTTACGGTGAGGGTTAGGGTTAGGGTAAGTGTTATTGTTAGGGTTAGGGTTCGAGTTATGATGAGGTTGAGGATGAGGGTGAGAGTGAGGGTGAGGTTTAGGTTTTGGGTTAGGGTTAGATTTAGGGTTAGGGTGAGCGGGTCGGAAAGGTTAAAGGTGAGGGTTAGGCTGAGGATGAGGGTTACGGTAAGGGTAAGGGTTAGGTTTAGTGCTAGGGTTAGGGTTAGGATTGGGGTGAGAGTTAGGATTTGGGTTAAGTTTAGGGTTAGGTTGAGGGTTTGGTAAGGGTTACGGTGAGTGTGAGGTTTAGGGTTAGGTTGAGGGTTAGTGTTAGGATTAGGGTTAGGGTGAGGGTGAAGGTTAGTGTTTTGTTAGGGTCAGGGTTAGGATGAATGTTAGGGTTAGGATTACGGTTAGGGTGAGGGCTAGTTTGAGTTTGCGGTTTAGGGTTAGCGTTAGGGTGAGGTTTAGGCTTTGGGTTAAGGTTAGAGTTAGGGTTACGGTGAGTGTGAGGTTTAGGTTTAGTGTTAGGGTTAGGGTGAGGGTTAGGTTGAGGTTGAGGGTTAGTGTTAGTGTTAGGGTTAGTGTTAGGGTGAAAGTTAGGGGGAGGGTTAGGGTTAGGGTTAGGGTTAGCTTTCGGTTTAGGGTGAGGTTGAGGTTTAGGATTAGATTGAGGCTGAGGGAGAGGGTAAGTGTTAGGGTTAGTTTTGAGTTAGGGTGAGTTTGAGGGTGAGCGTGAGGGTTAGGGTGAGTGTGAAGTTGAGGGTGAGGCTGAGGTTTAGGGTGAGGGTGAAATTGAGGGTGAGGGTGAGGGTTAGCGTTAGTGTTAGGTTGAGGTTTAGGCTTAGTGTGAGGGTGGGTTAGTGTGAGGTTAAGGGATAGGGTGAGGGTTAAGGTGAGGGTGAGAGTTAGGTTTAGGGTTAGGGTTAGGGTGAGGGTTCGTGTGAAGGGTAGGGTTAGGTTTAGGGTTAGTGTGAGGATTAGGGTTAGGGTTAGGGTGACAGTTAGGGTTAGTGTGAGGGGTAGGGTGACTGTGAGGGTAAGGGTTAGGGTGAGGCTGAGGGTTAGGTTGATTGTTAGGGTCAGGTTTAGGTTTAGTTTAGGTTTATGGTGTGGGTTAAGATTAGGGTTGGGTTTAGGGTTGGGTTTATGGTTAGGATGACTTTTAGGGATAGGGTGAGGGTGAAGGTCAGGGTGAGGGTTAGGGATAGGGTTAGGGATAGGTTTAGGGATATGATGAGGGCTAGGGTGAGGGTGAGGATTAGGGTTAGGGTGAGGGTTCAGGTGAGGGGTACTTTTAGGGTAAGGGTTAGGGTGAGGGTAAAGTTTCGGGTGAGGTTTAGGGTGAGGGTGAGGTTTAGGGAGAGGCTGCGGTTAGGGTGAGGGATAGCATTAGGATTAGGGTGAGGGTATGTGTTAGAGTGAGGGTTAGGGTTAGGGTTAGGATGAGGGTTAGGGATAGGCTTAGGGTTATGGTTGGGATGATGATGAGGGTAGGGTTAGTTTAGGGTTAGGTTCAGGGTGAGGGTGAGGTTCAGTGTTAGGATTAGTGTTAGGGTTAGGGTTAGGCTGAGGGTGAGGGTAAGACTGAGGGTTAGGGTTAGGGTGAGGGTGAGGGTTAGGGTTAGGTTTAGGGTGAGGGTTAGAGTTAGTGTGAGGATTAGGGATAGGTTTAGGGTGAGAGTAAGGGTTATGGTGAGGTTTAGGTTTAAGGTTAGCGTTAGGGTTAGCATGAGGGTGAGGGAGAGGTTTAGGTTTAGAATTAGGGTTAGGTTTACGTTTAGGCTTAGGGTGAGGGTCATGGTGAGGGTGAGGGTTAGGGTGAGAGTTAGGATTAGTGTGTGGGTTAGGGTTAGGATGATGGTAAGGTTTAGTGTGAGTGTTATTGTGAGAGTGTGGGTTAGGTTTAGTGTGAGTGTTAGGGTGAGTGTTAGGGTGAGGGTTAGGTTTAGTGTTATGGTTAGGGTGAGGGTGAGTGTTAGGGTTAGGGTGAGGGTGAGGGTTAGGGATAGGTTTAGGGTTAGGGTTAGGGTTATTGTTAGGGTTAGGGTTAGGTTTAGGGTTAGGGTGAGGGTGAGTGTTAGGGTTAGGGATAGCATTAGGGTTAGCATGAGGGTGAAGGAGAGAGTTAGGTTTAGGCTTAGTGTTAGGGTGATGGTTAGGGTGAGGCTTCAGGTCAGGGTTAGGGTTAGGGTTAGGGTGAGGGTTAGTGTTAGGGTGAGATTTAAGGAAAGGGTGAGGATTAAGGTGAGGGTGAGGGTTAGGGTGATTGTGAGCATTAGGGTTTGGGTGAGGGTTAGGGTGATTGTGAGGGTTAGGGTGAGGGTGAGGGTTAGGGTTAGCATTAAGGTGAGCGTTAGGGTTAGGGTTATGTTGAGGGTGAGTTTTAGGATTAGGGTTATGTTGAGGGTGAGGGTTAGGGTTAGGGTTAGGGTTAGGTTTAGCTTTAGGGTTAGCGTGAGGGTGAGGGAGAGGGTTAGGTTTAGGATTAGGGTTAGGTTTGGGATTACGCTTAGGGTGAGGGTGATGGTGAGGATGAGGCTAAGTGTCAGTGTTAGGTTTAGTGTTAGGGTGAGGGTTAGTGTAAGTGTGATATTTAGGGAAAGGGTGAGGGTTAGGTTGACGGTGAGGGTTAGAGTGAGGGTGAGGTTTAGGGTTATGGTTAACATTAGTATGAGTGTTAGGGTTAGGGTTAGTGTGAGGTTTAGGGTTAGGGTTATGGTTAGTGTGAGGGTAAGTATTAGGGTGAGGTTTAGGTTGAGAGTGAGGTTTAAGGAGAGGGTTAGGTTTAAGGTGAGGGTTAGTTTGAGGGTTAAGGTTAGGATTAGGTTGAGGGTCTGTGTTAGGGTGAGGTTAAAGTTAGGGTGAGGGTTAGGGATACGATTAAGGTTAGGGTTAGGGTGAAGGTGAGGGTGAGTTTTAGTTTTAATGTTAGGTTCAGCGTGAGGGTGAGGTTCATGGTTAGAATTAGGGTTAGGGTTAGGGTTAGGCTAGGGTGAGGGTGATGGTGAGGGTTAGGGTTGGGGTGATCTGTAGGGTTAGGGAGAGGTTTAGGATTAGTTTTAGGATGATGGGTGGGGTTAGGATAAGGGTTAGGGTGAGGGTTAGGGTTAGGTTTAGGGTTATTGTTAGGGTTAGGCTTAGGTTAGAGTTAGGGTTAGGGTGAGGGTGAGGATGAGTGTTAGGATTAGGCTTAGGAATAGGGGTTTTGTTAGGGTTAGGGTTAGCGTTAGGGTGAGGGTGAGGGTTAGGTTTAGGATTAGCGTTAGGATTATTGTTAGGGTTAGGGTGAGGGTGAGGGTTAGGTTTAGTGTGAGGTTAGGTTAAGGGTTAGCTTTAGGGTGGGGTTAAGTTTTAGGGTGAGGGTTAGGGTAAGGTTGAGCTTTAGGGTTAGCATTAGGGTTAGGGTTGGGGTGAGGGTTAGGGTTAGGGTTAGGTTGAGCGTGAGGGTGAGGGTTAGGGTGAGGGTGAGGTTGAGGGTGTGGGTTAGATTTAGGTAAGGGAGAGGGTGAAGATAAGGTTTAGGGTTAGGTTTAGGGTTAAGGTTAGGGTGAAGTTGAGGGTTAGGATAAAGGTTAGGTTGAGGTTTAGGGTTAGTGTGAGGGTTGGTTGAGCATGAAGGTAAGGGTTAGGGAGAGGGTTATTGTGAGGGTGAGACTTAATGTTAAGGTTAATGTTAGGGTGAGGGTTAGTGTGAGGGTAAGGGTTAGTGTTTGGTTTAGGGTTAGTGTGAGGATGAGGGTTAGGGTTAGGGTTAGGGGGAGGGTTAGGGTTAGTGTGAGGGTTAGGGTGAAGGTGAGGGTAAGGTTTAGGGTGAGGGTTAGGGTTAGGTTTAGGGTTATGGTTGGGGTTAGGGTGAGGTTTGGGGTTAGGTTTAGGGTTATGTTTAGGATGAGGGTTATGGTGAGGGTGAATGTTAAGGTGAGGGTGAGGGTTAGTGTGAGGGTGAGGATTAGGTTTAGGTGAGTTTTAGGGTTAGTATTAGGGTTAGGATGAGGGCTATGGTGAGGGTGAGGGTTAGTGTTAGGGTTAGGGTTAGGTTGAGGGTTAGGGTTAGGGTGAGGGATCGGGTGAGGGGCACGTTTAGGGTTAGGTTTAGGGTGAGGGTAAAGGTTAGGTAGAGTTTTAGGGTGAGGATGAGGTTTAGGGAGAGGAATAGGGTTAGGTTGAAGGTTAGGGTTAGGATTAGGGTGAGGGTATGTTTTAGGGTGAGGGTTAGGGTGAGGGTTAGGGTTAGGTTGAGGGTTAGGGATATGGTTAGGATTATGGTTAGAGTGACAGTGAGAGTGAGGGTTAGTTTTAAGGTTAGGGTTAGGATTAGGGTTAGGGTTAGGGATACGGCTAGGTTTAGGGTTAGGGTGACAGTGAGGGTTAGGGTTAGGGATAGGGTTATGGTGAGGGTAAGGTCTAGGGTGAGGTTTAGGGTGAGGGTGAGGTTTAGGGTGAAGGTTAGTGTGAGGGTTAAGGTGAGGGTGAGTTTATGTGTTAGATTGAGGGTTAGGTTGAGGGTTAGGGTTAGGGTGAGGTTAGTGATAGATTTACGGTTAGGGTTAGGGTTAGGGTGAGTGTGAGGGTTAGGGTTAGGGTTAGGTACAGAGTGAGGGTGAGGTTCAGGGTTAGGATTAGGGTTAGGTTTAGGGTTAGGCTGAAGTTGAGGGTGTGAGTGAGGGTTAGGGTTTGGGTGAGGGTGAGGATTAGGGTGAGTTTTAGTGTGTGGGTTAGTATTAGGGTTAGTGTGAGGATTAGGGTTAGGGTTATGGTGAGGGTAAGGGTTAGGTTTAGGTTTAGGGTAATGTTTAGTGTTAGGGTTATGGTGAGAGTGAGGGTTAAGTTTAGTGTGAGTGTTAGGGTGAGGGTTAGGTTTAGCGTTAGCTTTAGAGTGAGAGTGAGGGTTAGGTTGAGTATGAGGGTTAGGGTTTGGGTGAGGGTTAGGGTAAAGGTGAAGGTTAGGGTGAGGGTGAGACTTAGAGTTAGGGTTACGGTTAGGGTGAGGGTTAGTGTGAGGATAAGGGTTAGGGTTATGTTTAGGTTTAGTGTCAGGATTAGGTTTAGGGTGAGAGTTAGAGTTATGGTGAGGGTGAGGGTTAAGTTTAAGGTTGTGTGAGGGTTAGGGTTAGAGTCAGGGTTAGGGTTAGGTTTTGGGTTAGGGTGAGGGTGAGGGTGAGGGTGAAGTTGAGGGCGATGGTGAGGGTTAGGGTTAGGGTTAGGTTGAGGTTTAGGCTTAGTGTGAGGGTTGGGTGAGGGTTAAGGTGAGGGTGAGAGTTAAGGTTAGAGTTAGGGTTAGGTTGAGGGTTCGTGTGAGGGTTAGGGTTAGGGTTAGGTTTAGGGTTAGTGTGAGGTTTAGGGTTAGGGTGAGGGTAAGTGTTAGGGTGAGGGTTAGGATTAGGGTGAGGGTTATGGTTAGGGTGAGGGTTTGGGTTAGGGTTATTGTTAGGGTTAGGTTTAGGGTTAAAGTTAAGGTGAGTGTGAGGGTGAGAGTTAGGATTAGGGTTAGGGTGAAGTTTAGTGTTAGGGTTAAGATTAGAGTTAGGGTTAAGGTGAGGGTGAGGTTTAGGGGTAGAGTTAGGATTAGGGTGAGGATTAGGGTGAGGATTAGGGTGAGGGTTAGTGTTAGGTTGCGGGTTAGGGTGGGGTTGAAGGTAAGGGTAAATTTGAGGGTTAGGCTGAGGGTGAAGGTTACAGTAAGGTTGAGGGTTAGGGTTAGGGTGAGCGTTAGTGTTAGCATTAGGGTTTATGTTAGGATGAGGGTAAGTGTTAGGGTGAGGGTTAGGGTTAGTGTGAGGGTTATGGTTAGAGTGAGTGTGAGGGTTAGGGTTATATTATTGTTAGGGTTAGGGTTAGGGTTAGGGTTATGCTTAGGGTTAGGGTTAGGGTTAGGGTTAGGATGAAGTTTAGTTTTAGGGTTAGGATTAGAGTTAAGGTTAGAGTGAGGGTGAGATTTAGGGTTAGAGTTACGGTTAGTGTTAGTGTTAGGGTGAGGGTTAGGTTTAAGCTTAGGCTTAGGCTTAGACTTAGGCTGAGCATGAGGATGAGTTTTAGGGTTCGGGTTAAGGTTCGGTTAGCCCGAAGGTTAGATTGAGGTTTAAGGTTAGGATTAGGGAGAGGGTGAGGGCTAGGGTTAAGGTTAGGGTGAGGGCTAGGATTAGGGATAGCGTTAGGTTTAGGATTAGGGTTAGGGTGAGGGTGAGTGTGAGGTTTAGTGTTAGGGTTAGGCTTAGAGTTAGGGTGAGGGTTAGGGTTAGGGTTTGGGTTCGTGTGAGGGTGAGGCTGAGGATTAGGGTTAGGTTTAGCTTTAGGGTTAGTGTTTGTGTTAGGGTTAGGTTTAGGGTTAGGATTACGGTGAGGGTATGATTTAGGGTGAGGTTTAGGGTGAGGGTTAAGGATACGGTTAGGGTTATGTTTAGAGTGACGATGAGAGTGAGTGTTAGTTTTAAGTTTAGGGTTAGGGTTAGGCCTAGGGTTAAGGATACGTTTAGGGTTAGGGTGATGGTGAGGTTTAGGGTGAGGTTCAGTGTGAGGGTGAGGTTTAGGGTGAGGGTTAAGGTGAGGGTTAGGGTGAGGGTGAGGGTATGTGTTAGATTGAGGTTTAGGTTGAGGGTTAGGGTTAGGGTGAGTTTAGTGATAGGTTTACGGTTAGGGTTAGGGTGAGGGTGAGGGTGAGGTTTAGGGTTAGGGTTAGGTTCAGAGTGAGGGTGAGGTTCAGGGTTAGGATTAGGGTTAGAGTTAGGGTTCGGCTGAAGGTGAGGGTGTGGGTGAGGGTTAGGATTAGGGTGAGGGTGAGGTTTAGGGTGAGTTTTAGTGTGTGGGTTAGTGTTAGGGTTAGTGTGAGGATTAGGGTTAGGGATATGGTGATGGTAAGGGTTAGGTTTAGGTTTAGGGTAAGGTTTAGTGTTAGGGTTATGGTGAGAGTGATGGTTAGGTTTAGTGTGAGTGTTAGGGTGAGGTTTAGGTTTAGTGTTAGCTTTAGGGTGAGGGTGAGGTTTAGGGTGAGTGTGAGGGTTAGGGTTTGGGTGAGGGTTAGGGTGAAGGTGAAGGCTAGGGTGAGGGTGAGACTTAGAGTTAGGGTTAGGGTTAGGGTGAGGGTTAGTGTGAGGATAAGTGTTAGGGTTAGGTTTAGGGTTAGTGTGAGGATTAGGGTTAGGGTGAGGGTTAGAGTTATGGTGAGGGTGAGGGTTAAGTTTAAGGTTGTGTGAGGGTTAGGGTTAGGCTGAGGGTTAGGGTTAGGTTTTGGTTTAGGGTGAGGGTGAGGGTGAGGTGGAGGCTTAGGGTGAGGGTGAAGTTGAGTGTGATGGTGAGGGTTAGGGTTAGGGTTTGGTTGAGTTTTAGGCTTAGTGTGAGGGTTGGGTGAACATGAGGTTAAGGGATAGGGTGATGGTTAGGGTTAGGGTGAGGGTTATGGTTAGGGTGAGTGTGAGTTTTAGGGTTATTGTTAGGGTTATTGTTAGTGTTAGGGTTATGGTTATGGTTAGGGTTACAGTTACGGTTAGAATGAAGTTTAGTTTTAGGGTTTGGGTTAGAGGTAAGGTTAGGGTGAGGGTGAGATTTAGGGTTAGAGTTAGGGTTAGTGCTAGTGTTATGGTTAGGTTGAGGGTTAGGGTTAGGCTTAGGCTTAGGCTTAGGCCGAGCATGAGGGTGAGTGGTAGGGTTCTGGTTAGGGTTCGGGTTAGGGTGAAGGTTAGATTGAGTTTTAGGGTTAGGGTTAGGGTGAGGGCTAGGGTTAGGGATAGGTTTAGGTTTAGGATTAGGGTTAGGGTGAGGGTGAGTGTGAGGTTTAGGCTTAGAATTAGGGTGAGGGTTAGGGTTAGGTTTTGGGTTAGTGTGAGGGTGAGGCTGAGGATTAGGCTTATTTTTAGGGTTACGTTTATTGTTAGGGTTAGTGTGGGGTTAGGGTTAGGGTTATGGTGAGAGTTAGGGTTAGAGTTAGGATTAGGCTTAGGGTTAGGGTGAGGGTGAGGGTGGGTTTGAGGATTGGAGTTAGGGTTAGGGTTAGGCATAGGGTTAGGCTTATTGTTTGTGTTATGCTTAGGGTTAAGTTTGCGGTGAGCATGACGCTGAAGGTGAGGGTTATGCTTATGGTTAGGGTTAGGGTTAGTGTTATTCTTAGGGTTAGGGTTAGAGATACGGTGAGGATGAGGTTGAGGGTGAGGGTTAGGTTTAGGGTGCGGTTTCGGGATAGGTTTAGAGTAAGGGTTAGGGTGAGGGTGAGGTTTAGAATTAGAGTTATTGTTAGGGGGAGGGTTAGGGTTAGGGTTTGGGTTAGGGAGAGGGTGGGGGTGAGGATTAGGGTTAGGTTTAGGGTTAGGGTTAGGGTTAGGTTTTTAAGATAGGGTTAGGGTTAGGGTTACTATGAGGGTTAGGGTTAGGGTTAGGCTTAGGGTTAGGCTGAGGGTGAGAGTGGGTGTGAGGATTAGGGTTAGGGTTAGTGTTAGTGTTAGGGTTATTTTTAGTGTTATGGTTAGGGTTAAGTTTGCTGTGAGGGTGAGTCTGAGGGCAAGGGTTTTGGTTATGGTTATGGTTAGGGTTAGGGTTAGAGGTATTGTTAGGATTAGGGTTAGAGTTACAGTGAGGGTGAGGGTGAGGGTGAGGTTTAGGGTTCAGATTAGGGTTCGGGTTAGAGTGAAGGTTAGATTGAGGTTTAGGGTTAGGATTAGGGTAAGTGTGAGGGCTAGGTTTAGGGTTAGGGTGAGGGCTAGGGTTAGGGATAGGGTTTTCTTTTGGATTAGGGTTATGGTGAGGGTGAGTGTGAGGTTTAGGGTTAGGGTTAGGCTTAGAGTTAGGGTGAGGGTTAGGGTTAGGGTTTGGGTTAGTGTGAGGGTGAGGCTGAGGATTAGGGTTAGGTTTAGGGTTAGGATTAGGGTTAGGGTTAGTGTTAGGTTTAGGGTTAGGATTAGGGTTATGGTGAGGTTTAGGGTTAGAGTTAGGATTAGGCTTAGGGTTAGGATGAGGGTGAGGGTGGGTTTGAGGATTAGAGTTAGGGGTAGGGTTAGGCTTAGTGTTAGGCTTATTTTTAGTGTTATGCTTAGGGTTAAGTGAACATGAGGTAATCATGAGGCTGAAGCTGAGGGTTATGGTAAGGGTTATGGTTAGGGTTAGGGTTAGTGTTATTCTTAGGGTTAGGGTTAGAGATATGGTGAGGATGAGGTTGAGGGTGAGGGTTAGGGTTAGGGTGCGGTTTAGGGATAGGTTTAGGGTAAGGGTTAGAGTGAGGGTGAGGTTTAGAATTAGAGTTATTGTTAGGGGGAGGGTTAGGGTTAGGGTTTGGGTTAGGGTGAGGGTGGGGCTGAGGATTAGGGTTAGGTTTAGGGTTAGGGTTAGGGTTAGGTTTTTAGGTTAGGGTTAGGGTTAGGGTTACGGTAAGGGTTAGGGTTAGGGTTAGGCTTAGGGTCAGGCTGAGGGTGAGGGTGGGTGTGAGGATTAGGGTTAGCGTAAGGGTTAGTGTTAGGGTTATTGTTAGTGTTATGGTTAGGGTTAAGTTTGCTGTGAGGGTGAGTCTGAGGTTGAGGGTTATGGTTATGGTTAGGGCTATTGTTAGAGTTATTGTTAGGGTTAGGGTTAGAGTTATGGTGAGGGTGAGGGTGAGGGTGAGGGTTAGGGTTCAGGTTATGGTGAAAGTTAACTTGCGGTTTAGGGTTAGGATTAGGGTAAGGGTGAGGGCTAGGGTTAGGGTTAGAGTTAGGGTTAGGGGGAGGGATACGGTTAGGTTTAGGGTTAGGTTTAGGGTTAGGGTTAGGATTACGGTGAGGGTTAGTGTTAGGATTAGACTTAGGCTTACAGTTAGGCTGAGGTTGAGGCTCAGGGTGAGGGTTATGGTGATGGTTAGGGTTAGGATTAGGGTTAGGGTAAGTGTTATTGTTAAGGTTAGGGTTAGAGTTATTGTGAGGTTCAGGGTGAGGTTGAGGGTTAGGGTTAGGTTGAGGTTTAGGGTTAGGTTTAGTGTTAGGGATAGTGTTAGGGTGAGGGTATCGGTAAGGTTAAAGTTGAGTGTTAGGCTGAGCATGAGGGTTACGGTAAGGGTGAGGGTTAGGCTTAGGGTGAGGGTTAGGGTTAGGGTTGGGGTGAGAATTAGGGTTCAGTTTAAATTTAGGGTTAGGTTGAGGGTTAGGGTAAGGGTTACGGTGACGGTGAGGGTTAGGGTTAGGTTGAGGGTTAGTGTTAGGATTAGGGTTAGTGTGAGGTGAAGGTTAAGGTTAGTGTTAGGGTGAGGGTTAGGATGAGGGTTAGGGATAGGATTAGGGTTAGTTTGAGGGCTAGTTTGAGGTTGAGGTTCAGGGTTAACGTTAGGGTGAGGTTTAGGGTTAGGGTTAGGGTTCGGGTTAGCGTGAGGGTGAGGTTTACGGTTAGAGTTATGGTGAGGGTGAGACTGAAATTGAGGGTTAGGGTTAGGGTTAGTGTTAGAGTTAGGGTTAGGGTGAGGGTTAGGTTGAGGGTGAGGGTTAGGCTAAAGGTTAGGATTAGGATTAGCATAAGGGTTAGGGTGAGTGTGATGGTTAGGGTTACTGTTAGGCTTAGGGTTAGGCTGAGGGTGAGGTTGAGAGTGAGGGTTTGGGTTAGGTTTACTGTGAGAGTTAGGGTTCGGGTAAATTTAGGGTTAGGGTGAGGGTTAGGGTTAGGTTTATGGTGAGCTTGAGTTTTAGGGTAAGTTTGAGGCTTAGGGTTAGGATTATGGTTAGGGAAAGGGTTAAGGTTAGGGTTAGGGTGAGGTTAAGAATGAAGATTAGGAAATGGGTGAGGGCTAGGTTGAGGGTGAGCTTTAGGGTTAGATTAAGGTTTAGGGTTAGAGTTAGGGTTAGGGTGAGGGTTAGGTTGAGGGTTAGATTTACGGTGAGGGTGAGGGTTAGGGTTAGGGTGAGGGTTATGGTGAGGATGATGGTAAGGGTAAAGGTGAGGTTTAGGCTGAGGTTGAGTGTTAGGGTGAAGGTTAGGGTTAGGTTTAGGGTTAGGGTAAGGGATAGGGTTAGGTTCAGGGTGAGTGTTAGATTGAGGATTAGGGTTACTGTTAGTGTGAGGTTTAGGGTGAGGATGTGGGTTAGGGTTAGGGTGAAGGTGAGGGTTAAAATTAGGTTTATGTTGAGGGCTAGGGTGAGGGTGAGTGTTAGGGTTAGGGTTAGGGTTATGGTGAGGTTTAGGATTAGGTTGAGGGTTAGCGTTAGTGTTAGGGTTAGTGTTCAGGTTAGGGTCAGTGTTAGGGTGAGGGTAAGTGTTAGGGTGAGGGTTAGGTTTAGGGTGAGGGTTATGGTTATGGTGAGGGTTAGGGTTAGGGTTATTGTTAGGGTTAGGGTTAAGGATACGGTTACGGTGAGTGTGAGTGTGAGAGTTAGGGTTAGGTTTAGGGTGAAGTTTAGTGTTAGGGTTAGGGTTAGGGTTAAGGTGAGGGTGAGGTTTAGGGGTAGAGTTAGGTTTAGGGTGAGGGTTAGGGTCAAGGTTAGGGTTAGGGTGCGGTTGAAAGTAAGGGTAAATTTGAGGGTTAGGCTGAGGGTGAGGGTTACAGTAATGGTGAGGGTTAGGGTTAGGGTGAGGGTTAGTGTTAGGGTTAGAATGAGGGTGAGGGTTAGATTGAGGATTAGTGTTAGGGTTAGTGTGAGGTTTAGGGTGAGCTTGAGAGTTAGGGTTAGTGTTAGGATGAGGTTTATGGTTAGGGTGATGCTTAGGGTTAGTGTGAGCATTGGTGTTAGCGTTAGGGTTTATGTTACGGTGAGGGTAAGTGTTAGGGTTAGGGTTAGGTTTAGGGTGAGAGTTATGGTTGGGGTGAGTGTGAGGGTTAGGGTTAGGGTTATTGTTAGGGTTAGGGTTAGGGTTATGGTTAGTGTTAGTGTTAGGGTTAGGGTTAGGGTTAGGGTTAGGAGGAGGTTTAGTTTTAGTCTTAGGATTAGATTTAAGGTTAGGGTGAGAGTGAGATTTAGGGTTAGAGATAGGTTTAGTGCTAGTGTTAGTGTTAGGGTGAGGGTTAGGGTTAGGTTTAGGCTTAGGCTTAGGCTTGGGCTTAGGCCGAGCATGAGGGTGAGGGTTAGGGATCGGGTTAGGGTTCGGGTTAGTGTGAAGTTTAGATTGAGGTTTAGGGTTAGGATTAGGGTAAGGGTGAGGGCTAGGGTTAGGGTTACGGTATGGGCTAGGGTCAGGGATAGGGTTTGGTTTAGTATTAGGGTTAGGGTGAGGGTGAGTGTGAAGTTTAGGGTTAGGGTTAGGCTTAGAATTAGGGTGAGGGCTCACACCAATACTCCTCCAACTCTTCAATGAAATTGAAAGAGAAAGCTCACTACCGAACACATTCTATGAAGCCATCATAACCCTCATCCCAAAACCAGGCATGGACTCATCAAAGAAAGAGAACTATAGACCCATTTCTTTGATGAACATTGATGCAAAACTTCTCAACAAAATTTTTGCCAATCGACTTCAACAATTCATCCAAAAAATCATACACCATGATCAAACAGGATTCATTTCAGGGATGCAAAGCTGGTTCAATATACGCAAATCAATTAATATTATTCATCACATCAACAGGAGCAAGAATAAGAACCACATGGTTATCTCAATAGATGCAGAAAAAGCATTTGACAAGATCCAACACCCCTTTATGATGAAGGTTCTGGAAAAATTAGGAATCCATGGAACATTCCTCAATACAATAAAGGCTGTATATGACAAACCTACAGCCAGCATTATACTCAATGGTGAAAAACTAAAGCCATTTCCTCTTAACTCAGGAACAAGACAAGGATGCCCACTCTCTCCACTTCTCTTCAATCTAGTATTAGAATGCCTAGCTACAGCAATAAGACAAGATGCAGACATAAAGGGGATCCAAATAGGGAAAGAAGAAATAAAACTCTCCCTCTTTGCAGATGACATGATCTTGTATTTAAAGAATCCCATAGACTCCACTCCCAAATTACTCAAGCTGATTCAAAACTTTGGCAAAGTAGCAGGTTATAAAATTAACCCCCAAAAATCAATGGCTTTTCTATATGCCAACAACGAGAAAAGTGTGGCTGAAATTAGGAAAGCAACTCCATTTGTAATAGCCCCACAAAAAATAAAATACCTAGGAATTAACTTAACAAAAGAAGTGAAGGACCTCTATGATGAAAACTTTAAAATCTTGAAAAAGGAAATCAACACAGAACTTAAAAAATGGCAAAACCTCCCATGCTCCTGGATTGGCAAGATTAACATCGTGAAAATGGCAATACTTCCCAAGGCTATCTACAAATTCAACGCAATACCTATCAAAATTCCACCCTCATTCTTCAAGGAAATAGAGGAGGCAATCCAAAAATTCATATGGAACAATAAAAGACCCCGAATAGCAAAAACGCTCCTCAACGGAAAGAACACTGCTGGAGGAATATCAATACCAAATTTCAAACTCTACTATAAAGCCATAGTAATCAAAACAGCTTGGTATTGGCATAAGAACAGACCTCAGGACCAATGGAATAGAATTGAAAACCCAGAAATGAACCTACAGACCTATAGCCATCTAATCTTCGATAAGGAATCTAAAACAATAGAATGGAAGAAAGACAGCCTCTTCAGTAAATGGTGCTGGCAAAATTGGTTAACTACATGTAGAAAACTAAAGCTAGATCCTTATATATCACCCTGTACCAGAATCAACTCCAAATGGATCAAAGACCTTGAACTCAAAGCAGACACTCTGAAAACATTACAGGATGGAATAGGAGAAACCCTAGGTCTCCTTGGCTCAGGTCGAAAATTTCTGAATAGAGACCCAGAAGCACAACAAATCAAAGAAAGGTTGGACAAATGGGATTGCATAAGATTGCAGAGCTTCTGCAGGGCAAATGACATAGCTGGCAAGATCAATAGAAAGCCCACCGATTGGGAGAAGATCTTTACTAGCCATACAACGGACAAGGGTCTCATATCTAAAATATACTTGGAACTCAAAAAATTAAACCACCTAACAACAAATCCTCAAAGAATCAACTGCCCAATAAATAAGTGGGCGAAAGACTTAAAGAGAAGCTTCTCTGAAGAAGAAACAAGGATGGCCAATAGACACATGAAGAAATGTTCAACATCCCTAGCCATAAAAGAAATGCAAATCAAAACAACATTGAGATATCACTTCACTCCAGTTAGAACAGCAAAAATCAAGAACTCTAACAACAACAGATGCTGGAGGGGATGTGGACAGAAAGGAAACTTACTTCATTGTTGGTGGGAATGTAAACTTGTTCAACCACTTTGGAAAGCAGTATGGAGGTTCCTCAGAAGACTTCACATAGATCTCCCCTATGATCCAGCAATCCCACTTTTGGGCATTTACCCAAATGTTTACAAACATAGTTGTGCTTTGTATGTCCCTCCCCCACAGTGTAACCCCCGCTTTCACTATATTTGATGTCAATATAACATGTGGAGGAGATGGGGACAAACAAGTCGTTTAAGGATTCAGGTGGACCAGTTGCAACAATGAGAAGTACAAAATGTCATGTCAAAACCAGCTTTACAATGTCGGTGTGGGGGGGAGAGGGGAGTACAATTGGGTGGGGGGAGGGGGGTAAAATTGGGTGGGGGGAGGGGGGAGGCGGGGAAGGGAAGTGAAGGGTAAACAAAGGAGGAGGCTGCAATGCTTGGTAAGAAATGTATGCATTATCCTGCCCATGTAATTGTAGCCCCCCTGTACAGTATGTTCTCAAATAAAATAAAATACAATTAAAAAAAAAAAAGAATTAGGGTGAGGGTTAGGGTTAGGGTTTGGGTTAGTATGAGGGTAAGGCTGAGGATTAGGGTTAGTTTTAGGGTTAGGTTTAGGGTTAGAGTTATGGTTAGGCTTAGGCTTAGGATGAGGGAGAGGGTGGGGTTGAGGATTAGAGTTAGGGTTTGGGTTAGGCTTACGGTTAGGTTTATTGTTAGTGTTATGATTAGGGTTAAGTTTGCGGTGAGCATGAGGCTGAAGGTGAGGGTTATGGGTAGGGTTAGGGTTAGGGGAAGGGATAGGTTGAGGTTTAGGGTTAGGGTTAGTGTTAGGGTAAGTGTGAGGGTGAGGGTTAGGTTGAGCTTTAGGTATAGGGTTAGGTTTAGGATTAGGGTTAGGGTGAGACTGAGTGTGAGGTTTAGGGTAAGGATTAGGCTTAGGCTTATGGTTAGGCTAAGAGTGAGGGTGGGGGTGAGGATTAGGGTTAGGGCTAGGCTATGGCTTAGGCTGAGGGTGAGGATGGATGTGAGGATTAGGGTTAGTGTGATCGTTAGGATTAGGGTAAGGGTGAGGGCTCGGGTGAGGGTAAATATTAGGGTCAGGCTTTGGCTTAATCTTCCCGTTAGACTGAGGGTGAGTTTGAGGGTGAAGGTTAGGGTTAGCGTAATGGTTAGGTTTATTGTTAGGGTGAGGGTTAGAATGAGGTTTAGTGTTCGGTGAGGTTAGGGTGAGGATGATGGTAAGGGTAAAGGTGAGGTTTACACTGAGGGTAAGGGTTAAGATGAGGGTGAGGGTTGAGGTAAGGGTGAGGGTTAGGGTTAGGGTGAGGCTGAGTGTGAGGTTTAGGGTGAGGATTAGGTTTAGGTTTACAGTTAGGCTAAGGGTGAGGGTGGGGGTGAGGGTGGGGGTGAGGATTAGGGTTATGGTGATGGTTAGGGTTAGGGTTAGTGTTATTGTTAGGGTTAGGGTTAGAGTTACGTTGAGTGTGATGGTGCGGGTGAGGGTTAGGGTTAGGGTTAGGGTGGGGTTTAGGGTTGGGTTAGGATTATGGTTAGGGTGAGGGTGAGGTTTAGGGTTAGATATAGTGTTAGGGGTAGGGTTAGGGTGAGGGTCAGGGATAGGGTTATTGTTACTGTTAGGGTGAGTGTGAGGGTTAGGTTGAGTTTTAGGGTTATGGTTACGATTAGGGTTAGTGTGAGGGTTAATGTTATGGTTAGGGTTAGTTTTAGGGTGAGGGTGGTTGTTAGGGTTTGGGTTATTGTGAGGGTTATCGTTGGGATGAGGGTTAGGATAAGGGTTAGGGTTATTGTTAGGGTTAGGTTTAGTGTTTCGGTTACGGTGAGGGTGAGGGTTAGGGTTAGGTTTAGGGCGAGGTTTAGGGTTTGGTTTAGGGTTAGAGTGAGGGTTAGGGTGAGTGTGAGGATTAAGGTTAGAGTTAGGTTTAGGGTGAAGGTTAGGTTGACCTTTAGGGTTAGGGTTAGTGTTAGGGTTAGGGTTAGGCTGAGAGTTAGGGGGAGGGTTAGGATTACAGTTAGGTTTAGGTTTATGGTTAGGGTTATCCTTAGTGATAGGGTGAGGGTGAGGTTTAGAGTTAGAATTAGGGTTAGGGTGAGGCTGAGGCTGAGGGTGAGGGTTAGGATTAGGGTTAGCATTAGGATTAGGGTTTGGGTTAGGATGAGTGTGAGGGTTAGGGTTAGGGTTAGGGTTAGCCTTAGGTTTAGGCTGAGGGTGATGGTGAGGGTGAGGGTTAGGGTTAGTTTAAGGGTTAGGGTTAGGGTTAGGGTGAGGTTTAGTGTTAGGGTTAGTGTTAGAGTTAGGGTTAGAGTGAGGGTGAGGTTTAGGGGTAAAGTTAGGGTTAGGGTGAAGGTTAGGTTGAGAGTTAGGGTTAGGGTGAGGGTTAGGATGGGGGTGAAGGTAAGGGTAAACGTGACAGTTAGGCTGAGTGTGAGGGTTATGGCAAGGGTGAGGATTAGGGTTAGGGTGAGAGTTAGGGTTAGGGTTAGTGTGAGAGTTAGGGTTCGGGTTAAGTTTAGGGTTAGGGTTAGGGTTAGGCTAAGAGTTTCGGTGAGGGTGAGGGTTAGTGTCAGTTTGAGTGTTAGGGTTAGGATTAGGGATAGGGTGAGGGTTAGTGTTAGGGTTAGTGTTACGGTGAGGGTTAGGATGAGGTTTAGGGTTAGATTTAAGGTTAGGGTGAGGGTTAGGGTTAGGGTTAAGGTTAGGGTGAAGTTGAGTTTCGGGTTAGAGTTAGGGTTAGGGTGAGGCTGAGGTTGAGGGTTAGGGTTAGGGTGAGGTTTAGTGTTAGGATTAGTGTTAGAGTTAGGTTTAGAGCAAGGGTTAGGTTGGGGGTGAGGGTTAGGCTTAGCGTTAGGATTAGGTTTAGGCTGAGGGTGAGGGTGAGTTTGAGGGTTATGGTTAGTTTGAGGGTTCGGCTTAGGTTGAGGGTTAGGTTTAGGATTAGGATTAGGGTGAGGGTTAAGTTTAGGGTTAGGGTGAGGGTAAGAATGAGGATTAGGGTTAGGATTAGGGTTATGGTGAGGGCTAGGGTGAGCGTGAGGGTTAGGGTTAGTGTTAGATTAAGGTTTAGGGTTAGGGATAGCTTTAGGGTGAGGGTTCGGTTGAGGTTAGGGTTATAGTGAGTATGAGGGTTAGTGTTAGGGTGAGGGTTAGGGTTAGGATTAGGGTTAGGTGAGAGTGAATGTTAGGATTAGGGTTAGGTTTAGGTTTAGGGTTAGGTTTAGTGTTAGGGTGAGGGTTAGGGTTAGGATGATGGTAAGGGTAAAGGTGAGGTTTAGGGTGAGGCTGAGGGTTAAGATAAGGGTGAGGGTTAGGTTGAGGCTTAGGTTTAGAGTAAGGGGTAGGATTAGGGTCAGGGTGATTGTTAGATTGAGGATTAGGGTTAGGGTTAGTGTGAACTTTAGAGTGAGGATGAGGGTTAGGGTTAGGGTGAGGGTGAGGGTTAGAATTAGGTTTAGGGTGAGGGCTAGGGTGAGGGTTAGGGTAAGTGTTAGGCTTAGGCTTACGATTAGGCTGAGCATGAGATTTCAGGGTGAGGGTTAGGGTTAGTGTCATGGTTAAGTTTACAGTTAGGGTTAGGGTTAAAATGAGGTTTAGGGTTAGGGTGAGGGTTAGGATGAGGTTTAGTGTTAGGGTTAAGGTTAGACTTAGGGTTATGGTGAGGGTGAAGTTCTGGGGTACAGTTAGGGTTAGGATGAAGGTTACGGTTAGGGTGCAGGTTATCCTGAGGGTGACGGTTAGGGTAAAGGTGAGGGTTAGGCTGAGGTTGAGGGTTCCGGTAAATGTGAAGGTTAGGGTTAGGGTGAGGGTTAGTGTTAACTTTAAGGTGAGGGTTAGGGTTAGATTAAGGATTAGTGTTAGGGTTAGTGTGAGGTTTAGGGTGAGGATGAGGGTTAGGGTTAGGGTGAAGGCTAGGGGAGAGTGAGGGTTCGGGTTAGGGTTAGGGTGAGGGTAAGTGTTAGGGTGAGGGTTAAGGTTAGAGTGAGGGTTATGGTTAGGGTGAGGGTTAGGGTTAGGGTTAGGTTTATTGTTAGGTTTATGGGTAGGGTTACTGTTACTGTGAGGGTGAGCGTGAGGATTATGTTTAGGGTTAGGATGAGGTTTAGGTTTAGGGTTAGGGTTAGAGTCAGGGTTAGGGTGAGGGTTAGGCTTAGGCTTAGGCTTAGGCTTAGGCTTTGGCCGAGCATGAGGTTGAAAGTTCGGGTTCGAGTTTGGGTTTGGTTTAGGGTTAGGTTTAGGGTTAGGTTGAGAATTAGGTTGAGGTTTAGGGTTAGGATAAGTTTAAGGTTGAGTGCTAGGCTGAGGTTCAGGGTGAGGGTTAGGGTTAGGAATAGGGTTATGTTTAGGATTAGGGTTTGGGTGAGGATGAGTGTGAGGGTTAGGATTAGGGTTAGGGTTAGGCTTAGAGTTAGGATGAGTGTTAGGGTTAGGGTTTGGGTTAGGGTGAGGTTGAGGCTGAGGATTAGGGTTAGGTTTAGGCTTACTGTTAGTGTTAGGGTTAGGTTTAGGGTGAGGGTGAGGTTTAGATATAGGGTTAGGGGGTGGGTTAGGGTGAGGGTTAGGGTTAGGGGTAGTGTTTGGTTTAGGTTGAAGGTGAGTGTTAGATTGAGGTTTAGTGTTAGTGTTAGGGTTAGGGTCAGTGTGAGGGTTAGTGTTAGTGTTAGGGTTAGTGTTAGGGTGAGGGTAAGTGTTCGGGTGAGGTTATGTGTTAGGGTGACGGTTATGGATAGGGTGAGGTTTAGAGTTAGGGTTAGAGTTATTGTTAGGCTTAGGTTTAGGGTTACGGTTACGGTGAGGGTGAGTGTGAGGGTTAGGGTTAGTGTTAGGTTGAGGTTTAGGGTTTGGGTTAGGGTTAGAGTTAGGGTTAGGGTGAGGGTGAGGTTTAGTGTAAGAGTTAAGGTTAGGGTGACGGTTAGGGTTAGGTTAGGGTGAGAGTTAAGGGGAGGGTAAGGCTTAGTGTTAGGTTTAGGGATAGGATTAGGGTTAGGGTTAGGGTGAGGGTCCGTGTGTTTGTTAGGGTTAGTTCTGGGGTTAGGCTTAGGTTTAGGCTGAAGGTGAGGGTGATGGTTAGGGTTAGGGTTAGGGTTAGTGTTAGGGTTAGGGGGAGGGTTAGGATGAGGGTTAAAGTTAGGATTAGGGTTAGGGCAAGGGCTAGGGTGAAGTTGAGGTTTAGGGTTAGAGTTAGGTTGAGGTTTATGGTTAGGGTAAGGCTTAAGGTGAGGGTGAGGTTTAGAGTTAAAGTTAGTGTTAGGGTGAGGCTGAGGGTGAGGGTTAGGGTTAGGGTTAGTGTTAGGTTTAGGGTGAGGGTTAGGGTGAGGGTTAGGGTGAGTGTTAGGGTTAGGTTTAGGGTTAGGTTTAGGCTGAGGGTGAGGGTGAGAGTGAGGGTTTGGGTGAGGATAAGGGTTAGGGTTAGGATGAGGGCTAGGGTTGGGTGAGGGTTAGGGATAGGGTTATCGTGAGGTTTAGGGTTAGGGTGATGGTTAGGGTTAGTGTGAGGGTTAGTGTTAGGGTTAGGGTTATTGTTAGGGTTGGGGTAAGTGTTAGGGTGAGGTTTAGGGTTAGGGTGATGGTTATAGTTAGGGTGAGGGTTAGGATTATGGTTAAGTTTATTGTTAGGGTTAGGGTTAGGATTATGGTGAGGGTGAGGGTGAGGGTTACGGTTAGGTTTAGGATGAGGTTTAGGTTTAGGGTAAAGGATAGAATTAGGGTTCGGGGGACAGTGAGGTTAAGGTTAAAGTTAGGGTTTTTGATAGGTTCAGGATTAGGGTGAGTGTTATGGTTAGGCTTAGGCTTAGGCTTAGGCTGAGCATGAGGGTGAGGGTTAGAGTTAGGGTGATGGTTCTGGTCAGGATTATTGTTATTGTTAGGGTTAGGGTTAGAGTTACAGTGAGGGTGAGGTGCAGGTGAGGGTTAGGGTTAGGGTGGGGTTTACCATTAGGGTTAGGGTTAGGGTTAGGTTGAGGGTGAGGTTTAGGGTTAGATTTATTGTTAGTGTTAGGGTGAGGTTTAGTGTTAGAGTTATGGTTAGGGTGAGGCTGAGGGTGAGGGTTACTGTTCGGATTAGGTGTTGGGTTAGGTTGACGGTGAGCATTAAGTTTAGTGTTAGGGTGAGGGTTAGGATGAGGGTTAGGGTTAGGATTAGGGTTAGGGTGAGTGCTAGGGTGAGGGTGAGGTTTAGGGTTAGAGTTATGGTGAGGTTTAGGATTAGGGTTAATGTTAGGGTTAGGGTGAGTGTAAGGTTTAAGATTAGAGTTAGGGTTAGGGAGAGGCTGATTTTGAGGGTTAGGGTTAGTGTTAGTGTTAGATTTAGGGTTAGGGTGAGGGTTAAGTTGAATGTGAGGGTTAGGCTAAGGGTTAGGATTAGGTTTAGGGTAAGTGTTAGGGTGAGTGTGAGCGATATGGTTAGGGTTAGGGTTAGGCTTAGGGTTAGACTGAGGGTGAGGGCTGGGGTGAGGGTTAGGTTAAGGGTGAGTGTGAGGGTTAGGGTTAGGGTGAGGGTTAGGGTTAGGGTTACTGTGAGCGTGAGGGTTAGGGTAGGTTGAGAGTTAGGGATAGTGTTAGAGTTGGGATGAGGGTTCATGTTAGGGTTAGGGTGAGGGTAAGGATGAGGATTAGGGTTAGGATTAGGGTTATGGTGAGGGCTAGGTTGAGGTTGAGGGTTAGGGTTCGTGTAAGATTAAGGTTTAGGTTTAGGGTTAGGGTTAGGGTGAGGATTAGGTTGAGGATTATGGTTACAGTGAGGGTGAGGATAAGGGTTAGGGTTAGGGTTAGGGTTAGGATTAAGGTTAGCTTGAGGGTGAGTATTAGCATTAGTGTTAGGTTAGCATTAGGTTAGGGTTAGGTTTAGGGTTAGGATTAGTGTTATTGTTAGGGTTAGGGTTAGAGTTATTGTGAGGTTGAGGGTGTGGGTGAGGGTTAGGGTTAATGTTAGGTTGAGGTTTAGGGTTAGAGATTAGGATTAGGGTAAGTGTGAGGGTGAGGTTTAGGGTTAGATTTAGGGTTAGTTGGAGGATTAGGTCGAGGGTGAGGGTTAGGTTTAATTTTAGTATTGAGGTTAGGGTCAGGGTTAGGTTGAGGTTTAGGCTTACCGTTAGGGTTAGGGTTAGGATTAGGTTTAGGGTGAGGGTGAGTGTGAGCGTTAGGGTTAGGCTTAGGCTTAGGCTTAGAGTTAGGCTGAGAGTGAGGGTGGGGGTGAGGATTAGGTTTAGGGTGATGGTTAGGGTTAGGGTTAGGGTTAGGGTTAGGATGAGGGTTAGGATTAGGATTAGGGTGAGGGTGAGGGATAGGGTGAGGGTGAGGGTTAGGGTAAGGGTTAGGCTTAGGATAAGGATTATGCTCAGCTTGAGGTTGAGGGTGTAGGTTATGGTTAGTATGATGGTTAGGTTTCCAGTTAGGGTGATGTTTAGGATGAGGCTTAGGGTTAAGGTGTGGGTTAGGGTGAGGTTTAGTGTTTGGGTTAGGGTTAGACTTAGGGTTATGTTGAGGTTGAGGTTCTGGGGTACAGTTAGGGTTAGGATGAGGGTTAGGGTTAGGGTGCAGATTAGCCTGGGGTTGACGGTAAGGGTAAAGGTGAGGGTTATGATGAGGGTGAGGGTTTCCCTATGGGTGAGGGTTAGGGTTAGGGTGAGGGTTAGTGTTAGCATTAGATTGAGGGTGAGGGTTAGATTGAGGATTAGTGTTAGGGTTAGTGTGAGGTTTAGGGTGAGGTTGAGGGTTAGGGTTAGGATGAAGGCTAGGGTGAGTGTGAGGGTTAGGGTTAGGGTTAGGGTGAGGGTAAGTGTTAGGGTGAGGGTTAAGGTTAGAGTGAGGGTTATGGTTAGGGTGAGGGTTAGGGTTAGGGTTAGGTTTATTGTTAGGTTTAGGGGTAGGGTTACGGTTACTGTGAGGGTGAGGGTGAGGATTAGGGTTAGGGTAAGGTTGAGGTTTAGGTTTAGGGTTAGGGTTGGAGTTAGGGTTAGGGTGAGGGTTAGGCTTAGGCTTATGCTTAGGCCGAGCATGAGGTTGAGGGTTCGGGTTCGTGTTGGGATGAGGGTTAGGTTTAGGTTTAGGGGTAGGTTGGGAGTTAGGTTTAGGTTAAGGGTTAAGATTATTTTAACGGTGAGGGCTAGGCTGAGGGTTAGTGTGAGGGTTTGGGTTTGGGATAGGGTTAGGTTTAGGATTAGAGTTAGGGTGAGGGTGAGTGTGAGGGTTAGGATTAGGGTTAGGGTTAGGCTTAGAGTTAGGATGAGGGTTAGGGTTAGGGTTTGGGTTAGGGTGACGTTGAGGCTGAGGATTAGTGTTAGGTTTAGGGTTAGGTTTAGGGTTAGTGTTAGTGTTAGGGTTAGGGTTAGGGTTAGGGTTAGGGTGAGGGAGAGGTTTAGATATAGGGTTAGGGGGAGGGATAGGGTTAGGTTTAGTGTTAGGTTTAGGTTGAGTGTGAGGGTAAGGTTGAGGTTTAGGGTTAGGGTTAGGTTTAGGGTCAGTGTGATGGTTAGTGTTATTGTTAGGTTTAGTGTTAGGGTGAGGGTAAGTATTAGGGTGAGGTTATGGGTTAGGGTGATGGTTATGTTTAGGGTGAGGGTAAGGGTTAGGGTTAGGGTTATTGTTAGGTTTAAGTTTAGGGTTACGGTTACGGTGAGTGTGAGTGTGAGGTTTAGGGTTAGGGTTAGGTTGAGGTTTAGGGTTTGGGTTAGGGTTAGAGTTAGGGTAAGGGTGAGGGTGAAGTTTAGGGTTAGAGTTAGGTTTAGGGTGACGGTTAGGGTTAGGGTTAGGGTGAGAGTTAGGGGGAGGGTAAGGGTTAGTGTTAGGGTTAGGGATAGGATTAGGGTTAGGGTTAGGGTGAGGGTCAGTGTGTTTTTTAGGATTAGGTCTAGGGTTAGGGTTAGATTTAGGTTGAGGGGGAGGTTGATGGTTAGGTTAGGGTTAGGGTTAGGGGGAGGGTTAGGATGAGGGTTAGGTTTAGGATTAGGGTTAGGGCAAGGCCTAGGGTGAGGGTGAGGTTTAGCGTTAGAGTTAAGGTGAGATTTATGGTTAGGGTTAGGTTTAGGGTTAGGGTGAGGGTGAGGTTTAGGGTTAGAGTTAGGGTTAGCGTGAGGGTTAGGGTTAGGGTTAGGGTTAGGCTTAGTGTTAGGTTTAGTGTTAGGGTTAGGGTGAGTGTTAGGGTGAGTATTATGGTTAGATTTAGGATTAGGGTTAGGCTGAAGGTTACGGTGTGGGTGAGGGTTAGGGTGAGGATAAGGGTTAGGTTTAGGGTGAGGGCTAGGTTTGGGTGAGGTTTAGGAACAGGGTTAGCGTGAGGTTTAGGGTTAGGTTTATTTTTAGGGTTAGGCTAAGTGTTAGGGTTAGTGTTAGGTTGAGGGTGAGGTTTAGGGTTAGATTTAGGGTGACGGTTAATGTTAGCGTTAGGTTCAGTTTTAGGGTGAGTCTAAGGGTTATGGTGAGGTTTTGGGTTAGGGTGAGGTTTATGGTTAAGCTGAGGGTTAGGAATCGGTTTAGAGTTATTGTTAGGGTTCGGTTTAAGTTTACGGTTACAGTGAGGGTGAGGATGAGGGTTAGGATTAGGCTTAGGATGAGGTTTAGTGTGAGGTTGAGGTTTAGGGTTAGAGTCAGTGTGAGGGATAGGTTGAGGGTTTGGGTTAGGGTTAGTGTTAGTGTTAGGGTTAGGGTGAGAGTTAGGGGGAGGTTTAGGGTTAGGGTTAAGTTTAAGATTAGGTTAAGAATGAGGGTGAGAGTGTGTGTTAGGGTTTGGTTTAGGGTTAGGCTTAGGGTTAGGCTGAGGGTGAGGTTGAGGGTGAGGGTTAGGGTTAGGGTTAGGGTTAAGATTAGGGTTAGGGGAGGGTTAGGATGAGGGTTAAGGTTAGGATTAGGGTTAGGGTGAGGGATAGGGTGACGGTAAGGTTTAGGGTTAGGGTTAGGGTGAGGGTTAGGATTTTGTTTAGGGTGAGCATTAGGGTTTGGGTTAAGTTTAGGTTTAGGGTGAGCGTTAGGGTAAGGGTTACAGTGAGGGTGAGGTTTAGGGTTAGGTTGAGGGTTAGGGTTAGGATTAGGGATAGTGTGAGGGTGTGGGTGTGGGTTGGGGTTTGGGTTAGGGTGAGGTTTAAGATGAGGGTTAGGGTTAAGATTAGGGTAAGGGTGAGGGCTAGGGTGAGGGTGAGGGTTAGGGTAAGTGTAAGGCTTAGTCTTAGTGTTAGGTTGAGTGTGAGGTTGAGGGTGAGAGTTAGAATTAGGGTGATGGTTAAGTTTACACTTATTGTTAGAGTTAGTATGAGGTTTAGGCTTAGGGGGATTTTTAGGGTGAGGATGATGGTAAGGGTAATGGTGAGGTTTAGGCTGAGGGTGAGGGTTAAGATAAGGGTGAGCGTTAGGGTTAGGTTTAGGGTTAGATTAAGGGCTAGGGTTAGGGTTAGGGTGAGGGTTAGATTGAGGATTAGGGTTAGGGTTAGTGTGAGGTTTAGAGTAAGGATGAGGGTTAGGGTGAGGGTTAGGGTTAGGGTGAGAGTTATGGTTAGGTTGAGAGTTAGGGTTAGCATTAGGGTGAGGTTTAGTGTTAGGGTTAGGGTTAGAGTTAGGGTTAGGGTGAGGGTGAGGTTTAGGGTGGAGTTAGGGTTAGGGTGAGGGTTAGGATGAGGGTTAGTGTTAGTGTTAGGCTTAGTGTGAGATTTAGGGGCAAGGTTAGGGTTAGGGTTAAGTTTAAGATTAGGGTTAGGATGAGGGTGAGTGTGTGTGTTAGGGTTTGGTTTAGGGTTAGGTTGAGGGTGAGGTTGAGGTTGAGGGTTAGGGTTAGGATTAGGGTTAGGGGGATGGTTAGGATGAGGGTTAAAGTTAGGGTTAGGGTTAGGGTGAGGGTTAGGGTTTTGTTTAGGGTGAGCGTTAGGGTTCGGGTTAAGTTTAGGTTTAGGGCGAGCGTTAGTGTTCCGGTGACAGTGAGGGTGAGGTTTAGGGTTAGGTTGAGGGTTAGGGTTAGGATTAGGGTTAGTGTGAGGGTGTGGGTGAGGGTTAGGGTTAGGGTTAGTGTGAGGGTTAGGGTTAAGATTAGGGTTAGTGTGAAGGCTAGGGTGAGGGTGAGAGTTAGGGTAAGTGTAAGGCTTAGTCTTAGGGTTAGGCTGAGTGTGAGGTTGAGGGTGAGGGTTAGGGTTAGTGTGATGGTTAAGTTTACAGTTAGTGTTAGAGTTAGTATGAGGTTTAGGGTTAGGGGGATTTTTATGTTGAGGGTGATGGTAAGGATAATGGTGAGTTTTAGGCTGAGGGTGAGGGGTAAGATAAGGGTGAGCGTTAGGTTTAGGTTTAGGGTTAGATTAAGGGCTAGGGTTAGGGTTAGGGTGAGGGTTAGATTGAGGATTAGGGTTAGGGTTAGTTTGAGGTTTAGAGTGAGGATGAGGGTTAGGGTGAGTGTTAGGGTTAGCGTGATAGTTATGGTTAGGTTGAGGGTTAGGGTTAGGGTTAGGGTGAGGTTTAGTGTTAGGGTTAGGCTTAGAGTTAGGGTCAGGGGGAGGGTGAGGTTTAGGGTGCAGTTAGGGTTAGGGTGAGGGTTAGGATGAGGGTTAGTTTTAGAGTTAGGGTTACCGTGAGGTTTAGGGTTAGGGTTAATGTTAGGGTTAGGTTGAGAGTTAGGGGGAGGTTAGGGTTAGGGTTAGGGTTAGGGTTAGTTTTAGGGTTTCGGTTACGGTGTGGGTGCGGGTTAGGATTAGGGTTAGCGTAAAGATGAGGTTTAGGGTTAGAATTAGGGTTAGGGTGAGGCTGAGGGTGAGGGTTAGGGTTAGGGTTAGGATTAGGATTAGGGTAAGGGTTAGGGTGAGTGTGAGGGTTAAGTTTAGGGTTAGGGTTAGCATTAGATTTAGGCTGAGTGTTTGGTTGAGGGTGAAGGTTAGGGTTAGTTTGAGGGTTAGGGTTAGGGTGAGGTTTAGTGTTAAGTTTAGGGTTAGAGTTATGTTTATCGTGAGGGTGAGGTTCAGGCGTACAGTTAGTTTTAGGGTGAGGGTTAGGGTGAGTGTTTGGGTTATGGTGAGGGTTAGGGTAGGGGTGACGTGAAGGGTAAAAGTGAGGGTTTGGCTGAGGGTGAGGGTTGCAGTAAGGTTGAAGGTTAGGGTTAGGGTGTGGGTTAATGTTAGGGTTAGGGTTAGAGTTAGGGTTCGGTTTAAGTTTAGGGTTAGGGTGAGGGTTAGAGTAAGGATTACGGTGAGGGTGACGGTTAGGTTTATGTTGAGGGTTAGGGTTAGGATTATGGTTAGGGTGAGGGTGAGGTTTAGGGTTAGTGTTAGGGTGAGGGCTAGGAATAGGTTTAGGGATAGTATTAGAGTTAGAGTGAGGGTTACGGTGAGGGTGACGGTTAGGTTTAGGTTGTGGGTTAGGGTTAGGATTATGGTTAGGGTGAGGGTGAGGTTTAGGGTTAGTGTTAGGGTGAGGGCTAGGAAGAGGTTTAGGGTTAGGATTAGGGTTAGGGTGAGGGCTAGGGTGAGGGTGAGGTTTAGGGTTAGGATTAGCGTGAGGTTTAGGGTTAGGGTTAGGGTTAGGTTGAGGTTTAGGGTTAGGGTTAGCGTTAGGGTGAGGGTGAGTATGAGGTTTAGGGTTAGGGTTAGGCTTAGGCTTAGGGTTAGGCTGAGGGTGAGGGTGGGGGTGAGGATTAGGGTTAGGGTGATTGTTAGGGTAAGGGTTATTGTGAGGGTTAGTGTTGGGGTTAGGTTTAAACTTAGGGTTAGGGTGAAGGTGAGGTTTCGGGGTAGTGTTAGGATTAGGGTGAGGGTTAGGGTTAGAGTGAGGGTTAGGTTGGGGGGGGACGGTAAGGGTAAATATCAGGGTTAGGCTGAGTGTTAGGTTTACAGTAAGGGTGAGGGTTAGGTTAGGGTGAGTGTTAGGGTTAGGGTTAGGGTGAGGTTGAGTATTAGATTGAGGATTAGTGTTAGGGTTAGTGTGATGTTTAGGGTGAGGATGAGCTTTCTGTTTGAGGGCGAGGTCTAGGGAGAGTTTGAGGTTTAGTGTTAGTGTTAGGGTGAGGTTTATGGTTAGGGTGATGGTTAGGGTTAGTGTGAGGTTTAGTGTTAGGGTTAGGGTTAGTGTTAGGGTGAGGGTAAGTGTTAGGGTAAGGGTTAGGGTTAGGGTGAGGGTTATGTTTA
Source organism: Dipodomys merriami (assembly GCF_024711535.1). Classification (NCBI taxonomy): domain Eukaryota; kingdom Metazoa; phylum Chordata; class Mammalia; order Rodentia; family Heteromyidae; genus Dipodomys; species Dipodomys merriami. The sequence goes on along the minus strand of NW_027202716.1, from coordinate 1,030,133 downwards.
GGGTGAAGGTTAGTGTTAGTGTTAGGGTTATTGTTAGTGTTAGGGTTAGGGTTAAGGTTATGGTGAGGGTGAGGTTAAGGGTTAGGGTTAGGTCTAGGATGAGGTTTAGGGATAGGGTTAGGGTTAGGGTTAGGGTCAGGGTGAGGTTCAGTGTTAGATTTAGGTTTAAGGTGAGGCTGAGTGTGAGGGTTAGGGTTAGGATAAATGTTAGGGTTAGGCTTAAGGTGAGGGTTAGGTTGAGGGTGAGGGTTAGGGTTAGGATTAGGAGTAGGATTAGGGTTAATGTTAGGGAGAGCCTGAGGGTTAGGGTTAGGGACAGGCTTAGGGTTAAGCTGAGGTTGAGGGTGAGGGTTAGGGTTAGGGTGAGGTTTAGGGTTAGGGTTAGGGTGAGTGTGAGGGTTATTGTTAGGTTTAGGCTTAGGATTAGGCTGAGAGTTAGGGTGTGGATTAGGGTTAGGGTTAGTGTTAGGGTGAGGTTTAGGGTTTGGGTTAGGGTTAGAGTTAGGGTTAGGGTGAGGGTGAGTTTTAGGGTTAGAGTTAGGGTTACGGTGAGGTTTAGTTTGAGGGTTATGGTAAGGGTTAGTTTTAGGGTTAGGGTTAGGGTGAGAGTTAAGGGAAGGGTTAGGGTTAGGGTTAGGGTTAGGGATAGGATTAGGGTTAGAGTGAGGGGGAGTTGTGTGTTAGGTTTAGGTTTAGGGATAGTCTTAGGGTTAGGCTTAGGGTGAGGTTGAGGGTGATGGTTAGGGTTAGGGGAGGGTTAGGATGAGGGTTAGGGTTAGGATTAGGGTTAGGGTAAGGTCTAGGGTGAGTGTGAGGTTGAGGTTTAAGGTTATGGTTAGGGTTAGCGTTAGGGTGAGGGTGAGGTTTAGGGTTAGATTTAGGGTTAGGGTGAGGCTGAGGGTGAGGGTTAGAGTTAGGGTTAGGATTAGGTTTAGGGTAAGGGTTAGGGTGAGTGTGAGGGATACGGTTATGCTTAGGGTCAGGCTGAAGGTGAGGGTGAGGGTGAGGATTAGGGTTAGGGTTAGAGTGAGAGTTAGGGTTCATTTATGTTTAGGGTTAGGGTGAGGGTTAGAGTTTTTCGGAGCGTGAGGTTTAGGGTTTTGTTGAGGGTTATGGTTAGGGTTAGGGAGAGGGTTAAGGTTAGGGTTAGGGTGAGGTTAAGGGTGAGGATTAGGTTTAGCATTAGTGTTAGGGTGAGGGCTAGGTTGAGGGTGAGGGTTAGGGTTAGTGTTAGGTTAAGGTTTAGGGTTAGGGTTAGGGTTAGGGTTAGGGTGAGGGTGAGGGTGAGGTTGAGGGTTAGGGTTAGGCTTAGGCTTAGGCTTAGGGTTAGGCTCAGCGTGAGGTTGAGGGTGAGGGTTAGGGTTAGGGTGATGGTTAGGTTTATGGTTAGGGTGAGTGTTAGGATGAGGTTTAGCATTAGGGTGAGGGTTAGGGTGATGATGATGGTAAGGGTAAAGATGAGGTTTAGGCTGAGGTTGAGGGTTAAGGGTGAGGATTAGGTTTAGCATTAGTGTTAGGGTGAGGGCTAGGTTGAGGGTGAGGGTTAGGGTTAGTGTTAGGTTAAGGTTTAGGGTTAGGGTGAGGGTTAGGGTTAGGTTTAGGGTTAGGGTAAGGGTTAAGGTTACATTTAGAGTTAGGGAGAGGTTTAGATTGAGGATTAGGGTAGGTTTATTGTGAGGTTTAGGGTGAGGATGAGGGTAAGGGTTAGGGTCAGGTTGAGGTTTAGGATTACGGTGAGGGTTATTGTTAGTGTGAGGGTTAGTGTTAGGGTTATGGTTAGTGTTAGGGTGAGGGTAAATGTTAGGTTGAGTGTTAGGTTTAGGGTGAGGGTTATGATTAGTGTGAGGGTGAGGGTTAGGATTAGGGTTAGAATGAGGTTTAGAGTTAGGGTTAGGGTAAGTGTTAGGGTTAGGAAGAGGGTGAGGTATAGGGGTACATTTAGGGTTAGGGTGAGGGTTAGGGTTAGGGTGCGGGTTAACATGGGGGTGACGGTAAAGGTAAAGGTGAGGGTTAGGCTAAGGCTGAGGGTTACGGTAAGGGTGAGTGTTAGGGTAAAGGTGAGGGTTAGTGCTAGCGTTAGGGTGAGGTTGGGGTTTCGATTGAGGATTAGTGTTAGGGTTAGTGTGAGATTTATGGTGAAGATGAGGGTTGGGGTTACCCTGAAGTCTAGTGTGAGGGTGAGGGTTAGGGTTAGAGTTAAGGTGAGGTTTAGGGTTAGGGTGATGTTTAGGGTTATTGTGAGAGTTATTGATAGGATTAGGTTTAGTGTTAGGGTGAGGGTAAGTGTTAGGGTGAGGTTTAGGGTTAGGGTGAGGGTTATGGTTAGGGTGAGGGTTAGGGTTAGGATTAGATTAAGGGTGAGGTCTAGTTTAAGGGTTAGGCTGATGGTTAGGGTTAGGGATAGGGATAGGTTTAGGATTAGGGTTAGGGTGAGGGTTAGGACTAGGGTTATGGTTAAGCTTAGAGTTAGAATGAGGATTAGGGTTAGGGTTTGGGTTAGGGTGAGGGTGAGGCTGAGGATTAGGGTTAGGTTTAAGGTTAGGTTTGGGTTAGGTTTAGCGTTAGTGTTAGTGTTAGGGTTAGTGTTAGGGATCCAGTGAGGGTTGGTGTTAGGGTTAGGGTTAGGTTTAGGCTTAAAGTTAGGGTGAAGGTTAGAATGAAGATTAGGTTTACGATTAGGGTTAGGGTCAGGGCTAGGGTGAAGGTGAGCATAAGGGTTAGTGTTACGGTAAGATTTAGGGTTAGTGTTAGAGTTAGGGTGAGGGTTAGGATGAGCGTTAGGGTTACAGTGAGGATGAGGGTTAGGGTGAGGGTGAGGATTAGGGTTAGGTTTAGGGTTAGGGTGAGGTTGAGTGTTAGCATTAGGGTTAGGGTTATGGTTAGGGTTAGGTTTAGGGTTAGGATTACTGTTATTGTTAGGGTTAGGATTAGAGTTATGGTGAGGGTGAGGGTGAGGGTGAGTGTTAGGGTTAGGGTGAGGTTTAGGGTTAGGGTTAGGATTAGGGTTAGGGTGAGGGTGAGGTTTATGGTTAGATTTAGGATTAGTTGGAGGCTTAGGTGGAGGGTTAGGTTTATGGTAAGTGTTAGTGTTAAGTTTAGGTTGAGGGTTAGGTTGAGGTTTAGGGTTAGGGTTAGGATTAGGTTTAGAATTAGGGTAAGGGTGAGGGTGAGGGTGAGGTTTAGTGTTAGGCTTAGGCTTAGGCTTAGGGTTCGGCTGAGGGTGAGGTTGGGGGTGAGGATTAGGGTTAGGGTGATGGTTAGTGTTAGGGTTAGTTTTAGAGTTAGGGTTAGGGTGAGGGTTAGGGTTAGGATTAAGGTTAGGGTGAGGTTGAGTGTTAGCATTAGGTTTACGGTTACGGATAGGGTTAAGTTTATTGTTAGGATTAGTGTTAATTTTAGGGTTAGGGTTAGAGTTATGGTGAGCGTGAGGGTTGGGGTGAGGGTTAGGGTTAGGGTTAGGGTGAGGTTTAGGGTTAGGGTTAGGATTAGGGTGAGGGTGAGGGTGAGGTTTAGGTTAGATTTAGGTTTAGTTGGAGGGTTAGGTCGAGGGTTAGAGTTAGGGTTATTGTTAGGTTTAAAGTTAGAGTCAGGATTAGGTTGAGGTTTAGTGTTAGGGTTAGGTTTAGGTTTGGAATTAGTGTTAGGGTGAGGGTGACTGTGAGTTTTAGGGTTAGGGTTAGGCTTAGGCTTAGGGTTAGGCTGGGGGTGAGGGTTGGGTTGAGGATTAGGGTTAGGGTGATGGTTAGGGTTAGGGTTATGGTGAGGGTTAGTGTTAGGGTTAGGTTTAGAGTTAGGGTTAGGGTGAGGGTGAGGTTTAGGGGTAGAGTTAGGTTTAGGGTGAGGGTTAGCGTTAGAGTGAGGGTTAGTGTGGGGGTGACGGTAAGGGTAAAGGTGAGGGTTAGGCTGAGGGTGAGGGTTACAGTAAGGGTGAGGGTGAGGGTGAGGGTGAGCGTTAGGGTGAGGGTTAGGGTGAGGGTTAGATTGAGGGTTACTGTTAGGGTTAGTGTGAAGTTTAGGGTGAGTATGAGGGTGAGGGCTAGGGAGAGGGTGAGGTTTAGGGTTAAGGTTAGAGTGAGGTTTAGGGTTAGGGTGATGGTTGGGTTAGTGTTAGGGTTAGGGTTAGTGTAAGGGTGAGTGTAAGTTTTAGGGTGAGGGTTAGCGTTAGAGTGAGAGTAAGTTTTAGGGTGAGGGTTTGGGTTAGGGTGAGGGTTATGCTTAGGGTGAGGTTAAGGGTTAGGGTTAGGTCTAGGATGAGGTTTAGGGATAGGGTTAGTGTTAGGGTTAGGGTCAGGGTGAGGTTCAGTGTTAGAGTTAGGGTTAGGTTGAGGCTGAGGGTGAGGGTTAGGTTTAGGATTAATGTTAGGGTTAGGCTTAAGGTGAGGGTTAGGTTGAGGGTGAGGGTTAGGTTTAGGTTTAGGAGTAGGATTAGGGTTAATGTTAGGGTGAGCCTGAGGGTTAGGGTTAGGGACAGGCTTAGGGTTAAGCTGAGGTTGAGGGTGAGGGTTAGGGTTAGGGTGAGGTTTAGGGTTAGGGTTAGGGTGAGTGTGATGGTTAGGGTTAGGTTTAGGCTTAGGATTCGTCTGAGAGTTAGGGTGTGGATTAGGGTTAGGGTTAGTTTTAGGTTGAGGTTTAGGTTTTGGGTTAGGGTTAGAGTTAGGGTTAGGGTGAGGGTGAGATTTAGAGTTAAAGTTAGTTTTAGGATGAGGGTTCGGGTGAGTGTTAGTGTTAGGGTGAGGGTTAGGGTAGGGGTGATGGTAAGGGTAAATGTGAGGGTGAGGCTGAGGCTGATGGTTACGGTAAGGTTGAGGGTTAGGGTTAGGGTGAGGGTTAGATTTAGGGTTAGGGTGAGAGTTAGGGTTCGGGTCAAGTTTAGGGTTAGGGTGAGGGTTAGAGGAAGGGTTATGGTGAGGGTGAGGGTTAGGGTTAGGTTGAGGTTTAGGGTTAGGATTAGGGTTAGGGTGAGGGTGAGGGTTAGTGTTAGTGTTAGGGTGAGGATACGTGTTAAGTTGAGGGTTAGGGTTAGGTTGAGGGTTATGTTTAGGTTGAGGGGTAAAGTTAGGGTTAGGGTTAATGTTAGGGTTAGGGTTAGGGTTACCATTATGGTGAGGGTGAAGGTGAGGGTTAGGGTTAGAGTTAGGCTGAGTGTGAGTGTGCGGGTGAGGATTAGAGTTAGGGATAGGGTTAGGGTTATTGTTAGTGTTATAGTTAGGATTAAGTTTGCAGTGAGGGTGAGGCTGAGGGTGAGGGTTATGGTTAGTGTTAGGATTAGGGTTAAGTTAGTGTTATTGTTAGGGTTAGGGTTGGAGTTACAGTGAGGTTGAGGTTGAGGGTTTAGGGTAAGGTTTAGGTTTAGAGTTAGGGTTAGGGTTAGGGTGAGGGTGAAGTTTAGTGTTAGAGTTAGGGTTAGGGGGAGGATTAGGGTGAGGTTTAGGGTTAGTTTTAGGGTTAAGGGGAAGGTGTGTGTTAGGTTGAGTTTTAGGGATAGGCTTAGGTTTAGGATTAGGGGTAGGGTGAGAGTGAGTATGAGGGTTAGGGTGAGGGTTAGGCTTAGGCTTAGGGATAGGCTGAGGGTGAGGGTGGGGGTGATGATTAAGGTTAGGGTGATAGATAGGGTTAGGGTTAGTGTTATTTTTAGGGTTAAGGTTCATGTCAGGGGGAAGATGAAAGTACGGGTGAGGGTTAGGGTGAGGGTTAGGGTGAGGGTTAGGATGAGTGTGAGGATTAGGGTTAGGTTAGGTTTAGGGTGACTTTTAGGATTAGTGTGAGGTTTAGGGTTAGTGTGAGGGTTAGTGTTAGGGTTAGGGTTAGTGTTGGGGTGAGGGTAGGTGTTAGGGTGAGGGTTAGGTTTAGGGTGAGTGTTATGTTTAGGGTGAGGGTTTGGGTTAGTTTTAGGGTTACTGTTAGGTTTAGGTTTAGGGTTACAGTTACAGTGAGGGTGAGCGTTAAGGTTAGGGTTACAGTGAGGTTTAGTGTTAGGGTTAGGGTTAGAGTAAGGGTTAGGTTGAGGGTGAGGTTTAGGGGTACAGTTTTAGTTAGGGGGGGTTAGGTTTATGGTCTGGGTTAGCGTGGGGGTGACGGTAATGGTAAAGGTGACGGTTAGGCTGAGGGTGAGGGTTACGGTAAGGGTGAGGGTTAGGGTTAGGGTGAGGGTTAGAGTTAGCGTTAGGGTGAGGTTGAGGCTTAGATTGAGGATTAGTGTTAGGGTTAGTGTGAGGTTTATGGTGAGGATGAGGGTTAGGGTTAGGCTGAAGGCTAGGGTGAGGTTGAGGGTTAGGGTTACTGTTAGGGTGAGGTTTAGGGTTAGGGTGATGTTTAGGGTTAGTGTGAGTATTAGTGTTACAGTTAGGGTTAGTGTTAGGTTGAGGGTAATCGTTAGGGTGGGGGTTAGTGTTAGGGTGAGGGTTAGGGTTAGGATAAGTGTAAGGGTGAGGTCTAGGCTGAGGGTTAGGGTGAGTGTTAGGGTTAGGGATAGGCTTAAATTTAGGATTAGGTTTAGGTTGAGGGTGAGTGTGAGGGTTAGGATTAGGGTTAGAGTTAGGCTTGGAGTTAATAGGAGGGTTAGGGTTAGGGTTTGGGTTAGGGTGAGGGTGAGGATGAGGATTAGGGTAAGGTTTAGTGTTAGGTTTAGGGTTAGTGTTAGGGTTAGGGTTAGTGTTAGTGTTACAGTGAGGGTTGGGCTTAGGGTTAGGGTTAGGGTTAGGCTTAGAGTTAGGGTGAGTGTTAGGATGAGAATTAGGTTACAATTAGGGTTAGGGTGAGGGCTAGGGTGAAGGTGAGCTTTAGGGTAAGTGTTAGGCTAAGGTTTAGGGTTAGGATTAGGGTGAGGGTGATGTTTAGGGTTAGGATTAGGGTTAGGGTTAGGATTAGTGTTAGGGTGAGGTTACTGTTAGCATTAGGTTTAGGGTTAGGGTTAGGGTTTGGTTTAGGGTTAGGATTGCTGTTATTGTTAGGGTTAGGGTTAGAGTTATGGTGAGGGTGAGGGTGAGGCTGAGTGTTAGGTTTAGGGTGAGGTTGAGGGTTAGGGTTAGGGTTAGGATTAGGATTAGGGTAAGTGTAAGGGTGAGTGTGAGGATTAGGGTTAGGGTTAGGAATAGGCTTAGGGTTAGGCAGAGGTTGAGGGTGAGGGTTAGGGTTAGGGTGAGGTTTAGGGTTAGGGATTGGGTGAGTGTGAGTGTTAGGTTTAGGGTTAGCCTGAGGGTGAAGTTGTGGGTTAGGTTTAGTGTTAGTGTTAGGGTGAGGTTTAGGTTTTTGGTTAGGGTTAGAGTTAGGGTTAGGGTGAGGGTGAGGTTTAGCGTTAGAGTTAGGGTTAGGGCGAGGTTTAAGTTGAGGGTTAGGGTAAGGCTTAGTTTTAGGGTTGGGGTTGGGGTGAGAGTTAGGGGGAGGGTTAGGGTTAGAGTTAGGTTTAGGGATAGGATTATGGTTAGAGTGAGCGTGAATGTGTGTGTTAGGTTTAGGTTTAGGGTTAGGCTGAGGGTTAGGCTGAGGGTGAGGTTGAGGGTGAGGGTTAGGGTTAGGGGGAGTGTTAGGGTGAGGGTTAGGTTTAGGGTAAGGGCTAGGGTGAGTGTGAGGGTGAAGTTTAAGGTTAGGCTTAGGGTTAGCGTTAGGGTGAGGGTGAGCTTTAGGGTTAGAGTTAGGGTTAGGGTGAGGCTGAGGGTGAGGTTTAGCGTTAGGGTTATTGTTAGGTTTAGGGTTCGGTTTAGGGTGAGGGTTAGGGTGAGGGTGAGGTTTAGGATTAGGATTAGGGTTAGGGTTAGGGTGAGTGTGAGGGTTAGGGTTAGGTTTAGGGTTAGGCTTAGCGTTAGGCTGAGGTTGAGGTTGAGGGTGAGTGTTAGGGTTAGGGTGAAGGCTAGGGTGAGGGTGAGGGTTAGGGTTAGTTTTAGGGTGAGTGTTAGGGTTAGGGTGATGTTTAGGGTTAGTGTGAGAGTTAGTGTTAGGGTTAGGCTTAGTGATAGTGTGAGGGTAAGTGTTAGGGTGAGGGTTAGGGTTAGGGTGAGGTTTATGGTTAGGGTGAGGGTAAGGGTTAGGATAAGTGTAAGTGTGAGGGCTAGGCTGAGGGTTAGGGTGAGGTTTAGGGTTATTTATATTGTTAGGTTTAGGATTAGGGTTAGGGTGAGGGTGAGTGTGAGGGTTAGGATTAGGGTTAGGGTTAATCTTAGAGTTAGGATGAGGGTTAGGGTTACAGTTTGTATTAGGGTCAGGGTGAGGCTGAGGATTAGGATTAGGTTTAGTGTTAAATTAAAGGTTAGGTTTAGGGTTAGGGTTAGTGTTATGGTTACAGTGAGCGTTGGGGTTAGGATTAGGGTTAGGCTTAGAGTTAGGGTGAGGGTTAGGATAAGGATTAGGTTTACAACTAGGGTTTTGGGTGAGGGCTATGGTGAAGTTGAGGATTAGGGTTAGTGTTAGGGTAAAGTTTAGCTTTAGGGTTAGGTTTAGTATGAGGGTTAGTATGAGGGTTAGGGTTACGGTGAGAGTTAGGGTTAGAGTTAGCGTGAGGTTGAGTGTTAGCATTAGGTTTAGGTTAGGGTTAGGGTTAAGTTTAGGGTTAGGATTACTGTTATTGTTAGGGTTAGGGTTAGAGTTATGGTGAGGGTGAGGGTGAGGGTGAATTTTAGGATTGTGGTGAGGTTTAGGGTTAGGGTTAGGATTAGCGTTAGGTTGAGCTTGAGGTTTAGGGTTAGATTTAGGTTTAGTTGGAGGGTTGCGTCGAGGGTTAGGGTTAGGGTAAGTGTTAAATTTAAGGTTAGGTTGAGGGTTAGGGTGAGGTTTAGGGTTAGGTTTAGGGTTAGGATTAGGTTAGGGTGAGGGTGAGTGTGAGGTTTAGGGTTAGGTTTAGGCTTAGGCTTAGGGTTAGGCTGAGGGTGACGGTGGGGGTGAGGATTAGGGTTAGGGTGATGGTTACAGTTAGGGTTAGGGTGAGGGTTAGTTATAGGCTCAGGGTTAGAGTTAGGGTTAGGGTGAGGGTGAGGTTTAGCGGTAGAGTTAGGGTTAGGGTGATGGTTACAGTTAGGGTTAGAGTGAGGGTTAGGGTGGGGGTGATGGTAAGGGTAAAGGTGAGGGTTAGGCTGAGGGTGAGGGTTATGGGAAGAGTGGCTTTTAGGGTTAGGGTGAGGGTTAGGGTTAGGGATATGGTGAGGGTGAGGGTTAGATTGAGGATTAGTGTTAGGGTTAGTGTGAAGTTTAGGGTGAGGATGAGGATTAGGGTTAGGGCGAGGTCTAGCGAGAGGGTGAGGTTTAGGGTTAGTGTTAGGGTGAAGATTATGGTTAGGGTAATGGTTAGGGTTAGTGTGAGGTTTAGTGTTAGGGTTAGGGTTAGTATTAGGGTGAGGGTAAGCATTATGGTGATGTTAGGGTTAGGGTGAGGGTTAGGGTTAGGGTTAGGTTTATTGTTAGTGTTATTGTTAGGGTATAGGTTATGGTGAGGGTGAGGGTGAGGGTTAGGGATAGGGCTAAGATGAGGTTTAGGGATAGGGTTAGGTTTAGGGTTAGGGTCAGGGTGAGGTTTAGTGTTAGAATTAGGGTTAGGGTGAGGCTGAGGGTGAGATTTCGGGTTAGAATTAATGTTAGGGTCAGGCTTAATGTGAGGGTTAGGATTAGGGTTAGTGTTAGGGTTAGGGTGAGTGCTAGGGTGAGGATGAGGTTTAGGTTTAGGGTCAGGGTGAGCTTTAGTGGTATAGTTAGTGTTAGGGTGAGGCTGAAGGTGAGGGTTATGGTTAGGATTAATGTTAGGCTTAGCCTTAATTTGAGGTTTAGGTTGAGGGTGAGGTTTAGGATTAGGGTTAGTAGTAGGATTAGGGTTAGGGATAGGGTTAGGGTTAGGTTGAGGTTGAGGGAGAGGGTTAGGGTTAGGGTGAGGTTTAGGGTTAGGTTTTGGGTGAGTGTGAGGGTTAGGGTTAGGGTTAGGCTTAGGATTATGCTGGGGGTGAGGGTGTGGGTTAGTGTTAGGGTTAGGGTTAGGGTTATGGGGAGGGTTAGGATGAGGGTTAGGGTTAGGGTGAGGTTTAGGGTGAGGGTGAGTGTGTGTGTTAGGGTTAGGTTTAGGGTTAGGCATAGGGTTAGGCTGAGGTTGAGGTTAGAGTTAGGGTTAGGGTTAGGCTTAGGCTTAGGGTAAGGCTGAGACTGAGGGTGAGGCTGAGGGTTAGTGTTAGGGTGAGGGTTAGGGTAAGGGTTAGGGGGAGGGTTAGGAAAAGGGATAGGGTTAGGATTAGGGTTGGGTGTGGTTAGGGTGAGAATGAGGTTTAGGGTTAGGGTTAGCTTGAGGGTTAGTATTATGGTAAGGATGATAGTGTTCGGGTTAAGTTTAGGTTTAGGTTGAGGGTTAAGGTAAGGGTTACAGTGAGGGTGAAGGTTAGGGTTAGAATGAGGGTGATTGTTTGGATTAGGGTTAAGGTTAGCGTGAGGGTTATGGTTAGTGTTAGGGTGAGGGTTAGGATGAGGGTTAGGGTTAGGATTAGTGTTAGGGTGAGGGCTAGGGTGAGGGTGAGGTTTAGGGTTAGGGTTAGGGTTAGGGTGAGGTTTAGGTTTAGAGGTAGGGTTAGTGTTAGGGTGAGGGTGACGTTTTAGGTTAGAGTTAGGGGTCGGATGAGGCTGAGGTTGAGGGTTAGGGTTAGGGTTAGTGTTAGATTTAGGGTTAGGGTGAGGGTTAGGTTGAGGGTGAGGCTTAGGCTTAGGGTTAGGATTAGGTTTAGGGTAAGGGTTAGGGTGAGTGTGAGAATTAGGGCTAGGGTTAGGGTTTGGCTTAGGGTTAGGCTGAGGGTGAGGGTGAGGGTTAGGGTTAGTGTTAGATTAAGGTTTAGGGTTAGGGTTAAGGTTAAGGTGAGAGTTAGGGCTTGGTTATGTTTATGGTTAGGGTGAGGGTTAGGGTTAGCGTTAAGGTGAGCATGAGGTTTATGGTTACTTTGAGGATTACACTTAGGGTTAGGGCTAGGGTGAGGGTTAAGTTTAGGGTGATGGTGAGGGTAAGGATGAGGATTAGGGTTAGGATTAGGGTTAGGGTGAGTGCTAGGGTGAGTGTGAAGATTAAGGTTAGTGTTAGATTAAGGTTTAGGGTTTGGGTTAGGGTGAGGGTAAGTTTGAGAGTTAGGGTTCCGGTCAGGGTGATGATTAGGGTTAGGGTGAGGGTTAGGTTTAGGATTAAGGTTAGTGTAAGGGTGAGTGTTAGGATTAGTGTTATGGTTAGGGTTAGGGTTTCGGTGAGTGTGAGGTTTAGGGTTACAATGAGAATTAGGGTTAGGTTTAGGGCTAGGGTGAGGGTTAAGGTTAGGGTAGGGTGAAGGTAAGGATGAGGATTAGGGTTAGGCTTAGGGTTAGGGTGAGGACTAGGGTGAGGTTCAGGGTTAGGGTTAGTGTTAGATTAAGGTTTAGGGTTAGGGTTAGGGTTAGGGTGAGGGTTAGGTTGAGGATTATGGTTATGGTCAGGGTAATGATTAGGGTTAGGTTGAGGGTTTGGTTTAGGATAATGGTTAGCTTTAGGGTGAGTGTTAGGATTAGGGTTAGGGTTAGTTTTAGCGTTTGGATTAGGGTTAGGGTGAGGGTGAGGGTTAGGGTTAGGGTGAGTGTTAGGGTTAGGGTTAGGGTGAGAGTTAGGGTTCGGTTATGTTTAGGGTTAGGGTGAGGGTTAGGATTAGGGTTAATGTAAGCATGAGGTTTAGGGTTACATTGAGGATTAGACTTAGAGTTAGGGCTAGGGTGAGGGTTAAGGTTACAGTTAGGGTGAGAGTAAGGATGAGGATTAGGTTTAGGATTAGGGTTAGGGTGAGGGCTAGGCTGAGGGTGAGGGTTAGGGTTAGTGTTAGATTAAGGTTTAGGGTTAGGGTTAGGGTTAGGGTGAGGGTTAGGTTGAGGGTTAGGGTTACCGTGAGGTTGAGGATTAGGGTTAGAGTGAGGGTTAGGGTTAGGATTAGGGTTAGCATGAGAGTGAGTGTTAGGATTACAATTAGGGTTAGGATTAGGATTAGTATTAGTGTTATTGTTAGGTTTAGGGTTTTAGTTATGGTGAGGGGGAGAGTGAGGGGGAGGGTTAGGGTTAGGGTTAGGGTGAGGTTTAGGGTTAGCGGTAGGATTAGAGTTAGAGTGAGGGTGAGGATGAGGGTTATTGTTAGGGTGAGGGTTAGGGTTAGGGTTAGGGGCAGGGTTAGGATGAGGGTTAGGGAAAGGATTAGGGTTAGGGTGATGGCTAGGGTGAGGGTGAGGTTTAGGGTTAGGGTTAGGGTGAGGTTTAGGGTTAGGGTTAGTGTTAGGGTGAGAGTGAGGTTTAGTGTTAGAGTTAGGGTTAAGCTGAGGCTGAGGGTAAGGGTCATTGTTAGGTTTAGGATTAGGATTAGGGTAAGGGTTAGGGTGAGTGTGAGGTTAGGGTTAGGGTTATGGTTAGGCTTAGGGTTACAGTGAGGATGAGGGTGAGGGTGAGGTTTAGGGTCAGGATTAGGGTTATGGTGAGGTGAGTGTGTGTGTTAGAGTTAGGTTTAGGGTTAGACTTAGGGTTAGGCTGAGGTTGAGGTTGAGGGAAAGGGTTAGGGTTAGGGTGAGGGTTAGGGTAAGGGTTTGGGGGATGTTTAGGATGAGGTTTAGTGTTAGGGTTAATGTTAGGGTGAGGGCTAGGGTGAGGGTCAGGTTTAGGTTTAGGGTCAGGGTGAGGTTTAGTGTTAGAGTTAGTGTTAGGGTGAGGCTGATGGTGAAGGTTAGGGTTAGGATTAATATTAGGGTTATCCTTAAGTTGAGATTTAGGTTGTGGGTTAAGATTAGGGTTAGGAGTAGGATTAGGGTTAGGGTGAGGGTGAGGATTAGGGTTAGGGTTAGGGAAAAGCTTAGGGTTAGGCTGAGGTTGAGGGTGAGGTTTAGGGTTAGAGTGAGGTTGAGGGTTAGGGTTAGGGTTAGGATTATGATTAGGGTTAGGGTTAGGGGGAGTGTGAGGGTTAGGGTTAGGTTTAGGGTTAGGCTTAAGATTAGGCGGAGGGTGAGGGTGAGGGTGAGGGTTAGGGTTAGGGTGAGGGTTAGGGTTAGGGTTATGGGGAGGGTTAGGATTAGGGTTAGGGTTAGGATTAGGGTTAGGGTGAGGGCTAGGGTGAGGGTGAGGTTTAGGGTTAGTGTTAGGGTAAGGTGTAGGTTTAGGGGTAGGGTTTGGGTTAGGGTTAGGATGAGGGTTAGTGTTAAGATTATGGTTAGGGTGAGTTTTAGGATTAGGGTTAGGGTTAGGGTTATGTTTAGGGATAAGATTAGTGTTATTTTTAGGGTTAGGGTTAGAGTTATGGTAAGGGTGAGGGTGAGGGTTAGGGATAGGGTTAGGGTGAGGTTTAGGGTTAGGTTTAGGATTAGAGTTAAGGTGAGGGTGAGGTTTAGTGATAGATTTAATGTTAGTTGGAGGGTTAGTTCGAGCGTTAATGTTAGGGTTAGTGTTAGGGTTAAGGTTAGGGTTAGGGTTAGGCTGAGGTTTAGGGATAGGTTTAGGTTTAGGCTTAGGGTTAGGATTAGGCTTAGGGTTAGATTGAAGGTGAGTGTGATGGTAGGGTTAGGCTTAGGCTTAGGCTTTGGGTTAGGATGAGGGCGAGGGTGCTGCTGAGGATTAGGGTTAGGGTGATGGTTATGGTTAGGGTTAGGGCGAGGGTTAGGATGAGGGTTAGGGTTAGGATGAGGGTTAGGGTTAGGATTAGGGTTAGGGTGAGGGCTAGGATGAGGGTGAAGTTTAGGGTAAGGGATAACCTTAGGCTTAGGGTTAGGCTGAGCATGAGGTTGAGGGTTAGGGATAGGGTAAGGTTTAGTGTTAGGTTTAGGGTTAGAGTCAGGGTTAGGGTGAGAGTGAGGTTTAGGGATAGGTTTAGGGTCAGAGTGAGGTGTAGGGTTAGGGTGAGGGTTAGGGTGGGGGTGACGGTAAGGGTAAAGTTGAAATTTAGGCTGAGGGTCAGGGTTATGGTAAGGGTGAGGGTTACCTTTAGGGTGAGGGTTAGTGTTAGGGTGAGGGTGAGGGTGAGGGTGAGTGTTAGATTGAGGATTAGTGTTAGGGTTAGTGTGAGGTTTAGGGTGAGGATGAGGGTTAGGGTTAGGGTGATGGCTAGGGTGAGGGTGAGGTTGAGGGTTAGATTGAGGATTAGTGTTAGGGTTAGTGTGAGTTTTAGGGTGAGATTGAGATTTAGGGTTAGGGTTAGGGTTAGGATTAATGTTAGGGTTAGTCTTAACATGAGGGTTAGGGTGAGGGTGAGGTTTAGGGTTAGTGTTAAGATTAGGATTAGGGTTGGGTTTAGGGTGAGTGTGAGGGTTAGGGTTAGGATGAGTGTTAGGGTTAGGGTTATGGTGAGGTTAAGTGTTAGGTTTAGGGTTTGGGTTAGGATGAGCGTGAGGTTTAGGGTTAGATGTAGCTTTAGGGTGAGGCTGAGGGTGAGGGTTAGGGTTAGAGTTAGTGTTAGAGTTATTGTTACTGTGAGGGTTAGGGTGAGGGTGAGGGTAAGGCTTTGTGTTAGGATTGGGATTAGAGTAAGGGTTTGGGTTAGTGTGAGGGTTAGGGTTAGGGTTAGGGTTAGGCTTAGGGTTAGGCTTAGGATGAGGGTGAGGTTGAGGGTTAGGGTTAGGGTGAGGGTTAGGTGTAGGGTTAGGGTGAGTTTTAGGGTTCTGGGTAAATTTAGGTTTAGGTTGAGGGTTAGAGTTAAGGTTACAGTGAGGGTGAGGGTTAGGGTTAGTTTGAGGTTTAGGGTTAGGCTTAGGATTAGGGTGAGGGTTAGGGTTAAGGTGAGGGTGACGTTTAGGGTTAGATATAGGGTTAGGGTGAAGATTAGGGTTAGGGTTAGGGTTAGGGTTAGGGTGAGGTTTAGTGTTAGGGTTAGAGTTAGCGTTAGAATTACAGTGACGGTGAGGGTGCAGGTTAGTGTGAGGTTTAGGTTTAGAGTTAGGGTTAGGGTTATGCAGAGTGTTAGGGTTAGGGTTAGTGTTAGAGATAGGGTTATGGTGAGGGAGTAGGGTGAGGGTGAGGATAAGGCTTAGTGTTAGGATTAGCAATAGGGTAAGGGTTAGGGTGAGTGTGAGGGTTAGGTTTAGGGTTAGTGTTAGGCTTAGGGTAAGGCTGAGCATGAGGTTGAGTGTGAGGGTTAGGGTTAGGGATATGGTAAGGTTTAGTGTTAGGGTTAGTGTTAGATTTAGGGTTAGGGTTAGGATGAGGGTGAGGGTGGGTCTGAGGATTAGGTTTAGGCTTAGGGTTATTGTTAGGGTGATGGTGAGTTTTAGGGTTAGAGTTAGGATTGGGGGAGGGTTGGGGTGAGGTTTCGGGTTAGGGTTAGTGTTAGGGTTAGGGTGAGGGTGAGGGATAGGTTGAGGTTTAGGGATAGGGTTAGGTTTAGGATTAGGGTTAGGTTGAGCATGAGTATGAGGCTTAGGGTAAGGGTTAGGCTTAGGCTTAGGGTTATGCTGAGGGTGAGGGTGGGGGAGAGGATTAGGTTTAGGGTGATGGTTAGGGTTAGGGTTAGTGTTATTGTTAGGGTTAGGGTTTGCGTTCCGGTGACAGTGAGGGTGTGTGTGAGGGTTAGGTTTAGGGTTAGGGAGGGGTTTAGGGTTAGGGTTACGTTTAGGGTGAGGGTGAGGTTTAGTTTTAGATATAGGGTTAGGGGGAGGGTTGGGGGAGCGTTAAGTCTAGGGTTAGTTTTAGGGTTAGGTTCAGGTTGAGGGTTAGGATTTGGGTTAGGGTTAGGGTGAGGGTGAGTGTGCATATGAGTGTGAGGTTTAGGGTTAGGTTTATGCTTAAGCTTAGGTTTATGCTTAGGGTTAGGCTGAGGTTGAGTGTTAGGGTTAGGATGAGGGTTAGGGTTAGGTTTATGGTTAGGGGTAGGATGAGGGTTAGGGTTAGGATTAGTGTTAGAGTGAGGGCTAGGGTGAGGGTTATGTTTAGGCTTAGGATTAGGGTGAGGTTTATGGTTAGGGTTAGGGTGAGGGTGAGGTTTAGGGTTAGACTTTGGGTTAAGGCGAGGCTTAGGGTGAGGTTTTGGATTAGGGTTAGGATTAGGATTACAGTAAGGGTTATGTTGAGTGTGAGTGTTAGGGTGAAGTTTAGGTTTAGGATTAGGGTTAGAGTCAGGGTTAGGATGAGGTTTAGAGTTACATTGAGGTTGAGGGTTAGGGTTAAGTTGTTGGTTAGGGTTAGGGTTAAGGTGAGGTTTAGGGTTAGGGTTATTGTGAGGGATAGGATGAGTATTAGGGTTACGATTAGGGTTAGGGTGAGGGCTAGGTTGAGTGTGAGGTTTAGTGTTAGTGTTAGGGTGAGGTTTAGGGTTAGGGTTAGGGTTAAGGTGAGGGTTAGGGTGAGAGATATGGTTAGGGTGAGGGTTAGGTTTAGGGTTAATGTTATTGTTAGGGTTAGGGTTACTGTTATGGTGAGGGTGAGGGTTATGCTTAGGGTTAGGATAAGGTTTAGGTTTAGGGTTAGTGTTAGAGTTAAGTTTAGGGTGAGTGTGAGACTTAGGGTTAGAGTTAGGTATAGTGTTAGGGTTAGGGATAGGGTGAGGGTTAGGGTTAGACTTAAACTTAGGCTTAGGCTTAGGCCTAGCATGAGGGTGAGGTTTAGGGTTAGGGTTAGGGTGAGGGTTAGGTCAGGGTTTGGGTGAGGTTTATGATGAGGTTTAGGGTTAGGATTAAGTTTAGGGTGAGGGCTAGGATGAGGTTTAGGAATAGGTTTAGGTTTAGCATTTGGGTTAGGGTGAGGGTGAGTGTGAGGGTTAGGAGTAGTGTTAGGGTTAGGCTTAGGGTTAGGGTGAGGGTTAGTGATAGGATTTGGGTTAGAGTGAGGGTGAGGCTGAGGATTAGGGTTAGGTTTAGGGTTTGGTTTAGGGTTAGGGTTAGGGTTAGGGTTAGTGTTACCTTGAGTGTTAGGGTTAGGGTTAGGGTTAGGCTGAGGGTGAGGGTGGGTGTGAGGATTAGGGTTAGGGTTCGGGTTAGGGTTATTGTTAGTGTTATGGTTAGGGTTAAGTTTGCTGTGAGGGTGAGGGTTATGGTTAGGGTTAGGATTAGGGTTAAGTTTAGTGTTATTGTTAGGATTAGGTTTAGAGTTACATTGAGGTTGAGGTTGAGGGTGAGGGTTAGGTTTAGGGTGAGGTTTAGGGTTAGAGTTAGGGTTAGGGTTAGGGTGAGGGTGAGGTTTCGGGTTAGAGTTAGGGTTAGGGGAAGGGTTATGGTGAGGTTTAGGGTTAGGGTTATGGTTAGGGTGAGGGTGAGGGTGAGGGGTAGGTTGAGGTTTAGGGATAGGGTTAGCGTTAGGATTAGGTTTAGGTTGAGAATGAGTATGAGGGTTACCCTGAGGGTTAGGCTTAGGCTTAGGGTTAGGCTGTGGGTGGGGGTGGGGGTGAGGATTAGGGTTAGGGTGATGGTTAGGGTTAGGGTTAGTGATATTGATAGGGGTAAGGTTCGAGTTACGATGAAGTTGAGAGTGCGGTTGAGGGTTAGGGTTAGGGTTAGGCTGGGGTTTAGAGTTAGGGTTAGGGTTAGGGTAAGCGTGAGGGTGAGGTTTATGGTTAGATAAAGGGTTAGGATGAGGGTTAGGGTGAGGGTTAGGGTTAGAGTTAATGTTAAGGTTAGGGTGAGGGTGATTTTTAGGGTTAGACATAGGATTGGGGGAGGGTTAGGGTTAGGGTTAGGGTTACGTTTAGGGTGAGGTTTAGGGTTTGGGTTAAGGTTAGGGTTAGAGTTACTGTGAGGATGAGGGTTAGGGTTAGGATTAGAGTTAGGGTGAGGTTTAGGGTTAGTGTTAGGGTTAGGTTTAGAATTACAGTGATGGTGAGGGTGCAGGTGAGTGTGACGTTTAGGGTTAGAGTTAGGGTAAGGTTTAGGCTGAGTGTTAGGGTTAGGGTTAGTGTTAGGCTTAGGGTTAGGCTGAGCATGAGGTTGAGTGTGAGGGTTAGCGTTAGGGATAGGGTGAGGTTTCGTGTTAGGGTTAGGGTTAGATTTAGGGTTAGGTTGAGGTTGAGGTTTAGGGGTAGGGTTAGGTTCAGGGTGAGGGTTAGGATTAGGGTGAGGGTGAGGGTTAGATTGAGGATTAGTGTTAGGGTGAGTTTGAGGTTTAGGGTGAGGTTGAGGGATAGGGTTAGGGTGAGTGCTAGGGTGAGTATGAGGGTGAGGGTTAGATTGAGGATTAGTGTTATGGTTAGTGTGAGGTTTACGGTGAGTATGAGGTTTAGGGTTAGGGTTAGGATTAGGATTAATGTTAGGGTTAGGCTTAAGTTGAGGGTTATGATGAGGGTGTGGATTAGGGTTAGTGTTAGAATTAGGATTAGGGTTAGGTTTAGGGTGAGTATGAGGGTTCGGGTTAAGGTTAGGGTTAGGCTTAGTGTTAGGCTGAAGGTGAGGGTTAGGGTGAAGGTTAGGGTTAGGGTGAGTGTTAGGTTTAGGATTAGGGTGAGAGTTAGTGTTCGGGTTAAATTTAGGGTTAGGGTGAGTGTTAGGGTATGAGTTACAGTGAGGGTGTGGTTTAGGGTTAGGTTGAGGGTTAGGGTTATGGTTAGTGTTAGGGTGAGGGTTAGGATTAGGGTTAGGGTTAGGATTAGGTTTATGGTGAGGACTAGGGGGAGGGGGAGGTTTAGGGTTAGGGTTAGGGTGAGGTTTAGGGTTAGGTTAAGCGTTAGGGTTAGGGTGAGGGTGAGGTTTAGGGTTAGAGTTAGGGTTAGGGAGAGTCTGAGGGTGAGGGTTAGAATTAAGGTTAGTTTTAGAGTTAGGGTTATGGTGAGGGTTAGGGTGAGGGTAAGGCTTAGTCTTAGCATTAGGATTAGGGTAAGGGTTAGGGTGAGTGTGAGGGTTAGGGTTAGGGTTAGGCTTAGGCTTAGGGTTAGGCTTATGGTGAGGGTGAGGGTGAGGGTTAGGGTTAGGGTGAGAGATAGGGGTAGGGTTACGATGAAAGTTAGGGTTCGGGTTAAGTTTAGGGTTAGGGTGAGTGTTAAGTTTAGGGTTCCATTGAGGGTGAGGGTTAGGGTTAGGTTGAAAGTTAGGGTTAGGGTTAGGATTAGGGTGAGTGTTAGGGTTAGGTTTATGGTGAGGGTTAGGATGAGGATTAGGGTTAGGATTAGGGTTCGGGTGAGGGCCAGGGTGAGGGTGAGGGTTAGGGTTAGTGTTTGGGTGAGGTTTTGGATTAGGGTTAGGGTTAGCGTTAGGGTTAGGGTTAGGTTGAGGGTCAGGGTGGGGGTGAGTATTAGGGTTAGGCTTAGGGTTATTGTTAGGGTGAGGGTGAATTTTAGGGTTAGAGTTAGGTTTAGGGGGAGTTTTAGGGTGAGGTTTATGGTTAGGGTTAGTGTTAGGGTTAGGGTGAGGGTGAGGGTTAGGTTGAGATTTAGGGATAGGATTAGGTTTGGGATTACGGTTAGGGTGAGCATGAGTATAAGAGTTAGTTTGAGGGTTAGGATTAGGCTTAGGGTTAGGCTGAGGATGAGGGTGGGGGTGAGAATTATAGTTAGGGTGGTGCTTAGGGTTAGGGTTAGTGTTATTGTTAGGGTTAGGGTATTAGTTTTGGTGAGGGTGAGGGTGCGGGTGAGGGTTAGAGTTAGGGTTAGGTTTAGGGTGAGGGTGAGGTTTAGGGTTAGATATAGGTTTAGGGAGAGGGTTAGGTTGAGGTTGAGGGTGCGGGTGAGTGTGAGGTTTAGGGTTAGGTTTATGCTTAAACTTAGGTTTATGTTTAGGGTAACCTGAGGGTGAGGGTGAAGGTGAGGGTTAGGGTTAGGGTGAGGGTTAGGTTTAGGGTTATGGGGAGGGTTAGGATGAGGGTTAGGGTTAGGATTAGGGTTAGGGTGAGGGCTAGGGTGAGGGTGAGGTTTGTTTAGGGTTAGGGTTAGAGTGAGGTTTAGGTTTAGGATTAGGTTGAGGGTTAGGATGAGTGTTAGAGTTACATTAAGGGTGAGAGGTTTAGGGTGAGTATTAGTGTTAGGATTAGGTTTAGGGTGAGTGTGAAGTTTAGGATTAGGGTTAGGTTTAGGGTTATTGTGAGGGTTATGGTTAGGGTTACTGTGATGGTGAGTTTGAGGATTAGGGTTAGGGTTGGGTTGAGGTTTAGGGTTAGAATTAGTATTAGGGTGAGGGTGAGGTTTAGGGTTAGAGTTAGGTTTAGGGTGAGGGTTGGGTTGAGGGTTGGGGTTAGGGTTATTGTTAGGGTTTGGTTTAGAGTGAGAGTTACGGGGAGGGTTTGGGTTAGGGTTAGGTTTAGGGATAGGATTATTGTTAGGGTGAGGGTGAGTGTGTGTTTAGGGTTAGGTTTAGGCTTAGGCTTAGGGTTAGGGTGAGGGTTCAGTTGAGGGTGAGAGTTAGGGTTAGGTGAGGTTTAGGGTTAGGGTTAGGGTTAAGGTTAGGATTAGGGTTAAGTTAAGGACTAGGGTGAGGGTGAGGTTTAGGGTTAGGTATAGGATGAGGTTTAGCTTTAGGGTTAAGGTTAGGGATAGGGTGAGGTTGAGGTTTAGGGTTAGAGTTAGGGTTAGGGTGAGGCTGAGGGTGAGGGTTAGGTTTAGGGTTAGTTTTAGGGTTAGATTTAGGGTTAGGGTGAGGGCTATGGTGAGAGTGAGGGTTAGGGTTACGGTTAGGATTACGATTAGGGTTAGGGTTAGGTTGAGTGTGAAGGTTAGTGTTAGGTTTAGGGTTAGGCTTAAAGTTAGGCTGAGGCTGAGGGTGAGGGTGAGGATTAGGGTTAGGGTGAGGGTTAGGGTTAGGGTTATGGGGAGGGTGAGGATGAGGTTTAGGGTTAGGATTAGGGTAGGGTGAGGGCTGGGGTGAGGGTGAGGTTTAGAGTTAGGGTTAGGGTGAGGTTTAGGTTTAGGGTGAGAGTGAGGTTTAGGGTTATTGTTATTGTAAGGTTGAGGCTGAAGTTGATGGTTAGTGTTAGGTTTAGTGTTAGAGTTAGCCTTAGGATGAGGGTGAGGGTTAGGCTTAGTGTTACGATTAGGATTAGGGTAAGGTAAGGTTGAGTGTGAGGATTAGGGTTAGGCTTAGGTTTAGGCTTATGTTTAGGCTGAGGGTGGGGGTGAGGGTGAGGGTTAGGGTTAGGGTGAGGGTTAGGGTTAGGGCTAGAGTGAGATTTACGGTTCGGTTAAATTTAGGGTTAGGGTGAGGATTAGGTTTAGGGTGAGGGCTAGGGTGAGGGTGAGGGTTAGGGTTAGTGTTACAGTAAGATTTAGGTTTAGGTTTAGGGTTAGTGTGAGGGTTAGGATGGGGGTTATGGTTACGGTGAGGGTGAAGTTTAGGGTGAGGGTGAGGGTTAGGGTTAGGATTAGGGTTAAGATGAGGGTGAGGGTTATTGTTAAGGTTAGGGTTATGGTTGGGGTTACGGTGAGGGTGAGGTTTAGGGTTAGGGTAAGGGTGAGGTTTAGTGTTAGGGTAGGGTTAGAGTTAGGTTTAGGGTGAGGGTGAGATTTAGGGGTAGGGTTAGGGTCAGGGTGAGGGTTAGGTTTAGGTGAAGGTTAGGTTTAGGGTTAGGGTGAGGGTGAGGGTTAGGATGAGGGTTAGATTTAGGGTTAGGGTGAGGGTGAGGGTTAGATTGAGGATTAGTATTAGGGTTAGTGTGAGGTTTAGGGTGAGGATGAGGGTTAGGGTTAGGGTGAGGGCTAGGGTGAGGGTTAGATTGAGGATTAGTGTTAGGGATAATGTGAGGTTTAGGGTGAGGATGATGTTTAGGGTTAGGATTAGGGTTAAGATTAATGTTAGGTTTAGGCTTAAGGTGAGGGTTAGGGTGAGGGTTAGGTTTAGGGTTAGTGTTAGGATTAGGATTAGGGCTAGGGTTAGGGTGATTGTGAGGCGTTGGGTTAGGGTTAGGGTTAGGCTTAGTATTAGGCTGAAGGTGAGGGTGAGGGTTATGTTTAGGGTGAGTGTTAGGGTTAGGGTTAGGGTGAGAGTTACTGTTCAGATTAAGTTTAGGGTTAGGGTGAGGGTTAGGGTAAGGGTTACAGTGAGGGTGAGGGTTAGGATTAGTTTGAGGGTTAGGGTTAGGGTTATGGTGAGAGTGAGGGTTAGGGTTAGGGATAGGGTGAGGGTTAGGATGAGGGTTAGGGTTAGGATTAGGGTTAGGGTGAGGGCTATTGTGAGGGTGAGGTTTAGGGTTAGGGTTTGGATTAGGATTAGAGTAAGGGTTAGTGTGAGTGTGAGGGTTAGGATTAGTGTTACAGTTAGGCATAGGATTAGGCTGAGCATGAGGTTTAGTGTGAGGTTTAGGGTTAGGGATAGGGTGAGGTTAAGTGTTAGGGGTAGTGTTAGAGTTAAGGTTAGGTTGAGGGTGAGGTTTAGTGGTAGGGTTAGGGTCAGGGTGAGGTTTATGGTTAGGGTGAGGGTGAGGGTGAGGTTTAGGGTTAGTGTTAGGATTAGGATTAGATTTAGGGTTAGGGTGAGTGTGAGATTTAGGGTTAAGGTTAGGGTTAGGCTTAGTGTTAGGCTGAAGGTGAGGGTGAGAGTGAGGGTGAGGGTTAGCGTAATGGTGAGTATTAGGATTAGGGTTAGGGTGAGAGTTAGGTTTCGAGTTAAGTTTAGGGTTAGAGAGAAGGTTAGTGTAAGGGTTAGAATGAGGGTGAGTGTTAGGCTTAGGTTGAGGGTTAGGGTTATGTTTAGTGTTAGGGTGAGTGTTAGGATGAGGGTTAGGGTTAGGATTAGGGTTAGGGTGAGGGCTAGGGTGAGGGTGAGCTTTAGGCTTAGGGTTAGAGTGAAGTTTAGGGTTAGGTTTAGGGTTAGGGTTAGGGTGAGTGTGAGGTTTAGGGTTAGAGTTAGGGTTAGGTTGAGTCTGAGAGTGAAGGTTAGGTTTAGGGTTAGTGTTAGAGTTAGGGTTACAGTGAGGGTTAGGGTGTGGTTGAGGGTAAGGCTGTTAGGATGAGGATTAGGGTAAGGGTTAGGGTGAGTGTGAGGGTTAGGGTTAGGGTTAGGGTTAGGCTTAGGGTTAGGTTTAGGGTGAGGGTGAGGGTGAGGGTTAGGGTTAGGGTGAGAGTTAGGGGTAAGGTTAGGGTGAGAGTTAAGGTTCGAGTTAAGTTTAGGGTTAGGGTAGGGTTAGGGTTAGGGTTACAGTGAGAGTGAGGGTTAGGGTTAGGTTGAGGGTTAGATTTAGGCTTAGGATTAGGGTGAGGGTTAGGGTTATTGTTAGGGTGAGGGTTAGGATGAGGATTAGGGTTACGATTAGGGTTCGGGTGAGGGCTAGGGTGAGGGTGATGGTTAGGATTAGTGTTTGGGTGAGGTTTAGGGTTAGAGTTAGGGTGTGGGTTAGGATATGGGTTAGGGTCACAGTGACGGTGAGGGTTAGGGTTCGGGTGAGGTTTAGCGTTAGGATTTGGGTTAGGGTGAGAGTGAGTTTAGGGATTGTATTTAGGGTTAGGGAGAGGGTTAGGTCAATGGTTAGTGTAACTGTTATGGATAAGGTTAGGGTGAGGGTTAGGTTGAGGGTTAGGGTTAGGGTTAGGGTTAGGATGATGGTTAGGATTAGGGTATATGAGGCTTAGGGTTAGTGTTAGGCTTAGGGTTAGGGTTACTCTGAGGGTGAGGGTGGGTTGAGGTTCAGGGTTAGCCTGTTGGTTAGGGTTAGGGTTAGGGGGAGCGTTAGGATGAGGGATAGGGTTAGGATTATTGTTAGAGTGAGGGCTAGGGTGAGGGTGAGGCTTAGGCTTAGGTTTAGGCTGAGCATGAGATTGAGGGTGACGGTTAGGGTTAGGGTGATGGTTAGGTTTACAGTTAGAGTGAGGGTTAGGATGAGGTTTAGGGTTAGGGTGAGGATGATGGTAAGGATAAAGGTGAGGTTTAGGCTGAGGGTGAGGATTAAGATAAGGGTGAGGGTTAGGATTAGGTTTAGGGTTAGGGTTAGGGTTAAGATGAGGGTTCGATTGAGCATTAGGGTTAGAGTTAGTGTGAGGTTTAGGGTGAGGATGAGGGTTAGGGTTATGGTGAGGGTGAGGGTTAGAATTAGGATTAATGTGAGGGCTAGGGTGAGGGTATGGGTTAGAGCTATGGTTAGGGTTAGGGTGAGGTTTATGATTCGTGTGAGGGTTAGTGTTAGTGTGAGGGATAAGGTTAGGGTTAGGGTTAGTGTTAGGGTGAGGGTAAGTGTTAGGGTGAGGGTTAATTTTAGGGTGAGGATTATTGTTAGGTTGAGGATTAGGGTTAGGTTTGGGGTTATTATTAGGTTTAGGATTAGGGGTAAGTTTACGGTGAGGGTGAGGGTGAGGGTTAGGGTTAGGGTTAGGTTTAGTGTTAGGGATAGGGTTAGAGTTAGGGTTAAGGTGAGGGTGAGGTTTAGGGGTAGAGTAAGGGTTAGAGTGAGTGTTAGGGTTAGGGTGAGTGTTAGGGTGGGGGTGACGGTAAGGGTAAAGGTGAGGGTTAGTCTGAGGGTGAGGGTTACAGTTACGGTGAGGGTTAGGCTTACGGTGAGGGTTAGGGTTAGGGTTAGGGTGAGGGTGAGGGTTAGATTGAGGATTAGTGTTAGGGTTAGTGTGAGGTTTAGAGTGAGGATGAGGATTAGGTTTAGTGTGAGGGCTACGGTGAGGGTGAGGGTTAGGGTTAGTGTTAGGGTGAGGTTTAGGGTTAGGTTGATGGCTAGCCTTAGTGTGAGCATTAGTGTTAGCGTTAGGGTTATTCTTAGTGTGAGCGTAAATGTTAGGGTTCGGGTGAGTGTTAGGGTGAGTGTTATGGTTAGGGTGAGGTTTAGGGTTAGGTTTAGGGTTATTGTTAGGGTTAGGGTTAGGGTTACTGTTACGGTGAGGGTGAGGTTTTGGGTTAGGTTTAGGATGAGGTTTAGGTTTAGGGTTAGGGTTAGAGTTAGGTTTAGGGTGAGGATGAGGTTTAGGGTCAGAGTTAGGGATAGAATTAGGTTTAGGGATAGGGTGATGGTTAGGGTTAGGCTTAGGCTTAGTCTTAGGCTTAGGTCGAGCATGAGGGTGAGGGTAAGGGTTAGGGTTAGGGTGAGGGTTAGGCTTAGGCTTAGGGTTAGGCTGAGGTTGAAGCTGGGAGTGAGGATTAGGGTTAGGGTGATGGTTAGCGTTAGGGTTAGTGTTATTGTTAGGGTTAGGGTTTGAGTTATGGTGACAGTGAGGGTGCGGGTGAGGGTTAGGGTTAGGGTTAGGGTGGGGTTTAGGTTCAGGGTTAGGTTTACGGTGAGGGTGAGGTTTAGGGTTAGATATAGGGATAGGGGGAGGATTGGGGTGAGGGTTAGCGTTAGGGTTAGTGTTAGGTTTTCAGTCAGGTTGAGGGTTAGGTTTAAGGTTAGGGTTAGGTTGAGGGTGAGAGTGCGGGTGAGTGTGAGGTTTAGGGTTAGGTTTAGGCTTAAGCTTATGTTTATGCTTAGGGATAGGCTGAGGGTGAGGGTGAGGGTGAGGGTTAGGTTTAGCGTCAGGGTTAGGGTTAGGCTTATGGGGAGGGTTACGGTTAGGATTAGGGTTAGAATGAGGGCTAGGATGAGGGTTATGTTTAGGGTTCGGGTTAGGGTGAGGTTTAGGGTTAGAGGTAGCGTTAGGCTTAGGCTTAGGGTGAGAGTGAGGTTAATGATTAGGGTTAGGGTGAGAGTTATGGGTAGGGTCAGAGTGAGAGTTAGAGTTCGGGTTAAGTTTAGGGTTAGGGTGAGGGTTAGGGTTAGGGTTACAGTAAGGGTGAGGGTAAGGGTTAGGTTGAGGGTTAGGTTTAGGCTTAGGATTAGGGTGAGGGTTAGGGTTAGTGTTAGGGTGATGGTTAGGATGAGGATTAGGGTTATGATTAGGGTTCGGGTGAGGGCTAGGGTGAGGGTGAGGGTTAGGATTAGTGTTTGGGTGAGGTTTAGGTTAAATTTAGGGTGAGGGTTAGGATATGGTTTAGGGTCTCAGTGAGGGTTAGGGTTAGGGTTAGGGTGAGGGTTAGGGTTAGGGTTTGGGTTAGGGTGAGGCTGAGTTTTAGGATTATATTTAGAGTTAGGGGGAGGGTTAGGTCAAGGCTTAGGGTTAGGGTCAGTGTTAGGGTTAAGGTTTAGGGTTAGGGTTAGGATTACAGTAATTATTAGGGTATGTGAGGGTTGGGGTTAGGGTTAGGCTTAGGGTTATGGTTATGCTGAGGGTGAGGGTGGGGATGAGGATTAGGGTTAGGGTGATGGTTAGGGTTAGGGATAGGGTGAGGGTTAGGATGAGGTTAGAGTGAGGATTATTGTTAGGGTGAGGGCTAGGGTGAGGGTGAGGGTAAGCTTAGGGTTAGGCTTAGTCTTAGGTTTAGGCTGAGCGTGAGTTTGAGGGTGAGGGTTAGAGTTAGGGTGATGGTTAGATTTAAGATTAGGGTGAGGGTTAGGGTTAGGGTTAGGGTTAGGGTGAGGGTTATTTTGAGGGTTAGAGTTAGGGTAAGGTTGCGGCTGAAGTTGTGGGTTAGTGTTAGGGTTAGTGTTAGAGTTAGGGTTAGGGTGAGGTTTAGTTTGAGGGTGAGGGTTGGGCTTAGGGTTAGGATTAGGATTAGACTAAGGTAAAGGTGAGTGTGAGAGTTAGGGTTAGGGTGAGGGTTAGTGTTAGGATTATGGGGAGGGTTAAGGTGAGGGTTAGGGTTAGGATTAGGGTTAGGTTGAGGGCTAGGGTGAGGGTGATATTTAGTGTTAGGGTTAGGGTGAAGTTTATGTTTAGGGTGAGTGTTAGGATTAGGGTGAGTGTGAGGTTTAGGGTTAGATTTAGGGTTAAGGTGAGGCTGATGGTTAAGGTTAGGATTAGGGTAGGGATTAGGATTTGGGTAAGGGTTAGGGTGAGTGTGAGGGTTAATTTTAGGGTTAGGGTTATGCTAAGCGTTACATTGAGGGTGAGGGAGAGGGTGAGGTTTACGGTTAGGGTGAGGGTTAGGATGAGAGTTAGATTTCAGGTTAAGTTTAGGGTTAGGGTGAGGGTTAGGGTTAGGGTTACGTTGAGGGTGAGGGTTAGGGTTAGGTTGTGGTTTAGGGTTAGGGTTAGGGTTAGGGTGAGCTTTAGGGTTAGGGTTAGGGTGAGGGTTAGGTTGAGGATTAGGGTTAGGATTAGGGTTAGGGTGAGGGCTAGGGTGAGGGCAAGTTTTAGGGTTAGTGTTAGGGTGAGGTTTAGGGTTAGGGATAGGGTTAGGGTGAGGGTTAGGTTGAGGGTTAGGGTTACAGTAAGGGTTAGGGTTAGGGTTAGGATTAGGGTTAGGTTTAGAGTTAGGGTTAGGGTTAGGGTTAGGGTTAGGGTGAGGGTTAGTTTTAGGATTAGCGTTAGGGTGAGGGTGATGGTTAGGATTAGGGGTAGAGTTAGGTTTCTTGTTAGGGTTAGGGTTAGGGTTATGGTGAGGGTTAGGGTTAGCATTATTGTTAGGTTTAGGGTTAGGCTGAGGGTGAGGGTGGGGGTGGGGGTGAGGATTATGGTTAGGGTTAGGGTTATTGTTAGTGTTATTGTTAGGGTTAAGTTTGCGGTGAGGGTGAGGCTGAGGGTGAGGGTTATGGTTATGGTTAGGGTTAGAGTTAGGGCTAGTGTTATTGTTAGGGTTAATGTTAGACTTATGGTGAGGTTGAGGGTGAGGGTGAGGGTTAAGTTTATGGTGAGGTTTAGGGTATGGTTTAGGGTTAGAGTTAGTGTTAGTGTGAGGGTTATGTTGAGGGTGAGGTTTAGGGTTAGTATTAGGGTTAGGTTTAGAGTGAGAGTTAGGGGGAGTGTTTGGGTTAGGGTTAGGGTTAGGGATAGGATTAGGGTTAGGGTGAGGGTGAGTGTGTGTGTTATGGTTAGTTTTAGGGTTAGGTTTAGTGTGAGGCTGAGGGTGAGGTTGAGGGTGAGGGTTAGGGTTAGGGTGGGGTTAGGGTTAGGGTTAGTGAGAGGGTTAGGATGAGGTTTAGGGTTAGGATTAGGGTGAAGGTAAGGGCAAGGGTGAGGGTGAGGTTTAGAGTTAGTGTTAAGATGAGGTTTAGGGTTAGGGTTAGGGTTAGGATTAGGTTGAGCTTGAGGTTTAGGGTTAGAGTTAGGGTTAGGGTGAGGCTGAGGGTGAGTGTTATGTTTAGGGTTAGTGTTAGGATTATGGTTAGGGTTCGGTGAGGGTTAGGGTTAGTGTGAGTCTGAGGGTTAGGGTTAGGTTTAGGGTTAGGGTTAGGGTGCCGTGAGTATGAGGATTAGGGTGAGGGTTTGGCTTAGGCTTAGGGTTAGCCTGAGGCTGAGGGTGAGAGTGCTGGTGAGGGTTAGGGTTAGGATTAGGGTGGGGTTTAGGGTTAGGGTTAGGTTTAGGGTGAGGGTGAGGTTTAGGGTTAGATATTGGGTTATGGTGAGGATTAGGATGAGGGTTAGTGTTAGGGATAGTGTTAGGGTTAGGGTGAGGGTGAGGGTTATGGTTAAGTTTAGGGTTAGGGTGAGGTTTAAGGTTAGGGTTAGTGTTAGGGTTAGAATTATGGTGAGAGTGAACGTGCGGGTGAGTGTGAGGGTTAGGGTTAGATTTAGGTTTAGGCTTAGGGTTAGGCTTAGGGATAGGCACTGTGAGGGTTAGGGTTACGGTGAGGGTTAGGGTTAGAGTTATGGGGAGGGTTAGTGTGAGGGTTAGGGTAAGGATTAGGGTTAGGGTGAGGGCTAGCGTGAGGGTGATGTTTATGGTTAGGGTTAGGGTGAGGTTTAGGGTTAGGGTTAGGGTAAGGGTGAGGGTAAGATTTAGGGTTAGACGTAGGGTTAAGGTGAGGCTTAGGGTGAGGTTTAGGATTAGGGTTAGGATTAGGATTAGGGTAAGGTTTCGGGTTAGTGTTTGTGTAAAGGTTAGGTTGAGGGTTAGGTTGAGGTTTAGGGTTAGGGTTAGGTTTAGGATTAGGGTGAGGGTGAGGGTGAGTGTGATTGTTAGGGTTATTGTTAGGCTTACGCTCAGGCTGAGGGTGAGTGTGGGGGTGAGGATTAGGGTTAGGGTGATGTTTAGGGTTAGAGTTAGGGTGAGGGTTAGGATGAGGGTTAGGGTTAGGGATAGGGTGAGGTTTAGTGTTAGGGTTAGGTTTAGAGTTAGGGTCAGGGTGAGGGTGAGGTTTAGGTGTAGGGTTAGGGTCCGAGTGAGGGTTAGGGTTAGGTTGAGTGTTAGG
Organism: Dipodomys merriami; assembly: GCF_024711535.1. Taxonomy (NCBI): domain Eukaryota; kingdom Metazoa; phylum Chordata; class Mammalia; order Rodentia; family Heteromyidae; genus Dipodomys; species Dipodomys merriami. Next base: position 1,001,194 of record NW_027202716.1, on the reverse strand, counting down.
GTTAGTTTTAGGGAGAGGGTTAGGATGAGGTTTAGATTTAGGATTAGGGTAAGGGTAAGGGCTACAGTGAGGGTGAAGTTCAGGATTAGGGTTAGGGTGAGGTTTAGGGCTAGGGTTACGGTTCAGGTTAGGGTGAGGGTGAGGTTTAAGGTTAGGTTTAGGTTTAGGTTGAGGTTTAGGGTGAGGGTTAGGATGAGGATTAGGGTTAGGATTAGCGTTAGGGTGAGGGCTAGGTTGAGGGTGAGGTTTAGTGTTAGTGTTAGGGTGAGGTTCAGGGTTAGGGTTACTGTTAGGGTGAGAGTTAGGGTGAGGGTTAAGGTTACAGTAAGTGTGAGGGTTAGGGTTATGTTGAGGGTTAGTGTTAGGATTAGGGTTAGTGTTAGGGTTATTGTGAGGGTTAGGGTTAGGGTTACAGTGAGGGCTAGGGTTAGTGTTAGGGTTAGGGTTAGGCTGAGGTTGAGTGTGGGGGTGGGGTTGAGGATGAGGATTAGGGTTAGGGATAGGGTTATTGTAAGTGTTATGTTTAGGGTTAAGTTTGCGGTGAGGTTGAGGCTAAGGGTGAAGGTTATGATTAGGGTTAGGGTTAGGGTTAGGGTTAATGTTATTTTTAGGGTTAGGGTTAGAGTTACGTTCAGGTTGAGGGTGAGGGTGAAGTTTAGGTTTAGGGAGAGTTGTAGGTTTTGGGTTAGGGTTAGAGTTGTGTTAGTGTGAGGGTGAGGTTTAGGGTTAGAGTTAGGGTTAGAGTGAGGGTTAAGTTGAGGGTTACGTTTAGGGTTAGTGTTAGGGTTAAGTTTAGATTGAGAGTTAGGGGGAGTGTTTGGGTTTATGTTAGGCTTAGGGATAGGATTAGGGTTAGGATGAGGGTGAGTGTGTGTGTTAGGATTAGGTTTAGGGTTAGGTTAAGGGTTAGGCTGAGAGTAAGTTTGAGGGTGAGGGTTAGGGTTAGGGTGAGGTTTAGGGTTAGTGTTAGGGGGAGGGTTAGGATGAGGGGTAGTGGTAGGTTTAGGGTTAAGTTAAGGGCTATGGAGAGGGTGAGGTTTAGGGTTAGGGTTAGGGTGAGGTTTAGGTTTAGGGTTAGGGTTAGGGTTAGGGTGAGGGTGAGGTTTAGTGGTATGGTTAGTGTTAGAGTTAGGGTTAGGGTGAAGATGAGGTTCAGGGTTAGAGTTAGGGTATGTTGAGGCTGAGGTTGAGGGTTAGATTTAGTGTTAGTGTTAGAGATAGGGTTAGGGTGAGGGTTAGGGTGGGGTTGAGTTTGAGGGTGAGGGTTAGGCTTAGGTTTAGGATTAGGATTAGGGTAAGGGTTAGGGTGAGTGTGATGGTTAGAGTTAGTGTTAGGCTTAGGCTTAGGGTTAGGCTGAGAGTGAGGGTGAGTGTGAGGGTAAGGGTTAGGGTGAAGGTTAGGGTTAGATTTAGGGTGAGAGTTACAGTTCGGTTAAGTTTTGGGTTAGGGTGAAGGTTAGGATTAGGGTTAGGGTGAGGGCTAGGGTGAAGGTGAGGGTTAGGTTTAGTTTTAGGGTAAGGTTTAGATTTAGGGTTAGGGCTTGGGTTAGGGATAGGATGAAGGTTAGGGTTACGGTGAGGGTGAGGGTTAGGGTTAGGTTGAGGGTTAGGGTTAAGATTATGGTTAGGGTGAGGGTGAGTGTTAGGATTAGGGTGGGTTGAGGTCTAAGGTGGGGGTGAGTGTTAGAGTTAAGGTTAGAATTAGGGTGAGGTTTAGGATTAGGGTGAGGGTTAGGGTTAGTGTGAGGGTTAGTGTTAGGGTTAGGGTTAGTGTTAGGATGAGGTTAAGTGTTAGGGTGAGGGTTAATGTTAGGGTGAGGGTTATGGTTAGGGTGAGGGTTAGGGTTAGGGTTATTGTTAGGGTTACGGTTACGGTAAACGGTTAAGGTGAGGGTGAAGTTGAGAGTTAGAGTTAGGGTAAGGTTTAGATTAGGGTTAGGGTTAGAATTAGGGTTAGGGTGAGGGTGAGGTTTAGGGGTAGAGTTAGGGTTAGGGTGAGGGTAAGGGTTAGGGTGAGCGTTAGGGTGGGGTTATGGTAAGGGTAAAGGTGAGGTTTAGGCTGAGGGTGAGGGTTAAAGTAAGGGTGAGGGTTAGGGTTAGGGTGAGGGTTAGGTTTACGGTTAGGGTGAGGGTGAGGGTTAGTTTGAGGATTAGTGTAAGGGTTAGTGTGAGGTTTACGATGAGGATCAGGATTAGCATTATGGTGAGGGCTAGGGTGAGGTTGAGGGTTAGGGTTATTTTAGGGTGCGGTTTAGGGTTAGGGTGATAGAGTTAGTGTGAGCATTAGTGTTAGTGTTAGGGTTGGTGTTAGGGTCAGGGTAAATGTTAGGATGAGGGTAAGTGTTAGAGTGAGGGTTATGGTTAGGGTGAGGATTAGGAATAGGGTTAGGGTTAATGTTAGGTTTTGGGTTACTGTTACTGTGAGGGTGAGTGTGAGGGTTAGGTTTAGGTTTAGGATGAGGTTTAGGTTTAGGGTAGGGTTAGAGTTAGGGTTAGGGTGAGGGTGAGGTTTAGGGTTAGAGTTAGGGATAGTGTTAAGGTTAGGTATAGGGTGAGTGTTAGGGTTAGGCTTAGGCTTAGGCTTAGGCTTAGGCTGAGCATGAGGGTGAGGGTTAGGTTTAGGGTGAGGCTTAGGATGAGGTTTAGGGTTAGGATTAGGTTTAGGGTGAAGGCTAGGTTGAGGGTTAGGGTAAGGGTTAGGGTTAGGGATAGGGTTAGGTTTAGGATTTGGGTTAGGGTGAGGGTCAGTGTGAGGGTTAGTGTTAGGGTTAGGGTGAGGTTTAGTGCTGGGATTGGTTAGGGTTAGGGTGAGACTGAGGATTAGGGTTAGGTTTATGGTTAGGTTTAGGGTTTGGTTTAGGGTTAGGGTTAGTGTTAGGGTTAGGATTAGGGTTAGGGTTAGGGTTAGGCTGAGGGTGAGGGTGGGTGTGAGGATTAGGGTTAGGTTTAGGTTGATTGTTAGGGTGAGGGTGAGGTTTAGGGTTAGAGTTAGGTTCAGGGGGAGGGTTAGGGTGAGGTTTATGGTTAGGGTTATTTTTAGGGTTCAGGGGAGGGAGAGGGTTAGGTTGAGATTTAGGGATAGTATTAGGTTTAGGATTAGGGTTAGGGTGCGGTGAGTTTGAGGATTAGGGTGAGAGTTAGGCTTAGGCTTAGGGTTAGGCTGAGGGTGATGGTGGCTGTGACGATTAGGGTTAGGGTGATCGTTAGGGTTAGGGTTAGGGTTATTGTTAGGGTTAGGGTTCGAGTTCCGGTGAGGGTGGGGGTGAGGTTTAGGGATAGGGTTAGGGTGAGGATGAGGTTTAGGGTTAGATATTGCGTTAGGGTGAGGGTTAGTGTTAGGGATAGTGTTAGGGTTAGGGTGAGGGTGAGGGTTAGGTTTAGGGTTAGGGTTAGAATTATGGTGAGGGTGAGGGTGCGGGTGTGTGTGAGGGTTAGGGTTAGGTTTAGGGTTAGGCTTAGGTTTAGGCTGACTGTGAGTTTGAGGGTGAGGTTTAGGGTTGGTGAGGGTTAGGGTTAGAATTATGGGGAGGGTTAGGGTGAGGGTTAGGGTTAGTATTAGGGTTAGGGTGAGGGCTAGGGTGAGGGTGATGTTTAGGGTTAGTGTTAGGGGGAGGTTTAGGGTTAGGGTTAGGGTTAGGGTGAGGGTGAGGTTTAGGCTTAGACTTAGGGTTAAGGTGAGGCTTATGGTGAGGTTTAGGATTAGGGTTAGGATTAGGATTAGGGTAAGGTTTAGGGTTAGTGTTTGTGTTATGGTTTGGGTGAGGGTTAGGGTTAGGGTTAGGGTTAGGATTAGGGTTAGGATGAGGGTGAGTGTGATTATTAGGTTTAGGGTTAGGGTTAGGTTTAGTTAGGCTTAGGCTGAGGGTGAGTGTGGGGGTGAGGATTAGGGTTAGAATGACGTTTAGGGTTAGGATTAGGATTAGGGTGAGGGTTTGGGTGAGAGTGAAGCTTAGGGTTAGGGTTAGGCTTAGGCTTAGGGTTAGGCTGAGAAGGAGGTTGAGGGTGAGGTTTAGTGTTAGGGTTAGGGTTAGAGTTAGGGTTAGGGTGAGGGTGAGGTTTAGGGGTAGGGTTAGGTTCAGGGTGAGGGGTAGGGTTAGGGTGAGGGTTAGGGTGGGGTTGATGGTAAGTGTAAGGGTTAGGTTTAGGCTGAAAGTGAGGGTTATGATAAGGGTGAGGGTTATGGTTAGCGTTAGGATGAGGGTGAGGGTTAAGTTTGAGGATTAGTGTTATGGTTAGTGTGAGGTTTAGGGTGAGAATGAGGGTTAGGTTTAGGGTGAGGTCTAGTGTGAAGGTGAGGGTGAGGGTTAGATTGAGGATTAGTGTTAGGGTTAATGTGAGGTTTAGGTTGAGGATGTGGTTTAGTGTTAAATTTAGGTTTAGAATTAATATTAGGGTTAGGCTTAAGGTGAGGGTTAGGGTGAGGGTGAGGTTTAGGATTATTGTTAGGATTAGGATTAGGGTTAGGGTAAGGCTGAATGTGAGGGTTAGGTTTGGGTTAGGTTTAGGCTTAGTGTTAGGCTGAAGGTGAGGGTGAGGGAGGAGGCTTATGGTTAGGTTGCAGGTTAGGATTAGGCTTATGGTGAGGGCTAGGGTGAGGGTGAGGTTTAGGGTTAGGGTTAGGGTGAGCTTGAGGTTTAGGTTTAGGTTTAGGGTTATGGTGAGGTTGAGGTTTAGGGTTAGAGTTAGGGTTAGGGTGAGGCTGAGCTTGAGGGTTAGGGTTAGGTTTAGTGTTAGAGTTAGGGTTACGCTGACGGTTAGGTTGAGGGTGAGGGTTAGGCTTAGTGTTAGGATTAGAATTAGGGTAAGGTTTACGGTGAGTGTGAGGGTTAGGGTTAGGGTTAGGGTTAGGTTTAGAGTGAGGGTTAGGATGAGGATTAGGGTTAGGATTAGGATTAGGGTGAGGACTCGTGTGAGAGTGAGGGTTAGGGTTAGAATTTGCATAAGGTTTAGGGTTAGGGTTAGAGTTAGGGTGAGGGTTAGGATTAGGGTTAAGGTTACAGTGAGGATGAGAGTTAGGGTTAGGGTGAGCTTTAGGGTTTGGTTTAGGGTTTCGGTGAGGGTGAGGGTTATTGTTAATGTTAGGGTTAGGGTTACGGTTAAGGTGAGGGTGAAGGTTAGGATTAGGGTTAGGGTGAGGTTTAGTGTTAGGGTTAGGGTTAGGGTTAGGGTTAGGGTGAGGGTAAGGTGTAGGGTTAGAGTTAGGGTAAGGGTGAGGCTGAGTTTGAGGATTAGGTTTAGGGTTAGTGTTAGAGTTAGGGTTAGGGTGAGGTTTAGGGTGAGGGTGAGGGTGATGGTGAGTCTTAGGCTTATGTTTACGATTAGGATTAGGGTATGGGTTATGGTGAGTTTGAGGGTTAAGGTTAGGCTTAGGGTTAGGGTTAGGCTGAGAGTGAGGGTGAGAGTGAGTGTTAGAGTTATGTTGAGGGTTAGGTTTAAGGTTAGGGTGAGAGTTAGTGTTCGGTTAAGTTTAGGCTTAGGTTGAGGGTTAGGGTTAGGATTAGGGTTAGGGTGAGGGCTAGGGTGAGGTTGAGGTTTAGGATTAGTGTTAGGGTCAGGTTTAGGGTTAGGGTTAGTGTTTGGGTGAGGGTTAGGATGAGGGTTAGCTTTAAGATTATGGTTAGGGTGAGGGTGAATGTTAGGATTAGGGTTAGGGTTAGGGTTAATTTTAGGGTTAGGATTAGTGTTATTGTTAGTGTTAGAGTTAGAGTTATAGTGAGGGTGAGGGTGAGGGTTAGGGTTAGTGTTAGGGTTAGGGTGAGTTTTAGGGTAGGGTTAGTATTAGAGTTAGGGTGTGGGTGAGGTTTAGGGTTAGATTTAGGGTTAGGTGGAGCGTTAGTTCGAGGGTTAATGTTAGGGTTAGCGTTGGGCTTATGGTTAGGGTGATGGTTAGGTTGAGGTTTAGGGTTAGGGTTAGGTTTACGGTTAGGGCTATGGTGAGGGTGAGTTTTAGTGTTAGATTTAGCGTGAGGTTTAGCATTAGGTTTAGGGTTATGGTTAGGTAGAGGTTGAGGTTAAGGTTAGAGTTAGGGTTAGGGTGAGGCTGAGTGTGAGGTTTAGGGTTAGGCTTAGTTATAGAGTTAGGGTTAGGGTGAGGGTTAGGGTGTGGGTGAGGGTTAGGCTTTGTGAAAAGATTATGATTAGATTAAGGGTTAGGGTGTTGTGACAGTTAGGGTTAGGAAGAGGTTTAGGGTTTGGGTTAGGGTTAGAGTTAAGGTAAGGGTGAGGGTGAGGTTTAGGGTTAGAGTTAGGGTTAGTGTTCGGGTTAGGGTTAGGGTGAGGTTTAGGCTTTGGTTTAGGCTTAGGTTTAGGCTTAGGCTTAGTCTTTGGCTGAGCATGAGGGTGAGGGTTAGGGTTAGGGTGAGGGTTAGGGTTAGGGTTAGGGTTAGGGTTAAGATGAGGTTTAGGGTTAGGATTAGGTTAGGGTGAGGGCTAGGTTGAGGCTGACTGTGAGGGTTGGGGTTAAGGATAGGGTTAGGATTAGGATTAGGGTTAGGGGGAGGGTGAGTGTGAGGGTTAGGGTTAGGGTTAGGCTTAGGGTTAGGGTGAGGATTAGGGTTAGGGTTTGGTTTAGGGTGAGGGTGAGGCTGAGGATTAGAGCTAGGGTTAGAGTTGCAGTGATGATTATGGTTATGGTTAGGGTTAGGGTTATGTTTAGGTTTACGGTGGGTGTTAGGGTTAGGGTTTGGGTTAGGGTGAGGGTGAGGCTGAGGATTATGGTTAGGTTTAGGGTTAGGGTTTGGTTTAGGTTTAGGGTTAGTGTTAGGTATAGGGTTAGGGTTACGGTGAGCGTTAGGGTTAGGGTTGGCTTAGAGTTAGGCTGAGGGTGAGGGTGGGGGTGAGGATTAGGGTCCGTGTTAGGGTTAGGGTTATGGTTAGTGTTATGGTTAGGGTTAAGTTTGCTGTGATGGTGAGGCTGAGGGTGAGGGTTATGGTTATGGTTATGGTTAGGGTTAGGGTTAGTGTTAGGTTTAGAGTTAGAGTTACATTGAGGTTTTGTGTGAGGGTGAGGGGTAGGGTTAGGGTGAGGTTTAGGGTTAGGGTGAGGGTGAGGTTTAGGGTTAGAGTTCGGGATAGGGGGACGGTTAGTGTGAGGTTTAGGGTTAGAGCTAGATTTAGGGTTTGGGTGAGGGTGAGGTTTAGGTTGAGGTTTAGGGATATGGTTAGGATTAAGATTAGGATAAGTATTAGTGTCATTGTGAGGGTTAGGGTGAGGGTTAGGTTTAGGCTTAGGGTTAGACTGAGGGTGAGGATGATGTTGAGGGTTAGGGTTATGGTGCGGGCTAGGGTTAGGTTTATGTGGAGTGTTTTGATGAGCGTTAGGGTTAGGATTAGTATTAGGGTGAGGGCTAGGTTGAGGGTGAGTTTTAGGGTTAGGGTTACAGTGAGGTTTAGCATTAGGTTTAGGGTTAGGGTTAGGGTGAAGTTGAGGTTTAGGGTTAGAATTAGGGTTAGGGTGAGGCTGAGGGTGAGGGTTAGGATTAGTGTTAGAGTTAGTGTTAGGGTGAGGATTAGGGTGTGGGTGAGGGTTAGGCTTAGTGATTGGATTTGGATTAGGTAAGGGTTAGGGTGTGTGTGAGGGTTAAGGTTAGGATGAGGTTTAGGTTTAGGGTTAGGGTTAGAGTTAGGGTTAGGATGAGGGTGTGGTTTAGGGTTTGAGTAAGGGATAGTGTTAGGGTTAGGGTTAGGGTGAGCGTTAGGCTTAGGCTTAGGCTTAAGTTTAGGCTTAGGCTTAGGCTTAGGCTGAGCATGAGGGTGAGGGTGAGAGTTAGGGTGAGGGTTAGGTTTAGGGTTAGGGTGAGTGTTAGGATGAGTTTTAGGGTTAGGATTAGGGTTAGGGTGAGGGCTAGGTTGAGGCTGACAGGGTTAGGGTTAGGGATAGGGTTAGGTTTAGGATTAGGGTTAGGGTAAGTGTGAGTGTGAGGGTTAGGGTTAGGGTTAGGCTTAGGGATAGGGTGAGGGTTAGGTTTAGGGTTTGTATTAGGGTGAAGGTGAGGCTGAGGATTAGGGTTATCCTGAGGTTTAGGGTTAGGCTGAGGGTGAGGGTGGGGGTGAGTATTAGGGTTATGTTATGGTTTTGGTTATTGTTATTGTTATGCTTAGGGTTAAGTTAGTAGTGAGGGTGAGGCTGAGGATGATGGTTACGGTTAGGGTTAGGGTTATTGTTAGGATTAGTGTTATTGATAAGTTTAGGGTTAGAGTTATGGTGAGGTTGAGGGTGCGGGTGTGGGTTACGGTTAGGGTGAGGTTTAGCGTGAGGTTTAGTGTTAGGGTGAGGGTGACTGTGAGGTTTAGGGTTAGAGTTAGGGTTAGGGTGAGGGTTAGGGTGAGGGTGGGGGTGAGGGTTAGTGTAAGGGTTATGGTGAGGGTGAGGGTTAAGGTTAGGTTGAGCTTTAGTGTTAGGTTTAGGGTTAGGGTGAGTATGAGGGTTAGGGTTAGTGTGAGGTTGAGAATTAGGTTGAGGGTAAGGTTTAGGATTAGGGTTAGTGTGAGGGCTAGGGTGAGGGTGAGGTTTAGGGTTAGGTTTAGGATGAGGTTTAGGGTTAGGGTTAGGGTGAAGGTGAGGTTTAGGGTTAGAGTTATTGTTAGGATGAGGCTGAGGGTGAGGGTTAGGGTTAGGGTTAGTGTTAGAGTTAGGGTTAGGGTGAGGGTTAGGATGAGGGTGAGGGTTAAGCTTAGGGTTAGGCTTAGGGTTAGGGTAAGGGTTCGTGTGAGTGTGAGGGTTAGGGTCAGTCTTAGGCTTAGGCTTAGGGTTAGGCTGAGGGAAGCGGGAGGTTGAGTGTTAGGGTTAGGGTGAGGGTTAGGTTTAGTGTTATTGTTAGGGTTACGGTTAGATTTACTGTGAGGGTGACGGTTATGGTTAGGTTTTGGGTGTGGTTGAGGGTTAGGGTTAGGGTTAGGCTGAGGGTGAGGTTTAGGATTAGATATAGTGTTAGGGGCAGGCTTAGGGTGAGGGTTAGTTTTAGGTTTAGTGTTAGTGTCACTGTTAGGGTTAGTGTTAAAGTTGGGATTAGGGTGAGTTTTAGGGTTAGGTTTAGAGTAAGTGTTAGGGTGTGGGTGAGGGTTAAGTTGAGGTTTAGGGAAAGGTTTAGGTTTAGGATTAGGGTTAGGGTGAGGGTGAGTGTGAGTTTTAGGGTGAGGGTTAGGCTTAGGCTTAGGGTTAGGCTGAGGGAGAGGGTGGGGGTGAGGACTAAGGTGATGGTGATGGTTCGGGTTAGGGTTAGTGTTATTGTTAGGGTTAGGCGTAGTGTTAGGGTTAGGGTGAGGGTGAGGGTTAAGTTGAGGTTTAGGGTTAGGGTTACAGTTCGGGTTAGTGTGATGATTAGTGTTAGGGTTAGTGTTAGTGTTAGGGTGAGGTTAAGTGTTAGGGTGAGAGCTTGGTTTAGGGTGAGGGTTGTGGTTAGGGTGAGGTTTAGGATTAGGGTTAGGGTTATTGTTAGGGTTAACTTTAGGGTGAGGTTTAGGGTTTAGGTAAGGTTAGAGTTAGGTTTAGGTTGAGGGTGAGGTTTAGGTTTAGAGTTAGGGTTAGGGTGAGGCTGAGGTTGAGCATTAGGTTTAGGCATAGTGTTAGGTTTAGGGTTAGGGTAAGAGTTAGCATGAGGTTTAGGGTTAGGGTTAGGGATAAGTTTAGACTTAGGGTGAGGGTGAGTTTGTGTGTTAAGGTTATTTTTAGAGTTAGCCTTAGGGTTAGGATGAGGGTGAGGTTGAGGGTGAGGTCTAGGGTTAGATTCAGGGTTAGAGTTAGTTTTCGGGGGAGGGTTAGTATGAGGTTTAGAGTTAGGATTAGGGTTAGGGTAAGGGCTAGGGTGAGGGTGAGGTTTAGGGTTAGGGTTAGGGTGAGGTTTAGGTTAAGAGTTAGTGTTAGGGTGAGGCTGATGGTGAGGTTTAGGGTTAGGGTTAGTTTTAGGGTTAGGGTTAGGTTGAGGGGTAGGGTGAGGGTTAGGGTGAGGGTGTGATTTGGGATGAGGATTAGGGTTAGGTTTAGGCTGAGTGGGAGCGTTAGGGTTAGTGTTAGTGTTAGAGTTAGGGTTAACGTGAGGGTTAGTTGAGGGTGAGGGTTAGTTTTAGTGTTGGGTTAGGCTTAGGTTTAGGCTGAGGTTGAGTGTGAGGGTTAGGATTAGTGTTAGAGTGAGGGTTATTGTTAGGATCAGGGTTAGGGTGAGGGTTAGGGTTAGGGTTAGGGTGAGTTTAAGGATGAGGATTAGGTTTAGGATTAGTGTTAGGGTGAGGGCTAGGCTGAGGGTTAGGATGAGGGTTAGGGTTACAGTAATGGTGAGGGTTAGGGTTAGGGTGAGGATTATGATTAGGATTACGGTTAGGGTGAGGATGAGGGTTAGGATTAGGGTTAGTGTTAGGGTTAGGGGTAGGCTTAGGGTTAGGATTAGTGTTATTGTTAGGGTTAGCGTTAGAGTCATGGTGAGGGTGAGGGTGAGGGTTAGTTTTAGTGTGAGGGTTAGTGATAGGGTTAGGGTTAGTGTTAGAGTGAGGGTAAGTGTTATGGTGAGGGTTAGGGTTAGGGTGAGGGTTATGGTTAGGGTGAGGGTTAGGGATAGGGTTCGGGTTAGGGTTAATTTTAGGGTTAGGGTTAGGGTTACGGTTATGGTGAGGGTGAGGTTATGGATTAGGCTTAGGCTTAGGGTGAGGTTTAGTGTTAGGGTTAGGGATAGAGTTAGGGTTAGGGTGAGGCTGAGGGTGTGGCTTAGGGATAGGGTTAATGTTAGAGTTAGGGTTAGGGTGAGGGTTAGGTTGAGGGTTAAGTTTAGGGTTAAGATTAGGGTTAGGTTGAGGGTTAGGTTTAGGGTTTGGGTTAGGGTTAAGGTGATGCTGAGTATTAGGGTTAAGTTTAGGGTTAGGGTTAGATTTAGGGTTAGGGTTAAAGTTACAGTGAGGTTTAGGGTTAAGGTCAGGCATAGGTTTAGGCTGAGGGTGAGGGTGGGGTTGAGGATTAGGGTAGGGGTTAGGGTTAGGGTTAGGGGAAGGTTAGGATGAGCATTACGGTAAGGCTTAGGGTTAGAGTGAGGGCTAGGATGAGGGTGAGATTTAGGGTTAGATTAGGGTGAGGTTTAGGGTTAGGTTTAGGGTTAGGGTGAGGCTGAGGGTTAGGATTAGGGTTAGGGTTAGTGTTAGAGTTAGGGTTAGGTTGAGGGTTAGGGTGAGGTTGAAGTTTAGGCTTAGATTTAGGATTAGGATTAGAGAAAGTGTTAGGTTGAGTGTGAGGGTTAGGGTTAAGGTTAGGGTTATGCTTAGGAGTAAGCTGAGGGTGAGGTTGAGGGTGAAGGTTAGGGTTAGGGTGAGGGTAAGGCTCAGGTTTATGGTGAGCGTGAGGGTTAGGTTTAGGTTGAGGGTTAGGGGGAGGGTAGGCATTAGAGTTAGTGTGAGGGTTAGGGTTAGGGTTAGGGTTAGGCTTAGGGTTACACTGAGGGAGAGGGTGAGCAAGAGGGTTAGGGTTAGGTTGAGGTTTAGCGGTAGAGTTAGGGTTAGGGCTAGGGTGAGGGTTAGGGTTAGCGTGAGGATTAGATTTTGGGGTAGGGTGAGGGTGAGGGCTAGATGGAGGATTAGTGTTAGGGTTATTGTGAGGTTCAGGGTGAGGGTGAAGGTTAGGTTTTGGGTGAGGGTTAGGTTGAGGGTTAGGGTTAGGGTTAGGTTGAGTGTGAGGATTAGGGTTAGGGTGATGGTTTGTGTTAGGGTTAGAGTTAGTATTAGGGTGAGGTTAAGTGTTAGGGTGAGGGTGAGTGTTAGGGTGAGGGTTATAGTAAGGTTGAGGTTTAGGGCTAGGGTTAGGGTTACTGTTAGGTTTAGGGCTACGGTTATGGTGAGGGTGAGGGTGAGGGTTAGTTTTAGTGTTAGGATGAGGTTTAGGTTTAGGGTTAGGATTAGAGTTAGGGTTAGGATGAGGGCTAGGGTGAGGGTTAAGGTGAGGGTTAGGTTTAGGGATAGGGTTAGGTTTAGGATTATGGTGAGGGTGAGTGTGAGGGTTAGGGTTAGGGTTAGGCTTAGGCTTAGGTTTAGGGTGGGGGTTAGGGTTAGTGTTTGGGTTAGGGTGAGGGTGAGGCTGAGGATTAGGGTTTGGTTTGGTTTAGGGTTTGGGTTAGGTTTAGGGTTAGGGTTAGGGTTAGGGTTAGGGTTACAGTGAGGGTTAGGGTTAGGGTTAGGGTTTGGCATAGGTTTAGGTTGAGGGTGATCATGGAGGTGAGGATTAGGGTGAGTTTTACGGTTAGGTTTATTGTTAGTGTTATGGTTAGGGTTAAGTTTGCGGTGAGGGTGAGGCTGAGGGTGAGGGTTATGTTTAGGTTTAGGGTTAAGGTTAGGGTTAGTGTTATTGTTAGGTTTAGAGTTAGAGTTACTTTGAGGTTTTGGGTAAGGGTGAGGGTTAGGGTGAGGGTTAGGTTTAGGGTGAGTCTTAGGTTTATGTTTAGGGTGAGGGTGAGGTTTAGGGTTAGAGTTAGGGTTAGGGGGATAGTTAGGGTGAGGTTCAGCGTTACGGTTAGTGTTAGGTTTAGGGTGAGGGTGAGGTTTAGGTTGAGGTTTAGGGATAGGGTTAGTTTTAGGATTAGGGTTAGGGTGAGGGTGAATGTGAGTGTTAGGGTGAGGGTTAGGTTTAGGCTTAGGGTTAGGCTGAGGGTGAGGGAGAGGTTGAGGGTTAGGTTTAGGGTGAGGGCTAGGGTTAAGGTTATGGGGAGGATTTGCATGAGCATTATTATTAGTATTAGGGTAGGGTGAGGGCTAGGGTGAGGGTGAGTTTTAGAGTTAGGGTTAGGGTGAGGTTTAGCGTTAGGTTTAGGGTTAGGGTTAGGGTAAGGTTGAGGTTTATGGTTATAGTTAGGGTTAGGGTGAGGCTGAGGGTGAGGGTTAGGGTTAGGGTTAGGGTTAGAGTTAGGGTTAGGGTGAGGGTTAGGGTGTGCATGAGGGTTAGGGTTAGTGATAGGGTGAGAGTTAGGGTGACAATAAGGTTTAGGGTGAGTGGTAGGGTTAGGGTGAGGTTGAGGGTGAGGTTGAGTGTTAGGGTAAGGGTGAGGGTTAGAGTGACAGTAAGGGTAAAGGTGATGGTGAGGATTAGAGTGAGGGTGAGTATTACTGTAAGGGTGAGGATTGGGTGCGGGTGAGGGTTCCGGTGAGGGTTAGAGTTAGGATTAGGCCGAGGGTGAGGGCAAAGGTAAGGGTGAGGGTGAGGGTGAGGGTGAGGTATAGCGTTAGGGTTAGTGTTACAGTTAGGGTGAGGGCTAGAGTGAGGGGTAGGGATAGAGTTCGATTGATGGTTAGGTTTAGTAAGAGCATTAGCGTTACAGTTAGGGTTAGGATTAGTGTGAGGGTAAATGTTTGGGTGAGGCTTAGGGTGAGAGTGAGGGTTAGGGTTACCGTGAGAGTTACGGTGAGAGTTAGTGTGAGGGTTAGGGTTAGGGTTAGTGTTAGGGTGAGGGTTCGGGTTAGGGTGAGGGTCAGTATGAGCATTGGGGTGATAGTAACGTTTAGGGTTAGGTTGAGGGTGAGGGTTAGGGTAAGGGTGAGGATTAGGGTTAGGGTGAGGTTTAGGGTAAGGTTTAGGGTTAGGGTTAGATTGAGAATTAGGGTTAGGGTTAGTGTGAGGTTTAGGGTGAGCATGAGGTTTAGGGTGAGGGTTAGGGTAAGAATTAGGGTTAGGGTGAGGGCTGGCGTGAGGGTGAAGGTTAGGGTTAGGGTTAAGTTTGGGGTGAGGTTTAGGGTGAGGGGTAGGGTTAGGTTTAGGTTGAGGGTTAGGTTCAGTGTGAGGGTTACGGTTAGGGTGACGGTTTGGTTGAGGGTGAGGTTTAGGGTTAGGAAAAGTGATAGGGTTAGTGTTACACTGAGGGTGAGGGTGAGTGTGAGGGTGAAGGTTAGGGTTAGGGTGAGGGGTAGGGTGAGGGTTAGGGTAAGGATGAGGGTTAGGGTGAGGGTGATGGTAAGGGTAAAGGTGAGGGTTAGGCTGAGGGTGATTGTTAAGATAAGGGTGAGGGTTAGTGTTAGGGTGAGGGTTCGGTTAAGGGTGCGGGTTAGGGTTAGGTTGAGGGTTAGATTGAGGATTAGGGTTAGGGTTAGTTTGAGGTTTATGGTGAGGATGAGGGTAAGGGTTAGGTTGAGGGTTAGGGTTAGAATGAGGGTTAGGCTGAAGGCTAGGGTGAGGGTGAGGTTTAGGGTTAGGGTTATTGTTAGGGTGAGGTTTAGGGTTAGGGTGAGGGCTATGGTTAGTGTGAGGGTTAGTGTTAGAGTTAGGGTTAGTGTTAGGCTGTGGTAAGTGTTAGGGTGAGAGTTAGGGTTAGGTTGAGGGTTAGGGTTAGTGTTAGGGTGAGGTTGCGGGTGAGAGTGAGGGTTAGGGTGAGGATTAGTGTGAGTTTTAGGGTTAAGGTGAGGGTTAGGGTTAGAGTTAGCGTGTGGGTGATGATGAGGGTGAGATTTAAGGTTAGAGTTACGATGAGGTTTCGGATAAGTGTGACGTTTAGGGTGAGGATGAAGTTAAGGGTTAGGGTGAGGGTGAGGGATAGGGTTAGGTTTGGGTTAGGGTGATGCTTAAGGTTAGGAGTTTGCTTAGGGTTAGGGTTAGGGTGAGGGTGTGGGTGAGAGTGAGGGTTAGCATGAGTGTTAGGGTGAGGGTTAGATTTAAGGTTAAGGTGAGGGTTAGGGTAAGGTTTAGGGTTACGGTTAAGGTGAGGGTTAGGTTTAGTGTGAGAGTTAGCGTTAGGTTTAGGGTTAGGGGTAGGGGTAGGGTTAGGGTTAGGGTTAGGGTTAGGGTTAGGGAGAGCGTTAGGGTGAGGGACAGTTTCAGGGTTAGGGTTAGGGGTATGGTGAGGGTTAGGTTGAGGGTTAGTGCTTGGGTTAAATTTAGTGTGAGGGTTAGGGTGAGGATGAGGATAAGGGTAAGGGTGGGTGTGAGGGTGAAGGTTAGGGTGAGGTTTAGGGTTAGTGTTAGGGTGAGGGGCAGGTTTAGTGTGAGGGTTAGGGTTAGGTTTAGGCTGAGGGTAAGGGTTAGGATGAGGGTTAGGGTGTGGTTGAGTGTTAGGGTTAGGGTAAGTGTTAGGGTGAAGGTAAGGCTTAGGGAGAGCATTAGGGTGAGGGACATTTTCAGGGTTAGAGTTAGGGCCATGTTAAGGGTTAAGTTGCGTGTTAGGGTTTGGGTTAAGGTTAGGGTGAGGGTGAGGATGAGGCTTAGGGTTAGGATTAGGTTGAGGGTGAGTGTTAGGTGGAGGGTGAGCGTGAGGGTTCGGTTTAGGTTGAGGTTGAGGGTGAGGCTGAGGGTTAGGGTGAGGGTTAGGGTTAGGATTAGGGTTAGGGTGAGGGTGAGGGAGAGGGTTATATTTAGGATTAGGGTTAAGTTGACCATGAGGGTGATCGTTATAGTTAGGGTTAGGGTTAGGGTTTTTGTTATGGTTAGGTTTAGGGTGAGGTTGAGGATGAGGGTGAGGTTTAAGATTGGGGTTAGGCTGAGGGTGAGGGTGAGGGTGAGGGTTAGGGTTAGGGTGGAGGTTAGGGTTAGGGTGAGGGATAGTGTTTGGATTAGAGTATTGGTGAGGGTGAGGGTGAAGGTGAGGTTTAGGGTTAGGGTTAGGGATATTGTGAGGGCTAGGGTGAGGGTGAGGGTTAAGATGAAGGTGAGGGTGAGTGTTTTGTTTTGGTAAGGGTTATGGTTAAGGTGAGGATCAGGTGAGGGTGAGGGTTAGGGTGAGGGTTAGCTTTAGGATGAGGTTTAGGGTTAGGGTTAGGGTGAGTGTTAGGGTTAGGGTGATGTGTAGGGTGATGTTGAGGGTGAGGGTGTGGAAGAGAGTTAGTGTTAGTGTGAGGGTTAGCCTGACAGTGAGAGTTAGGGTGAGGGTGAGGATTATGGTTACGTTTATGGTGAAAGTTAGGTTTAGGGTTAGGGTTAGAGATAGGGTGAGGGGTAGGTTGAGGGGTAGGTTTTGGGTTAGTGTTAGGGTTAGGGTTAGGGTGAGGATAAGGTAAGTGTGAAGGTTAGGGTTAGGGTGAGCGTTAGGGTTAGTGTGAGTGTTAGGTTTAGGGTTAGGGTTTGGGTAAGGGTTAGGATGAGGTTTGAGGTGAGGGTGAGGGTTAGGGTTAGGGTGAGAGTAAGGGTTGGGGTGAGGGTTAGGGTGAGGGTGAGGTTTAGGCTTAGGGTTAGGGTTAAGGTGAGGGTTAGTTTGAGGGTTAGGGTTTAGGTTAGGGTTAGGGTGAGGGTGAGGGTCAGGGTGAGGTTTTGGGTTCCGGTTAGTTTTAGGGTGAGGGTTAGAGTTAGGGTATGGTTTAGGGTGAGGTTTAGGGTTAGGGTGAGGATTAGGGTTAGGGTTAGGGTGAGGGCTATGTTGAGGGTGAATTTTAGGGTGAGGGTTATGGTGAGGGTGAGGGTTTGTGTTAGGTAAGGATTATAGTTAGGTTTAGGGTTAGGGTGAGGGTTAGGTTTAGGGTGAGTGTTAGCTTGAGGGGTACGGTTAGGGTTAAGGTGAGGATTAGGTTTAGTGTGAGGGTAAGGGTGATGGTGAGGATTAGAGTGAGGGTGAGGGTTACTGTAAGGGTGAGGATTGGGTGAGGATGAGGGTTAGGGTGAGGGTCAGGGTTAGGATTAGGCCGAGGGTGAGCTCAAGGTTTAGGGTTAGGGTTAGGGTTCGGGTGAGGTTTAGCGTTAGGGTTAGTGTTACAGTTAGGGTGAGGGCTAGAGTGAGGGGTACCGATAGATTTCAATTGATGGTTAGGTTTAGTAAGAGCATTAGGGTTACAGTTAGGGTTAGGATTAGTGTGAGGGTAAGGGTTAGGGTGAGGGTTAGGGTGAGAGTGAGGGTTAGGGTTACCGTGAGTGTTAGGGTGAAGGTTAGTGTTAGGGTGAGGATTAGGGTTAGGGTTAGTGTTAGGGTGAGGGTTAAGGTTAGGCTAAGGGTTAGGGTGAGGTTTATGGTTAGGGTGAGGTTTAGGGTGAGGTTGAGTGTTAGGGTTAGTGTTAGGGTTACGGTGAGGGCTAGGGTGAGAGTGAGAGTTAAGGTTAGGTTTAGGGTTAGGGTGAGGGTGAGGTTTAGGTTTAGTGTGAGGGTTAGTGTTAGGGTTAGGGTGAGTGTTAGGGTGAGGGTAAGGATTAGGGTGAGGGTTAGGGTCAGGGAGAGGTTTAGGTTTAGGATTAGGGTTAGTGTCAGGGTTAGGGTTACAGTGGAGGTTAGGGTTCGGGTGAGACTTAGGGTTAGGGGTAGGGTTAGGTTTAGAGTGAGGGTGAGGTTTAAGGTTAGGATTGGAGTTAGGGTTAGGCTGAGGGTGGGGGTGAGGGTGAGGGTTAGGGTTAGGGTGGAGGTTAGGTTTAGGGTGAGGGCTAGACTTTGGGTTAGAATATTGGTGAGGGTGAGGGTGAAGGTGAGGTTTAGGGTTAGGGTGAGGGATATTGTGAGGGCTAGGTTGAGTGTGAGGGTTAAGGTGAAGGTGAGGGTGAGGGTTATTTTAGGTAAGGGTTATGGTTAAGGTGAGGATTAGGTGAGGGTGAGGGTGAGGGTGAGGGTTAGGTTGAGTGTAAAGGTTAGAATTTGCATTAGGGTTAGGGAGAGGGTTGGGGTGAGGGTTAGGGTTTAGGTGAGGGTGAGGGTTAGGGTTAGGGTGAGGGTTAAGTTTTGGGTGAGGTTTAGTGTTAGGGTTAGGGTTAGGGTGAGGGTGAGGGTGATGGTGAGGGTTAGGGTTAGGGTGAGTGTGAGGGCTAGGGTTAGAGTGAGGGTTATGGTTAGGCTTAGGGTGAGGTTTAAGGTTAGGTTTAGGGTGATAGTTAGGTTGAGGGGTAGGTTTAGGGTTGAGTTAGTGTGAGGGCTACGGTGAGTGTAAGGGTTAGGGTGTGGGGGAGGGTTAGGGTTACGGTGATGGTTTGGGTTAGGTTTAGGCTGAGTGTTAGGGTGAGGGTTAGTGTTAGGGTTAGGCTTAGGGTGCAGGTTAGGGTTAGGTTTAGGGTTACGGTTCGGGTGAGTTGTAGGGTTAGGGTTAGTGTTAGTGTGAGGGCTAGGGTGAGGGTGAGGGTTAGGATTAGGCATAGGGTGAGGATCAGGTTTATGGTTAGGGTTAGGGTTAGGTTGAGGTTGAGGGTGAGTGTAAGGGTTAGGATTAGGGTTAGGGTGAGGGTTAGTGTGAGGGTGAGTTTAAGGTTAGCATTAGGGTTAGTGTGAGGGTGAGGGTTAGGATTAGGTTTACGGTGAGAGCTAGGAAGAGGGTAAGGGTTAGGGTAGGGATAGAGTGAGGATTAGGGTTAGGGTTAGGGTGAGGGTTAAGGTGAGGGTGAGGGTTATGGTTAGCATTAGGGTTAGGGTTAGTATTAGGCTGAGGGTTAGGGTTAGGTTTAGGTTTAGGTTGAGGGTGAGGGTGAGGTTTAGCCTTAGAGTTAGGTTGAGGGTTAAGTTTAGGATGAGGGTTAGGGTTAGTGTTAGGTTTAGGGTGAAGGTGAGGGTTAGGTTTAGGGTAAGGTTTAGGTTTAGGGTGATGGGTAGGTTAGTGTGAGGGTTAGTGTTGGGGTTAGGGTTAGTGTTAGGTTGAGGGTAAGTGTTAGTGTGCGGTTAAGGATTAGGGCGAGGTTTAGGGTTAGGGTTAAGTTTAGGATTAGGGTGAGGGTGATGTTTAGGATTAGAGTTAAGTTTAGGGTGAGGGTTAGGGTAAGGTTTAGTGTTAGGGTTTGGGTTATGGTGAGGTTTAGGGTGGGGGTGAGGGTTAGGGTTAGGGTTAGGATTAGGATTAGGATTAGGGTTAAGGTGAGGGTGAGTGTGAGGTTTAGATTTAGGGTTAGGATTAGACTTAGGGTGAGGGTGAGGGTGAGGGTTAGGGTGAGGTTTAGGCTTAGGCTTAGGGATAGACTATGGGCTAGGGTGAGGGTGAGGGTTTGGGTTAGGGTTAGGGTATGGGTTAGGGTGAGGGTTAGGGTTAGGGTTATTGTTGGGGTTAGGTTTGGGGTTAGGTATAGGCTTAGTGTTAGGTGGACGGTGAGGGTGAGAGTGAGGGTTAGGGTTAGTGTCAGGCTTAGGGTAAGGGTTAGGGTTAGGGTTAGCGTGAGGTTAAGGGTTAGGTTGAGATTTAGTGTGAGGGTGAGGGTTAGGGTTAGGCTAAGGGTGAGGGCTAGGGTGAGGTTTAGGGTTAGGTTTAGGGTGAGGTTTAGGGTGTGCTTTAGGGTTAGGTTTAGGGTGAGCTTTTGGGTAAGGGCAAGTGTTCGGGTGAGGGTTAGGGTGAGGATGAGTGTTAGGTTTACGGTTAGGGGTAGGGTGAGGGTTAGAGTTAGGGTTTACGGTTAGTGTGAGGGTTTTGTTTAGTGTTAGGGTTACGGTTATGGTGAGGTTTAGGGTGGGGGTGAGGTTTAGGGTTAGGATTAGGATTAGGGTTAAGGTGAGGGTGAGTGTGAGGGTTTGGGTTAGGGTTAATGTTAGGATTAGACTTAGGATTAGACTTAGGGTGAGGGTGAGGGTGAAGGCAAGGGTTAGGTTTAGGGTGAGGTTTAGGGTTAGGGTTAGGGTGAGGGTTAGGGTGAAGGTGAGGGTGAGGGTGAGGGTGAGGGTTAGGGTGTTGATGACGGTTAGTGTTAGGGTGAGGTTTAAGGTGACGGTGAGGGATAGGGTGAGGGTGGTGGTTACAGTTAGTGTGAGTATTAGGTTTAGGGTTAGGGATAAGGTTATGGTGAGGGTAATGGTTAGGGTTAGGTTTAGAGTGAGGGTGAGGGTTAGGGTTAGGGTTAGGTTTACGGTGAGGTATAGGGTTTGGGTAAGGGTTATGGTGAGGTAGAGTGTTAGATTTAGGGTTTGGATGAGGTTTAGGGTTAGGGTGAGGGTTAGGGATAGGGTTAGGGTTACGGTGAGGGTTATTGTTAGGGTTCGGGTTTGAGTTAGGGTGAGTATGAGGGTGAGGATTAGTGTTAGGATTATGGTTAAGGTTAGTGTTAGGCAGAGGGTGAGGGTGAGGGTGAGGGTTAGGTTTAGGGTTAGGGTTAGGGTGAGTGGTAGGGTTAGGGTTAAGGTGAGGGTTAGGGTTAGGATGCGGGTTAGGGTTAGGTTGAGGGTGAGGGTTGGGGTTAGGGTTAGGGTGAGAGTGAAGGTGAGTGTTAGGGTTAGGGTTAGTTTTAGGATTAGGGTTAGGTTTAGGGTAAGGGTAAGGGTTAGGGTGAGGGTTAGGTTTATGGTGAGTGTGAGGGTTAGGTTTAGGGTTAGGGTTAGGGTGAGGGTGAGGGTTACGTTTATGGTTAGTGTTAGGGTGTGGACTATGGTGAGGGAGAGGGTTAGGGTGAGGGTTAGGGTTAGGGTTAGGGTTAGGGTCAGGGGTAGGTTGAGGGTTAGGATTAGGGTAAGGACTATGGTTAGGCTGAGGGTGAGGTTGAAGTTGATGGTGAGGGTTAGGTTTAGAGTGAGGGTTAGTGTGAGGGTGAGGGGGAAGGGGAGAATTTGGTTTTGGGTTAGAGTTAGGTTGAGGGTGAGTGTTAGGATTAGGCGTAGCAGTAGGTTTAGGCTGAGGGTGAGGGTGATGCTGAGGGTGAGGGTTAGGTTAGGGTGAGGGTAAGGGTTAGGGTGAGGATGAGGGTTAGGGTTAGGGTGATTTTTAGGGTGCCGCTGAGAGTTAGGGTGAGGGTGAGTTTGAGTGTGAGGTTTAGGGTGAGTGTGAGGGTGAGTGTGAGTTTGACGATTAGGATTAGGTTTAGGATGAGGGTAAGGGTTATCATTAGGATTGGGATTAGTGTAAGGCTTAGGCTGAGGGTGAGGGTGAGGGTGACGTGAGGGTTATGGTTAGGGTTAGGTTGAGGGTTAGGGTTAGTGTGAGGGTTAGGGTGAGGGTGAGCTTGAGGTTCAGGTTGAGGTTGAGAGTGACGTTGAGGTTGAGGGTTAGGGTTAGGATTACCGTTAGGGTGACGGTGAGGGTGAGGGTTAGGGTTAGGGTTAGTGTTATTTTTATAGTTAGGGTTAGGGATAGTAATAGGGTTAGAGTGAGGGTGAGGGTTAGCATGAGGGTAAGGGTTAGGGTTATGGTTAGGGTGAGGGTGAGGGTGATACTTAGGGTTAGGTTTAGGGTTAGGGTAAGGGTTCAGATGAGGGTTAGGTTGAGGGTTAGAGTTAGGGTTAGTGTGAACTTTAGGTTTAGGGTTATGGTTAGGGTGAGGGCAAGGTTTATGGTGAGTGTTAGGTTGTGTTTGAGGGTTAGGGTTAGGGAGAGGGTTAGGGTGAGATTTAGGGTTAATGTTAGGGTTAAGGTTAGGGTGAATCTAATGGTTATAGTGAGAGTTATTGTGAGGGTGAGGGTTTGGGTTAGGGTGAGGGTAAGTGTTAGGGTTAGGGTTAGTGTGAGGGTTTGGTTCGGGTTAGCATTAGGGTTAGGTTCAGGGTGAAGGTTAGGTTGATGTTTAGGGTTAGTGTTCGGGATAGGGTGAGTATTAGGGTTAGTGTGAGGGTGAGGGTCTGGATTAGGGTTAGGGTTAGATTTAGGGTGAGGGTGAGGGTGAGGGTTAGGGTTAGGTAACATTGAGGGTGAGGGTTAGGGTTTGGTTTAGAATTAGTGTGAGGGTGATCGTGAGGGTTAGGGTTAGGATTAGGGTTATGGTTATGGTTAGGTTTAGGATGAGGGTGAGGGTGAGGCTTATGGTTAGGGTTAGGGTGAAGTTTAGGTTTAGGGTGAGGGCTATGGTGAGTGTGAGTGTTAGGGTGAGTGTGAGGGTGAGGTTGAGGGTTTCGATTAGGTAATGGTTAGGGTTAGGGTTAGGGTGAGGATTAGGGTGAGGTTTAGGTTGAGGTTTACAGTTAGGGTGAGGATTAGGGTGAGGCTGAGGGTTAGGGTGAGGGTTAGTGTTATGGCGAGGATTAGGGTTAGGGTTATGTTGATGCTGAGGGTTAGGTATACGGTAAGGGTTAGGGTTACGGTGAGGGTTAGGGTTAGGGTTAGGGTTAGGGTGAGGATGAGGGTGAGGGTGAGGGTTAGGGTTAGGGTGAGGTTTAGCGTTAGGGTTAGGGTTAGTGTAAGTTTTAGAGTTAGGGTGAAGGTTAGGATTAGGGTTAGGGTGAGGTTTAGGGTGAGGGTGAAGGTTAAGGTGAGGGTGAGGGTTAGGGTGTGGGTGAGGATTAGGGTTAGGTTGAGTGTTAGTGTTAGGTTTAGGGTTAGTGTGAGGGTGAGGTTAGGGTTAGCGTTAGGGTTAGGTTGAGGGTTTGGATTAGGGTTAGGCTTAGTTTGAGGGTTAGAGTGAAGGGTAGGGTTAGGGTTAGGGTGAGGGTTAGGGTGACAGTGAGGTTTAGGGTGAGGGCGTGTGTGAGGGTAAGGGTTAGGTGTAGGGTTAGGGTGAGTTAAAGTGTGAGACTTAGGTTTAGGAATAGGGTTAGGCTTAGGGTTAGGGTGAGTGTTAGGGTGTGGATGAGGCTTAGGTTTAGGGTGAGGATTAGGGTTAGAGTTAGGTTTATGTTGAGGGTAAAGTTAGGGTGAGTTTCAGTATGAGGGTTAGGGTTAGAGTTAGGGTGAGGGTGAGGTATAGGTTTTGGGTTAGGGTTAGGGTCAGGGTTAGGGTTAGGTTTAGGGTTAGGGTGAGGGTGAGGGTGAGGTTTAGGATTAGGTTTAGGGTTAGAGTTAGGGTGAGGGTGAGGGTTAGGGTTAGTATTAGAGTTAGCCTGAGGGTGAGGGGGAGTGTTAGGGATAGGGTGAGTTTTATGGGTAGGGTTATGGTTAGGGTGAGGGTTAGGGTTACGGTTAGGGTTAGGATGAGCGTTAGGCTGAGGTTTAGGTTTAGGGTTAGTGTGAGGGTTAGGTTTAGGGTTTGGGTGAGGGTTAGGGTTAGGTTTAGGGTTAGGATAAGGGTTAGGTTGAGGGTTAGGTTTAGGGCTAGTTTGAGGGTTAAGTTTATGTTTAGGTTTAGCATCAGGGTAAAGGATAGGGTGAGGATTAGGGTGAGGGTGAGGATAAAGGTTAGGGTGAGGGTTATGGCAAGCGTGAGGGTTAGGGTTAGGGTGAGCGTTAGGTTGCGGGTTAGGGTGAGGGTTCGGGTGAGGGTAAGGGTTTGGATGATTGTAAGTTTGTGAGTGAGGGATAGGAATATGTTGTGTGTAAGGGTTAGAGTGAGGTTTATGGTGAGGGTTAGGGTTAGGGTGGGGGTTAGGGTTAGAGTTAGGTTGAGGGTTAGGTTTAGGGTGATGTTTATTGTGAGAGTATGGTTTCGGTTGAGGGTGAGTATTCGGCTGAGCGTGAGTGTTAGGATGAGGGTGAGGAGTAGGGTTACAGTTAGGGTTAGGGAGAGGGGTAGTGTGAGCATTAGGGTTCGGATTAGGGTTAGGATTAGGGTTAGAGCGAGGAGGATGGTGAGGGTTAGGGTGTGGGTAAGTGTTATGGTTAGGGATAGGGTTAGTGCTAATGTGAGGATGAGGGTTAGTGTGAGGGTGAGGGTTACATTTACGTTTGGGTTAGGGTTAGGGTGAGGATTAGGTTGAGGGTGAGGGTTAAGCTGAGCTTAGGGTTAGAATGAGGGTTTGGGTTCGGTGAGGGTGAGGGTTAGTGTTAGGGTTAGGTTTAGGTTGAGGGTGATTGTGAGGGTTAGGATTAGGAATAGGTTTAGGGTTACGGTGAGGGTGAGGGTCAGTGTGAGGGTGAAGGTTAGGGTTAGGTTTAGGGTTATGTTTAGGGTGAGGGTTACGGCTAGTGTGAGGGTTATGATTAGGGTTAGGGTTAGGGTCAGGGTAAGGGTAAGGGTTAGGGTGAGGGTTAGGGTGAAGGTGAGGATTAGGGTTCCGGTTACGGTTAGTGTTTGGGTGAGGGCTAGGGTCAGGGTGAGGGTCAGTGTGAGGGTTAGGTTGAGGGTTTATTTTCGGTCAGGGTTAGGGTTATTGTGAGGATTAGCGTGAGGGTGAGTGTTAGTGTTAGGGTGATGTTTAGGGTGCGGATGAGGGTGAGGGTGAGGGTGAGGGTGAAGGTTCAGGTGAGGGTGAAGTTAGGTGTGTTTGAGGATTAGTGTTAGGGTTAGGGTTATGGTGAGGGTAAGGTATAGGGTGAGGTTTATTGTGAGGATGAGGGTTATGGTTAGTGTTAGGGTTAGGGTGAAGTTTAGGGTGAGGATTAGGTTTTGGTTTAGGGTTAGGGTGAGGGTGACATATAGGGGGAGTTTTAGTTTTAGGGTGAGTGTTAGGGATATGGTTAGG
The DNA here is from genome assembly GCF_024711535.1 of Dipodomys merriami. NCBI lineage: Eukaryota > Metazoa > Chordata > Mammalia > Rodentia > Heteromyidae > Dipodomys > Dipodomys merriami. The sequence goes on along the minus strand of NW_027202716.1, from coordinate 977,108 downwards.
GTGAGGGCGAGGGTTAGGTTTAGGGTTAGAGTTAGGGTGAGGGTGAGGGTTAGGATTAGGTAAGGATTAGGGTTGGGCTGAGGGTGAGGGTGACTGTAAGAGTGAGGGTTTGGGTGAGGGTTAGGGTTAGGGTGAGGGTTAGGGTTAGGGTGAGGGTGAGGGTGAGGATTAGGGTTAGGGTGAAGGTGTGGGTAAGTGTTAGGGTGAGGGTTAGGGCGAGGGTGAGGTTTAGGCTTAGGGTGAGGGTAAGGGTTAGAGTGAGGGTAAGGGTAAGTTTGAGGGTTAGGGTGAGGGTGAGGGTTAAGGTTATCATTAGGGTTATGGTGAGGGTGAGGGTTAGGGTGAGGTTTAGGGTTAAGATTAAGGATAGTGTGAGGATTAGGGTTAGGGTTAGGTTTAGGGTGAGGGTTAGGCTGAGGGGTAGGGTTAGGCATAGAGTGACTTAGGTTTAGTGTGAAGTTTAGATTTAGGGTTAGGTTTAGGATTAGTGTTAGGGTTAGGTTGAGGGTGAGGGTGAGGGCTAGGGTTAGGGTTATTGTGAGGGTTAGTGTTAGGGTGCGGGTTAGGTTTAGGGTGAGGGTTAGGATTAAAGTAAGGTTGAGGGTGAGGGTTAGGGTTACGGTTAGATTTAGGGTGAGGGTCAGGGTGAGGGTTAGGTTTAGGTTGAGGGTTAGGTTTAGGGTGAGGGTTAGGGTTAGGGTGAGCATTAGCGTGATGGTGAGTTTTAGGGTGAGGGTGAGGGTTAGGATTAGATTTAGGGTTAGGGTGAGTGTTAGGGTTAGAGTTAGGGTGAGATTTAGGTTGAGGTGAAGGGATATGGTTAGGTTGAGGGTTAGGATTAGTGTGAAGGTTAGGGTTAGGGTTAGGTTTAGTGTGAGGATACTGTTAATGGTTAGGGTTAGTTTGAGGGTGAGGGTTAGGGTGAGCGTTAGAGTTAGGTTCAGTGTGAGGGTTAGGGTTAAGGTGGTGCTTAGGGTGAGGTTGAGGGTTAGTGTTAGGGGGAAGGGGAGTTTGAGGGTAAGGGTTAGGGTGAGGGTGCGGGTGAGGTTAGTTTAGGATTAGGGTTAGAGTTAGGGTTAGGCTGAGTGTGATGGAGGAAGTGAGGGTGAGGGTTAGGGTTAAGGCTAGGGTGAGGGTTAGGGTTAGTGTGAGGGTTAGTGTGATGGTGAGGTTCAGAGTGAGGTTGAGGTTTAGAATGAGGGTGAAGGCGAGGTTGAGGGTTAGGGTTAGGATTAGGGTTAGGATGAGTTTTAGGGTTAGGGTTAGGGTTAGAGTTATTGTTAGGGTTAGAGTAAGGCTGAGAGAGAAGGGGCGGTTGAGGGTGAGGGTGAGGGTTAAGGTTAGGGTTAGGGTGAGGGCTTCGGTGAGGGTGAGGGATAGGCTGAGGGTGAGGGTGAGAGTTTCTGTTAGGTAAAGGTTACGGTTAGGGTGAGGATTAGGGCGAGAGTGAGGATTAAGCTGAGGTTAGGTTCAGGGTGAGGGTTAGGGTTAGGTTGAGGGTGAGGGTTAGGGTTAGGGTGATGTTTAGGGTGAGGGTGAGGGTTAGGTTGAGGGAGAGGGTGAGGGTGATGTTTAGGGTTAGGGTTAGGGTTAGGTTTAGGGTGAGGGTGAGTGTTAGGATTAGGAATAGGATTAGGGTGAGGGTCAGGGTGAGGGGGAAGGTTAGGGTCAGCGTTAGGGTTAGGGTTAGAGTGAGGGTTACGGTTAGTGTGAGGGTTATGGTTAGGTTTAGGGTAAGGGAAAGGGTTAGGCTGAGGGTTAGGGTGAGTGTGAGGGTTTGGATTAGGGTTTGTGTAAGTGTTAGGGTGAGGGTTAGGGTTTGGGTGATGTTTAGAGTGAGGGTGAGAGGGTGAGTATGAGGCTTCGGGTGATGGTGAGGGTTAGGGTGTGGGTGAGCATTAGGGTTAGGTTGAGGGTTAGCGTTAGGGGTAGGTTTTGGGTTAGGTTGAGGGTTAGGGTTAGCATTAGGATCAGGGTGAGGGGTAGGGAGAGGGGTAGGTTTAGCTTTAGGGTGAGGTTTAGGGTGAGGCTGAGGGTTAAGTTGAGGGTCTGGGTGAGGGTTAGGGTAAGGTTTTGGGTTAGAGTTAGGGTGAGTTTGAGGGTGAAGGTTAGGTTTAGGATTAGGGTGAGGGTTAGGTTTATGTTGAGGCTTATGGACAGTGATAGGGTTAGGGTAACTGTGAGGGTGAGTGTTAGGTTTAGGTTTAGGGTTACAGTTAGGGTGAGGGTAAGGGTTAGGATTAGGGTTAGGGTTAGGATGAGGGTTAGGCTGAGGGTTAGGATTAGGTTAGGGTGAGGTTTAGGGCTAGGTTTAGGGTTAGGATAAGGGTTAGGCTGAGGGTTAGGGTTAGGGTTAATGTGAGGGTTAGGTTTAGGGTTAGGGTAAGGGTTAGGGTGAGGGTAAATGTTAGGGTGAGAGTTAGGGTGAGGGTGAGTTTTAGGGTTAGGTTGAGGGTTAGGGTCAAGTTTAAGTTTAGGTTTAGGGTTAGGGTGAGGGTAAGGCTGTGGGTAAGTGTTAGGGTGAAGTTTAGGTTGAGGGTGAGTGTTAGCATCAAGGTTAGGTTTAGGTTTAGGGTTTGGGTGAGGGTTAGGGTTTGGGTAAGTGTTAGGGTGAGGTTTAGTGTGAGGGTGAGGGTTAGGGTTAGGGTGAGGGTAAGTGTTAGGGTGAGGTTTAGGGTGAGGCTGAGGGTTAGGGTTAGCATTAGAGTGAGGGTGAGGGTGAGGCTTACGGTGAATTTTGGGTTAAGATTAAGGATAGGGTGAGGATTAGGGTTAGGGTTAGTTTGAGGGTGAGGGTTAGGGTGAGGGGTAACATTAGAGTTTGGGTGAGGGTTAAGTTTAGTGTGAGGGTTAGGGTTAGTGTTAGGGTCACAGTAAGGGTTAGGGTGAGGGTTAGGGTGAGTGTGAGGTAGGGTGAGGGTTAGGGTTAGGGTGAGGGTTAGGGATAGGTTTAGGGTTAGGGTGAGGTTTACGGTTAGGGTTAGGATTAGAGTTAGGGTGAGGGTAAGGCTTAGGGTGAGGTTTAGGGTGAGGTAGAGGGTTATGGTTGGGGGAGTGTGAGGGTGAGGGTGAGGGTTAGTGTTAGGATGAGGGTTAGGGTTAGGGTTAGGGTGAGGGTGAGGTTTAGGGTGAGGGTTAGTGTTAGGGTTAGGGTGAGTGTTAGCTTTAGGGTTATGTTTAGTGTGAGGGTGTGTGTTAGGGTGAGGGTGAGTGTTAGTGTGAGAGTTAGAGTTAGGGTTAGGTTTAGGGATACGTTTACGGTGAGGGTAAGGTTTAGGGTGAGGGTTAGCGTGAGGGTGAGGGTTAAGGTTAGTGTGAGTGTTAGGGTTATGGATAGTGTTAGGATGAGGTTTAGGGTCAGGGTTAGGTTCAGGGTTAGTGTGATTATTCCGGTTAGGTTGAGGGTTAGTATAAAGTATAGGGTGAGGGTTAGGTTTACAGTTAGTGTGAGTGTTAGGTTTAGGGTTTGGGTTTGGGTTATGTTGAGGGTAAAATTTATGGTGAGGGTTAGGGTGAGGCTGAGGGTTAGGGTTATGGTGAGGTTTAGGTTGAGTGTTAGGATCAGGTTTACGGTTAGGGTAAAGCTGAGGGGGAAGGGGAGGTTGAGGGTGAGAATTAGGGTTAAGGTGAGGGATAGGTTGAGGATTTGGGTTACGTTTAGATTTAGGGTGAGGGTTAGGCTGAGGGGTAGGGTTAGTTTTAGGTTGAGGCTTAGGTTTAGTGTGAGGTTTAGGGTTAGGCGTAGGGTGAGGGTTAGGTTTAGGGTGTTGGTTAGGTTTAGGGTTAGGGTGAGGTGTAGGTTTTGTGTGAGGGTTACAGTTAGGGTTAGAGTGAAGGTAAATTTTAGGGTGAGGTTTAGGGTTAGGATGATGTTTAGGGTTAGCTTTAGGTTTAGGTTTAAGGTTAGGATGAGGGTTAGGGTTAGGGTGAGGATGAGGGTGAGGGTGAGGGTGAGGCTTAGGTTTAGGATTATTGTTAGGGTTAGGTTAAGGGTTCGGGTTAGGTGTAGTGTGAGGGTTATGGTCAGGGTAAGTGTTAGGGTGAGGGTTAGGGTTATGGTTAGGTTTAGTGTGAGGGTCAGGGTGAGGGTTAGGGTTAGTTTGAGGATTAGGGTTAGGGTGAGGTTTAGGGTTAGCATTAGGGTGAGAGTTAAGGTTAGGGTTAGTGTTAGGGTTAGAGTGAGGTTTATGGTCAGGGTTAAGTGGAGGATTACGGTGAGGGATATGGTTAGGGTAAGTGTTAGGGTTAGGGTTAGGCTGAGGGTGAGGGTGAAAGTGAGTGTGAGGGTTAGGGTTAGGGTTAGCGTGAGGGGTAGTGTGAGGGGTAGGGTTAGGGTTAGGGTGAGGTTTAGGGTTAGTGTGAGGGTTAGGGTTAGGGTGAGGGTTATCGTGTGGATTAGCGTTAGGGTTAGGTTTAGGGTGAGGGTCGGATTGAAGGTTAGGGATTGGATTAGAGTTAAGGTTAGTATAATGCTGAGGGGGAAGGGGAGGTTGAGGGTGAGGGTTAGGGTGAGGTTTAGGGTCAGGGTGAGGGTGAGGGTTTCGGTTAGGTAAGTGTTAGGGTTAGGATTAGGATGAAGGTGGGGGTTAAGCTGAGGTTAGGTTTAGGGTGAGGGTTTGGGTTAGGGTTAGGGTGATGGTTAGGGTTAGGGTGATGGTGAGGGTGATGGTGAGGGTTAGGATAAGGGTGAGGGTTAGGGTTAGGGTTAGGGTGAGGGTTAGGGTGAGTGGTAGGTTTAGGGTTAGGGATAGTTTGAGGGTTATTCTGAGGATAAGGGTTAGGGTGAGGTTTAGGTTGAGGGTGAGGGTTAGTATTAGGGTAAGGGTAAGGCTTAGGTTGAGGGATAGGGTGAAAGTGAGGGTTAGGGTTAGCATTAGAGTTAGGGTGAGGGTGAGGGTTAGGGTGAGGTGTAGTGTGAGGATGTGGGTTAGGTTTAGTGTGAGGCTTAGGGTGAGGGTTAGAGTTAGGATTAGGGTTAGGGTGTGAGTGAGGTGTAGGGTGAGGGTTAGGGTTAGGGTGAGGGTTAGGGATAGGGTTAGTGTGAGGGTGAGGGTGAGTGTTAGGGTTAAGTTTAGGGTAAGTGTGAGTTTGAGAGTTAGGATTAGGAATAGGGTTAGGGTTAGGGTTAGGGTGAGGGTGAGGGTCAGGGTGAGGGTGAAGCTTAGGGTTAGGGTTAGGATGAGGGTATGTGTTAGGGTGAGGGTTAGGGTTAGAGTCAGGGTTAGGGTTAGGGTTAGGATTTGGGTGATGTTTAGAGTGAGGGTGAGGGTTAGGGTGAGTATGAGGGTTTGGGTTCAGGTGATTGTTAGGTTGTGGGTGAGCATTAGGTTTAGGGTGAGGGATAGCGTTAGGGGTAGGTTTAGGGTTAGGTTGAGGGTTAGGGTAAGCATTAGGATTAGGGTAAGTGTTAGGTAGAGGGGTAGGTTTAGGTTTAGGGTGAGGTTTAGAGTGAGGGTGAGGGTTAGGTTGAGGGTCTGGGTGAGGGTTAGGGTTAGGTTTTGGGTTAGAGTTAGGTTGAATTTGAGGGTGAAGGTTAGGTTTAGGATTAGGGTGAGGGTTAAGGTTATGTTGAGGCTTAGGGACAGTGTTAGGGTTAGGGTAACTGTGAGGGTGAGTGTTAGGGTTAGGTTTAGGGTTACAGTTATGATGAGGGTGAGGGTTAGGATGAGGGTTAGGCTGAAGTTTAGGGTTAGGGTTAGCGTGAGCGTTAGGTTTAGGGGTAGGCTAAGGGTTAGGGTGAGGGTAAATGTTAGGGTGAGAGTTAGGGTGAGGGTGAGTTTTAGGGTTAGGGTGAGGGTTAGGGTCAAGTTTAAGTTTAGGTTTAGGGTTAGGGTGAGGGTAAGGGTTTGGGTAAGTGTTAGGGTGACGTTGAGGTTGAGGGTGAGTGTTAGCATCAAGGTTAGGTTTAGGTTTAAGGTTTGGGTGAGATTTAGTGTTGGGGTAAGTGTTAGGGTGAGGTTTAGGGTGAGGCTGAGGGTTAGGGTTAGGGTGAGGGTAAGTGTTAAGGTGAGGTTTAGGGTGAGGCTGAGGGTTAGGGTTAGCATTAGGGTGAGGTTGAGGGTGAGGGTTACGGTGAATTTTGGGTCAAAATTAAGGATAGGGTGAGGATTAGGGTTAGGGTTAGTTTGAGGGTGAGGGTCAGGGTGAGGGGTAACATTAGAGTTTGCGTGAGGGTTAGGTTTAGTGTGAGGGTTAGGGTTAGGGTTAGGGTGACAGTAAGGGTTAGGGTGAGGGTTAGGGTGAGTGTGAGTTAGGGTGAGGGTTAGGGTTAGGGATAGGTTTAGGGTTGGGGTGAGGGTTAAGTTTAGGGTTAGGATTAGAGTTAAGTTGAGGGTAAGGTTTAGGGTGAGGTTTAGGGTGAGGTAGAGTGTTAGGGTTAGGGCGAGTGTGAGGGTGAGGGTGAGGGTTAGTGTTAGGATGAGGGTTAGGGTTAGGGTTAGGGTGAGAGTCAGGGTGAGGGTGAGTGTTAGTGTTAGGATGAGGGTTAGGTTTAGGGTGATGGTTAGGGTTAGGGTTAGGGTGAGTGTTAGCTTTAGGGTTATGTTTAGTGTGAGGGTGTGTGTTAGGGTGAGGGTGAGTGTTAGTGTTAGAGTTAGTGTTAGGTTTAGGGATACGTTTAGGGTGAGGGTAAGGTTTAGGGTGAGGGTTAGCGTGAGGGTGAGGGTTAAGGTTAGCGTGAGGGTTAGGGTTAGGGTTAGGGTTAGGATGAGGTTTATGGTCAGGGTTAGGGTTAGGTTTAGGTTTAGTGTGAGGTTTCCGGTTAGGGTGAGGGTTGGGGTTAGGTTTAGGGTTAGTATAAAGGATAGGGTGAGGGTTAGGTTTACAGTTAGTGTGAGTGTTAGGTTTAGGGTTCGGTTTTGGGTTATGTTGAGGGTAAAGTTTAGGGTTAGTGTTAGGGTGAGGCTGAGGGTAAGGGTTAGTGTGAAGTTTAGGTTGAGGGTTAGGATTAGATTTATGGTTAGGTTAAAGCTGAGGGTGAAGGGGAGGTTGAGGTGGAAGTTAAGGGTTAAGGTGAGGGATAGGTTGAGGATTTGGGTTACGGTTAGATTTAGGGTGAGGGTTAGGCTGAGTGGTAGGGTTAGGTTTAGGTTGAGGCTTAGGTTTAGTGTGAGGTTTAGGGTTAGGGGTAGGGTGAGGGTTAGGTTTAGTGTGTTGGTTAGGTTTAGGGTTAGGGCGAGGTTTAGGTTAATGTGAGGGTTACGGTTAGGGTTAGGGTTAAGGTAAATTTTAGGGTGAGGTTTAGGTGAGGGTGAGGTTTAGGGTTAGCATTAGGTTTAGGTTTAAGGTTAGGATGAGGGTTAGGGTTAGGGTGAGGGTGAGGGTGAGGGTGAGGCTTAGGTTTAGGATTATTGTTAGGGTTAGGGTTCGGGTTAGGGTTAGGTGTAGTGTGAGGGTTAGGGTCAGGGTAAGTGTTATGGTGAGGGTTAGGGTTATGGTTAGGTTTAGTGTGAGGGTCCGGGTGAGGGTTAGAGTTAGTTTGAGGGTTAGCGTTAGGGTGAGGTTTAGTGTTAGGTTTAGGGTGAGGGTTATGGTCAGGGTTAAGTGGAGGATTACGGTGAGGGTTATGGTTATGGTAAGTGTTAGGGTTAGGGTTAGGCTGAGGGTGAGGATGAAAGTGAGTGTGAGGGTTAGGGTTAGGGTTAGGGTGAGGGGTAATGTGAGGGGTAGGGTTAGGGTTAGGTTGAGGTTTAGGGTTAGGTTATCATTAGGGTTAGGGTGAGGGTTATGGTTAGAGTTAGGGTTAGGGTTTGGGTTAGGGTTTGGGTTACGGTGTGAGTTAGTGTTAGGGTTAGGTTGATCGTGTGGATTAGCGTTAGGGTTAGGTTTAGCGTGAGGGTGGGATTGAAGGTTAGGGATTGGATTAGAGTTAAGGTTAGTATAATGCTGAGGGGGAACGGGAGGTTGAGGGTTTGGGTTAGGGTGAGGGTTAGGGTGAGGGTGATGGTTAGGGTGATGGTGAGGGTTAGGATAAGGGTGAGGGTTAGGGTTAGGGTTAGGGTTAGTGTGAGGGTTAGGGTGAGCGGTAGGTTTAGGGTTAGGGTTAGTTTGCGGGTTATTCTGAGGATAAGGCTTAGGGTGAGCTTTAGGTTGAGGGTGAGGGTTAGGATTAGGGTAAGGTTAAGGGTTAGGTTGAGGGATAGGATGAAAGTGAGGGTTAGGGTTAGCATTAGAGTTAGGGTGAGGGTGAGGGTTATGTTGAGGTGTAGTGTGAGGTTTAGGGTTCTGAAGAGGGTTAGGGATAGGGTTAGGGTGAGGATGAGGGTGAGTGTTAGGGTTAGGTTTAAGGTAAGTGTGAGTTTGAGAGTTAGGATTAGGAATAGGGTTAGGGTTAGGGTTAGGCTGAGGGTGAGGGTCAGGGTGAGGGTGAAGGTTAGGGTTAGGGTTAGGTGAGGGTAAGTGTTAGGGTGAGGGTTAGGGTTAGAATCAGGGTTAGGGTGAGGGTTAGGATTTGGGTGAGGTTTAGGGTGAGGGTGAGGTTTAGGGTGGGGATGAGGGTTTGGATGAGGGTGACGGTTCGGGTGATGGTTCCGGTTAGGGTGTGGGTGATGATTAGGTTTAGGGTGAGGGTTAGCATTATGTTTAGGGTTAGTTTGACGGTGAGGTTGAGGGGTAGGTTTAAGGTTAGGTTGAGGGTTAGGGTTATGGTTAGGGTTAGGGTGATGGTTAGGGAGCGGAGTAATGTTAGGGTTAGGATGAGGTTTAGGGTGAGTGTGAGGATTAGGGTTAGGTTGAGGGTTAGTGTTAGGGTTAGGGTTTGGTTGAGAATGAGGTATAGGGTGAGGTTTAGGGTTAGGGTGAGGGTTATGGATAGTTTTAGGTTAGAGTTAGGGTGAGTGTTAGGTTTAGGTTTAGGTATAGAATTAGGGTGAGGGTGACGGTGAGGGTTAGGATTAGGGTTAGGGTTAGGGTTAGTGTGAGGGTTAGGTTTAGGTTTAGGGTTCGTGTGAGGGTTAGGGTTTGGTTGATGTTTAGGGTGAGGGTGAGGTTTAGGATGAGTATGAGAGTTTGGGTGTGGTTGTGGGTTCAGGTGAGTTTTCGGGTTAGGGTGTGGGTTGAGGATTAGGGTTAGGGTGAGGGCTATCATTAGTTTTAGGTCTAGTGTGAGTGTGAGGGTGAGGGGTAGGGTTAGGTTGAGGGTTAGGTTTAGGTTTAGGCTGAGGTGAAGGTCATCGTGAGGGTGAAGGTTAGGGTTAGGTTTGTAGTTAGGGTGAGGTTTAAGGTTAGTGTGAGGGTTATGGTTATGGTTATGTTTAGGGTTATTTTGAGCGTAAGGGTTAGGGTGAGGGGTAGGGTTAGGGTGAGGGGTAGGGTTAGGGTTAGGGTTAGGGTGAAGGTTTGGGTTTGGGTGATGTTTAGGGTGAGGGTGAGGTTTAGGTTGAGGATGAGAGTTTGGGGGTGGGTGTGGGTTCAGGTGAGATTTCGGGTTAGGGTGTGGATGAGGATTAGGGTTAGGGTGAGGGTTCTCATTACGTTTAGGTTTAGTGTGAGTGTGAGGGTGAGGGGTAGGGTTAGCTTGAGGGTTAGGGTTAGGGTGAGGTTTAGGATGATGGCTAGAGTGAGAGTTAGGGTTAGGGTGATGTTTATTGTGACTGTGAGTGTTAGGGTGAGGGTGAGTGTACGGGTGAGGGTTCGGGTTCGGGTTAGGGTGAGGATTAGGGTGTGGTTGAGGTTTAGGTTTAGGATGAGAGTCAAGGTGAGGTGAAAGGATAGGGTTAGGGTGAGGGTTAAGGTTAGTGTGAAGGTTAGGGTTAGGGTTAGGGTTTGTGTGGTTAAGATTTAGGGTGTGGTTTAGTGTGAGGGTGAGGGTTAGGGTTAGCGTTAGGGGTAGGGTGAGGGTTAGGATGAGGTTTATGGTTAGGGTGAGGGTTAGGATTAGGGTTAGTGTGAGGGTTTGAGTTAGCGTGATGTTTAGGTTGAGGTTGAGGGTTAGTGTGAGGGTGAGGGTGAGGGTGAGGGTTAGGGTGAGTGTGTGGGTGCGGGTGAGGGTGAGGGTGAGGGTTAGGGTTAGGTTTAGGGTGAGGGTGAAGTTTAGGGTTAGGGTTAGGTTTAGGATTGGGCTTAGGGTGAAGGTGAAAGTGAGGGAGGGGGTTAGGGTTAGGGTTAGGGTTATTGTTAGTGTTAGGGTTAGTTGAGGGTGAGGGTGAGGGTTAGCATTAGGGTTAGGATTAGGTTTAGGTTTAGGGTAAGGTTGAGGGGGAAGGGGAGGTTGAGTGTGAGGTTTAGGGTTAGGGTTTGGTTCAGGGTGAGGGTTAGTGTTAGGTTTAGGGTTAGTATAAGGGTTAGGCTGAGGGTAAGGGTTAGGGTTAGTGTGTGGGTTAGGTTTAGGGTTAGGGTTTGGGTTAGGTTGAGGGTAAAGGTTTGGTTGAGGGTTAGGGAGAAGGTGAGGGTTAGGGTTACAGTGAGGGTTCGGGTGAGGTTTAGAGGTAGGGTTATATTTAGGGTTAGCGTGAGGGTTATGGTGAAGGTTAGGTTGAGGTTTAGGGTTAGGGTGAGGTTTATGGTGTGGGTAACTGTCAGAGTGAGGTTTACGGTGAGGGTGAGGGTTAGGAGAAGGAGGAGGGTTAGTGTTAGAATTAGGGTTAGGGTGAGGTTGAGGGTTAGGGTGAGGGTTAGGGTTAAGTTTAGGGATAGGGTGAGGATTAGTGTTCGGATTAGTCATAGGATGAGGGTTATGCTGAGTGTTAGGGTTAGATTTAGTGTGAGGGTTAGGTTTAGTGTGAGGATTAGGGTTAGGGTTAGGGTGAGGTTTAGGTTTAGTGTGAGGGTTAGGGTTAGTGTTAGGGTGAGGGTGAGGGTTAGGGTGAGGTTTAGGGTGAGGGTGAATTTTAGGATTAGCATTAGGTTTAGGTTCAAGGTTAGGATGAGGGTTAGGGTTAGAGTGAGGGTGAGGTTTAGGTTTAGGATGAGGGTTAGGGTTAGGGTGAGGTTCGGGTTAGGTTTAGGGTTAAGATTAGGGTCAGGGTAAGTGTTAGGGTGAGGTTTAGAGTTATGGTTAGGTTTAGTGTGAGGGTCAGGATGAGGGTTAGGGTTAGGTTGAGGATTAGGGTTAGGGTGAGGTTTAGGTTTAGGGTTAGGGTGAGAGTTAGGGTTAGGGTTAGTGTTAGGGTGAGGTTGAGGGTTATGGTCAGGGTTAGATGGAGGATTAAGTTTAGGGTTTGGGTTAGGTAAGTGTTAGGGTTAGGGTTAGGCTGAGGGTGAGGGTGAAAGTGAGGTTTAGGGTTAGGGTTAGGATTAGGGTGAGGGGTAGAGTGACGGGTAGGGTTAGGGTTAGGGTGAGGTTTAGGGTTAGTGTGAGGGGTAGGGTTAGGGTTAGTGTGAGGATAAGGGTTAGGTTGAGGGTTAGGTTGAGGGTGTGGTTTATTGTTATCGTTAGGTTTATGGTGAGTGTTAGTGTGAGGGTTAGGGTTCAGGTTAGTGTTAGGATTCAGGTTAGGGTGAGGGTTAGGGTTAGGGTGATGTTTATGGTGAGGGTGAGGGATAGGGTGAGGGTGAGGATTAGGGTTAGTGTTAAGGTTAGGGTGAGAGTTATGGTGAGGATTAAGATTAGGTTTAGGGTTAGGTTGAGGGTGAGGTATAGGGTGAGGGTTAGGCTTAGGGTGAGGGTTAGGGATAATGTTAGGTTAGGGTGAGGGTGAGGGTCAGTGTTAGGTTTAGGTTTACGTTTAGATTTAGGGTGAGTGTGAGGATGAGGGATAGGATTAGTGTTAGGTTTAGGGTTAGGATGAGGATTAGGCTGTGGGTTAGGTTTAGGGTTAGTGGGAGGGTTAGGGTTAGGGTTAGGGATAGATTTAGGCTTATCATAAGGTTTAGGCTGAAGGTTAGAGTTAGTGTTAATTTGAGCGTTAGGTTTAGGGATAGGTTAAGTGTCACGGTGAAGGTAAGGTTACGGTGAGGTTTAGGGTGATGGTGAGGGTTAGAATTAGGGTGAGCGTTGTGGTGAAGTTTTAGGGTGAAGTTTTGGGTTAGGTTCAGGGTGAGGGTGAGGGTGTGGGTAAGTTTTAGGTTGAGGGTTGTGTTGAGGGTGAGTTTTAGGTTTAGGGTGAGGGTAAGGGTTAGCGTGAGTGTTAGGGTCAGGGTGAGGGTTAGGGTTAGCATTAGGTTTAGGGTGAGGGTTAGGGTGAGTTTTTGCCTTAAGGTTAATGATAGGGTGAGGATTAGGGTTAGGGTTAGGTTTGTGGTGAGCATTAGGCTGAGGGGAAGGGTTAGGTTTAGGGTGAGTGTTAGGTTTATTGTGAGGGTTAGGATTAGGGTTAGCATGACGGTAAGGGTTAGGGTGAAGGTTACGGTGAGTGTGAAGTTTAGGGTTAGCATTAGTTTTAGAGTTAGGGTTAGGATGAGTGTTAGCATTAGGTTTAGAGTTAGGGTTAAGGTGAGGGTGAGGATTCGGGTGAGGGTGATTTTTTCATTCAGGTAAGGGTTAGGGATAGGGTTAGGGTGAGGTTTAGGGTGAGGGTGAGGGTTGTCGTTAGGGTTAGATTTAGGGTGGGTGAGGGTGAAGGTTAGTGTTAGGATGAAGGTTAGGGTTAGGGTGAGGGTGAGGGTGAGGGTGAGAGTTAGGGTTAGGGTTATGGTGAGGGTTAGGTTTGGGTGATGTTTAGTGTGAGGGTAAAGGTTAGGGTGAGGGTGAGTGTTCTGTTGAGAATTAGGGTTAGGGATTGCGTTAATATGAGGGTAGGGGTTAGGATGAGGGTTACGGTGAGGGTGAGGTTTATGGTTAGGTTGAGTGTTAGGTTTAGGGTTAGGGTTATGGTGAGGGTGAGGGTTAGGGTGAGCAGTAGGTTTAGGGTTAAGTTTAGTTTGCAGGTTAGGTTGAGGGTAAGGGTTAGGGTGAGGTTAAGGGTGAGGGTGAGTTTTAGGGTTAGGGTGAGGGTAAGGGTTAGGGTGAGGGTTTGGGTTAGGGTTAGGGTTAAGGTGAGAGCTAGGGTGAGGGTGAGGTTTAGGGTTAGTGTTAGGGTGAGTTTTAGGGTTAGGGTTAGGGTTAGGGTGAGTTTTAGGATGAGGGTTAGGGTTATGGTGAGTGTTAGGGTTAGGGTTAGGGTGAGGGTTAGGGTTAGGATAAGGGTTAGGGTGAGGTTGAGTGTTAGGGTTAGGGTTAGGGTGAGGGTTAAGTTTAGGATAAGGGTTAGGGTGAGGGTGAGTATTAGGGTTACGGTTAGGGTTAGGATTATTGTTAGTGTTATGGTTATGTTTACGTTTGCAGTGTGGGTTAGGGTTAGGGTTAGGGTTAGGTTTAGGGTGAGGTTAAGGGTGAGGGTGAGTTATAGGATTAGGGTGAGGGTAAGGGTTAGGGTGAGGGTTAGGGTTAGTGTTAGGGATAGGGTGAGGATTAGTGTTAGTGTGAAGGATAGGGAGAGGGTTAGGATTAGGGTTAGTGTTAGGATAAGGGTAAGGTTGAGAGTTAGTGTGAGGGTGAGGGTTAAGGTTAGGGTGAGGGTTAGGGTTAGGGTTATGGTCAGGGTGAGGGTTAGGGTGAGCCATAGGTTTAGGGTTAGGGTTAGTTTGCAGCTTAGGGTGAGGGTAAGGATTAGGGTGAGGTTTAGGGTGAGGTGAGGTTTAGGATTAGGGTGAGGTTAAGGGTTAGGGTTAGGGTTAGGTTGAGGGTGATGGTGAGGTTTAGGTTTAGGGTTAGGGTTATGGTGAGGGTTACGATTAGTGTGAGTGTTAGTGTTATGGTGCGAGTCAGGGAAAAGTTGAGGGTTAGAATGAGGGTGAGGGTGAGGGTGAGGTTTAGGGTTAGGATTAGGGTTAGGTTTAATTTTAGGGTTTGGGTTAGTTTTAGGGTTATTGTTAGGGTTAGAGTTTGGGTTAGGGTGAGGGTTAGGGTGAGGTTCAGCATTAGGGTTAGGTTTAGGGTTAGGGTGAGCGCGAGGGTGAGTGTGAGGGTTTGGATGAGGGTGAGGGTGTTTCGGTTATGTAAGTGTTAGGGTTAGGGTGAGGATTAGGGTGAGGCTGAGTTTTAAGCTGATGTTAGGTTTAGTGTGATGGTTAGGGTTAGGGTTAGGGTAAGGTTTAGGGTTAGGTTGATTGTTCGGGTGATGGTGAGGGTGAGAGTTAGGATAAGTAATAGAGTTAGTGTTAGGGTTAGGCTGAGGTGAAGGTCAGTGTGAGGGTGAAGGTTAGGGTTAGGGTTAAAGTTAGGTTCAGGGTTACGGTTAGTGTGAGGGTGAGGGTGAGGGTTAGGGTGAGGTTGAGAGTTAGTTTTAGGGTGAGGGTTAGGATTAGGATGAGTGTTATGGTTAGGTTGAGTATGAGGGTTAGGGTTAGGTTGAGGATTAGGGTTAGGGTGAGGTTTAGGGTTAGGGTTATGTGAGAGTTAGGGTTAGGGTGATGTTTATTGTGAGGGTGAGGGTGAGTGTTCGGTTCAGGATGAGGGTTCTGTTGAGGGTGAGAGTTAGGGTGTGGTTGAGGGTTAGGGTTACGGTGAGAGTTAGGTTGAGGTGTTGGGATAGGGATAGGTTAGGGTTTGTGTGAGGGTAAGGGTTAGGGTGAGAGTGAGGGTGAGGGTGCCAGTGAGGGTGAGGGTGAGAGTGAGGGTTATAGTTAGGGTTATGGTGGGGCTGAGGGTTAGGGTTAGGATGAGGGTTCAGGTTAGTGTGAGGGTTAGTGTGATGTTGAGGTTCAGGGTGAGGGTGAGTGTTAGAATGAGGTTTAGGTGAGGGTTAGGGTTAGGATTAGGATTAGGTTGAGTTTTAGGGTTAGGGTTAGTGTTAGGGTTATGGTTATTGTTATGGTTAGGGTTAGGGAGAGGTTGAGTGTGATGCTGAGGTTTAGCGTTAGGGTTAGGGTTAGGGTTAGGGTGAGAGTGGGGTTGAGTGTTAGGGTTAGGATTTGGGTTAGGGTTACAGTAAGGCTGAGGGGGAAGGGGATGTTGAAGGGGAGGGTTAGGTTTAGGGTTAGGTTTAGGGTGAGGGTTAGGGTTAGGTTTAGGTTTATTATAAGGGTTAGGCTGAGGGTAAGGGTTAGGGTTAGTGTGAGTGTTAGGTTTAGGGTTAGGTTTTGGGTTAGGTTGAGGGTAAAGCTTAGGGTGCGGTTTAGGGAGAGGGTGAGAGTTAGGGTTAGGGTGAGGGTTAGGGTGAGGGTTAGGTTTAGGGTTATGGTTAGGTTTAGGGTGAGGGTTAGGGTGAAGTTTAGGTTTAGTTTTAGGGTTAGCGTGAGGCTTAGTGTGTCGGTAAGTGTTAGGGTGAGTGTTAGAATGAGGATGAGGGTTAGGGTTAGGGTGAGGTTTAGGGTTAGGGTGAGTGTTATGGTGAGGGTAAGGGATAGGGTTAGCATTAGGGTTAGGGTGAGGGTGAGGGTTAGGGTGAGGTTTATGGTTAAGGTTAGATATAGGGTGAGGATTAGGGTTAGGGTTAAGTTTAGGGGGCGGGTTAGGCTGAGGTTTAGGGTTATGGTTAGGGTGAGGGTTAGGTTTAGTGTGAGGGTTAGGGTTAGCATTAGGTTTAGGGTTAGGTTTAGGATGAGGATTAGGGTTATGGTTAGGGTGAGGTTGAGGGTGAGGGTTAGGGTTAGGATGAGGGTTAGGGTTAGGGAGAGTGTGAGGGTTAGTTTTAGGGTGAGGGTTAGGTATAGGATGAGGATTAGGGTTAGGGTGAGGGTGAGGGTTAAGGTTAAGTTGAGAGTTAGGGTTAGGGTGAGGTTTAAGGTTAGTGTTAGTGTGAGTGTTAGGGTTAGTTTGAAGTTTATTGTGATGGTGAGTGTTATGCTGAGGCTGATTGTTCCAGTGAGGGTGAGGTTTCGTGTGAGGGTTAGAGTGTGTTTGAGGGTTAGGGTTAGTATGAGAGTTGGGGTGAGGTGTTGGGATAGGGTTAGGTTTAGGGTTAGTGTGAGGATAAGGGTTTGGGTGAGGGTTAGGTTGAGCGTGAGGGTTATGGTTAGCGTTAGGGTTAGGGTGAGAGTTAGGTTTAGGGTGATGTTTAGGGTGAGATTGAGGTTAGTGTGAGGGTCAGGGTGAGGGTGAGGGTTAGGTTGAGGGTGGGGGTGAGTGTGAGGGAGAGGTTGAGGGTGAGGGTTATCTTTCGGGTTATGATGAGGGTGAGGGTTAGGGTTAGGATTAGGTTTTGGTTTATGGTTAGGCTGAGGGTGAGGGTGAATGTGAGGGTGAGGGTTAGGGTTAGGGTTAGGGTGAGGGTTAGGGTTAGTGTGGGGGTTAGTGTGATGGTGAGGGTCAGGATGAGGGTGAGTGTTAGAATGAAGGTGATGGTGAGGGTGAGGGTTAGGGTTAGGATTAGGGTTAGGGTGAGTTTTAGGGTTAGATTTAGTGTTAGGGTGAGGGTTATTGTTAGGATTAGGGTTAGGGTGAGGGTGAGGGTTAGCGTTAGGGTTAGGATTAGGTATAGGGTGAGGGTGGGGTTGAGGGATAGGGTTAGGATTATGGTTAGGTTTAGGGTAAGGCTGAGGGGCAAGGGGAGGTTGAGGGTGAGGTTTAGGTTTAGTGTTAGGGTTAGGTTGAGTATTAGGATTAGGTTTATGGTTAGTATAAATGTTAGGCTGAGGGTAAGGGTTAAGGTTAGTGCGAGTGTTAGGTTTAGGGTTAGTGTTTGGGTTAGGTTGAGGGTGAGGGTTAGGGAGAGGTTGAGGGTTAGGGTTATGGTTAGGTTTAGGGTTAGGGTGAAGGTTAGGGTGAAGGTTAGGTTTAGGTTTAGGTTTCGGGTGAGGGTTAGGGTGTGGGTAAGTGTTAGGGTGAGTGTTAGGGTGTGGGTGAGGGTTACATTTAGGGTGAGGGTAAGGGTTAGGGTTAGCGTTAGGGTGAGGGTGAAGGTTAGGGTTAGCATCACGGTTAGGGTGAGGGTGAGGGTTAGGGTTCAGCTTAGTGATAGGGTGAGGGTTAGGTTTAGGGTTAGGTTTAAGGTGAGGGTTAGGCTGAGGGGTAGGATTAGGGTTAGGGTGAGGGTTAGGTTTAGTGTGAGGATTAAGGTTATGGTTAGGGTTAGTGTAAGTGTTAGGTTGAGGGTTAGGGTGAGAGTGCGGTTTAGGGTTAGCATTAGGCTTGGGGTTATGGTTAGGATGAGGGTTATGGTAAGTGTGAGGGTGAGGTCGAGGTTAGGGGTAGGATAAGGGTTAGGGTGAGGGTGAGGGTTAGGTTTAGGGAGAGTGTAAGTGTTAGGCTGATGGTTAGGGTTAGGTTTAGGGTGAGGGTCAGGGTGAGGGTTAGGGTGAGAGTTAGGGTTAGGGTTAGAGTTAGCGTGAGGGTGAGTGTTTTTGTCAAGGTTAGGTGGAGGATTAGTGTGAGGGTTAGTGTTAGGGTTAGTCTTAGTTTTAGGGTTAGGCTGTGGGTGAGGGTGAAAGTGAGGGTGAGGGTTAGGTTTAGGGTTAGGGTGAGGGGTAGTGTGATGTGTATGGTTAGGGTTAAGGTGAGGTTTAGGGTTAGTGTGAGGGTTAGGGTTAGGGTTAGGTTTAGGGTTAGTGTGAGGATAAGGGTTAGGTTGAGGGTGAGATTGAGGGTGAGGATTAGGTTTATCGTTAGTTTTAGGGTGAGGGTTAGTTTGAGGGTTAGGTTTAGGGTTAGGGTGAGGGTTACATTTAGGGTGATGTTTAGGGTGAGGGTTAGGATGAGGGTGAGTGTGAGGGTTAGGGTGAGGGTGAGTGTGAGGGTTAGGTTTAGGATTAGGGTTAGGTTTAGGGTTAGAGTTAGGGTGAGGCTTAGGTTTAGTGTGAAGTTAGGGTTAGGGTTAGGGTTAGGGTGAGGGTAAGTGTTTGGGTGAGGGTTAGGGTGATTTTTAGGGTTAGGGATTGGGTTAGGGTTAGGGTTAAGGTTATTGTTAGAGTTAGGTTTATGGTTAGGTTGAGGGTGAGGTTTAGCGTTAGGGATAGGTTTAGGGTTAGGGTGAGCGTGGGATTGAAGGTTAGGGTTAGGATTAGGGTTAGGGTTAGGGTAATGCTGAGGTTGAAGGGGAGGTTGAGGGTGAGGTTTAGGGTTAGGGTTAGGGTTTGGCTGAGGGCTAGGCTGAGGGTGAGGTTGAGGGTGAGGGTTTCGGTTAGGTAAGTGTTAGGGTTAGGGTGAGGATTCGGGTGAGAGTGAGTGTTAAGCTGAGTTTATGTTTAGGTTGAGGGTTAGGGTTAGGGTGACGGTTAGCATTAGGTTTATGGTTAGTTTGAGGGTGAGGGTGAGGGGTAGGATTAGGGTTAGGTTAAGGGTTAGGGTTAGGGTTAGCGTTAGGGTTATGGTTAGGGATAGTGGTAATGTTAGTGTTAGGGTCAGGTTTAGGTATGTGTGCCGGTTAGGGTTAGGTTTAGGGTTAGGTTGAGGGTTAAGGTTTAGGGTTAGGGTTAGGGTGTGGGTTAATGTTAGAGTTAGGGTTAGGGCTAGTTTGAGGTGAGGGCTAGGTTTAGGAATAGGGTTAGGGTGAGGGTTAGTGTTAGTGTGGGATTAGGGTGATGGTTAGGGAGAGGGGTAATATAAGGTTTAGGGTGAGGTTTAGGTGAGTGTGAGGGTTAGGGTTAGTGTTATGGTTAGGGTGATGGTTAGGTAGAGGGTTAATGTTAGGATTAACCTTAGGTTTAGGTGAGTTTGAGTGTTAGCGTTAGGGTTAGGGTTAGGTTGATGTTAGGGTTAGTGTTATGGTTAGGGTTATGGTTAGGTAGAGGGGTAATGTTAGGGTTAGGGTGAGGTTTAGGTGAGTGTGAGGGTTCGGGTGAGGGTGAGGTTTAGTGTGTGGGTGAGGGTTAGGGTTAGGGTTAGGCTGAGGATTAGTTTTAGGCTTAGGGTTAAGTTTAAGGTGAGAGAAAGGGTTAAGGTGAGGTTTAGTGTGAGGATGAGTGTTAGGATTATTGTTAAGTTTAGGGTGAGGGTTAGAGTGAGGGTTAGGGTTAGGGTTAGGATGAGCGTGACATATAGGGTGAGGGTTAGGGTTAGGATGAGGGTTAGGAATAGTGTTAGGTTAAGGTGAGGGTGAGGGTAAGTGTTTTGTTGAGGGTGAGGGTGAGGGTGAGGGTGTGGGTTAGTGTGTGGGTGAGGGTTAGGGTTATGTTGAGGATTAGGTTTAGACTGAGGGTTAAGGTTATGGTCAGGGTAAGGGTTATGCTTTGGTTTAGTGTGAGGGTGAGGGTTAGGGTTAGCGTTAGGGTTAGGGTGAGTGTTAGGGTTAGGGTTAGGGTGAGGGTGAGATATAGGGTGAGGTTTAGGGATAGTTTTAGGTTAAGGTGAAGATGAGGGTGAGTGTTATGTTTAGGTTTAGGTTTAGAGTTAGGGTGAGGGTGAGGGTGAAGTTAGGATTAGGGTTAGGTTTAGGGTTAGGATGAGGGTTAGGCTGAGGGTTAGGTTTAGGTTTAGTGTGAGGGTTAGGGTTAGGGCTAGGTTTAGGGGTATGGTGAAGGTTAGGGTTAGATTTAGGGTTAGCATAAGTTTTAGGCTGAGCGTTAGGCTTAGGTTAGTGTGAGGGTTAGGTGTAGGTTTAGGGTAAGGGTTAGGGTGAGGGTAACGGTTAGGGTGAGGGTTAGGGTGAGAGTGAGGGTTACGGTAAGGGTGAGCGTTAGGGTGAAGTATAGGTTTAGGGTTAGTGTTAGGGTGAAGGTGAGGGTGTGGGCAAGTGTTAGGGTGAGAGTTAGTGTGAGGGTGAGTTTTAGGTTTAGGGTTAGGTATAGGGTGAGTGTTAGGCTGAGGGGAAGGTTTAGGGCTAGTGTGAGGGTTAGGGTTAGCGTTAGGGTGACTGTAAGGGATAGGGTTCTGGTTAGGGTGAGTGTGAGGTTTAGGGTTAGCATTAGGTTTAGAGTTAGGGTTAGGGTGTGTGTTAGGGTTAGGTTTAGGGTTAGGGTTAGGGTGTGGGTGAGGCTTAGGTTTAGGGTTAGGGTGAGTGTTTGTTTTAGGGTGAGGGCTAGGGTGAGGGTGAGGATTAGGGTGAGGGTGAGTGTGAGGGTGAGGTTTTCAGTTAGGTAAGGGTTAGGGTTAGGGTTAAGGTGAGGTTTAGGGTGAGGGTGTGAGTTGGGGTTAGGGTAAGGTTTAGGGTCATGGTGAGGGTTAGGGTGAGGTTGAGGGTTAGGGTTAGGGTTTGGGTGAGTGTTAGAGTTAGGGTGATGTTTAGTGTGAGGGCGAGGTTTAGCGTGAGGGTGAGTGTTCTTTTGAGAATAAGGGTTAGGTTTAGGGTGAGGGATAGGGTTATTGTGAGTGTAAGGGTTAGGGTGAGGGTTAGGGTTTTGGTGAGTGTGAGGGTTAGGGTGTGCCGTCGGTTTAGGGTTAGGGTTAGTTTGTGGATTAGGGTGAGTGTAAGGGTTAGGGTGAGATTTAGGGTGAGGGTGATGGTTAGGGTTACGGTGCAGGTAAGAATTACGGTGAGGGTTAGGGTGAGGGTTTGGGTTAGGGATAGGGTGAGGATTAAGGTTAGTGTGAGGGTTAGGGTGAGGATTAGGATTAGGGTAAGTGTGAGGATAAGGGTTAGTGTGAGGGTTTGGGTGATGGTGAGGTGTTGGGTTAGTGTTAGGGATAAGGAGGGCATAAGGGTGAGGATTAAGTTTAGGGTGAGGTTTAGGGTTAGGTTTAGGGTGAGGGTTAGGGTTATGGTGATGTTTTTGGTCAGGGTGAGTGTTAAGGTGAGGGTGAGTGTTAGGTTTAGGGTTAGGGTTAGGGTGACGGTGAAGTTGAGGGTGAGCGTTAGGTTTAGGATTAGGGTTAGGGTTAGCGTTACGGTGAGTGTTAGGGTGAGGATAAGGGTTCCGGTGAAGGTCAGGATTAGGGTGTGTGCGAGGGTTAGGGTTAGGGTGAGTATTAGGGTTAGTGTTAGGGTTAAGGTTATGGTGAGTTTAAGGGTTAGGGTGAGATTTAGGGTGAAGTTAAGGGTTTGGGTTATCATTAGAGTTAGGATGAGGGTTTCGGTTAGGGTTAGGTTTAGGGTGAAGTTGAGGGTGAGGGTGAGGGTTAGGATTCGTGTTAGTGTGAGGGTTAGGGTTAGTGTGAGGGTGAGGGTGAGGGTGAGGTTTAGGGATATGGTAAGTGTTAGGATGAGGTCTAGGGTTAGGTTTAGCATTAGGGTTAGGGTTAGGGTGAGGATAACAGTGAGGGTTAGGGTTAGGTTCAGGGTTATATTTAGGGTAAGGGCTAGCGTTAGCATGATGTTGATTGTGAGGGTGAGGTTTAGGGTGAGGGTGAGTGTTAGGGTGAGGGTGAGGGTTCGGTTGAGGGGGAGGATTAGGGTGGGGTTGAGGGTTAGGGTTAGAGTGAGGGTTAGGGTGACTGTGATGGTTAGGGTGAGGGTTAGTGTTAGTGTTAGGGTTAGTGTGATAGTGAGGGTGAGTTTCAGGGTTAAGGTTAGGTTGAGGGAGAGGGTTAGGGTTAGGGTTTGATTTATTTTTAGGTTAAGAGTTAAGGTTAGGGTGAGTGTGAGAGTGAGGTTTAACATTAGGGTTAGTGTTATGGTTCGGGTGAGGTTGGGGATGAGGGTTAGGGTTAGGATTAGTGTTACGTTTAGGGTTCGGTTGAGTGGAGGCAGAAATTTAGGGTGAGGGTTTGGGATAGGGATAGGGTGAGGGTTAGGCTGAGGGTGAGTGTTAGGGTTATCTTAGTGATAGGGTGAGGGTTAGGGTGAGGGTAAGGGTTAGGGCGAGGTTTAGGGTGAGGGTTAGGGTTAGGGCGAGGTTTAGGGTGAGGTTGAAGTTTAATGTTAGCATTAGGCTTAGGGTGAGCATGAGCTTTCGCGTGAGGGTTAGGGTTTGTGTTAGGGATAGGTGATGATTAGGGTTAGGGTTAGGGTGAGGGTGAGGTTTAGGATCTGGGGTAGGGTTAGGGTTAGGGTGAGGGTGAGGGTGAGGGTTAGGCTGAGCGTTAGGGTGAGGGTAAGGGTTTCAGTTAGGAAAGGCTTAGAGTTACGGTTAGGGTGAGGATTAGGTTGAGGGTGAGGTTTAAGGGGAGGATTAGGGTTAGGTTGAGGATTTGTGTTAGGATTAGGGTGAGGGTGAGGATTAGAGTTAGGGTTAGGGTTAGGGTTATGTGAGGGAAAGGGTTAGGGTGAGGTTTAGGGTGAGGGTGAGGGTTAGGGTTAGTGTTAGGGTTAGGGTGAGGGTTAGGGGGAGGGTTTGTGTTAGGGGGAGGGTTACGGTTAGGGTTAGGCTTGGGGTGAGGGTAAGGGTTAGGGTTAGGCTTGGGGTAAAAGTTAGGGTTAGGGTGAGGGTTAGGGTGAGAGTGAGGAATAGGGTTAGTGTTAGGGTGAGGGTGAGGGTTTCCGGTAGGAAAGCCTTAGGGTTAGGGTTAGTCTGAGGGTGAGTATTAGGGTGAGGGTGAGGTTTAAGGTGAGATTTAGGTTTAGGGTGAGGATTACAGTTAGGTTTAGCGTGAGGGTTAGGATTAGGGTGATGTTTAGCGTGAGGGTGAGGGTTAGGGTGAGGGTGACGGTGAGGGTGAGGGTGTAGGTGATTATTAGGGTTAGGGTGAGGGTTAGGGTGACAGTGACATTGAGGGTTAGTGGGAATGTGAGGGTTACGGATAGGGCTAGGGTGAGGGTTAGGGTTAGGGTTAATGTGAGGGGTAGGGTCAGGGGTAGCATTAGGGTTAGTGTGAGTGTTAGGGTTAATGTGAGGATTAGGGTTAGGGTTAGTGTGAGGATAAGGGTTAGGATGAGGGTTAGGGTGAGAGTGAGAGTTAGGGTTAGCTTTATGGTTAGCATGAGGGTTAGGGTGAGGTTTAAGGTGAGGGTTTGGGTTAGTATGAGGGTTAGGTTTAGAGTTAGGGTTAGGGTGAGGATTAGGATTCGGGTGAGGTTTAGGGTAGGGTTAGGGTGAGGGTTCGGGTTAGGGAGAGGGTGAGTTTTAGGGTGAGAGTGACGGTTAGGGTTAGGGTGAGGATTAAGGTGACGGTGAGTGTTAGGGTGAGTTTCAGGGTTAGGGATATGGTGAGGATTAGTGTTAGGGATAGGGTGAGGGTAAGTTTTAGGGTGAGGGTGAGGGTTAGGTTTAGATTTAGGAATAGGGTGAGGGTTAGGGTGAGGTTTAGTGTTAGTGTTAGGGTTAGGGTTAGGGTGAGGGTTATGGTTAGGGTAAGGGTTAGAGTGAGGTTTAGGGTGACGGTGAGGGTTACGGATAGTATTAGGGTTAAGGTTAGGTTCAGGGTGAGGGTTAGGATTAGGTTTACTGTGACGGTGAGTGTTAGAGTTAGCATTAGGGTTAGGGTTAAGGTGAGGGGGAGGATTAGGGCTAGTGTTAGGCTGAGGGCTAGGGTTAGGGTTAGGGTAAGGTTTAGGTTTAGGGTGAGGGTGAGGGTGAGGTTTAGGTGTAGGATTAGGCTTAGGTGCAGGTTTACGCTTAGGGTGAGTGTGAGGGTGAGTGTCAGAGTTAGGTTTAGGGTGAGGGTTAGGGTTATGGTTAGGATTATGGTGAGGGTGAGTGTTAGGGTGAGGGTGATGGTAAGGGTGAGGGTGAGGCTGAGGTTGAGGGTGAAAGTGAGGTTTTGGGTGAGGGTTAGGGTTAGGGTTAAGGTTAGGGTGAGGGTTAGGTTTAGGGTGAGGATTAGTTTTAGGATTAGGTTTAGGGTTAGCATGAGGGTTAGGGATAGGGTTAGGTTTAGGGTGAGGGTTTTCGTTAGGTTTAGAGTTAGGGTGAGGTTGAGGGTGAGGGTTACGGTTTGGATTAGGGTTAGGGTTAGGGTTAGACTGAGGGTGAGGTTGAGTGTGAGAGTGAGGGTTAGGGTTAATATGAGGGTTACCTTTATTGTTAGCGTTAAGGTTAGAGTGAAGGGTAGGGTTAGGGCTAGGGTTAGGATGAGGGTTAGGCTGAGAGTTAGTGTTCGTGTGAGGGTAAGGGTTAGGGTGATTGTTAGCGTGAGAGTGAGGTTTAGGGTTAGGCTTAGGGTTAGGGTGAGGGTTAGGGTGAGGGTAAGTGTTAGGGTGAGGTTTAGGGTGAGTGTGAGTGTGAGGGTTAGGGTTAGGGTTAGGCTTAGACTTAGGGTTAGGCTGAGGGTGAGGGTGGGGGTGAGGATTAGGGTTAGGGTCATGATTAGGTTTAGGGTTAGTGTTATTGTTAGGGTAAGGTTAGATTTTCGTTGAGGGTGACGTTGCGGGTGAGGGTTAGGGTTAGGGTTAGGGTGAGGTTTAGGTTTAGGGTTAGAGTTAGGGTTAGGTTTAGGGTGAGATTTAGGTTTAGGGTTAGGGTTAGTGTTAGGGTTAGATTTAGGGTTAGGCTGAGGTTGAGGGTGGGGTTGAGATTTACGGTTAGGTTTAGGGTTAGGGTTAAAGTTAGGGTTAGGGTTAGGGTATTGTTAGTGTTATGGTTAGGGTTTAGTTTCTGATGAGGGTGAGGTTTATGGTTAGGGTGGTTTAGGTTTAGGGTTAGTGTTAGTGTTATTGTTAGGGTTAGGGTTAGAGTTAAGTTGAGGGTGAGGGTGAGGGTTAGGTTTAGGGTGAGATTTATGGTGAGGTTTAGGGTTAGGTTGAGGGTGAGTTTTAGGTTTAGAGTTAGGTTTAGGGAGAGGGTTAGGTGAGGGTCAGGTTTAGGTTGAGGTTTAGGGATAGGCTTAGGGTTAGGATTAGGATTAGGGTAAGCATGAGTGTGAGGTTTAGGTTTAGGGTTAGGCTTAGGCTTAGGGTTAGGCTGAGGGTGAAGGTAGGTGTGAGGGTTAGGGATATGGTTAGGGTGAGGATTAGTGTTAGGGTGAATTTAGAATTTGGATTAGGCTTAAGGTGAAGGTGAGGGTTAGGTTTAGGGTGAGGGTTAGGGTTAGGATTAGGGTTAGGGTGAGTGTGAGGTTTAGGATTAGGTTTTGGGTTAGGGTTATTGTTAGTGTTATGGTTAAGGTTACCTTTGCTGTGAGGGTAACCCTGAGGGTGAGGTTTAGGTTTAGGATTAGCGTTAGGGTTAGGGTTAGGTTTAGAGTTAGGATTAGTGTTATTGTTAAGTTTAGGGTTAGAGCTATGGTGAGGGTGAGGGTGAGGGTGAGGGTTAGGTTTAGGGTTAGGGTGAGGGTTTGGATGAGGGTCAGGGTTAGGATTAGGGTTAGGGTGAGGGCTAGGGTGAGGGTTAGGGTTAGGGTTAGGGTTAGGGTTAGGGTTACGGTTAGCTTTAAGGTTAGCATGAGGTTTAGAGATAGGGTTAGGGTTAGGGTGAGCGTGATATAAGGGTAAAGTTGAGGGTTAGGCTGAGGGTGAGGGTTAAGATAAGGGTGAGGGTTAGGGTTAGGGTGAAGGTTACGGTAAGGTTGAAGGTTAGGGGTTAAGGTGAGGGTGAGGGTTAGATTGAGGATTAGGGTTATGTTGAGGGATATGGTTAGAGTGAGGGTTAAGTTTAGGGTTAGGGTTATTGTTAGGGTTATGGTTTGGGTTAATTTTGCGGTGAGGGTTAGGCTGAGGGTGAGGGTTATGCTTAGGGTTAGGGTTAGGGTTTCTGTTAGTTTTAGGGTTAGGGTGAGGTTAAGGTGAGGGTGAGGGTTAGTGATAAGTTTAGGATTAGGTCTAGGGTTAAGGTGAGGGTGAGTGTGAGGGTTAGGGTTAGAGTTAGGGTTAGGATTAGAGTTAGGGTCAGGGTGAGGGTTAGGATTAGGGTGAGGGTTGTGGTTAGGGTTAGAGTGAGAGGGTGAGGGTTAGGCTTAGGCTTAGGTTTAGGGTGTGGGCTAGGGTGAGGTTGAGGGTTAGGATGAGGGTTAGAGTTAGTGTTCAGGTTAGGGTTAGGGTTGGAGTTAGGGTTAGGCTTAGTGTTAGGCAGAGGATGAGGGTGAGGGTGATGGTTAGGGTTAGGTGAGGGGGAGGTTTAGGGTTAGATTTAGTGTTAGATGGAGGGCTAGTGTGAGGGTAAGGGTTTTAGGGTTAGGGTGAGGGTTAGGATGAAGTTTAGGGTTATGATAAGGGTTAGTATTAGGGTTAGGGTAAGGGCCAGAGTGAGGGTGAGGCTTATGGTTAGCGTTAGGGTCTGCTTTAGTTTAGGGTTAGGGTTAGAGTTACTGTGAGTGTGAGGGTTAGGGTTAGGTTTAGGGTTAGGGCTATTGTTAGGGTTAGGTTTAGAGTTTAATTGAGGGTAAGGGTTAGGGTTAGGTTTAGGGTTTGGGTTTCTTGTTAGGGTTAGGGTTAGAGTTAAGTTGAGGGTAAGGTTGAGGGTGAGGTTTAGGTTTAGGGTTAGGGTGAGGGTTAGGGTTATTGTTACTGTTATGGTGTGGGTTAAGTTTGCGGTGTTGGTGAGGCTGAAGGTGAGGGTTATGATTTTGGTTAGGGTTAGGGTTAGTGTTAGGGTTAGGGTTAGGGTGAGGTTTAGGGTTTGGGTTAGGGTTAGCCTTAGGGGTAGGCTGAGGGTGAGGTTGAGGGTTAGAAAGTTAGGGTTACATTGAGGGTTAGTCATAAGTTTAGATGGAGGTTTAGAATGAGGTTTAGGGTTAGGATTAGGGTTTGGGTGAGGGCTAGGGTGAGGGTGAATGTTATGGTTCGGGTGAGGGTGAGGTTTAGGTTGAGGGTTAGATTGAGGGTTAGGGTGAGTGTTAGGGTTAGCGTTAGGGTGAGGATGAGGTTTAGGATTAGAGTTAGGGCTAGGGTGAGGCTGATTATGAGGGTTAGGGTTAGGGTTAGTGTTAGAGTTAGGGATAGGTTGAGGGTTAGGATGTGGGTGAGGGTTAGGCTTAGGGTTAGGATTAGGTTTAGGGTAAGGTTAGGGTGAATGTGAGGTTTAGGGTTAGGGTTAGGGTTAGGTTTAGGGTAGGATCAGGGTGAGGGTGAGGGTTAGGGTTAGGGTGAGTGTTAGGGTTAGGGTAATGGTGAGAGTTAGGGTTCAGGTTAAGTTTAGGGTTAGGATGAGGGTTAGGGTTAGGGTTAGTGTTAGGGTGAGGGTTAGGGTTAGGGTTAGCGTGAGGGTGAGGGCTAGGAATAGGATTAGGGTTAGGATTAGGTTTAGGGTGAGGGCTATGATGAGGGTGAGGGTTAGGGTTAGTGTTAGCATGAGGTTTAGGTTTAGGGTTAGGGTGAGTGTTAGGATGAGGGTTAGGGTTACAGTGAGGGTGAGGGTTAGCATTAGGTTTAGGGTTAGGATTAGGGTAAGGGTTAGGGTGAGTGTTTGTATTAAGGTTAGGTTTAGGGTTATATTTAGGGTTAGGATTATTGTTATTTTTATTGTTAGGGTTAGAGTTAAGGTGTGGGTGAGGGAGAGGGTGAGGGTGTGGGTTACGGTGAGGTTTAGGGTTAGGGTTAAGATTAGGGTTACAGTGAGGGTGAGGTTTAGCGTTAGATTTAGGGTTAGGGGGAGGGTTAGATCGAGGGTTAGGGTTAGGGTTAGTGTTAGGGTTAAGGTTAGGGTGAGGGTTAGCTTGATGTTTAGATTTAGGGTTAGTGTTAGGATTAGGGTTAGGGTGAGCATGAGTGTGAGGGTTAGGGTTAGGGTTAGGCTGAAGGTGAGGCTGGGGGTGAGGATTAGGGTTAGGCTAATGGTTAGCGTTAGGGTGATGGTGGAGGTTAGTTTGAGGGTTAGAGTTAGGATTAGGGTTAGGGTGAGTGCTAAGGTGAGGTTGAGGGTTAGGGTAAGGCTTAGGCTTAGGCTTAGGCTTAGGCTGAGTTTGAGGTTGAGGTTCAGGGTTAGGGTTAGGGTGATGGTTAGGTTTACGATTAGGGTGTTGGTTAGGATGAAGTTTCGGTTTAGGGTGAGGGTTAGGGTGAGGAGGATGGTAAGGGTAAACGTGAGGGTGAGGGTTAAGATAAAGTTGAGTGTTAGGTTTAGGTTTAGGGTTAGGGTAAGGGTGAGGTTTAGGGTTAGGGTGAGGTTTAGATTGAGAATTAGGGTTAGGGTTAGTGTAAGGTTTCGGGTGAGAATTAGGGTTAGGGTTAGGGTGAGGGTGAGGGTTAGAACTAGGGTTTAGGTGAGGGCTAGGGTGAGGGTGAGGGTTAGTGTTATGCTTAGTGTTAGAGTTAGGGTGAGTGGATGTGTTACAGTGAGGGTTAGGGTTACTGTGAGGGTTATGGTTAGGGTTAGGGTTAGGGTTTGGGTTAGGGTTTTTGTTAGGGTTAGGGTTACGGTTACGGTTACGGTGAAAGTGAGGATGAGGTTTAGGGTTAGTTATAGTGGTAGGGTTATGGTGAGGGTTACGTTGAGGGTTGGGTTTAGGGTTAGTGTTAGTTTTAGATATAGGCTGAGAGTTAGGGGGAGGCTGAGGGTTAGGGTTAGGGTTAGGGTTAGGATTAGTGTTAGGGTGAGGGTGAGTGTATGTGTTATGGTTAGATTTAGGGTTAGGCTTAGGATTAGACTGAGTGTGCGGTTCAGGGTGAGGCTAAGGGTTAATGTGAGGGTTAGGTTGAGGGTTTGGATGAGGGTTAGGGTTACAATGAGGGTGAGGTTTAGTGTTAGTGTGAGGGTTAGGGTTAGGTTTAGGGTTAGGTTGAGGGTAGGTTTTAGGATTAGGGTTAGGTTTAGGGTTAGGTTTAGGGTTAGGGTTTGGTTTAGGGTTAGTATTAGTGTTATTGTTAGGGTTAGGATTAGAGTTACTGTGAGGGTGAGGGTGAGGGTGAGCGTTAGGGTAATGTTTAGGGTGAGGTTTTGGGTTAGGCTTAGGATTAGGGCTAGGGTAAGGTTAGGTTTATGGTTAGACTTAGGGTTAGGGGAAGGGTTAGGATGAGTGTTAGGGTTAGGGTTAATGTTAGGGTTAAGGTTAAGTTGAGGGTTAGGTTGAGGTTTAAGGTTAGGGTTAGGGTGAGGATTAGGGTTAGGGTTAGGGTTAGGGTGAGGGTTGGGTTTAGGGTTAGAGTTAGGGTTAGGGTGAGGCTGAGCGTGAGGGTTAGGGTTAGGGCTAGTGTTAGAGTTAGGGATAGGGTGAGGATTAGGGTGAGGGTGAGGGATAGGCTTAGGGTTAGGATTTGGTTTAGGATAAAGATTAGGGTGAGGGTTAGGGTGAGGGTTAGGTTTAGGGATAGGGTTAGGTTTAGGATTAGTGTTAGGGTGAGTGTGAGTGTGAGGGTTAGGTTTAGGGTTAGTGTTAGGTTTTGGGTTAGGGTTAGTGTTAGTGTTAAGTTGAGGGTTAGGGTTAGGTTTATGTTTAGGATTAGGCTTAGGTTTAGGCTGAGGGTGACAGTGGGGGCGAGGATTAGGTTTAAGGTTATGGTTAGGGGTAGGGATAAGGTTATTGTTAGTGTTATGGTTATGGTTAAGTTTGTGGTGAGGGTGATGCTCAGGGTGAGGGTTATGTTTAGGTTTAAGGTTAGGGTTAGGATTACGGTTAGGCTTAGGCTTAGGCTGAGGGTAATGGTGGGGGTGAGGATTAGATTTAGGGTTAGGGTTATTTTTAGTGTTATGGTTAGGGTTAAGTTTGCAGTGAGGGTGAGGCTGATGGTGAGGGTTATGTTTAGGGTAAGGGTTAAATTTAGGCTTAGTTTTATTGTTAGGGTAAGGTTTAGAGTTATGGTGAGTTTGAGGGTGAGGGTGAGGGTTAGGGTTAGGGTGAGGTTTAGGGTTAGTGTTAGGGTTAGGGTGAGGGTGAGGTTTAGGGATAGAGTTAGGGTTAGGGTGAGAGTTAGATTGAGGTTTAATGTTAGGGTTATTGTTATTGGTAGGGTTAGGGTGACAGTTGGGGGGTTATTGTTAGCGTTAGCGTTAGGGTTACAGTGTGGGTGACGTTTAGTGTTAGAATTAGGGTTAGGGTGAGGCTGAGTGTGAGGGTTAGCTTTAGGGTTAGTTTTAGGGTTAGGGTGAGGGTTAGGGTGAGGGCGAGGGTTAGGTCTAGGGTTAAGATTAGAATTAGGTTTAGGGTTAGAGTGAGTGTGATGGTTAGGGTTAGGGTTTGGGTTAGCCTTATGTTTAGGCTGAGGGTGAGGGTGAGGGTTAGGTTTAGGGTGAGGGTTAGAGTTAGGGTTAGGGTAAGGTTTAGTGTTAGGTTTAGGGTTAGGATGATGGTGAGGTTTAGGGGTAGAGTTAGGATTAGGGTGAGGTTGAGTGTGAGTATTAGGGTTAGGGTTAATGTTAGGCTTAGGTTTAGGCTGAGGGTGAGGGTGACTTTTAGGGTTAAGTTTAGGATGAGGTTTAGGTTTAGGGTTAAGGTTAGAATTAGTGTTATGGTGAGATTAATTGTAGGGTTAGAGTTACGGTCAGTGTTAGGGTTAGGGTTAGGGTGAGTGTTAGGGTTAGGCTTAGGCTTAGGCATAGTCCAAACATGAGGGTGAAGGTTAGGGTTAGGGTTAGGGTGATGGTTCGGTTTAGGGTTAGTGTTATTGATAGTGTTAGGGTTAGAGTTATGGTGAGGGTGAGGGTGAGGGTGCGGGTGAGGTTTAGGGTTAGTGTTAGGTTGGGGTTTACGGGTAGTGTTAGGGTTACGGTTAGGGTGAGGGTTATGGTTAGGATTATGGTTAGGGTGAGGGCTAGGGTGAGATTGAGGGTTAGGGTTAGGTTTAGGCTTAGGCTTAGGGTTAATCTGAGGGTGAGGTTGAGGGTGAGGGATAGGGTTAGGGTAATGGTTAAGGTTACGGTTAGGGTGAGGGTAAGGATGAGG
The DNA here is from genome assembly GCF_024711535.1 of Dipodomys merriami. NCBI lineage: Eukaryota > Metazoa > Chordata > Mammalia > Rodentia > Heteromyidae > Dipodomys > Dipodomys merriami. The sequence goes on along the minus strand of NW_027202716.1, from coordinate 946,750 downwards.
GTTAGTGTTAGGGTGAGGTTTAGAGTGAGGGTGATGGTAAGCGTAAAGGTGAGGATTAGGCTGAGGCTAGGGTTAAGATAAGGGTGAGGGTAAGTGTTAGGGTGAGGGTTAGGGTTAGGGTGAGTTTTATGGTTAGGGTGAGGGTTAGAGTTAGGGTTACAGTTATTGTTAGTGTTAGGATTAGGGTTACCCTTACAGTGAGGGTGAGTGTAAGGGTTAGGTTTAGGGTGAGGTTATGGTTAGGGTTATGGTTAGAATTTGGGTTAGGTTTAAAGTTAGGGTTAGGGTGAAGGCTAGGGTGAGGATGAGGGTTAGGGTTAGGGTTAGATTTAGGGTTAGAATTAGCTTTAGGGTGAGGGTGAGTGTGTGGGTTAGGGTTAGGGTTAGGGTTAGGCTTAGGGTTAGACTAAGGGTGAGGTTAGGGGTGACTGTTAGGGCTAGGGTGAGGGTTAGGTTTAGGGTTAGGGTGAGGGGTAGGATGAGGATTAAGGTTAGGATTAGGGTTAGGGTGAAGACTAGGGTGAGGGTGAGGTTGAGGGTCAGGGTTAGGTTTACCATGAGTGTCAGGTTTAGGGTTAGAGTTAGGGTTAGGGTGAGGGATAGAGTGAGGTTTAGGGTTAGGATTAGTGTTAGGGTTAGGGTGAGGGTGAGGTCTAGTTTTAGGATGAGGGTTAGGTTTAGGGTAAGGGTTAGGGTTAGGGTTACGGTGGGGTCTGGGTTAGGGTTAGTTTGAGGGTTAGAATTAGGTTTAGGGTTAGGTTGAGGGTTAGGGTTAGGATTAGGGTGAGAGTTTGGATGGGGTTTAAGGTTACAATTAGTTTTAGGGTGAGTCCTAGGGTGAGGGTGAGGGTTATTGTAAGGGTTAGGGTGAGGTTTAGGTTTAGGTGTAGGGTTAGGTTTGCAGTGATGGTGAGGGTTAGGGTTAGGGTTAGAGTTACAGTGAGGGTGAGGGTAAGGATCAGGGTTAGTGTGAGGTTTAGGGTTAGGGTTATGGTTAGGGTGAGGGTGAGGTTTAGGTTTAGAGTTAGGGTTAGGGGGAGGGTTAGGGTGAGCGTTAGAGTTAGGGTTAGGGTTAGGGTTAGGGTTATCGTGAGTGTTAGATTGAGGTTTAATGTTAGGGTTTGGGTTATGTTTAGGATTGGGTTTACGGTGAGGGTGAGTGTGAGGGTTAGGGTGAGGTTGAGGGTTATGGTTAGGGTTACAGTGAGGGTGAGGGTTAGGGTAAGGGTGAGAGTTAGGGTTAGGTTCAGGGTGAAGGTGATGGTTAGTATTCGGGTTAGGTTTAGAGTTACAGTGAGTGTGAGGGTGAGGGTGAGGGTAAGGATCAGGGTTAGGGTGAGGTTTAGGTTTAGGGTTATGGTTAGGGTGAGGGTGAGGGTTAGGGTTAGAGTTAGGGTTAGGGGGAGGGTTTGGGGGAGGGTTAGGGTTAGGGTTAGTGTTAGGCTGAGAGTTCGATTGAGGTTTAATATTAGGGTTAGGGTTACATTTAGGATTAGGTTTACGGTGAGGGTGAGTGTGAGGGTTAGGGTTAGGGTTTGGCTTAGGCTTAGGGTTAGGCTGAGGATATGGTTGGGGATGAAGATTAGGTTTAGAAAGATGGTTAGGTTTATGGTTAGGTTAAAGGTTAGGATGAGGGTTAGGGTGAGGGCTTGGGTGAGGGTGAGTGTTAGGTTTAGGTTTAGGCTTAGGCTTAGGTTTAGGCTGAGGCTGAGGGTGAGGGTGTGGGTAGAGTTAGGGTGATGGTTGGGATTCCCGTTAGGGTGAGGGTTAGGATGAGGATTAGGGTTAGGGTGAGGGTTAGTGTGAGGGTGACGGTAAGGTTAAAATTTATCATTAGGCTGAGGGTGAGGTTTATGGTAAGTGTGTGGGTTAGGGTTAGGGTGAGGTTGAGGGTTAGGGTTAGCACGATGGTTAGGGTTAGTGTGAGGGTTAGTGTTAAGGTGAGTGTTAGTGTTAGGTTGAGGGTAAGTGTTAGGGTGAGGTTTAGTGTTAGGGTGAAAGTTATCCTTAGGATGAGGATTAGGGTTAGGGTTAGGGTTATTGTTAGGTTAGGGTTAGGGTTACGGTTAAGTTGAGGGTGAGGGTGAGTTTGAGGTTTAGGTTTAGGATGAGGTTCAGGTTTAGGGTTAGGGTTAGAGTTAGGGTTAGGGTGATGGTTAGGGTTTGAGTTAGGTTTAGTGTTATTGTTGGGGTTAGGGTGATGTTTAGGGTTAGTGTTAGGATTAGGCTTAGGCTTAGGCTTAGGCTGAGCATGAGGGTGAGGGTTAGGGTTAGGGTTAGGGTGGGGTTTAGGGTTAGGGTTAGGGTGAGGGTGAGGTTGAGTGTTAGATATGGGGTTAGGGGGAGGGTTAGGGGGAGGTTTAGGGTTAGTGTTAGAGTGAGGGTAAGTGTTAGGGTGAGGGTTAGGAATAGGGTTAAGGTTAATTTTAGGGTTAGGTTTAGGGTTACGGTTACGTTGAGGGTGAGGATGAGTGTTAGGGTTAGGGTTAGGGTGAGGTTTAGGGTTTGGGTCAGTGTTAGAGTTAGGTTTAGGGTGAGGGTGTGGTTTAGGTTAGAGTTAGGGTTAGGGTAAGGGTTAGGGTGAGGGTTAGGGTTAGTGTTCCTTTTTAGGTTAGGGTTAGTGTGAGAGTTAAGGGGAGGGTTAGAGTTAGGGTTAGGATTAGGAATAGAGTTAGGGTGAGGGTGAGGGTTATGTTTAAGGTGAGTATTGGGATTAGGGTTAGAGTGAGGGTTAGGGTGAGGGTTAGGCTTAGGCTTAGGGTTTGGTTATGGGCTATGTTGAGGGTGAGGGTTACGGTTAGGTTTAGGGTGATGGTTAGGTTGAGGGTTTGTCTTAGTGTTAGTGTGGGGATTGGGGTTAGGTTTAAGTTTAATATTAGGTAGAGGGTGAGGTGACTGTGAGATTAGGGTTAGGGTGAGGGTGAGGTTTAGGGTTAGAGTTAGCGTTAGGGTGAGGGTTAGTGTGAGGTTTAGGGTTAGGGTAAGTGTTACAGTTAGGGTTAGGGTGAGGGTGAGTGTGAGGGTCAGTGTTAGTCTTAGGCTTAGGCTTAGGCTTAGGCAGAGCATGAGGGTGAGGTCAGGTTTAGGGTTAGCATTCGGGTTAGGGTGAGGGTTAGATTGAATATGACGGTTAAGTTAGCATTAGGGTGAGGTTTAGGGTTAGGGTTAAGGTTATGGTGAGGGTGAGAGTTAGGGTTAGGGTTAGGGTTAGGGTGAGGGTGAGGGTTAGGATTAGGGAAAGGGTTAGAGTTACAGTGTGGGTGAAGATGAGGGTGAAGGTTAGGATCAGGGTTAGGGTGAGGTTAAGGGTTAGGGTTATGGTTAGGGTGAGGGTGTTGTTTAGGGTTAGATTTATGGTTAGGGGGTGGGTTAGGGTGAGGGTTAGGTTTAGGGTTAGTGTTAGGGTTAGGGTTAGTGTGAGGGTCAGGTTGAGTTATAATGCTAGGATTAGTGTTACGTTTAGGATTAGGTTTACGGTGAGGGTGAGTGTGAGGGTTAGGGTTAGGGTTCGGTTTAGGCTTAGGGTTAGGCTGAGGGTATGGGTTGGGATGAGGATTAGGTTTAGAAAGATGGTTAGGGTTATGGTTAGATTAAGGGTTCGGATGAGGGTTAGGGTTAGGATTAGGGTTAGGGTGAGTGTGAGTGTTTGTGTTAGGGTTAGGCTTAGGCTTAGGGTTAGGTTGAGCCTGAGGTTGAGGGTGAGGGTTAGGATTAGGGTGATGGTTGGGGTTACCGTTAGGGTGAGGGTTAGGATGAGGATTAGGGTTAGGCTGAGGGTTAGGTTGAGGCTGAAGGTAAGGGTAAAGGATGAGGGTTAGGCTGAGGGTGAGGGTTAGGGTAAGGGTGAGGGTTAGGGTTAGGGTGAGGGTGAGGGTTAGATTGAGGATTAGTGTTAGGGTTAGTGTGAGGTTTAGGGTGAGGATAAGGGTTAGCGTTAGGTTGAGGGCTAGTTTGAGCGTGAGGTTTAGGGTTAGGGTGAGGTTAAGGTTTAGGGTGAGGGTTAGGGTTAGTGTGAGAGTTAGAGTTAGGGTCAGGGTTTGTGTTAAGATGAGGGTAAGTGTCAGGGTGAGGGTTAGGTTTAGGGTTAAATTTATGGTTAGGATGAGGGTTAGGGTTAGGGTTAGGGTTATTGTTAGGTTTAGGGTGACGGTTACGGTTACGGTGAGGGTGTGGTTGACGGTGAGGGTTAGGGTTAGATAGAGGCTTAGGTTTAGGGTTAGGGTTAGAGTTAGGTTTAGGGTGAGGGTGAGGTTTAGAGTTAGGGTTTGTGTTAGTGTTCGGGTTATGGTGAGGGTTAGGGTTAGTGTTAAGATTAGGCTTAGGCTTAGGCTGAGCATGAGGGTGAGGGTTAGTGTCAGGGTTAGGGTGGGGTTAGGGTTAGGGTGAGGGTGAGGTTGAGTTTGAGGGTTAGGTATAGGTTGAGGGGGAGGGTTAGGGTGAGGGTTATGTTTAGGGTTATTGTTAGGGTTAGGGTTAGGGTTAGGTCTTCGATTAGTGTGAGGGTTAGTGTTAGGTTTAGGGTTACAGTTAGGGTGAGGGTAAGTGATAGGGTGATGGTTTGGGTTAGGGTGAGGGTTATGGTTAGGGTGAGGGTTTGGAATAGGGTTAGGGTTACTGTTAGGGTTAGGTTTAGGGTTAGGGTTAAGGTGAGGGTGAGGATGAGGGTTAAGGTTAGGGTAAGGGTGAGGTTTAGGGTTTGGCTTAGGGTTAGAGTAAGGGTTAGGGTTATGGTTAGGTTGAGGGTTAGGGTTAGGGTGAGAGTTAGGGGGAGGGTTAGGGTTAGGGTGAGGGTTAGGGTTAGTGTAAGTGTGAGGGTTTGGATGAGGGTGAGGTTTAGGGTTAAGGTTAGTGTGAGGTTTAGGTTTAGGGTGAGGGTAAGTGTGTGTTAGGGATAAGTTTAGGGTTAGGCTTAGGGTTAGGCTGAGGGTGGGGGTGAGGTTGAGGGTTAGGGTTAGGGTGATGGTTAGGGTTAGCTTAGGGTGAGGTTTAGTTTTAGTGTTAGGGTTAGAGTTAGGGTTAGGGTGAGGTTGAGGTTTAGGAGTAGGTTTAGGGTTAGGGTGAGTTTTAGGGTTAGGATTAGGGTTAGGGTGAGGGCTAGGGTGAGGGTTACGGTGAGGTTTAGGTTTAGGGGTACTGTTAATTTTACGGGTAGGGTTAGGGTTAGGGTGAGGGTTAGGGTGAGGGTTCGGGTGAGTGTGATGGTAAGCCTAAAGGTGAGGATTAGGCTGAGGCTGAGGGTTAAGATAATGGTGAGTGTAAGTGTTAGGTTGAGGATTAGGGTTAGGGTGAGTGTTATGGTTAGGGTGAGGGTTAGATTTAGGGTTATGGTTATTGTTAGGGTTAGGGTTAGGTTTACCCTTACAATGAGGGTGAGGGATAGGGTTAGGTTTAGGGTGAGGTTTAGGGTTAGGGTTATGGTTAGAGTTTGGTTTAGGGTTAGGATTAGGGTTAGGGTGAAGGCTAGGGTGAGGGTGAGGGTTAGGGTTAGGGTTAGGGTTTGGGTTAGGATTAGGTTTAGGGTGAGGGTGAGTATGTGGGTTCGGGTTAGGTTTAGGGTTAGGCTTAGGGTTAGGCTAAGGGTGAGGTTGATGGTGAGGTTTATGGTTAGGATGAGGGTTAGGGTTAGGGTTATTGTTATTGTAAGGTTTAGGGCTAGGGTTATGGTTACGGTGAGCGTGAGGGTTAGGATTAGGGTTAAGGTGAGGTTGAGGTTTAGGTTTAGGGTTAGATTTAGGTTTAGGGTGAGGGTTAGGATGAGTGTTAGGGTTAGGGTTAGGGTGAGAGTTACGTGTAGGTTAAGGATTAGGGATAGGGTTAGGATTAGTGTTAGGGTGAGGGTGAGTGTGTATGTTAGGGTTAATTTTAGGGTTAGGCTTAGGGTTAGGCTGAGTGTGAGGGTGAGGGTTAGGGTTAAGATGAGGGTTAGGTTTAGGGTTAGGGGGAGGGTTATGATGAGGGTTAGGATTAGGATTAGGGTTAGGTTGAGGGCTATGGTGAGGGTGAGGGTGAGGTTTAGGGTTAGGGTTAGGATGAGGTTTAGGGTTAGGGTTAGGGTGAGGGTGAGATTTAGGTTTAGATTTTGTTTTATGTTGAGGCTTAGGGTGAGTGTTATGGTTAGGGTTTGTGTTAGGGTTAGGGTTAAGGTGTTGGTTAGGCTGAGGGTGAGGTTTAGGGTTAGGGTTAGGATTAGGATTAGGGTAATAGGGTGAGTGTGAGGGTTTTGGTTAGGGTTAGTTTTAGGCTTAGGGTTAGGCTGAGTTTGAGGGTGAGGATGAGGGTTAGGGTAAGGGTGAGGGTTAGGGTTAGGGTTAGGGTTAGTGTGAGAGTTTGGGTTCAGGGTCAGTTTAGGGTTAGGATGAGAGTTAGGGTTACAGTTACGGTCAGTGTGAGGGTTAGGGTTAGGTTGAGGGTTAGGGTTACGATGAGGGTTAGGGTGAGGTTAGGATGAGGATTTGGGTTAGGATTAGGGTTAGGGTGAGTGCTAGGGTGAGGATGAGGTTTAGTGTTAGTGTTAGTGTGAGGTTTAGGTTTAGAGTTAGGGTTAGGGTGAGGTTTTGGATGAGGGTTAGGGTAACGATGAGGGTCAGGTTTAGGGTGAGGGTGAAGGTTAGGGCTAGGATTAGGGTTAGGTTGATGGTGAGTTTTAGGATTAGGGTTACGGTTAGGTTTAGGGTTAGGTTTAGGGTTACCATTAGTGTTATTGTTAAGGTTATGGTTAGAATTACGGTGAGGGTGAGGGTCAGGGTCAGGGTGAGGTTTATGTTAGGGTGAGGTTTAGGGTTAGGGTTAGGGTGAGGGTGAGGTTTAGGGTTAGATTTAGGGTTAGGGGGAGGGTTAGTTCGTGGGTTAGTGTTAGTGTTAGTGTTAAGGTAAAGGTTAGGTTGAGGTAAAGGTTTAGGGTTAGTATTGGTTAGGGTGAGGGTGAGTGTGAGGTTTAGTGTTAGGGTTAGGCTTAGGCTTAGGGTGAGGCTGAGGGTGAGGGTGGGGCTGAATATTAGGGTTAAGTTGATGGTTAGGGTTTGGGTTAGGGTTTGGGTTAGTGTTAGAGTTAGGTTTAGGGTGAGGTTGAGGTTTATGGTTAGAGTTACAGTTAGGGTGAGTGTTAGGTTGAGGGTTAGGGTTAGGGTTATTTTTAGGGTTATGTTTAGGGTGAGATTTAGGGGGAGGGTTAGGGTTAGGGATAGGGTTAGGATTAGGGTTACAGTGAGGGTGAGGGTGTATGTTTGGTTTAGGTTTAGGTTTAGGCTTAAGTTTAGGCTGAGGTTGAGGTTGAGGGTGAGGGTTAGGGTTAGGTGAGGGTTAAGGGGAGGGGGAGGTTTAGGGTTAGAGTTGGGGTTAGGGTGAGGGTGAGCGTGAGGTTTAGGGTTAGTGTTAGAATTAGGGTTAAGGTGAGGGTTAGGGTGAGTGTCCTGTTTCGGGTTAGGGTTAGGATTAGGATTAGGATTAGGCTTAGGGTGAGTGTGAGGATTAGGTTTAGGGTTAGGCTTAGGCTTAAGCTTAGGCTGAGGGTGAGGGTGAGGGTGAGGGTTAGGGTTAGGGTGAGGGTTAGGGTTAGGGTTAGGGTGTGAGTTAGGGTTCAGGTTAAGTTTAGGGTTAGTGTGAGGGTTAGGGTAAGGGTTACTGTGAGGTTTAGAGTTAGGGTTTGGTTGAACGTTAGGGTTAGTGTTAGGGTTAGGGTGATGATGAGGGTTAGGTTTAGGATTAGGTTAGGGTGAGGGTGTGTGCTAAGATCAGGATTAGGGTTGTGGTTAGGGTTAGGTTTATGGTTAGGATTAGTGTTATTGTTAGGGTTAGAATTAGAGTTAAGTTGAGGGTGATGGTCAGGGTTAGGTTTAGGTTGAGGTTGAGGTTTAGGTTTAGGGGTAGGATTAGGGTTAGGGTGAGGGTGAGGTTTATGGTTCGATTTAGGGTTAGGGGGAGGGTTAGTTCTTAGATTAAGGTTAGGGTTAGTGTTAGGGTTAAGGTTAGGGTGAGGATTAGGTTGAGGTTAAGGGATAGGGGTAGGGGTAGGTTTAGGATTAGGGTTAGGGTGGGGGTGAGTGTGAGGGTTAGGGTTAGGGTTAGAATTATGCTTAGGGTTAGGCTGAGGGTGAGGGTGAGGGTGAGGGTTAGGGTTAGGTTTAGGGTGAGGTTTAGTGTTAGGTTTAGGATTAGGTTCAGGGTGAAGTTTAGGGTTAGAGTTAGGTTTAGGGTGAGGGTGAGTGTGAGGGTTAGGGTTAGGGTTAATGTTCGGCTTAAGTTTAGGCTGAGGGTGAGGGTGAGTGTTAGGGTTAGTGTAAGGATGAGTTTTAGGGTTAGAGTTAGGGTTAGAATTAGTGTTAGGGTGAGAGTGAGGTTTAGGGATAGAGTTAGGGTTAGTGTTAGGGTTAGGGCTAGGGTGAGGGTTAGGGTTAGGCTTAGGCTTAGTCTGAGCATGAGGGTGAGGGTTAGGGTTAGGGTTATGTGATGGTTTGTGTTAGGGTTAGTGTTATTGATAGGTTTAGGGTTAGAGTTACCGTGAGCGTGTGGGTGCGGGTCACAGTTAGGGTTAGGGTTAGGGTGGGGTTTACGGGAAGGGTTAGGGTGAGGGTTAGGGTGAGGGTTCGTGTGAGTGTGATGGTAAGCCTAAAGGTGAGGTTTAGGCTGAGGCTGAGGGTTAAGATAAGGGTGAGTGTGTTAGGTTGAGGGTAATGGTTAGGGTGAGTATTATGGTTAGGGTAAGGGTTAGAGTTAGGGTTACGATTATTGTTAAGGGTTAGGGTGAGGTTTAGGGTTAGAGTTAGGGTTAGGGGGAGGGTTAGGGTGAGCGTTAGAGTTAGGGTTAGTATTAGGGTTAGGGTTAGGGTGAGTGTTAGATTGAAGTTTAATGTTAGGTTTTGGTTTATGTTTAGGATTAGGTTTACGGTGAGGGTGAGTGTGAGGGTTAGGGTGAGGGTGAGGGTTAGATTGAGGATTAGTGTTAGGGTTAGTGTGAGTTTTAGGGTGAGGATGATGGCTAGGGTTAGGTTGTGGGCTATGTTGAGGGTGAGGGTTAGGATTAGGGTGAGGTTTAGGGTTAGGGTTATGCTTAGGGTTAGTGTGAGGGTTAGTGCTAGGGGGAGGGTTAGTGTTAGGATGAGGGTAAGTGTTAGGGTGAGGGTTAGGTTTAGTGTGAAGGTTATGGTTAGGATGAGGGTTAGGGTTCGGGTTCGCGTTATTTTTAGGGTTAGGGTAGGGTTACGGTTACGGTGAGGGTGAGAGTGAGGGTTAGTTTTAGGATGAGGTTTAGGTTTAGGGTTAGGGTTAGTGTAAGGGCTAGGGTGAGGGTGAGGTTTAGGGTTGGAGTTAGGTTTAGTGTTATTGTTGGGGTTAAGGTGAGTTTTAGGGTTAGTGTTAGACTTAGGCTTAGGCTTAGGCTTAGGCTGAGCTTGAGAGTGAGGGTTAAGGTCAGGGGTAGTGTGCGGTTTAGGGTTAGGGTTAGGGTGAGTGTGAGGTTGAGGGTTAGACATAGGGTTAAGGGGAGGGTTATTGTGTTGGTTAGGGTTAGTGTTAGGGTGAGGGTAAGTGTTAGGGAGAGGGTTAGGAATAGGGTTAAGGTTATTCTTAGGGTTAGGTTTAGGGTTACAGTTACGGTGAGGGTGAAGATGAGGGTTAGGGTTAGGGTTGGGGTGAGGTTTAGGGTTTGGGTTAGTGTTAGAATTAAGTTTAGGATGAGGGTGAGGTTTAGGTTAGAGTTAGGGTTAGGGTGAGGGTTAGGTTGAGGGTTAGGGTTAGTGTTCGTGTTAAGGTTAGGGTTAGGGTGAGAGTTCAGGGGAGGGTTAGGGTTAGGGTTAGGGTTAGGATTAGAGTAAGGGTGAGGGTGAGGTTTATGTTTAAGGTGAGTGTTGGGGTTAGCGTTAGAGTGAGGGTTAGCGTGAAGTTTAGGCTTAGGCTTAGGGTTTGGTTATGGGCTATGGTGAGGGTGAGGGTTAGGGTTAGGGTGAGGGTTAGGGTGAGGGTTAGTCTTAGTGTTAGCATTAGGGTTGGGGTTAGGGTTAGGTTTAATATTAGGCAGAGGGTGAAGATGAGGGTGAGGGTTAGGGGTAGATTTAGTGTTAGGGTGAGGTTTAGAGTTAGGAGTAGGGTTAGGGTGAGGGCTAGAGTGAGGGTGAGGTTTAGGGTTAGGGTTGGGGTGAGGTTTAGGGTTAGGGTTAGGGTTAGAGTTAAGGTTAGGGTGAGGCTGATTGTGAGGTTTAGGGTTTGGGTTAGTGTAAGATTTAGGGATAGGTTGAGTGCTAGGGTGAGGGTGAGGGTTACACTTACCTTATGATTATTGTTAGGGTAAAGGTTAGGGTGAGTGTGAAGGTTAGGATTAGGGTTAGGGTTAGGGTTAGTTTGAGGGTGAGGTTGAGGTTGAGGGTTAGGGTTAGGGTGAGGTTTAGGGTTAGGGTTAGGGTGAGAGTTAGATTTCTGGTTAAGTTTAAGATTAGGGTGAGGGTTAGGGTTAGGGTTACGGTGAGCATGAGGGTTAGGGTTAGGTTGAGGGTGAGGGTTAGTGTTAGGGTTAGGGGGTGGGTTAGTGTTAGGTTTAGAGTGAGGGTTAAGAGGAGAATTAGGGTTACCATTATGGTTAGAGTGAGGGCTAGGGTGAGGTTGAGGGTTAGGTTTTGTGTTAGGGTGAGCTTTCGGGTTAGGGTTAGGTTTAGTGTGAGGGTTTGGTTGAGGGTTAAGGTTAAGTTGAGGGTGAGATTTCGGGTTAGGGTTAGGGTTAGGGTTATTGTTAGGATTAGGGTTCAGGTTATGGTTATGGTTAAGGTGCGGGTGAAGTGTAGGATTAGGGTACGGATTAGGATGAGGTTTAGGTTTAGAGTTAGGGTTAGGGTGAGAATAAGGTTTAGGGTTAGATTTTGGGTTAGTGTTAGGGTTAGCGTTAGGGTGATGGTTAGGGTTAGGGTTCGGCTTAGGCTTAGGCCGAGCTTGAGGGTGAGGGTTAGGGTTAGGGTGAGGGTTTCAATGATGTTTATGGTTAGGATTAGGGTTAGGGTGAGGGCTAGGGTGAGGGTTAGGGTGGGCGTTAGGGTTAGGGATAAGGTTAGGTTTAGGATTAGGGTTAGGGTGAGGGTTAGGTTTAGGGTTTTGGTTAGGGTTAGGGTGAGGTTTAGGGTTAGGGTTAGGGTTAGGATTAGGCTTAAGTTTAGGCTGAGGTTGACAGTGGGGGTGAGGATTCGGGTTAGGTTTAGGGTTAGGGTTATTGTTAGTGTTATGGTTAGGGTTATGTTTGCTGTGAGGATGTGGCTGATGGTGAGGTTTATGGTTAGGTTTAAGGTTAAGGTTAGGGTTAGGGTGAGGCTTAGGGTTAGGCTCAGGCTGATGATGGGGGTGAGGATTAGGGTTAGGGTTAGTGTTAGGGTTATTGTTAGTGTTATGGTTAGGGTTAAGTTTGCGGTGAGGTTGAGGCTGAGGGTGACGCTTATGGTTAGGGTTAGGGTTTGGGTTAGAGTTAGGGTTATTGTTAGGTATAGAGTTAGAGTTACAGTAAGGTTGAGGGTGAGAGTGAAGGATAGGGTTACAGTGAGTTTTAGGGTGAGGTTTAGGGTTGGGGTTAGGGTTAGGGTGAGCGTGAGGTTAAGGGTTAGATTTAGGGTTAGGGGGAGGTTTAGGGTGAGGTTTAGGGCTAGGGTTAGTATTAGGGTTAGGGTGAGGTTTAGGGTTAGGGTTAGGGTTAGGGTGAGGGTGAAGTTTTTAGTGTTAGGCTTAGGGTTAGTGATAGGGTTAGGGTGAGTTTGAGATTTAGGGGTAGAGTTAGGATTTTGGTGAGGGTTAGGTTGAGGGTTAGGGTTAGGGTGAGGGTTAAGCTGGGGTTGATGGTAAGGGTAAAGTTGAGGGTTAGGCCTAGGGTGAGGGTTACAGTAGGGTGAGGGTTAGGTTATGGGTGGGGGTTAGGGTTAGGGTGAGGGTCAGGGTGAGCGTTAGATTGAGGATTAGTGTTAGTGTTAGTGTGAGGTTTAGGGTGAGGATGACCGTTAGGGTTAGGGTGAGGGCTAGGGTGAGGGTGAGGATTAGGTTTAGTGTTAGGGTGAGTTTAGGGTTAGTATGAGGGTTATGGTTAGGGTCAGGGTTAGGGTTAGGGTTAGTTTTAGTGTTAGTGTTAGGGTTAGGGTTAGGTTAAGGTTAGGCTTATGGTTATTGTTAGGCTTAAGGTTAGGATGAGGTTTAGGTTTAGGTTTAGGTTTAGAGTTAGGGTTAGTGTGAGGGTGAGGTTTAGGGTTAGAGTTAGGGTTAGTCTGAGGGTTAGGGTTAGGGTGAGAGTTAGGTTTAGCGTTAGGCTTAGGCTTTGGCTTTGGTTTAGTTAGGCCCAGCATGTGGATGAGGGATAGGGTTAGGGTTAGGGTGAGGGTTAAGGTTAGGGTTAGAGTGAGGATTAGGATGAGGTTTAGGGTTAGGATCAGGGTTAGGCTGAGGGTTAGGGTGAGGGTTAGGATTAGGGATAGTGTTAGGTTTAGGATTAGGTTTAGGGTGAGAGTGAATATGAGGGTTATAATTAGGGTTAGGGTTAGGCTTAGGGTTAGGGTGAAGGTTAGGGTTAGTGTTTGGTTAGGGTGAGGGTGGGCTGAGGATTAGGGTTAGGTTTAGGTTTAGGGTTAGTGTTAGTGTTAGTGTTAGGCTTAGGGTTACAGTGAGGGTTAGGCTTAGGGTTAGGGTTAGGGTTACAGTTACAGTGAGGGTGCGGGTGAGGTTTAGCGTTAGGATTATGGTGAGATTTAGTGTTAGGGTTAGGTTTAGAGTTAGGGTTAAGGTGAGGGTGAAGTTTAGGGGTAGAGTCATGGTTAGGGTGAGGGTTAGTGTTAGGGTGAGGGTTAGCGTGTGGGTGACGGTACAGGTAAACGTGAGGCTTAGGCTGAGGGTGGGGGTTATCAAAAGGGTGAGGGTTAGGGTTAGGGTGAGAGTTAGGGTTAGAGGTAGGGTGAGGATGAGGGTTAGATTGAGGATTAGTGTTAATGTTAGTGTGAGGTTTAGGGTGAGGATGATTGTTAGGGTTAGGGTGAGGGCTAGGGTGAGGGTGAGGTTTAGCGTTAGGTTTAGGGTAAGGTTTAGGGTTTGGGTGATGGTTAGGGTTAATGTCAGTGTTAATCTTAGGGTTAGGGTGAGGGTTAGGATGAGGTTTATGGTTAGGATTAGGGTTAGAGTGAGGGCTAGGATGAGGCTTAGGGTGAGGGTAAGGGTAAGGTATAGGGTTATGTTTAGGATTAGGGTTAAGGTGAAGGTGAGTGTGAGGGTAAGGTTTAGGGTGAGGGTGAGCGTTACGGTTAGGGTTGCAGGGAGGTTTCGGCTTAGGGGTAGGGTTAAGCTTAGGGTTAGGCTAAGGGTGAGGGTGGGGTGAGGATTAGGTTTCGGTTAGGGTTAGGTTTAGGGTTATTGTTAGTGTTATTGTTAGGGTTAATTTGCGGTGAGGGTGAGGCTGAGGGTGAGGGTTATGTTTGGGTTAGGTTTAGTGTTAGGTTTAGTGGTAATGTTAGGTTTAGGGTTAGAGTTACGGTGAGGTTGAGGTGAGGGTCAGGGTTAGGGTAAGGGTGAGGTTTAGGGTGATGTTTAGGGTGAGTGTTAGGGTTAGGGTTAGGGTGAGTGTAAGGGTTAGGTTGAAGGTTAGGCTTAGGTTTAGGGTTAGGATGAGGGTGAGGGTGGGGGTGAGGATTAGGGTAAGGGTGATGGTTCGGGTTAGTGTTAGTGTTATTGTTAGGGTTAGGGTTAGAGTTCCTGTGAGGGTGAGGGTGCGGGTGAGGGTTAGGGTTAGGGTTTGGGTGGGGTTTAGGGTTAGGGTTAGGGTTAGTGTTAGTTTGAGGGTGAGGTTTAGGTTTAGATATATGGTTCAGGAGAGGGTTTGGTATAGGGTTAGTGTTAGGGTTAGTGTTAGGGTTAGGTTGAGGGTGATGGTTAGATTGAGGTTTAGAGTTAGGTTCAGGGTTAGTGTGATGGTTAATGTTAGGGTTAGGATTAGTATTAGGGTCAGGGTAAGTGTTAGGGTGAGGGTTTGGGTTAGTGTGAGGTTATGTTTAGGGTTAGGGTGAGGTTTAGGTTTTGGGTTAGAGTTAGGTTTAGGGTGAGTGGTAGGTTGAGGGTTAGGGTTAGGGTTAATGTTAGGGTTAGGGTTATGGTGAGAGTCAGGGGGAGGTTTAGGGTTAGGGTTAGGGTTCGATTAGGGTTAGGGTGAGGGTGAGTGTGTGTGTTAGGGTTAGGTTTAGGTTTAGGCTTAGTTTTAGGCTCAGGGTGAGGTTGAGGATGAGGGTTAGGGTTAGGGTGACGGTTAGGCTTCGGGTTAAGTTTAGGGTTAGGGTAAAGGTTATGGTGAGGGTGAGGGTTAGGGTTAGGTTGAAGGTTATGGTTAGCGTGAGGGTGAGGGTGAGGGTTAGCGTTAGGGTTAACGTGAGAGTTAGGATGAGGGTTAGTTTTAGGATTAGAGTTAGAGTGAAGTCTATTGTGTGTGTGAGGTTTAGGGTAAGGGTTAGGGTGAGGTTTAGGGTTAGGGTAAGGGTTAGGGTTAGGGTGAGGGTGAGGTTTAGGGTTAGAGTTAGTGTTAGGGTGAGGCTGAGTTTGAGGATTAGGGTTAGGTTAGTTTTAGATTTAGGGTTAGGATGAGGGTTAGGGTTAGGCGTAGGGTAAGGCTTAGAGTTAGGATTAGGATAAGGGTAAGGTTTCAGGTAAGTCTGAGGGTTTGGGTTAGGTTTAGGGTTAGGCTTTGGGTTAGGCTGAGGGTGAGGGTGAGGGTGAGAGTTAGGGTTAGGGTGAGGTTAAGGGTTAGGGTTAGAGTGAGTGTTAGGGTTAGGTTGAGGGTTAGGCATAGGGTTATGGTGAGGGTTAGGGTTAGGGTTAGGGTGATGGTTAAGATGAGGATTAGCGTTAGGATTAGAGTTAAGGTGAGGGTGAGGGTTAGGGTTAGGGTTAGGGTGAGGTTTAGAGTTAGGGTTAGGGATAGCGTGAGGGTTAGGATGAGGGTTAGGTTTACGGTGACATGAGGGTTAGGGTTAGGGTGGGGCTTAGGCTTAGGGTTAGGCTGAGGGTGAGGGTGGGGTGAGGATGAGGTTTAGTGTGTTGGTTAGGATTAGGGTTAGGATGAGGGCTAGTGTGATGGTGAGGTTTAGGGTAAGGCTTAGGATTAGGCTTAGGTTTAGGCTGAGTGTGCGATTGAGGGTGAGGCTTAGGGTTAGGGTGATGTTTAGGTTTAAGTTTAGGGTGAGGGTTAGGATGAGTTTTAGTGTTAGGGTGAGCGTAAGGGTGAGGATGATTGTAAGGGTAAAAGTGAAGTTTAAGCTGAGGATTAGGGTTAAGATAAGGCTGAGGGTAAGGGTTAGGTTTAGGGTTAGGGTAAGGGTTAGGGTTAGGGTTAGGGTGAGGGTTAGATTGAGTATTAGGGTTAGGGTTAGTGTGAGGTTTAGGGTGAGCATGAGGGTCTGGTTTAGGTTGAGGGAGAGGGTTAGAATTAGGTTTAGGGTGAGGGCTAGGGTGAGGGTGAGGGTTAGGGTTAAGGTGAGGTTTAGGAGTAGGGTGAATGTTAGGGTTAGTTTGAGGCTTAGTGTTAGGGTTAGGGTTAGTGTTAGGGTGAGTGTAAGTTCTAGGGTGAGGATTACCGTTAGGGTGAGGGTTATGGTTAGGGTGAGGGTTAGGGTTAGGGTTAATGTAATTGTTAGAGTTAGTGTTAGGTTTAAGGTTACGGTGAGAGTGAGGGTGATGGTTAGGTTTAGGGTTAGGGTGAGGTTTAGTGTTAGGGTTAGGGTTAGAGTTAGGGTTAGGTGAGGGTGAGGTTTAGGGGTAGATTTAGGGTTAGGGTGAGGGATAAGGTGAGGGTGAAGTTTATGGTTAGTGTAGGGTTAGGGTTAGTGTTAGGGTGAAGGTAAGAGTTAGGGTGAGGGTTAGGGTGAGGTTTAGGGTGAGGGTTAGGGTTATGCATAGTGTTAGGTTTAGGATTAGGGTTAGGGTGAGGGTGAGTGTGAGGTTTAGTGTTAGGGTTAAGCTTAGGGATTTCATTGATGGTGAGGGTGAGGCTAAGGATTAGGGTTAGGTTGAGGGTTAGGGTTAGGATTATGGTGATGGTTATAGTTAGGGTTAGGCTTAGGCTGAGGGTGAGGGTGATGGTGGTGGTGCAGAATAGGGTTAGGGTTAGGGTTACGTTTATTGTTAGTGTTATGGTTAGGGTTAAGTTTGCTGTTAAGTTGAAGCTGAGGGTGAGGTTTATGTTTAGGGTGAGGGTTAGGGTTAATGATATTGTTAGGGTTAGGGTTAGCGTTCCGATGAGGTTGAGGGGGAGGGGAGGTTTAGGGTTAGGGGGAGGGTTAGGGTGAGATTTAGGGTTAGAGTTAGTGTTAGGGTTAGGGTGAGGGTGAGGTTTAGGTTGAGGTTTAGGGATAGGGTTAAGTTTAGGATTAGGGTTAGGGTGAGGATGAGTATGTGGGTTAGGATGAGGGATAGGCTTAGGCTTAGGGTAAGGATGAGGTTGAGTGTGGGGGTGAAGATTAGGGTTAGGGTGATGGTTTGGGTTAGGCTTAGTGGTATTGTTAGGGTTAGGATTAGAGTTCCGGTGATGGGGAGGGTCCGGGTTAGGGTTAGTGTGGGGTTTACGGTAAGGATTAGGGTAAGGGTTTGGGTGAGGGTGAGATTTAGGGTGAGATATTGCTTAAGGGGGTTAGTGTTAGGGTTAGTGTTAGGGTTAGGGTGAGGGTCAGGATTAGGTTGAGGTTTTGGGTTAGGGTTAGGGTTAGTTGGAGGGTTAGTGTTAGGGTTATGGTTAGTGTTAGGGTGAGGGTAAGTGTTAGAGTGAGGGTATGGGTTAGGGTGAGGGTTATGGTTTGTGTGCGGGTTAGGATTAGGGTTATGGTTTTTGTTAGGTTTAGGTTTAGGATTAGGCTGAGGGTGATGTTGAGGGTGAGGGTTACTGTTAGGATGAGGGTTAGAGTTAGGGTTAGGGTGATGGTTAGGGTTAGTGTTAGGGTTAGAGTGAGTGTTAGGTTGAGGGTAAATGTTAGGTTGAGGCTTATGGTAAGGATAAGGGTTAGGGTTAGGGTTAGAGATACTGTTAGATTTAGGTTTAGTGTTAGAGTTAGGGTTAGGGTGAGAGTGAGGTTTAGGGTTAGAGTTAGGCTTAGTGTTAGGGTTAGGGTTAGGGTGAAGGTTAGGGTTAGGACTAGGCTTAGGCTTAGGCCGAGCTTGAGGGTGAGGGTTAGGGTCAGGGTGAGGGTTAGGGTTAGGGTTAGGGTTAGGGTAAAGTTAAGGATGATGTTTAGGGTTAGGATTAGGGTTAGGGTGAGGGCTAGGGTGAGGCTTAGGGTGAGGGTTAGGGTAAGGTATAGGTTGACATTTAGGATTAGGGTTAGGGTGAGGGTGAGTGTGAAGGTTAGGGTTAGGATTAGGGTGAGGTTAGGTTTAGGGTTAGGGTTATGGTTACAGTGACGGTTAAGGTTAGGGTTAGGGTTAGGCTTAGGGTTAAGCTGAGGGGGAGGGTGGCGGTGAGGATTAGGGTTAGGGTTAGGGTTATTGTTAGTGTTATGGTTAGGGTTAAGTTTGCAGTGATGGTGAGGCTGAGGGTGAGGGTTATGATTAGGGTTAGGGTTAAGGTTAGGCTTAGGGTTAGGCTGAGGGTGTGGTTGAAGGTGAGGATTAGGGTTAGGGTTAGTGTTAGATTTAGGTTTAGTTTTAAGGTGAGGGTTAGGGTGAGGGTTAGGGTTAGGGTTAGGGTAAGGTTTAGGGTTCGGGTTAGGGTTAGGTTTAGCGTTAGGGTTAGGGTGAGGTTGAGGTTTTGGGTTAGAATTAGAGTTAGGTTGAGGCTGAGGGTGAGGGTCAGGTTTACATTTAGGCTTAGGATTAGGCTTAGGCTTAGGCCGAGCATGAGGGTGAGGTTTAGGGTTAGGGTTAGTTTTAGGGTTAGGGTTAGGTGAGTGTTAAGGTGAGTGTAAAGCGTTAGTGTTAAGGTTAGGTTTAGCCTTAGGTTTAGGCAGAGGGTGAGGTTGAGTTTTAGAGTTAGTGTTAGGGTTAGCGTTAGGGTTAGGGTGAGTGTCAGGTTTACTGTTAGGGTTAGGATTAGGCTGAGGCTTAGGCCAAGCATGAGGGTGAGGTTTAGGGTTAGGGTGAGGGTTAGGGTTGGGTTGTCGGTAAGGGTAAACGTGAGGTTTAGGCTGACGGTGAGGGTTACTGTAAGGGTGAGGTTAGCATTAGGGTGAGGTTTAGGGTTAGGGGTAGAGTGAGGGTGAGGGTTACATTGAAGATTAGTATTAGGGTTAGGGTGAGGTTTAGGGGGAGGATGAGGGTTAGGGTTATGGTGAGGGCTAGGGTGAGGGCTAGGTTTAAGGATAGGGTTAGATTTAGGGTTAGGGTGATGGTTAGGGTTAGTGTGAGGGTCAGTGTTAGTGTTAGGTTTTGTGTGAGGGTGAGGGTAAGTGTTAGGGTGACGGTGAGTGTTAGGGTGAGGGTTAAGGTGAGGGTGAGGGTGAAGGTTAGGATTAGGATTAGGATGAGGTTTAGGTTTAGGTTTAGGGTTAGAGTTAGGGTTAGGGTGAGAGTGAGGTTTATGTTTAGAGTTAGGGTTAGTGTTAGGGTTAGGGTTAGAGTTAGGATTAGTGTTAGGGTTAGGGTTAGGTTTAGGGTTAGGATTAGGGTTAAGATGAGGGTTTGGTTTAGGATTAGGGTTATGTTGAGGGCTAGGATGAGGTTGAGGTTTAGTGTTAGGTTTAGGGTGAGGTTTAAGGTTAGGTTTAAGGTTAAGGTCGGTGTGAGTTTGAGGTTTAGGGTTAGAGATAGGGGAAGGGTGAGGGTTAGGGTAAGGGTTAGGGTTAGGGTTAATGTTAGGGTTAGGGTTAGGGTTAGGGTGAGGGTGAGTGTGTGTGTTAGAGTTAGAGTTAGGATTAGGATTAGGATTAGTGAGAGGGTGAGTGTGAGGATGAGTGTTAGGGTTACGGTGAGGCTTAGGTTTATCGTTAGGGTGAGAGTTAGGGTTAGGGTTTAGGGTTAGGGTGAGGGTTATTTTTAGTGTTATGATTACGGTTAAGTTTGTGGTGAAGGTGAGGCTGAGGGTGAGGGTGAGGGTTAGGTTTATTGTTAAGGTTAGGTTTAGGGTTAGGATTAGTGTTATTGTTAAAATTAGGGTTAGAATTAGGGTGAGGGTGGGGGTGAGGGTTAGGGTTAGGGTTAGGGTGAGTTTTAGGGTTAGGGTTAGTGTTAGTGTGAGGGTTAGTGTTTGGGTTCGGGTTAGTGTTTGGTTAAGGTAAGTGTTAGGGTGATGGTCAGGGTTAGGGTGAGGGCTATGGTGAGGGTGAGGGTGAGGGTTACGGTTAGGCTTAGGCTTAGGGTTAGACTGAGGCTGAGGTTGAGGTTGAGGTTTAGGGTTAGTGTGATGGTTAGGGTTACGGTTAGGGTGAGGGTTAGAATGTGGGTTAGGGTTAGGGTGAGGTTTAGGGTGAGGGTGACAGTAAGGGTAAAGGTGAGGGTTAGGGTTACGGTGAGGATTAGGTTTATTGTTAGGGTGAGGGTTAGGATGAGGTTTAGGGTTAGGATTAGTGTTAGGATGAGGGCAAGGGCGAGGGTGAGGTTTAGGGTTAGCATTATGTAGAGGTTTAGGATTAGGGTTAAGTTTAGGGTTAGGGTGAGGTTTAGGGTTAGGGTTACGGTGAGGGTGAGGGTGAGGGTTAGGGTTAGGGTTAGGGTGAGGGTGAGGGTTAGATTTAGTGTTAGGGTTAGGATTTTTGTTAGTGTTATCGTTAAGGTTAATTTAACAGTGAGGTTGAGGCTGAGGGTGAGGGTTAGGGTTAGGGTTAGTTTGAGGTTTAGGGTTAGGGTTAGGGTTAGTGTTAAGGTGAGGGGTTGGGTTAGGGTGAGGGTTATTGTGAGGGTGAGGGTTAGGGTTAGGTTTAGGTTTTGTGTTATTGTTAGGGTTAGGGTTAGAGTTACTGTGAGGATGAGGGTGAAGGTGAGTGTGAAGTTTAGGGTTAGGGTTAGCCGTAGTCTTAGGCTTAGGCCGAGCGTTAGGATGAGGGTAAGGGTTAGGGTTAGGGTGATTGTTAGGGTTTTAGGGTTAGGGTGAGGTTTAGGTTTAGGATTAGGGCTATGGTGAGGGCTAGGGTGAGGGTGAGGGTTAGGGTTAGCCTTAGGTTGAGGTTTAGGGTTAGGGTTAGTTTTAGGGTTAGGGTGAGTGTTAGGGTGAGAGTTACGGTGAGGGTGAGGGTTAGGGTTAGGTTGAGGGTTAGGGTTAGGGTTAGGGTGAGGATTAGGGTTAGGTTTCGTGTTAGGGTTAGGGTTAGGGTTAGGTTAGGATTAGGGTTAGGGTTATTGTTAGGGTTAAGGTTAGGATGAGGTTTAGGTTTAGGTTTAGTGTTAGAGTTAGAGTTAGTGTGAGGGTGAGTTTTAGGGTTAGAGTTAGTGTTACGGGGAGGGTTATGGGGAGGGTTATGGTTAGGGTTAATGTTAGGGTTAATGTTACGGTGAGGGTTAGGTTGAAGTTTAGTGTTAGTGTTAGGGTTGGGTTTAGGATTAAGGTTATGGTGAGGCTGAGTGTGTGGGTCAGGGTTAGGATTAGGCTTAGGCTTAGGGTTAGGCTGAGGGTGATGGTGGGGTTGAGGATTAGGTTAAGATTGATGGTTAGGGTTAGGGTTAGGGTTAGGATTAGGGTTAGGGTGATGTCTAGGTTGAGGGTGAGGGTTAGGGTTAGGGTTAGGCTTAGGGTTACAGTCAGGGTGAGGGTTTAGGATGAGGGTTAGGCTTAGGGTGAGGGTTAGGGTGAGGGTGACATTAATGGTGAAAGTGAGAGTTAGGCTGAGAGTGAGGATTAAGGTAAGGGTGAGCGTTAGAGTTAGGGTGAGGGTTAGGGTTAGGGTTAAGTTGAGGGTGAGGTTTATATTGAGGATTAGTTTTAGGGTTAGTGTGAGGTTTAGGGTGAGGATGAGGGTTAGGGTTAGGGTGAGGGCTAGGGTGAAGGTGAGAGTTAGGGTTAGTGTGAGTGCTAGTGTTAGGGTTAGGTTTAGTGTTATGGTGAGTTTAAATGTTAGGGGGAGAGTTAGGGTTAGGTTGAGTGTTATGGTTAGAATGATGGTTAGGGTTAGGGTTATTGTTAGGGTTAAGATTAGGGTTATGGTTACGGTGAGGGTGAGGGTTAGGGTTAGGGTGAGTGTTAGGTTTATGTTTAGGGTTAGAGTTAGAGTTACTGTTAGGGTGAGGGTGAGGTTTAGGGTTAATGTTAGCTTTTGTGTTAGAGTTAGGGTTAGGGTGAGCGTTAGTGTGAGGGTTAGGGTTAGGCTTAAGCTTAGGCTTAGGGTTAGGCTTAGGCCGAGCATGAGGGTGAGGGTTAGGGTTAGGGTTAGGGTGAGGGTTAGGGTTAGGGTGAGCACTAGGATGAGGTTTAGGGTTAGGATTACGGTTAGGGTGAGCGCTAGGGTGAGGGTTAATGTGAGGGTTATTGTTAGGTTTAGGATTAGGTGTAGATTGAGGGTCATTGTGAGGGTTAGGGTTAGGGTTAGGGTTAGGCTTAGGGTTAGAGTGAGGGTTAGGATTAGGGTTTGGTTTAGGGTGAGGGTGAGGGTTAGGGTTAGGGTTAGGGTGAGGATGAGGGTGAGGTTAGGGTTAGGGTTAGTGTGAGTTTTAGGGTTACAGTGAGGGTTATGGTTAGGGTGAGGGTTAGGGTTAGGTTTAGGGTGAGGGTGAGGGATAGTGTGAGGGTGAGGTTTAGGGTTAGGGTGAGGATGAGGTTTAGGGTGAGGGTGAGGATTTGTGTTAGTGTTACCGTGAGGTTTAGGGTTATGTTTAGGGTTAGGGTTAGGGCGAGTGTGAGGTTTAGGCTTAGATATAGGGTTAGGGTGAGGGTTAGGGTGAGGTTAAGGGTTAGTGTGAGGGTTAGGGGTAGGGGTAGGGTGAGGGTTAGCGTTAGGGTGAGTGTTAGGGTTAGGATTAGGGTTAGGGTATGTGCTAGGTTGAGTGTTAGGGTTAGGGCCAGGGTGAAGTTGAGGGTTAGGGTTAGGGTTAGCGTGCAGTTTAGGTTTAGGGTGAAGGTTAGCGTTAGTGTGAGGGTTAGTGTTAGTGTTAGTGTTAGGGTGAGGGTAAGTGTTAGGGTAAATTTTAGGTTTAGGGTAAGGTTTAGCATTAGGCTTAGGGTTAGGGTTTGGGTGTGGGTGAGGTTTAGGGTTAGAGTTAGGGTTAGGGTGAATGTTAGGTTTAGTGTTAGGGTTAGGGTTAGGGTGAGGTTTAGGGTTTGGTTAAGGGTTAGAGTTAGGGTTAGGGTGAGGGTGAGATTTAGGGTTAGAGTTAGGGTTAGGGTGAGGGTTAGGTTGAGGGTTGGGGTTAGGCTTAGAGTTAGGTTAGTGTGAGGGTGAGAGTTAGGGGGAGGGTTAGGGTTAGGATTAGTGTTAGGTTTAGGATTAGGGTTAGGGTAAGGTTGAGTGTGCGTGTTAAGGTTAGGTTTAGGGTTAGGCTTAGGGTTAGGCTGAGGGTGACGTTGAAGGTGAGGGTTAGGGTTAGGGTTAGGTTTAGGGTTCGGGTTAGGGTTAGTTTAGCGTTAGCGTTTTGGTGAGGTTGAGGTTTTGGGTTAGAATTAGGGTTAGGGTGAGGCAGAGCATGAGGATTAGGGTTAGGGTTAGTGTTAGGGTTAGGGTTAGGGTGAGTGTTAGGGTGAGTGTGAGGGTTAGTGTTAAGGTTAGGTTTAGCCTTAGGTTTAGGCTGAGGGTGAGGTTGAGGTTTAGAGTTAGTGTTAGTGTTAGGGTTAGGGTTAGCATGAGGGTCAGGTTTACATTTAGGCTTAGGATTTGGCTTAGGCTTAGGCCGAGCATGAGGGTGAGGTTTAGGGTTAGGGTGAGGGTTAGGGTGTGGGTGACGGTAAGGGTAAAAGTGAGGGTTAGGCTGACGGTGAGGGTTACTGTAAGGGTGAGGGTTAGCATTAGGGTGAGGTTTAGGGTTAGGGGTAGAGTGAGGGTGAAGGTTACATTGAAGATTAGTATTAGGGTTAGGGTGAGGTTTAGGGGGAGGATGAGGGTTAGGGTTATGGTAAGGGCTAGGGTGAGGGCTAGGTTTAAGGATAGGGTTAGATTTAGGGTTAGGGTGATGGTTAGGGTTAGTGTGAGGGTCAGTGTTAGTGTTAGGGTTTGTGTTAGGGTGAGGGTTAGGGTTAGGGTGAGGTTACGGTGAGGGTGAGGGTGAAGGTTAGGATTAGGATTAGGATGAGGTTTAAGTTTATGTTTAGGGTTAGAGTTAGGGTTATGGTGAGTGTGAGGTTTATGTTTAGAGTTAGGGTTAGTGTTAGGTTTAGGGTTAGATTTAGGATTAAGGTTAGGGTGAGGGTGAGTGTGAGGGTTAGGGTTTGGGTTAGGCTTATGCTGAGGTTGAGGATGGGGGTGAGGATTAGGGTTAGGGTGATGGTTAGGGTTAGGGTTAGGTTGAGGGTTAGGATGAGCGTTAGATTTAGGGTGAGGTTTAGGGTGAGGGTGAAAGTAAGTGTAAAGGTGAGGGTTAGGCTGAGGGTGCGTGTTCCCTTAAGGGTGAGAGTTAGGATTAGGGTGAGGGTTAGGGTAAGGGTTAGGGTGAGGTTTAGGGTTAGGGTGAGGGTTAGATTGAGGATCAGTGTTGGGGTTTGTGTGAGGTTTAGGGTGAGGATGAGGGTTAGGTTTAGGTTGAGGGTTAGGGTTAGAATTAGGGTTAGGGTGAGGGCTAGGGTGAGGCTGAGG
Source organism: Dipodomys merriami (assembly GCF_024711535.1). Taxonomy (NCBI): domain Eukaryota; kingdom Metazoa; phylum Chordata; class Mammalia; order Rodentia; family Heteromyidae; genus Dipodomys; species Dipodomys merriami. The sequence goes on along the minus strand of NW_027202716.1, from coordinate 923,129 downwards.
GTTAGGGTTAGGGTTAAGGTGAGGTTTAGGGTTAGGGTGAGAGTTAGGGTTACTGTGAGTGTTAGTGTTAGAGTTAGAGTTAATGTTAGGGTGAGGGTAAGTGTTAGGGTGAGGCTTAGGGTTAGGGTGAGGGTTATGTTAGGGTGAGGGTTAAGGTTAGGTTTAGGGTGTTTGTTAAGTTTAGAGTAAGGGTTAAGGTGAGGGTGAGCGTGAGGGTTAGGGTTAGAATGAGGTTTAGGGTTAGGGTTAGGGTGCAAGTGAAGGTTAGGATGAGGGTGGGGTTGAGGTTTATTGTTAGGTTTAGGGTTAGGGTGAGGCTTAGGGTTAGGGTGAGAGTTAGGGTTAGTGTGAGGGTTAATGTTAGGGTTTGTGTTAGGGTGAGGTTAATTGTTAGGTTGAGGGTTAGGTTTTGGGTGAGTGTTATGGATAGTGTTAAGGTTAGGGCTACGGTTACGTTGAGTGTGATTGTGAGGGTTAGGGTTAGGGTGAGGTATAGGTTTCGGGTTAGGGTTAGGTTTAGCATTAGGGTTAGGGTGAGGTTGAGGTTTTGGGTTAGAATTAGGGTTAGGGTGAGGCTGAGGGTGTGGATTAGGGTTAGGGTTAGTGTTAGGGTTAGGGTTAGGATGAGTGTTAGGGTGATTGTGAGAGTTAGTGTTAAGGTTAGGTTGAGCCTTAGGTTTAGGCTGAGGGTGAGGGTGAGGGTGAGGTTGAGGTTTAGAGTTAGTGTTAGTGTTACGGTTAGGGTTAGGGCGAGGGTCAGGTTTACAGTTAGGCTTAGGCTTAGGCCGAGCATGAGGATGAGGTTTAGGGTTAGGGTGAGGGTTAGGGTGGGGGTGACGGTAAGGGTAAACGTGAGGGTTAGGCTGAGCGTGAGGGTGACTGTAAGGGTGAGGGTTAGCATTAGGGTGAGCTTAAGGGTATTGGTAGAGTGAGGGTGAGGGTTAGATTGAGGATTAGAGTAAGGGTTAGTGTGAGGGTTAGGGTGGGGGTGACGGTAAGGGTAGATGTTAGGGTTAGGCTGAGCGTGAGGGTTACTGTAAGGGTGAGGGTTAGCGTTAGGGTGAGGTTTATGGTTAGGTGTAGAGTGAGGGTGAGGGTTAGATTGAGGATTAGTGTTAGGGTTAGGGTGAGTTTTAGGGGGAGGATGAGGGTTAGGGTTAGGGTGAGGGCTAGGGTGAGGGGTAGGGTTAAGGTTAGTTTTAGCTTTAGGGTTAGGGTGATGGTTAAGGTTAGTGCGAGGGTCAGTGTTAGTGTTAGGGTTTGGGTTAAGGTGAGGGTAAGTGTTAGGGTGAGGGTTAGGGTTAGTGTGAGGGTTACGTTGAGGGTGAGGTTAAAGGTTAGGATTAGGATTAGGATGAGGTTTAAGTTTAGGTTTAGGGTTAGAGTTAGGATTAGGGTGAGAGTGAGGATTATGTTTAGAGTTAGGGTTAGTGTTAGGGTTCGGGTTAGGGTGAGGGTCAGGTGTATGTTTAGGCTTAGGCGTAGGCTTAGGCCGAGCATAAGGGTGAGGTTAGGGTTAGGGTTTGGGTGAGTGTTAGGATGAGGTTTAGGGTTAGGATTAGGGTTAGGGTGAGGGTTAGGGTTAGGATTAGGGTTAGGGTGAGGGCTAGGGTGAGGATGAGGGTTAGGGTTAGTGTGATGGTTAGGTTTACGGTTAGGGTGAGGGTTAGAATGTGGGTTAGGGTTAGGGTGAGGGTTAGGGTGAGGGTGACATTATGGGTAAAGGTGAGGGTTAGGCTTAGGTTGAGGGTTAGGATGAGGATTAGTGTTAGGGTTAGGCTGTGCGTGAGGGTTAGATTGAGTATTAGTGTTAGGGTTAGTGTGAGGTTTAGGGTGAGGATGAGGGTTAGGGTTAGTGTGAGGGCTAGGGTGAGGTTGAGGTTTAGGTATAGGGTTAGGTTGAGGTTTAGGGTTAAGGTGATGGTTAGGGTTAGTGTGAAGGTTCGTGTTAGTATTAGGGTGAGTTTTAGGCTGAGGTTTAGCATTAGGGTGAGGGTTATGTTTAGGGTTACTGTTAGGGTTAGGGTTAGGGTTATTGTTAGGGTTAGGGTTACTGTTACGGTGAGGGTGACGGTTAGGGTTAGGGTTAGGGTGAGGTTTAGGTTTATGGTCAGGTTTAGAGTTAGAGTTAGGGAGAGGGTGAGGTTTAGGTTGAGGGTTAGGGTTAGTGGGAGGGTTAGGGTGAGGGTTAGGGTGAGTGTTAGTGTTAGGATTAGGGTTAAGGTGAGGGTGATTGTGAGGGTTAGGGTAGGCTTAGGATTAATGTTAGGCTGAGGGTGAGGGTGAGGGTGAGGGTTAGGGTTAGCTTGAGGGTTAGGGTTAGGGTTAGGTTGAGGGTTAGGGTTATTGTTAGGGTGAGGGTTAGGATGAGGTTTAGGGTTTGGATTAGGGTTAGGATGAGGGCAAGGGTGAGGGTGAGGTTTAGGGTTAGCATTATGGTGAGGTTTTGGATTAGGGTTGGGTTTAGGGTTTGGGTGAGGGTTAGGGTTAGTGTTATGGTGAGGCTGAGGGTTAGGGTTAGGTTGAGGGTTAGGGTTAGGTTTAGGGTGAGGGTTAGTGTTAGTGTTAATGTTAGAGTTAGTGATATTATTAGGTTTAGGGTTAGAGTTACGGTGAGGTGGTGGGTAAGGGTGAGAGTTAGGGTTAGGGTGAGGTTTAGGGTGAGGTTTAAGGTTAGGGTCAGGGTTAGGGTGAGGGTGAGGTTTAGGGTTAGAATTAGGGTTAGGGGGAGGGTTAGGGTGAGGTTTAGGGTTAGGGTTAGTGTTAGGGTTAGGGTGATGGTGAGGGTTAGTTTGAGGTTTAGAGATAAGTTTATGGTTAGGATTAGGGTTAGGTTGAAGGTGACTGTGAGGGTTAGGGTGAGGGTTAGTCTTAGGCTTAGTGTTAGGCTGATGGTGAGGGTAGAGGTGAGGATTAGGTTTAGGGTGATGGTTAGGTTTAGGGTTAGTTTTATTGTTAGGGTTAGGGTTACAATTATGTTGAAGTTGATGGTGTGGGTGAGGATTAGTTTTAGGGTTAGGATGGTGTTTAGGGTTAAGGTTAGGGTTAGGGTGAGGGTGAGGTTTATGGTTAGATATTGGGTTAGGGGGAGAGGGAGAGTGAGGTTTAGGGCTAGGGTTAGTGTTAGGGTTAGGGTGAGGGTCAGGGTTAGTTTGAGTTTTAGGGTTAGGGTTAGGGTTAGGGTTAATGTGAGGGTTAGGGTTAGGGTTAGGGTTAGGGTTAGGGTTAGGGTTAGGGTTAGTGTGAGGGTTAGCTTTATGGTTAGGGTTAGTGTTAGGGTGATTGTAAGTGTTAGGTTGAGTGTTTGGGTTAGGGTGAGTGTTATGGTTAGGGTGAGGGTTAGGGTTAGGGTTAGGGTTATTGTTAGGGTTAGGTTTAGGGTTACAGTTACGCTGAGGGTGAGGGTGAGGGTTAGGTTTAGGGTTAAGGTGAGGTTTAGGCTTTGGGTTAGGTTTAGAGTTAGGTTTAGGGTGAGGGTGAGTTTTAGGGGTAGAGTTAGCGTTAGGGTTAGGGTTAGGTTGAGGGTTAGGGTTATGGTTAGGGTTACGGTTAGGGTGAGGGTGAGTGTGAGGGTTAGGGTTAGTGTTAGGGTGAGGGTTAGTGTGAGGGTTAGGGTTAGGCTTAGGGTTATTGTTAGGGTTGGGGTTAGGGTGAGGGTGAGGTTTTGGTTTATAGCTAGGGTTAGGGTGAGGGTGAGGGTGAGGGTTAGGGTTAGGGTTATTGTTGGAATTAGGGTTAGGGTGAGTGTTACGATGAGGGTGAGGGTTAGGCTTAGGGTTAGGAGGAGGGTAAGTGTTAGGGTGAGGGTTAGGGTCAGTGTGATGGATATGGTTAGGATGAGCGTTAGCGTTAGGGTTAGGGTTATTGTTAGGGTTAGGGTTAGTGTTATTGTTAGGGTAAGTTTTATATTTATGGTTAAGGTGAGGGTGAGGGTTTGGTTTATGGTTAAGGTGAGGTTTAGGGTTTGGGTTAGGGTTAGAGTTATGGTTAGGGTTAGGGTGAGGTTTAGGGTTAGAGTCAAAGTTAGGTTGAGTGTTAGGTTGAGGGTTAGGGTTAGGGTTAGTGTTAGGGTTAGGGTTAGGGTGAGATTTAGGGGGAGGTTTAGGGTTAGGGTTAGGCTTAGGCTTAGGGTTAGGCTGAGGGTGAGTGTGTGTGTTAGGTTTAGGTTTAGGCTCAGGCTGAGGGTGAGGTTGAGGGTGAGAATGCTAGGGTTAAAGTGAGGGTTATGCTTAGGTTTAGAGGGAGGGTTAGGATGAGGTTTATGGTTAGGATTAGGGTTAAGGTGAGGGCTAGGGTGATTTTGAGGTTTAGGTTTAGGGTTAGGGTGAGGTTTAGGGTTAGGTTTAAGGTTAGGGTCAGGGTGACCTTTAGGTTTAGAGTTAGGGTTAGTGTGAGGCTGAGGGTGTGGGTTAGGTTTAGGTTTAATGTTAGGGTTAAGGTTAAGGTGAGGGTTAGGGTGAGGGTGAGGGTTAGGGTTAGGTTCAGCATTAGGATTAGGGTTAGGGTTAAGGTGAGTGTGAGGGGTAGGGTTAGGGTTAGGCTTAGGCTTAGGCTGAGGGTGAGGGTGAGTGTGAAGTTTAGGGTTAGGGTGAGGATGAGGGTTAGGGTTAGGGTTAGGGTTAAGGTTCGGATTAGAGGGAGGGTTAGGATGAGGGTTAGGGTTAGGATTAGTGTTAGGGGGAGGGCTAGGGTGAGGGTGAGGTTTATGGTGATGATTAGGCTGAGTTTTAGGGTTAGGGTTAGATTGAGGGTGAGATTTAGGGTTAGAGTTAGGGTTAGGGTGTGGCTGAGGGTGAGGGTTAGGTTTAGGGTTAGTGTTAGGGTTAGGGTTAAGATGAGTGATAGAGTGAGGGTGAGGTTTAGGCTTAGGGTTAGTATTAGGATTAGGGTTAGAGTTAGGGTGAGTGTGAGGTTTAGTGTTAGGGTTAGGCTTAGGCTTAGGCTGAGGCTGAGAGTGAGGGTTAGGCTTAGGGTGAGTGTTAGGGATAGGGTTAGGGTGAGAGTTAGGGTTAGTGTTAAGTTTAGGCTTAGGGTGAGGGGTACGGTAAGGGTTTTGTGAGGGTGATGGATAGGGTTAGGGTTAGTGTTAGGGTGAGGATTAGGGTTAGTATTTGCGTTAGGGTGAGGGCTAGGGTGAGGATGAGGTTTAGGGTTAGGGTTATGGTGAGGTTTATGGTTAGGGTTAGGTTTAGGGTGAGATTGAGGTTTAGGGTTAGAGTTAGGTTTAGGGTGAGGCTGATTGTGAGGGTTTGGGTTAGGGTTATTTTCAGATTTAAGTTTTGGGTGAGGTTTACGGTAAGGGTGAGTGTTAGGCTTAGAGTTAGGATTAGGATTCATGTTAGTGTTAAGCTGAGGGTGAGGCTGACAGTGAGGGTTAGGGTTAGGATGTGGTGTAGGGTTAGGATTAGGGTTAGGGTGAGCACTAGGGTGAGGGTTACTGTGAGGGTTAGGTTTAGGTTTAGGATTAGGTTTAGGTTGAGGGTGAGTGTGAGGATTAGGGTTAGGGTTAGGGTTAGGCTTAGGGTTAGGGTGAGAGTTAAGGTTAGGGTTTGGTTTAGGGTAAGGGGGATGGTTAGACTTAGGGTGAGGGTGAGGGTTAGGGTGAGGTTTAGGGTTAGGGTTAGTGTGAGTGTTAGGGTTACGGTGAGGGTTATGGTTAGGTTGAGGGTTAGGGTTAGGGTTAGGGTTAGGGTGAGGGTTAGTGTGAGGGTGAGGTTTAGTATTAGAGTGAGGGTGAGGTTTAGGGTGAGTTTGAGGTTTAGGGTTAGGGTTCGGGTGAATTTTAGGGTTACGGTTAGTGTTAGGGTTAGGGCAAGTGTGAGGTTTAGGGTTAGAGTTAGAGTTAGTGTGAGGGTTAGGGTGAGGTTTAGGGTTAGTGTGAGGGTCAGGGGTAGGGTTAGGTTGAAGTTTAGCATTTGAGTGAGGGTTAGGTTTAGGTTTAGGTTTAGAGTGAGGGTTAGGGTGAGTGTTAGTGTTAGGATTAGGATTAGGGTATGTGCTAGGGTGAGTGTTAGTGTTAGGGTTAGTGTTATGTTGAGGGTTAGGGTTAGGGTTAGTGTTAGGTTTAGGGTTGGGGTTAGGGTTAGGATTAGGGTTAAGGTGAAGGTGAGTGTGAGGGTTAGGGATAGTGTTAGCCTTAGGGTTAGGCTGAGGCTGAGGGTGAGGGTGAGGTTTAGATTAAGGGTGAGGTTTAGTTTTAGGGTTAGAGTGAGGGTTAGTGTGAGTGTTAGGGTTAGGATTAGGGTTAGGGTATGTGCTAGGGTGAGGGTTTGGGTTAGGGTTAGGCTGAGCGTGAGGGTGGTGATAAGGATGAGGTTTAGAGTGATGGTTCAGGTTATCGTTAGTTTGAGGGTTAGGATGAGGGTTAGGGTTAGGATTAGGGTTAGGGTGAGGGCTAGGCTGAGTGTGAGGTTAAGGGATAGGTTTAGGCCTAGGCTTAGGTTAGGCTGAGGCTGAAGGTGAGGGTGAGGTTTAGGGTTATTTTGATGGATAGGGTTATGGTTAGGGTCACGTTTAGGATGAGGGTTTGGATTAAGGTGAGGGTTAGGATGAGGGTGACAGTAAGAGTAAAGGTGAGGGTTAGGCTGAGGGTGAGGGTGCGGGTTAGATTGAGGATTAGTTTTAGGGTTAGTGTGAGGTTTAGTGTGAGAGTGAGTGTTAGGGTCAGTGTGAGGGCCAGGGTGAAGTTGAGGGTTAGGGTTAGTGTTAGGGTGAGATTTAGGTTTAAGGTGATGGTTAGCGTTAGTGTGAGGGTTAGTGTTAGTGTTAGTGTTAGGGTGAGGGTAAGTTTCAGGGTAAGGTTTAGGTTTAGGGTGACGTTTAGCATTAGGCTTAGTGTTAGGGTTAGGGTGAGGGTGAGGTTTAGGGTTAGAGTTAGGGTTAGGATGAATGTTAGCGTTAAGGTTAGGGTTAAGGTTAGGGTGAGGTTTAGGGTTTGGTTTAGGGTTAGAGTTAGGGTTAGGGTGAGGGTGAGATTTAGGGTTAGAATTAGGGTTAGGGTGAGGGTTAGGTTGAGGGTTAGGGTTAGGCTTAGTGTTAGGGTTAGGGTGAGGGTGAGAGGTAGGAGAAGGGTTAGGGTTACGGTTAGGGTTAGGGTTAGGATTAGGGTTAGGGTGAGGGTGACTGTGAGGGATAGGTTTAGGGTTAGTCTTTGGCTTAGGGTTAGGCTGAGGGTGAGGGTGGGGATAAGGATGAGGTTTAGAGTGATGCTTCAGGTTATCGTTAGGTTGAGGGTTAGGATGAAGGTTACGGTTAGGATTAAGGTTAGGGTGAGGGCTAGTGTGAGTGTGAGGTTTAGGGATAGTGAGGGTGAGGGTTAGGGTTAGTGTGATGGTTAGGGTTATGGTTAGGTTGACGTTTAGGATGAGGGTTTGGTTTAAGGTGAGGGTTAGGATGAGAGTGACAGTAAGAGAAATGGTGAGGGTTAGGCCGAGGGTGAGGGATATGGTAAGGGTGAGGGTTCGGTTTAGTTTTAGGGTGAGGGTGAGGGTTAGATTGAGGATTAGTGTTAGGGTTAGTGTGAGGTTTAGTGTGAGGGTGAGGCTTAGGGTTAGGGTGAGGGCCAGGGTGAAGTTGAGGGTTAGGGTTAGGGTTAGGGTGAGGTTTAGGTTTTGCGGTATGGTTAGCGTTAGTGTGAGGGTTAGTGTTAGTGTTAGTGTTAGTGTTAGTGTTAGGGTGAGGGTAAGTGTTAGGGTAATGTTTAGATTTAGGGTGATGTTTAGCATTGGGTTAGGGTTAGGGATAGGGTGAGGGTGAGGTTAAGGTTATAGTTAGGGTTAGGGTGAATGTTAGGGTTAGGGTTAGGGTTAGGGTTAGGGTGAGGATTAGGGTTTGGTTTAGGGTTAGAGTTAGGGTTAGGGTGATGGTGAGATTTAGGGTTAGAGTTAGGGTTAGGGTGAGGGTTAGGTTGAGGGTTAGGGTTAGGCTTCGTCTTAGGTTTAGGGTGAGGGTGAGAGTTAGGAGCAGGGTTAGGGTTAGGGTTAGGTTTAGGATTAGGATTAGGTTTAGGGTGATGGTGAGTGTGAGGGTTAGGTTTAGGGTTAGTCTTTGGCTTAGGGTTAGGCTGAGGGTGATTGTGGGGATAAGGGTTAGAGTTAGGGTTAGGGTAAATGTTAGGGTTACAGTTATGGTTTGGGTTAGGGTGAGGTTTAGGGTTTGGTTTAGGGTTAGAGTTAGGGTTAGGGTGAGGGTGAGATTTAGGGTTAGAGTTAGGGTTAGAGTGAGGGTTAGGTTTAGGGTTAGGGTTAGGCTTAGTCTTAGGGTTAGGGTGAGGGTGAGAATTAGGGGGATGCTCAGTGATAGGGTTAGGATTAGGGTTAGGGTAAGGGTGAGTGTGTGTGTTAGGGTTAGGTTTAGGATTAGGCTTAGGGATAGGCTGAGAGTGAGGTTGAAGGTGAGGGTTAGGGTTAGGGTTAATATTAGGGTTAGGGTTACGGTGAGGTTTAGGGTGAGGGTGAGGGTTAGGGTTAGGGTTAGGATTAGGTTTAGGTTTAGGGTTAGGGTTAGTGTGAGGTTTAGGGTTAGGGTTAGGGTTAGGCTTAGGGTTAGGCTGAGGGTGAGGGTGAGGGTGAGGGTTAGGGTTAGGGTGAGTGTTAGGGTTAGGGTTAGGGTGAGGTTTAGTTTTAGGGTTAGGGTTAGAGTTAAGGTTAGTGTTAGTGTTAGGGTTAGGGTGAGAGTTAGGGGGAGCGTTAGGGTTTGGGTTAGGGTTAGGGTTAGGTTTAGCATTAGGGTTAGGGTGAGGGTGAGGTTTAGGGTAATAATTAGGGTTAGTGTGAGACTGCGGGTGAGGGTTAGGGTTAGGGTTAGTTTTAGGTTTAGGGTTAGGGTGAGCTTTAGGGTGAGGGTGAGGGTTAGGGTTAGGGTTAGGATTAGGATTAGGGTTAGGGTTATTGTGAGTGTGAGGGTTAGTTTTAGGGTTAGGGTTAGCCTTAGGATTATGGTGAGGGTGAGGGTTAGTGTGCGGTTTAGGTTTGAATTAGGGTTAGTGTTAGGGTTATGGTAATGTTTAGCTTAGTGTGAGGGTCAGTGTTAGTTTTAAGTTTTGGGTTAGGGTGAAGGTAAGTGTTAGGTTGAGGGTTAGGTTTAGGGTGAGGGTTACGGTTAGGGTGAGTGTGAATGTTACAGTTAGGGTAGGATGAGGTTTAGGGTTAGAGACAGGCTTAGGGTGAGAGTGAGGTTTAGGTTTAGAGTTCGGGTTAGTGTTAGGGATAGGGTTAGGGTGAGGGTCAGGTGTACGGTTAGGCTTAGGTTTGGGCTTAGGCTTAGGCCGAGCATGAGGGTGAGGGTTAGGTTTAGGGTTAGGGTGAGTGTTAGGATGAGGTTTAGGGTAAGGATTAGGGTTAGGGTGAGGGCTATGGTGAGGGTTACGGTTAGGGTGATGTTTAGAGATATGGTTAGGTTTAGGATTAGGGTTAGGGTAGAGTCAGTGTGAAGGTTAGGGTTAGGCTTAGGCTTAGGCTTAGAGTTAGGTTTCGGGTTCGGGTTAGGGTTTGGATTAGGGTGAGGGTAAAGCTTAGGATTAGTGTTAAATTTAGGTTTACGTTTAGATTTAGGTTTAGGGTTAGGGTTAGGGTTAGGCTTACTCTGAGGGTTAGGGTTAGGGTTATAGTTAGGCTTAGGGTTAGGCTGAGGATGAGGGTGGGGTGACGATTAGGGTTAGGCTTAGGGTTATGGTTATTGTTAGTGTTATGGTTAGGGTTAAGATTGCGGTGATGGTGAGGCTGAGGGTGAGGGTTATGGTTAGGGTTAGGGATAGTGTAAGGGTTATGGTTAGTGTTATTATTAGGGTTATGGTTAGAGTTACTTTGAGGTGGTGGGTAAGGGTGAGGGTTAGGATTAGGGTGAGGTTTAAAGTTAGGGTTAGTGTTAGGGTGAGGGTGAGATTTAGGGTTAGAGTTAGGGTTAGGGGGATGTTAGGGTGAGGTTTAGCGTTAGGGTTAGGGTGAGGGTTAGGGTTAGGGTGAGGTTGATGTTTAGGGTTAGAGTTAGGGTTAGGGGGAGGGTTAGGTTGAGATTTAGGGTTAGGGTTAGGGTTAGGTTTAGGGTGACGGTTAGGTTGAGCTTTAGGGATATGGTTAAGGTTAGTTTTAGGTTTAGGGTGAGGTTGAGTGTGATGGTTAGGGTGAGGGTTAGGCTTATGCTTAGGGTTAGGCTGAGGGTGAGGGTGGAGGTGAGGATTATGTTTAAGGTGATGGTTAGGGTTAGGGTTAGGGTTACTGTTAGGGTTAGGGTTATAGATATTGTGAAGTTGAGAGTACTGGTGTGGATTAGGGTTAGGGTTAGGGTGGTGTTTAGGGTTAAGGTTAGGGTTAGGGTGAGGGTGAGGTTTACGGTTAGATATAGGGTTATGGGAAGAGCGAGGGTGAGGTTTAGGCTTAGGGTTAGTGTTAGGCTTAGGGTGAGGGTGAGGGCTAGGTTGAGGTTTAGGTTTAGCGTTAGGGTTAGGGTTAGTGTGAGGGTTAGCTTAAGGGTTAGGGTTTGTGTTTGGGTGAGGGTAAGTGTTAGGGTGAGGGTTTGGGTTAGGGTGAGGGTTATGGTTAGGGTGAGGGTTAGGATTAGGGTTAGGGTTATTGTTAGGTTTAGGTTTAGGGTTACAGTTACTGTGAGGTTGAGGGTGAGGATTAGGGTTAACGTTAGGGTGAGGTTTAGGGTTTGGGTTAGGGGTAGCATTAGGTTTAGGGTGAAGGTGAGGTTTAGGGTTAGAGTTAGGGTTAGGGTGAGAGTTAGGTTGAGGGTTAGTGTTAGGGTTAGGTTGAGGGTGTGGTGAGGGTTAGGTTTAGGGTGAGTGTTAGGGTTAGGGTTAGGTTGAGAGTTAGGATTCAGGTTTAGTTTAGAATTAGGTTGAGGGTTAGGATAAGGGTTATGGTGAGGGTGAAGTTTAGGGTTAGGTTGAGGGTTAGGGTTAAGGTTAGGGTTAGGGTGAGGGTGAGTGTGAGGGTTAGGCTTAGGGTTAGCATTAGGATTAGGGTAAAGTTTAGGGTGAGTGTGAGGGTTAGGGTTAGGGTTAGGTTGAGGGTAAGTGTTAGGGTGAGGGTGAGGGTTACGGTGAAGGATATGGTTAGGATGAGGGTTAGAGTTAGGGTTATTGTTTCGGTTAGGGTTAGGTTTATTCTTAGGGTAAGGTTTATATTTACGGTTACGGTGAGGGTGAGGGTTAGGGTTAGGGTTAGGCTTTGTTTAAGGGTTTAGGTTAGGGTTTGAGTTAGGGTTAGGGTGAGGGTGAGGTTTAGGGTTAGACTCAGGGTTAGGGTGAGGGTTAGGTTGAGGGTTAGGTTTAGGGTTAGTGTTAGGTTTAGTGTTAGGGTGAGAGTTAGGGGGAAGGTTAGGGTTAGGGTTAGGGTTAGTATTAGGTTTAGGGTGAGGGTGAGTGTGTGGGTTAGGGTTATATTTAGAATTAGGCTTAGATTTATGCTGAGGGTGAGTGTGTGTGTTAGGGGTAGGTTTAGGGTTAGGCTTAGGGTTAGGCTGAGGGTGAGGTTGAGGGTGAGAACGTTAGGGTTAAGGTGAGCATTATGCTTAGGTATAGGGGAGGGTTAGGATGAGTTTTACGGTTAGTATTACATCTAGGGGGAGGGCTAGGGTGAGGGTGATGGTTAGGTTTAGGGTTAGGGTTGGGTTTAGGGTTAGGTTAGGGTTAGGGTCAGGGTGACGTTAATGGTTAGAGTTAGGGTTAGGGTGAGGCTGTGGGTGTGGGTTAGGGTTAGGGTTAATGTTAGGTTAGGGTTAAGGTGAGGGTTTGAGTGAGGGTGAGGGTTAGGGTTAGTGTCAGCTTTAGGATTAGTGTTAGGTTTAGGGTGAGTGTGATGGTTAGGGTTAGGGTTAGGCTTAGGCTTAGGCTGAGGGTGAGGCTGAGGGTGAGAGTTAGGGTTAGGGAGAGGGTTAAGGTTAGGGTTAGGGGGAGGATTAGGATGAGGGTTAAGGTTAGGGGGAGAGCTAGGTTGAGGGTGAGGTTTATGGTTATGGTTAGGGTGAGGTTTAGCGTTAGGGTTAAGGTGAGGGTGAGATTTAGGGTTAGAGTTAGGTCTAGGGTGAGGCTCAGGGTGAGGGTTAGGTTTCGGGTTAGTGTTAGGGTTAGGGTTAAGGTGTGGGATAAGGTGAGGGTGAGGGTTAGGGTTAGGATTAGGATTAGGGTTAGGGTTAGGGAGAGTGTAAGGGTTAGTGTTAGGGTTAGGCTTAGGCTTAGGCTTAGGCTGAGGCTGAGGCTGAGTGTGAGGGTTACGCTTAGGGTGAGGGTTAGTGTTAGGATTAGGGTGAGAGTTAGGGTTTGGGTTAAATTTAGGGTTAGGGTGAGGGGTAGGTTAAGGGTTTTGGTGACGGTGAGGTTTAGGGTTAGGGTGAGGGTTAGGATGAGGGTTAGGGTTAGGATGAGGGTTAGGGTTAGGATTAGGGTGAGGGTGAGGGCTAGGGTGAGGATGAGGATTAGGGTTAGGGTTAGGGTTAGGGTGAGGTTAAGGGTTAGGGTTAGGGTTAGGGTTAGGGTGAGAATCATTTTTAGGGTTAGAGTTAGGGTTAGGGTGAGGCTGATTTTGAGGGTTTGGGTTAGGGTTATTGTTAGATTTAGGGTTAGGGTGAAGGTTAGGGTGATGGTGAGGGTTAGGCTTAGGGTTAGGATTAGGATTAGGGTAAGGGTTAGCGTGACTGTGAGGGTTAGTATTAGGGTTAGGGTTAGGATGAGGGTTATGGTTAGGCTTTCGGTTAGTGTTAATGTTATGGTGATTGTGAGGGTTAGGTTGAGGTTTTGGGGTAGGTTTAGGTTTAGATTTAGGGTTAGTGTAAGGGTGAGTGTGTGTGTTAGGGTTAGGTTTAGGGTTAGGCTTTGGGTTAGGCTGAGGGTGAGGTTAAGTGTGGGGGTTAGGGTTAGGTTGAGGGTTAGGGTTTGGGTTAAGTTCAGGATTAGGGTGATTGTTAGGGATAGGGTTATGGTGAGAGTGAAGCTTAGGATTAGGTTGAGGGTTAGGGATAGGGTTAAGGTGAGGGTTAGGGTTAGGGTTAGAGTGAGGGTTATGATGAGGATTAATGTTAGGATTAGGGTGAGGGCTGGTGTGAGGGTGAGGGTTAGGGTTAAGATGAAGTTTAGAGTTAGGATTAGGGTTAGGGTGAGGTTTAGTGTTAGAGTTAGGGTTAGTGTTCAGGTTAAGGTTAGGTGAGGGTTACGGTTAGGCTTAGGCTTAGGCTTAGGCCTAGCATGAGGGTGAGTCTTAGAATTAGGTTTAGGGTGAGCGTTAGGCTTAGGGTGAGGGTTAGGTTGAGGTTTAGGGTTAGGATAAGGTTTAGGGTGAGCACTAAGTTGAGGGTTAGTGTGAGGGCTAGGGTTAGGGATAGGATAAGTTTTAGGATTAGGTTTAGGTTGAGGGTGAGTGTGAGGGTTAGGGTTTGGGTGACGCTTAGGGTTAGGGTTTGATTTAGGGTGAGGGTGAGGGTTAGGGTTAGGGTGAGGGTGTGGGCGAAGGTGAGGGTTAGGGTTAGGGTTAGGGTTAGTGTGAGTGTTAGGGTTAGGGTGAGGGTTATGGTTAGGATGAGGGTTAGTGTTAGGTTTAGGCTTAGGCTTAGTCTTAGGGTAAGGCTGAGTGTTAGGGTTAGGGTGAGTGTGACTGTTAGGGTTTGGGTTAGGTTTAAGCTTAGGGATAGGCTGAGGGAGAGGGTGAGGGTGAGGGTTAGGGTTAGGGTGAGGGTGAGGTTTAGAGTTAGAGTTTGTGTTAAGGTGAGGGTTAGTGTGAGGGTTAGTGTTAGGCTTAATATTAGGTTTAGGGATAGGGTGAGTTTTAGGGTGAGGTTTAGGGTTAGGGATAGGGTTAGTTTTAGGATTAGGGTTTGGGTGAAGGTGAGTATGAGGGTTAGGGTTCGGGTTAGTGTTAGTGTTAGGCTTAGGGTTAGGCTGAGTGTGAGGTTGAGGGTTAGGATGAGGGTTAGGTTTAGGATTAGGTTTAGTGTGAGGGCTATCGTGAGGGTGAGGTTTAGGGTTAGGTTTAGGGTGAGGTTTAGGGCTCCGGTTAGGTTTAGGGTTAGGTGGAGGATTAGTGTTAGGGTTATGGTGAGGGTCAGGGTTAGGTTTAGTTTGAGGGTTAAAATTAGGTTTAGGGTTAGGATGAGGGTTGGGGTGAGGGTTAGGATGAGGTATAGAGTTACAACTAGAGTTAGGTTGAAGGCTAGGGTGATTGTGAGTTTTAGTGTCAGGGTTAGGGTGAGGTTTAGGGTTAACTTTAGGTGTAGGTTTAGGGTGAGGGTTAAGGTTCGGGTTTGGGAGAGGGTGAAGGTTAGGTTTGGTGTGAGGGTTAGGGTGAGGACTAAGGTGAGGATGAGGGTTAGGGTTAGTGTTAGGTTTAGGGTGAGGGTTAGGTTGAGGTTTAGGTTTAGATTTAGGGTTAGTGTTAGGATTAGGGTTTGGGTAAGGGTGAGATTGAGCCTTAGGGTTAGGGTTAGGCTTAGGCTTAGGGTTAGGCTGAGGGTGAGTGTGGGGATGAGGATTAGGTTTAGAGTGCTGGTTTAGTTTATGGTTAGGTTTAGGGTTAGGATGAGGGTTAGGGTTAGGATTAATGTTAGGGTGAGGGCTATGGTGAGTGTCAGGTTTAGTGATTGGTTTAGGCTTAGGCTGAGGGTTAGGCTGAAGCTGAAGGTGAGGGTGAGGGCTAGGTTTAGGGTGATGGTTAGGGTTACTGTTAGGCTGAGGGTTAGGGTTAGGGTTAGGTTTAGTGTAAGGGTGACAGTAAGGGTAAAGGTGAGGGCTAGAGTTAAGTTGTGGGTTAGGGTGAGGATTAGGGTTAGGGTTACGGTGAGGGTGAGGGTTAGATTGAGTATCAGTGTTAGGGTTAGTGTGAGGTTTAGGGTGAGGATTAGGTGTAGGTTTAGGGTGAGGGCTAGGGTGAGGGTGAGGGTTAGGGATAGGGTTAGGTTGAGGTTTAGGGTAAAGGTGATGGTTAGGGTTAGGGTGAGGGTTAGTGTTCGGATTAGGGTTAGTTTTAGGGTGAGGGTAAATGTTAGGGTGAGGGTTAGGGTTAGGGTGAGAGTTATGGTTAGGGTTAGGATTAGTATTAGTGTTAGGGTTATTTTAGGGTTAGGGATAGGTTTATGGTTACTGTGAGTGGGAGGGGGAGGGTTAGGGTTAGGGTTAGGGTGAGGTTTAGGTTTTGGGTTATGATTAGAGTTAGGGTTAGGTTGAGGGTGAGGTTTAGGTTTAGATTTAGGATTAGGGGGAGGGTTAGGGTGAGGGTTAGGGTTAGGGTTAGTGTTAGGATTAGGGTGAGGGTGAGTGTGAGTGTTAGGGTTAGGGTTAGGCTTAGGCATATGGTTACGCTGAGGGTAAGGTTGAAGGTGAGGGTTACGGTTAGGTTGAGGTTAGGGTTAGGCTTAGGGTGAGGGTTAGGATGAGGTTTAGAGTTAGGTTTAGGGTTAGGATGAGGGCAAGGGTGAGGGTGAGGTTTAGAGTTAGCATTATGGCGAGGTTTAAGATTAGGGTTTAGGGTTAGGTTTAGGTTTAGGATTAGGTTTAGGGTTAGGGTGAGTGTTAGGGTTAGGGTTACTGTGATGGTGAGGTTTAGGGTTAGGGTGAGAGTTAGGGTTAGTTTGAGGGTGAGGGTTAGGATTAGGGTTAGGGTTATTGTTATTGTTATGGTTAAGTTTAAGTTCACAGTGAGGGTGAGGCTGAGGTTGAGGTTTAGGGTTAGGGTTAGGGTGAGGTTTAAGGTTAGGGTTAGGGTTAAGGTTAGTGTTATTGTTAGAGTTATGGTTAGAGTTATGGTGAGGGTGAGGGTGAGGGTCAGGTTTAGGGTTAGGGTTAGGTTTAGGGTGAGGGTGAGATTTAGGGTTACAGTAAGGTTTAGGGTAAGTGTTATGGTTAGGGTTAGGGTGAGGGTTAGGTTGAGTTTTAGGGTTAGGTTAAGGTTAGGTTGAGGATTAGGTGAGGGTGAGTGTGAGGGATAGGGTTAGGGTTAGGCTTAGGCTTAGGGTTAGGCTGAGAGTGAGGGTGGGGATGACGATTAAGTTTAGGGTGACGGTTAGGGTTATGGTTAGAGTTACGGTTAGGATTAGGGTTAGGGTTAGGATTAGGGTTTGGGTGAAGGCTAGGGTGAGGGTGAGTGTTAAGGTTAGGTTTAGGCTTAGGGTTAGGTTTAGGCTGAGGCTGTGGGTGAGGGTGAGGTTTAGGGTTACGGTGATGCTTAGAGTTACAGTCAGGGTGAGGGTTAGGATGAGGGTTAGGGTTAGGGTGAGTGTTAGAATCAGGGTGATGGTAAGGGTAAAAGTGAAGGTTAGGCTGAGAGTGAGGATTATGGTAAGTCTGAGGGATAGGGTTAGGTTTAGGGTAAGGTTTAGGGTTAGGGTGAGGGTGAGGTTAAGATTGAGGATTAGTTTTAGGTTTAGTCTGAGGTTTAGGGTGAGGATGAGGGTTAGGGTTAGGGTGAGGGCTAGGGTGAGGGTTAGGGTTAGGGTGAGGTTTATGGTTAGGGTGACGGTTAGGGTTATGGTGAGGATTAGTGTTAGTGTTAGGTTTAGTGTTAGGGTGAGGGTTAGTGTCAGGTTGAGGTTTAGGTTTAGGGTGAGGGTTATAGTTAGAATGAGGGTTAGGGTTTTGTTTAGGGTTATTGTTAGGGTTAGGGTTACGGTTACAGTGAAGGAGAGGTTTAGGGTTAGGTTTAGGGTGAGGTTTATGTTTAGGGTTAGGGTTAGAGTTAGGGTTAGGGTGAGGGTGAGGTTTAGGGTTAGAGTTAGCGTTAGTGTTAGTGTTAGGGTTAGGGTGACAGTTAGTGTGAGGGGTAGGGTTAGGCTTAAGCTTAGGTTTAGGCTTAGGCTTAGGCCGAGCATGAGGGTGAGGGTTAGGGTTAGGTTGAGTGTGAGGATTAGTGTTAGTGTTAGGGTTAGGGTTAGGGTTAGTGTTAGGATGAGGTTTAGGGTTAGGATTAGGGTTAGGGTGAAGGCTAGGTTGAGGGTGAGTTTTAGGGTTAGGCTTAGGCTTAGGTTTAGGCTGAAGGTGAGGGTGAGGTTGAGGGTTATGGTCAGCGTGATGGTTAAAGTTACAGTTAGGCTGAGGGTTAGGATGAGGGTCAGGGATAGGAAGAGGGTTAGGGTGAGGGTGACAGTAAGGGTAAAGGTGAGGATTAGGGTTAGGGTGAAGGTTAGGGTGAGGATTAAGGTTAGGGTTAGGGTGAGTGTGAGGGTTAGATTGAGTATTAGTGTTAGGGTTAGTGTGAGGTTTAGGGTGAGGATGAAGGGTAGCATTAGGGTGAGGGCTAGGGTTAGGTTCAGGGTTAGGGATAGGGTTAGGTTGGTTAAGGTTAGGATTAGTGTTATTTTTAGGGTTAGGGTAAATATTATGGGTACAGTGAGGTTGAGGGTGAGCATCAGGGTTATGCTTAGCCTGAGGTTTAGGTTTAGGATTATGGTTAGAGTTAGGGTTAGGTTGAGGGTGAGGTTTAGGTTTAGAGTTAGGGTTAGTGGGAGGGTTAGGGTGTGGGTTAGGGTTAGGGTTAGGGTTAGTGTTAGGATTAGGGTTAGGGTGAGGGTGAGTGTGAGGATTAGGGTTAGCGTTAGGCTTAGGCTTAGGGTTAGGCTGAGGTTGAGGGTGAGGTTGAGGGTTAGGGTTAGGGTGAGGGTGAGGGTTAGGTTTAGGTTTAGGGTGAGTGTGAGGTTTAGGGTTAGGATTAGGGTTAGAGTTAGGGTTAATGTGAGGGTGAGGTTTAGTGTTAGATTTAGACTTAGGGTGAGGGTTAGTGTGAGGGTTAGGTTTAGGGTTAGTGTTAGGTTAGGGTTAGGGTGAGGGTTAGTGTGAGGGTTAGGGTTAGAGTTAGGGTTATGGTTAGGATTAGGGTTAGGTTGAGGGTGAGTGTGTGGGTTAGGATTAGGTTTAGGGTTAGGCTTATGTTTAGGCTGAGGGTGAGGTTGAGGGTAAGGCTTAGGTTTAGGTTGATGTTTAGGATTAGGGTTAGGGTGAGAGTTAGGATGAGTGTTAGGGTTAGGATTAGGGTTAGAGCTAGTGTGAGGGTGAGGTTTAGGGTTAGGGTTAGGGTGAGGTTTAGGGTTTGGGTTATGGTGAGGGTGAGGTTTACTGGTGGATTTAGGGTTAGGGTGATTGTTAGGGTTAGGGTTTGTGTTAGGCTTAGGGTTATTGTGAGTTTTAGGTTTAGTTTGAGGGTTATGTTTATGGTTAGGATTAGGATTAGGGTTAGGGTGAGGGTGAGTGTGAGGATTAGGGTTAGGGTTAGGTTAGGCTGAGAGTGAGGGTGAGGGTTAGGGTTAGGTTGAGGGTGAGGTTTAGGGTTAGACTTAGTGTTAGTGTGAGCAGTAGTGTGAGGTTTAGTGTTAGGTTTAGGGTGTGGGTGAGGTTTATGGTTAGGGTGATGCTTAGGTTTACGGTCAGGGTGAGGGTTAGGATGGGGGTTAGGGTTAGTGTGAGGTTTAGGGTGAGGGTGACAGTAAGCGTAAAGTTGAGGGTTAGGCTGAGAGTGAGGATTAGGGTAAATGTTAGGATTGGGTTAGGGTAAAGGTGAGTGTTAGGGTTAGGGTGAGGGTGTGGTTTAGGTGGAAGATTAGTTTTAGGGTTAGTGTGAGGTTTAGCGAGAGGATGAGGGTTAAGGTTAGGGTGAGGGCTAGTGTGAGGGTGAGGGTTAGGGTTAGGGTTAGGGTGAGTGTTAGGGTTAGCGTGATGGTTAGGGTTAGTGTGAGGGTTAGTGTTACGGTTAGGGTTAGTGTTAGGGTGACAGTAAGTGTTAGGGCGAGGGTTAGGGTTAGGGTTAGGGTTATTGTTTGTGTTAGGGTTAGGATGAGGGTTAGGGTTTGGTTTAGGTTTAGGGTGAGGGCTAGGGTGAGGGTGATGGTTAGGGTTAGGGTTAGGCTTAGTGTTATTCTGAGGGTGAGGGTCAAGTTGAGGGTTAGTGTTAGGGTCATTGTTGGGTTACGGTTAGGATGAGGGTTAGAGTTTGTCTTAGTTTTAGTCTGAGGGTGAGGGTCAGGTTGAGGGTTAGTGTTAGGGTGATGGTTTGGGTTACGGTTAGGATGAGGGTTAGGATGAGGGTTAGGTTTAGGGTGAGGGTTAGGGTGAAGGTGACAGCAAGTGTAAAGTTGAGGGTTAGGGTTAGGGTGAGTGTTATGGTTAATGTTAGGGTTAGGGTTATTGTTATGGTTAGGGTTATGGTTACTGTTACGGTGAGGGTGAAGGTGAGGTTTAGGGTTAGGGTTAGGGTGAGGTTTAGGTTTAGGGTTAGGGTTAGAGTTAGTGTTTGGGTGAGGGTGCGGTTTAAGGTTTAGAGTTAGAGTTAGGGGGAGGGTTAGGGTGAGTGTTAGGGTTAGGGTTAGTGTTAGGATTACGGTTAGGGTGAGGGTGTGTGTGAGGTTTAGGGTTAGGGTTAAGCTTCGGCTTAGGTTTAGGCTGAGGGTGAGGATGAGGGTGAGGTTTAGGGTTAGGGTTACTGTGAAGTTGAGGGTTAGGGTTCGGGTGAGAGTTAGGGTTAGGGTTAGGGTGAGGGTGAGGGTTAGGATTAGGGATAGGATTAGGGTTATTGTTAGTGTTATGGTTAAGGTTAAGTTTACAGTGAGGATGAGGCTGAGGGTACGGGTTAGGGTTAGGATTACGGTTAGGGTGAGGGCTTGGGTTAGGTTTAGGGTTACGGTGAGGGTGAGGGTTAGGGTTAGGTTTAGGGTTAGTGTTATTGTTAGGGTTAGGTTTAGGGTTAGAGGGTGAGGATGAGGGTGAGGTTTAGGGTTAGGTTTAGATTTAGGGTGAGCGTGAGGTTTAGGGTTAGAGTTAGGTTTAGGTGGAGGGTTAGGGTGAGGGCTAGGGTTAGGGTTAGTGTTAGGGTGAGGGTTAGGTTGAGGTTTAGGGTTAGAGTTAGGGTTAGATTTAGGATTAGGGTTATGGTGAGGGTGATTGTGAGGTTTAGGGTTGGGATTAGGCTTAGGCTTAGGGTTAGGCTGAGGGTGAGGGTGGGGATGAGGATTAGGTTTAGTGTGAGGGTTAGGGTTAGGGTTAGGTTTAGGGTTAGGATTAGGGTTAGGGTTAGGATTAGGGTTATGGTGAGGGCTAGGGTGAGTGTGAGGATTAGGGTTAGGTTGAGGTTTAAGGTTAGGATGATGGATAGGGTTAGTGTGAGGATTAGTGTTAGGGTTAGGATTAGTGTTAGGGTGAGGGTACGTGTTAGGATGAGGGTTAGGGTTAGGGTGGGGGTTATGGTTAGAATGAGGGTTAGTCTTAGGTTTAGGGTTATTTTTAGGGTTAGGGTTAAGGTTACCGTTTCGATGAAGGTGAGGGTTATTGCTAGGGTTAGAGTTAGGGTGAGGTTTAGGGTTAGGATTAGGGTTAGAATTAGAGTTAGGGTGAGGGTGAGGTTTAGGTTTAGAGCTAGGATTAGGGTGAGGGTTAGTGTGAGTGTTAGGGTTAGGGTTAGTTTTAGGTTAGGGTTAGGGTTAGGGTTAGTGTGAGGGTTAGGGTTAGAGTGAGGGTTAGGGTTAGGATTAGGGTTAGGGTGAGTGTGAGTGTGTGGGTTAGGGTTAGGTTTAGGGTTAGGCTTAGGGTTAGGCTGAGGCTGAGGGTGAGGGTTAGTGTTAGGGTTAGGGTGTGGGTTAGGGTTAGGTTTAAGTTGAGGGTTAGGATGAGGGTTAGGGTTAGGATTACTCTTAGAGTGAGCGCTGGGGTGATGGTTAGTTTGAGGGTTAGTGTTAGGGATAGGATTAAGTTTATGATTTGGGTTAGGTTGAGGGTGAGTGTGAGGTTTAGGGTTAGGGTTAGGGTTAGGTTTAGGATTAGGGTTAGGGTGAGGGCTAGGGTGAGGGTTAGGTTTAGGGTTAGGGTTAGGCTTAGGCTTAGGGCTAGGCTGAGGCTGAGGGTGAGGGTGAGGGTTAGGGTTAGGGTGATGCCTAGGGTTACAGTCAGGGTGAGGGTTAGGATGAGTTTTAGGGTTAGGGTGTGGGTTAATGTGAGGAAAACGGTAAGGGAAAAGTTGAAGTTTAGGCTGAGAGTGAGGATAAAGTTAAGGGTGAGAGTTAGGGTTAGGTTGAGGGTTAGAGTTAGGGGTAGGGTTAGGGTGAGGTTAAGATTGAGGATTAGTTTTAGGGTTAGTTTTAGGTTTAGGCTAAGGATGAGGGTTACGGTTAGGGTGAGGGCTGGGTGAGGGTGAGGTTTAGGGTTAGGGTAAGGTTTAGTGTTAGGGTGATGTGTAGGGTTAGTGCGAGGATTAGTGTTAGGGTTAGGGTTAGTGTTAGGGTGAGGTTAAATATTAGGGTGAGGGTTAGGGTTAGGGTGACGTTTTGGTTACAATGAGAGTTAGGGTTAGGTTTAGGGTTGTTGTTTGGTTTAGGGTTAGGTTTACAGTTACTGTGAGTGTGAGGGTTAGGGTTATGTTTATGGTGAGGTTTATGTTAATGGTTAAGTTTAGAGTTAGGTTTAGGGTGAGGATGAGGTTTTGGGTTAGATTTAGCGTTAGTGTTAGTGTTAGGGTTAGGGTGAGGGTTAGTGTAAGGGTTAGGGTTAGGCTTAAGCTTAGGGTTAGGCTTAGGCTTAGGCCGAGAGTGAGGGTGAGGGTTAGGGTTAGGGTTAGGGTGAGGGTTAGGGTTAGGTTAAGGGTGAGTGTTAGGATGAGGTGTAGGGTTAGGTTTAGGGTTAGGGTGAGGGCTAGGGTGAGGTTGAGGGTTAAGGTTAGCGGTAGGGTGAGGTTTAGGCTTAGGGTGAGGGTGAGGGTTAGTGTGAGGGTTAGTGTTAGTGTTAGAGTTAGGGTGAGGTTCAGTTTTAGTGTGAGGGTGAGGGTGAGGGTGAGGGTTATAGTTAGGGATAGGGTTAGGTTTAGGTTTACGTTTATTGTTAATTTTAGGTTTTGACTTATGTTGAGGATGAGGGTGAGGGTGAGGTTTAGGGTTAGGGTTAGGGTGAGGTTTAGGGTTAGGTTTAGTGTTAGAGTTAGGGTTAGGGTGAGCGTGAGGTTTAGGTTTAGAGCTAGGCTTAGGGTGAGGGTTAGTGTGAGTGTTAGGGTTAGGGTTAGTGTTAGGTTAGTGTTAGGGTGAGGGTTAGTGTGTGGGTTAGGGTTAGAGTTAATGTTATGGTTGGGATTAGGGTTAAGGTGAGGTTGAGTGTCTGGGTTAGGTTTAGGTTTAGGGTTAGGCTTGGGATTAGGCTGAGGGTGAGGTTGAGGGTGAGGGTTAGGGTTAAGGTGAGGGTTAGGATTAGGGTTACTGTGAGGGATAGGACGAAGGTTAGGGTTAGGATTAGGGTTCGAGTGAGGACTAGAGTGAGGGTGAGGTTTAGTGATAGGGTTAGGGTTAGGGTTAGGATTAGGATTAGGGTGAGGGTGAGGTTTATTGTTAGAGTTAGGTTTAGGTTGAAAGTTAGGATTAGGATTAGTGTTAGGGTTAGGGTTAGGGTGAGTGTTAGGCTTAGGGTGAGGGTTATGGTGATGGTTTGGATTAGGATTAGGGTAGGGTTAGGGTGAGTGTGAGGGTTAGGGTAAGGGTTAGGCTTAGGTTAGCCTGAGAGTGAGGGTGAGGGTGAAGGTTAGAGTTAGGGTGAGGGTGTGTGTGAGGGTTAGGGTTTGTTTTAGGGTTAGCCTTAGGTTTAGGCTGAGGGTGAGGGTGAGGGCGAGGGTTAAGGTTAGGGTGAGTGTTAGGGTTAGGGTTAGGGTGAGGTTTAGTTTTAGAGTTAGGGTTACAGTAAGGGTTAGGGTGAGGGTGAGTGTTAGGGTTAGTGTTAAAATTAGGGTGTGGGTGAGGTTTAGGGTTAGGGTGATGCTTAGGGTTACGGTCAGGGTGAGGGTTAGGATGTGGGTTAGGTTTAGTGTGAATATTAGGGTGAGGGTGACAGTAAGGGTAAAGTTGAGGGTTAGGCTGAGAGTGAGGATTACGTTAAATGTAAGGTTTAGGGATAGGGTGAGGTTTAGGGTTAGGGTTAGGGTGTGGGTGTGGTTTACATTATTAATTTTAGGGTTCGTGTGAGGTTTAGGGTGAGGATGAGGGTTAGGGTTAGGGTGAGGGCTAGGGTGAGGGTGAGGTTTAGAATTACGGTTAGGGTGAGTGTGAGGATTAGGGTGAGTGATAGGGTTAGCCCTAGGTTTAGGCTGAGGGTGTGGGTGAGGGTGAGGTTTAGGGTTAGGTTGAGGGTTAGGGTTAGGGGAATGATGAGGTTTAGTGTTAGTGTTAGGGTTAGGGTGAGGGTGAGGTCTAGGGGTAGAGTTGGGCTTAGGTTGAGGGTTAGGGTTAGGGTGAGGGTTAGGGTGGGGGTGACGGTAAGGGTAAACTTTACGGTTAGGCTGAGGGTGAGATTTACTGTAAGGGTTAGTGTTAGGGTTAGGGTGAGGGTTAGGGTTAGGGGTAGGGTGAGGGTGAGGGTAAGATTGAGGATTAGTGTAAGGGTGAGGTTTAGGGTGAGGATGAGGGTTGGGTTAGGGTTAGGGTTATTGTTAGTGTTATGATTACATTTAAGTTTGCGGTGAGGGTGAGGCTGAGGGTGAGGTTTATGGTGAAGGTTAGGTTTAGGGTTAGGTTTAGGGTTAGTATTATTTTTAGGGTTAGGGTTAAATTTACAGTGAGGGTTTGGTGAGGGTTAGGGTTAGGGTGAGTTTTACGGTGAGGTTTTGGGTTAGGGTTATGTTGAGGGTGAGGTTTAGAGTTAGAATTAGGTTTATGGGGAGGGTTATGGTAAGAGGAAGGGTTAGGGTTAGTGTTAGTCTTAGGGTGAGGGTGAGGGTTAGGTTGAGGTTTAGGGATAGGCTTAGGGTTAGGATTAGGGTTAGGGTGAGTGTGTGTGTGAGGGTTAGGTTTAGGCTTAGGCTTAGGGTTAGGTTGAGGGTGAAGTTAGGTGAGGGTTGAGGGTTATAGTTACGGTGAGCGTGAGGATTAAGGTTACAGTGAGGGTTAGGTTGGGTTCGGATAAAGGTGAGTGTGAGGGTTAGGGTTAGGGTGAGGTTTAGGGTTAGGATTAGGATTAGGGTGAGGGTAAGTGTGAGGTTAGGGTTAGGGTTAGTGTTAGATTAGGGTTAGGGTGAGGCTTAGGATGAGGGTTAGGGTGAGGATTAAGGTTAGGGTGATGGCTAGGGTGAGGGTGAGTTTTAGGGTTAGGGTTAGGGTGAGGTTTAGTGTTAAGGTTAGGGTGAGGGTGAGGTTGAGTGTTAGAGTTAGGGTTACGTTTAGGGTTAGGGTTTGGGTTAGTGTTAGGTTTAGGGTTAGGGTGAGTGATAGGTTTAGGGTGAGGGTTATAGTTATGGTCAGGATTAGGATTAGCGTTATGGTGAGGGTGAGTGTGTGGGTTAATGTTAGGTTTAGTGTTATGCTTAGGGTTAGGCTGAGGGTGAGGTTGAGGCTGAGGGTTAGGTTTAGCGTGAGTGTTTGGGTTACAGTGAGGGTTATGTTTAGGGTGACGGTTACGGTTAGGTTTAGGGTTAGGTTCAGGGCTACATTGAGGGTGAGGTTTAGGGTTAGGTTTTGGGTGAGGTTTAGGGTGAGGGTGAGGTTTAGGGTTAGGGTTAGGCTGAGGTTTAGGATTATAGTTAGGGTTAGGGTTAGGGCGAGTGTGAGGTTTACGGTTAGAGTTAGAGTTAGGATGAGGGTTAGGGTGAGGTTTAGGGTTAGAGTTATTGTTAGGTGGAGGGTTAGTGTGAGTGATAGGTTTACGGTGAGGGCTAGGTTGAGGGTGAGGGTTAGGTTTAGGCTTAGGCTTAGGCTTATGGTTAGGCTGAGGGTGAGGTTGAGGTTGAGGTTTAGGTTTAAGGTGATGATTAAGGTTACGGTTAGGTTAAAGTTTAGCATGAGGTTTAGGGATAGGGTGAGGGTTAGGGTGAGGGTGATGGTAAGGGTAAAGTTGAGGGTTAGGCTGAGGGTCAGGGTACAGATAAGTGTGAGGGTTAGTGTTAGGGTGAGGGTTAGGGTAAGTGTGAGGGTTAGGGGTAAGGGTGAGGGTGAGGGTTAGATTGAGGATTAGGGTTAGGGTTAGTGTGAGGTTTAGGGTGAGGATGTGGGTTAGCGTTAGGGTGAGGGTTAGGGTTAGAATTAGGGTTAGGATGAGGGCTACGGTGAGGGTGAAGGTCAGGGTTAGGTTAGGGTTAGGGTGAGTTTTAGGGTTAGGGTGAGGGTTAGGGTTAGTGTCAGGGTTAGTGTTAGGGTTAGGTTTAGTGTTAGGGTGAGGGTAAGGGTTAGGGTGAGGGTTAGGTTTAGGGTGAGGGTTATAGTTAGGTTGAGGGTTAGTGTTAGGGTTATTGTAATTGTTGGGATTAGGATTACATTGCGGGTGAGTGTGAGGCTTAGGGGTAGAGTTAGGGTGAAGTTTAGGTTTAGGATTAGGAGTAGAGTTAGGGTTAGGGTGAGGGTGAGTTTTAGGGTTAGAGTTAGGCTTAGGGTGAGGGTTAGTGTTAGGATTAGGGTTAGGGTTAGTGTTAAGTTAGAGTTACGGTGTGGGTTAGTGTAAGGGTTAGGGTTAGAGGGAGGGTTAGGGTTAGGCTGAGGCTGAGGTTGAAGGTGAGGGTAAGGTTTAGGGTTAGGATGAGGGTTAGGTTGAGGGTTAGGTTTAGGATTAGGGTTAGGGTGAGGGTGAGTGTGTGGGTGAGGGTTATGTTTAGAGTTAGGCTTCAGGTTAAGCTGAGGCTGAGGTTGAGGGGGAGTTAGGGTTAGGGTGATGTTTATAATTAGAGTTGGGCTTTGGGTTAGGCTGAGTGTGAGAGTGGGGGTGAGGATTAGGGTTAGGTTTAAGGTTAGAGTTAGGGTTTGGGTTAGGGTTGGGTTATTGTTAGTGTTATGTTTAGGGTTAAGTCTGCAGTGAGGGTGAGGCTCAGGGTGAGTTATATGGTTAGGGTTAGGGTTAGTGTTAGGGTTAGTGTTAGTGTTATTGTTAGGGTTAGAGTTACGGTGAGGTGCGCGTGAGGGGGAAGGTTAGGGTTAGGGTGAGGTTTGGGGTGACGTTTAGGGTTAGGGTTAAGTTGAGGGTGAGGTTTAGGTTTAGAGTGAGTGTTAGTGGGAGGGTTATGGTGAGGGTTAGGTTTAGGTTTCATGTTAGTCTTAGGGTGAGGGTGAGGGTTAGGTTGAAGTTTAGGGATAGGGTTAGGGTTAGGATTAGGCTTACAATGTTGGTGAATGTGAGGGTTAGGGTTAGGTTTAGGCTTAGGCTTAGGGTTAGGATTAGGATGAGGGTGAGATTTAGGGTTAGGGTGAGATTTATGTTTATGGTTAGGGTGAGTATTAGGGTTAGTGTGAATGTTAGTGTTAGGGTTAGGTTTAGTGTTAGGGTTAGGGGGAGGGTTAGGGTCAGGTTTAGAGTAAGGTTTAGTGTTAGGGTTAGCGGGAGGGTTAGGGTTAGTTTGAGGTTTCGGGTTAGGGTTATGTTAAGGATTAGGGTTATGGTGAGGGTGAGGGTGAGTGTTAGGGTTAGGGTTAGGCTTAGGCTGAGGGTGAGGGTGAGGGTGACCATTAGTTTTCGGGTGATGGTTAGACAGGATTAGGGTGAGGGTTAGGATGAGGGTTAGGGTTAGGATTAGGGTTAGGGTGAGGACTAGGGTGAGGGTGAGGGTTTTGGTTAGGGTAAGGGTGAGATTTAGGTTTAAGGTGAGGGTTAGGGTTAGTGTGAGTGTTAGTGTTAGGTTTTGGTTTAGTGTTACGTTTAGGGAAAGGGTTAGGGTCAGGGTTAGGGTTAGGGTTAGTGATAGGGTTAGGGTTAGGGTGATGGTTAGGGTTACTGTTAGCTTGAAAATTAGGATGAAGTTTCGGGATAGGGTGAGGGTTAGGGTAAGGGTGATGGTAGGGATAAATTTGAGGGTTCGGCTGAGGGTGAGGGCTAAGGTTAGAGTGAGGGTTACAGTTGGGATGAGGGTTAGGGTAAGGGTGAGGTTTAGGGATTAGGGTGAGGGTGATGGTTAGATTGAGGATTAGGGTTAGGGTTAGTATGTGGTTTAGGGTGAGTATGAGGGTTAGGGTTAGGTGAGGGTAAGTGTTAGAATTTGGGTAAGGGTGATGGTGAGGGTTAGGGTTAGGTTTAGGGTGAGGTTTAGGCTTAGGGTGAGGGTTAGGGTTAGTGTAAGGGTTAGTGTTAGTGTTCGGGTTACTGTTAGGGTGAGGGTAAGTATTAGGGTGAGGGTTAGGGTTAGGGTGAGGTTTATAGTTAGGGTGAGGGTTAGGGTTAGGGTTAGGGGTATTAGTTTTAGGTTTAGTGTTACCTTGAGGGTGAGGGTGAGGATGAGGGTTAGGTTTAGGGTTAGGGTAAGGTTTAGGATTAGGATTAGGGTGAGAGTTAGGGTTAGGGTGAGAGTGAGGTTTAGGTTTAGATTTAGGCTTAGGGTGAGGGTTAGTGTTAGAGTTAGTCTTAGGTGTGGGTTAGAGTGAGGGTTAGTGTGAGGGTTATGGTTAGGGTTAGGGTTAGGCTTAGCGTTAGGCTGAGGGTGAGGTTGAGTGTTAGGGTTGGGGTTAGGGTTAGAGTTAGGATTAGGGTTAGGGTGAGGGTTAGGATGAGGGTTAGGGTTATGATTAGGATTGGAGTGAGGGCTAGGGTGAGGGTGACGTTTACTGTTAGGGTAAGTGTAAGGTTTAGTGTTAGGGTGAGGGTGAAGGTAAGGTTTTTAGTGTTAGAGTTAGGGTTAGGGTGAG
Source organism: Dipodomys merriami (assembly GCF_024711535.1). NCBI lineage: Eukaryota > Metazoa > Chordata > Mammalia > Rodentia > Heteromyidae > Dipodomys > Dipodomys merriami. The sequence goes on along the minus strand of NW_027202716.1, from coordinate 895,598 downwards.
GGTTAGGGTTAGGGATAGTCTTAAGGTTAGGGATAGGGTGAGTGTTAGTTTTAGGGTGAGGGTTATGGTTTTGGTTAGGATTAGGATTAGGGTTAGGGTGAGGGTGAGTGTGAGGTTTAAGTGTTAGGCTTAGGTTTAGGTTGAGGGTGAGGGTTAGGTTTAGGGTGAGGGTGAGTGTGAGGGTTAGTCTTAAAATTATGGTGTGGGTGAGGGTTAGGGTTAGGGTGAGGCTTAGTGTTACTGTCAGGGAGAGGGTTAGCATGACGTTGAGAGTTAGTGTGAGGGTTAGGATGAGGGTGACAGTAATGGTACAGTTGAGGGTTAGGCTGAGAGTGAGGATTACGGTAAATGTGAGGGTTAGGGTTAGGGTTAGGGAGAGGGTTAGGGTTAGGGGTAGGGTGAGGGTGAGGGTAAGATTGAGGATTAGTGTTAGGGTGAGGTTTAGGGTGAGGATGAGGGTGAGGGTTAGGGTTATCGTTAGTGTTATGGTTACAGTTATGTTTGCGGTGAGGGTGAGGCTGAGGGTGAGGTTTATTTTTAGGTTTAGATTCAGCGTTAGAGATAGGGTTAGTATTATTTAGAGGGATAGGTTTAGATTTACAATGTGGGTGAGGGTGAGGGTTAAGGTGAGGGTGAGGTTTACAGTGAGGTTTAGGGTTAGGTTTACGTTGAGGGTGAGGTTTAGAGTTAGAATTAGGTTGATGGGGAGGGTTAGGGTGACAGGTAGGGTTAGGGGTAGTGTTAGTCGTAGGGTGAGGGTGAGGGTTAGGTTGAGGTTTAGGGATAGTCTTAGGGTTAGGATTAGGGTTAGGGTGAGGTTGATTGTGAGGGTTAATTTTAGGCTTAGGCTTATGGTTAGGTTGAGGGTGAAGGTAGGTGTGAGGGTTATGGTTACAGTGAGGGTGAGGATTAGGGTTAGGGTGAGGGTTAGAATTTGGGTTAGGATTAAGGTGAGGGTGAGGGTTAGGGTTAGGGTGAGGGTGAGGGTTAGGGTTAGGATTAGGATTAAGGTGAGGGTGAGGGTTAGGATTAGGGTTAGGGTTATTGTTAGTGTTATGGTTAAGGTTACCTTTGCAGTGATGGTGAGGCTGAGGGTGCGGGTTAGGGTTAGTATTAGGGTTAGGATTAGTGATTTTGTTAAGGTTAGGGTTAGAGTTATGGTGAGGGTGAGGGTGAGGGTGAGGGTTAGGGTTAGGGTTAGGGTGAGGTTTAGGGTTAGGGTGAGGATTAGGGTTAGGGTGAGGGTGTGGTTTAGGGTTAGAGTTAGGTTTAGGGCGATGGTTAGTTTGATGGTTAGGGTTAGGGTTAGGGTTTTGTTTAGCTTTAGGATTAGGGTTAGTGTGAGGGTGAGTGTGAGGGTTAGGTTTAGGCTAAGGCTTAGGGTTAGGCTGAGGATGACGGTGGGGTTGAGGATGAGGGTTCGGGTGATGGTTAGGGTTAGGATTAGGGTGATGGTTAGGATGAGGGTTAGGGTTAGGATTAGGGTTAGGCTGAAGACTAGGGTGAGGGTGAAAGTTAGTGTTAGGCTTAGGCTTAGGCTTAGAGTTAGGCTGAGGTTGAGGTTGAGGGTGAGTGTTAAGGTAAGGGTGATGTTAGGGTTATCCTTAGGTTGAAGGTTAGCATGAGGTTTAGGGATAGGGTGAGGGTTAGAGTGAGGATGATGGTAAGGGTAAAGCTATGGGTTAGGCTGAAGGTGAGAATTAAGATACAGGTGAGAGTTAGGGTTAGGGTGAGGGTTAGTGTAAGGGTGATGGTTAGGGTTTATGGTGAGTTTGAGGGTTAGACTGAGGATTAGGGTTAGGTTTCGTGTGAGGTTTAGGGTGAGGATGAGGGTTAGCATTAGGGTGAGGGTTAGGGTTAGAATTAGGTTTCGGGTGAGGGCTAGGGTGAGGGTGAGGTTTACTGTTAGTGTTAGGGTTAGGGTGAGTTTTAGGGTTAGGATGAGGGTTAGGGTTAGTGTGAGAGTTAGTGTTAGGTTTAGGGTTAGTGTTAGGGTGAGGGTAAGTGTTAGGGTGAGGGTTAGGGTTAGGGTGAGGGTTATAGTTAGGGTGAGGGTTAGGGTTAGGGTTATTGTCATTGTTAGGTTTAGGGTTACGTTGACGGTGAGAGTGAGGGTAAGGGTTAGGTTTAGGGTTAGGGTTAGGGTGAGATTTAGGGTTAGGATTCGGGTTATAGTTAGGGTTAGGGTGAGTGTTAGTGTGAGGGTTAGATTTAGGGTTAGTTTTACGTTAGGGTTAGGGTGAGGGTGAGTGTGAGGGTTAGGGTTAGGTTTAGTGTTAGGCTTAGGGTTATGGTGAGGGTGAGTTTGAGGGTGAGGGTTAGGGTTATGGTGAGGGTTAGAGTTAGGGTTAGATTGAATGTTAGGCAGAGGGTTAGGGTTAGGAATAGGGTTAGTTTGAGCACTGCTGTGACGGATAGTGTGAGTGTTAGGGTTACAATAGGGTTAGGTTGAGGGTGAGTGTGAGGGTTATGGGCAGGGTTAGGGTTAGGCTTAGGGTTAGGTTCGGGTTAGGGTTTGGTTTAGGGTGAGGGTGAGGGTGATTATTAGGGTTAGGGTTAGGGTTAGGGTTAGGGTTATGCTAAGGGTGAGGTTGGGGGTGAGGATTAGGGTTAGGTTGATGGTTAGGTTTAGGGTTAGTGTTATTGTTAGGGTTAGGGTTAGAGTTAAGGTGAAGGTGAGGGTGAGGGTGCGGGTGAGGTTTAGGGTTAGGGTTAGGTCAGGTTTATGGTTAGGGTTAGAGATAGGGTTAGGGTGAGGGTGAGGTTTACGGTCAGATTTAGGCTTAGGGTGAGGGTTACTGTTAGGGTTAGGGTTAGGATTAGTGTTAGGTTTGGGTTAGGGTGAGGGTTAGGTTGAGGGTTATGGTTAGATTTAGGGTTAGGGTTAGGATTTGGGTTAGGGTGAGGTTTAGTGTGTGGGTTAGGGTTATGTTTAGGGTTAGGCTTAGCGTTAGGCTGAGCGTGAGGTTGAGTGTGAGGGTTTGGGTTAGGCTGAGGGTTAGGATTAGGGTTAGTGTTAGGGTTAGGATGAGGGTTAGGGTTAGTATTAGGATTAGAGTGAGGGCTAGGGTGAGGGTGCCCTTTACTGTTAGGGTTAGGGTGAGGTGTAGGGTTAGGGTTAGGGTGAGCATGAGGTTTAGTGTTAGAGTTAGGGTTAGGGTGAGGTTTAGGGTTAGGGTTATTGTTAGTGTTAGGGTTAGGTTGAAGGTTATGGTTATGGTTAGGATTAGGATTAGGGTTAGGGTGAGGGTGAGTGTGAGGGTTAGGGTAAGCTTTAGGCTTAGGGATAGGTTGAGGGTGAGGGTTAGGTTTAGAGTGTGGGTGAGTGTGAGGGTTAGGGTGAGTGTTAGTTTTAGGGTGAGGGTTAGTGTGAGGGTTAGGTTTAGGCTTAGGCTTAGGATTAGGTTGAGGTTGAAGGTAGGTGGGAGGGTTATGGTTACGGTGAGGGTGAGGATTAGGGTTAGGGTGAGGGTTAGGATTTGGGTTACGATTAAGGTGAGGGTGAGGGTTAGGATTAGGGTGAGTGTTTGGGATAGGATTAGGATTAGTGTGATGGTGAGGGTGAGGGTTAGGATTAGGGTTAGGGTTATTGTTAGTGTTTGCAGTGATGGTGAGGCTGAGGATGAGGGTTAGGTTTAGGATTAGAGTGAGGGTTAGGTTTTGGCTTAGTTTTAGTGTTTTTGTTATAGTTAGGGTTAGAGTTATGGTGAGGGTGAGAGTGAGGGTGAGGGTTAGGTTTAGGGTGAGTTTAGGGTTAGGGTGAGGATTAGGGTTAGGGTGAAGTTGAGGTTTAGGGTTAGAGTGAGGGTTAGGGGGAGAGTTAGGGTGAGGGTTAGGGTTAGGGTTAGGGTTAGGTTTAGGATTAGGGTTAGGGTGAGGGTGAGTGTGAGGGTTAGGGTTAGGCTTAAGCTTAACCTTAGGGATATGCTGAGGATGAGGGTGGGGTTGAGGATTATGGTTTGGGTGTTGGTTACGGATAGGATTTGGGTGAGGGTTAGGATGAGGGTTAGGGTTATTATTAGGGTTAGGCTGAGGGCTATGGTGAGGGTGAGGGTTAGGGTTAGGTTTAGGCTTAAGTTTAGGGTTAGGCTGAGGGTGAGGTTGAGGGTGAGGGTTAACGTTAGGGTGATGTTTAGGGTTACAGTTAGGTTGAAGTTTAGCATGAGGTTTAGGGATAGGTTGAGGGATAGAGTGAGGATGATGGTAAGGGTAAAGTTGAGGGTTAGGCTGAGGGTGAGAATTAAGATAACGGTGAGGGTTAGGGTTAGGGTGAGGGTTAGAGTAAGGGTGAGAGTGAGGGTTAGATTGAGGATTAGGGTTAGGTTCAGTGTGAGCTTTGGGGTGAGGATGAGGGTTAGGGTTAGGTTGAGAGTTAGTGTTAGGTTTAGTGTTATTGTTAGTTTAAGGATTAGATTTACGGTGAGGGTGAGGTTGCGGGTCCTGGTTAGGGTTACGGTTAGGGTGAGGTTTAGAGTTAGGTTTGGAGATAGGGTTAGGTTGAGGGTGATGTTTAGGGTTAGATTTCAGGTTAGTGTTAGGGTTGGGCTTAGGGTTAGGCTGAGGGTGAGAGTGGGGGTGAGGATTAGGGTTGGGTTTAGGGTTAGGGTTAGAGATAGGGTTAGGGTTAGGTTAGGGATTAGGGTTAGGGTTAGGGTGAAGGTGAGGGTGAGTGTTAGAGTTAGGGTTAGGCTTAGGCTGAGAGTGAGGGTGGGGGTGAGGATTAGTTTTCGGGTGATGGTTAGGCTTAGGATTAGGGTGAGGGTTAGGATGAGGGTTAGAGTTGCGATTAGGCTTAGGGTGAGGGCTAGGGTGAGACTGAGGTTTAGGGTTAGGGTTAGGGTGAGGTTTAGGGTTAAGGTGAGGGTTAGGGTTAGTGTGAGTGTTAGTGTTAGGTTTAGGTTTAGAGTTAGGGTTAGGGGGAGGGTTAGGGTCAGGGTTAGGGTTAGGGTTAGTGTTAGGGTTATGGTTAGGGTGATGGTTAGGCTTACTGTTAGCTTGAAGGTTAGGATGAGGTTTAGGGATAGGGTGAGGGTTAGGGTAAGTGTGATGGTAAGGGTAAATTTGAGGGTTAAGCTTTGGGTGAGGGTTAGGATAAGTGTGAGGGTTACGGTTAGGGTGAGGGTTAGGGTAAGGTTGAGGGTTAGGGATTAAGGTGTGGCTGAGGGTTAGATTGAGGATTAGGGTTACGGTTAGTGTGTGGTTTAGGGTGAGGATGAGGGTTAGGCTTAGGTGAAGTTAAGTGTTAGAATTAGGGTTATGGTGAGGACTAGGGTGAGGGTGAGGGTTAGGTTAAGGGGTAGGGTGAGGTTTAGGCTTAAGGTGAGGATTAAGGTTAGTGTGAGGGTTAGTGTTAGGGTTAGGGTTAGTGTTAGGGTGAGGGTAAGTGTTAGGGAGAGGGTTAGGGTGAGGGTGAGGGTTATAGTTAGGGTGAGGCTAAGGGTTAGGGTTAGGGTTATTGTTAATTTTAGGTTTAGGTTTATGTTGAGGGTGAGGGTGAGGTTTAGGGTTAGGTTTAGGGTGAGGTTTAGGGTTAGATTTATCTTAGGGTTAGGGTAAGTGTTATGGTTACAGTTAGAATTAGTGTTATGTTAGGGTTAGGTTTAGGGTTATGGTGTGGTTGAGTGTGTGGTTTAGGGTTAGGTTTAGGGGTAGGCTTGGGGTTAGGCTGAGGGTGAGGTTGAGGGTGATGGTTACGGTTAGTGTGAGGGTTAGGATTAGGGTTAGTGTTAGGGTTAGGATGAAGGTTAGGGTTAGGATTAGGGTTAGAGTGAGGGCTAGGGTGAGCGTGAGGTTTAGTGTTAGGGTTAGGGTAAGGTTTAGGGTTAGGGTTAGTGTGAGGGTGAGGTTTAGTGTTAGAGTTCGGGTTAGGTTGAGGGTTAGGATTAGGGTTAGTGTTAGCGTTAGGGTTAGGGTGAGTGTAAGAGTTAGGGTGAGTGTTATGGTGATGGTTAGGATTAGGATTAGGGTAGGGTTAGGGTGAGTGTGAGGGTGAGGGTAAGGGTTAGGCTTAGGGTTAGCCTGAGGGTGAGGGTGAGCGTGAGGGTTAGGGTTAGGGTGAGGGTGAGTGTGAGGGTTAGGGTTAGTTTTAGGGTTAGCCTTAGGTTTAGGCTGAGTGTGCTGGTGAGGGAGAGGGTTAGGGTTAGGGTGAGGGTTAGGTTAGTGTTATGGTGAGGGTTAGGGTTAGGGGTATGATGAGTTTTAGTGTTAGGGTAACGGTTAGGGTGAGGGTGAGGTCTAGGGTTAGAGTTGGGCTTAGGGTGAGGGTTAGCCTGAGGGTTAGGGTTAGGGTGAGGTTTAGGGTGGGGGTGACAGTAAAGGTAAACTTTAGGGTTAGGCTGAGGGTGAGAGTTACTGTAAGGGTTTGGGTTAGGGTTAGGGTGAGGGTTAGGTGTAGGGGTAAGGTGATGGTGAGTGTAAGATTGAGGATTAGTGTTAGGGTGAAGTTTAGGGTAAGGATGAGGGTTTGGGTTAGGGTTTTTGTTAGTGCTATGGTTATAGTTAAGTTTGCAGTGAGGGTGAGGCTGCGAGTGAGGTTTATGGTGAGGGTTAGATTTAGGTTAGGGTTAGGGTTAGTATTATTTTTAGGGTTAGGGTTAGATTTACAGTGAGGGTGAGGGTGAGGGTTAAGGTTAGGGTGAGGTTTACGGTGAGGTTTAGGGTTAGTGTTACGTTGAGGGTGAGATTTAGATTTAGAATTAGGTTTATGGGGAGGGTTAGGGTGAGAGGTAGGGTTAGGGTTAGTGTTAGTCTTAGGGTGAGGTTGAGGGTTAGGTTGAGGTTTAGGGATAAGCTTAGGGTTAGGATTAGGGTTATGGTGGGGTTGAGTGTGAGGGTTAGGTTTAGGATTAGGCTTAGGTTTAGGTTGAGTGTGAAGGTAGGTTTGAGGGTTATGGTTACGGTGAGGGTGAGGATTAGGGTTACAGTGATGGTTAGGATTTGGGTTAGGATTAAGGTGAGGGTGAGGGTTAGGGTTAGGGTGAGGGTTAGGGTTAGGTTTAGGATTAGGGTGAGGGTGAGAATTAGAGTTAGTGTTAGTGTTAGGTTTAGGGTTAGGCTGAGGGTGAGGGTGGCGGTGAGGATTAGTGTTAGGGTGATGGTTAGAGTTAGGTTTAGTGTTATTGTTAGGGTTAGGGTTAGAGTTATGGTGAGGGTGAGGTTCTGGGTGAGGTTTAGGGTTAGTGTTAGGGTGAGGTTTAAAGTTAGGGTTGGAAATAGAATTAGGGTGAGGGTGATGTTTAGGGTTAGAGTTCGGGTTAGTGTTAGGGTTGGGCTTAGGGTTAGGCTGAGGGTGAGAGTGGGGGTGAGTATTAGGGATACGGTTAAGGTTAGGGTTAGAGTTAGGTTTATGGTTAGGGTTAGGGTTATTGTTAGTGTTATGTTTAGGATTAACTTTGCAGTGAGGGTGAGGCTGAGGGTGAGGTTTATGGTTAGGGTTAGGTTTTGGGTTAGGGTTATTGTTAGTGTTAGTGTTAGGTTTAGGGTTAGGGTTAGAGTTATGGTGAGAGTGAGTCTTAGGGTTAGGTTGAGGTTTAGGGTGACGTTTAGGGTTAGGATTAGGTTGAGGGTGAGGTTTATGGTTAGAGTGAGGGTTAGTGGGAGGGTTAGGGTTAGGATTAGGGATAGAGTTAGGTTTAGGGTTAGGATTAGTGTTTTTTTTAAGGTTAGGGTTAGACTCATGGTTAGTGTTAGGGTGAGGGTGAGGGTTAGGGTTAGGGTTAGGGTGTGGTTTAGGGTTAGGGTGAGGATTAGGGTTAGGGTGAGGGTGAGGTTTAGGGTTAGAGTTAGGTTTAGGCAGAGGGCTAGGGTTGAGGGTTAGGGTTAGGGTTAGGGTTAAGTTTAGGAATAGGGTTAGGGTGAGGGTGACTGTGAGGGTTAGGGTTAGGCTTATTCTTAGTTTTAGGGTTAGGCTGAGGATGAGGGTGGGGGTGAGGATTAGGGTTCGGTTGATTGTTATGTTTAGGATTAGGGTGACTGTTAGGATGAGGGTTAGTGTTAGGATTAGGTTTAGGGTTAAAGCTAGGGGGAGGGTGAGGGTTAGGGTTAGGCTTAGGCTTAGGGTTAGGCTGAGGGTGAGGTTGAGGGTGAGTGTTAAGTTTAGGGTGATGTTTAGGGATACGGTTAGGTTGAAGGTTAGCATGAGGTTTAGGGATAGGGTGAGGGTTAGCTTGAGGGTGATGGTTAGGGTAAAGTTGAGTGTTAGGCTGAGGGTGAGAATTAAGATAAGGGTGAGGGTTGGCGTTAGGTTGAGGGTTAGGGTTAGGGTTAGTGTTAGGGTAAGGATGAGTGTTAGGGTTAGGGTGAGGGTTATGGTTATGTTTAGGATTAGGATTAGGGTTAGGGTGAGGATGAGTGTGAGGTTAAGGTAAGGGTTTGGCTTAGGGTTAGGTTGAGGGTGTGGGTTAGGTTTAGGGTGAGGGCGAGTGTGAGTGTTAGGATTAGTGTTAGGGTTAGGGTGAAGGTTAGTGTGAGGGTTAGTGTTAAAGTTAGGGTGTGGTTGAGGGTTAGGTTTAGGGTCATGCTTAGGGTTACGGTCAGGGAGAGGGTTAGCATGAGGGTGAGAGTTAGTGTGAGGGTTAGGGTGAGGGGGACAGTAAGGGTAAAGTTGAGGGTTTGGCTGAGAGTGAGGATTATGGTAAATGTGAGGGTTAGGGTTAAGGTGAGGGTGAGGTTTAGGGTTAGAGGTAGGGTGAGGGTGAGTGTAAGATTGAGTATTAATGTTAGGGTGAGGTATAGGGTGAGGATGAGGGTTAGGGTTAGGGTTATTGTTAGTGTTATGGTTACAGTTAAGTTTGCAGTGAGGGTGAGGCTGAGGGTGACGTTTATAGTTAGGGTTAGGTTTAGGTTTAGGGTTAGGGTTAGTATTAATTTTAGGGTTAGGGTTAGATTTACAGTGAGGATGAGGGTGAGGGTTAGGGTTAGGGTGAGGTTTACGGTGAGGTTTAGGGTTAGTGTTAGGTTGAGCGTGAGGTTTAGAGTTAGAATTATGTTTATGGGGAGGGTTAGGGTGAGAGATAGGGTTAGGGTTAGAGTTAGTCTTAAGGTGAGGGTGAGGGTTAGGTTGAGTTTTAGGGATAGGTTTAGGTTTAGGATTAGGTTTTGGTTGAGGATAAGTGTGAGAGTTAGGTTTAGGCTTAGACTCAGGGTTAAGTTAAGGGTGAAGGTAGGTGTGAGCGTTATTGTTAGGGTGAGGGTGAGGATTAGGGTTAGGGTGAGGGTTAGAATTTGGGTTAGGATTAAGGTGAGGGTGAGGGTTAGGGTTAGGGTGAGTTTTAGGTTTAGGATTAGGATTAGGGTGAGGGTGAGTGTTTGGATTATGGTTAGGGTTATTGTTAGTGTTATGGTTAAGGTTAGCTTTGCAGTGATGGTGAGGCTGAGGGTGAGGGTTAGGTTTAGGATTAGGGTTAGGGTTAGGTTTAGGGTTAGGATTAGTGATTTTGTTAAGGTTAGGGTTAGAGTTATGGTGAGGGTGAGGGTGAGGGTTAGGGTTAGGGTTAGGGTGAGCTTTAGGGTTAGGGTGAGGATTAGGGTTTTGGTGAGGGTTAGGTTTAGGGTTAGAGTGAGGGTTCGGGGGAGGGTTAGGGTGAGTATTAGGGTTTGGGTTAGGGTTAGGTTTAGGAGTAGGGTTAGGTTGAGGGTGAGTGTGAGTGTTAGGGTTAGGCTTAGGCTTAGGCTTAGGGTTAGGCTGAGGATGAGGGTGGGGGTGAGGATTAGTGTTCGAGTGATGATTAGGGTGAGGATTAAGGTGAGGGTTAGGATGAGGGTTAGGGTTAGGATTAGGGTTAGGGTGAGGGCTAGGGTGAGGTTGAGGGTTAGGGTTATGGTTAGGTTTAGGGTTAGGCTGATAGTGGCGTTGAGGGTAAGGGTTAAGTTAAGGGTAATGGTTAGGGTTAAGGTTAAGTTGAAGATTAGCATGAGTTTTAGGGATAGGGTGAGGGTTAGAGTGAGGGTGATGGTAAAGGTAAAGTTGAAGGTTAGGCTGACTGTGAGAATTAAGATAAGGGTGAGGGTTAGGGTTAGGGTGAGGCTTAGGGTAAGGGTGTGGGTTAGGGGTTATGGTGAGGGTTAGGGTTAGGTTGAGGGTTATAGTTAGGGTGAGGGTTAGGGTTAGGGTTATTGTTATTGTTAGGTTTAGAGTTAGGTTGAGGGTGAGGGTGACAGTGAGGGTTAGGTTTAGGGTTAGGATTAGGGTGAGATTTAGGGTTAGGATTAGTGTTAGAGTTATGTTTAGTGTGAGGGTGAGGTTTAGGGTTAGAATTAGGCTTCGGTTGAGTGTTAGTGTGAGGGTTAGGGTTAGGGTAAGTGTTAGGTTAGTGTTAGGGTGAGGGTTAGGTTTAGAGTGATAATTAGGTGTAGTATTAGGGTTAGGGTGAGGTTGAGTGTGTGGATTAGGCTTAAGTTTAATGTTAGGCTTAGGGTTAGGCTGAGGGTGAGGTTGAGGGTGAGGGTTATGGTTAGGGTGAGAGTTAGAGTTAGGGTTAGATTGAGGGTTAGGATGAGGGTTAGTGTTACGATTAGTGTTAGGTTGAGCGCTGGGGTGATGGTTAGTGTGAGGTTTAGGGTTAGGGATAGGGTTAGGTTTAAGATTAGGGTTAGGTTTTGGGTGAGTGTGAGGGTTAGGCTTAGTGTTAGGGTTAGGATTAGGGTTAGGGTTATGGTTAGGGTTTGATTTAGAGTGAGGTTGAGGGTAAGAATTAGAGTTAGTGTTAGTGTTAGTGTTAGGGTTAGGCTAAGGGTGAGGGTGGGGTGAGGATTTGGGTTAGGGTGATGGTTAGGGTTAGGATTAGTGTTATTGTTAGGGTTAGGGTTAGAGTTAAGGTGAGGGTGAGGGTGAGGGTGCGGGTGAGTTTTAGGGTTAGGGTTAGGTGAGGTTTAGGGTTAGTGTTACAGATAGGGTTAAGGTGAGGGTGAGGTTTAGGGTTAGAGTTCGGGTTAGTGTTAGGGTTACGCTTACCGTTAGGCTGAGGTTGAGGGTGGGGGTGAGGATTAGGGTTAGCGTTAGGGTTAGTGTTAGAGTTCGGGTTAGGCTTAGGGTTAGGGTTATTGTTAGTGTTATGGTTAGGTTTAGTTTGCAGTGAGGGTGAGGCTGAGGGTGAGGTTTATGGTTAGGTTTAGGTTTAGGATTAGGGTTAGTGTTAGTGTTATTTTTAGGGTTAGGGTTAGAGTTATGGTGAGGATGAGGGTGAGGGTGAGGGTTACGGTTAGGGTGAGGTTTAGGGTGAGGTTGAGGGTTAGGGTTAGGTAAGGTGTGAGGTTTAGGTTTAGAGTGAGGGTTAGTGGGAGGGTTAGTGTGAGGTTTAGGGTTAGGTTGAGGGTTAGGGTTAGTGTGAGTGTTAGGTTTAGGGTTATTGTTAGTCTTAGGGTGAGGGTGAGGTTTAGGTTGAGGTTTAGGGATAAGTTTAGGGTTAGGATTAGGGTTAGGGTGAGGGTGAATGTGAGCGTTAGGGTTAGGGTTAGGCTTAGGCTTAGGTTTATGATTATGGTGAGGGTGAGTGTTAGGCTTAGGATTAGGGTGAGGTTTAGGGTTAGGTTGAGGGTTAGGGTTATTGTGAGTGTTAGTGTAGGGTTAGGTTTAGTGTTAGGGTTAGGGGGAGGGTTAGGGTCAGAGTTAGGGTTAGGGTTAGTGTGAAAGTTATGGTTAGGGTGAGGGTTTAGTTGAGGTTTAGGGTTAAGGTTAGGGTTAGGTTTAGGATTAGGGTTAGGTTGAGGGTATTTGTTAGTGTTAGGGTTAGGTTTAGGCTTAGGCTGAGGGTGAGGGTGAGGGTGAGGCTTAGCGTTTGGGTGATGGTTAGGGTTAGGATGAGGGTGAGGGTTAGGATGAGGGTTAGGGTTAGGATTAGGGTTAAGGTGAAGGCTAGGGTGAGGGTGAGGGTTAGGTTTAGTGTTAGGGTGAGGTTTAGGCTTATGATGAGGGTTAGGGCTATTGTGAGTGTTAGTGGTAGGGTTAAGTTTAGTGTTAGGGTTAGGGGGAGGATTAGGGTCAGGGTTAAGTTTAGGGTTAGTGTTAGGATTAGGGTTAGGGTGATGGTTGGGGTTATGGTTAGCTTGAAGGTTAGGATGTTTAGGGATAGGGTGAGGGTTACGGTGAGGGTGATGGTAAGGTTGAAGTTGAGGGTTAGGCTGAGGGTGAGGGTTAAGATAAGGGTGAGGGTTAGGGGTTATGGTGAGGGTGAGGGTTAGATTGAGGATTAGGGTTAGGGTTAGTGTCTGATTTAGGGTGAGGATGAGGGTTAGGGTTAGGTGAGGGTAAGTGTTAGAATTAGGGTTACGGTGAGGGCTAGGATCAGGGTGAGGGTTAGGGTTAGTGTTAGCGTTAGGGTGAGGGTGAGGCTTAGGGTGAGTGTTAGGGTTAGTGTGAGGGTTAGTATTAGGTTTAGTGTTAGTGTTAGTGTTAGGGTGAGGGTAAGTGTTAGGTTGAGTGTTAGGGTTAGGGTGAGGGTTATACTTAGGGTGAGGGTTAGGGTTAGGGTTAGGGTTTGTGTTAATTTTAGGTTTAGGGTTATGTTGAGGGTGACGGTGAGGGTTAGGGTTAGGGTTAATATTAGGTTAGGGTTAGGGTGAGTGTGTGGGTTAGGATTAGGTTTAGGGTTAGGCTTAGTTTTTGGCTGAGAGTGAGGTTGAGGGTGAGGGTTAAGGTTAGGGTGAGGGTACGGATTTCGGTTATGGTGAGGGTTAGGATGAGGGTTAGGTGATGGCTAGGGTGAGGGTGAGGTTTAGGGTTAGGGTTAGGGTGAGTTTTAGTGTTAAGGTTATGGTGAGGGTGAGGTTGAGTGTTAGAGTTAGGGTTAGAGTGAGGGTTAGGGATCTGGTTAGTGTTAGGTTTAGGGTTAGGGTGAGTGATAGGGTTAGGGTGAGGGTTATGGTTATGGTTAGGATTAGGATTAGGGTTACAGTTAGGGTTAGTGTGTGGGTTAATGTTAGGTTTAGTGTTAGGCTTAGGGTTAGGCTGAGGGTGAGGTTGAGGCTGAGGGTTAGGTTTAGTGTGAGTGTTTGGCTTACAGTGAGGGTTATGTTTAGGGTGACGGTTACGGTTAGGTTTAGGGTTAGGTTGAGGGCTACGTTGAGGGTGAGGTTTAGGGTTAGCTTTAGGGTAAAGTTTATGGTGAGGGTGAGGTTTAAGGATAGGGTTAGGCTGAGGTTTAGGGTTATATTTAGGGTTAGGGGTAGGGTGAGTGTGAGGTTTAGGGTTAGAGTTAGGGTTACGGTGAGGGTTAAGGTGAGGTTTACTGTTAGAGTTAGGGTTAGGGGGAGGGTTAGGGTGAGGGTTAGGTATAGGGTGAGGGCTAGGTTGAGGGTGAGGGTAAGGGTTAGTGTTAGGCTTAGGCTTATGGTTAGGCTGAGGGTGAGGTTGAGGGTGAGGTTAGGGTTAGGGTGAGGTTAGGGGTTACGGTTAGGTTGAAGGTTAGCATGAGTTTTAGGGATAGGGTGAGGGTTAAGGTGAGGGTGATGGTAAGGGTAATGTTGAGGATTACGCTGAGGGTCAGGGTAAAGATAAGGGTGAGGGTTAGGGTTAGGGTGAGGTTTAAGGTAAGGTTGAGGGTTAGGGGTTGGGGTGAGGGTGAGGGTTAGATTGAGGATTAGGGTTAGGGTTAGTGTGAGGTTTAGGGTGATGATGAGGGTTAAGGTTAGGGTGAGGGTTAGGGTTAGAATTAGGGTTAGGATGAGGGCTAGGGTGAGGGTGAGGGTTAGGGTTAGGTTGGGGTTAGAGTGAATTTTAGGGTTAGGGTGAGTGTTAGGGTTAGTGTGAGGGTTAGTGTTATGGTTAGGGTTAGTGTTAGGGTGAGGGTAAGTGTTAGGGTGAGGGTTAGGGTTAGGTTTAGGGATATTGTTATTGTTAGGTTTATGGTTACATTGAGGGTGAGGGTGAGGGTGAGTGTTAGGGTTAAAGTTAGGGTGAGGTTTAGGTTTAGTATTACGGGTAGAGTTATGGTGAGGTTGAGGTTTTGGGTTCGAGTTAGGCTTAGGGTGAGGGTTAGTGTGAGGATTAGGGTTAGGGTTAGTGTTAGGTTAGGGTTAGGGTGAGGTTAGTGTGAGCGTTAGGGTTAGAGGGAGGGTTAGGGTTAGGATTAGGGTTAGCGTGAGGTTGAGTGTTTGGGTTAGGGTTAGGTTTAGAGTTAGGCTTAGGGTTAGGCTGAGGCTGAGGTTGAATGTGAGGGTGAGGGTTAGGTGAGGGTTAGGTTTAGGGTAAGTTTGAGGTTTAGGATGAGGGTTAGGGTTAGGATTAGGGTTAGTGTGAGGGTCAGTGTGTGGGTTAGGGTTAGGTTTAGATTTTTGCGTCGTGTTAGGCTGAGGCTGAGGTTGAGGGTGAGGGTTAGGTTTAGTGTGAGGCTTAGGGTTAGGGATAGGGTTAGGTTTAGGATTAGGGTTAGGTTGAGGGTCAGTGTGAGTTTTAGGGTTAGAGTTAGGGTTAGGCTTAGGCTTAGGGTTAGGTTTAGGGTTAGGGTTTGGTTTAGGGTGAGGGGTAGGGTGAGGATTAGGGTTAGTGTTAGTGTTCCTGTTAGGGTTAGGCTGAGGGTGAGGGTGGGGGTGAGGATTAGGGTTAGGGTGATGGTTAGGTTTAGGGTTAGTGTTATTGTTAGGGTTAGAGTTAGAGTTACTATGAGGCTGAGGTTGTGGGTGAGGGTTAGGGTTAGGGTTTGGGTGAGGTTTAGAGTTAGGGTTGGAGATAAGGTTAGGGTGAGGATGATGTTTAGGGTTAGAGTTAGGGATAGTGTTAGGATTGGGCTTAGGGTTAGGCTGAGGGTGAGAGTGGGTGTGAGGATTAGGGATAGGGTTAGGGTTAGGGTTAGATGTAGGGTTAGGGTTAGGGTTAGAGTTATTGTTAGTGTTATGTCTAAAGTTAAGTTTGCAGTGAGGGTGAGGCTGAGGGTGAGGTTTATGGTTAGGGTTTGCTTTAGGGTTAGGGTTAATGTTAGTTTTAGTGTTAGTGTTAGGGTTAAAGTTACGGTGACAGTGAGCGTGAGGGTGAGGGTTAGGGTTAGGGTGAGATTTAGGGTTAGATTTAGGTTGAGGGTGAGTTTTAGGTTTAGAGTGAGGGTTAGTGGGAGGGTTAGGGTGAGGGTTAGGTTTAGGGTTAGTGTTAGTCTTAGGGTGAGGTTGAGGGTTAGGTTGAGGTTTAGGGATAGGGTTAGGTTTACGATTAGGGTTAGGGTGAGGGTGAATGTGAGGATTAGGATTAGGTTTAGGCTTAGGCTTATGGTTAGAATTAGGATGAGGGTGAGTGTTAGGGTTAGGGTTAGATTGAGGTTTAGGGTTAGGGTGTGGTTTAGGGTTAGTGTGTTAGTGTTAGGGTTTGGTTTAGTGTTAGGGTTAGGGGGAGGGTTAGGGTCAGGTTTAGGGTTAGGGTTAATATTAGGGTTATAGTTAGTTTAAGGGTTAGGGTTAAGGTGAGGGTGAGGGTGAGTGTTAGGTTTAGGCTTAGGCTTAGGCTGAAGGTGAGGGTGTGAGTCAGGATTCGTTTTCGTGTGATGGTTAGGGTTAGGTTTAGGGTGAGGGTTAGGGTGAGGTCTAGGGTGAGAGTGAGGGTTAGGGTTAGAGTGAGGTTTAGGATTAAGGTGAGGGTTAAGGTTAGTGTGAGTGTTAGTGTTAGGTTTATGTTTAGTGTTACGTTTAGGGGGAGTGTTAGGGTCAGGCTTAGGGTTAGGGTTAGTGTTAGGGTTAGGGTTAGGGTGATGGTTAGGGTTACGGTTAGCTTGAAAGTTAAGATGAGGTTTAGGGATAGGGTGAGGGTTAGGGTAAGGGTGATGTTAAGGGCAAATTTGAGGGTTACGCTGAGGGTGAGGGTTAGGATAAGTGTGAGGGTTACGGTTAGGGTGAGGGTTAGGTTAAGGTTGAGGGTTAGGTATTAGTGTGAGGGTTAGGTTGAGGAGTAGGGTTAGGGTTAGTGTTGTTGTTTAGGGTGAGGATGAGGGTTAGGGTTAGGTGAGGGTAAGGGTTAGAATTAGGGTTAGGGTGAGGGCTAGGTTGAGGGTGAGGGTTCGGGTTAGGGTTAGGGTGAGGTTTAGGCTTAGGGTGAGGTTTTGGGTTAGTGTAAGGGTTAGTATTAGGGTTAGGGTTAGTGTTATGGTGAGGGTAAGTGTTAGGGTGAGGGTTATAGTTAGGGTGAGGGTTAGGGTTAGGGTTAGGGTTATTGTTAGATTTAGGTTTAGATTTACGTTAAGTATGAGGGTGAGGGTGAGGGTTAGGGTTAGGGTTAGGGTGAGGTATAGGTTTAGGATTAGGGTTAGAGTTAGGGTTAGTGTTTGGGTGAGGTTTAGGGTTAGATTTAGGCTTAGGGTGAGGGTTAGTGTTAGGTTTCGGTTAGGGTAAGGGTCAGTGTGAGGGTTATGGTTAGAGTTCGGTTAGTGTTATGATTAGGGTTAAGGAGAGGTTCAGTGTGTGGGTTAGGGTTAGTTTTAGGGTTACGCTTAGCGTTAGGCTGAGGGTGAGGTTGAGGGTGAGGTTAGGGGTTAGGGTGAGGGTTAGGATTAGGGTTAGTGTGAGGGTTAGGATGAGGGTTAGGGTTATGATTACGTTTAGAGTGAGGGCAAGGGTGAGGGTGACGTTTACGGTTAGGGTTAGGGTGCGGTTGTGGGTTAGGGTTAGGGTGAGGGTGAGGTTTAGTGTTAGAGTTAGGGTTAGGGTGAGGGATAGGGTTAGGGTTAGTGTTAGGTTTAGGGATAGGGTGAGTGTTAGGTTTAGGGTGAGGGTTATGGTTATGGTTAGGATTAGAATTATGGTTAGGTTGAGAGTGAGTGTGTGGGTTGGGGTAAGGGTTAGGCTTAGGGTTAGTTTGAGCATGAGGGTTAGGTTTAGGGTGAGGGTGAGTGTGAGGGTTAGGTTTAGTTTTAGGGTTAGGGTGAGGTTTAGTGTGAGGGTTATTATTAAAGTTAGGGTGTGGGTGAGGGTTAGGGTTAGGGTGATGCTTAGGTTTACGGTCAGGGAGAGGGTTAGCATGAGGGTGAGATTTAGTGTGAGGGTTAGAGTGAGGGAGACAGTAAGCGTAAAGTTGAGGGTTAGACTGAAAGTGAGGATTACTGTAAATGTGAGGGTTAGGGTTAGGGTGAGGGTTAGGGTTAGGGTTAGGGTGAGGGTGTGGTTTAGTTTGAGGATTAGTTTTAGGGTTAGTGTGAGGTTTAATGTGAGGATGAGAGTTAGGGTTAGGGTGAGGGCTAGGGTGAGGGTGAGGGTTAGGATTTGGGTTAGGGTGAGTGTGAGAGTTAGGGTGAGTGTTAGGGTTAGGGTGAGGGTTAGTGTGAGGGTTAGTGTTAAAGTTAGGGTGTGGGTGAGGGTTAGGGTTAGGGTGATATTTAGGGTTATGGTCAGGGAGAGGGTTAGCATTAGGGTGAGTGTTAGGGTGAGGGTTAGGGTGAGGGTGATAGTAAGGGTAAAGTTGAGGGTTAGGCTGAGAGTGAGGATTACGGTAAATGTGAGGATTAGGGTTACGGTTATGGTGCGGGTTAGGGTTAGGGGTAGTGTGAGGGTGAGGGTAAGATTGAGGATTAGTGTTAAGGTGAGGTTTAGGGTGAGGATGATTGTAAAGGTTAGGGTTAGGGTTATTGTTAGTGTTATGGTTACAGTTAAGTTTGCAGTGAGGGTGAGGCTGAGGGTGAGGTTTATGGTTATGGTTAGGTTTAGGGTTAGGGTTAGGGTTAGTATTATTTTTAGGGTTAGGGTTAGATTTACAGTGAGGGTGAGGGTGAGGGTTAGGTTTAGGGTGAAGTTTACGGTGAGGTTTAGGGTTAGGGTTAGGTTGAGGGTGAGTTTTAGAGTTTGAATTTGGTTTATTGTGAGGGATAGCGTGAGAGGTAGGGTTAGGGTTAGAATTAGTGTTAGGGTGAGGGTGAGGTTTAGGTTGAGGTTTAGAGATAGGCTTAGGGTTAGAATTAGGGTTTGGGTGAGCATGAGTGTGAGGGTTAGGTTTAGGTTTATGCTTAGGTTTAGGTTGAAGGTGAAGGTAGGTGTGAGGGTTATGGTTACAGTGAGGGTGAGGATTACAGTTAGGGTGAGGGTTAAGATTTGGGTTCGGATTAAGGTGAGGGTGAGGGTTAGGGTTAGGGTGATGGTTAGGGTTAGGATTAGGATTAGGGTGAGGGTGAGTGTTTGGATTAGGGTTAGGCTTATTTTTAGTGTTATGGTTAAGGTTACCTTTGCAGTGATGGTGAGGCTGAGGGTGAGGTTTAGGATTAGGATTAGGGTTAGGGTTAGGTTTAGGGTTAGTATTAGTGTTTTTGTTAAGGTTAGGGTTAGAGTTATGGTGAGGGTTAGGGTGAGGGTGAGGGTGAGGCTTAGGTTTAGGGTTAGGTGACGGTTTAGGGTTAGGGTGAGGATTAGGGTTAGGGTGAGGGTGAGATTTAGGGTTAGAGTTAGGGTTAGGGGGAAGGTTAAGGTGAGGGTTAGGGTTAGGGTTAGGGTTAGGTTTAGGATTAGGGTTAGGGTGAGGGTGAGTGTGAGTGTTAGGGTAGGCTTAGGCTTAGGCTTAGGGTTAGGCTGAGGATGAGGGTGGGGGTGAGGTTTAGGGTTCGGGTGATGGTTAGGGTTAGGATTAGGGTGAGGGTTAGGATGAAGGTTAGGGTTAGGATTAGGGTTAGGGTGAAGGCTAGGGTGAGGGTGAGCATTAGGGTTAGGGTTAGGCTTAGGCTTAGGGTTAGGCTGAGGTAGAGGTTGAGGATGAGGGTTATGGTTAGGGTGATGGTTAGTGTTACCGTTAGGTTGAAGGTTTGCATGATATTTAGTGATAAGGTGAGGGTTAGAGTGAGGGTGATGGTAAGGGTATAGTTGAGGTTTAGGCTGAGAGCGAGAATTAAAATAAGGGTGAGTGTTAGGGTTAGGGTGAGGCTTAGGGTAAGAGAGAGGGTTAGGGGTTATGCTGAGGGTGAGTGTTAGATTGAGGATTAGGGTTAGGTTTATGGTGAGGATGAGGGTTAGGGTTATGGTGAGGGTTAAGGTTAGAATAAGGTTTAGGTTGAGAGCTAGGGAGAGGATGAGGGTTAGGGTTAGTGTTAGGGTTAGGATGAGTTTTAGGATTAGGGTGAGGTTTAAGGTTAGTGTGAGGGTTAGTGTTAGGGTTAGGGTTAGTGTTAGGGTGAGGGTAAGTGTTAGGGTGAGGGTTAGGGTTCGGATGAGCTTTATAGTTAGGGTGAGGGTTAGGGTTAGGGTTATTGTTATTGTTAGGTTTAGGGTTACATTGAGGGTGAGGGTGAGGGTGAGGGTTAGGTTTAGGATTAGGGTTAGGTTCAGATTTAGGGTTAGGATTAGGTTTAGATTTAGGGTTAGTGTGAGGGTGAGGTTTCCGGTTAGAGTTAGGCTTAGGGTGAGTGTTAGTGTGAGGGTTAGGGTTAGGGTTAGTGTTAGGTTAGGGTTAGGGTGAGGGTTAGTTTGAGAGTTAGGGTTAGAGTGATAGTTAGCATTAGTATTAGGGTTATGGTGAGTGTGAGTGTTTGGGTTAGGGTTAGGTTTAGTGTTAGGCTTAGGGTTAGGCTGAGGGTGAGGTTGAGGGTGAGGATTAGGGTTAGGGTGAGTGTTAGAGTTAGGGTTAGATTGAGGGTTAGGATGAGGGTTAGGGTTAGGATGAGGGTTAGGTTGACCGCTGGTGTGAAGTTTAGTGTGAGGGATAGGGATAGGGTTAGGATTAGGATTAGGGTTAGGTTGAGGGTGAGTGTGATGGTTAGGCTTAGGGTTAGGGTTAGGCATAGGGTTAGGGTTTGGATTAGGGTTTGGTTTAGAGTGAGGGTGATGGTGAGGATTAGGATTAGTGTTAGGGTTAGGGTTAGGCTAATGGTGAGAGGGTGGGGTTGAGGATTAGGGTTAGGGTTAGGTGAGGTTTAGGGTTAGTGTTAGAGATAGGGTTAGGGTGAGGGTAAGGTTTAGGGTTAGAGTTAGGGTTATTTTTAGCGTTAGGCTTAGGTTTAGGCTGAGGGTGAGCGTGGGGGTGAGGATTAGGTTTAGGGTTAGGGTTAGGGTTAGAGTTCGGGTTAGGGTTAGGGTTAGGGTTATTGTTAGTGTTATGGTTAATATTAATTTTGCAGTGAGGGTGAGGCTGAGGGTGAGGTTTATGGTTAGGTGTAGGTTTAGAGTTAGGGTTAGTGTTAGTATTGTTAGGGTTAAGGTTAGAGTTCAGGTTAGGGTGAAGGTGAGGGTGAAGGTTAGGGTTAGGGTGAGTTTTAGGGTGAGGTTTAGGGTTAGGATTAGGTTGTGGGTTAGTGTTATTCTTAGGGTGAGGGTGAGGGTTAGGTTGAGGTTTTGGGATAGGTTTAGGGTTAGGATTAGTTTTAGGGTGAGTGTGAATGTGAGTGTTAGGGTTAGAATTAGGCTTAGGCTTAGGTTTGGGATTATGGTGAGGGTGAGTGTTAAGCTTAGGTTTAGGGTGAGGTTTAGGGTTAGGGTGAGGGTTAGAGTTAAGGTGAGGGTTAGGTTTAGTGTTAGGATTAGGGGGACGGTTAGGGTCAGCATTAGGGTTAGGGTTACTGTGAGGGTTAGGGTTAGTACGAGGGATAGGTTGAGGTTTAGGGTTAGGGTTAGGGTTAGGTTTAGGATTAGGGTTAGAGTGAGGGTGAGGGTGAGTGTTAGGGTTAGGTTTAGGCTTAGGCTGAGTGTGAGGGTGAGGGTGAGGCTTAGTGTTTGGGTGATGGTTAGGGTTAGGATGAAGGTGAGGGATAGGATCAGGGTTAGGGTTAGGATTAGGTTTAGGGTGAAGGCTAGGGTGAGGTTGAGG
Source organism: Dipodomys merriami (assembly GCF_024711535.1). Taxonomy (NCBI): domain Eukaryota; kingdom Metazoa; phylum Chordata; class Mammalia; order Rodentia; family Heteromyidae; genus Dipodomys; species Dipodomys merriami. The sequence continues at coordinate 874,909 of NW_027202716.1, read as the reverse complement.
GTTAGGTTTAGGGTTAGGGGGAGGTTTGGGCTTAGGGTGAGGTTTAGGGTTAGTGTGAGTGTTAGTGTTAGGGTTAAGTTTACTGTTAGGGTTAGGGTTAGGGTTAGGGTTAGAGTGATGGCTAGGGTGAGGGTGAGGTTTAGGTTTAGGGTTAGGGTGAAGTTTAGTGTTAGGTTTAGGGTGAGGTTGAGTGTTAGAGTAAGGGTTAGGGTGAGGGTTAGGGATCGGGTTAGTGTTAGGGTTAGGGTTAGGGTGAGTGATAGTGTTCGGGTGATGTTATGGTTATGTTTACGATTAGGATTAGGGTTAGGGTGAGGGTGAGTGTGTGGGTTAAGGTTAGTTTTAGTGTTAGGCTTAGGGTTAGGCAGAGGGTGAGGTTGAGGCTGAGGGTTAGGTTTAGTGTGAGTCTTTGGGTTACAGTGAGGGTTATGTTTAGGGTGACGGTTACGATTAGGTTTTGGGTTAGGTTGAGGACTACGTTGAGTGTGAGGTTTAGGGTTAGGGTTAGGGTGAAATGTATGGTGAGGGTGCTGTTTAGGGTTAGGGTTAGGCTGAGGTTTAGGGTTATAGTTAGGTTTAGGTTTAGGGCGAGTGTGAGGTTTAGGGTTAGAGTTAGGGTTAGGGTGAGGTTTAAGGTTAGAGTTAGGGTTATGGGGGAGGGTTAGGTTGAGGGTTAGGTTTAGGGTGAGGGCTAGTTTGAGGGTGAGGGTTAGGGTTAGTGTTAGGCTTAGGCTTATGTTTAGGCTGAGTGTGAGTTTGAGGGTGAGGGTCAGGGTTAGGGTGAGGTTAGGGTTACGGTTAGGTTGAAGGTTAGCCTGAGGTTTAGGGATAGGGTGAGGGATAGGTTGTTGGTGATGGTAAGGGTAAAGTTGAAGGTTAGGCTGAGGGTCAGGGTAAAGATAAGGGTGAGGGTTAGGGTTAGGATGAGGGTTAGGGTAATGGTGAGGGTTAGGGGTTAGGGTGAGTGTGAGCATTAGATTGAGGATTAGGGTTAGGTTTAGTGTGAGGTTTAGGGTAAGGATGATGTTAGGGTTAGGGTGAGGGTTAGGGTTAGAATTAGGGTTAGGATGAGGGCTAGGCTGAGGGTGAGGGTGAGGGTAAGTTTAGGGTTATGGTGAGTTTTAGGGTTAGGGTGAGGGTTAGGTTTAGTGTGCGGGTTAGTGTTATGGTTGGGTTAGTGTTATGGTGAGGGTAAGTGTTAGAGTGTGGGTTAGGGTTAGGGTGAGGGTTATAGTTAGGGTGAGGGTTAGGGTTAGGTTTAGAGTTAGGGTTATTGTGATTTTTAGGTTTAGGGTTACATTCAGGGTGAGGGTGAGTGTGAGGGTTAGGGTTAGAGTTAGGGTGAGGTTTAGGTTTAGGGGTAGAGTTAGGGTTAGGGTGAGGGTGAGGTTTAGGGTTACAGTTAGGCTTAATGTGAGGGTTAGTGTGAGGATTAGTGTTAAGGTTAGTCTTAGGTTAGGGTTAGGGTGAGGTTTATTGTGAGGGTAAGGGTTAGAGGGACTGTTAGGGTTAGGATTAGGGTTAGGGTGAGGTTGGGTGTGTGGGTTAGGGTTAGATTTAAAGTTAGGCTTAGGGTTAGGCTGAGGCTGAGGCTAAAGGTGAGGGATAGGGTTATGTTAGGGTTAGGTTTAGGGTAAGGTTGAGGGTTAGGATGAGGGTTAGGGTTAGGATTAGTGTTAGGGTGAGGATGACTCTGTGGGTTATGGTGCGGTTTAGTGTTATGGTTAGGGTTACAGTTAGGGTTATGGTGAGGGTGAGGTTTAGGGGTACAGTTGGGGTTAGGTTGAGGGTTAGGGTGAGGGTTAGGGTTCGCGTGAGTGTTAGGGTGGTGGTGAAGGTAAGAGTAAATGTTATTGTTGGGCTGAGGGTGAGAGTTACTGTAAGGCTGAGGGTTAGTGTTAGGGTGAGGGTTAGGTTTAGGGTTAGTGTGAGGGTGAGGTTTAGATTGAGGATTAGTGTTAGGATTAGGGTGACGTTTAGGGTGAGGATTAGGGTTGGGGTTAGGGTTATTGTTAGTGTTATGGTTAGGGTTAAGTTTGCGATGAGGGTGAGGCTGAGGGTGAGGTTTATGGTTAGGGTTAGTTTTAGGGTTAGGGTTTGGGTTAGTGTTATTGTTAAGGTTAGGGTTGGTGTTACAGTGAGGGTGAGGTGAGTGTGAGGGTTAGGTTGAGGGTTAGGTTTAGGATTAGGTTGAGGGTGAAGATAGGTGTGAGTGTTAGGGTTATGGTGAGGGTGAGGATTAGGTTTAGGGTGAGGTTTAGGATTTGGGTTAGGATTAAGTTGAGGGTGAGGGTTAGGGTTAGGGTGAGGGTTAGCATTAGGATTGGGGTTAGGGTGAGGGTGAGGGTTAGGATTAGAGTTAGGGTTAGGGTTATTGTTAATGTTATGGTTAAGGACACCTTTGCAGTGATGGTGAGGCTGAGGGTGATGTTTAGGGGTAGGATTACGGTTAGGGTTAGGTTTAGGGTTAGGATTAGTGTTATTGTTAAGCTTATGGTTAGAGTTATGGTGAGGGTGAGGGTGAGGGTGAGGGTGAGGGTTCGGCTTAGGGTGAGGTATAGGGTTAGGGTTAGTGTGAGTTTTAGGGTGAGGATGAGAGTTAGCGTTAGGTTGAGGGCTAGGTTGAGGGTGAGGGTAAGGGTAAAGGTGAGGTTTAAGGTTAGGGTTATGGTTAGTGTTAGTGTGAGGGTTAGTGTTAGGGGGAGAGAGTGTTAGGGTGAGGGTTAGGGTTAGGGTTAGAGTTAGGATTAGGGAAAGGGTTACGGTGAGGGTTAAGGTGAGGGATAGGTGGAGGTTTAGGGTTAGGGTTGGTGTTAGGTTTAGGATTAGGTTTAGGGTGAGGGTGACTGTGAGGGTTAGGGTTAGGCTTCGGCTTAGGCTGAGGGTTAGGCTGAGGGTGAGGGTGGGGGTGAGGATTAGTTTTTGGGTGATGGTTAGGGTTACGATTAGGGTGAGGGTTAGGATTAGGGTTAGGGTTAGGATTAGTGTTAGGGTGAGGGCTAGAGTGAGGGTGAGGGTGAGGGTTAGGGTTAGGGTTAGGCTTAGGTTTAGGCTGAGGGTGATGTTGAGGGTGAGGGTTAAGGTTATGGTGATGGTTAGGGTTACAGTTAGGTTGAAGTTTAGCATGAGGTTTAGGGGTAGGTTGAGTGTTAGAGTGAGGATGATGGTAAGGGTAAAGTTGAGGGTTAGGCTGAGAGGGAGGGTTAAGTTAAGGGTGAGGGTTAGGGTTAGGGTAAGCGTGAGGGTTAGGGTTTATTGTGAGGGTGAGGGTTACATTGAGGATTAGGGTTAGGTTTAGTGTGAGGTTTAGGTTGAGGATGAGGGTTAGGGTTAGGGTGAGGGTTAGGGTTAGGGTTAGTGTTATTGTTAGGGTTAGGGTTAGAGTTATGGTGAGGGTGTGGTTGCGGGTCCGGTTTCGGGTTAGGGTGAGGGTGAGGTTTAGGGTTAGAGTTAGGCTTAATGTGAGGGTTAGTGTGAGGATTAGTGTTAAGGTTAGTCTTAGGTTAGGGTTAGAGTGAGGTTTATTGTGAGGGTAAGGGTTAGAGGGACTGTTAGGGTTAGGATTAGGGTAGGGTGATGTTGAGTGTGTGGGTTAGGGTTAGGTTTAAAGTTAGGCTTAGGGTTAGGCTGAGGCTGAGGCTGAAGGTGAGGGATAGGTTTAGGTTAGGGTTAGGTTTAGGGTAAGGTTGAGGGTTAGGATGAGGGTTAGGGTTAGGATTAGGGTTAGGGTGAGGGTGACTCTGTGGGTTATGGTGCGGTTTAGTGTTAGGGTTAGGGTTAGAGTTAGGGTTATGATGAGGTTGAGGTTTAGGGGTACAGTTGGGGTTAGGTTGAGGGTTAGAGTGAGGGTTAGGGTTAGCGTGATTGTTAGGATGGTGGTGAAGTTAAGAGTAAATGTTAGGGTTCGGCTGAGGGTGAGAGTTACTGTAAGGCTGAGGGTTAGTGTTAGGGTGAGGGTTAGGTCTAGGGGTAGTGTGAGGGTGAGGTTTAGATTGAGGATTAGTGTTTAGATTAGGGTGAGGTTTAGGGTGAGGATTAGGGTTAGGGTTAGGGTTATTGTTAGTGTTATGGTTAGGGTTAAGTTTGCGATGAGGGTGAGGCTGAGGGTGAGATTTATGGTTAGGGTTAGGTTTAGGTTTAGTGTTTGGGTTAGTGTTATTGTTAAGGTTAGGGTTAGACTTACAGTGAGGGTGAGGTGAGGGTTAGGGTTAGGTTGAGGTTTACAGTGAGGTTTAGGGTTAGGGTTAGTTTGTGGGTGAGGTTTAGGTTTCAGGGGAGGGTTAGGGTGAGGGGTAGGGTTAGGGTTAGTGTTAGTCTTAGTGTGAGGGTGAGGGTTAGGTTGACGTTTTGGAATAGGCTTAGGGTTAGAATTATCGGTTAGGGTAAGGGTGAGTGTGAGGGTTAGGTTGAGGATTAGGTTTAGGATTAGGTTGAGGATGAAGATAGGTGTGAGTGTTAGGGTTATGGTGAGAGTGAGGATTAGATTTAGGGTGAGGTTTAGGATTTGGGTTAGGATTAAGTTGAGGGTGAGGGTTAGGGTTAGGGTGAGGGTTAGCATTAGGATTGGGGTTAGGGTGAGGGTGAGGGTTAGGATTAGAGTTAGGGTTAGGGTTATTGTTAATGTTATGGTTAAGGTTACCTTTGCAGTGATGGTGAGGCTGAGGGTGATATTTAGGGTTAGGATTACGGTTAGGGTTAGGTTTAGGGTTAGGATTAGTGTTATTGTTAAGCTTATGGTTAGAGTTATGGTGAGGGTGAGGGTGAGGGTGAGGGTGAGGGTGAGGGTTCGGCTTAGGGTGAGGTTTAGGATTAGGGTTAGTGTGAGGTTTAGGGTGAGGATGAGGGTTAGGGTTAGGTTGAGGGCTAGGTTGAGGGTGAGGGTAAGGGTTAGGTTGAGGTATAGGGTTAGGGTTAGGGTTAGTGTTAGTGTGAGGGTTAATGTTAGGGGGAGAGAGTGTTAGGATGAGGGTTAGGGTTAGGGTTAGAGTTAGGATTAGGGAAAGGTTTACGGTGAGGGTTAAGATGAGGGATAGGTGGAGGTTTAGGGTTAGGGTTGGGGTTAGGTTTAGGATTAGGGTTAGGGTGAGGGTGACTGTGAGGGTTAGGGTTAGGCTTCGGCTTAGGCTGAGGGTTAGGCTGAGGGTGAGGGTGGGGGTGAGGATTAGTTTTTGGGTGATGGTTAGGGTTATGATTAGGGTAAGGGTTAGGATGAGGGTTAGGGTTAGGATTAGTGTTAGGGTGAGGGCTAGAGTGAGGGTGAGGGTGAGCGTTAGGGTTAGGGTTAGGCTTAGGGTTAGGCTGAGTGTGACGTTGAGGGTGAGGGTTAGGCTTATGGTGATGGTTAGGGTTACAGTTAGGTTGAAGGTTAGCATGAGGTTTAGGGATAGGGTGAGGGTTAGAGTGAGGGTGATGGTAAGTGTAAAGTTGAGGATTACGCTGAGGGGGAGGGTTAAGATAAGGGTGAGGGTTAGGGTTAGGGTGAGGGTTAGTGTAAGGTTGAGGGTTAGGGTTTATTGTGAGGGTGAGGGTTAGATTGAGGATTATGGTTAGGTTTAGTGTGAGGTTTATGGTGAGGATGAGGGTTAGGGTTAGGGTGAGGTTTAGGGTTAGGGTTAGTGTTATTGTTAGGGTTAGGGTTAGATTTACGGTGAGGGTGAGGTTGCGGGTCCGGGTTAGGGTTAGGGTTAGGGTGAGGTTTAGAGTTAGGTTTGGAGATAGGGTTAGGTTCAGGGTGATGTTTAGGTTTAGAGTTCGGGTTAGATTTAGTGTTGGGCTTAGGGTTAGGCTGAAGGTGAGAGTGGAGGTGAGGATTAGGGTTGGGTTTAGGGTTAGGGTTAGAGTTAGCGTTAGGGTTTGGGTCGGGATTAGGGTTAGGGTGAAGGTGAGGGTGAGTGTTAGGGTTAGGTTTAGGCTTAGGCTGAGGGTGAGGGTGGGGGTGAGGATTAGTTTTTGTTGAGGATTAGTGTGAGGTTTAGGGTTAGAATTAGGGTTAGGGTGAGGTCTAGGGTTAGTGTTAGTGTTAGGGCTAGGGTTAGGCTGAGGGTGAGTGTGATTGTGAGGGGTAGGGTTAGGGTTAGGCGTAGGATTAGGCTGAGGGTGAGGATGAGGGTGAGGTTTAGTGTGAGGGTTAGGGTGAGGGTGAAAGTATGGGTAAAGTTGAGGGTTAGGCTGAGAGTGAGGATTACGGTAAATGTGAGTGTTAGTGTTAGGGTGAGGATTAGAGTTAGGGTTAGGGTGAGGGTGTGGTTTAGATTGAGAATTAGTTTTAGGGTTAGTGTGAGGTTTAGGGTGAGGATGAGGGTTAGGGTTAGGGTGAGGGTGAGGGTTAGGGTTAGGCTTAGGGTGAGTGTTACGGTTAGGGTGATGGTTAGGGTTAGTGTGAGGGTTAGTGTAAGAGTTAGGGTTAGTGTTAGTGTGAGGGTAAGTGTTATTGTTCGGGTTAGGGTTCGGGTGAGGGTTATGGTTAGAATGAGGGTTAGGGATAGGGTTAGGGTTATTGTTAGGGTTAGTGTTCGTGTTAGGATGAGGGTTAGTGTTAGCATTAGGTTTAGGGTGAGGACAAGGGTGAGGGTGAAGTTTAGGGTTTCAGTCAGGCTTAGATTTAGGGTTAGGCTGAGGCTGAGGGTGAAGTTGAGGGTTAGGGTTAGCGTGATGGTTAGGGTTACAGTTAGGCTTAGGGTTAGCATGAGTGTTAGGGTTAGGGTGAGGGTTAGGCTGAGGGTGACTGTAAGGGTAAAGGTGATTATTAGGGTTAGGGTGAGGGTTAGGGTGAGGATTAGGGTAAGGGTTAAGGTGAGGTTGAGGGTTAGATTGAGGATTAGTGTTATGGTTAGTGTGTGGTTTAGGGTGAGGATGAGGGTTAGGGTTAGGGTGAAGGCTAGGGTGAGGTTGAGGGTTAGGGATAGAGTTAGGTTCAGGCTTAGGTTTAAGGTGATTTTTAGGGTTAGTGTGAGGGTAAGTGTTAGGATTAGTGTTACTGTTAGGGTGAGGGTAAGTGTTAGCATGAGGGTTAAGCTTAGGGTGAGGGTTATGGTTAGGTTTAGGCTTAGTGTTAAGGTTAGGGTTATTGTTAGGGTTAGGTTTAGGGTTACGGATACTGTGATGGTGAGGGTGAGGGTGAGGGTTGGGGTTAGGGTTAGTGCTGGGGTTATTGTTAGGGTGAGGGTTAGGTTGAGTTTTAGGGTTAGGTTTCAGGTTAGGTTTAGGATTAGGGTTATGGTGTGGGTGAGTGTGAGGGTTAGGGTTAGGGTTAGGCTTAGGCTTAGGGTTAGGCTGAGGGTGAGGGTGGGAATGAGGATTAGCTTTAGGGTGATGGTTAGGTTTAGGGTTAGGTTTAGGGTTATGGTTAGGGTTAGGATTAGGGTTAGGGTGAGGGCTGGGGTGAGGGTGAGGGTTAGGCTGAGAGTTAGGCTGAGTCTGAGGGTGAGGGTGAGGATTAGGGTTAGGTTGAGGTTTAGGGTTAGGGTTAGGGTGAGTTTGAGGTTAAGAATGAGGATTAGTTTTAGGGTTAGTGCGAGGTTTAGGGTGAGGATGAGGGTTAGGTTTAGGGTGAGGGCTAGGGTGACGTGAGGGTTAGGGTTAGGGTGAGGCTTAGGATGAGGTGTAGGGTTAGGATTAGGGTTAGGGTGAGCGCTAGTGTGATGGTTAGTGTGAGGGTTAGGGTTAGGGATAGGGATAGGTTTAGGATTAGGTTTAGATTGAGGGTGAATGTGAGGGTTAGGTTTAGGGTTAGGGTTAGGCTTAGGGTTAGGGTGAGTGTTAGGGTTAGTGTGAATGTTAAGATTATTGTGAGGGTTATGGTTATGGTGAGGGTTAGAGTTAGGTTTAGGGTTAGGGTTAGGGTGAGGTTTAGGGTGAGGATGAGGTTTAGGGTTAGGGTTAGGGTGTGGTTTCGGGTTATGTTTAGGGTTATTGTTAGGGCGATGGTGAGGGTTAGGGTTAGAGTTAGGGTTAGGTGAGGGTTAGGGTGAGGGTTAGGGTTAGTGTTAGTGTTAGGTGTAGGTTTAGGATGAAGGTTAGGGTGACGGTGAGGGTTAGGGTAAGCGTTAGGATTAGGATTAGGGTTAAGGTGAGGGTGAGTGTGAGGGTTAGTGTTAGGGTTAGGGTTAGGTTTAGGATTAGGGTTAGGGTGAGGGTGAGGGTTAGGGTTAGGGTTGTGTTTAGAGTGAGGGTTAGGGTGAGGGTTATGGTGAGGGTAAGGGTTAGGATTACCATTAGGGTATGTGCTACGATGAGCAATAGGGTTAAAGTTAGGGTTAGGGTGAGGGTTAGGGTTAGGGTTAGGGTGAGGCTTAGGATGAGGTGTAGGGTTAGGATTAGGGTTAGGGTGAGCGCTAGGGTGAGGGTTAGTGTGAGGGTTAGGGTTAGGGATAGGGATAGGTTTAGGATTAGGTTTAGATTGAGGGTGAATGTGAGGGTTAGGTTTAGGGTTAGGGTTAGGCTTAGGGTTAGGGTGAGTGTTAGGGTTAGTGTGAATGTTAGGGTTAAGGTGAGGGTTATGGTTATGGTGAGGGTTAGAGTTAGGTTTAGGGTTACGGTTAGGGTGAGGTTTAGGGTGAGGATGAGGTTTAGGGTTAGTGTTAGGGTGTAGTTTAGGGTTATGGTTAGGGTTATTGTTAGGGCGATGGTGAGGGTTAGGGTTAGATTTAGGGTTAGGTGAGGGTTAGGGTGAGGGTTAGGGTTAGTGTTAGTGTTAGGGGTAGGGTTAGGATGAAGGTTAGGGTGAGGGTGAGTGTTAGGGTAAGGGTTAGGATTAGGATTAGGGTTAAGGTGAGGGTGAGTGTGAGGGTTAGTGTTAGGTTTAGGATTAGGGTTAGGGTGAGGATGAGGGTTAGGGTTAGGGTTATGTTTAGAATGAGCGTTAGGGTGAGGGTTATGGTGAGAGTAAGCGTTAGGATTAACGTTAGGTTATGTGCTAGGATGAGCAATAGGGTTAGGGCTAGGGTTAGGGTGAGGGTTAGGTTGAGGGTTAGGGTTAGGGTTAGTTTTAAGGTTAGGGTTGGTGTTAGGGTTAGTACTAGGGTTATGGTGACTGTGAGTGTAACAGTTAGGGTTAGGGTCAGTTTTAGGCTTAGGGTTAGGCTGAGGCTGAGTGTGAAGGTGAGGGTTAGATTTATGCTGAGTTTTTGGTTTAGTGTTAGAGTGAGGGTTAGGGTGAGGGTTAGGGTTAGAATTAGGGTTAGTGTATGTCCTAGGGTGAGAGTTAGCCTAACACTAACGTTTAGGTTTAGGGTGAGGTTTAGCTTTAGGGTTATGATCAGGATTAGGGTTAGTGTGAGGGTTTGGGTTAAGTTTAGAGTTACGGTGAGGGTGAGGTTTAAGTTTAGGTTTAGGGTTATGGTTATTGTTAGGGTTAGGGTTAGGGTTAAGGTTAAGGTAAGGGTGAGGGTTAGGGTGATGTTGAGTGTTAGGATTAGGGTTAGGATTAGGTTTAGTGTTAGGGTGAGGGTGAGGTTTAGGGTTATTGTTGGGGTTAGGGTTAGGTTTAGTGTGAGTGTTAGGGTTAGGTTTAGTGCTATGGTTAGGTTTATGGTGAGGGCTAGTGTGAGGGTGAGTGTATTGTTAGGGTTAGGCTTAGGCTTACGGTTAAGCTGAGGGTGAGGGTTAGGGTTAAGCTTAGGCTTAGGGTTAGGCTGAGTTTGAGTGTGAGGATTAGGGTTAGGGTTTGGGTTAGAGTTAGGCTTAGTGCTAGGCGGAGGGTGAGGGTGAGGGTGAGGGTTATCTTTAGGGTGAGGGTGAGGATTAGGTTTAGGGTTAGCGTTACGGTGCGGGTTAGTGTGAGGGTTAGGGTTAGTGTTATGGTTATGGTGAGGGTGAGAGTGAGTGTGAGGGTTAGAGTTAGGTTTAGTGTTATTTTTAGTGTTATGGTTAGGTTTAAATTTACAGTGAGGGTGAGGATGAGGGTGAGGGTTAGGTTTAGGGTTAGGGTGAGGTTTAGGTTAGGGTTAGGGTAAGGGTTAGGGTGAGGGTTTGGGTAAGGGTTACGGTTACGGTAAGGGTGAGTGTTAGGGTTAAGGTGAGGGTTAGTGTGATTGTTAGGGTTAGAGTTAGGTGAGGGTTTGGATGAAGTTGATGGTTAGGGTCTGGATTAGCTTTAGGGTTAGGATTTGGATTAGATTTAGTGTTAGGTTGAGTGCTTGGGTTAGGCTTAGGTTTAGGGTTAGGCTTAGTGTTAAGCTGAGGGTGAGGGTGAGTTTGAGGTTTAGCGTTAGGGTTTGGGTTAGGTTTAGCGTTTGGGTGAGAGTTAGGGTTCGGGTTAAGTTTAAGTTTAGGGTGAGGGTTAGGGTTAGGTTTATGGTGAGGTTGAGGGTTAGGGTTAGGTTGATGGTTAGTGTTAGGATTATGGTTAGGGTGAGGGTTCCGGTTAGGTTTAGGGTGAGAGTGAGGATGAGGATTAGGGTTAGGATTAGTGTTATTGTGAGAGCTAGAGTGAGGGTGTGGGTTAAGGTTAGTGTTAGAGTGAGGTTTAGGGTTAGGGTGAGGGTTAGGATGAGGATTAGGGTGAGGGTTAGGGTTAGGGTTAGGGTGAGGGTTAGGATGAGGGTGATGTTTAGGTTTAGGGTTAGGGTGAGGGTAAGGTTTAGGGTTAGAGTTAGCGTTAGGGCTTGGGATAGGCTGAGGTTCAAGATCAGGGTTAGTGTTAGGGTTAGGTTTAGCTTGAGGGTTACTGTTAGTGTGAGGGTTAGGTTTAGGGTTAGGATTAGGATTAGGGTTAGGGTGAGGGTGAGTATGAGGGTTAGGGTTAGGTTTAGGCTTAGGGATAGGCTGAGGGTGAGGGTGAGAGTGAGGGTGAGGGTGAGGGTGAGGGTGCGGTTTAGGGTTAGAGTTAGTGTTAAGTTGAGGGTTAGTGTGAGGGTTAGTATTAGGGTTAGGTTTAGGGTGAGGGTTAGGTTGAGGGTTAGGGTTAGGGACAGGGTTAGGTTTAGGATTAGGTTTTGGTTGAGGGTGGTTGTGAGGTTATGGTTAGGGTTAGGATTAGGCTTAAGGTTAGGCTGAGGGTGAGGGTGAGGTTTAGGGTTAGGGTGAGGGTTAGGTTTAGTGTTAGGGTGAGGGTTAGGATGAGGGTTAGGTTTAGGATTAGAGTTAGGGAGAGGGCTAGCATGAGAGTGAGGGTTAGGGTTAGGGTAAGGTTTAGGGTTAGGGTTAGGTTTAGGTATAGGGTGAGGGTTAGGGTTAGGGTTATGTTGAGGGTGAGGGTTAGGGTTAGGTTGAGGATTAGGATTAGGTCTAGGTTTAAAGTGAGGTTTAGGGTTAAGGTGAAGTTTAGCATTAGGGTCGGGGTTAGGATTAGGGTTAGGATGAGTGCTAGTTTGAGGCTGAGTGTTAGGGTTAGGGTTACAGTGAGGTTTAGGGTTATGTTTAGGTTTAGGGTGAGGGTTAGGGTGAGTGTCACGGTGAGGGTCAGGGTTAGGGTTAGGGTGAGGGTTAGAAGTTGGTTTAGGGTTAGGATGTGGGTTAGTTTTAGGGTTAGGGTGAGGGTTAGTATGAGGGTTAGGGTTACAATTTGGGTTAGGGTGAGGTCTTGGTTGAGGGTGAGGTTTAGTGTTAGGGTTAGGGTGAGGGTTAGGATTAGGATTAGGGGTAGCGTTAGGGTTCGGGTTACAGTGAGGGTGATGGTTAGGTTTGGGGTGAGGGTTAGTGTTAGGACTAAGGAGAGGGTGAAGGTTAGGGTTAGGGTTAGGGTGAGGGTTGGGTTTAGGTTTAAGTTTAGAGTTAGGGTTAGGGTTAGGATTAGGGTGAGGTTTTGTGTGAGTGTGAGGGTTAGTGTTAGAGTTAGGCTTAGGTTAGGGTTAGGCTGAGGGTCAGGGTTGGGATGAGGATTAGGTTTAGAGTGATGGTTCCAGTTTTGGTTAAGTTGAGGGTTAGGATGAGGGTTAGGGTTTGGATTAGGGTTAGGGTGAGGGCTAGGTTGAGTGTGAGGTTAAGGGTTAGGTTTAGGCTTAGGCTTAGGTTTAGGCTGAGGCTGAAGGTGAGGATGAGGGTTAGGTTTAGGGTGATGGTTAGAGTTACGGTTAGGGTGAGGGTTAGGATGAGGTTTAGGATTGGGGTGAGCATTAGGATGAGGTTGACAGTAAGAGTAAAGTTGAGGGTTAGGCTGAGAATGAGAGTTATGTTTAGGGTGAGAGTTCGGGTTAGGGTTAGGTTGAGGGTGAGGGTTAGATTGAGGTTTAGTGTTAGGGTTAGTGTGAGGTTTAGGGTGAGTATGAGGGTTAATGATAGGGTGAGGGATAGGGTGAAGTTGAAGGTTAGGGTTATGGTTAGGGTGAAGTTTAGGTTTAGGGTGATGGTTAGCGTTAGTGTGAGGGTAGGGGTTAGGGTTAGTGTTAGTGTTAGGGTGAGGTTAAGCTTTAGGGTAAGGTTTAGGTTGAGAGTGAGGTTTAGAATTCGGGTTAGGGTGAGGGTGAGGTTTAGGGTTAGAGTTAGGGTTAGGGTGATGGTTAGGGTTAGGGTTAGGGTTATTGTTAGGATTAGGGTGAGGTTTAGGGTTAGAGTTAGGGTTAGGGTGATGGTTAGGGTTAGGATAAGGATTAGGTTTAAGGTGAGGGTGAGGGTGAGGGTTACCGTTAGGGTGAGTGTTGGGTTTAGGGTTAGAGTAAGGGTTAGGGTCAGGGTTAGGCTTAGGCCTAGGGTTTGATTATGGCCTGTTTTGAGGGTGAGGGTTAGGGTTAGTGTGATGGTTAGGGTGGGGGTGACGTTAAGGCTAAAGGTTAGGGTTAGGCTGCGGTTGAGAGTTACTGTAAGGGTTAGGATTATGGTTAGGGTGAGGGTTAGGGTAAGGGGTCGGGTGAGGGTGAGGTTTAGATTGAGGATTAGTGTTAGGGTTAGGGTGAACTTTAGGGTGAGGATGAGTGTTAGGGTTAGGGTTAGGGTTATTGTTAGTGTTATGGTTAGGGTTAATTTTGCGGTGTGGGTGAGGCTCAGTGTGAGGTTTATGGTTAGGGTTAGGTTTAGGGTTAGGGTTAGGGTTAGTGTTATTGTTAGGGTTAGGGTTAGAGTTACAGTGAGTGTTAGGGTGACGGTTAGGGTTATAGTGAGGTTTACGGTGAGGTTTAGTGTTATGGTTAGGTTGAGGGTGAGAGTTAAGTTTAGAATTAGGTTTAGGGTGAGGGTTAGTGTGAGGGGTAGGGGTAGGGTTAGTGTTAGTCTTAGGGTGAGGGTGAGGGTTAGGTTGAGGTTTAGGGATAGGCTTAATGTTAGGATTAGGGTTAGGGTGAGGGTGAGTGTGAGGGTTAGGGTTAGGCTTAGGCTAAGGGTTAGGTTGAGGGTGTAGGTAGGTGTGAGGGTTAGGGTTACAGTGAGAGTTAGAATTCTTGTTTGGGTGAGGGTTAGGATTTGGTTTAGGTTTAAGGTGAGAGTGAGGGTTAGGGTTAGTGTGACGGTTAGGGTTAGGATTAGGGTTAGGGTGAGGGTGAGGGTTACGATTAGGGTTAGGATTAGGGTGAGGGTGAGGGATAGGATTAGGGTTTGTGTTATTGTTATTGTTATGGTTAAGGTTACCTTTGCTGTGATGCTGAGGCTGAGGGTGAGGATTAGGGTTAGGATTAGGGTTAGGGTTATGTTTGGAGTTAGGATTTGTGTTAATGTTAAGGTTAGGGTTAGAGTTATGGTGAGGGTGAGCGTTAGGTTTAGGGTTTTGGTTAGATTTAGGGTTAGGGTGAGGATTAGTGTTAGGGTGAGTGTGAGGTTTAGGGTTAGATTTATGGTTAGGGGGAGGGTTAGGGTGAGGTTTAGGGTTAGAGGTATGGTTAGGGGGAGGGTTAGGGTGAGGGTTAGGTTGAGGTTCAGGGTTAGGGTTAGGGTTAGGTTTAGGATTAGGGTTAGAGTGAGGGTGAGGGTGAGGGTTAAGGTTAGGCTTAGGCTTAGCGTTAGGCTGAGGGTGAGGGTGGTGGTGAGGATTAGGGTTCGGGTGATGATTAGGTTTAGGATTAGGGTGAGGGTTAGGATGAGGGTTAGGGTTAGGATTAGGATTAGGGTGAGGGTTAGGATGAGGGTTAGGGTTAGGTTTATTGTTAGGGTGAGGGCTAGGGTGAGGGTGAGGGCTAGGGTTAGGGTTAGGTTTAAGGTGAGTTTTAAGGTTAGGGTGAGGGTTAGGGTTAGTGTGAGGGTTAGTGTTAGGGTTAGGGTTAGTGTTAGGGTGAGGGTAATTGTTAGGGTGAGGGTTAGGTTTAGGGTGAGTGTTATAGTTAGGGTGAGGTTTAGTGTTAGGGTTAGGGTTTTTGTTAATTTTAGGTTTGGTGTTATGTTGACGGTGAGGGTGAGGGTGAGGTTTAGGTTTGGGGTTAGGGTGAGTTTTTGAGTTAGGATTAGGTTAGAGTTATGGTTAGGGTGAGGGTGTGGTTTAGGGTTAGATTTAGGCTTAGGGTGAGGGTTAGTGTGAGGGTTAGGGTTAGGGTTAGTGTTAGGTTAGGGTTAGGGTGTGGGTTTGTGTGAGGGTTACGGTTAGAGTTAGGGTTAGGTTTACTATTAAGGTTAGGGTGAGGGTGAGTGTGTGGGTTAGGGTTAGGTTTAGGGTTAGGCTTAGGGTTAGGCTGAGAGTGAGTTTGAGTGTGAGGGTTCGGGTTAGAGTGAGGGTTAGGTTTAGGATTAGGGTTAGGGTGTTGGCTAGGGTTAGGGTGAGGTTTAGGGTTAGGGTTAGTTTGAGGTTTAGTGTTAGGGTTAGGGTGAGGGTGAGATTGAGTGTTAGAGTTAGGGTTAGGGTGAGGGTTAGGGATAGAGTTAGTGTTAGGGTTAGGTTTAGGGTGAGTGATAGGGTTACGTTAGGGTTAGGGTGAGGGTTAGGTTGAGGTTGAGGTTTACGGTTAGTGTTAGTGTTAGTGTTAGGTTTAGAGTTAGGGGGAGGGTTAGGGTTAGCGTTAGTGTTAGCATTAGGGTTAGGATGTGGGTGAGGTTTAGTGTTAGAATCAGGGTTAGGGTGAGGCTGAGTGTGAGGCTTAGGTTTAGGGTTACTGTTAGGGTTAGGGTGAGGGTGAGGGTTAGGGTGAGTGTGAGGGTTAGTGTCAGGTTTAGGGTTAGGATTAGGGTTATGGTTAGGGATAGTGTTAGGGTTAGGTTAGGGTGAGGGTGAGGGTGAGGGTTAGGTTTAGGGTGAGGGTAAGGGTTAGGGTTAGGTTGAGGTTTAGTGCTGGGGTTTGGGTTAGAGTTAGGGTTAGGGTGAGGGTGAGGTTTAGGGGTAATGTTAGGGTTAGCATGAGGGTTAGGTTGAGGTTTAGAGTTAGGGTCTAGGTTATGTTGGGTGTTACGGTAAGGGTAGTCCTGAGGGTTAGGCTAAGGGTGAGGTTTACGGTAAGGGTGAGGATTAGGGTTAGGGTGAGTGTTAGGTTTAGGGGAAAGTTGTGCTTGAGGTTTTGATTGAGGATTAGGTTTTGGGTGAGGGCTAGGGTGAGGGTGAGGTTTAGGGTTAGAGTTAGGGTGAGGTTTAGGGTTAGGGTGATGGTTAGGGTTAGTGTGAGGGTTAGTGTTAGTGTTAGGATTAGTGTTAGGGTGAGGGTTAGGGTTAGGGTGAGGGTTATGATTAGGGTTATGGTGAGCGTGAGTATTAGGTTTAGGTTGATGGTTAGGGTTAGGGTTAGGGTGAGGGTTATGTTTAGGTTTAGGCTGAGGGTTATGAGGAGAATTAGGGTTAGGGTGAGGGCTACGGTGAAGGTTAGGGTTAGGGTGAGGGTTATGATTAGGGTTACGGTGAGCGTGAGAGTTAGGGTTAGGTTGATGATTAGGGTTAGGGTTAGGGTGAGGGTTATGTTTAGGATTAGGCTGAGGGTTATGAGGAGAATTAGGGTTAGGATTAGGGTTAGGGTGAGGGCTAGGGTGAGGGTTAGGGTTAGGGTGAGGGTTATGATTAGGGTTACGGTGAGCGTGAGAGTTAGGGTTAGGTTGATGGTTAGGGTTAGGGTTAGGGTGAGGGATAGGTTTAGGTTTAGGCTGAGAGTTATGAGGAGAATTAGGGTTAGGATTAGGGTTAGGGTGAGGCTAGGGTGAGGGTTAGGGGTAGGTTTAGCGTTAGAGTGAAGTTTAGGGTTAGGGTTAGTGTTAGGGTCAGGGTTTGGATGAGGGTTAAAGTTATGCTGAGGGTGAGGGTTAGGGTTTGGGTGAGAGTTAGGTTTAGGAATACAGTTAGGTTTAAGGTTAGTTTTAGGATTAGGGTTAGGGCTAGCGTTAGGTTTAGGGTTATAATTAGTGTTATTGTTAGGGTTAAGGTTAGAGTTAAGGTGAGGTTGAGGGTTAGGGTTAGGGTTAGGGTAAGGTTTAGGGTTAGGGGGAGGATTAGGGTTAGAGTGAGGGTGAGGTTTCGGGTTAGGTTTGGGTTAGGGGGAGGTTTCGTTCGTGGGTTATGGTTAGGGTTCGCGTTAGGGTTAAGGTTAGTGTTAGGGTGAGGGTAAGTGTTAGGTTAAAATAAGTGTTAGGGTGAGGGTTCGGGTAAGGGTGCGGGTGAGGGTTAGGGTTAGGGTTAGGGTGGGTTTTAGGGTTAGGGTTAGGGTGAGGGTGATGGTGAAGTTTAGGGTTAGATATAGGGTTTGGGAGAGGGTTAGGGTGAGGGTTAGGGATAGGGTTATTGTTAGGGCTAGGGTGAGGGTGAGGGTGAGGTTGAGGTTTAGAGTTAGGTTTAGGGTTAGGGTTAGTGTGAGGGTTAGTGTTAGGTTTAGGGTTAGTGTTAGAGTGAGGGTAAGTGTTGGGGTGAGGGTTTGGGTTAGGGTGAGGGTTATGGTAGGGTGAGGTTTAGGATTAGGGTTAGGGTTATTGTTAGGTTTAGGTTTAGGGTTACAGTTACTGGGACGGTGAGGTTGAGGGTTAGGTTTAGGGTTAGGATGAGGTTTAGGGTTTGGGTTAGGATTAGAGTGAGGGTTAGTGTGAGGGTGAGGTTTAGGGATAGAGTTATGGGTAGGGTGAAGGTTAGGTTGAGGTTTAGGTTTAGGTTCAGTGTTAGTGTTAGGGTTAGGTTTAGAGTTAGGGGGAGGGTTAGGGTTAGCGTTAGTGTCAGGATTAAGGTTAGCATGTGGGTGAGGTTTAGTCTTAGAATTAGGGTTAGGGTGAGGGAGAGGGTTAGGGTGAGGGTGAGGGTTAGGGTTAGGTTTACGATTAGGATTAGGGTTGGGGTTAGGGGTAGTTTTAGGGTTAGGGTTTGGGTTAGGGTTAGGGTGAGGGTGAGGGTTCGGTTTAGGGTGAGGGTAAGGGTTACGGTTATGTTGACGATTAGTGTTAGGTTTTGGGTTAGAGTTAGGGTTAGGGTGAGGGTGAGGTTTAGGGTTAGGGTTAGGGTGAAATTTAGGGTTAGGGTGATGGTTAGGGTTAGTGTGAGGGTTAGTGTTAGTGTTAGTGTTAGGGTTAGAGTGAGAGTAAGTGTTAGGGTGAGGTTTAGGGTTAGGGTGAGGTTTAAGATTAGGGTTACGTTTAGCGTGAAGGTTATGGTTAGGTTGATGGTTAGGGTTAGGGTTAGGGTGAGGGTTAGTTTTAGGTTTAGGCTGAGGGTTATGATGAGAATTAGGGTTAGGATTAGGGTTAGGGTGAGGGCTAGGGTGAGGGTTAGGGTTAGGGTTAGTGTTAGAATGAGGTTTAGGGTTTGGGTTAGTGTTAGGGTGAGGGTTATTTATATGCTGAGGTTTAGGGTTAGGGTTTGGGTGAGAGTGAGGTTTAGGATTAGGGTTAGCATTAGGGTGAGTGTTAGGATTAGGGTTACGGTTAGCATTAGGTTTATTGTTAGTATTAGTGTTATTGTTAGCATTAAGGTTAGAGTTAAGGTGAGGGTGAGGGTGAGGGTGAGGGTTAGAGTTAAGGTTAGGGAGAGGTTTATGGTTAGAGGTAGGATTATGGTTAAAGTGAGGGTGAGGTTTTGGGTTATATTTGGTTTAGGGGGAGGGTTAGTTGGTGGGTTAGGTTTCATGTTAGGGTTAAGGTTAGTGTTAGGGTGAGGGTAAATGTTAGGTTGAGGGTAAGTTTTAGGGTGAGGGTTAGGGTTAGGGTGAGGTTTATGGTTAGTGTGAGGGTTCGGGTAAGGGTTTGGGTTAGGGTGAGGGTGAGGCTGAGGATTTGGGTTAGGTTTAGGGTTAGGGTTAGGGTTAGTTTTAGGGTTAGGGTTAGGGTTAGGGTTAGGGTGAGGTTAGGGTTAGGCTTAGGCTTAGGGTTAGGGTGAGGGTGAGGGTGAGTGTTAGGGTTAGTGTTTGGGTTAGGGTGAAGGTGAGGTTGAGGATTAGTGTTAGGTTTAGGGTTAGGGTTAGTGTTAGGTTTAGGGTTAGGGCTAGGGTTAGGGTTAAGATGAGGTTTAGGGTTAGGGTTAGGGTTAGGTTTAGGGTTAGGGTGAGGTTTAGGGTTAGAATTAGGGTTAGGGGTAGGGTTAGGTTGAGGTTTAGGGTTAGAATTATGGTTAGGGTGAGGGCTAGGCTGAGGTTTAGGGTGAGGGTTAAGGTTAAGTGTAGGGGTAGTTTTAGGATTAGGGTTAGGGTTAGGGTGAGTGTGAGGATTAGGTTTAGGGTTAGGGTTAGGCTTAGAGTTAGGGTGAGGGTTAGGGTTGGGTTTGCTTTAGAGTGACGGTGAGACTGAGGATTAGGTTTAGGTTTAGGGTTAGGTTTAGGGTTAGGGTTACTATTAGGGTTTGGGTTAAGGTTAGGGTTACTGTGAGGTTTAGAATTAGGTTTAGAGTTAGGCTTAGGGTTATGCTGAAGGTGAGGGTGTGGTTGAGGGTTAGAGTTATGTTTAGGGTTAGGCTTAGGGTTAGGGTTATTGTTAGGGTTAGGGTTAGAGTTACGTTGAGGCTGAGGGTGTGGGTGAGGGTTAGGGTGAGGGCTAGGGTGAGGGTGAGGTTTAGGGTAAGGATTAGGGTGAGGTTTAAGCTTAGGCTTAGGGTGAGGTTTAGGGTGACGGTGAGGTTTAGTGTTAGGGTTAGGGTTAGAGTTAGGGTTAGGGTGAGGGTGAGGTTTAGGTGTAGAGTTTGGGTTAGGGTGATGGTTAGGATTAGGCTGAGGGTTAAGGTGGGGGTGACAGTAACGGTAAAGTTGAGGGTTAGGTTGAGGGTGAGGGTTATGTTAAGGGTGAGGGTTAGGGATAGGGTGAGGGTTAGGTTTAGAATGAGGTTGAGGCATAGTGTTGGGTTTAGTGTTAGGGTCATGGTGAGGTTTAGTGTTAGACATAGGGTTAGGGTGAGGCTGAGCGTGAGGGTTAGGGTTAGGATTAATGTTAGGGTTAGGCTTAAGGAGAGGGTTAGGTTGAGGGTGAGGGTTAGGATTAGGGTTAAGTGTTGGAGTAGGGTTAGGGTTAGGGAGAGTGTGAAGGTTCGAGTGAGGATTAGGGTTAGGCTTAGGTTTAGGCTGAGGGTGAGGGTGAAGTTGAGGTTTAGGGTTAGTGTGAGGATTAGGGTTAGGGTTAGGGTGAGTGTGAGGGTGAGGGTTAGGGTTAGAGTTAGGCTTAGGGTGAGGGTGAATGTTAGGGTTAGGGTGAGGGTTAGGGTTAGTGTTATGGGTAGGGTTAGGATGAGTGTAGGGTTAGGATTAGGGTTAGGGTGAGGGCTGGTGTGAGGGTGAGGTTTAGGGTTAGAGTTTGGGTTAGGGTTAGAGTTAGGGTTAAGCTGAGGCTGAGGGTGAGGGTTAGGGTTAGAGTTACCATTAGGATTAGGGTAAGGGTTAGGGTGAGTGTGAGGGTTAGGGTTAGGGTTAGGGTTAGTGTTAGGCTTAGGGTTAATCTGATGGTGAGTTTGAGGTTTAGGGTTAGGGTGAGTGTTAGGATGAGGATTATTGTTAAGAGTAGGGTTAGGGTGAGTGCTAGGGTGAGGGTTAGGTTTAGGTTTAGTTTTAGGGTAAGGTTTAGGGTTAGGGTTATGGTTAGGGTGATGGTTAGGATGAAGGTTAGGGTTAGGATTATGGTTAGGGTGAGAGTGATTGTTAGCATTAGGGTTAGTCTTAGGGTTCGGTTTAGGGTTAGAATTAGTGTTATTGTTAGGGTTAGGTTTAGAGTTATGGTGAGGGTGAGGGTGAGTGTGCATGTGAGGGTTATGGTTAGGTTTAGGGTGAGGTTTAGGGATATGGTTAGGATTAGGGTTAGGGTGAGGGTGAAGTTTAGTGTTAGATTTAGGGTTAGTTGGAGGGTTAGGTTGCAGGTTAGGTTTAGGGTAAATGTTTGGGTTAAGATTAGTGTGAGGGTTATGTTGAGGTTTAGGGTTAGGGTTAGGGTTAGGATTAGGTTTAGGGTGAGTGTGAGTGTGAGGGTTAGGGTTAGGGTTAGGGTTAGGCATAGGCTTAGGGTTAGGCTGAGGGTGAGGGTGGAAGTGAAGATTAGGGTTAGGGTGATGGTTAGGGTTAGGTTTAGTGTGAGTGTTAGGATGAGCGTTAGGGTTAGGATTAGGTTTAGGGTGAGGGCTAGGGTGAGGGTGAGGGTTAGGGTAAGGGTTAGGGTTAGTCTTAGGAACAGGCTGAGCTTGATATTGATAGTGAGGTTTAGAGTAAGGGTTAGTGTTAGGTTTAGTGTTAGGGTTAGGGTGACGGTGAGGGTTTGGTTTAGGGTTAGGATTAGGATTAGGGTTAGGGTTACTGTGAGTGTGAGGGTTAGGGTTAAGGTTAGTGTTAGCCTTAGGTTTAGGCTGAGGGTGAGGGTGAGGGTTAGATTGAGGATTAGCATTAGAGTGAGGGCTAGGGTGAGGGTGAGTTTTAGGTTTAGGGTTAAGGTGAGGTTTAGGGTTTGGGTGATGTTTAGGGTTAGTGTGAGATTTAGTGTAAGGTTTAGGGTTAGTGTTATTGTGAGGGTAAGTGTTAGGCTGAGGGTTAGGGTGGGTGTGAGGATTAGGGTTAGGATGATGGTTCGGTTTAGGGTTAGTGTTATTGTTATGGTTAGGGTTATAGTTACAGTGAGGGTGAGGATGCGTGTGAGCGTTAGTTTTAGGGTTAGGGTGGGGTTTAGGTTTACGGTTAGGTTAGGGTTAGGGAGAGGGTGAGGTTTAGGGTTAGATATAGGGTTCAGGAGAGGGTTAAGGTGAGGGTTAGGGATAGGGTTAGTGTTAGGGTTAGTGTGTGGGTGAGGGTTAGTTTGAGGTATAGGTTTACTGTTAGGGTTAGGTTTAGTGTGAGGGTTAGTGTTAGGGTTAGGTTTAGTGTTAGGGTGAGGCTAAGTGTTAGGGTGAGTGTTTGGGTTATGGTGACGTTTACGGTTATGGTGAGGGTTAATATTAGGGTTAGGGCTATTTTTAGGTTTAGGTTTAGGGGTAACCTACTGTTACTGTGAGGGTGAGGGTGAGGGTTAGGGTTATAGTTAGGGTTTGGGTTTGGGTTAGATTGAGGGTTAGGGTGAGGGTGAGGTTTAGGTATAGATTTAGGGTTAGGGTGAAAGTTAGGTTGAGTTTTAGGGTTAGGGTTATTTTTAGTGTTAGGGTTAGGTTGAGAGTTAGGGGGAGTTTTAGGGTTAGGGTTAGGGTTAGCGTTAGGGTTACGATGTGGGTGCGGTTTAGTTTTAGAATTAGATTCTGGTAAGGCTGAGGTTGAGGGGTGAGGGTTAGGATAAGCGTTAGGGTTAGGGTTAGGGTTAGGGTTAAAATAAGTGTTATTGTTAGGGTTAGGTTTAGAGTTAAGGTGAGGGTGAGGGTTAGGGTTAGGGTTAGGGTAAGGTTTATGTTTAGGGGTAGGATTAGGCTTAGGGTGAGGATGAGGTTTAGGTGTACAGTTAGGGTTAGGGTGAGGGTTAGGGTGAGCGTTAGGGTTAGGGAACATGTTAGGGTGGGGTGATGGTAAGTGTAAACATGAGGGTTAGGCTGAGTGTAAGGGTTACGTTCGGGTGAGGATTAGGATTAGGGTGAGGGTTAGGGTTAGAGGAACGGTGTGGGTGAGGGTTAGAATGAGGATTAGTGTTAGGGTTAGTGTGAGGTTTAGGGTGAGGATGAGGGTTAGGGTTAGGGTGAAGGCTAGGGTGAGGGTGAGGTTTAGGTTTAGGTTTAGGTTGAGGTTTGGGGTTAGGTTGATGGTTAGATTTAGTGCGTGGGTTAGTGTTAGCGTTAGGGTTAGTGTTAGGTGAGGGTAAGTGTGAGGGTGAGGTTTAGGGTTAGGGTTATTGTTATGGTTAGGGTTAGGGTTATGGTTATGGTGAGGGTGATGTTGAGGGTTAGGGTTAGAGTTAGGATAAGGTTTAGATTTAGGGTTAGGGTGAGAGTTAGGCTTAGGGTGAGAGTGAGGTTTACGGTTAGAGTTAGGGTTAGTGTTAGGGTTAGGGTTAGGGTGAGGGTTAGTGTTTGGGTTAGGTTAGGCTTAGGCTTAGGCTTAGGCTTAGGCCAAGCATGAGGTTGAGGGTTAGGTTTAGGGTTAGGGTGAGGGTTAGGGTTAGGGTTAGGGTGAGGGTTAGGATGAGGTTTAGGTTTAGGATTAGGGTTAGGGTGAGTGCTAGGCTGAGGGTTAGGGTGAGGGTTAGGTTTAGGGATAGCTTAGGTTTAGGATTAGGGTTAGGCTTAGGGTGAGTTTGAGGGTTAGGGTTAGAGTCAGGGTTAGGCTTAGGATTAGGGTGAGGCTTAGGGTTTGAATTGGGTTAGGGTGAGGGTGAGTCTGAGGATTAGGATTAGGTTTAGGTTTAGGGTTAGGGTTAGGTTTAGGTTTAGGGATAGGGTTAGGGTTACGGTGAGGCTTAGGATTAGGGTTAGGTTTAGGCTTAGGTTTAGGCTGACGGTGAGGGTCAGGGTTAGGGTTTGGTTTTGGGTTAGGTTGAGGTTGAAGCTTATGATTAGTGTTAGGTTTAGGGTTAGGGTTATTGTTAGGTTTAGGGTTACTGCTCTGGTTATGGTTACATTGAGGATTAGGATTAGGGTTAGGGTTTGGCTTAGGGTTAGGGATAGGGTTAGGATTAGGGTGAGGGTGAGGTTTAGGGTTAGAATTAGGGTTAGGGGCAGGGTTAGGATGAGGTTTAGGGTTAAGGTCAGTGTTAGGGTTAGGTTGAGAGTGAGGCTTAGGTTGAGGTTTAGGGATAGGGTTTGGTTTAGGACTAGGGTTAGGGTGAAGTTGAGGGTGAGGGTTAGGCTTAGGCTGAGGGTGAGGGTGGGGGTGAGGATTAGGGTTAGGGTGATGGTTCGGTTAGGGTTAGTGTTATTGTTAGGGTTAGGGATAGAGTTACGATGAGGGTGTCGGTGCAGGTGAGGGTTAGGGTTAGGGTTAGGATGGGTTTTAGTGTTAGGGTTAGGGTTAGGGTGAGGGTGAGGGTGAGGTTTAGGGTTAGATATAGGGTTAGGGAGAGGGTTCAGGTGAGGGTTAGGGATTGGGTTATTGTTAGGGTTAGGGTTAGGGTGAGTGTTAGGTTGAGGTTTAGGGTTAGTGTTAGGGTTAGGGTTAGTGTTTGGGTGAGGGTAAGGGTTAGGGTTAGGGTGAGAGTTAGGGTTAGGGGAAGTTTGAGGGTTAGGGTTTGATTGAGAATTAGGGATAGCATGAGGGCTAGGGTTAGAGTGAGGTTTAGGGTTAGGATGATGGTTAGGGTTAGTGTGAGGGTTAGTGTTAGTGTTAGGGTTAGTGTTAGGGTGAGGGTAAGTGTTAGGGTGAGGGTTAGGGTTGGGGTTAGCATTATGATTAGGGTTACGGTGAGCGTGAGTGTTAGGTTTAGGTTGATGGTTAGGGTTAGGGTTAGGGTGAGGGTTAGGTTTAAGTTTAGGCTGAGGGTTATGAGGAGAATTAGGGTTAGGATTAGGGTTAGGGTGAGATTTATTGTTAGAATTAGTGTTATTGTTAGGGTTAAGGTTAGAGTTAAGATGAGGGTGAGGGTGAGGGTTAGGTTTAGGGTTAGTGTGAGGGTTAGGGTGAGGGTGAGTGTTAGGTTGAGATTTAGGGATAGGGTTAGGTTTAGGGTTAGGTTTAGTGTTAGTGTGAATGTAAGGCTTAGGGTGAGGGTTAGGCTTACGCTTATGGTTATGCTGAGGGTGAGGGTGGGGGTGAGGAATAGGGTTAGTGTGATGTTTAGGGTTAAGGTTAGTTTTATTGTTAGGGTTAGTGTTAGAGTTAAGGTGAGGGTGAGGTTGCGGGTGAGGGTTAGGGTGAGGGTTAGGATGAGGGTTAGGGTTAGGATTAGGGTTAGGGTGAGGGCTAGGCTGAGGGTGAGGTTTAGGATTAGGATTAGTGTGCGGTTTTTTGTTAAGGTTAGGGTGAGGGTGAGGTTTAGGGTTAGATTTTGGGTTAGGGTGAGACTGAGGTTGAGGGTTAGGGTTAGGGTTAGTGTTAGAGTTAGGGTTAGGGTGAGGGTTAGGTTGAGGGTGAGGGTTAGGCTTAGAGTTAGGATTAGGATTAGGGTAAGGGTTAGGGTGGCTGTGAGGGTTAGGGTTAGGGTTAGGCTTAGCTTTAGGCTGAGGGTGAGGGTAAGGGTGAGGTTTTGGGTAAGGGTGAGGGTTAGGGTGAGAATTAGGGTTCGGTTAATTTTAAGGTTAGGGTGAGTGTGAGGGTTAGTGTTAGGGTTATTGTTAGGGTTAGGGTTAGGATGAGGTTTAGGTTTAGGTTATGTTTAGAGTCAGGTTTAGGATGAGGGTGAGATTTAGAGTTAGAATTAGGGTTAGTGTTAGGTTTAGGTTTTGGGTGAGGGTTAACATTAGAGTTAGGGTTAATCTTAGGCTTAGGCTTAGGCTGAATATGAGGGTGAGTTTTAGGCTTCGAGTTAGGGTGAGGTTTAGGGTAAGGGTTAGGGTGAGGTTATTTATGAGGATTAGGTTAGGATTAGGGTAAGGGTGAGGGCTAGGGTGAGGGTTAGGGTAAGGGCTAGGGATAGGGATTAGGGTTAGGGTGAGGGTGAGTGTGAGAGTTCTGGATAGGGTTAGGTTTAGGCTTAGAGTTAGGGTGAGGGTTAGGGTTATGGTTTAGGTTAGGGTGAGTGTGAGGCTGAGGATTAGGGTTAAGTTTAGGGTTAGGTTTAGGGTTAGGTTTAGGTTTAGGTTTAGTGTCTCGGTTAGGCTTAGGCTTAGGGTTAGGGTTATGGTGAGGGTTAAGTTTAGGATTAGGGTTAAGGTAAGGTTTATGCTTAGGGTTAGGCTGAGGGTGAGGGTGAGGGTGAGGGTTAGGATTAGGGTTAGGGTGAAGTTTAGGATGAAGTTTTGTGTTAGGATTAGGGTAAGGTGGAGGGCTATGGTGAGGGTTAGGGTGAGGTCTAGGGGTAGGAATAGGTTTAGGTTTTGGATTAGGGTTAGGGTGAGGGTGAGTGTGAGAGTGAGGGTTAGGGTTAGGTTTAGGGATAGAGTTAGGGTAAGGGTTAGCGTTAGGGTTTGGGTTAGGGTGTGAGGGTGAGGCTGAGGATTAGGGTTAGGTTTATGGTTAGGTTTAAGTTTAGGGTTAGTGTTAGGGTTAGGGTTAGTGTTAGGCTTAGGGTTACAGTGAGGGTGAGGGTGGGGGGTGAGGATTAGAGTTAGGATTAGGGATAGAGTTAGGTTTTGGGTTATTGTTAGGGTTATGTTTAGGTTTCAGTTTGTGGTGAGGGTGAGACTGAGGGTGAGGTTTATCTTTAGGGTTAGGGTTAGGGTTAGTGTTATTGTTAGGGTTAGGGTTAGAGTTATGGTGAGATTGAGGGGGAGGGTGAGGGTTTGGGTTAGGGTGAGGTTTAGGATTAGGGTTAGGGTTAGGGTGAGTGTGAGATTTAGGGTTAGAGTTAGGGTTACGTTGAGGTTTAGAGTTAAGGTTAGTGTTTGGGTTAGTGTGGGGTTGAAGGTTAGGTTGAGGTTGAGGGTTAGGGTTAACTTTAGGATTAGGGTCAGCTTGAGGGTGAGTGTGAGGCTTAGGGTGATGGTGAGGCTTACACTTGGGGTTAGGCTGAGGGTGAGGATGGGGTGAGGATTAGGGTTAGGGTGATGGTTCGGGTTAGGGTTAGTGTTATTTTTAGGGTTAGGTTTAGAGTTAAAGTGACGGGGAGGGTGCGGGTGAGTGTTAAGGATAGGGTTAGGTTTGGGTTTAGGGTTAGGGTTAGGGTGAGGGTGAGGGTGAGGGTTAGGTTGTGGTTTAGGGTTAGGGTTAGTGTGAGGGTTAGTGTTAGGGTTAGGGTTAGTGTTAGGATGAGGTTCCGTTTTAGGTTGAGGGTATGGGTTAGGGTGAGGATTATGGTAAGGGTGAGGGTTAGGATTAGTGTTAGGGTTATTGTGTTGGTTAGGTTTAGTGTTACAGTTAATGTGAGGGTGAGGGTTAGTGTTAGGGTTAGGTTGAGGTTTGGTTGGGGTAAGGGTTAGAGTTAGGGTTTGGGTGAGGGTGAGGTTTAGGGATATAGTTAGGGTTAGGATGAGGGTTAGGGTGATAGTTAGGGGGAGGGTTATGGTTAGGGTTAGGGTTAGGGATAGGATTAGGATTAGGTTGAGGGTGTGTGTGTTAGCGTTAGGTCTAGCATTAGGCTTAGGTTTAGGCTGAGGGTGAGGGTCAGGTTGAGGGTTAGGTTTAGGGTGAGGGTTAGGGTTAGGGTTTGTGGGAGGGTTAGGATGAGGGTTAGGGTTAGGATTAGGGTTAGGGTAAGGGCTAGGGTGAGGGTGAGGTTTAGGGGTAGGTTTAGGGTGAGGTTTATGTTTAGGATTAGTGTTAGGATTAGAGTGACAGTGAGGTTTAGGTTTAGAGTTAGGGTTAGGGTGAGGTTGAGGGTGAGGGTGAGGTTTAGGGTTAGTGTTAGGATGAGGGTTAGGGTTAGGATGAGAGTGAGGTTTAGGGATAGGTTTAGGATTAGGATTAGGGTTAGAGTTAGCCTGAGGGTGAGGGTGAGGGTGAGTGTTAGGTTGAGATTTAGGGATAGGGTTAGGTTTAGGGTTAGGTTTAGTGTTAGTGTGAATGTAAGGCTTAGGGTGAGGGTTAGGCTTACGCTTATGGTTATGCTGAGGGTGAGGGTGGGGGTGAGGAATAGGGTTAGTGTGATGTTTAGGGTTAAGGTTAGTTTTATTGTTAGGGTTAGTGTTAGAGTTAAGGTGAGGGTGAGGTTGCGGGTGAGGGTTAGGGTGAGGGTTAGGATGAGGGTTAGGGTTAGGATTAGGGTTAGGGTGAGGGCTAGGCTGAGGGTGAGGTTTAGGATTAGGATTAGTGTGCGGTTTTTTGTTAAGGTTAGGGTGAGGGTGAGGTTTAGGGTTAGATTTTGGGTTAGGGTGAGACTGAGGTTGAGGGTTAGGGTTAGGGTTAGTGTTAGAGTTAGGGTTAGGGTGAGGGTTAGGTTGAGGGTGAGGGTTAGGCTTAGAGTTAGGATTAGGATTAGGGTAAGGGTTAGGGTGGCTGTGAGGGTTAGGGTTAGGGTTAGGCTTAGCTTTAGGCTGAGGGTGAGGGTAAGGGTGAGGTTTTGGGTAAGGGTGAGGGTTAGGGTGAGAATTAGGGTTCGGTTAATTTTAAGGTTAGGGTGAGTGTGAGGGTTAGTGTTAGGGTTATTGTTAGGGTTAGGGTTAGGATGAGGTTTAGGTTTAGGTTATGTTTAGAGTCAGGTTTAGGATGAGGGTGAGATTTAGAGTTAGAATTAGGGTTAGTGTTAGGTTTAGGTTTTGGGTGAGGGTTAACATTAGAGTTAGGGTTAATCTTAGGCTTAGGCTTAGGCTGAATATGAGGGTGAGTTTTAGGCTTCGAGTTAGGGTGAGGTTTAGGGTAAGGGTTAGGGTGAGGTTATTTATGAGGATTAGGTTAGGATTAGGGTAAGGGTGAGGGCTAGGGTGAGGGTTAGGGTAAGGGCTAGGGATAGGGATTAGGGTTAGGGTGAGGGTGAGTGTGAGAGTTCTGGATAGGGTTAGGTTTAGGCTTAGAGTTAGGGTGAGGGTTAGGGTTATGGTTTAGGTTAGGGTGAGTGTGAGGCTGAGGATTAGGGTTAAGTTTAGGGTTAGGTTTAGGGTTAGGTTTAGGTTTAGGTTTAGTGTCTCGGTTAGGCTTAGGCTTAGGGTTAGGGTTATGGTGAGGGTTAAGTTTAGGATTAGGGTTAAGGTAAGGTTTATGCTTAGGGTTAGGCTGAGGGTGAGGGTGAGGGTGAGGGTTAGGATTAGGGTTAGGGTGAAGTTTAGGATGAAGTTTTGTGTTAGGATTAGGGTAAGGTGGAGGGCTATGGTGAGGGTTAGGGTGAGGTCTAGGGGTAGGAATAGGTTTAGGTTTTGGATTAGGGTTAGGGTGAGGGTGAGTGTGAGAGTGAGGGTTAGGGTTAGGTTTAGGGATAGAGTTAGGGTAAGGGTTAGCGTTAGGGTTTGGGTTAGGGTGTGAGGGTGAGGCTGAGGATTAGGGTTAGGTTTATGGTTAGGTTTAAGTTTAGGGTTAGTGTTAGGGTTAGGGTTAGTGTTAGGCTTAGGGTTACAGTGAGGGTGAGGGTGGGGGGTGAGGATTAGAGTTAGGATTAGGGATAGAGTTAGGTTTTGGGTTATTGTTAGGGTTATGTTTAGGTTTCAGTTTGTGGTGAGGGTGAGACTGAGGGTGAGGTTTATCTTTAGGGTTAGGGTTAGGGTTAGTGTTATTGTTAGGGTTAGGGTTAGAGTTATGGTGAGATTGAGGGGGAGGGTGAGGGTTTGGGTTAGGGTGAGGTTTAGGATTAGGGTTAGGGTTAGGGTGAGTGTGAGATTTAGGGTTAGAGTTAGGGTTACGTTGAGGTTTAGAGTTAAGGTTAGTGTTTGGGTTAGTGTGGGGTTGAAGGTTAGGTTGAGGTTGAGGGTTAGGGTTAACTTTAGGATTAGGGTCAGCTTGAGGGTGAGTGTGAGGCTTAGGGTGATGGTGAGGCTTACACTTGGGGTTAGGCTGAGGGTGAGGATGGGGTGAGGATTAGGGTTAGGGTGATGGTTCGGGTTAGGGTTAGTGTTATTTTTAGGGTTAGGTTTAGAGTTAAAGTGACGGGGAGGGTGCGGGTGAGTGTTAAGGATAGGGTTAGGTTTGGGTTTAGGGTTAGGGTTAGGGTGAGGGTGAGGGTGAGGGTTAGGTTGTGGTTTAGGGTTAGGGTTAGTGTGAGGGTTAGTGTTAGGGTTAGGGTTAGTGTTAGGATGAGGTTCCGTTTTAGGTTGAGGGTATGGGTTAGGGTGAGGATTATGGTAAGGGTGAGGGTTAGGATTAGTGTTAGGGTTATTGTGTTGGTTAGGTTTAGTGTTACAGTTAATGTGAGGGTGAGGGTTAGTGTTAGGGTTAGGTTGAGGTTTGGTTGGGGTAAGGGTTAGAGTTAGGGTTTGGGTGAGGGTGAGGTTTAGGGATATAGTTAGGGTTAGGATGAGGGTTAGGGTGATAGTTAGGGGGAGGGTTATGGTTAGGGTTAGGGTTAGGGATAGGATTAGGATTAGGTTGAGGGTGTGTGTGTTAGCGTTAGGTCTAGCATTAGGCTTAGGTTTAGGCTGAGGGTGAGGGTCAGGTTGAGGGTTAGGTTTAGGGTGAGGGTTAGGGTTAGGGTTTGTGGGAGGGTTAGGATGAGGGTTAGGGTTAGGATTAGGGTTAGGGTAAGGGCTAGGGTGAGGGTGAGGTTTAGGGGTAGGTTTAGGGTGAGGTTTATGTTTAGGATTAGTGTTAGGATTAGAGTGACAGTGAGGTTTAGGTTTAGAGTTAGGGTTAGGGTGAGGTTGAGGGTGAGGGTGAGGTTTAGGGTTAGTGTTAGGATGAGGGTTAGGGTTAGGATGAGAGTGAGGTTTAGGGATAGGTTTAGGATTAGGATTAGGGTTAGAGTTAGCCTGAGGGTGAGGGTGAGGGTGAGTGTTAGGGTGAGGATGAGGGTTAGTGTTAAGGTGAGGGCTAGCCTGAGGGTGAGGGTTAGGGATAGGGTTAGAGTGAATGTGAGGGTTGGGTGATGTTTAGGGTTAGTTTGAGGGTTAGTGTAAGGGTTAGAGTTAGTGTTAGTGTGAAGGTAAGTGTTAAGGTGATGGTTAGGGTTAGGCTGATGGTTATTGTTAGTGTTAGGGTTAGGGTCAGGGTTAGGTTTAGGGTTAGTGTTATTGTTTGGTTTAGGGTTAGAGTTATGTTGAGGTTGAGGCTGAGGGTTTTGGTTAGGGTGAGGTTGAGTGTGAGGTTAAGGTTTAGGGTTAGTGTTAGGGTTAGTGTGAGGGTGAGGTTTAATGTTAGAGTTAGGGTTAGGGGAAGGTTTAGGATGAGGGTTAGGGTTAGGATTTGGGTTAGGGTAAGGGTTAGGTTGAGGGTGAGTTTTAGGGTTAGGGTTAGGTTGAGGTTTAGGGTTAGGGTTAGGTTTAGGGTGAGGGTGAGGTTTAGGGTTAGAGTTATGGTTAGACTGAGGCTGAGGGTGAGGATTAGTGTTAAGTTGAGTGTTAGGGTTTGGGGTAGGGTGAGGGTTAAGCTGAGGGTGAGGGTTAGGGTTAGGGTTAGGATTAGGATTAGGGTTAGGGTTTCGGTGAGTGTGAGGGTTAGGGATAGTGTTAGGTTGAGTGTTAAGGTTAGCGTGAGAGTTATGGTTAGGGCTAGGAATACGGTTAAGCTGAGGTTGAGTGTGAAGATTAGGGTTAGGTTGAGGTTTAGTGTTTGGTTTAGGGTTAGAGTTAGGCTTAGGTTTAGGGTAAGATTTAGGGGTAGAGTTAAGGTTAGGGAGGAGGGTTTGGGTGAGGGTTATGGTTAGGGTAACGGTTAGGTTGGGGGTGATGGTAAGGATAATTTTTAGGGTTATGCTGAGGGTGAGGGTTACGGTTAGGGTGAGGGTTAGGGGTAGGGTGAGGGTAAGGGTTAGGTTTAGGGTGAAGGTTAGGATTAGATTGAGGATTTGTGTTAGGGTTAGTGTGAAGTTTAGGATGAGGATGAGAGTTAGGGTTAGGGTGAGGGCTAGGGTGAGGGTGAGGGTTAGGGTTAGTGTGAGGGTTAGTGTTAGGGTTAGGGTTAGTGTTAGGTTGAGGGTTAGGGTTAGGGTTAGGGTTAGGTTTAGTGGTAGGGTTATTGTTAGGGTTACGGTGAGGCTAAGCGGGTGGGTTTGGGTTGGGGTTAAATGAAGTTCAGGTTTAGCATTAGGTTAGGGTTAGGGTTAGCATGAGGGTGAGGTTTAGGGTTAAGAGTTAGGGTTAGTGTTAGGGTTAGGGTTCGGTTATTGTTAGGATTAGGGTAAGGGATAGGGTTAGGGTTAGGCTTAGGCTTAAGCTAAGGCTTAGACTGAGCATGAGTGTGAGGGTTAGGATTAGGGTTAGGGTTAGGTTGAGGTTTTGGTTTAGGTTTAGGGTTAGGGTGAGGGTTAGTGTTAGGGATAGGGTTAGGTTTAGGATTAGAGTTAGGGTGAGGTTGAGTGTGAGCATTAGGGTTAGGGTGAGAGTTAGGGTTAGGTTTTGGGTAGGGTGAGGGTGAGGCTGAGGACTAGGTTTAGGTTTAGGGTTAGGGTTAGGGTTAGGGTTACAGTGAGGGTTAGGTTTATGGTTAGGGTGAGAGTTAGGGTTAGGTTGAGGGTTAGGGTTAGGATTAGTTTTAGGGTGAGGGTGAGGGTTAGGGTTAGTTTTAGGGTGAGTTTTAGGATGAGGGTTAGGGATAGGATTAAGGTTAGGGTGAGGGCTAGGCTGAGGGTGAGGTTTAGGATTAGGGTTAGGGTGAGTTTTAGTGTTAGTGTTAGGGTTAGGGTGAGGGTTAGGTTTATTGTTAGGTTTAGGTTTGGGGTTAGGGTTATAGTTGTAGTGAGGGTGAGGGTTAGGGTTAAGGTTAGGATGAGGTTTAGGTTTTGGGTTAGGGTTAGAGTTAGGTTTAGGATGAGGGTGAGATTTAGGGTTAGAGTTAGGGTTAGTGTTAGGGTTGGGTTTAGGGTGAGGGTTAACGTTTGGGTTAGAGTTAGGCTTAGGCTTAGACTTAGGCAGAGAATGAGGGTGAGGTTTAGGGTTAGGGTTAGGGTGAGTGTTAGGGTTATTGTTAGGGTGAGGCTTATGATGAGTTTTAGGGTTAGGATTAGGGTTAGTGTGAGGGCTAGTGTGAGGGTTAGGGTGTGGGTTACGTTAAGGGGTAGGGTTAGATTTAGGATTAGGGTTAGGGTGATGGTGAGTGTGAGGGTTAGGGTTAGGGTTAGGCTTAGGGTTAGGGTGAGGTTTGGGTTAGATTGAGGGTGAGGCTGAGGATTAGGGTTAGGGTTAGGGTTAGGTTTAGGGTTAGGGTTAGGGTTAGGGTTAGGTTTAGGGTTAGGGTTAGGGTTAAGTAGAGGGTTAGGCTTAGGCTTAGGCTTAGGCTGAGAGTGAGGTTGGGGGTGTGGATTTGTGTTAGGGTTAGGGTTATGGTTATGCGTATTGTTAGTGTTATGATTAGGGTTTATTTTGCCTTGTGGGTGAAGCTGAGGGTGAGGGTTATAATTAGTGTTAGGGGTAGAGTTAGGGTTAGTGTTATTGTTAGTGTTAGGGTTAGAGTTACGGTGACTTTGAGCGTGAGGGTGAGGGTTAGGGTTAGGTTGAGTTTTAGGGTGAGGTATAGGGTTAGGGTTAGGGTTAGTGTTAAGGTGAGGGTGAGGTTTAGGGTTAGAGTTAGGGTTAGGAGGAGGGATAGGTTGAGGTTTAGGGTTAGGGTTAGTGTGAGGGTTAGGGTGAGGGTGAGGGTTAGGTTGAGGTTTAGGGATAGGGTTAGGTTTAGGGTTAGGTTTAGTGTTAGGGTGAATGTAAGGCTTAGGGTGAGGGTTACGCTTACGCTTAGGGTTATGCTGAGGGTGAGGGTGGGGGTGAGGAATAGTTTTAGGGTGATGTTTAGGGTTAAGGTTAGTTTTATTGTTAGGGCTAGTGTTACAGTTAAGGTGAGGGTGAGGGTGCGGGTGAGGATTAGGGTGAGTGTTAGGATGAGGGTTAGGGTTAGGATTAGGGTTAGGGTGAGGGCTAGGCTGAGGGTGAGGTTTAGGATTAGGATTAGTGTGCGGTTTTTGTTAGGGTTAGGGTGAGGGTGAGGTTTAGGGTTAGATTTAGGGTTAGGGTGAGACTGAGGTTGAGGGTTAGGGTTAGGGTTAGTGTTAGAGTTAGGGTTAGGGTGTGGATTAGGTTGAGGGTGAGGGTTAGGCTTAGAGTTATGATTAGGATTAGGGTAATGTTTAGGGTGGCTGTGAGGCTTAGTGTTAGGGTTACGGTTAGGCTTAGGTTTAGGCTGAGGATGAGGGTAAGGGTGAGGGTTTGGGTAAGGGTGAGGGTTAGGGTTAGGTTTAGGGTGAGAATTAGGGTTCGGTTAAGTTTAGGTTTAGGGTGAGGTTTAGGGTTAGTGTTAGGGTTATTGTTAGGGTTAGGGTTAAGATGAGGTTTAGGTTTAGGTTATGTTTAGAGTTAGGTTTAGGATGAGGGTGAGATTTAGGGTTAAAGTTAGGGTTAGTGTTAGGGTTAGGTTTAGGGTGAGGGTTAACGTTTGGGTTAGGGTTAGGCTTAGGCTTAGGCTGAGCATGAGGGTGGGGTTTTGGGTTAGGGTTAGTGTGAGGTTTAGGGTGAGGTCATTGATGAGTTTTAGGGTTAGGATTAGGCTAAGGGTGAGGGCTAGTTTGAGGGTTAGGGTGAGGGCTAGGGATAGGGATAGGGTTAGGTTTAGGATTAGGGTTAGGGTGAGGGTGAGTGTGAGAGTTAGGGTTAGGGTTAGGTTTAGGCTTAGAGTTAGGGGGAGGGTTAGGGTTATGGTTTGGGTTAGGATGAGGGTGAGGCTAAGGATTAGGGTTAAGTTTAGGGTTAGGTTTAGGGTTAAGTTTAGGTTTAAGGTTAGTGATAGGGTTAGGGTTAGGGTTACGGTGAGGGTTAAGGTTAGGGTTAGGGTTAGGTTTAGGCTTAGGTTTACGGTGAGGGTTAAGGTTAGGGTTATGGTTAGGCTTAGGGTTAGGCTGAGGGTATGGATGGGGTGATGATTAGAGTTAGGTTTAGGGTTAGGCTTAGGGTTAGGTTTATTGTTAGAGTTATATTTAGGTTTAAGTTTGCGGTGAGGGTGAGGCTGAGGGTGAGAGTTATCGTTAGGGTTAGGGTTAGGGTTAGTGTTATTGTTAGGGTTAGGGTTAAAGTTACGGTGAGTTTGAGGGTGAGGGTAAGGGTTAGGGTTAGGGTGAGGATTAGGGTTAGGGTTTTGGTTAGGGTGAGGGTGAGGTTTAGGGTTAAAGTTATTGTTAGGGGGAGGGTTAGGGTAAGTTTTAGAGTTAAGGTTAGTGTTTATCTTAGTGTGAGGGTGAATGTTATGTTGAGGTTGAGGGATAGGGTTACCTTTAGAATGAGGGTCAGTTTGAGGGTGAGTGTGATTGTTAGGGTGAGGGTTAGCCATACGCTTAGGGTTAGGCCGAGTGTGAGGGTGGGGGAGGATTAGGGTTAGGGTGATTGTTCGGGTTAGGGTTAGTGTTATTTTTAGGGTTAGGGTTAGAGTTAAAGTGAGGGTGAGGGTGCGGGTGAGGGTTAGGGTTAGGGTTAGGTTGGGGGTTAGGCTTAGCATTATGATTAGGTTGAGGGTAAGGTTTAAGGTTAGAATTAGGGTTAGCATGAGGCTGAGGGAGAGGGTGAGTGTTAGGGTTAGGGTTAGGATTAGACTTAGGATTAGGGTTAGGGTGAGTGTGAAGTTTAGTGTTAGCCTTAGGTTTAGGCTGAGGGTGAGGGTGAGGGTGAGTGTTAAGGTTAGTTTGAATGTTAGGGTTAGGGTTAGGGTGTGGTTTAGTGTTAGGGTTAGTGTTAGAGTTAGGGGTAGGGTGAGTGTGAGGTTTAGGTGTAGAGTTAGGGCTAGGGTAAGGTTTAGGTAGAGTGTTAGTGTTAGGGTGAGTGTTAAGGTGGGGGTGATGGTAAGAGTAAACGTCAGGGTTAGGCTAAGGTTGAGGGTTAAGGTAAAAGTGAGGGTTAGGGTGAGGGTTATGGTTAGGGTTATTGTGAGAGTTTGGGTTCAGGTTAAGTTTAGGGTTAGGGTGAGGGTTAGGGTGAGGGTTACGGTTAGGGTGAGAGTTAGGGTTAGGTTGAGGGTTAGGGATACGATTAGGGTTAGGGTGAGGGTGAGGGTTAGGGTTAGTGTTAGGGTGACGGTTAGGATGAGGGTTGGGGTTAGGATTAGGGTTAGGGTGAGGGCTAGGCTGAGGGTGATGTTTAGGATTAGGGTTAGGGTGAGGTTTCGCGTTAGGGGAGGGTGAGGGTGAGGGTGAGGGTGAGGTTTAGGGTTAGATTTAGGGTTAGGTTGAGACTGAGGTTGAGGGTTAGGATTAGGGTTAGTGTTAGAGTTAGGTTTAGGGTGAGAGTTAGGTTGAGGGTTCAGGTTAGGCTTAGGGTTAGGATTAGGATTAGGATTAGAGTAAGGGTTTTGCTGAGTGTGAGGGTTAGGGTTAGAGTTAGGCTTTGGTTTAGTCTGAGGGTGAGGGTGAGGTTGAGGCTTAGGTTAAGGGTGAGGTTTAGGGTTAGGGTTAGGGTGAGAGTTAGGGTTCGGTTAAGTTTAGGGGTAGGGTGAGGGTTAGGGTTAGGGTTTGGGTTAGGGTGAGGGTGAGGCAAAGAATTAGGCTTAGGTTTAGGGTCAGGTTTAGGTTTAGGGTTAGTGTTAGGTTTATGATTATGGTTAGGGCTGCGGTGAGGGTTAGGTTTAGGGTTAGGTTTACGGTTAGACTTAGGGTTAGACTGAGGATGAGGGTGAGGGTGAGGGTTAGGGTTAGGGTTAGGGTGAGGTTTAGGATAAGGTTTAGTGTTAGGATTAGGGTATGGGTGAGGGCTATGGTGAGGGTTAGGGTGAGGGCTAGGGATAGGGATAGGTTTAGGTTTAGGATTAGGGTTAGGGTGAGGGTGAGTGTGAGAGTTAGGGTTAGGGTTAGGGTTAGGTTTAGGGTTAGTGTTAGGGTTAGGGTTAAGGTGAGGGTTAGGGTTAGGGTTAGGCTTAGGCTTAGGGTTAGGCTCAGGGTGACGTTGGGGCTGAAGATTAGAGTTAGGGTTAGGCTTAAGCTTCGGGCTAGGCTTCTTGTTAGGGTTATGTTTAGGTTTAAGTTTGCGGTGAGGGTGAGACTGACTGTGCGTGTTATCGTTAGGGTTAGGTTTAGGGTTAGTGTTATTCTTAGGGCCAGGGTGAGAGTTATGGTGAGGCTGAGCGTGAGGGTGAGGGTTAGGGTTAGGTTGAGGTTTAGGGTTAGAGTTAGGGTTAGGGGGAGGGTTAGGGGGAGGTATAGGGTTAGGGTTAGTGTTAGGGTTGAGGTGAGGGTGAGGGTTAGGTTGAGGTTTAGGGATAGTGTTAGGTTTAGGATTAGGTTTAGGGTGAGAGTGAGTGTAAGGCTTAGGGTACGGGTTAGGCTTAGGCTTAGGGTTAGGCTTAGGGTGAGGGTCGGGGTGAGGAATAGGGTTAGGGTGATGATTAGGAATAAGGTTAGTTTTATTGTTAGGGTTAGTGTTAGAGTTAAGGTGAGGGTGAGGGTGCGGCTGAGGGTGAGGTTTAGGATTAGGTTTAGAGTGAGGTTTAGGGTTAGGGTTAGGTTTAGGTTTAGGGTTAGGGTTACGGTGAGGGTTAAGGTTATTGTTAGGGTTAGGGTTGGAGTTAGGGTTACAATTGTAGTGAGGGTGAGGGTTAGGGTTAAGGTTAGGATGAGGTTTAGGTTTTGGGTTAGGGTTAGCGTTAGGTTTAGGATGAGGATGAGATTTAGGGTTAGAGTTAGGGTTAGGGTTAGGGTTAGGTTTAGGGTGAGGGTTAACGTTTGGGTTAGGGTTAGGCTTAGGTTTAGACTTAGGCAGAGAATGAGGGTGAGGTTTATGGTTAGGGTTAGGGTGAGTGTTAGGGTTAGGGTTAGGGTGAGGCTTATGATGAGTTTTAGGGTTAGGATTAAGGTTAGGGTGAGGGCTAGTGTGAGGGTTAGGGTGTGAGTTACGTTTAGGGGTAGGGTTAGATTTAGGATTAGGTTTAGGGTGAGGGTGAGTGTGAGGGTTAGGGTTAGGGTTAGGCTTAGGGTTAGGGTGAGGTTTTGGGTTAGGTTGAGGGTGAGGCTGAGGATTAGGGTTAGGGTTAGGTTTAGGATTAGGGTTAGGGTTAAGGTAACGGTTAAATTGAGGGTTAGGCTTAAGCTTAGGCTTAGGCTGAGCGTGAGGTTGAGGGTGTGGATTAGGGTTAGGGTTATGGTTAGGGGTATTGTTAGTGTTATGGTTCGGGTTTAGTTTGCGTTGAGGGTGAGGCTGAGTGTGAGGTTTATAATTAGTGTTAGGGGTAGGGTTAGGGTTAGTGTTATTGTTAGTGTTAGGGTTAGAGTTACGGTGAGTTTGAGCGTGAGGGTGAGGTTTAGGGTTAGGGTGAGTTTTAGGGTAAATTATAGGGTTAGGGTTAGGGTTAGTGTTAAGGTGAGGGTTAGGTTTAGGGTTAGAGTTAGGGTTAGGGGGAGGGTTAGGTTGAGGTTTAGGGTTAGGGTTAGTGTGAGGGTTAGGTTGAGGGTGAGGTTTAGGTTGAGATTTAGGGATAGGGTTAGGTTTAGGGTTAGATTTAGTGTTAGGGTGAATGTAAGGCTTAGGGTGAGGGTTACGCTTACGCTTAGGGTTATGCTGAGGGTGAGGGTGGGGGTGAGGAATAGGGTTAGGGTGATGTTTAGGGTTAAGGTTAGTTTTATTGTTAGGGTTAGTGTTAGTGTTAAGGTGATGGTGAGGGTGCGGGTGAGGGTTAGGGTGAGGGTTAGGATGAGGTTTAGCGTTAGGATTAGGGTTAGGGTGAGGGCTAGGCTGAGGGTGAGGTTTAGGATTAGGATTAGTGTGCGGTTTTGGGTTAGGGTTAGGGTGAGTGTGAGGTTGAGTGTTAGGGTTAGGTTTAGTGTTAGAGTTACTGTTAGGGTGAGGGTTAGGTTGAGGGTGAAGGTTAGGCTTAGAGTTAGGATTAGGATTAGG
The DNA here is from genome assembly GCF_024711535.1 of Dipodomys merriami. Taxonomy (NCBI): domain Eukaryota; kingdom Metazoa; phylum Chordata; class Mammalia; order Rodentia; family Heteromyidae; genus Dipodomys; species Dipodomys merriami. The sequence goes on along the minus strand of NW_027202716.1, from coordinate 837,324 downwards.
GTAAAGTTTAGGGTGGCTGTGAGGGTTAGGGTTAGGCTTAGGTTTAGGCTGAGGGTGAGGGTAAGGTTGAGGTTTTGGGTAAGGGTGAGGGTTTGGGTAAGGGTGAGGGTTAGGGTTAGGTTTAGGGTGAGAATTAGGGTTCGGTTAAGTTTAGGGTTAGGGTGAGGGTTAGGGTTAGGGTTAGGGTTACTGTTAGGGTTAGGGTTACAGTTACAGTGAGGGTGAGGGTTAGCTTTAGGCTTAGGATGAGGTTTAGGTTTAGGTTATGTTTAGAGTTAGGTTTAGGATGAGGGTGAGATTTAGGGTTAGAGTTAGGGTTAGTTTTAGGGTTAGGTTGAAGGTGAGGGTTAACGTTAGGTTTAGGGTTAGGCTTAGGCTTAGACTGAGCATGAGGGTGAGGTTTAGGGTTAGGGTTAGGGTGAGGGTTTGGGTTAGGTTTAGGGTGAGGTCTTTGATGAGTTTTAGGGTTAGGATTAGGCTAAGGGTGAAGGCTAGTTTGAGGGTTAGGGTGAGGGCTAGGGCTAGGGATAGGGTTAGGTTTAGGATTAGGGTTAGGGTGAGGGTGAGGGTGAGTGTGAGAGTTAGGGTTAGGGTTAGGTTTAGGCTTAGAGTTAGGGGGAGGGTTAGGTTTATGGTTTGGGTTAGGGTGAGGGTGAGGCTAAGGATTAGGGTTAAGTTTAGAGTTAGGTTTAGGGTTAAGTTTAGGTTTAATGTTAGTGTTAGGCTTAGGGTTAGGGTTACTGTTAGGGTTAAGGTTAGGGTCAGGGTTAGGCTTAGGCTTAGGCTTAGGGTTAGGCTGAGGGTGAGGGTGAGGGTGAGGTTTAGGTTTAGGGTTACGGTGAGGTTTAGGTTGAAGTTTAGTGTTAGGATTAGGGTAAGTGTGAGGGCTATGGTGAGGGCTAGGTTGAGGGCTCTAGATAGGAATAGAGTTAGGTTTAGGATTAGGGTTAGGGTTAGGGTGAGTGTGAGAGTTAGGGTTAGCGGTAGGTTTAGGCTTAGAGTTAGGGTGAGGATTAGGGTTAGGGTTTGGGTTAGGGTGAGGGTGAGGCTGAGGATTTGGGTTAGGTTTAGCGTTAGGTTTAGGTTTATGGTTAGGGTTAGTGTTAGGGTTAGGGTTACGGTGAGGGTAGGGTTAGGGTTATGGTTAGGCTTAGCGTTAGGCTGAGGGTGAGGGTTGGGGTGAGGATTAGAGTTAGGGTTAGGCTTAGGCATAAGGTTAGGTTTATTGTTAGAGTTATAATTAGGTTTAAGTTTGCGGTGCGGGTGAGGGTGAAGGTGAGGATAATCGTTAGGGTTAGGGTTAAGGTTAGTGTTATTGTTAGGGTTAGGGTTAAAGTTACGGTGAGTTTGAGGGTGAGTGTGAGGGTTAGGGTGAGTGTGAGGTTTCGGGTTAGAGTTATTGTTAGGGGGAGGGTTAGGGTGAGGTTTAGAGTTTAGGTTAGTGTTTTGGTTAGTGTGAGGGTGAAGGTTATGTTGAGGTTGAGGGATAGGGTTACCTTTAGGATGAGGGTCAGTTTGAGGGTGAGTGTGAGGGTTAGGGCGAGTGTTAGGCTTACACTTAGGTTTAGGCCGATGGTGAGGGTGGGGTGAGGATTAGGGTTAGGGTGATGGTTAGGGTTAGGTTTAGTGTTATTTTTAGACTTAGGGTTAGAGTTACGGTGAGGTTGAGCGTGAGGGTGAGGGTTAGGGTTAGGTTGAGGTTTAGTGTTAGAGTTAGGGTTAGGGGCAGGGTTAGGGTGAGGTTTAGGGTTAGGGTTAGGGTTAGGGTTAGGGTGAGGGTTAGTTTGAGATTTAGCGATAGGGTTAGGTTTAGGATTAGGTTTAGGGTGAGGGTGAGTGTAAGGCTTAGGGTCAGGGTTAGGCTTATGCTTAGGTTTAAGCTTAGGGTGAGGGTGGGGGTGAGGAATAGGGTTAGGGTGATGGTTAGGGTTAAGGTTAGTTTTATTGTTAGGGTTAGTGTTAGAGTTAAGGTGAGGGTGAGGCTGCGGGTGAGGGTTACGGTGAGGGTTAGGATGAGGGTTATGTTTAGGATTAGGGTTAGGGTGAGGGGTAGGCTGAGGGTGAGGTTTAGGATTAGGTTTAGGGTGAGGCTTAGGGTTAGGGTTAGGTTTGGGGTTAGGGTGAGCGAAAGGATTAGTGTTAGATTTAGGGTTAGGTTGAGACTGAGGTTCAGGGTTAGGGTTAGGGTTAGTGTTAGAGTTAGTGTTAGGGTGAGGGTTAGGTTGAGGATGAGGGTTAGGCTTAGAGTTAGGAATAGAATTAGGGTAAGTGTTAGGGTGACTGTGCGTGTTAAGGTTAGGTTTTGGTTTAGGCTTAGGTTTAGGCTGAGGGTGAGGGTACGGGTCAGGGTTAGGGTAAAGTTGAGGGTTAAGGTTAGTGTTAGGGTGAGAGTTAGGGTTCAGTTAAGTTGAGAGCTAGGGTGAGGTTTAGGATTAGGTTTAGGGTTATTTTTAGGGTTAGGGTTACAGTTACAGTGAGGGTGAGGGTTAGGGTTAGGGTTAGGATGAGGTTTAGGTTTAGGTTATGTTTAGAGTTAGGTTTAGGATGTGGGTGAGATTTAGGGATAGAGTTAGGTTTAGTGTTAGGGTTAGGTTTAGAGTGAGGGTTAACATGAAGGTTAGGGTTAGGGTTAGGGTTAGGCTTAGAGTTAGTTTGAGGGTTATGGTTACGGTTTGGGTTAGGGTGAGAGTGAGGTTGAGGTTTGGGGTTAAGTTTAGGGTTAGGTTTAGGGTTAGGTTTAGGTTTAAGGTTAGTGTTAGTGTTAGGGTTAGGGTTAGGGTTATGGTGAGGTTTAGGGTTAGGGTGAGGTTTAGGGTTAGGCTTAGGCTTAGGGTTAGGCTGAGGGTGAGGTTCAGGGTTAGGGTTAGTGTGAGTTTTATGATGAGGTTTAATGTTAGCAATAGGGTAAGGGTGAGATCTATGGTGAGGGTTAGGGTGAGGGCTAGGGATAGGAATAGAGTTAGGTTTAGGATTAGGGTTAGGGTGAGGGTGAGGGTTAGGGTTAGGGTGAGGGTTAGGGTGAGGGTTAGGGTTAGGGTATGGTTGAGGTTGAGGTTTAGGGTTATAGGTTTATAGGATTAGGGTTAGGGTGAGTGTTAGGGTTAGGGTTAGGGTGATAGTTAGGGGGAGGTTTAGGGTTAGGGTTAGGGTTTGGGATAGGATTAGGATTAGGTTGAGGCTGAGTGTGTGTGTTAGCTTTAGGTCTAGGGTTAGGCTTAGGTTTAGGCTGAGGGTGAGGGTGAGTTTGAGTTTTAGGATTAGGTTGAGGGTTAGGGTTAGGGTTAGTGGGAGGATTAGAATGAGGGTAGGGTTTAGGATTAGGGTTAGGTTAAGGGCTAGGGTGAGTGAGGTTTAGGTTTAGGTTTAGGTTTAGGGTGAGGTTTATGTTTAGGCTTAGGGTTTGGGTTAGGGTGACCCTGAGGTTTAATTTTAGAGTTAGGTTTAGGGTGAGGCTGAGGGTGAGGGTTAGGTTTAGGGTTAGTGTTAGTTTTAGAGTTAGTGTTAGGGTGAGGGTTAGGGTGAGGTTGAGGTTTAGGGATAGGTTTAAGATTAGGATTAGGATTAGGGTTAGGCTGAGGGTGAGGGTGAGGGTTAGGGTTAGGGTGAGGATGAGGGTTAGGGAAAGGGTTAGATTGCGGGTGAGGTTTAGGGTGATGTTTAGGGTTAGTTTGAGGGTTAGTGTTAGGGTTAGAGTTAGTGTTAGTGTGAGGGTAAGTGTTAAAGTGAGGGTTCGGGTTAGGGTGAGGGTTATTGTTAGGGTTAGGGTTTGGGTCTGCGTTAGGGTTAGGGTTAGTGTTATTGTTATGTTTAGGGTTAGAGTTACGTTGAGATTGAGGGTGAGAGTGAGGTTTTTGGTTAGGGTGAGGTTTAGGGTGAGGTTTAGGGTTAGGGTTAGGGTTATGGTTAGGGTGAGGGTGAGGTTTAGGGTTAGAGTTAGGGTTAGGGGGAGGTTTAGGATGAGGCTTAGCGTTAGGATAAGGGTTAGGGTAAGGGCTAGGGTGAAGGTGAGTTTTAGGCTTAGGGTTAGGTTGAGGTTTACGGTTAGGGTTACTGTTAGGGTGAGGGTGAGTTTTAGGGTTAGAGTTAGGGTTAGCGTGAGGCTGAGGGTGAGGATTAGGGTTAGGGTGAGTGTTAGGTTTAGGGTTAGGGTGAGGGTTAAGCTGAGGCTGAGGGTTAGGTTTAGGGTTAGGATTAGGATTAGGGTTTGTTTTTCGGTGAGTGTGAGGGTTAGGGATATTATTAGGTCGAGGGTTAGGGTTAGGGTGAGGGTTATATTTAGGTCTAGTATTATGGTTACGGTGAGGGTGAGTGTGAGGGTTAGGGTTAGGGTGAGGTTTAGTGTTTGGGTTAGGGTTAGAGTTAGGCTTAGGGTTAGGGTGAGGTTTAGGGGTAGAGTTAGGGTTAGGGAGGAGGGTTTGGGTTAGGGTTATGGTTAGGGTGAGTGTTAGGGTGGGGGTGATGGTAAGCCAAAAATGAGGGTTATGCTGAGGGCGAGGGTTATTGTAAGGGTGAGGGTTTGGGTTTGGGTTAGGGTGAGGGTTAGGGTTAGGGTTAGGGTGAAGGTGAGGGTTGGATTGAGGATTAGTGTTAGGGTTAGTGTGAGTTTTAGGGTGAGGATGAGAGTTAGGGTTAGGGTGAAATCTAGGATGAGTGTGAGGGTTAGGGTTAGTGTTAGGGTGAGGTTTAGGGTTAGGGTGATTGTTAGGGTTAGTGTTAGGGTTAGGGTTAGGGTTAGGTTGAAGGTTAGTGTTAGGGTTAGGGTTAGGGTTAGGTTCAGGGTTACGGTGAGGGTAAGGGTGTGGATTAGGGTTGGGGTTAGGATGAGGTTTAGGTTTAGGATTAGGTTTATGGTTAGGGTTAGGGTGAGGGTGAGGTTTAGGGTTAGAGTTAGGGTTTGTGTTAGGTTTAGGGTGAGGGTTACGGTTAGGATTAGTGTAAGGGTTAGGTTTAGGGTTAGGGTTAGGCTTAGGCTTAAGCTTAGGCTTAGACTGAGCATGTGTGTGAGGGTTAGGGTTAGTGTTAGGGTTAGGGTTAAGTTGAGGTTAAGGTTTAGATTTAGGTTTAGGATGAGGGCTAGGGTGAGGGTTAGGGTGAGGGTTAGGGTTAGGGATAGGGTTAGGTTTAGGATTAGGGTTAGGGGGAGGTTGAGTGTGAGCGTTATGGTTAGGGTTAGGGTTAGGTTGAGGGTTAGGGTTAGGTTTTGGGTTAGGGTGAGGATGAGGCTGAGGACTAGGCTTAGGTTTAGGGTTAGGGATAGTTTTAGGGTTACAGTGAGGATTAGGGTTCGTCCGTGGCTTAGGCTTAGGGTTAGGCTGAGTGTGAGGGTGGGGGTGAGGATTAGGGTTAGGGTTAGGGTTTAAATTAGGGTTATTTTTAGTGTTATGTTTTGGGTTAAGTTTGCAGTGAGGGTGAGGCTGAGGGTGAGGGTTATGGCTAGGGTTAGTTATAGGCTTAGGTTTTGGCTGACAGTGATCGTGGGGGTGAGGAATATATTTTGGTTGATGTTTAGGATTAGGGTTATGGTGAAGGTTATGATGAGGGTAGGGATAGGATTAGGTTTAGCCTGAGGGCTTGGGTGAGGGTGAGTGTTAGGGTTAGGGTTAGGCTTAGGCTTAGGTTTAGGCTGAGGGTGAGGGTGAGGGTGAGTGTTAGGGTTAGGGTGATGGATAGGGTTAGGTTAAAGTTGAGTGTTTGGATGAGGGTTAGGGTTAGGGTGAGTGATAGGATGAGTGTGACCATAGGAGTAAAGGTGAGGGTTAAGCTGTGGGTGAGTGTTCCCCTAAGCGTCAGAGTTAGGATTAGGGTGATGGTTAGGGTAAGGGTTAGGGTGAGGGTTAGGATGAGGGTGAGGGATAGATTGAGGATTATGATTAGGGTTAGTTAGTTTAGGGTGAGGATGAGGGTTAGGTTATGGTGAGGGTTAGGGTTAGAATTAAGTTTATTGTGGGGGCTAGGGTGAGGCTGAGGGGTAGGGTTAGGGTTAGGGTGAGGTTTAGGGTTAGGGTTAGAATTAGGGTTAATGTGAGGGTTAGTGTTAGGGTGAGGGTTATGGTTAGGGTGAGGTTTACGGTTAGTTTTAGAGTTATTTTTAGGTTTAGGGTTAGGGGTACAGTGAGGGTGAGGATGAGGGTTAAGGTTAGGGGAGGTTTAGGTTTAGGGTTAGGGTTAGAGTTAGGGTTAGGGTGAGTGTGAGGTTTAAGGTTAGATTTTGGGTTCAGGTGAGGTTTAAGATGAGGGTTAGGGTTAGGGTTAGTTTTAGGTTTAGGGTTAGGGTGAGGTTAAGTGTTAGGGATATGGTTAAGATTAGGGTTAGGGTGAGGGTGAGTGTGTGGGTTAGGGTTAGGTTTTGGGTTAGGCTTAGGTTTAGGCTGAGGGTTAGGTTGAGCGGGAGGGTTAGGGTTCGGGTGAGGGTTAGGTTTAGGGTTAGTGTGAGGGTTAGGATGAAGGTTTGGTTTTGGATTAGGTTTAGGGTGAGGGCTAGGTTGAAGGTGAGGTTTAGGGTTAGGGTTAGGGTGAGGTTTAGGGTTAGGGTTAGGGTCAGTGTGAGTTTGAGGTTTAGTGTTACAGATAGGTTTAAGGTGAGTGTTAGGGTGAGGGTTTGGCTTAGTGTTAGTGTTAGAGCTAGGTTTAAGGTGAGGGTGTCTCTTAGGGTTAGGGTTAGGATTAGGATTAGGTTTAAGGAGAGGGGGAGTGTGAGGGTTAGAGTTAGGGTTAGGTTTAGGCTTAGGGTCAGGGTGAGGGTGAAAGTTAGGGGGAGGGTTAGGGTTAGGGTTAAGGTTATGGTTAGGGATAGCGTTAGGGTTAGGGTGAGGTTGAGGTTTAGAGTTAGAATTAGGGTTAGGGTGAGGCTGAGGCAGAGGGTGAGGGTTAGGGTAAGTGTTAGGATTAGGATTAGGGTTAGGGTTAGGGTGAGTGTGAGGGTTAGGGTTAGCCTTAGGTTTAGGCTGAGGGTGAGGGTGAGGGTGAGTGTTAGGGTTAGTTTGAGTGTTAGGGTTAGTTTTAGGTTGTGGATTAGTGTTAGGGATAGTGTTAGAGTTAGGGTTATGGTGAGGGTGAGGTTTAGGAGTAGAGTTAGGGTTAGGGTGAGTGTTAGGTTGAATGTTAGGGTAAGGGTGAGGTTTAGGGTGGGGGTGAAGGTAAGGGTAAACGTGAGGGTTAGGCTAAGTGTGAGGGTTAGGGTGAGGTTTAGGGTTGGGGTTACGGTGAGTGTTAGGGATCGGGTTAATTTTAGGGTTAGGGTGAGGGTTAGGGTATGGGTTGGGGTGAGGGTGAGAGTTAGGTTTAGGTTGAGGGTTAGGGTTAGGATTAGGGTTAGGGTAAGGGAGAGGGTTAGGGTTAGTGTTAGGGTGAGGGTTAGGATGAGGGTTAGTGTTAGTATTAGGGTTAGGGTGAGGGCTAGGGTGAGGGTGAGGTTTAGGTTTAGGGTTAGGGTGAGCTTTATGGTTAGGGTTAGGTTTAGGGTTAGGGTGAGGGTGAGGTTTAGGGTTAGGTTTAGGGTTAGGTTGAGACTGAGGTTGATGGTTAGGGTTTGGGTTAGTGTTAGTGTTAGGGTTAGGGTGAGGGTTAGGTAGAGGGTGAGGGTTAGGCTTAGGGTTAGGATTAGTATTAGGGTAAGGGTTAGGGTGATTGTGAGGGTTAGGGTTAGGGTTAGGCTTAGATTTAGGATGAGGGTGAGTGTGAGGTTTAGGGTTAGTGTGAGGGTTAGGGTTAGCGTGAGAGTTAGGGTTCACTTAAGGTTACGGTTAGGGTGAGGGTTAGGGTTAGGGTTAGGGTTATTGTTAGGGTTAGGGTTAGGGTTAGGGTTACAGTTACAGTGAGGGTGAGGGTTAGGGTTAAGGTTAGGATGAGGTTTAGGTTTGGGGTTAGGGTTAGAGTTAGGTTTAGGATGAGGGTGAGATTTAGGGTTACAGTTAGGGTTAGTGTTAGGGTTATCTTTATCATGAGGGTTAACGTTAGGGTTAGGGTTAGGCTAGGTTTAGGCTTAGGCAGAGAATGAGGGTGAGGTTTAGGGTTAGGGTTAGGGTGAAGGTTAGGGTTAGGGTTAGGGTGAGGCTTAGGATTAGTTTTAGGGTTAGGATTAGGGTTAGGGTGAGGGCTAGGATGAGGATAGTGTGTGGGTTACGTTTAGGGATAGGGTTAGGTTTAGGATTAGGTTTAGGGTGAAGGTGAGTGTGAGAGTTAGGTTTAGGGTTAGGCTTAGGCTTAGGGTGAGGTTGTGGGTTAGGTTGAGGGTGAGGCTGAGGATTAGGGTTAGGTTTAGGGTGAGGGTTAGGTTTAGGTTTAGGGTTATGGTTATGGTTAGGGTTAAGTTGAGGGTTAGGCTTAAGCTTAGGCTTAGGCTTAGGCTAAGGGTGAGGGTAGGGTGTGGATTAGGGTTAGGTTTAGGGTTAGCATTAGGGGTATTGTTAGTTTTATGGTTAGGGTTAAGTTTGTGATGAGGGTGATGCTGAGGGTGAGGGTTATGATTAGTGTTAGGGGTAGGGATTGGGTTAATGTTATTGTTAGGATTAGGGTTAGAGTTACGGTGAGGTTGAGCATGAGGGTGAGGTTTAGGGTTAGGTTGAGTTTTAGGGTGAGGTTTAGGGTTAGGGTTAGGGTTAGTGTGAGCGTGAGGTTTAGGGTAAGAGTTAGTATTAGTTGGAGGGTTAGGGTGAGGTTTAGGGTTAGGGTTAGTGTTAGGGTTAGGGTGAGGGTGAGGGTTAAGTTGAGGTTTAGGGATAGGCTTAGGTTTAGGATTAGGTTTAGGGTGAGGGTGAGCGTAAGGCTTAGGGTGAGGGTTAGGCTTAGGCTTAGGGTTAGGCTGATGGTGAGGGTGGGGGTGAGTAATAGTGTTAGGGTGATGGTTAGGGAGAAGGTTAGTTTTATTGTTAGCGTTAGTGTTAGAATTAAGGTGAGGGTGAGGGTGCGGGGGAGGGTTAGGGTTAGGATTAGACTTAGCGTGAGGGTGAGGTTTAGGGTTAGATATAGGGTTAGTTGGAGGGTTAGGGTGAGGGTTAGGGATAGGGTTAAGTTTAGGCTTAGGGTTAGGGTGAGGGTTAGGGTTAGGGTTTGGGGTAGGGTGAGGGTGAAGCTGAGGATTAGGGTTAGGTTTAGGGTTAGGTTTATGGTTAGGTTTAGGTTTAGGGTTAGTGTCATGGTTAAGGTTAGGGTTAGGGTTACAGTGAGGTTTAGGGTTATGGTTCGGGTTAGGCTTAGGGTTAGGCTGAGTGTGAGGGTGAGGGTGAGGGTTAGGGTTAATGTCAGAGTGAGGTTTAGGATGAGGTTTAGTGTTAGGATTAGGGTAAGTGTGAGGGCTATGGTGAGGGTTAGGGTGAGGGCTAGGTATAGGAATCGAGTTAGGTTTAGGATTAGGGTTAGGGTGAGAGTGAGTGTGAGAGTTAGGTTTAGGGATAGGTTTAGGCTTAGAGTTAGGGTGAGTGTTAATGTTATGGTTTGGGTTAGGGTGAAGGTGAGGCTGAGGATTAGGGTTAAGTTTAGGGTTAGGTTTAGGTTTAGGGTTACTCATAGGGTTAGGGTTAGGGTTAGGGTTCCTGTGAGGGTTAGGGTTAGGGTTAAGCTTAGGGTTAGGCTGAGGGAGAGGTTGTGGGTGAGGATTAGAGTTAGGGTTAGGGTTAGGCTTAGGGTTAGGGTTATTGTTAGGGTTATGTTTAGGTTAAAGTTTGCGGTGAGGGTGAGGCTGAGGGTGAGTGTTATTGTTAGGGTTAGGGTTAGGATTAGTGTTATTCTTAGGGTCAGGGTTAGAGTTATGGTGAGTTTGAGGGTGAGGGTGAGGGTTAGGGTTAGGGTGAGGTTTAGGGATAGGGTTAGGGTTAGGGTGAGGGTGAGGTTGAGGGTTAGAGTTATTGTTTGGGGGAGGGTTAGGGTGAGGTTTAGGGTTAGGATTAGTGTTTGGGTTAGTTTGAGGTTGAAGTTTAGGTTGAGGTTGAGGGTTGAGGATTAGGGTTAGATTGAGGGTGAGTGTGAGGGTTTGGGTGAGGGTTATGCTTACGCTTAGGGTTAGGCTGAGGGTGAGGGTGGGGTGAGGATTAGGGTTAGGGTGATGGTTCGGGTTAGGGTTAGTGTTATTTTTAGGGTTAGGGTTAGAGTTACAGTGAAGATGAGGGGGCGGGTGAGGGTTAGGGTTAGGGTTAGGGTGGAGGTTAGGTTTCGATATACCGTTTGGGGGAGGGTTAGGGTGAGTGTTAGGATTAGGCTTAATGTTAGGATTAGGTTGAGGGTGAGGGTTAGGTTGAGGTTTCGGGTTAGGTTTAGGGTTAGTGTGAGGGTTAGTGTTAGGGTTACGGTTAGTGTTAGGATGAGGGTAAGTGTTAGGTTGAAGGTATGGGTTAGGGTGAGGGTTATGGTAAGGGTGAGGTTTAGGATTAGGTTTAGGTTTATTGTTAGGGTTAGGTTTAGGGTTACGGTTAATGTGAGGTTGCGGGTTAGTGTTAGTGTTAGGTTGAAGTGTAGGTTGGGGTTACAGTTATAGTTAGGATTTGGGTGAGGGTGAGGTTTAGGGTTATAATTAAGGTTCGGGTGAGGTTTAGGGTTAGGGTTAGGGCGATAGGGGGATGGTTATGGTTAGTGTTAGGTTTAGGGATAGGATTAGGATTAGGTTGAGGGTGAGTGTGTTTGTTAGGGTTAGGTCTAGGGTTAGGCTTAGGTTTAGTCTGAGGGTGAGCCTGAGGTTGAGATTTAGGGTGAGGGTTAGGTTTAGGGTTAGGGGGAGGTTTAGTATGAGGGTTAGGGTTAGGATTAGAGTTAGGGTACGGGCTAGGGTGAGGGTGAGGTTTAGGGTTAGGGTTAGGGTTGACGTTCGGATTTAGAGTTAGGGTTAGGGTGAGGGTGATGGTGAGGGTTAAGTTTAGGGATAGTGTTAGTTTTAGGGTTAGGGTTAGGGTGAGGGTTAGGGTGAGGGTGAGGGTTTGGGATAGGTTTAGGATTAGGTTTAGGTTTAGGGTTAGGCTTAGGGTGAGGGTGAGGTTGAGGGTTAGGGTGAGGATGAGGGTTAGTGTTAGGGTGAGGGCTAGGGTGAGGATGAGGGTTAGGGATAAGGTTAGAATGAGGGTTAGGGTTAGGGTGATGGTTAGGGTTAGTGTGAGGGTTAGTGTTAGGGTTAGGGTTAGTGTTAGTGTGTGGGTAAGTTTTAAGGTGAGGGTTAGGGTTAGGGTGAGGTTATTGTTAGGGTTAGGGTTAGAGTTACGGTTATGGTGAGGGTGAAGTTGAGGGTTCGGGTTAGGGTTAGGATGAGGTTTAGGTTTAGGGTTAGGGTTAGGGTGAGGGTTTGTTTTAGGCTTAGGGTTACGGCGAGGTTTAGGGGTTTGGGTTAGTGTTAGATTTAGGTTTATTGTGAGCGGGAGGTTTAGAGTTAGTTAGGATTAGGGTGACGGTTAGGAAAAGGTTAGGGTTAGTGTTAGCATTAGGGTTACAGTGAGAGTAAGGGGGAGGGTTAGGGTTAGGGTTAGGGTTAAGTTTAGGATTTGGTTCAGGGTGACGGTGAGTGTGTGTGTTAGGGTTAGGTTTAAGTTTAAGCTTAGGGTTAGGCTGAGGGTGAGGTTGAGGGTGAGGGTTAGGGTTAGGGTGAGGGTTAGGTTTTGGGTTAAGTTTAGGGTTAGGGTGAGGGTTATGGTAAGGGTTATGGTGAGGGTGAGGGTTAGGGTTATGTTGAGGGTTAGGGTTAGGTTTAGAGTTAGGGTGAGTGTGAGGGTGAGGTTTAGGATTAGGTTTAGGGTGAGAGTTAGGATAAGGGTTAGGGTTAGGATTAGGTTATGGGGAGGGCTATTGTGAGGGTGGGGTTTAGGGTTAGGGTTAAGGTGAGGCTTAGGTTTAGGGTTAGGGTTAGGGTGAGGGTGAGGTTTAGGGTTAGAATTAGGGTTCGGGTGAGGCTGAGGGTGAGGGTTAGGGTTAGGGTTAGTTTTAGATTTAGGTTTAGGCTGAGGGTTAGGGTGAGGGTGAGGTTTAGGCTTAAGGTTAAGATTAGGATTAGGATAAGGGTTAGGGTGAGTGTGAGGGTTAGGTTTAGGATTAGGGTTAGGCTACCTTTAGACTGAATGTGTGGGTGAGGGTTAGGGTTAGGGTTTGGATGAGAGTGAGGGTTAGGGTTAGGGTGAGACTTAGGGTTCGGGTTAAGTTGAGGGTTAGGGTGAGTGTTAGGGTTAATATTAGGGTTAGGTTGAGGGTTAGGATGAGGATTAGGGTTAGGATTAGGGTTAGGTTGAGGGCTAGGGTGAAGGTGAGGATTCGGGTTAGTGTTAGGATGAGGTTTAGGTTTAGGGTTAGGTTTAGAGTGAGGGTTAGGATGAGAGTTAGTGTTATGGTGATGTGAGGGTTAGGTTTAGAGTGATGTTCAGTGTTAGTATTAGGGTTAAGGTGAGGGTGAGTGTTAGGATTAAGGTTAGTGTTAGAGTTAGGTTTACGTTTAGCGTTAGGATTAGTGTTATTGTTAGGGATATGGTTAGAGTAACAGTGAGGTTGAGGGTGAGGGTGAGGATGAGGGTTAGGATGAGGTTTAGGGTTAGGGTTATTGTTAGTTTTAGGATTAGGGTGAGGGTGAGGTTGAGTGTGAGGCTTAGGGTTAGGTTTAGGCTTAGGCTTAGGGTTAGGCTGAGGGTGAGGTTGGGGGTGAGGTTTAGGGTTTGGGTGATGTTTAGGTTTACGTTTAGGGTGAGGGTTAGGATGAAGTTTAGGGTTAGGGTGAGGATGATTTTAAGGGTAAAGGTGAGGTTTATGCTGAGGGTAATGGTTAAGATAAGGGTGAGGGTTAGGGTTAGGTTTAGGGTTAGTGTAAGGGTTAGGTTTAGGGATAGGAAGAGTGTTATATTTAACATTAGTGTTAGAGTTAGTGTGAGGTTTAGGGTGACGATGAGGGTCAGGTTTAGGGTGAGGGTGAGGGTTAGAATTAGGGTTAGGGTTAAGGTTAAGTTTAGGGTTAGGGTTAGGATTATGGTGAGGGTTAGGGTTAGGGTTAGGCTTAGGCTTACATTTAGGCTGAGCTTGAGGCTGAGGGTGAGGGTTTTGGTTAGGGTTAGGGTTAGGGTTAGGTTTAGGGTAAGTGTTATTGTTAGGGTTAGGTTTAGAGTTATGGTGAGGTTGATGGTGAGTGTGAGGTTTAGGGTTAAGGTAAGGTTTAGTGTTAGGGATAGGGTTATGGATAGAGTTAGGGTGAGCGTGTCGGTAAGGTTAAAGGTGAGCGTTAGGCTGAGGCTGAGCGTTAGTAAGGGTTGGGGTGAGAGTTAGGGTTCAGGTTAAGTTTACGTTTAGGTTGAGGGTTAGGTTAAGGGTTATGTTGAGGATGAGGGTTAGGGTTAGGTTGAGGGTTAGTGTTAGGATTAGGGTTAGGGTGAATGTGAAGGTTAGGGTTAGTGTTAGGGTGAGGGTTAGGATGAGGGTTAGGTTTAGGATTAGGGTTATGGTGAGGCCTGGTTTGAGGTTGAGGTTTCGGGTTAGCATTAGGTTGAGGTTTAGGGTTAGGTATAGGGTTAGGGTGAGGGTGTCGGTAAGGTTAAAGGTGAGGGTTAGGCTGAGGGTTAGGGTTACGGTAAGGTTGAGGGTTAGGGTTAGGGTGAGGGTTAATGTTAGGGTTGGGGTGAGAGTTAGGGTTCGTGTTAAGTTTAGGGTTAGGTTGAGGGTTAGGGTAAGGGTTAAAGTGAGGGTGATTGTTAGGGTTAGGTTCAGGGTTAGTGTTATGGTTAGGGTTAGGGTGAGGGCTAGTTTGAGGTTGAGCTTTAGGGTTAAAGTTAGGGTGATATTTAGGGTTAGGGTTAGGGGTAGGGTTAGGGTGAGGGTGAGGTTTACGGTTAGAGTTAGAGTTAGGGTGAGGCTGAGATTGATGTTTAGGTTTAGTGTTAGAGTTAGGGTTAGGGTGAGGGTTAGGTTGAGGTTGAGGGTTAGGCTTAAGTTTAGGATTAGGATTAGCATAAGGGTTAGGGTGAGTGTGAGGGTTATGGTTAGGGTTAGGCTTAGGGTTAGGCTGAGGGTGAGCTTCAGAGTCAGGGTCAGGGTTAGGTTTATGGTGAGAGTTAGGGTTTGGTTAACTTTAGGGTTAGGGTGAGGGTTAGGGTTAGATTTATGGTGAGCTTGAGTGTTATGGTTAGGTTGAGGCTTAGGGTTAGGATTAGGGTTACGGTAAGGGTTAAGATTAGGGTTAGGGTGAGGGTAAGGATGAGGATTAGGGATAGGGTGATGGCTAGGTTGAGGGTGAGGTTTAGGGTTAGTGTTAGATTAAGGGTTAGGGTTAGAGTTAGGCTTAGGGTGAGGGTTAGTTTGAGGGTTAGGTTTACGGTGAGGATGAGGGTTAGGGTTAGGGTAAGGTTGATGGTAAGGGTAAAGGTGAGGTTTACGCTGAGGGTGAGGGTTAAGATAAGGGTGAGGTTTAGGGTTAGGTTTACGGTTAGTGTAAGGGTTAGTGTTAGGTATAGGATGAGGGTTAGATTGAGGATTAGTGTTAGTGTTAGTGTGAGGTTTAGGGTGAGGATGAGGGTCAGGTTTAGGGTGAGGGTGAGAGTTAGAATTAAGGTTAGGGTGAGGGCTAGGGTAAGGGTTAGGGTTAGGGTTAGTGTGAGGTTTAGTGTAAGCGTTAGGATTAGGATTTGGGTGAGGGAGACTGTTAGGATTAGGTTTAGGGTTAGGTTTAGGGTTAGGATTAGTGTTATTGTTAGGGTTAGGGTTAGAGTTATGGTGAGGGTGAGGGTGATGGTCAGGGTGAGGATTAGGATTAGGGTTAGAATGAGGTTTAGGGTTAGGGTTAGGATTAGGGTTATGGTGAGGGTGAGGTTTAAGGTTAGATTTAGGGTTAGTTGGAGGGTTAGGTCGAGGGTTAGTGTTAGGGTTAGTTTAAGGGTTAAGGTTGGGGTGACGGTTAAGTTGAGTTTTAGGGTTATGATTACGGTTTGGGTTAGGATTAGGGTGAGGGTAATGGTGAGTGTGAGGGTTAGGGTTAGGGTTAGGTTTAGGCTTAGGATTAGTCAGAGAGTGAGGTTGGGGGTAAGGATTAGGTTTAGGGTGATGGTTAGGGTTAGGATTAGGGTTAGGGTGAGGGTTAACGTGAGGGTGAGGCTTAGCTAAGGGTTAGGCTTAAGCTTAGGCTCAGGGTTAGGCTGAGCATGAGATTGACGGTGACGGTTAGGGTTAGGGTGATGGTTAGGTTTACGGTTAGGGTGAGTGTTAGGATGAGGTTTAGGGTTAGGGTGAGGGTTAGGGTGAGGATGATGGTAAGGTTAAAGGTGAGGCTTAGGCTGAGGGTGAGGGTTACTGTAAGGGTCAGGGTTAGGGTTACGTTTAGGCTTAGGGTTAGGGTTAGGGTGAAGTGTAGGTTTAGGTTTAAGGTTAGAGTGAGGGTGAGGTTTAGGGTTAGAGTTAGGGTTAGGATGAGGCTGAGTTTGAGGGTTAGGGTTACTGTTTGAGTTAGGGTTAGCATGAGGGTTAGGTTCAGTGTGATGGTTACACTTAGGGTTAGGATTAGGTTTAGGGTAAGGGTTAGGGTGAGTGTGACTGTATGGGTTAGGGTAAAGTTTAGGCTTAGGGTTAGTCTAACATAGAGGGTGAGGGTGAGGGTTAGGGTTCGGGTGAGTTAGGGTTAGGGTTAGGGTGAGAATTAGGGTTCGGTTAAGTTTAGGGTTAGGGTGAGGGTTAGGGTTAGGGTTATCGTGAACGTGAGGGTTAGGGTTAGGTTGAGGGTTAGCATTAGGTTTAGGGTTAGGGTGAGGGTGAGGATGAGGATTAGGGTTAGGATGAGGGCTAGAGTGAGGGTGAGGGTTAGGGTTAGTTTTAGATTAAGGTTTAGGTTTGGGTTAGGGTTAGGGTGAGGGTTAGCTTGAGGGTTAGGGTTTCAGGGAGGGTGAGGTTTAGGGTTAGGGTGAGAGTTAGGGTTAGGATTACGGTTAGGGTGAGGGGGAGTGTTAGGATTAGGGTTAAGTTTAGGGTTAGGGTTAGGTTTATGGTTAGGTTAGTGTTGTTGTTAAGGTTTGGGTTAGAGTTATGGTGAGGTTGAGGGTGAGGGTGAGGGTTAGGGTTAGGGTTAGGGTGAGGATTAGGGTTAGGTTTAGGATTAGAGTTAGGATGAGGGTGAGGTTTAGTGTTAGATTTAGGGTTAGTTGGAGGGTTAGTTCGAGAGTTGGGGTTAGGTTTAGTATTAGGGTTAAAGTATGAATGAGGCTTAGATTGAGGTTTAGGGTTATGTTTAGTGTTAGGTTTAGGATAAGGTGAGGGTGAGGGTGAGTGTGAGGGTTAGGATTAGGGTTAGGCTTAGGCTGAGAGTGAGGGTGGGGATAAGGATTAGGTTTAGGGTGATGGTTAGGGTTAGGGTTAGGGTGAGGGTTAGGATGAGGGTTAGGTTTAGGATTAGGATTAGAGTGAGGGCTAGGGTGAGGGGGAGGGTTAGGGTAAGTGTTAGGCTTAAGCTTAGGGTTAGGCTGAGCATGAGGTTTAGGGTTAGGTTCAGGGTTAGGGTTAGGGTATGGTTTAGGATTTGGGTGAGGGTTAGGGTTAGTGTGAGGGTTAGTGTTAGGGTTAGGGTGAGGGTAAGGGTTAGGATGAGGGTTAGGCTTAGGGTGAGGGTTATGGTTAGGTTGAGGGTTAGGGTTAGTGTTAGGGTTATTGTTAGGTTTAGGGTTAGGGTTTCGGTTATGGTGAGGATGAGGGTTAGTGTGAGGGTTAGGGTCAGGTTTAGTGTTAGGGTTAGAGTTAGAGTTAGGATTAGGTTGAGGATGACGTTTAGGGTTAGAGTTAGGTTTGGTGTTAGGTTTAGGGTGAATGTTAGGTTTAGGGTTAGGCTTAAGCTTAAGCTGATCATGAGGTTGAGGGTTAGGGTTCCGGTTAGGGTGACGTTTAGGGCTAAGGTTAGGGGAGTTTTAGGATGAGTGTCAGAGTTAGTGTTCGGGTTAAGTTTACGGTTAGGTTGAGGGTTAGAGAAAGGGTTACGATGAGGGTGAAGGTTAGGTTTAGGTTGAGGGTTAGGGTTAGCATTAGGGTTAGGGTGAGGGTTAGGGTGAGGATTAGGGTTAGGGTAAGGTTTAGCTTGGCAGTGATGGTAAGGGTAAATGTGAGGGTTAGGGTGAGGGTGATGGTTACAGTGGGCTGAGGGTTAGGGTTTAGGTGCGGGTTAGGGTTAGGGGAAGGGTGTGAGTGAGTGTTAGGTTGAGGATTAGTGTTAGTTTTAGTGTGAGGCTTAGGGTGAGGATGAGGGTTAGGGTTAGGGTGAGGGCTAGGGTGAGGGTGAGGGTTAGGTTTAGTTTTAGGGTGAGGTTTAGGGTTAGGGTGATGGTTAGGGTTAGTGTGAGGGTTAGTGTTAGGGTTAGGGTTAGGGTTAGGGTGAGGGTAAATGTTAGGGTGAGGGTGAGCGTTATGGTTAGGTTGAGGGTTAGGGTTAGGTTTATTGTTAGGGTTAGGGTTACGGTTACGGTTACGGTGAGGGTGAGGGTTAGGGTTAGGGTTACGATGAGGTTTAGGTTTAGGGTTAGGGTTAGAGTTAGGGTTAGGGTGAGAGCGAGGTTTGCGGTTAGAGTTAGGGTTACTGTTAGGGTTAGGGCTAGGGTGAGGGTTTGGGTTAGAGTTAGGCTTAGGCTTAGGCTTAGGCTTAGGCTTAAGTTGAGCAACAGGGTGAGGGTTAGGGTTAGGGTTAGGATTAGGATTAGGGAAAGGGTTAGGGTTAGTTTTAGGATTAGGCTTAGGGTTAGGTTGAGAGTGAGGGTGAGGTTGAGGGTTAGGGTTTGGGTGAGGTTTAGAGTTAGGGTTAGGGTGTGAGTTAGGGTTCGGTTAATTTTAGGGTTAGGGTTAGTGTTAGGGTAAGGGTTACAGTGAGGGTGAGGGATAGGGTTAGGTTGAGCGTTAGAGTTAGGGTTAGGGTGAGGGTGAGGGTGAGGGTTAGGGTTAGTTTTAGGGTGAAGCTTAGGATGAAGTTTAGGGTTAGTATTAGGATTAGGGTGAGCGCTAGGGTTAGGGTGAGGTTTAGGCTTAGGATTAGGGTGAGCTTTAGGGTCAGGTTTAGGGTTAGGGTTAGGGTGAGGGTGAGGTTTAAGATTAGAGTTAAGGTTAGGTTGAGAATGAGGTTGAGGGTTAGTGTTACGGTCAGTGTTAGAGTTAGGGTTACCGCAATGGTTAGGGTGAGGTTAAGGGTTCACCTTCGTGTTAGGATTAGGTTTAGGGTGAGCACTAGGGTGATGGTGAGGATCAGGGTTAGTGTTTGGGTGAGATTTAGGCTAAGGGTTAGGGTTAGGGTGAGGGTAAGGGTGAGGTTTAGGGTTACATTGAAGGTGAGGTTTAGGGTTAGGGTGAAGGTTAGGGTTAGGATTAGGGTAAGGATGATGGTGAGTTTTAGGGTTAGATTTAGGGTTAGGGGGAGGGTTAGTTCCAGGGTTAGGGTTAGGATTAATGTTAGGGTTAAGGTTAGGGTGAGGGTTAGGTTGATGTTTAGGGTTAGGTTTAGGGTTAGGATTAGGGTTAGAGTTAGGGTATGTGAGGGTTAGGGTTAGGCTTAGGCTTAGGGTTAGGATTATGCTGAGGGTAAGGGTGGGAGTGAGGATTAGGGTTAGGGTGATTGTTAGGGTTAGGGTGAGGGTTAGGATGAGGGATAGCATTAGGATTAGGTTTAGGCTGAGGGCTAGTGTGAGGGTCAGGGTTAGAGTAAGTGTTAAGCTTAGGCTTAGGGTTAGGCTGAGCATGAGGTTGAGGGTGAAGGTTAGGGTTAGGGTTAGGCTTAGGCTTAGGGTTAGGCTGAGAGTGAGGGTGAGGGTGAGGGTTAGGTTTAGGTGAGGGTTAGGGTTAAGGTTAGGGTGAGAGTTAAGGTTCGGTTAAGTATAGGGTTAGGGTGAGTGTAAGGGCTAGGATTAGTGTGAGGGTGAGGGCTCGGGTGATGGTGAGGGTTAGGGTTAGTGTTAGGGTAAGGTTTTGGCTAGATTTAGGGTTTCGGTTAGGGTTAGGATGAGGCTTAGGTTTATGGTGAGGGTGAGGGTTAGGGTTAGGTTGAGGGTATGGGTAAAGATTATGGTTAGGGTGAGGGTGAGTGTTAGGATTATGGTGAGGGTTATGGTTAGGTTTAGGGTTAGGATTAGTGTTATTGTTAGTGTTAGGGTTAGAGTTATGGTGAGGGTGAGTGTGAGGGTTCGGTTTAGTGTTAGGGTGAGGTTTAGGGTTAGGGTTAGGATTAGGGTGAGGGTGAGCGTGAGGTTTAGGCTTAGATTTAGGGTTAGTTGGAGGGTAAGTTCGAGCGTTATTGTTAGGGTTAGTGTTAGGGTTAATGTTAGGGTGAGGGTTAGGTTGAGGTTTAGGGTTAAGTTTAGGGTTATGATTAGGTTTAGGGTGAGGGTGAGTGTGAGGGTTAGGGTTAGGCTTAGGCTTAGGCTTAGGGTTAGGCTGAGTGTGAGGTTGGGGTGAGGATTAGGGTTAGAGTGATTGTTAGTGTTCGAGTTAGGGTGTTAGGGTTAGAATGAGGGTTAGGGTTAGGCTTAGGGTTAGGGTGAAGGCTAGGATCAGGGTGAGGGTTATGGCAAGGGTAAGGGTAAGGCTTAGGCTTGGGGTTAGGCTGACCATGAGGTTAAGTGTGAGGGTTAGGGTTAGGGATAATTTGAGGTTTAGTGTTAGGGTAAGGGTTAGAGTTAGGGTTAGGGTGAGGATGAGGTTTAGGTGTAGGGTTAGGGTCAGGGTGAGGGTTAGGGTTCAGGTGAGGATTAGGGTGGGGGTGACGGTAAGGGTAAAGATGAGGGTTAGGCTGAGGTTGAGTGTTATCGTAAGGGTGAGGGTTAGGTTTAAGATGAGCGTTAGGGTTAGGGTTAGGGTGATGGTGAGGGTTAGATTAAGGATTATTGTTATGATTAGTGTGAGGTTTAGGTTGAGGACGAGGGTTAGGGTTAGGGTGAGGGGTAGTGTGAGGATGAGGGTGAGGTTTTTATTGAGGACTATTGTTAGGGTTAGTGTGAGGTTTAGGGTGAGGATGAGGTTTAGGATTAGGGTTAGGTTTAGGATTAATGTTAGGGTTAGGTTTATGGTGAGGGTTAGGGTGGGGGTGAGGCTTAGGGTTAGTTGTAGGATTAAGATTAGGTTTAGGGTTTGGGTTAGGGTTGGGGTGAGGGTTAGGTTGACCATTGGGGTTAGGGTTAGTGTCAGGGTTAGGGTTAAGTTTAGGTTGAGGGTTAGTTTGAGGCTGACCTTTAGGGTTAGGGTTTGGGAAGGGTTAGGATGAGGGTTAGGGTTAGGATTAGGGTTAGGGTGAGGGCTAGGTTGAGGGTGAGGTTTAGTTTTCGGGTTAGGGTGAGGTTTAGGGTTAGGGTTAGAGTTAGGGTAAGGTTGAGGTTTAGGTTTAGAGTTCGGGTAAGGGTGATGCTGAGGTTGAGGGTTAGGTTTAGGGTTAGATTTAGAGATAGGGTGAGTGTTAGGTTTGTGGTGAAGGTGAGGGTGAGGGTTAGGTTTAGGGTGAGGGTTAGGGTTAGGATTAGGGTTAGGGTGAGGGCTAAGGTGAGGTTGAGTGTTAGTGTTAGGGAAAGGTTTAGGGTTAGGGTTAGTTTTTGGGTTAGGGTTATGATGAGGGTTAGGGTTACAGTGAGGGTGAGGGTTAGGTTTAGTTTGAGGTTTAGGGTTAAGATTATGGTTAGGGTGAGGGTGAGTTTTAGGATTAGGGTTAGGGTTAGGGTTAGGGTTAGGATTAGTGTTATTGTTAGGGTTAGGTTTAGAGTTATGGTGAGGGGGAGGGGGAGAGTGAGCATGAGGGTTAGGGTTAGGATTAGGGTGAGGTTTAGGGTTAGGTTTAGGGTTAGGGTTAGGGTGAGGGTGAGGTTTAGGGTTAGAGTTAGGGTTAGGGTAAGCCTGAGGTTGAGGGTTAGGGTTAGGGTTAGTGTTAGAGTTAGGGATACGATGAGGGTTAGGTTGAGTGTGAGGGTTAGGGTTATTATTAGGAATAAGATTAGGGTAAGGATTAGTGTGTGTGTGATGGTTAGGGTTAGGTTTAGGTTTAGTGTTAGGGTTAAGATGAAGGTGAGGGTTCAGTTTAAGTTTGGGTTAGGGTGAGGGTTAGGGTTAGGGTTAAAGTGAGCATGAGGGTTAGGGTTAGTTTGAGGGTTAGGCTAGGCTTAGGATTAGGGTGATGGTTAGGGTTAGGCTTAGGGTGAGGGTTAGGATGAGGATTAGGGTTAGGATTAGGGTTTGGGTGAGGGCTAGGGTTAGAGTCAATGTTAGGGTTAGTGTTTGGTGAGGTTTAGGTGTATGGTTAGGGTTAGGGTGAGAGTTAGGTTGAGGATTAGGGTTACAGTGAGGGTGAGGGTTAGGGTAATGGTGAGGGTTAAGGTTAGAATCTGGGTTGTTTTGAGGGTGAATTTTAGGGTTCAATTTAGTTTTAGGCCGAAGGTTAGGACGAAGGTTAGGGTTAGTGTTAGGGATAAGGTTAGGGTGAGGGTTAGGTTGAGGTTTAGGGTTAGGGTTAGGTCTAGGGTTAGGGTAAGGATGAGGGTATGTGAGGGTTAGGGTTAAGCTTATAGTTAGGGTAGGTATGAGACTGAGGGTGCGGGTGAGGATTAGGGTTAGGGTGATGGTTAGGGTTAGGCTTAGGGTGAGGGTTAGGATGAGGGATAGGGTTAGAATTAGGGTTCGCGTGAGGGCTAGGATGAGGATGAGGTTAAGAGTAAGGGTTAGGCTAAGGCTTAGGTTTAGGCTGAACGTGAGTTTGAGGGTGAAGGTAGGATTAGGGTGAAGGTTAGGTTTACAGTTTTGGTGAGGGTTAGGGTTAGTGTGAGGGTTAGTGTTAGTGTTAGGGTTAGTATTGGGGTGAGGGTACGTGTTAGGGTAAGAGTTAATGTTAGGGTGAGGTTTATGTTTAGGGTGAGGGTTAGGGTAGGTTTAGCGTTATTGTTTAGGTTAGGGTTCGGTTAAGTTTAGGGTTAGGGTGAGGGCTAGGTTTAGGGTTAGGGTTAGGGTGAGGTTTAGGGTTAGGCTTAGGGTTAGGGTGAGGCTGAGGGTTTGGGTTAGGGTTAGGGTTACGGTGAGGGTGAAGGTGAGGTTTAGGGTTAGGGTGAGGTTTAGGGTTATTTTTAGGGTTAGTGTGAGGGTGAGGGTGAGGTTTAGGGTTAGAGTAAGGGTTAGGGTGAGGGTTAGGGTGAGGGTTATGGTTAGGGTTAGTGTAAGGGTTAGGGTGAATATTAGGATGAGGGTTAAGTTTATGGTTTTGGGAGGTTTAGGGTTCGGGTTACAGTGAGGGTGAGGGTTAGGGTTAGGTTTAGGGTGAGGTTTAGGATTAGGATTAGGGTTAGGATTAGGGTTAGGGTGAGGGCTAGGGTGAGGGTGAGGTTTAGGGTTAGTGTTTGTGTGTGGTTAGGGTGAGGGTGAGGGTTAGGTTGAGGGTGAGGGTTACAGGGAGGGTGAGGGTTAGGGTTAGGGTAATGGTTAGGCTTTGGATTTGGGTTAGGGTGATGGTGAGTTTTAGGGTTAGATTTAGGGTTAGTTTTAGGGTTAGGGTGAGGTTTAGGTCGAGGATTAGGGTTAGGATTAGTGTTAGGGTTAAGTTTAGGTTGAGGGTTAGGTTGATGTTTAGGGTTAGGGTTAGGTTTAGTGTTAGGATTAGGATTAGGGTTAGGGTATGTGAGGGTTAGGGTTAGGTTTAGGGTGAGAGTTAGGGTTCAGTTAAGTTTAGGGTTAGGGTGAATGTTACAGTAATGGTAACAGTGAGGATGAGGGATATGGTTAGGTTGAGGGTTAGGGTTAGGTTTAGGGTTAGGGTGAGGGTGAGGGTGAGGGTTAGGGTTAGTGTTAGGGTGAGGCTTAGGATAAGGTTTAGGGTTAGGATTAGGGTTAGGGTGAGGGTTATGGTTAGTGTGAGGTTTAGGGTTAGGGTTAGGGTGAGATTTAGTGTTAGGTTTAGGGTTAAGGTTAGGGTGAGGGTGAGGTTTAAGGTTAGAGTTAAAGTTAGGGTGAGGCTGAGGGTGAGGGTTAGTGTTAGAGTCAGTGTTAGAGTTTGGGTTATGGTGAGGGTTAGGATGAGGATTAGGGTAAGGATTAGAGTTAGGGTGAAGGCTAGTTTGAGTGTGAGGATTAGAGTTAGAGTTTGAGTGAGGTTTAGGTTTGGGTTAGGATTAAGGTTAGGATGAGGGGAGGTGTAGGATTAGATTTAGTGTTAGATGTAGGGTTAGGTTGAGCGTTAATGTTAGGGTTAGTGTGAGGGTTAAGGTTAGCATGAGGTTTAGGTTGAGGATTAGTGTGATGGGTAGAGTGAAATTTAGGGTTTAGGATGAGGTTTAGGGTTAGGGTTAGGGTTAGGATTAATGTTAGGGTTAGGCTTAACTTGAGGGTTTGGGATAGGGTGAGATTTAGGGTTAGGGGTAGGATTATGATTAGGGTTAGGGTTAGGGTGAGGGATGCGATGAGGGTTAGGTTTAGGGATAGGGTTAGGCTTAGTGTTAGGCTGAGGGTGAGGGTGAGGGTGAGGGTTACGGTTAGGGTGAGGGTTAGGTTTAGGGTTAGGGTGAGAGTTAGGGTTCAGGTTAAGTTTAGGGTTAAGTGAGGGTTAGGGTAACGGTTACAGTGAGGTTGAGGGTTAGGGTTAGGATGAGGGTTAGGGTTAGGGTTAGGGTTAGGGTGAGGGTGAGGGTGAGTTTTAGGGTTAGTGTTAGGATGGGGGTTGGGGTTAGGATTAGGGTTAGGGTGAGGGCTAGGTTGAGGGTGAGGTTTAGGGTGAGGATTAGGGTGAGGTTTAGGGTTAGGTTTAGGGTTAGGGTAGCCTGAGGTTGAGGGTTAGGTTTAGGGTTAGTGTTAGAGTTAGGGTTACCATGAGGGTTAGGGTGATTGTGAGGGTTAGGGTTATTGTTAGGAATAGGATTAGGGTAAGGGTTAGTATGAGTGTGAGGGTTAGGGTTATGTTTAGGTTTACCCTTAGGGTTAGGCTGAGGGTGAAGGTGAGGGTAAGGGTTAGGTTTAGGGTGAGAGTTAGGGGTATCGTTAGGGTGAGTGTTAGGGTTCTGTTTAAGTTTAGGGTTAGGGTGAGGGTTAGGGTTACGTTTACAGTGAGCATGAGGGATAGGGTTAGGTTGAGGGTTAGGGTAGGTTTAGGATTAGGGTGAGGGTTAGGGTTAGGCTAAGGGTGATGGTTAGGATGAGGATTAGCGTTAGGGTTAGGGTGAGGGCTAGGGTGAGGGTGATGGTTAGGGTTAGTGTTTGGGTGAGGTTTAGGTTTAGGGTTAGGTTTAGGGTGAGGGTTTTGAGGGTTAGGGTTACAGTGAGGTTGAGGGTTAGGGTAAGGATTAGGGTTAGGTTTAGGATTTGAGTTGTGGTGAGGGTGAGTTTTAGGGTTAGATTTAGTGTTAGGGGGAAAGTTAGGTCGAGGGTTAAGCTTAGTGCTAGGGATAAGTTTAGGGTGAGGGTTAGGTTGAGGTTTAGGGTTAGGGTTAGGTTTAGCGTAACGGTGAGAGAATGTAATGGTTATGGTTAAGCTTAGGGTTAGGGTTAGGCTGAGGGTGAGGGTGCGGGTGAGGATTAGGGTTAGGGTGATGGTTAGGTTTAGGCTTATGGTTAGGGTTAGGATGAGGGATAGGGTTAGGATTAGGGTTAGGGTGAGGGCTAGGTTGAGGGTGATTGTTAAAGTCAGGGTTAGGCTTAGGGTTAGGTTTAGGCTGAGTGTGAGTTTGAGGGTGAAGATAGGGTTAGGTTGATGTTTAGGTTTACGGTTAGGGTGAGGGTTAGGGTTAGTGTGAGGGTTAGTGTTAGGGTGAGGATTAGGGTTAGGGTTAGTGTAAGGGTTAGGGTGAGGATTAGGATGAGTGTTAAGTTTATGGTTTGGGTGAGGTTTAGGGTTTGGGTTACAGTGAGGGTGAGGTTTAGGGTTAGGGTTAGGTTGAGGGTTAAGATGAGGATTAGGGTTAAGATTAGGGGTAGGGTGAGGGTGAGGGTTAGGGTTAGTGTATGGGTGAGGTTTAGGGTTAGGGTTAGGGTTAGGGTGAGGGTTAGTATGAGGGTGAGGGTTACAGTGAGTGTGAGGGTTAGGGTTAGGGTGAGGGTTAGGGTTAGTATTTGGGTTAGGATGATGGTGAGTTTTTGGTTTAGATTTAGGGTTGGGGGAGGGTTAGGTCGAGGGTTAGGGTTAGGATTAGTGTTAGGGTTAAGGTTAGGTTGAGGGTTAGGTTGATGTTTAGGGTTAGGGTTAGGATTAAGGTTAGGGTATGTGAGGGTTAGGGTTAGGGTTAGGCTTAGGGTTAGGGTGATGCTGAGGGTGAGGGTGGGGCTGAGGATTATGGTTAGGGTGATGGTTAGGGTTAGGGCTAGGGTGAGGGTGAGGGCTAGCATGAGGGTGAGGGTTAGAATAAGATTAGGCTTAGGCTTAGGGTTAGGCTGAGCATGAGCTTGAGGGTGAGGGTTCGGGTTAGGGTGAGGTTTAAGGTTCGGGTGAGGGTTAGGATGAGGTTTAGGATTAGGGTGAGGTTTAGGGTGAGGATGATGGTGAGGCTAATGATGAGGTTTAGACTGAGGTTGAGGGTTAAAATAAGGGTGAGGTTTAGGGTTAAGTTTATGGTTATGGTTAGGGTTAGGGTGAGGGTTAGATTGAGGATTAGTGTTAGGGTTAGTGTGAGGTTTAGGGTGAGGTTGGGTTTTAGGGTTAGGGTTAGGGTTAGGATTAATGTTACGGTTAGGGTTAAGGTGAGGATTAGGGTGAGGGTGAGATTTAGGGTTAGTGTTAGTATTAGGATTAGGTTTAGGGTTAGCTTGAGTGTGAGGGTTAGGGTTAGGGTTAGGGTTAGGCTTAATGTTAGGCTGAAGGTGAGGGTGAGGGTGAGGGTTAAGGTAAGGGCGAGTGTTAAGGGTAGGGTTAGGGTGAGAGTTAGGGTTCGGGTTAAGTTTAGGGCTAGGCTGAGGGTTAGAGTTAGGGTTACAATGAGCATGAGGGTTAGGGTTAGGGTGAGGGTTAGGATTAGGCTTAGGATTAGGGTGAGGTTTAGGTTTAGGGTTAGGATCAGGGTTAGGATGAGGATTGGGGTTAGCGTTAGGCTTAGGATGAGGGCTAGGGTGAGGGTGAGGTTTAGGGTGAGTGTTTGGGTGATGTTAAGGTTTATGGTTATATTTAGGGTGAGGGTATGTGAGGGTTAGGTTCAGGGTTAGGGTTAGGCTGAGGGTGAGGGTGGGGGTGAGGATCATCGTTAAGGTGATTGTTAGAGTTAGGGTTAGGGTGAGGGTTACAATGTGGGATAGGTTTAGGATTAGGGTTAGAGTGAGGGCTAGGGTGAGGGTGAGGGTTAGAGTAAGGGTTTGGCTTAGGCGTAGGGTTAGGCTGAGCGTGAAGTTGAGTGTGAGGGTTAGGGTTAGGGTGATGGTTAGGTTTATTGTTAGGGTGAAGGTTAGGATGAGGTTTAGGGTTAGGGTGAGGATGATGGGAACGGTAAAGGTGAGGTTTAGGCTGAGTGTGAGGGTTAAGATAAGGGTGAGGGTTAGGGTTAGGTTTAAGGTTAGGGTTAGAGTTAGCATGAGGGTTAGATTGAGGACTAAGTTTAGGGTTAGTGTGAGGTTTAGGGTGAGGATGAGGGTTAGGGTTAGGGTGAGGGTGAGGGTTAGAATTAGGGTTAGGTTGAGGGCTAGGGTAAGGGTGTGGGTTAGAATAAGGGTTAGGGTTAGGGTGAGGTTTTAGATTAGGGGGAGGGTTAGTCTTAGTGTGAGGGTTAGTGTTAGGGTTAGTGTTAGTGTTAAAGTGATGGTAAGGGTTAGGGTGTGGGTTAATGTTAGGGTGAGGGTTATAGTTAGAGAGAGGGTTAGGGTTAGGATTAGGGTGAGGTTCAGTGTTAGGGTTAGTGTTAGAGTTAGGGTTAGAGTGAGGGTGAGGTTTAGGGTTAGAGTTAGGGTAAGGGTGAGGCTGAGTTTGAGGGTTAGTCGTAGGGTTACTGTTAGGGTTAGGGTTAGGTTGAGGGTTTGGGTGAGTGTGAGGGTGATGGTGAGGGTTAGGATTAGGTTTAGAATTGGGATTAGGGTAAGGTTTAGGGTGAGTGTGAGGGTTAGGTTTAGGTTTAGGCTCAGGCTTAGGCTTAGGGTTAGGCTGAGAATGAGGGAGATGTTGAGGGTTAGGTTTTGGTTTAGGGTGAGAGTTAGGTTTCGGTTAAGTGTTAGTGTTAGGGTTAGGGTGAGTGTTAGGATGATAGTTAGCATTAGGATTAAGGTTAGGTTTAGGGCTAGGGTGAGGGTGAGGATTAAGGTTACGGTGATGTTTAGGTTAACTGTTAGGGTGAGGGTTAGGATGAGGTTTAGGGTTAAGGTGAGGGTTAGGGTGAGGATGGTGGTAAGTGTAAAAGTGAGGTTTAGGCTGAGGGTGAGGGTTAAGGTAATGGTGAGTGTTAGGGTTAGGTTTAGGTTTAGGGTAAGGGTTAGTGTTAGGGTGAGGGTGAGGTTGAGATTGATGATTAGAGTTAGGGTTAGTGTGACGTTTAGGGTGAGGATGAGGGTTAGGGTTAGAGTGAGTGTGAGGGTTAGAATTAGGTTTAGGGTGAGGGCTAGGATGAGGGTGAGGATTAGGGTTAGGGTTAGGGTTAGGGTGAGGTTTAGGATTAGGGTGAGGGTTAGGGTTAATGTGAGGGTTAGTGTTAGGGTGAGGATAAGTGTTAGGTTGAGGGTTAGGGTTAGGGTGCGGGTTATGTTTAGGGTGAGGTTTAGGGTTAGGGTTAGGGTTATTGTTAGGTTTGGGGTTAGGGTTATGGTTACGGTGAGGGTGAGGGTTATGGTTAGAATTACAGTGAGGTTTAGTGTTAGGGTTAGGGTTAGAGTAAGTGTTAGGGTGAGGGTGATGTTTAGTGGTACATTTAGGGTTAGAGTGAGGGTTAGGGTTAGGGTGCGGGTAAGCGTGGGGGTGATGTTAAGGGTAAAGGTGAGGGTTAGGCTGAGGGTGAAGGTTACCGTAAGTGTGAGTGTTAGGGTTAGTGTGAGGGTTAGTGTTAGTGTTAGGGTGAGGTTGAGGGTTAAATTCAGGATTAGTGTTAGGGTTAGTGTGAGGTTTATTGTGAAGATTAAGGTTAGGGTTAGGATGAAGGCTAGGGTGATGATGAGGGTTAGAGTTTGTGTTAGGGGGACGTTTAGGGTTAGGGTGATGTTTAGGGTTAGTTTGAGGGTTAGTGTTAGGTTTAAGGTTAGTGTTAGGGTGAGGGTAAGTGTTAGGGTGAGGGTTAGGTATAGAGTGAGGGTAATGGTTAGGGTGAGGGATAGGGTTAAGATAAGTGTAAGGGTGAGGGCTAGGCTGAGGGTTAGGGTGAGGGTTAGGGTTAGGGATAGGGTTAGGTTTAGGATTAGGTTTAGGGTGGGGACGAGTGTGAGGGTTAGGATTAGGGTTAGGGTTAGGCTTAGAGTTAGGATGAGGGATAGGTTTAGGTTTTGGGTTAGGGTTAGGGTGAGGCTGAGTTTTAGGGTTAGATTTAGGGTTAGGTTTAGGGTTAGTATTAGTGATAGGGTTAGTGTTAGTGTTACAGTGAGGGTTGGGGTTAGGGTTAGGGTTAGGCTTAGGCTTAGATTTAGGGTGAGGGTTAGGATGACGATTAGGTTTTCGATTAGGTTTAGGGTGAGGGCTATGTTGAAGGTGAGTTTTAGGGTTAGTGTTAGGGTAAGGTTTAGGGTTAGGGTTAGGGTGAGGGTGAGGGTGAGGTTAGGGTTAGGGTTAGGAGTAGGATTAGGATTAGTGTTAGGGTGAATGTGAGGGTTAAGGTTAGGGTGAAGTTTAGGGTTAGGATTAGGGTGAGTGTGAGGTTTAGGGTTAGGGTTAGGCTTAGAATTAGGCTGAGGCTGAAGGTGTGGGTTAGGGTTAGGTTTAGTGTTAGGGTGAGGTTTAGGGTTTGGGTTAGGGTTAGAGTTTGGGTTAGGGTGAGGGTGAGGTTTAGGGTTAGTGTTAGGGTTAGGGTGAGGCTGAGAATGAGGGTTAGGGTTAGGGTTAGTGTTAGGTTTTGGGTTAGTGTTAGGTTTAGGGTTAGGTTTAGGGGGAGAGTTAGGGTGAGGGTGAGGTTTAAGATTAGGATTAGGGTTAGGGTTAGGGTGAGTGTGAGTGTTAGGGTTAGATTTAGGGTTATTCTTAGGGTTAGGCTGAGGGTGAGGGTGAGGGTGAGGTTCAGGGTTAGGGTGAGGGTTAGGGTTAGGGTTATGGGGAGGGTTGGGATGAGTTTTAGTGTTAGGATTAGGGGTACGGTGAGGGCTAGGGTGAGGTTGAGGTTTAGGGTTAGTGTTAGGGTGAGGTTTCGGGTTAGGGTTAGGGTGAGTGTGAGGTGCAGGGTTAGAGTGAAGGTTAAGCTGAGGCTGAGGGTGAGGCTTAGGGTTAGGGTTAGGATTAGGATTAGGTTAAGGGTTAGGGTGAGTGTGAGTGTTTGGGTTAGGTTTAGGCTTAGGCTTACACTGAGGGTGAGGGTTAGGATGAGGGTTAGGGTTAGGATTAGGATTAGGGTGAGGGTTAGGTTAGTGTGAGGTTTAGTGTTACGGTTAGGTTTAGTGTTTGGATTAGTGTTAGGTTGAGGGTGAGGTTTATGGTTAGATTTAGGTTTAGTTGGAGGGTTAGGTCGAGGGTTAGGGTTAGGCTTATTGTTAGGATTATGATTAGGCTGAGGGTGAGTTTGAGGTTTAGGGTTAGGGTTAGGTTTAGGTTTAGGATTAGGCTGAGGGTGAATGTGGGGGTGAGGATTAGGGTTAGGGTGATGGTTATGGTTAGGGTTATGGTGAGGGTTAGTGTTAGTGTTAGGGTTTGAGTTAGGGTTAGGGTGAAGTTGAGGTTTTTGGGTAGAGTTATATTTAGGTTGAGGGTTAGCGTTAGAGTGAGGGTTAGTTTGAGGGTGACGGTAAGGGTAAGGTTGAGGTTTAGGCTGAGGGTGAGGGTTACGGTAAGGTTAAGGGTTAGGGTTAGGGTTAGAGTGAGGTTTAGGGTGAGGGTGAGAGTTAGATTGAGTATTAGTGTTAGTGTTAGTGTGAAGTTTAGGGTGAGGATGAGGGTTAGGTTTAGGGTGAGTTCTAGGGAGAGGGTAAGGTTTAGGGTTAGGGTTAGGGTAAGGTTTAGGTATAGATTGATGTTTAGGGTTATTGTGAGGGTTAGTGTTAGTGTTAGGGTTAGTGTTAGGGTGAGGGTCAGTGTTAGGGTGAGAGTTAGGGTTAGGGTAAATGTTAGGGTGAGGGGTAGGGTTAGGGTGAGGGTTATGGTTAGGGTGAGGGTTAGGGTTAGGTTTAGGATAATTGTTAGCATTAGGGTTAGGGTTCCGGTTATTGTGAGTGAGGGTGAGGGTTAGGTTTAGGGCTAAGATGAGGTTTAGGGATAGGGTTAGGTTGAGTGTGAGGGTTAGGGTTAGGGTTAGGCTTACGATTAGGCTGAGGGTGATGGTTAGGTTTAGGTTGAGGGTTAGGGTTATTGGGAGGGTTAGGATGAGGGTTAGGGTTAGGATTAGGGTTAGGGTGGGGGTGAGTGTGTGTGTTAGCATTAGGTTTAGGGTTAGGGTTAGGGTTAGGCTGAGGGTGAGGTTGAGAGTGAGGGCTAGGGTGAGGGTGATTTTTCAGGTTAGGGTTAGGGTGAGGCTTATGGTTAGGGTAAGGGTGAGATTTAGGGTTCAGTTTAAATTTAGGGTTAGGTTGAGTGTTAGGGTACGGGTTATGGTGAGGGTGATGGTTAGGGTGAGATTGAGGGTTAGGTTTCGGATTAAGGTTAGGTTGAGGGTGAGGGTGAGGGTTAGGTTTAGTGTTTGGGTGAGGGATAGGTTGAGGGTTAGGGTAAGGATTAGGGTTAGGGTGAGGGCTAGGGTGAGGGTGAGGTTTAGGGTTAGGGTTAGGGTTAGGCTTAGGCTTAGGGTTAGGCTGAGGGTGAGGGTGGGGGTGAGGATTATGTTTAGGTTTGATCGTTAGGGTTAGGGTTATGTTGAGGGTTATGATGAGGGTTAGGATTAGGATTAGGGTTAGGGTGAGGGCTAGGGTGAGGGAGAGGGTTAGGGTTAGGATGATGGTTAGGTTTATGCTTCGGGCGAGGGTTAGGATGAAGTATAGGTTTAGGGTGAGGTTGAAGGTAAGGGTAAAGGTGAGGTTTAGGCTGACGGTGAGGGATAAGATAAGGGTGAGGGTTAGGGTTAGTTTTAGGGTGAGGGTTAAAGTTAGGGTACGTTTTATGTTTAGGGTGAGGGTTAGGGTTAGGTTTAGGGTTGTTCTTAGGTTTAGCGTTAGGGTTATGTTTAATGTGAGGGTAAGGGTTAGGTTTAGGGTTACAATGAGGTTTAGTGTTAGGGTTAGGGTTAGAGTTAGGGTTAGGGTGAGGGTGAGGTTTAGGGGTACATTTAGGGTTAGGGTGAGGGTTAGGGTGAGGTTGAGTGTTAGCATTAGGTTTAGGGTTCGGGTTAGGTTTAGGTTTAGGGTTAGTGTTATTGTTAGGGCTAGAGTTAGGGTTAGTGTGAGGGTTAGGGTGAGGGTTAGGGTTAAAGTGAGGTTTATGGTTAGGATGAGGGTTAGGGTTAGGGTGAAGGACAGGGTGAGGGTGAGGGTTAGGGTTAGACTTAGGGTGAGTTTTAGGGTTAGGGTGATGTTTAGGGTTAGTGTGAGGGTTAGTGTTAGGGTTAGGGTTAGTGTTGGGTGAGGGTAAGTCTTAGGGAGAGGGTTAGGGTTAGGGTGAGGGTTATGGTTAGGGTGAGGGTTAGGGTTAAGATAAGTGTAAGGGTGAGGGCTAGGCTGAGGGTTAGGGTGAGGGTTAGGGTTAGGGATAGGGTTAGGTTTAGGATTAGGGTTAGGGTGAGTTTGAGTGTGAGGGTTAGGATTAGGTTTAAGGTTAGGCTTAGAGTTATTATGAGGGTTAGGGTTAGGGTTTGGGTTAGGGTGTCGGTGAGGCTGAGGATTAGGGTTAGGTTTAGTGTTAGTTTTAGGGTTAGCTTTAGGGTTAGTGTTAGTGTTAGGGTTAGTGTTAGGGTTAGAGTTAGTTTTGGGGTTAGGGTTAGGATTAGAGTTAGGCTTAGAGTTTGGGTGAGGGTTAGGATGAGGATTAGGTTTACCAGTCGGTTTAGGGTGAGGGCTAGGGTGAAGGTGAGGATTAGGGTTAGTTTTAGGGTAAAGTTTAGGGTTAGGGTTAGGGTTAGGGTGATGGTTACGATGAGGGTTAGGGTTACGGTGAGGGTGAGGGTTAGGTTTAGGGTGAGGATTAGGGTTAGGTTTGGGGTGAGGGTGAGGGTGAGTTTTAGGGTTAGCGTGAGGTTTAGGGTTAGGTCTAAGATTAGTGTTATGGTGAGGCTTAGTTTTATGGTTAGACTTAGGTTTAGTTGGAGTGTTAGGTGGAGGGTTAGGGTTAGGGTAAGTATTAGGGTTAAGGTTAGGTTGAGGGTAATGTTGAGGTTTAGGGTTAGGGTTAGGGTTAGGGTTAGGGTTAGGGTGAGGGTGAGTGTGAGGTTTAGGGTTAGGGTTAGACTTACTTAGGGTTAGGATGAGGGTGAGGGTGGTGGTGAGTATTAGGGTTAGGGTGATGGTTAGGCTTAGGGTTAGGTTGTGGGTTATTGTTAGGGTTAGTGTTAGAGTTAGGGTTAGGGTGAGTGTTAGAGGTAGAGTGAGGGTTAGGGTGGGATTGACGATACGTGTAAAGGTGAGGGTTAGGCTGAGGGGGAGGGTAATGGTAAGGGTGAGGGATAGGGTGAGGGTGAGGTTTAGGGTTAGTGTTCGATTTAGGGTTAGGTTGAAGGTGAGGGTTAGGCTTAGGGTTAGGATTAGGTTTAGGGTAAGGGTTAGGGTGTGTGAGCGTTAGGGTTAGGGTTAGGCTTAGGGTAAGGCTGAGGGTGAGGGTGAGGTTGGGGGTTAGGGTTAGGGTGAGGGTTAGGTTTAGGGTGAGGGTGAGAGTTAGGTATAGGTTAAGGGTGAGGGTTAGATTGAGGATTAGTGTTTGGGTTAGTGTGCAGTTTAGGGTGAGATTGAGGGTTAGGGTTAAGGCGAGGTCTAGGGAGAGGGTGAGGTTTAAGGTTAGTGTTATGGTGAGGTTTAGGGTTAGGGTGATGGTTAGGGTTAGTGTGCCGTTTAGTGTTAGGGTTAGGGTTAGTGTTAGGGTGAGCTATGCTGAGGGTTAGGGTTAAGGTGAGGTTATGTTTAGGGTGAGGTTTAGGGCTCGGGTTAGGTTTATTTTAGCTTTAGGGTTAGGGTTAAGGTTATGGTGAGGGTTAGGGTTAAGGTTAGGGCTAGGATGAGGTTTAGGGATAGGGTTACGGTTAGGGTTAGGGTCAGGGTTAGTTTTAGTGTTAGAGTAGAGTTAGGGTGAGGCTGAATGTGAGGGTTAGGGTTAGGATTAATGTTAGGGTTAGGCTTAAGGTGAGGGTTAGGTTGAGGGTGAGGTTTTGGTTTAGGGTTAGGAGTAGGATTAGTGTTAGTCTGAGGTTGAGGGTGAGGGTGAAGTTTACGGTTAGGTTTAGGGTGAGTGTGAGGGTTAGGGTTAGGGTTAGGCTTGGATTAGAATGAGGGTGAGGGTGTGGGTTAGTGTTAGGATTAGTGTTAGTGTGAGGTTTAGGGTTTGGGTTAGGGTTAGAGTTAGGGTTAGAATGAGGGTGAGGTTTAGGTTTAGAGTTAGGGTTAGGGTGATGTTTAGGTTGAGGGTAAATCTAAGGGTTAGTTTTAGGATTAGGGTTAGGGTGATAGTTAGGGGGAGGGTTAGGGTTAGGGACAGGATCAGGGTTAGAGTGAGGGTGAGTGTGTGTGTTAGTTTTAGGTTTAGGGTTAGCCTTAGGGTTAGGCTGAGGGTGAGGTTGAGGGTGAGGGTTAGGTTTAGGGGGAGCGTTAGGATGAGGGTTAGGGTTAGGATTAGGGTTAGGGTAAGGGCAAGGGTGAGTGTGAGTGTGAGGTTTAAGGTTACGGTTAGGGTTAGGTTTACTGTGAGTTTGAGGTTTAGGGTTAGAGTTAGGGTTAGGGTGAGACTGACTTTGAGGTTTAGGGTTAGGGGTATTGTTAGGTTTAGGTTTAGGTGTAGGGTGAGCGTTAGGGTGAGTGTGAGGGATAGGGTTAGGATTAGGTTTATGGTAAGGGTGAGTGTGAGGGTTAGTGTTAGGTTTAGTGTTAGGCTTAGGTTTAGGCTGAGGTTGAGGGCGAGTTTGAGGGTTAGGGTTAGGGTGAGGGTTAGGGTTAGGGTTATGGGTGGGGTTAGGATGAGGGTTAGGGTTAGGATTAGGGTTAGGGTGAGTGCTAGGGTGAGGTTGAGGTTTAGGGTTAGTGTTAGGGTGAGGTTTAGGTTTAGGGTTAGGGTTAGGGTTAAGGTGAGTGTGAGGTATAGGGTTAGAGTTAGGGTAAAGTTGAGGCTGAGGGTGAGGCTTAGGGTTAGGGTTAGGCTTAGGTTTAGACTGAGGGTGAGGGTGAGGGTGAAGGATAGGGTTAGGATTAGGGTTAGGATGAGGGTGATTGAGGGTGTTAGGTTTAGTTTTAGGTTTAGGCTTAGGCTTAGGCTGAGGCTCAGGGTGAGTTTGAGGGTTAGGGTTAGGGTGAGGGGTAGGGTTAGGTTTATGGGGAGGGTTAGGATGAGGTTTAGGGTTAGGGTTAGTGTTAGGGTTAAGGTGAGTGTGAGGTATAGGGTTAGAGTTAGGGTAAAGGTGAGGCTGAGGGTGATGCTTAGGGTTAGGTTTAGGATTAGGATTAGGGTAAGGGTTAGGGTGAGTGTGATGGTTAGGGTTAGGGTTAGGCTTATTTTTACACTGAGGGTGAGGTTGAGGGTGAAGGTTAGGGTTAGGATTAGGGTTAGGGTAAGGGTGAGTGAGTGTGTTCGGTTTAGGTTTAGGTTTAGGCTAAGGTTTAGGCTAAGGTTGAGGTTGACTTTGAGGGTTAGGTTTAGGGTGAAGTTTAGGGTAAGGGTTAGGGGGAGGGTTAGGGATAGGATTAGACTTAGGGTGAGAGTGAGGCTGAGGGTTAGGGTTAGTGTTAGGGTTAGGGTTAGGGTGATAGTTATGGGGAGTGTAGGAGTTAGAGTTAGGATTAGGGTTAGGCTTAGGGTTAGGCTGAGGGTGAGTTTGAGGGTGAAGGTTATGGTTATGGTGAGGGTTATTTTTACGGTTAGGGTGAGGGTTAGGATGAGGTTTAGGGTTAGGGTGAGGGTTAAGGTGAGGATGATGGTAAGGGTAAAGGTGAGGTTTAGGCCGAGGGTGAGGGTTAAGATAAGGGTGAGGGTTAGGGTTTGGTTTAGGTTTAGGTTGAGGGCTAGATTGAGGATTAGGGTTAGCGTTCGTGTGAGGTTTAGAGTGAGGATGAGGGTTAGGGTTAGGGTTAGGGACAGGATCAGGTTTAGAGTGAGGGTGAGTGTGTGTGTTAGTTTTAGGTTTAGGGTTAGGCTTAGGGTTAGGCTGAGGGTGAGGTTGAGGTTGAGGGTTAGGGTTACGGTGAGGGTTAGAGTAAGGTTTAGGGGGAGGGTTATTATGAGGGTTAGGTTTAGGATTAGGGTTAGGGTGAGAGTTAGGGTGAGGGTGAGGTTTAGGTTTAGGGTTAGGGTGAGGGTTATGGTTAGGGTGAGGGTTAGGATTAGCCTTAGGTTTATTGTTAGGGTTCGGTTTAAGGTTACGGTTATGGTGCGGGTGAGGGTGAGGGTTAGGGTTAGGGTTAGGGTGAGATTTAGTGTGAGGGTGAGGTTTAGGGTTAGAGTTAGAGTTAGGGTGATGGTTAGGTTGAGGGTTAGGATTAGTGTTAGTGTTAGGGTTAGGGTGAGAGTTAGGGGGAGGTTTAGGGTTAGGGTTAGGATGAGGGTGAGGTTGAGTGTGAGGGTTAGGTTTAGGGTGAGAGTTAGGTTTAGGGTTAGGAGGATGGTTAGGATGAGGGTTAGGTTTAGGATTATGGTTAGGGTGAGTGCTAGGGTGAGGATGAAGTTTAGCGTTAGGGTTAGGGTGAGGGTTAGTGTTAGGTTTAGGGTGAGAGTTCGGTTTTGGGTTAAGTTTAGGGTTAGGGTGCGTGTCAGGGAAAGAGTTACTGTGAGGGTGAGGGTTAGGATTAGGTTGAGGCTTAGGGTTAGGATGAGGGTTAGGGTGAGGGTGATGGTGAGGGTTAGGATTAGGTTTAGGGTGAGGGTTAGGATGAGGGTTA
Source organism: Dipodomys merriami (assembly GCF_024711535.1). NCBI lineage: Eukaryota > Metazoa > Chordata > Mammalia > Rodentia > Heteromyidae > Dipodomys > Dipodomys merriami. The sequence goes on along the minus strand of NW_027202716.1, from coordinate 801,387 downwards.
GGGTTTGGATTAGGGTTAGAGTGAGGGCTAGGGTGAGGGTGACGATTATGGTAAGGTTTAGGCTTAGGCTTAGGGTTAGGCTGAGGGTGAGGTTGAGGTTGAGGGTTAGGGTTAGGGTGAGGGTTAGGTTTATGGTTAGGGTGAGGGTTACGATGAGGTTTAGAGTTAGGGGGAGGTTTAGGGTGAGGATGATCGTAAGGGTAAAGGTGAGGATTAGTCTGAGTATGAGGATTAAGATAATGGTGAGTGTTAGGGTTAGGTTTAGGGTTAGGGTAAGGGTTAGGATTAGGGTTAGGGTGAGAGTTAAATTGAGGTTTAGGGTTAGCGTTAGTGTGAGGTTTAGGGTGAGGATGAGGGATAGGGTTAGGGTTAGGGTTAGGGTTAGGGTGAGCGTGAGGTTTTGGGGTGGAATTAGGGTTAGGATGAGGATTAGGGTGAGGGTTAGGTTTAGGGTAAGGTTTAGGGTGGGGGTGATTGTAAGGGTAAACGTGAGGTTTAGGCTGAGGATGAGGTTTACAGTGGGGAGAGGGTTAGGGTTAGAGGGAGGGTTAGGGTTAGGGGAAGGGTGTGGGTGAGGGTTAGCTTGAGGATTAGTGTTAGGGTCAGTGTGAGGTTTTGGGTGAGGATGAGGATTAGGGTTATTGTGAGGGCTAGCGTGAAGGTGAGGGTTAGGTTTAGGTTTAGGGTGAGGTTTAGGGTTAGGGTGGTGGTTAGGGTAAGTGTGAGGGTTAGTGTTAGGATTAGTGTTAGTTTTAGGGTGAGGGTAAGTATTAGGGTGAGGGTTAGGGTTAGGGTGAGGGTTAGGGTTAGGTTGATGATTAGGGTTAGTGTTAGGGTTATTGTTAGGGTTAGGGTTAGGGTTAGGATTACAGTGAGGGTGAGGTTTAGGATTAGTGTTAGGATGAGGTTTAGTTTTAGGGTAAGGGTTAGAGTTAGGGTTAGTGTGAGAGTGAGGATTAGGTTTAGAGCTAGGGTTAGCGTTATGTTGAATGTTTGGGTTAGATTGAGGCTTAGCCTTAGGCTTAGGCCAAGCATGAGGGTGAGGGTTAGGTTTAGGGTTAGGGTGAGGTTTAGGGTTACGGTTAGGGTGAGGGTGAGGGTTAGGGTGAGGTTTAAGTTTAGGGATATGATTAGGTTTAGGGTTAGGGTTAGGTTGAGGGTGAGTGTGAGGGACAGGGTTATGGTTAGGCTTAGGGTTAGGGTGAGGGTTAGGGTTAGGGATTTGGTTAGGGTGAGGGTGAGGCTGAGGATTAGGGTTAGGTTTATGGTTAGGTTTAGGGTTAGGGTTAAGGTTAGGGTTAGGATTACAGTTAGGTTTAGGGTTAGGTTTAGGCTTAGGGTTAGGCTTAGGATTCGGCTGAGGGTGAGGGTGGGGTTGAGGATTAGGGTTAGGTTTAGTATTAGGGTTATTGTTTGTGTTATGTTTAGGGTTAAGTTGGAGCTGAGGGTGATTCTGAAGGTGAGGGTTATGGTTATGTTTATGGTTAGGGTTAGTGTTAGGTTTAGGGTTAGGTTTAGAGTTATGGTGAGATTGAGGGTGAGGGTGAGGGTTAGGGTTAGGGTGAGATTTAGGGTGAGGTTTAGGGTTAGGGTTAGTGTTAGGGTTACGGGGAGGGCGAGGGTTAGGTTGAGGTTTACGGATAGGGTTAGATTTATTATTAGGGGTAGGGTGAGGGCAAGTGTGACAGTTAGGGTGAGGGTGATGCTTAGGCCTAGGTTTAGGCTGAGTGCGAATGTGGGGGTGAGAATTAGGGTTAGGCTGATGGTTTGGGTTAGGGTTAGTGTTACTGTTAAGGTTAGGGTTAGAGTTACGGTGAGGGTGAGGGTGGGGGTGTGGAGTAGGGTTAGGGTTAGGGTATGGTTTAGGTTTAGGGTTAGGGTTAGTGTGAGGGTGAGGTTTAGGGTTAGATATAGTGTTATGAGGAGGGTTAGGGTGAGGGTTAGGGATAGGGTTAGTGTTAGAGTTAGGCTTAGGGTGAGGGTTAGTTTGAGGTTTAGGGTTAGGGTTATGGTTGTGGTTAGTGTGAGGGTTAGTTTTACGGTTAGGGTTAGTGTTAGGGTGAGGGTAAGTTTTACAGTGAGGGTTTGGGTTAGGATGAGGGTTATGGTTAGGGGGAGGGTTAGAATTAGGGTTAGGGTTATTGTTAGGGTTAGGTTTAGGGTATTGGTTACGGTGAGGTTGAGGGTGACTTTTAGGGTTAGGGTTAGGGTAAGGTTTATGGTTTGGGTTAGGGTTAGAGTGATGGTTAGGATGATGGTGAGGTTTACAGTTAGTGTTAGAGTTAGGGTGAGGGTTAGAGTGAGGTTTAGGGTTAGGGTTAGTGTTAGGGTTAGGGTTAGGGTGAGAGTTAGGGTTAGGGTTAGGGTTAGGGTTAGGGTTAAGTTAAGGGTTAGGTTTAGGTTTTCCGTTATGGTGAGGGTCAGTTTTAGGATTAGGGTTAGGGTCAGTGTGAGGTTTATGGTTAGAATTAGGTTTAGGGTGAGGCTGTAGATTCGGGTTCGGGTTAGGTTTAGGGTTAGGATTAGGATTAGGGTTCGGTTACGGAGAGTGTGAGGCTTATGGTTAGGGTTAGGGTTAGCCTTAGGTTTAGGCTGTGGGTTTGCGTGAAGTTGAGGGTTAGGGTTATTCTGAGGGATAGGGTTATGGTTAGGGTGAGGTTTAGTGTTAGGGTTAGGGTTAGAGTTATGGTTTGGGTGAGGGTGAGGTTTAGGGGTAGAGTTAGTTTTAGGGTGAGGGTTAGGGTGAGTGTGAGGGTTATGGTGAGGGTTAGGGTAGGGGTGACGGTAAGGGCAAACTTGAGGGTTAGGCTGAGGGTGAGTGTTATGGTAAGGTTGATGGTTAGGGTTAGGGTGAGTGTTAGGGTTAGGGTTAGGGTGAGAGTTAGGGTTTGGGTTAAGTTTAGGGTTAGAGTGAGGGTTAGGGTAAGGGTTGAGGGCTAGGTTGAGGGTGAGGGTTAGGTTTAGGGTTAGGGTAAGCGCTAGGGTGAGGGTTAGGGTGAGGGTTAGGGTTAGGGATTGGGTTAGGTTTAGGATTAGGGTTAGTTTGAGGGTGAGTGTGAGGGTTAGGGTTAGGGTTAGGCTTAGAGTTAGGGTGAGTGTTAGGTTTAGGGTTTGGGTTAGGGTGAGGCTGAGGCTGAGGATTATGGTTAGGTTTAGGGTTAGGGTTAGGCTTAGGGTTAGGCTGAGGCTGAGGGTGGGGGTTAGGATTAGATTTAGAGTTAGGTTAGGCTTAGGGTTAGGGTAATTTTTAGTGTTATAGTTAGGGTTAATTTTGCAGTGATAGTGAGGCTGAAGGTGAGGGTTATGTTTAGAGTTAGCATTAGGGTTAGGGTTAGTGTTATTGTTAGGGTTAGGGTTAGAGTTACGGTGAGTTTGAGGGTGACCGTGAGGTTAGGGTTAGGGTGAGGTTTAGGCTTAGGGTTTTGGTTAGGGTTAGGGTGAGCGTGATATTTAGGGTTAGAGTTAGGGTTAGGTGGAGGGTTAGGGGGAGGTTTAGGGTTAGGGTTAGTGTTAGGGTTAGGGTGAGTTTGAGGGTTAGTTTGAGGTTTAGGGATAGGGTTAGATTTAGGATTATGGTTAGGGTGAGGGGGAGTGTGAGGGTTAGGGTGAGGGTTTGGCTTAGGCTTATGGTTACGCTGAGGGTGAGGGTGGGGGTGAGGATTAGGGTTAGGGTGACTGTTAGGGTTATTGTTAGGGGGAGGGGTCAGGTGAGGGTTAGGGTTAGGTTTAGTGTTAGGGTTAGGGTTAGGATGAGGGTTAGGGTTCGGGTTAGGGTTAGGGTTAGGGTAGGTGTGAGGTTTAGGGTTTAGGTTAGGGTTAAGGTTAGAATTACGGTGAGGTTGAGGGTGCAGATGAGTGTGAGGTTTAGGGTTAGGTTTAGGGTGAGGCTTACGGTTAGGCATAGGGTTAGGTTAAGGGTGAGGGTGAGGTTTATTGTTAAGGTGACTGTTAGAGTTAGGGTTATGTGGAGGGTTAGGATGAGGGTTAATGTTTGGACTAGGGTTAGGGTGATAGCTAGTTTGACGGTGAGGTTTAGGGTTAGGTTAGGGTGAGGTTTAGGCTTCGGGTTCGGGTTAGGATTAAGGTGAGTTTAAGGTTTAGGGTTAGAGTTAGGGTTAAGGTGAGGCTGAGGGTGAGGGTTAGGGTTAGGGTTAGGATTAGGATTAGTGTAAGGGTTAGGGTGACTGTGAGGTTTAGGGTTAGGTTTAGGCTTAGGCTTAGGGTTACACTGAGGGTGAGGGTGAGGTTTAGGTTTAGGATGAGAGTTAGGGTTCAGGTTAAGTTTAGGGTTAGGTTGAGGGTTAGGGTTAGGTTTACATTGATTGTGAGGGTTAGAGTTAGGGTTAGGGTGAGGTTTAGTGTTAGGGTTAGGGTGAGGGTTAGGATGAGGATTAGACTTAGAGTTAGGGTGAGGGTTAGAATGAGGTTAAGGGTTAAGGTAAATGTGAGGGTTAGGGTTAGGTTGAAGTTTAAGTTTAGGTTTAGGGTTAGGGTAATGGTTATGGTTAAGGTTAGGGTGAGGGTTAGGATAAGGATTAGGTTTAGGATTAGGGTTAGGGTGAGGGCTAGTGTGAGGGTAAGGGTTAGGGTTAGTGTTAGGGTCAGGTTTATTGTTAGGGTTACGTTTATTTTGAGGGTTAGGATGAGGGTTAGGGTAACGGTAAGGGTGAGGGTTAGGGTTAAGGTGAGGGTGAGGGTTAGGGTTAGGTTTAGGGTTAGGGTGAGGGTGAGGGTTAGGATTTGGGTTAGGGTTAGGGTTATTTTTAGGGTTACATTTAGGTGAGTTTGAGGGTTAGGGTTAGGGTTAAGTTGAGGTTTTTAGTGTTAGGGTTAGGGTTAGAGTTAGGGTTAGGGTGAAGGTAGGGTTAGTGTTACTGTGAGGTTTAGTGTTTGGGTTAGGCTATGGGTTACGGTGAGGGCTGTGGTTAGCGTGAGGGTTAGGATTAGGGTTAGGGTTTTTATTTGGGTTAGGTTTTGGGTTAAGTAACATTGAGGGTAAGGGTGAGCGTTAGGGTTTAGGGTTAGTGTGAGTTTTAGGTTTTGGGTTAGGGTTATAGTTAGGGTTAGGGTGAGGTTGAGGTTTAGAGTTAGAGTTAGGGTTAGGGTGAGGGTTAGGTTGAGGGCTTGGGTTAGGGTTATTGTTAGGGTTAGAGTTAATGTTAGGGTGAGAGTTAGGTTGAGAGTGAGGTTTAGGGTTAGGGTTATGGGAAGGTTTAGGATGAGGGTTAGGGTTAGGATTAGGTTTAGGGTGAGTGCTAGTTTGAGGGTGAGGTTTAGTGTTAGGGTTAGGGTTAGGTTTAGGTTTAGGGTTAGGTTACGGTAAGGGTGAGGTTTAGGTTTGGAGTTAGGTTAAGGGTTAGGCTGAGGTTGAGGTTTAGGGTTAGTGTTAGAGTTAGTTTTAGGGTGAGGGTTAGGATTAGGATGAGGATGAGGGTGAGGATTAGGCTTAGGTTTAGGATTCGGATTAGGGTAAGGGTTAGGGTCAGTGTGATCGTTAGGGTTAGGGTTAGGGTTAGGCTTAGGGTTAGGCTGAGAGTTAGGGTGAGGGTGAGGGTTAGGGTTAGGGTGAAAGTTAGGGTTAGGTTTAGGGTGAGAGTTAGGGTTCGATTATGTTTAGGGGTAGGGTGAGGGTTAGGGTTAGGATTAGGGTTAGAATGAGGGCTAGGGTGAGGGTGAGGGTTAGGGTTAGTGTTAGGATAAGGTTTAGGGTTAGGGTTAGGATTTGGGTTAGGGTTAGGTGAGGGTTAGTGTTACTGTGAGGATGAGGGTTAGGGTTAGGTTGAGGGTTAGGGTTAATATTATGGTTAGGGTGAGGGTGTGTGTTAGGTTTAGGTTTAGGGTTAGAGTTCGCTTTAGGGTTAGGATTAGTGTTATTGTTAGGGTTAGGGTCAGAGTTATGGTGAGGGTGAGGGTGAGGATGAGGGTTAGGTTTAGGGTTAGAGTGAGGTTTAGGGTTAGGGTTAGGATTAGGTTTAGGATGAGGGGGCAGTTTAGGGTTAGATTTAGGGTTAGTTGTAGGGTTAGGTTGAGTGTTAATGTTAGGGTTAGTGTTAGGATTAAGGTTAGGGTGAGGTTTCGGTTGAGGATTAGTGTGAGGGTTAGTGTGAGGTTTAGGGTTTAGGCTGAGGTATAGCTTAAGGGTTAGGTTTAGGATTAATGTTAGTGTTAGGCTTAAGTTGAGGGTTAGGGTGAGGGTGAGGTTTAGGGTTAGGGTTAGGATTAGGATTAGGTTTAGGGTTAGGTTGAGGGATAGGATGAGGGTTAGGGTTAAGGATAGGGTTAGGCTTAGGTTTAGGCTGAGGGTGAGGGTGAGGGTGAGGGTTAGGGTTAGTGTGACGGTTAGGGTCAGGGTTAGGGTGAGTGTTAGGGTTCGGGTTAAGTTTAGGGTTAGGGTGATGGTTAGGGTAATGGTTACATTGAGGGTGAGGGTTAGGGTTAGGTTGAGGGTTAGGGTTATGGTTAGTGTGAGGGTGAGGGTGAGAGTTAAGGTTAGGGTTAGTCTGAGGGTTAGGATGAGTAATAGGGTTAGGATTAGGGTTAGGGTGAGGACTAGGGTGAGGGTGAGGTTTAGGGTTAAGGTTATGTGGAGGGTTAGGATGAGGGTTAGTGTTAGGATTAGGGTTAGTGTAATGGCGAGGGTGTGGGTGAGGTTTAAGGTGAGGTTAGGGTGAGGTTTAGGGTTAGGGTTAGGGTTAGGGTGAGGCTGAGGGTGAGTGTTAGGTTTAGAATTAGCATTAGGGTAAGGGTTAGGGTGAGTGTGAATGTTAGGGTTAGGGTTAGGGTTAGGCTTAGGCTTACACTGAGGGTGAGGGTGAGGGTTAGGGATATGGTGAGAGTTAGGGTTCAGGTTAAGTTTAGGGTTAAGTTGAGGGTTAGGGTTAGGTTTACGTTGAGTGTGAGGGTTAGACTTAGGTTGAGGGTTAGGGTTAGGTTTAGGTTTCGGGTGAGGTTTAGGGTTAGGGTTAGGGTGAGGGTTAGGATGAGGATTAGGTTTATAATTAGGGTTAGGTTGAGGGCTAGGTTGAGGGTGAGGGTTAGGGTTAGTGTTAGGGTGAGGTTTAGGTTCATGGGTAGAGTTAGAGTGAGGGTTAGGATGAGGGTAAGGGTTACGATAAGGTGAGGGTTAGGGTTAGGTTTAAGGTTAGGATGAGGGTGAGTGTTAGGATTAGGGTTAGGGTTAGGGTTATTGTTAGGGTTATGGTTATGGTGAGGGTGAGGGTGAGGGTTAGGGTTACGTTGAGGTTTTTAATGTTAGAGTTAGGGTTAGAGTTAGGGTTAGGGTGAGGTTAGGGTTAGGGTTAGTGTGAGTGTTAGTGTTTGGGTTAGAGTATGGGTTACGGTGAGGGTTCTGGTTAGGGTGAGGGTTAGCATGAGGGTTAGGTTTACAGTAAGTGTGAGGGTTAGGTTAGGGTGAGGGTTAAGTTTCGGTTTAGGGTTAGGGTGACTGTGAGGGTTAGGATTAAGGTTAAGGTTATTGTTAGGGTTACAGTTATGGTGAGGTTGAGGGTGAGGATTAGGGTTAGGGGTAGGTTGAGGTTTTTAGTGTTAGGGTTAAGGTTAGAGTTAGGGTTAGGGTGAGGTTAGGGTTAGGGTTAGTGTGAGGGTTAGTGTTTGGTAAGGGTATGGGTTACGGTGAGGGTTTTTGTAAGGGTGAGGGTTAGGATTAGGGTTATGGTTATTGTTAGGGTTATGTTTAGGGTTACAGTTACGGTGAGGGTAAGGGTAAGGGTTATGGTTTAGGGTTAAAATGAGGTTTAGGGTTTGGGTAAGGTTTAATTAGGGTTAGGGTGAGGGTGAGGTTTAGGGTTAGAGTTAGGCTTAGGGTGATGTTTAGGTTGAGGGTTAGGATTAAGGTTAGGGTTAGGGTTAGGGTGAGGGTTAGGTTGAGGGTGAGGGTTAGGATTAGGGTTATGGGGAGGGTTAGGATGATGGTTAGGGTTAGGATTAGGGTTTAGGCTGAGGGCTAGGTTGAGGGTGAGGTTTAGGGTTACGGTTAGGGTGAGGTTTAGGATTAGCGTTAGGGTTAGTCTTAGGGTTAGGGTTAGGGTTAGGGATATGGTGAAGGTTAGGGTTAGGGTTACGGTTAGGTTTAGGCTGAGGGTTCATGTGGGATTGAGGATTAGGGTTAGGGTTAGGGTTAGCGTTATTTTTAGTTTTATGGTTAGGGTGAAGTTTGCAGTGAGGGTGAGGCTGAGGGTGATGGTTATGTTTAGGGTTAGGGTTAGCGTTAGGGTTAGTTTTATTGTTAGGGTTAGGGTTAGAGTTACGGTGAGGTTGAGGGTGAGGGTTTGGGTTAGGGTTAGGGTGAGGTTTAGAGTAAGGTTTAGGGTTAGGTTTAAGGTGAGGTTGAGCTTTAGGTTTAGAGTTAGGGTTAGCGGGAGGGTTAGTGTGAGGTTTAGGTTTAGGGTTAGTGTTAGGGTTAGGGTGAGGGTGAGGGTTAGGTTGAGGTTTAGGGATAGGGTTAGGTTTAGGATTAGGGTTAGGGTGAGCATGAGTGTGAGGGTTAGGGTAAAGTTTAGGCTTAGGCTTAAGGATAGGCAGAGGGTGAGGGTGGGGTGAGGATTCGGGTTAGGGTGATGGTTAGGGTTAGGTGTAGTGATATTTTTTGGGTTAGGGTTAGAGTTATGGTGAGGGTGAGGGTGCGGTTGAGGTTTAGGGTTAGGGTTAGGGTGGGGTTTAGGGTTAGGGTTAGGGTTGGGATGAGGTTTAGGGTGAGGTTTAGGGTTAGATATAGGGTTAGGGTGATGGTTAGGGTGAGGGTTAGGGTTAGGTTTAGTGTTAGAGTTAGGGTGAGGATGAGGGTTAGCGTTAGGGTTAGGTATAGGGTAAGGCTGTGGTTTATGGTTAGGGTTAGAGTTATGGTGAGGGTGAGGGTGCAGAATGAGTGTGAGGGTTGTGGTTAAGTTTAGGGTTAGGCTTAGGGTTAGGCTTAGGTTTGGGCTAAGGGTGAGCTTGAGGTTTAGGGTTATTGTTTGGGTTAGGGTTAGGGTTATGGAGAGGGTTAGGATGAGGGTTAGTGTTAGAATTAGGGTTAGGGTAATGGCTAGGGTTTGGGTGAGGTTTACGTTGAGGTTAGGGTGAGGTTTAGGGTTAGGGTTAGGGTTAGGGTGAGGGTGAGGGTAACCGTTAGGGTTCGGATTAAGATTGGGGTAAGGGTTAGGGTGAGTGTGAGGGTCAAGGTTAGGGTTAGCGTTAGGCTTAGGGTTACATTGAGCGTGAGCGTGAGGGTGAGGGTTAGGGGGAGAGTTAGGGTTCAGGTTGTTTCGAGTTAGGGTGAGAGTTAGGGTTAGGTTTACGTTGAGTGTGAGGGTTAGGGTTAGGTTGAGGATTAGGGGTAGGGTTTGGGTTAGGGTGAGGTTTAGGGTTAGGGTTAGGGTAAGTGTTAGGATGTGGGTTAGGGTTATGGTAAGGGTGAGGGTTAGGGTTAGGGTGAGTGTTAGGGTTAGGTTTAGGGTTAGGGTGAGGGTGAGGGTTAGGATTAGGGTTAGGGTTAGGGTTATTTTTAGGGTTACCGTTATGGTGAGGGTGAGGGTGAGGGTTGGGGTTAGGGTTAGGTTGAGGTTTTTAGTGTTAGGTTTAGGGTTAGAGTTAGGGATAGGGTGAGGTTAGTGTTAGGGTTACTGTGAGGTTTAGTGTTTGGGTTATGTTATGGGTTACGGTGAGGGTTTTGGTTAGGGTGAGGGTTAGGATTAGGGTTAGGGTTATTGTTTGTGTTGGGTTTTGGGTTAAGGTAACGTTGAGAGAAAGGGTGAGCGTTAGGGTTTAGGGTTATGGTCAGGTTTAGGTTTTGGGTTAGGGTTAGAGTTAGGGTTAGGGTGAGGGTGAGGTTTAGAGTTAGAGTTAAGGTTAGGATGAGGGTTATGTTGAGGGTTAGGGTTAGGGTTAGGGTTAGTGTTAGGGTTAGGGTTAAGTTTAGGGTTAGGGTTAGGTTGAGGGTGATGTTTAGGATTAGGGTTATGGGGAGGGTTAGGATGAGGGTTAGTGTTAGGATTGGGGTTAGGGTGAGTGCTAGGTTGAGGGTGAGGTTTAGTGTTAGGTTTAGTGTAATGTTTAGGTTTAGGGTTAGGGTTAGAGTTAGGGTAAGGGTGAGGTTTAGGTTTAGAGTTAGGGTAAGCGTGGGGCTGAGTTTGAGGGTTAGGGTTAGGGTTAGTGTTTGAGTTAAGGTTAGGGTGAGGGTTAGGATTAGGGTGATTTTGAGGGTGAGGGTTAGGCTTAGGCTTAGGGTTAGGATTCGGATTAGGGCAAGGGTTAGGGTGAGTGTGATGTTTATGGTTAGGATTAGGCTTAGGCTTAGGTTTGGGCTGAGAGTGAGGGTGAGTGTGAGGGTTAAGGTTACGGTGATTGTTAGGGTTAGTGTTAGCTTGAGAGTTAAGGTTCTATTATGTTTAGGGTTAGGATGAGGGATTGGGTTAGGATTGGGGTTAGGGTGAGTGCTAGGGTGAGGGTGAGAGTTAGAGTGAGCGTTAGGCTTAGGCTTAGGGTTAGGCTGAGCATGAGGTTGACGGTGAGGGTTAGGGTTAGGGTGATGGTGAGGTTTAAGTTTAGGTTGAGGGTTAGGATGAGGTTTAGGGTTAGGGTGACAGGGTGAGGATGATGGTACGGGTAATGGTGAGGTTTAGGCTGAGGTTGAGGGTTAAGATAAGGGTGAGGGTGAAGGTTAGAATTAGGTTTAGGGTGAGGGCTAGGGTGAGGGTGAGGGTTAGAGTTAAGGTTAGGATTATGGTGAGGTTTAGGATTACGCTGAGGGTTAGGGTTAGTGTAAGATTTAGTGTGAGTGTTAGGGTTAGTGATAGGGTGAGGGTAAGTGTTAGGGTGAGGGTTAATGTTAGGGTGAAGGTTATGGTTAGGGTGAGGGTTAGGGTTAGGGTTATTGTTCGGGTTAGGGTTACGGTTACTGTGAGGTTGAGGGATAGGGTTAGGGTTAGGGTGAGGTTTAGTGTTAGGGTTAGGTTTAGAGTTAGGGTAAGGTTGAGGGTTAGGTTTAGGGTTAATGCTAGAGTTAGGGTTACGGTGAGGGTTAGGGTGAGGGTGAGGTTTAGTCTAAGGGTTAGGATTAGGATTAGTGTAAGGGTTCGGATGAGTGTGAAGGTTAGGGTTAGGGTAAGGCTTAGGCTTAGGGTTAGGCTGAGAGTGAGGATGAGGGTGAGGGTTAGGGTTTGGGTGACGGTTAGGGTTAGGGTTAGGGTGAGATTTAAGGTTCGGTTAAGTATAGGGTTAGGGTGAGTTTGAGGGTTAGGATTAGGGTGAGGGTGAGGGCTAGGGTGAGTGTGAGGTTTAGAGTTAGGGTGAGGGTGAGGTTTAGGGTTAGGGGTAGGGTTAGGGTTAGGTTTAGGATGAGGCTGAGGTTTAGTGTTAGAGTTAGGGTTAGGGTGAGGCTGAGGCTGAGGGTTAGGGTTAGGGTTAATCTTGGAGTTAGCGTTACGGTGAGGGTTAGTGTGAGTGTGAGGGTAAGGCTTAGTGTTAGGATTAGATATAGGGAAAGGTTTAGGGTGAGTTTGAGGGTTAGGATTAGGTTTAGGGTTAGGCTTAGGGTCAGGGTTATTGTGAGGGTGAGGGTGATGGTTAGGGTTAGGGTGAGAGTTAGGGGTAGGGTTAGGGTGAGATTTAGGGTTCGGGTTAAGTTTAGGGTTAGGGTGAAGGTTAGGGTTAGGGTTACAGTGAGGGTTAGGGTTAGGGTTAGGTTGAGGGTTAGGGTTAGGCTTAGGATTAGTGTGAGGGTTAGGGTTAGGGTTAGGGTGAGGTTTAGGATGAGGATTAGGGTTAATATTAGGGTTAGGGTGAGGGCTAGGGTGAGGGTGAGAGTTAGGGTTAGGGTTAGGGTGAGGTTTAGGGTTAGGGTTAAGGTGAGGTTTAGTATGAGTGTTAGGGTTACGGTGAGGGTGAGAGTTAGGTTTAGGGTGAGGGTTAGGGTTAGGTTTAGGGTTACAGTGAGGGTGTGTGTTATTGTTAGGGTTAGGGGTAGGGTTATGTTTATGGTGAGGGTGAGGGTTAGGGTTAGGTTTAGGGTGAGGTTTAGTGTTAGGGTTAGGGTTAGCGTTAGGCTTAGGCTGAGGGTGAGGTTTAGGTTTAGAGTTAGGGTAATGGTGAAGCTGAGGTTGAGGGTTGGGTTTAGGGTTAGTGTTAGAATTAGGGTTAGGGTGAGGGTTAGGGTGACGGTGAGGGTGAGAGTGAGGGTTAGGCTTAGGGTTAGGTTTAGGATTAGGGTAAGTGTTAGGGTGAGTCTTAGGGTTAGGGATAGGGTGAGGTTTAATATTAGGGTTATCGTTAGGGTTAGGATTAGGGTAAGGGTGAGGTTTAGGAGTAGGTTTAGGGTGAGTGTTAGGGTAGGGTTGACGGTAAGGGTAAAAGTGAGGGTTAGGCTGATGGTGAGGGTTATGGTAAGGGTGAGAGTTAGGTTTAGGGTGAGGGTTAGGGTTAGGGTTAGGGTGAGGGTGAGGTTTAGTGTTAGTGTTAAGTTTAGAGTTAGGGTTAGGGTGAGGGTGAGGTTTAGGTTTAGAGTTAGGGTAAGGGTGAGACTGAGGTTGAGGGTTGGGTTTAGGGTTAGTGTTAGAGTTAAGGTTAGGGTGAGGGTTAGGATGAATGTGAGGGTGAGGGTGAGTGTTAGGCTTAGGTTTAGGATTAGGATTAGGGTAAGAGTTAGGCTTAGTGTTAGGCTGAAGGTGAGGGTGAGGTTGAGGGTTAGGGTTAGGGTGAGTGTTAGGGTTAGGATTAGGGTAAGTGTTAGGGTGAATGTGAGGGTTAGGGTTAGGCTTAGGGTGAGAGTTAGGGGTAGTGTTAGGGTGAGAGTTAGGGTTCGGATTAAATTTAGGGTTAGGGTGAGCGTTAGGGTTAGAGTTACAGTAAGGGTGAAGGTTACGGCTAGGTTGAGGGTTAGGGTTAGGCTGAGGATTAGGGTGAGGGTTAGGGTTAGTATTAGGGTGAGGGTTAGGATGAGGATTAGGGTTAGGATTAGGGTTCGGTGAGGGCTAGGGTAAGGGTGAGGGTTAGGGTTAGGGTTAGGCTGAGGCTTAGGTTTAGGGTGAGGGTTAGTGTGTGGGTTTGGGTTAGGGTGAGGGTGAGGCTGAGGATGAGGGTTAGGGTTAGGGTGAGGGCTAGGGTGAGTGTGAGTATGATGGTTAGATTGAGGATTAGTGTTAGGTTTAGTGTGAGCTATAGGGTGAGGATGAGTTTTAGGGTTAGGGTTAGGGTTAGGATTAATATTTGAGTTAGACGTCAGGTGAGGGTTAGGGTGAGGGTGAGGTTTAGGGTTAGCGTTAGGCTTAGTGTTAGGCTGAAGGTGAGGGTGAGGGTGAGGTTTAGGGTTAGGGTTAGTGTTATTGTTAGGGTTAAGGTGAGAGTTAGGATTCGGGTTAACTTTAGGGTTAGGGTGAGGGTTAGGGGAAGGGTTACATTGAGAGTGCGGGTTTTGGTTAGGTTGAGGGTTAGGGTTAGTGTTAGTGTTAGGGTGAGGATTAGGATGAGGGTTAGGGTTAGGATTAGGGTTAGGGTGAGGGCTAGGGTGAGGGTGAGTTTTAGGGTTAGGGTTAGGGCGAGGTTTAGGGTTAGGTTTAGGGTTAGGGTTAGGGTGAGTGTGAGGTTTAAGGTTAGAGTTAGGGTTAGGGTGAGGCTGAGGATGAAGGTAACTGTTAGGGTTAGTGTTAGAGTTAGGTTAATGGTGAGGGTTGGGGTGAGGGTGAGGGGAAGGCTTAGTGTTAGGATTAGGATTAGGGTAAGAGTTAGGGTGAGTGTGAGGGTTAGGGTTATGGTTTAGGTTTAGTCTTAGGGTTAGGCTTAGTGTGAAGTTGAGGGTGAGGGTTAGGGTTAGGGTGAGAGTTAGCGGTAGGTTTAGAGTGAGAGTTAGGGTTCGGATTAAATTTAGGGTTAAGGTGAGGGTTAGGGTTAAGTTTACAGTGAGGGTGGGTTTTAGGGTTAGGTTGAGGGTTAGGGTTAGGCTTAGGATTAGAGTGAGTGTTAGGGTTAGTGTTAGGGTGAGGGTTAGGATGAGGATTAGGGTTAGGATTAGGGTTCGGGTGAGGGCTGGGGTGAGGGTGAGAGTTAGGATTAGGGTTAGGGTGAAGGTTAGGTTTAGGGTTAGGGTGAGGGTTAGTATGAGGGATGGGGTAGGATTATTGTTAGGGTGATGGCTAGGGTGAGGGTGAGGGTAAGCGTAAGGGTTAGGCTTAGGCTTAGGTTTAAGCTGAGCATGAGGTTGAGGGTGAGGGTTAGGATTATGGTGATGGTTAGGTTTATGGTTAGGGTGAGGATTATGATGAGGTTTAGGGTTAGGGTGAGGATTATGGTAAGGGTGAAGTTGAGGTTTAGGCTGAGGTTGAGGATTAAGATAAGGGTGAGGGTTCGGATTAGGTTTAGGTTTAGGTTTAGGGTTAGTGTTAGTGTGAGGGTTTGATTGAGCATTAGGGTTAGGGTTAGGGTTAGTGTGAGGTTTATGGTGAGGATGAGGGTTAGGGTTAGGTTGAGGGTGAGGGTTAGAATTAGGATTAGTTTGAGGGCTAGGATGAGGATGAAGGTTAGAGTTAGGGTTAGGTTTAGGGTGAGCTTTAGGATTAGGGTGATGGATAGGGTTAGTGTGAAGGTTAGGGTTAGGGTTAGGGTTAGTGTGAGGGTGAGGGTAAGTGTTAGGGTGAGGTTTAATGTTAGGGTGAGGGTTATGGTTAGGGTGAGTTTTAGGATTATGGTTCGCGTTATTGGTAGTGTTAGGGTTAGTGTTACATTTACGGTTAGGGTGAGGGTGTGGGTAAGGGTTAGGTTTGGGGTGAGGTTTAGTGTTATTGTTAGGGTGAGGGTTAGGGTGAGGGTGAGGTTTAGGGGTAGAGTTAGGCTTAGGGTGAGGTTTAGGGTTAGGGTGAGGGTTAGGGTGGGGGTGACGGTAAATGTAAAGGTGAGGGTTAGGCTGAGGATGAGGGTTACAGTAAGGGTGAGGTTTAGGGTTAGGTTTAGGATTAGTTTTAGGTTTAGGGTGAGAGTGAGGGTTAGATTGAGGATTAGTGTTAGGGATAGTGTGAGGTTTAGGGTGAGGATGAGGATTAGGTTTAGGGTGAGGGCTAGGGTCAGGGTGAGGGCTAGGGTCAGGGTGAGGGTCAGGGATAGTGTTAGGGTGAGGTTTAGGTTTAGGGTGATGGTTAGTGTTAGTGTGAGCATTAATGTTAACGTTAGGGTTAGTGTTAGGGTGAGGGTAAATGTTAGGGTGAGGGTGAGGGTTAGGGTGAGGGTTATGGTTAGGGTGAGCTTTATGGTTAAGGTTAGGTTTATTGTTAGTGTTAGGGTTAATGTTACACTGAGGGTGAGGGTTAGGGTTAGGTTTAGGGTTAGGATGAGGTTTAGGTTTAGGGTTAGGGTCAGAGTTAGGGTTAGGTTGAGGATGAGGTTTAGGGTTAGAGTTAGGGATAGTGTTAGGGTTAGGCTTAGGCTTAGGCTTAGGCTTAGGCTGAGGCGGAGCACGAGGGTGAGGGATAGGGTTAGGGTGAGGGTTAGGGTTAGGGTTAGTGTGAGATTTAGGATGAGGTTTAGGGTTAGGATTAGGTTTAGGGTGAGGACTAGGGTGAGGTTTAGAGTGAGGTTTAGGGATAGGTATAGGTTTAGGATTTGGTTTACGGTGAGGGTGAGTGTGAGGTTTATGGTTAGGGTTAGGGTTACCTTGAGGGTTAGGGTTAGGGTTAGTGTTAGGGTTAGGCTGAAGGTGAGAGTGTGTGTGAGGATTAGGTTTAGGGTTAGGGTTAGGGTTATTTTTAGTGTCATGGTTAGGGTTAAGTTTGCAGTGAGGGTGAGGCTCAGGGTGAGGGTTATGTTTAGGGTTAGGATTAGGGTTAGGGTTAGTGTTATTGTTAGGGTTAGGTTTAGAGTTACAGTGAGGTTGAGGTTGAGGGTGAGGGTTAGGTTTAGGGTGAGGTTTAGGGTTAGGGTTAGGATTCGGGTTAGGGTTCGGGTGAGGTTTATGTTTAGAGTTAGGGGGAGGGTTAGGGGGAGGTTTAGGGTAAGGGTTAGTGTTAGGGTTAGGGTGTGGGTGAGGGTTAGGCTGAGGTTTAGAGATAGGGTTAGGGTTAGGATTAGGGTTAGGGTGAGCGTAAGTATGATGGTAAGGGTGAGGCTTAGGCTTAGGCTTATGGTTAGGCTGAGGGTGAGGGTGGGGGTGAGGATTAGAGTTAGGGTGATGGTTAAGGTTAGGTTTAGTGGTATTGTTAGGGTTAGGGTTTGAGTTATAGTGAAGGTGAGGGTGCGGGTGAGGGTTAGGGCTAGGGTCAGTGTGAGGTTTAGGGTTAGATATAGGGTTAGGGGGAGGGTTACGGTTAGGTTTAGAGTTAGGGTCTCGGTGAGGGTGAGGTTTAGGTTCAGATATAGGATTTGGGGGAGGGTTAGGGTTAGCTTAGGGTTAGGTTTATAGTTAGGGTGAGGTTTACAGTCAGGGTTAGGGTTAGGGTTAGAGTTACTGTGAGGGTGAGGCTTAGGGTTATGGTTAGGGTTAGGGTGAGGTTTAGGGTTAGGGTGAGGGTTAGATTTAGAATTACGGTGAGGGTGATTGTGCGGGTGAGTGTGAGGTTTAGGGCTAGAGTTAGGATGAGGGTGAGAATGAGGGTTAGGGTTAGGGTTAGTGTTAGATTTAGGGTTATGGTGAGGGTTAGGGTGAGGGTGAGGGTAAGGCTTAGTGTTAGAATTAGGATTAGGGTAAGGGTTAGGGTGAGTGTGAGGGTTAGGTTTAGGGTTAGGCTTAGGGTTAGGCTGAGTATGAAGTTGAGGGTGAGGGTTAGGGTTAGGGTTAGAGTTGGGGTTTGGTTGAGGGTGAGGTTTAGGGGTAGGGTTAGGGTCAGGGTGAGGGGTAGGGTAAGGGTGAGGGTTAGGGTGGGGGTGACGGCAAGGGTAAAGGTGACGGTTAGGCTGAGGGTGATGGTTATGGTAAGGGTGAGGGTTAGGTTTAGGGTTAGGTTTAGGGTTAGTATGAGGTTTAGGATGAGAATGAGTGTTAGGGTTAGGGTGAGACTAGGGTGAGGGTGAGGGTGAGGGTTAGATTGAGGATTAGTGTTAGGGTTAGTGTGAGGTTTAGGGTGAGGATGAGGTTTAGGGTTAGGTTTAGGGTTACGATTAATGTTAGGGTTAGGCTTAAGGTGAGGGTTAGGGTGAGGGTGAGGTTTAGGGTTAGTGTAAGGATTAGGATTAGGGTTAGTGTTAGGGTGAGTGTGAGGGTTAGGGTTAGGGTTAGGTTTAGGCTTAGTTTTAGGCTGAAAGTGAGGGTGAGTGTGAGGGTTAGGATTAGGGTGAGTGTTAGGGTTAGGGTTAGGGTGAGAGTTAGGGTTCAGGTTAAGTTTAGGGTTAGGTTGAAGATTAGGGTAATGGTTACAGTGAGGGTGATGTTTAGGGTTAGGTTGAGAGTTAGGGTTAGGGTTAGTGTTAGGCTGAGGGTTAGGATGAGGATTAGGGTTAGGATTAGGGTTAGGGTGAGGGCTAGGGTGAGTGTGAGGTTTAGGGTTAGGGGTAGGGTGAGGGTGAGGTTTAGGGTTAGAGTTAGGCTTAGGGTGAGACTGAGGGTGAGCGTTAGGGTTAGGGTTAGGGTTAGAGTTAGGGTTACAGTGAGGATTAAGGTGAGGGTGAGGGTAAGGCTTAGTGTTAGAGTTAGGATTAGGGTGTTAGGGTGAGTGTGAGGGTTAGGGTTAGGCTTAGGGCTAGGCTGTGGTTGAGGGTGGGGGTGAGGATTAAGGTTAGGCTGATGGTTAGGGTTAGGGTGAGGGTTAGGATGAGGGTCCGGGTTAGGATTAGGCTTAGGGTGAGGGCTAGGGTAAGGATGACGTTTAGGGTAAGGGTTAGGCTTAGGCTTAGGTTTAGGATGAGCATGAAGTTGAGGGTGAGTATTAGGCTTAGTGAGGGTGAGGGTGAGGGTTATGGTTATGGTGAGTTTTAGGGCTAGGGATAGGGTGAGGTATAGTGCTAGGGTTAGGTTTAGAGTTAGGGTTAGGTTGAGGGTGATGTTTAGGGGTAGGGTTAGGGTCAGGGTGAGGGGTAGGGTTAGGTTGAGGTTTAGGGTGGGGGTGACGGTAAGGGTAAAGGTGTGGGTTAGGATGAGTTTGAGGGTTATGTTAAGGGTGAGGGTTATGTTTAGGCTGAGGGTTAGGGTTAGGGTTAAGGTGAGTGTGAGTGTTAGTTTGAGGATTAGTTTTAGTGTTAGTGTGAGATTTAGGGTGAGGATGAGTGTTAGGGTAGGGTGAGGGCTAAGGTGAAGGTGAGGGTAAGGGGTAGATTGAGGATTAGTGTTAGGGTTAGTGTGAGGTTTAGGGTGAGGTTGAGGTTTAGGGTTAGGGTTAGGGTTAGGATTAATGTTAGGGTTAGGCTTAAGGTGACGGTTAGGGTTAGGCTGAGGTTTAGGGTTAGTGCTAGGATTAGGATTAGGGTTAGAGTTAGGGTGAATGTGAGGATTATGGTTAGGGTTAGTGTTAGGCTTAATGTTAGGCTGAAGCTGAGGGTGAGGGTGAGGGTTAGATTGAGTATTAGTTCTAGGGATAGTGTGAGGTTTAGTGTGAGGATGAGTTTTAGGCTTAGGGTTAGTGTTAGGATTAATGTTAGGGTTAGGTTTAAAGTGAGGGTTAGGGTGAGGGTGAGATTTAGGGTTAGTGTTAGGATTAGGATTAGGGGTAGGGTTAGGGTAAGTGTGAGGGTTAGGGTTAGGGTTAGGCTTAGTGTTAGGCTGAGGGTGAGGGTGAGGGTGAGGGTTAGGGTTAGGGTGAGTTTTAGGGTTAGGGTTAGGGTGAGAGTTAGGGTTCGGGTTAAGTTTAGGGTTAGGGTGAGGGTTAGGATAAGGGTTACAGTGAGGGTGAGGGTTAGGGTTAGGTCCAGGGTTAAGGTTAGTGTTAGGGTAAGGGTTAGGATGAAGGTTAGCGTTAGGATTAGGGTTAGGGTGAGGGCTAGGGTGAGGGTGAGGTTAGGGTTTGGGGTAGTTTGAGGTTTAGGGTTAGGTTTAGGTTTAGGATTAGGGTGAGGCTGAGGTTTGGGGTTAGATTTAGGGTTAGGGTGAGACTGAGGGTGAGGGTTAGGGTTAGGGTTAATCTTAGAGTTAGCGTTACGGTGAGGGTTAGGGTGAGGGTGAGGGTAAGGTTTAGTGTTAGATTAGTATTACAGAAAGGGTTAGGGTTAGTGTGAGTGTTAGGATACAGGTTAGGGTTAGGCTTAGGGTTAGGCTTAGGGTGAGGGTGAGGGTGATGTTTAGGGTTAGAGTGAGAGTTAGGTATAGGGTTAGGGTATGATTTAGGGTTTGGGTTAAGTTTATGGTTAGGGTGAAGGTTAGGGTTAGGGTTAGAGTGAGGGTGAGGGTTAGGGTTAGGTTGAGGGTTTGGGTTGGGCTTAAGATTAGGGTGAGTGTTAGGGTTAGGGTTAGGGTGAGGGTTAGGATGAGGATTAGGGTTAGGATTAGGGTTAAGGTGAGGGCTAGGGTGAGGGTGAGAATTAGGGTTAGGGCTAGGGTGAGGTTTAGGGTTAAAGTTAGCGTGAGGATTAGGGTGAGGGTTAGGGTTACGGTGAGGGTGAGGGTTAGGGTTAGGGTGAGGGTTAGGGTTAGGATTAGGGTTACGGTGAGGCTGAAGGTTATTGTTAGGGTTAGGGTTAGGATTATGATTACAGTGTGGGTGAGGGTTAGGGTTAGGGTTAGGGCGAGGTTTAGTGTTAGAGTTAGGGTTAGGGTTAGTGTTAGGGTAAGGGTTAGGATGAAGGTTAGCGTTAGGATTAGGGTTAGGGTGAGGGCTAGGGTGAGGGTGAGGTTAGGGTTTGGGGTAGTTTGAGGTTAGAGTTAGTGAGGGTGAGGTTTAAGTTTAGATTTAGGGTAAGGGTGAGGCTGAGGTTGAGTGTTGGGTTTAGGGTTAGTGTTAGAGTTAGGTTTAGAGTGAGGGTTAGGGTGGGGGTGAGGGTGAGGGTTAGGCTTAAGTTTAGGATTAGGATTAGGGTAAGTGTTAGGGTGAGTGTGAGGGTTAGGGTTAGGCTTAGGCTTAGGCTTAGGGTTAGGCTGAGAGTGATGGTGAGGGTGAGGGTTAGGGTTAAGTTGAGGGTTAGGGTTAGGGTTAGGGTGAGTGTTAGGTTTCGCTTAAGTTTAGGGTTAGGCTTAGGGTAAGGGTGAGGGCTAGGGTGAGGGTGAGGTTCAGGGTTAGTGTTAGGGTAAAGTTTAGGGTTAGGGTTAGGGATTAGGATGAGGGTTAGGGTTAAGATTATGGTTACAGTGAGGGTGAATGTTAGGATTAGGGTTAGAGTTAGGGTTATGTTCAGGGTTAGGATTAGTGTTATTGTTAGGGTTAGAGTTAGAGTTATGGTGAGGATGAGGGTGAGGGTGAGGGTAAGCGTTAGGGTTAGCTTTAGGGTGAGGTTTAGGGTTAGGGTTAGCATTAGAGTTAGGGTGAGGGTTAAGTTTAGGGTTAGATTTAGGGTTAGTTGGAGGGTTAGGTCAAGCGTTAATGTTAGGGTTAGTGTTAGGGTTAAGGTTAAGGTGAGGGTTAGGTTGATGTTTAGGGTTATGTTTAGGGTTAGGATTAGAGTTAGGGTGAGGGTGAGTGTGAGGTTTAGGGTCAAGGTTACGCTTAGGCTTAGGTTTAGGCTGAGGGTGAGGGTGGGGGTGAGGATTAGGGTTAGGGTGATGGTTAGGGTTAGGGTTAGGGTGAGGGTTAGGATGAGGGTTAGGGTGGGTTTAGGGTTAGGATTAGGGTTAGAGTGAGGGCTAGGGTGAGGGTGAGGGTTAGGGAAAGGTTTAGGCTTAGGCTTAGGGTTAGGTTGAGCATGAGGATGAGGGTGAGGGTTAGGGTTAGGGATAGGGTGTGGTTTAGTGTTAGGGGTAGTGTTAGAGTTAGGGTTAGGGTGAGGGTGAGGTTTAGGGGTTGGGTTAGGGTCAGGGTGATGTGTAGGGTTAGGGTTAGGGTAAGTGTTGGGGTGACGGTAAGGGTAAAGGTGAGGTTTAGGCTGAGGGTGAGGGTTATGATAAGGGTGAGGGTTTGTTTAAGTGTGAGGGTTAGTGTTAAGTTTAGGATGAGGGTGAAGTTTAGATTGAGGATTAGTGTTAGGGTTACTGTGAGGTTTAGTGTGAGGATGAGGGTTAGGGTTAGGGTGAGGGCTAGGTTGAGATTGAGGGTGAGGGTTAGATGGAGGATTAGTGTTAAGGTTAGTGTGAGGTTTAGGGTGAGGTTAAGATTTAGGTTTAGGTTTAGGGTTAGGTTTAATGTTAGGGTGAGGCGTTAGGTGAGGGTTAAGGTAAGGGTGAGGTTTAGGGTTAGTGTTAGGACTAGGATTAGAGTTAGGGTTAGGGTGAGTGTGAGGGTTAGGGTTAGGCTTAGGCTTAGTGTTAGGCTGAAGGTGAGGGTGAGGTTGAGGTTTATGGTTTGGGTGAGTGTTAGGGTTAGGGTTAGGTTGATAGTTAGGGTTCAGGTTAAGTTAAAGGTTAGGGTGATGGTTAGGGTAAGGGTTACAGTGAGGGTGAGGGTTAGGGTTAGTTTGAGGGTTAGGGTTAGCGTTAGTGTTAGTCTTAAGGTGAGGGTGAGGGTGATGGTTAGTGTTAGTGATAGGGTGAGGGTTAGGATGAGGTTTAGGGTTAGGATTAGGGTTAGGGTGAGGGCTAGGTTGAGGGTGAGGTTTAGGGTTAGGGTTAGGGTGAGATTTTTGGTTAGGTTTATCTTTAGGGTTAGGGTGAGGTTGAGGTTTAGTGTTAGAGTTAGGGTTAGGATGAGGCTGAGGGTTAGGGTGATGGTTAGGGTTAGTGTTAGAGAGGGTTACAGTGAGGATTAGTGTGAGTGTGAGGGGAAGGTTTTGTGTTAGGATTAGGATTAGGGTAAGTGTTGGGGTGAGTGTGAGGTTTAGGGTTAGGATTAGGTTTAGGCTTATGTTTACGCTTAGGGTGAGGGTGAGGGTGAGGGTTAGGGTTAGGGTGAGAGTTAGGAGTAGGTTTAGGGTGAGAGTTTGGGTTCAGGTTAAGTTTAGGGTTAGGGTGAAGGTTAGGTTTAGGGTTACAGTGAGGGTTAGGGTTAGGCTTAGGATTAGGATGAGTTTTAGGTTTAGTGTTAGGGTCAGGGTTAGGGTTCGGATTATGGTTCGGCTGAGGGCTAGGTTGAGGGTGAGGGTTGGGTTTAGTGTTTTGGTGAGGTTTAGGGTTAGGGTTAGGGTGAGGGTTAGGACATGGGTTAGGGTTACAGTGAGCATGAGTGTTAGGGTTAGGGTGAGGTTTAGGGTTAGTATTTGTGTTAGGGTGAGGGTGAGTTTTAGGATTATATTTAGGGTTAGGGGGAGGATTAGGTCAAGTGTTAGGGTTAGGGTTAGTATTAGGGTTAAGGTTAGGGTGAGGGTTAGGTTGAGGTTTAGGGTTAGGGTTAGGGTTAGGATTAGGATTAGCGATAGGGTATGTGAGGGTTAGGGTTAGGCTTAGGCTTAGAGTTAGGGTTATGCTGAGGGTAAGGGTGGGTGTGAGTGTTAGGGTTAGGGTGATGGTTAGCGTTAGCGTTAGGGTGAGGATTATAATGAGGGATAGGTTTAGGATTATTGTTAGGGGGAGGGCTAAGATGAGTGTGAGGGTAAGGATAAGGGTTAGGCTTAGGCTTAGGTTTCGGCTGAGCATGAGGTTGAGGGTGAGGGTTAGGGTTACGGTGATTGTTAGGTTTACGGTTAGGGTGAGGGTTAGGATGAGGTTTAGGGTTAGGGTGAGTATGATGGTAAGGGTAAAGCTGAGGTTTAGGCTGAGGGTGAGGATTAAGATAAAGGTGAGGGTTAGCATTAGATTTAGGATTAGGGTTAGGGTTAGGGTGAGGTTTTGATTGAACATTAGGGTTAGGTTTAGGGTTAGTGTGAGGTTTAGGGTGAGGATGAGGGTTAGGGTTTGGATGAGGGTGAGGATTAGAATTAGGGGTAGAGTGAGGGCTAGAGTGAGGGTGAGGGTTAGAGATAGGGTTAGGGTTAGGGTGAGGTTTAGGATTAGGGTGAGGGTTAGGGTTAGTGTGAAGGTTAGGGTTTGGTTAGGGTTAGTGTTAGGTGAGGGTAAGTGTTAGGGTGAGGGTTAATGTTAGGGTGAGGGTTATGGTTAGGGTGAGGTTTAGAGGTCGGTTTAGGTTTATTGTTAGGGTTAGTGTTAGGGTTACGTTTACGGTGAGGGTGAGGGTGAGGGTTAGGCTTAGGGTTAAGGTGAGGTTTAGTGTTTGGTTTCAGGTTAGAGTTAGGATTAGTGTGAGGGTGAGGTTTAGGGGTAGAGTTAGGGCGAGGGTGAATGTTAGGGTTAGGGTGAGTTTTAGCGTGGGGGTGATGGTAAGGGTAAAGTTGAGGGTTAGGCTGAGTGTGAGGGTTACCTTAAGAGTGAGGGTTAGGGTTAGGGTGAGGGTTAGGTTTAGGGTCAGGTTTAGGGTGAGGGTTACATTGAGGATTAGTGTTAGGGTTAGTGTGAGGTTTAGGGTGAGGATGAGGATTAGGTTTAGGGTGAGGTCTAGGGTGAGGGTGAGGGATAGGGTTAGTGTTAGGGTAAGGTTTAGGGTTAGGGTGATGCTTAGGGTTAGTGTGAGCATTAGTGTTACGTTAGGGTTAGTGTTAGGGTGAGGGTAAATGTTAGGGTGAGGATGAGGGTTAGGGTGAGGGTAATGGTTGAGGTGAGGTTTAGGGTTAGGGTTATTGTTAGGGTAAGGGTTAGGGTTACTGTTACAGTGAGAGTTAGGGTTAGGTTTAGGATGAGGTTTAGTTTTAGGGTTAGGGTTAGAGTTAGGGTTAGGGTGAGGGTGAGGTTTAGGGTTAGAGTTAGGGATAGTGTTAGGGTTAGGAATAGGATGAGGGTTAGGGTTAGGGTGAGTTTTAGTATGAGGTTTAGGGTTAGGATTAGGTTTAGGGTGAGGACTAGGTTGATGGTTAGGGTGAGGTTTAGGGATAGGTTTAGGTTTAGGATTTGGGTTAGGGTGAGGGTGAGTGTGAGTGTTAGGGTTAGGGTTAGGGTGAGGCTTAGGGTTAGGGTGAGGGTTATTGTTAGGGTTTGGATTAGGGTTAGGATGAGGCTGAGGATTAGGGTTAGGTTTAGGTTTAGGTTTAGTGTTTAAATTAGGTTTAGGATTAGTGTTAGTGTTAATGTTATGGTTAGGGTTACCTTGAGGGTTAGGTTTAGGGTTAGGGTTAGGGTTACGCTAAGGATGAGGTGGGAGTGAGGATTAGGGTTAGGGTTAGGGTTAGGGTTATTGTTAGTGTTATGGTTAGTGTTAAGTTTGGGGTGAGGGTGAGGCTGAGGGTGAGGGTTATGTTTAGGTTTAGGATTAGGGTTAGGGTTAGTGTTATTGTTAGTGTTAGGGTTAGAGTTACAGTGAGGTTAAGGTTGAGGGTCAGGGTTAGGTTTAGGGTGAAGTTAAGGATTATAGATAGGGTTAGGGTTAGGGTGAGGGTGAGGGTGTGGTTCAGGGTTAGAGTTAGTTTAGGGGGAGGGTTAGAGTGACGTTTAGGGTTAGGGTTAGTTTTAGGGTTAGGGTGAGGGTGAGGGTTAGGTTGAGGTTTAGGGATAGGTTTAGGGTTAGGATTAGAGTTAGGGTGAGCATGAGTATGAGGGTTAGGGTGAGGCTTAGGCTTAGGATTAGCCTGAGGGTGAGGGTGGGGGTGAGGATTAGGGTGAGGGTGATGGTTGGAGTTAGGGTTAGTGTTATTGTTAGGGTTAGGGTTCGAGTTTCAGTGAAGGTGTGAGTGCTGGTGTGGGTTAGTTTTAGGGTTAGTGTTAGGCTTAGTGTTTGGCTGAGCATAAAGTTGAGTGTGAGGATTATTTTTAGGGATAGGGTGAGGTTTAGTGTTATGGTTAGGGTTACAGTTAGGGTTAGGTTGAGGGTGAGGTTTAAGGGTAAGCTTAGGTTCAGGGTGAGGGTTAGGGTTAGGCTTAGGGTGAGTGTTAGATTGAGGATTAGTGTTAGGGTTAGTGTGAGGTTTAGGGTGAGGATGAGGTTTAGGGTTAGGGTTAGGTTTAGGATTAAGGTTAGGGTTAGGTTTAAGGTGAGGGTTAGGGTGAGGGGGAGGTTTAGGGTTAGAGTTATGGTTAGGATTAGGGTTAGGGTTAGTGTGAGCGTGAGGGTTAGATTTAGGGTTAGGGTGAGGTGAGGGTGAGGGTTAGGGTAAGGGTGAGTGTTAGGGTTAGGTTTAGGGTGAGGGTTAGTGTTCAGGTTAAGTTCAGTGTGAGGATGAGGGTTAGGGTTAGGTTGAGGGTTAGGGTGAGGTTTAGGGTTAGGATTAGGGTGAGGTTTAGGGTTAGGTTTAGGGTTAGGGTTAGCGTTATGATGAGGGTTCGATTGGGGTTTAGGTTTCTGGTTAGGGTTTGTGTTACGTTTAGTGTGAAGATGAAGGTTAAGGTTAGGGTGAGGATGAGGGTTAGAATTAGGGTTAGGGTGAGGGCTAGGTTGAGGGTTAGGATTAGGGTGAGACTGGGGGTGAGGATTAGGGTTAGGGTTAGGGTTATTGTTAGGGTGAGGGTGAGTTTTAGGGTTAGAGTTAGGTTTTGGGGGAGGGTTAGGGTGAGGTTTAAGGTTAGGGTTAGTGTCAGTGTTAGGGTCAGGGTGAGGGTTAGTTTGAGGTTTAGGGATAGGTTTAGGGTTAGGATTAGAGTTAGGGTGAGCATGAGTATGAGGGTTAGGGTGAGGCTTAGGCTTAGGTTTAGGCTGAGGGTGATGGTGGTTGTGAGGATTAGGGTTAAGGTGATTGTTAGGTTTAGGGTTAGTGTTATTGTTAGGGTTAGGGTGTGAGTTTCAGTGAGGGTTCGGGTTCGGGTGAGAGTTAGTTTTAGGGTTAGGGTGGGTTTTAGGGTTAGGGTTAGGTTTAGGGTGAGGGTGAGGTTTAGTGTTAGATATAGGGTTAGGGGTAGGTTTAGGGTGAGGGTAAGGGTTAGGGTTAGTGTTAGGGTGAGGGTGAGGGTTAAACTTAGGGTTAAGGTGAGGCTTAGGGTGAGGTTTAGGATTAGGGTTAGGATTAGGATTACTGTAACGATTAGGTTGAGTGTGAGTGTTAGGGTTTTGGTTAGGGTTAGGCTTAGGGATACACTGCGGGTGAGGGTGAGTGTTAGGTTTAGGGTGAGGGTTAGGTTTAGGGTTAGGGTGAGAGTTAGTGTTCAGGTTAAGTTTTGGGTTAGGGTGAAGGTTAGGGTTACATTGAGGGTGAGGTTTAGGGTTAGGTTGTTGGTTAGGGTTAGGGTTAGGATGAGGTTTAGGTTTAGGGTTAGTGTGAGGCTTAGGATGAGTATTAGGGTTAGGATTAGGGTTAGGGTGAGGGCTAGTGTGAGTGTTAGGGTTACATTAAGGGTGAGAGTTAGGGTTAGGGTGAGGGTTAGTGTTAGGATTAGGGTTAGGTTGAGGGTGAGGGTTCAGATTAGGGTTAGGGTTAAGGTTATTATTGGAGTTAGGGTTAGGGTTATGGTGAGGGTGAAGGTGAGGGTTAGGGTTATGGTTATGTTGAGGTTTAGGGTTAGAGTTAGTGTTAGGGTGAGGGTGAGGTTTAGGGTTAGAGCTAGGTTTAGGGTGAGGGTTAGGTTTAGATTTAGTGTTAGGGTTAGTGTTAGGGGAAGGGTATGGGTTATTGTTAGGGTTATGGATAGGATTATTGTTAGGGTGAGGGTGAGTGTGTGTTTTAGGGTTAGGTTTAGGGTTAGGCTTAGGGTGAGGCTGAGGTTGAGGTTGAGGGTGAGGGTTAGGGTTAGGGTGAGGGTTAGGGTTAGGTTTAGTGGCAGGGTTAGGATGAGTGTCAGGTTTAGGATTAGGGTTAAGTTAAGGGCTAGGGTGAGGTTGAGGTTTAGGGTTAGGTTTAGGCTTAGGTTTAGCTTTAGGGTTAGGGTGAGGGATAGGGTGAGGTTGAGGTTTAGGGTTAGAGTTAGGGTTAGGGTGAGGCTGAGGGTGAGGGTTAGGTTTAGGGTTTGAGTTAGGGTTAGAGTCAGGGTTAGGGTGAGGGTTAGGGTCAGGGTTAGGGTGAGGGTGAGGGTTAGAGTTATGGTTAGGATTACGTTTAGTGTTAGGGTGAGTGTGAGGGTTAGGTTTAAGTTTAGGTTTAGGCCTAAGGTTAGGCTGAGGGTGAGGGTGAGGGTTAGGGTTAGGGTGAGGGTTAGGTATAGGGTTATGGGGATGTTTAGGATGAGGTTTAGGGTTAGGATTAGGGTTAGGGTGAGGGTGAGGTTTAGGGATAGGGTTAGGGTGAGGTTTAGGGTTAGGGTTAGGGTTAGGGTGATGGTGAGGTTTAGGGTTAGATTTATGGTAAGGTTGAGGCTGAAGTTCAGGGTTAGTGTTAGGGTTAGTGTTACAGTTAGAATTAGGGTGAGGGTTAGGCTGAGAGTGAGGGTCAGGGTGAGGGTTAGGGTTAGGGTTAGGGTTAGGTTTAGGTTTAGGGTGAGAGTTAAGGATCGGTTAAATTTAGGGTTAGTGTGAGGATTAGCATTAGGGTGAGGGCTATGGTGTGGGTGAGAGTTACGTTTAGTGTTATGGTAAGGTTTAGGTTTAGATTAGGGTTAGGGTGAGGGTTGGGATGGGGGTTAGTGTTACGGCGAGGGTGAGAGTTAGGGTTAGGGTGACGGTTAGGCTTAGAATTAGGGTTATGGTGAAGGTGAGTGTTATTGTTAAGGTTAGGTTTAGGGTTGGGGTTACGGTGAGATTGAGGTTTAGGGTTAGGGTAAGGGTGAGGTTTAGTGTTAGGGTTAGGGTTAGAGTTAGGTTTAGGGTGAGGGTGAGGTTTAGGGTTAGAGTTAGGGTAATGGTGAGGCTGAGGTTGAGGGTTAGAGTTAGGGTAAGGGTGAGGCTGAGGTTGAGGGTTAGGTTTAGGCTTAGGGATAGGTTTAGGATTAGGGTAAGGGTTAGGGTGAGTGTGAGGTTTAGGTTTAGGTTTAGGTTTAGGCTTAGGCTTAGGGTTAGGCTGAGAGTCATGATGAGGGTGAGGGTTAGGGTTAGGTTGAGGGTTAATGTTAGGGTTAGGGTGAGAGTGAGGGTTCTGATAAAGTTAGGGTTAGGGTGAGGGATAAGGTAAGGATTAGTGTTAGGGTGAGGGCTAGGGTGGGGGTGAGGATTAGGGTTAGTGTTAGGGTAATGTTTAGGGTTAGGGGTAGGTTTTGCATTAGGGTTAGGATGAGGGTTAAGGTTAAGATTATGGTTAGGGTGAGGGTGATTGTTAGGATTAGGGTTAGGGTTAGGGTTAGGTTTAGGGTTAGGATTCGTGTTATTGTTAGAGTTAGGGTTAGAGTAATGGTGAGTGTGAGGGTGAGGGTTAGGTTGAGGTTTAGGGATAGGGTTAGGGTTAGGGTTAGGATTAGGGTTAGGCTGAGGGTCAGTGTGAGGTTTAGGGTTAGGGTTAGTCTTAGGCATTGTGTTAGGCTGAGGGTGAGGGTGGGGGTCAGTATTAGGGTTAGGGTGATGGTTAGGGTTAGGTTTAAGGTGAGTGTTAGGATGAGGGGTTGGGTTAGCATTAGGGTTAGATTGAGGGCTAGGTTGAGGGTGAGGGTTAGGTTAATGGTTAGGCTTAGGCTTAGGGTTAGGGTGAGCATGAGGTTGAGGGTGAGGGTTCGGTTTAGGGATAGCATGAGGTTTAGTGTTAGGGTTAGGGTTAGAGTTAGGGTTAGTGTGAGGTTGAGGTTTAGGTGTAGGTTTAGGGTCAGGGTGAGGGGTAGGGTTAGGGTGAGGGTTAGGGTGGGGGTGACGGTAAGTGTAAAGGTGAGGGTTAGGCTGAGGATGAGGGTTATGGTAAGTGTGAGGGTTACGTTTAGGGTGATGTTTAGGGTTAGGGTTAGGGTGAGGGTGAGGGTTAGATTGAGGATTAGTGTTAGGTTTAGTGTGAGGTTTAGGGTGAGGATGAGTGTTAGTGTTAGGATGAGGGCTAGGGTGAAGGTGAGGGTGAGGGTTAGATTGAGGATTAGTGTGAGGGTTAGTGTGAGGTTTTGGGTGAGGATGAGGTTTAGGGTTAGGGTTAGGTTTAGGATTAATGTTAGGGTTAGGCATAAGTTGAGGGTTAAGGTGAGGGTGAGGTTTAGGGTTAGTGTTAGGATTAGGATTAGCATTATGGTTAGGGTGAGTGTGAGGGTTAGGCATAGGGTTAGGGTTAGGCTTAGTGTTAGGCTGAAGGTGAGGGTAAGTTTGAAGGTTAGGGTTAGGGGGAGGGTTATGTTTAGGATTAGGGTGAGAGTTTGGTTTCAGTTTAAGTTTAGGGATAGGGTGAGGGTGAGGGTAAGGGTTAAATTGAGGGTGAGGGTTAGGGTTAGGTTGAGGGTTAGGGTTAGGGTTAGGATTAGGTTGAGGGTTAGGTTTAGGGTTAGATTTAGGGTGAGGTTGAAGGTGATGGTTAGGGTTAGTGTTAGGGTGAGGGTTAGGATGAGGGTTAGGGTTAGGATTAGGTTTAGGGTGAGGGTTAGGGTGAGGATGAGGTTTAGGTTTAGGGTTAGGGTGAGGTTTTGGGTTAGGTTTAGGGTTAGGGTGAGGGTGAGGGTGAGGTTTAGGCTTAGACTTAGGGTTAACGTGAGGCTGAGGGTGAAGTTTAGGAATAGGGTTAGGATTATGGTTTGGGTAAGCATTAGGGTGCGTGTGAGGGTTAAGGATAGGGTTAGGATTAGGCTAAGCATTACACTGAGGGTGAGGGAGAAGGTGAGCTTTAGGGTTAGGCTTAGGGTTAGGGCTAGCTTTAGGGTTAGAGTTAGGGTTCAGGTTAAGTTTAGGGTTAGTGTGAGGGTTAGGGTGAGGGTTAGGATGAGAATTAGAGTTAAGATTTGGGTTAGGTTGAGGGCTAGGGTGAGGGTGAGGTTTAGGGTTAGTGTTAGGGTGAGGTTTAGGTTTAGGTTTAGGGTTAGAGTGATGGTTAGGGTGAGGGTTAGGGTTACAGTAAGGGTGAGGGTTAGGGTGAGGGTGAGGGTTAGGATTAGGGGTAGGGTTAGGGTTATTGTTAGGGTTACTGTTAGGGTTACGGTGAGGGCTAGAGTTAACGTTAGGGTTAGGGTTAGGCTTAGGCTGATGGTGAGGTTGGGGGTGGTCGTGAGGATTAGGATTAGGGTTAAGGTTACGGTTACTGTGATTGTTATGGTTAGGGATAAGTTTGCGGTGAGGGTGAGGCTGAGGGTGAGGGTTATGGTTATGGTTAGTGTTAGGCTTAGTGTTATTGTTAGGGTTAGGGTTATAGTTACGGTGAGATTGAGGGTGAGGGTGAGGGTTAGGTTTAGGGTGAGGGTTAGGGTTTGGGTTAGGGTTAGAGTTAGTGTTAGTGTGAGGGTGAAGTTTAGGATTAGAATTAAGCTTAGGGTGAGGGTTAGGGTTAGTGTTAGGGTTAGCTTTAGAGTGAGAGTTAGGGGGAGGGTTTGGGTTAGGGTTAAGGTTAGGGATAGGATTAGGGATAGGTCGAGGGTGAGTGTGTGTGTTAGGGTTAGGTTTAGGTTTAGGTTTAAGGATATGCTGAGATTGATGTTGAGGGTGAGGTTTAGGGTTAAGTTGAGTGTTAGGGTTAGGGTTAGGGGGAGGGTTAGGATGAGGGTTAGGGTTAGGATTAGGGTTAAGGTAAGGGCTAGGGTGAGGGTGAGGTATAGGGTTAGGTTTCGGTTGAGGTTTAGGGTTAGGGTTAGGGTTAGTGTTAGGGTGAGTGTGAATTTTAGGGTTATAGTTAGGGTTAGGGTGAGGCTGAGGGTGAGGGTTAGGTTCAGGGTTAGTGTTAGGGTTAGGGTTAGGTTTAGTTGAGGTTTAGAGTGAGGGTGAGCTTTAGGGTTGGGGTTAGGATTAAGATTAGGATTAGGGTTAGGGTGAGTCTGAGGGTTAGGGTTAGGTTTAGGGTTAGGATTAAGTTTAGGCTGAGAGTGAGGGTTAGGTTGAGGGTTAGGGTTAGGGTGAGATTTAGGTTTAGGTTTATGGGGAGGTTTAGGATGAATGTTAGGGTTAAGATTAGTGTTAGGGTGAGGGCTAGGGTGAGGGTGAGGTTTAGTTTTAGGGATACGGTGAGGTTGAAGGTTAGGGTTAGGGTTAGGTTTAGGGTGAGGTTGAGGTTTAGGGTTAGAGTTAGGGTAAGGTTGAGGCTGAGGGTGAGGGTTAGGTTTAGGGTTAGTGTTAGAGTTAGGGTTAAGGTGAGGGTTAGGATGAGGGTGAGGGTTAGGCTTAGGGTTAGGATTAAGATTAGGGTAAGTGTTAGGGTGAGTGTGAGGGTTAGAGTTAGGGTTAGGCTTAGGCTTAGGGTTAGGCTGAGAGTGAGGGTGAGTGTGAGGGTAAGGGTTTGGGTTAGGTTTAGGGTGAGAGTTAGGGTTTGATTAATTTTAGGGTTAGGTTGAGGGTTAGGGTTAGGATTAGTATTAGGGTGAGTGCTAGCGTGAGGGTGAGGGTTAGGGTTAGGGTTAGGGTGAGGTTTAGAGTTAGGATTAGGGTTTGGGTTAGGGTTAGGATGAGGGTTAGGGTTACGGTGAGGGTGAGGGTTAGGGTTAGGTTTAGGGTTAGGGTTACGATTATGGTTAGGGTGATGGTGAGTGTTAGGATTAGGGTTAGGATGAGGGCTAGGGTGAGGGTGAGTGTTAGAGTTAGTGTTAGGTTTAGGGTGGGGTTTAGGATTAGAGTGAGTGTTAGGGTTAGTGCCAGGGTTAGTGTTAGGTTTATGGTTAGTGTTAGGATGAGTGTAATTGTTAGGGTGAGGGTTAATGTTAGGGTGAGGATTATTGTTAGGGTAAGGGTTAGGGTTACGGTTACGGTTATTGTTAGGGTTAGGGTTAGGGTTACGATTACGGTGAGGGTGAGGGTGAGGGTTAGGTTTATGTTTAGGGTGAGGTTTAGTGTTAGGGTTAGGGTTAGAGTTAGGGTTAGGGTTCGGGTGAGGTTTAGGATTAAAGTTAGGGTAAGTGTGAGGCTTAGGTTGAGGTTTATGTTTAGGGTTAGTGTTAGAGTTAGGTTTAGGGTGAGGGTTAAGGTGAGGGTGAGGCTTAGGCTTAGGTTTAGGTTTAAGATTAGGGTAAGGGTTATGGTGAGTGTGAGAGTTAAGTTTAGGATTAGGCTTAGGGTTAGGCTGAGAGTGAGGGTGAGGGTGAATGTTAGGGTTTTGGTGAGGGTTAGGGTTAGTGTTAGCGTGAGAGTTAGGGTTTGGTTAAGTTTAGGGTTAGGGTGAGGGTTACGGTTAAAATTAGGATAAGGGTGAGGGTTAGAGTTAGGGTTTGGGTGAGGGTGAGTGTTAGGGTTAGGCTTAGGGTGTGGTTTAGTATTAGGGTGAGGGTTAGGGTTAGTGTGAGTGTTAGGGTTAGGGTTAGGGTTAGGGTTTGGGTTAAGGTTAGGGTTAGGGTTAGGTTTAGTTTTAGGGTTAGATTTAGGGTAGGGTTAGGGTTAGGGTTAGGGTTATATTTAGTTTTAGGTTTAGGATGAGGTTTAGGTTTAGGGTTAGGTTTAGAGTTAGGGTTTGGATGAGGGTGAGGTTTAGGTTTAGAGTTAGAGTTAGTGTTAGGTTTAGGGTTAGGCCGAAGCTGAGGGTTAGGGTTAGGGTTAGACTTTGGCTTAGGCTTCGGCCCAGCATGTGGGTGAGCGATAGGTTTAGGTTTAGGGTGAGGGTTAAAGTTAGGGTTAGGCTGAGGGTTAGGATGAGATTTACGGTTAGGAATAGGGTTAGGGTAGGGGCTAGGTTGAGGGTTAGGGTAAGGGTTAAGGTTAGGGATAGGGTTAGGTTTAGGATAAGGGTTAGGATGAGGGTGAGTGTGAGGATTAGGGTTAGGGTTAGGGTTAGGCTTAGGGTTAGGGTGAGGTTTAGGGTTAGGGTTTAGTTAGGGTGAGGGTGAGGCTGAGGATTAGTTTTAGGTTTAGGGTTAGGGTTAGTGTTAGTGTAAGGGTTAGGGTTACAATGAGGTTTAGGGTTATGGATAGGGTTATGGTTAGGTTTAGGGTTAGTGTTATTGTTAGGGTTAGAGTTACAGTGAAGTTGAGGGTGAGGGTGAGGGTTAGGGTTAGGGTGAGGTTTAGGGTTAGGGTTAACGTTAGGGTGAGGGTGAGGGTGAGGTTTAGGTTTAGAGTTAGGGTTAGGTTTTGGGTTAGGGTGAGGATTAGATTGAGGATTAGGGTTATGGTTAGTGTGAGGTTTAGGTTGAGGATGAGGGTTAGGGTTAGGGTGAGGGTTAGGGTTAGAATTAGTGTTAGGGTGAGGGCTTGGGTGAGGGTGAGTGTTAGGGTTAGGCTTAGGGTGTGGTTTAGTATTAGGGTGAGGGTCAGGGTGAGTGTTAGGATGAGGGTTAGATTTATTGTAAGGGTGAGGTTTAGCATTAGGGTGAGGGTTGGGTTAGGATTAGGGTTAGGGTGAGGGTGAGGGTGAGTGTGAGGATTAGGGTAGGGTTAGGTTTAGGGTTATTTTTAGGCTTAGGATTAGTTTTATTGTTTGGGTTAGGGTTAGAGTTACAGTGAGGGTGAGGGTTAGGCTTAGGCTTAGGCTTATGCTTAGGGATAGGCTGAGCTTGAGGTTGAGGGTGAGGGATAGGTTTAGGGGGATGGTTAGGTTTATGGTTAGGGTGAGGTTTAGGATGAGGTTTAGGGTTAGGGTGAGGTTTAGGGTGAGGAAGATGCTAAGGGTAAAGGTATGGTTTAGGCTGAGGGTGAAGGTTAAGATAAGGGTGAGGGTTAAAGTTCAGTTTAGGGTTATGGTAAGGGTTAGGGTTAGAGGTAGGGTGAGTGTTAGATTGAGGATTACGGTTAGGGTCAGTGTGAGGTTTAGTGTGAGGATGAGGGTTAGGTTTAGGGTGAGGGTGAGGGTTAGGATAAGGTTTAGGGTTAGGGTGAGGTTTAGGGTGAGGAAGATGCTAAGTGTAAAGGTATGGTTTAGGCTGAGGGTGAAGGTTAAGATAAGGGTGAGGGTTAAAGTTCAGTTTAGGGTTAGGGTAAGGGTTAGTGTTAGAGGCAGGATGAGTGTTAGATTGAGGATTAGGGTTAGGGTCAGTGTGAGGTTTAGTGTGAGGATGAGGGTTAGGTTTAGGGTGAGGGTGAGGGTTAGAATCAGGGTTAGGGTGAGGGCTACGGTGAGGGTGAGGGTTTGGGTTAGGGTTTGGGTGAGGTTTAGGATTAGGTTGAGGGTTAGGTTTAGTGTGAGTGTTAGTGTTAGGGTTAGGGTTAGTGTTAGAGTGAGGGTAAGTGTTATGGTGAGGGTTAGCCTTAGGGTGAGGGTTATGGTTAGGGTGAGGAATAGGGATAGGGTTAGGGTTATTTTTAGGGTTAGGGTTAGGGTTACGGTTACGGTGAGGGTAAGGGTGAGGGTTAGGTTTAGGCTTAGGCTTAGGGTGAGGTTTAGTGTTAGGGTTAGGAATAGAGTTAGGGTTAGGGTGAGGCTGAGGGTGAGGGTTAGGGTTAGGGTTAATGTTAGAGTTAGGGATAGGGTGAGGTTTAGTTTTAGGGTTAAGTTAGGCTTAGGATTAGGGTTAGGGTGAGGGTTAGGGTGAGGGTTAGTGTGAGGGTTATGGTTATGTTAGGTTTAGGCTTAGGGTTAGGGTCAGGATTAGGTTTGGGGTTTGGGTTAGGGTGACGGTGATGCTGAGGATTAGGGTTAGGTTTAGGTTTAGGTTTAGGTTTAGGGTTAGCGTTAGGGATAGGGTTAGGTTTACAGTGAGGGTTAAGGTTAGCGTTAGGGACAGGGTTAGGCTTAGGGTTAGGTTGAGTGTGAGGGTGTGGTTGAGGATTAGGGTGGGGGTTAGGGTTAGGGTTGGGATGAGCATTACGGTAATGATTAGGGTTAGGTTGAGGGCTAGGATGAGCGTGAGATTTAGGGTTAGGCTTAGGGTTAGAGTTAGGGTGAGGGTGAGGTTTAGGGTTAGAGTTAGGGTTAGGGTGAGGCTGAGGATGAGGGTTAGGTTTAGTGTTAGAGTTAGGTTTAGGGTGAGTGTTAGGGTGAGGGTGAGGGTTAGGGTTAGGGTTGGGCTTAAGCTTAGGGTTAAGCTGAGGGTGCGTGTGATGGTGAAGGTTAGGGTGAGGGTGAGGGTAAGTGTTAGGGTTACAGTGAGCGTGAGGGCTAGGGTTAGGTTGAGGGTTAGGGTGAGGGTAAGGGTTAGAATTAGTGTGAGGGTTAGGGTTAGGGTTAGGGTTAGGGTTAGGCTTAGGGTTACACTGAGGGAGAGGGTGAGCGTGAGGGAGAGGGTTAGGGTGAGGTTTAGGTTTAGAGTTAGGGTTAGGGTGAGGGTTAGGGTGAGGTTTAGGGTTAGGGTGAAGGTTAGGTTTAGGGGTAGGGTGAGGGTGTGTGTTAGATTGAGGATTAGTGTTAGAGTTATTGTGAGGTTTAGGGTGAGGATGAGGGTTAGGTTTATAGGTTTATTGTCAGTGTTAGGTTGAAGGTGAGGGTTAGCGTTAGGGTTAGGGTGAGGATTAGGTTTAGGGTGATGGTTAGGGATAGTGTGAGTGTTAGTGCTAGGGTTATAGTTAGTGTTAGGGTGAGGATAAGTGTTAGGGTGAGGGTTAGTGTTAGGGTGGGGGTTATGGTAAGGGTGAGGGTTAGGTGTAGATTTAGGGTTACTGTTAGGGTTAAGGCTATGGTTACGGTGAGGGTGAGGGTGAGGGTTAAGTTTAGGGTTAGGATGAGTTTTAAGTTTAGGGTTTGAGTTAGATTTAGGGTTAGGGTGAGGGCTAGGTTATGGCTTAGGGTGAGGGTTATGGTTAGGCATAGGGTTAGGTTTAGGATTTAGTTTACGGTGACGGTGAGTGTGAGAGTTAGGGTTGGGTTAGGGTTAGGGATAGGGTTAGGGTTATTGTTAGTGTCATGGTTAGGGTTAAGTTTACTGTGTGGGTGAGGCTAAGAGTGAGGTTTATGGTTAGGGTTAGGGTTAGAATTAGTGTTATTGTTAGGTTTAGCGTTAGAGTTACTTTGAAGTTTTAGGTGAGGGTGAGGGTTAGGGTTAGGGTGAGGTTTAGGGTGAGGTTTAGGGTGAGGTTTAGGGTTAGGATTAGAGTTAGTGTGAGGGGGAGGATTAGGGTTAGAGGTAGGGTTAGGGGGACAGTTAGGATGAGGTTCAGGGTTAGTGTTAGGGTTCGGTTTAGGGTGAGAGGGAGGTTTAGGTTGAGGTTTAGGGATAGGGTTAGGTTTAGGATTAGGGTTAGGGAGAGGTTGAATGTGAGGGTTAGCGTGAGGGTTAGGTTTAGGCTTAGGGTTAGGCTGAGGGTGAGGGAAATTTTGAGGGTTAGGGTTAGGGCTAGGTTTAGGGTTATGGGGAGGGTTTGGATGAGCGTTAGGGTTAGGATTAGGGTTAGGGTGAGGGCTAGGGTGAGGGTGAGTTTTAGGGTTAGGGTTAGGGTGAGGTTTAGCGTTAGGTTTAGGGTTAGGATTAGGGTGAGGCTGAGGTTTAGGGTTAGAGTTAGGGTTAGTGTTAGAGTTAGGGTTAGGGTGAGGTTTAGGGTGTGGGTGAGGGTTAGCCTTAGTGAAAGCATTAGGATTAGGGTAAGGGTTAGGGTGTGTGTGAGGGTTAGGTTTAGGATGACGTTTAGGTTCAGGGTTAGGTTTAGAGTTAGGTTTAGGGTGAGGGTGAGGTTTAGGGTTAGAGTTAGGTTTAGGGTTAGGGTTAGGGTTAGGGTTTGGCTTAGGGTTAGGCTGAGGGTCGACGTGAGGATTAGAGTTAGTGTTACCGTTAGGGTTATTGTTAGTGTTATGGTCAGAGTTAAGTTTGCGGTGAGGGTGAGGCTGAGGGTGAGGGTTATGTTTAGGGTTAGGGTTAGGGTTAGGGTTAGTGTTATTGTTAGGTTTAGAGTTAGAGTTACTTTGAGGTTTTGGGTGAGGGTGAGGGTGAGGGTGAGGGTTAGGGTAAGGTTTAGGGTTCAGGTTAGGGTTAGGGTGAGGGTGAGGTTTAGGGTTAGAGTTAGGGTTAGGGGGAAGGTTAGGGTGAGTTTCAGGGTTAGGGTTAGTGTTAGGTTTAGGGTGAGGGTGAGGTTTAGGTTGAGGTTTAGGGATAGGGTTACGTTTAGGATTAGGGTTAGGGTGAGGGTGAGTGTGAGGGTTAGGGTGAGGTTTAGGTTTAGGTTTAGGTTTGGGCTGAGGGTGAGTGTGAGTTTGAGGTTTAGGGTTAGGGTGAGGGCTAGTGTTAGGTTTATGGGGAGGGTTTGGATGATTGTTAGGGTTAGGATTAGGGTTAGGATCAGGACTAGGGTGAGGGTGAGTTTTAGGGTTAGGGTTAGGGTGAGGTTTAGCGTTAGGTTTAGGGTTAGGGTTAGGGTGAGGGTGAAGGTTAGGGTTAGGGTTAGTGTTAGAGTTAGGGTTAGGGTGAGGTTTAGCGTTAGGTTTAGGTTTAGGGTTAGGGTGAGGTTGAGGTTTAGGGTTAGGGTGAGGCTGAGGGTGAGGGTTAGGGTTAGGGTTAGTGTTAGAGTTAGGTTAGGTTGAGGTTTAGGTGTAGAGTTAGGATTAGGGTGAGGGTTAAGGTGAGGTTTAGGGTTAGGGTGAGGTTTAGGTTTAGGGGTAGGGTGAGGGTGAGGGTTAGATTGAGGATTAGTGTTACGGTTATTGTGAGGTTTAGGGTGAGTATGAGGGTTAGGTTTAGGGTGAGGGTTAGGTTGAGCGTGTTAGATAGGGTTAGGGTTAGGGTGAGGATAAGG
Source organism: Dipodomys merriami (assembly GCF_024711535.1). NCBI lineage: Eukaryota > Metazoa > Chordata > Mammalia > Rodentia > Heteromyidae > Dipodomys > Dipodomys merriami. The sequence goes on along the minus strand of NW_027202716.1, from coordinate 763,939 downwards.
TTTAGAGTGATGGTTAGGAATAGTGTGAGGGTTAGTCTTAGGGTTAGAGTTAGTGTTAGGGTGAGGTTAAGTGTTAGGTTGAAGGTTAGGGTTAGGGTGAGGATTATGGTAACTGTGAGGAATAGGGCTAGAGTTAGGGTTACTGTTAGGGTTAGGGCTACGGTTACGGTGAGGGTGAGGGTGTGGCTTATGTTTAGGTTTAGGATGTTGTTTAGGTTTAGGGTTAGGGTTAGATTTAGGTTTCTGGTGTGGGCTAGGTTGAGGCTTAGGGTGAGGTTTAGGGTTAGGGATAGGTTTAGGTTTAGTATTAGGTTTAGGGTGAGGGTGAGTGTGAGGGTTAGTGTTAGGCTTAGTGTTAGGCTGGGGGTTAGGGTTAGGGTTTGGGTTAGGGTAAGGGTGAGGCTGAGGATTAGGTTTAGGTTTAGGGTTAGGGTGAGTGTTAGGGTGAGGGTGAGGGTTAGGCTTAGGGTTAGGATTAGGATTAGGGTAAGGTTTAGGGTGAGTGTGAGTGTTAGGGTTAAGCTTAGGCTTAGGGTTAAGCTGAGGGTGAGGGTGAGGGTGAGGGTTAGTGTTAGGGTGAGGGTAAGGCTTAGAGTTAGTGTGAGGGTTAGGATTAGGGTTAGGGTTAAGCTTAGGGTTACAGTGATGGAGAGGGTGTGCCTGAGGGTTAAGGTTAGGGTGAGGTTTATGCGTAGAGTTAGGGTTAGGGTGAGGGTTAGGTTGAGGGTTAGGGTTAAGGTGAGGGTTAGGTTTAGGGGTAGGGTGAGGGTGAGGGTTAGATTGAGGATTAGTCTTAGCGTTATTTTGAGGTTTAGGGTGAGGATGAGGGTTAGGTTTAGGGTGAGGGTTAGGTTGAGGGTGAGGATTAGGGTTAGGGTTAGTTTGAGGATTACGGTTAGGGTGATGGTTAGGGATAGTGTGAAGGTTAGTGTTAGGGTTAGAGTTAGTGTTAGGGTGAGGGTAAGTGTTAGGGTGAGCGTTAGGGTTAGGGTGAGCGTTATGGTAAGGGTGAGGGTTAGAGCTAGGGTTAGGGTTACTGTTAGAGTTAAGGCTACGGTTATGGTGAGGGTGAGTGTGAGGGTTAGGTTTATGGTTACGATGAGGTTTAGGTTTAGTGTTAGGTTTAGATTTAGGGTTAGGGTGAGGGCTAGGTTGAGGCTCAGGGTGAGGGTTAGGGTTAGGGTTTGGGTTAGGTTTAGGATTAGGTTTAGGGTGAGGGTGAGTGTGAGGGTTAGGTTTAGGTTTAGGGTTAGGCTTAGGGTTAGTGTGTGGGTTAGGGTTAGGGTGAGGTTGAGGCTGAGGATTAGGGTTAGGTTTAGGGTTAAGGTTTGGGATAGGTTTAGGGTTAGGGTTAGGTTTAAAGTTAGGGTTACAGTAAGGGTTAGCTTTAGGGTTAGGGTTACGGTTTGGCTTAGGGTTAGGCTGAGGGTGAGGGTGGGGGTGAGGATTAGGGTTAGTGTTAGGGTTAGGGTTATTGTTAGTGTTATGGTTAGGGTTAAGTTTTCGGTGAGGGTGAGGGTTATGGTTAGGATTAGGTTTAGGGTTAGTGTTATTTTTAGGTTTAGAGTTAGAGTTATTTTGAGGTTTTGGATGAGTGTGAGTTTTAGGGTTAGGGTGAGGTTTAGGGTGAGGTTTAGGGTTAGGGTTAGGATTAGGGTGAGGGTGAGGTTTAGGGTTAGAGTTAGGGTTAGGGGCAGGGTTAGGGTGAGGTTCAGGTTTAGGGTTATTGTTAGGTTTAGGGTGAGGCTGAGGTTTAGGTTGAGGTTTAGGGATAGGGTTAGGTTTAGGATTAGGGTTAGGGTGAGGTTGAGTGTGAGGGTTATGGTGTGGGTTAGGTTTAGGCTTAGGGTTAGGCTGAGGATGAGGGAGACTTTGAGGGTTAGGGATAGGGTGAGGGCTAGGTTTAGGGTTATTGGGAGGGTTTGGATAATCGTTAGGGTTAGGATTAGGGGTAGTGTGAGGGCTAGCGTGAGGGTGAGTTTTAGGATTAGTCTTAGGGTGAGGTTTGGCGTTAGGTTTAATGTTAGGGTTAGGGTGAGGTTTAGGTTTAGGGTTAGAGTTAGGGTTAGGGTGAGGCTGAGGGTGAGGGTTAGGGTTAGGGTTAGTGTTAGAGTTAGGGTTAGGGTGTGGGTGAGTGTTAAGCTTAGTGAACGGATTAGGATTAGGGTAAGGGTTAGGGCGTGTGTGAGGGTTAAGGTTAGGATGAGGTTTAGGTTCACTGTTAGGGTTAAAGTTAGGGTTAGGGAAAGGGTGAGGTTTAGGTTTAGAGTTAAGGTTAGTGTTAGGGTAAGGGTTTGGGTGAGGGTTAGTGTTTGGTTTAGGCTTAGGTTTAGGCTTAGGCGTAGGCTTTGGTTGAGCATGAGGGAGAGGGTTAGGTTTAGGGTTAGGGTGATGGTTAGGTTTAGGGTTAGGGTGAGGGTTAGGATAAGGTTTAGGTTTAGGATTAGGGTTAGGGTGAGGGCTAGGTTGAGGCTGACTGTGAGGGTTGGGGATAGGGATAGGGTTAGGTTTATGTTTAGGGTTAGGGTGAGGGTGAGTGTGAGGGTTAGGGTTAGGGTTAGACTTAGGGTTAGGGTGAGGGTTAGGGTTAGGTTTTGGGTTAGGGTGAGCTTGAGCCTGAGGATTAGGGTTAGGTTATGGTTAGGGTTAGGGTTAGTTTTAGAGTTACAGTGAGGGTTATGTTTATGGTTAGGTTTAGGTTTAGGTTGGGGATTAGGGTTAGGTTTTGGTTTAGGGTGAGAGTGAGGCTGAGGATTAGATTTAGGTTTAGGGTTAGGGTTTGGCTTAGGTTTAGGTTTAGGATTAGGTTTAGGGTTAGGGTTATGGTGAGTGTTAGTGTTAGAGTTACGGTTAGGGTTTGGCTTAGGGTTAGTCTGAGGGTGAGGGTGGGGGTGAGGATTACGGTTAATGTTAGGGTTAGGGTTATTGTTAGTATTATGGTTAGAGTTAAGTTTGCTGTGAGGATGAGGCTGAGGGTGAGGGTTATGGTTAGGGTTAGGGTTAGTGTTATTATTAGGTTTAGAGTTAGAGTTACTTTGAGGTTTTGGGTGAGGGTGAGGGTTAGGGTTAGGGATAGGTTTAGGTATAGGTTTAGGGGTAGGGAGAGGGTGAGTTTATGGGTTAGGTTTAGGGTTAGGGTTAGGATTAGGGTTAGGTTGAGGGTTAGGGTTAGTGTTTGGGGTAGGGTGAGGATGAGGCTGAGGCTTAGGGTTAGGTTTAGTGTTAGGGTTAGGGTTAGGGTTAGAGTTACAGTGAGGGTTATGTTTAGGGTTAGGGTTAGGTTTAAGTTTAGGCTTAGGGTGAGAGTGGGTGTGTGTATTAGGGTTAGGGTTAGCATTAGGGTTATTGTTTGTGGTATGGTTAGAGTTAAGTTAGTGGTGAGGGTTAGGCTGAGGTTGCGGTTTATGGTTATGGTTAGGGTTGGGGTTAGTGTTATTGTTATAGTTAGGGTTAGAGTTACGGTGAGGTTGAGGATGGGGGTGAGGGTTACGATTAGGGTGAGGTTTAGGGAGAGGTTTAACGTTAGGGTTTGGGTTAGGGTGAAGGTCAGTGTGATGTTTATTGTTAGAGTTAGCGTTAAGGGGAGGGTTAGGATGAGAATTAGGGTTAGGATTAGTGTTAGGGTTAGGGTGAGGGTGAAGTTTAGGTTGAGGTTTAGGGATAGGGCGAGGTTTAGGATTAGGGTTAGGGTGAGGATGAGTGTGGGGGTGAGCATTAGGGTTAGGGTGATGGTTGGGTTAGGGTTAGTGTTATTGTTAGGGTTAGGGTTAGAGTTACGGTGAGGGTGAGGGTGAGGGTGAGGGTTAAGTTTAGGGTTATAATGGGGTTTAGTGTTAGGGTTAGGGTTAGAGTGAGGGTGAGGTTTAGGGTTAGATATACGGTTGGGGGAGGGTAGGGTGAGGGTGAGTGTGATGGTTAGGGTTAGGGTTACGTTTAGGTTTAGGGTTATGCTGAGGTTTAGGGTTAGTGTGAGAGTTAGGATTCGGATTAAGTTTATGGTTAGGGTGAGTGATAGGGTTAGGGTTAGGGGGAGGGTGAGAGTTAGGCTTAGGGTTAGGGTTAGGTTGAGGGTGAAGTTTAGGGTTAGAGTTAGGGTTATGGAGAGGTTATGGGTTAGGGTTAGTGTTAGGTTTAGGGTGAGGGTGAGGTTTAGGTTGAGGTTTAGGGATAGGGTTAGGTTTAGGATTAGGGTTACTGTTAGGGTGAATGTGATGGTTAGTGTGAAGGTTAGTGTTAGGCTGAGAGTGAGGTTGAGGGTGAGGGTTAGGTTTAGGTTGAGAGCTAGGGTTAGGGTTATGGGGAGGTTTTGGATGAGCTTTTTTTTTTTTAAATTGTATTTTATTTTATTTGAGAACATACTGTACAGAGGGGCTACAATTACATGGGCAGGATAATGCATACATTTCTTACCAAGCATTGCAGCCTCCTCCTTTGTTTACCCTTCACTTCCCTTCCCCGCCTCCCCCCTCCCCCCACCCAATTTTACCCCCCTCCCCCCACCCAATTATACCCCCCTCCCCCCCCACACCGAAATTGTAAAGCTGGTTTTGACATGACATTTTGTACTTCTCATTGTTGCAACAGGTCCACCTGAATCCTTAAACGACTTGTTTGTCCCCATCTCCTCCACATGTTATACTGACATCAAATATAGTGAAAGTGGGGGTTACACTGTGGGGGAGGGACATACAAAGCAACAAAGAAATAATCTTATAAATGCATTAGAAACACATGCATGAAAGAAACGAAAACATTAAAATACATATTTAAGGGTTCATTTTCCTAACATCACATTATCTGGCCTTTTCCGCTTGACTCATACCTATACTAGATATTGCAAATAAGGGAAACCATGGAACCTATGCTTCTTTGGGCCTGGCTTACTTCACTTAATATAATTTTTTCCAAACCTTTCCATTTCCTAACAAATGGGGAAATGTCATTCTTTCTGATGGAGGCATAGAATTCCATTGTGTATATATACCACATTTTCTTGATCCATTCATCTACTGAGGGGCATCTGGGTTGGTTCCATATCTTAGCTATGGTAAATAATGCTGCAATAAACATAGTTGTGCCGGTAGCTTTAGTGTGGTCTTGTTTGTAAACATTTGGGTAAATGCCCAAAAGTGGGATTGCTGGATCATAGGGGAGATCTATGTGAAGTCTTTTGAGGAACCTCCATACTGCTTTCCAAAGTGGTTGAACAAGTTTACATTCCCACCAACAATGAAGTAAGGTTCCTTTCTGTCCACATCCCCTCCAGCATCTGTTGTTATTAGAGTTCTTGATTTTTGCTGTTCTAACTGGAGTGAGGTGATATCTCAATGTTGTTTTGATTTGCATTTCTTTTATGGCTAGGGATGTTGAACATTTCTTCATGTGTCTGTTGGCCATCCTTCTTTCTTCTTCAGAGAAGCTTCTCTTTAAGTCTTTCGCCCACTTATTTATTGGGCAGTTGTTTCTTTGAGGATTTGTTGTTGGGTGGTTTAATTTTTTGAGTTCCAAGTATATTTTAGATATGAGACCCTTGTCCGTTGTATGGCTAGTAAAGATCTTCTCCCAATCAGTGGGCTTTCTATTGATCTTGCCAGCTATGTCATTTGCCCTGCAGAAGCTCTGCAATCTTATGCAATCCCATTTGTCCAACCTTTCTTTGATTTGTTGTGCTTCCGGGTCTCTATTCAGAAAAATTCGACCTGAGCCAAGGAGACCTAGGGTTTCTCCTATTCCATCCTGTAATGTTTTCAGAGTGTCTGCTTTGAGTTCAAGGTCTTTGATCCATTTGGAGTTGATTCTGGTGCAGGGTGATATATAAGGATCTAGCTTTAGTTTTCTACATGTAGTTAACCAATTTTGCCAGCACCATTTACTGAAGAGGCTGTCTTTCTTCCATTCTATTGTTTTAGCTTCCTTATCGAAGATTAGATGGCTATAGGTCTGTAGGTTCATTTCTGGGTTTTCAATTCTATTCCATTGGTCCTGAGGTCTGTTCTTATGCCAATACCAAGCTGTTTTGATTACTATGGCTTTATAGTAGAGTTTGAAATTTGGTATTGATATTCCTCCAGCAGTGTTCTTTCCGTTGAGGAGCGTTTTTGCTATTCGGGGTCTTTTATTGTTCCATATGAATTTTTGGATTGCCTCCTCTATTTCCTTGAAGAATGAGGGTAGAATTTTGATAGGTATCGCGTTGAATTTGTAGATAGCCTTGGGAAGTATTGCCATTTTCACGATGTTAATCTTGCCAATCCAGGAGCATGGGAGGTTTTGCCATTTTTTAAGTTCTGTGTTGATTTCCTTTTTCAAGATTTTAAAGTTTTCATCATAGAGGTCCTTCACTTCTTTGGTTAAGTTAATTCCTAGGTATTTTATTTTTTGCGGGGCTATTACAAATGGAGTTGCTTTCCTAATTTCAGCCACACTTTTCTCATTGTTGGCATATAGAAAAGCCATTGATTTTTGGGGGTTAATTTTATAACCTGCTACTTTGCCAAAGTTTTGAATCAGCTTGAGTAATTTGGGAGTGGAGTCTATGGGATTCTTTAAATACAAGATCATGTCATCTGCAAAGAGGGAAAGTTTTATTTCTTCTTTCCCTATTTGGATCCCCTTTATGTCTGCATCTTGCCTTATTGCTGTAGTTAGGCATTCTAATACTAGATTGAAGAGAAGTGGAGAGAGTGGGCATCCTTGTCTTGTTCCTGAGTTAAGAGGAAATGGCTTTAGTTTTTCACCATTGAGTATAATGCTGGCTGTAGGTTTGTCATATACAGCCTTTATTGTATTGAGGAATGTTCCATGGATTCCTAATTTTTCCAGAACCTTCATCATAAAGGGGTGTTGGATCATGTCAAATGCTTTTTCTGCATCTATTGAGATAACCATGTGGTTCTTATTCTTGCTCCTGTTGATGTGATGAATAATATTAATTGATTTGCGTATATTGAACCAACTTTGCATCCCTGAAATGAATCCTGTTTGATCATGGTGTATGATTTTTTGGATGAATTGTTGAAGTCGATTGGCCAAAATTTTGTTGAGAAGTTTTGCATCAATGTTCATCAAAGAAATGGGTCTATAGTTCTCTTTCTTTGATGAGTCCCTGCCTGGTTTTGGGATGAGGGTTATGATGGCTTCATAGAATGTGTTCGGTAGTGAGCTTTCTCTTTCAATTTCATTGAAGAGTTGGAGGAGTATTGGTGTGAGCTCTGCTTTGAAGGCCTTGTAAAATTCCGCTGTAAAACCATCTGGTCCTGGGCTTTTCTTAGCTGGGAGGTCTCTTATTGCTGTTTCTATTTCAATGCTTGATATGGGCCTGTTAAGCTGGTTTAACTCATCTTGGTTTAGTTTTGGCATGTCAATATTTGCTAGGAAAAGGTCCATTTCTGTCAAGTTCTCAAACTTATTAGCATAAAGTTTTGAGAAGTATTCCCTTATAATGTTCTGAATCTTGGTTGTTTCCGTGGTGATGTTTCCATTCTCATCTGTGAGTTTATTAATTTGGGTGTGCTCTCTCCTTTTTCTGATAAGGTTTGCTAAGGGTCTGTCAATTTTGTTAAGTTTTTCGAAGAACCAACTCTTTGTTTTGTTGATTCTTTCTATCGTTTTTTTGGATTATAATTCATTTAATTCTGATTTAATTTTGATTATTTCTTTCCGTCTACTGGATTGGGGTTTATCTTGCTGCTCTTTTTCAAGGAGGTTTAGATGTGTCATTAAATTGTTAGTTTCCGATCTCTCCAATTTGTTGATGTAGGAGCTCAGAGCTATAAACTTGCCTCTGAGTACTGCCTTTGCTGTGTCCCAGAGGAGCTGGTAATTTGTGTGTTCATTTTTGTTGAATAGCATGAACATTTGAATTTCCTTTCTAATCTCTTCCATGACCCACTCATGATTCAGCAGTGTGTTGTTCAGCCTCCATGTGATACCGGACTTTCTTTGGTGGCTTTTGGTGTTGAGTTCTAATTTTATTCCCTTGTGGTCAGAGAGAATGCAAGGTATAACTTCAATGTTTCTGAATTTAGACAAGTTTGCTTTGTGGCCTAAAATGTGGTCTATTTTAGAAAACGTTCCATGTGCTGCTGAGAAGAACGTGTATTCTGATGCTGCTGGGTGAAATGTTCGGTAAATGTCTGTTAAGTCTAGTTGATCTATGCAGCTGTTTAGATCTGCGGTTTCTCTGTTGAGTTTTTGCCGAGTTGATCTATCTAGTGGGGAGAGTGGTGTGTTAAAATCCCCAACGATTAATGTTTTTGGATCTATCTGGGATTTGAGGGAAAGTAGTGTTTCTTTGATAAATTTGGGTGCTCCATTGTTTGGCGAATAGATATTTAGAATTGTAATATCCTCCTGAAGGAGAGATCCTTTAATTAGTATGTAGCGACCTTCTTTATCTCTTCTCACGAATTTTAATTTGAAGTCTATTTTATCTGATATTAGGATTGCAACTCCCGCCTGTTTATGAGGGCCGTTTGCTTGGTAGATTTTGTTCCAGCCTTTAACCTTGAAAATATGTTTGTTTTTACGGGCAAGATGTGACTCCTGCAGGCAGCAGATAGAAGGGTCTTGTTTTTTAATCCTACTAGACAGTCTATGTCGCTTAATTGGAGAGTTCAGTCCGTTAACGTTAAGAGATAGGACTGAGAGGTATTTGGAGTTCCTGCCATGTTATCCACCTTCTTGGGGGCTGTGAAAACTGGGTTCTTCCTAAGGTTCTTGGATTCTCAGTTTGGGTGCAGTTTCTTGGCCTTTGTTGCGTTCTTGTTGGTTTTCTATGTGTAGGACATCTTTAAGAATCTTTTGCAGGGCTGGTTTGGTGGAGATGTATTGTTTCAATTTTTCTTTGCTATGGAAGGTTTTTATTTGGCCTTCAGTTATGAAGGAGAGTTTAGCTGGGTACAGTATTCTTGGTTGATAGTTGTTTGTTTTTAGGATGAGCTTTAAGGTTAGGATTAGGTTTAGGGTGAGGGCTAGGTTGAGGGTGAGGTTTAGGGTTAGGTTTAGGGTAAGGGTTAGGATGAGATTTAGGATTAGGATTAGGGTAAGGATTAGGGCTAGGGTGAGGGTTAGGGTGAGGGTTAGGGTTAGGGTTAGTATTAGGGTTAGGGTGAGGGTGAGTGTGAGGCTTAGGGTGAGGATTAGGCTTAAGGTTAGGGTGAGGGTTAAGTTTAGGGATTGGGCAAGGGTGAGTGTGAGGATGAGGATTAGGGTTAGGTTTAGGGTTAGGGTTAGGGTTAGGTTTAAGGTTAGGTTTAGGATTAGGGTTAGGGTGAGAGTGAGTGTAAGGGTTAGGTTGAGGGTTAGGCTTAGGCTTATGGTTAGGCTGAAGGTGAGGGTGGGGGTGAGGATTAGGGGTAGGGTGATGGTTCAGTTTAGGATTAGTGTTATTTTTATGGTTAGGTTTAGCGTTACAGTGAGGGTGAGGGTGCGGTTGAGGGTTAGGGTTAGGGTGAGGTTTAGGGTTTGGGTTAGGGTTAGAGTTAGGTTTAGGGTGAGGGTGAGGTTTAGGGTTAAAATTACGGTTCGGGTGAGGGTTAGGTTGAGGTTTAGGGTTAGTGTTAGTGTTAAGATTAGGTTTACGGTGAGAGTTAGGGGGAGGGTTAGGGTTAGGATTAGAGTTAGGGTGAGTGTGAGTGTGTGTGTTAGGGTTAGGTTTAGGGTTAGGCTTAGGGTTAGGCTGAGGGTGAGGTTGAGGGTGAGGGTTAGGATTAGGTTGAGGGGTAGGGTTCGGGTTAAGTTTAGGGTTAGAGTGAGGGTTAGGGTAAGGGTTATGGTGAGAGTGAGGGTTAGGGTTAGGTTGACGGTTAGGTTTAGGTTTAGGGTAAGGGTGAGGATGAGTGTTAGGCTTATGGTGAGGGTTAGGATGAGGGTTAGTTTTAGGATTAGGGTTATGGTGAGGGCTATTGTGAGGGTGAGGTTTAGGGTTAGGGTTAGGGTTAAGGTGAGGATGAGTGTGAGGTTTAGGGTTAGAGTTAGGGTTAGGGTGAGGCTGAGGTTGAAGTTTAGGTTTAGGGTTAGTGTTACATTTATGGTTAGGGTGAGGGTGAGGGTTAGGCTAAGGGTTAGGATTAGGATTATGGTAAGCGTTAGGGTGAGTCTGAGGGTTAGGGTTAGGCTTAGGATTAGGCTTAGGTGTAGGCCGAGGGTGAGGGTGAGGTTGAAGTTTAGGGTTAGGGTGAGTTTTATGATTAGGGTTAGGGTGAGAGTTAGGGTTTGCCTTAAGTTTAGGGTTAGGCTGAGGGTTACGGTTAGTCTTACAGTGAGCATGAGAGTTAGGGTTAGGTTGAGGGTTAGGATTAGGGTTAGGGTTATTGTGACGGTTAGGGTTAGAGTTAGTGTGAGGGTTAGGATGAGGTTTAGTGTTAGGATTAGGGTTAGGGTGCGGGCTAGTGTGTGGTTGAGGGTTAGGGTTAGTGTTAGGGTGAGGATTAGGGTTAGGGTTAGTTTTAGGGTGAGGGTTAGGATGAGTGTTAGGGTTATGGTGACATGAGGGTTAGGGTTAGGGTTTAGGTTAGGGTTAGAATTAGTGTTAGGGTGAGGGTGAGTGTTAGGATTAGTGTTAGGGTTAGGGTTAGGTTTAGGTTTAGGGTTAGGATTAGTGCTAGTGTTAGTGTTAGAGTTACAGTGAGCGTGAGGGTGAGGGTGAGGTTGAGGGTTAGGTTTGGGGTGAGGTTTAGGGTTATGGTTAGGATTATGGTTATGGTGAGGGTGAGGTTTAGGGTTAGATGTAGGGTTAGGGTGCGGGTTATGTCGAGGGTTAGGATTAGGGTCAGTGTGAGGGTTAAGGTTAGGGTGAGGGTTAGGTTGAGTTTTAGGGTTAGGGTTAAGTTTAGGGTTTGGATTTGGGTTAGGGTGAGGGTGAGTGTGAGGTTTACGGTTAGGTTTAGGCTTAGGCTGAGGGTGAGGGTGGGGATGAGGATTAGGTTTAGGGTGATGTTTAGGATTAGGGTTAGGATGTTGGATAGGGTGAGGGTGAGGATTAGGGTAAGGCTTAGGATTAGGCTTAGGGTTAGACTGAGTGTGAGGTTTAGTGTGAGGGTAAGGGTTAGGGTGATGTTTAGGTTCACGGTTACGGTGAGGGTTAGGATGAGGTTTAGGGTTACAGTGAGGGTTAGGGTGAGGATGACAGTAAGGGTTAAGTTGAGGTTGAGACTGAGAGTGAAGGTTAAGATAAGGGGGAGGGTTAGGGTTAGGTTTAGGGTTAGGGTATGGGTTAGGGTTAGGGTTAGGGTGAGTGTTAGATTGAGGATTAGGGTTAATGTTAGTGTGAGGTTTCGGTGAGGATGAGGGTTATTGTTAAGGTGAGGGTTAGAATTAGGGTTAGTGTGAGGGCTAGCATGAGGGTGAGGTTTAGGATTAGGGTTAGGGTTCAGGTGAGTTTTAGGATTAGGGTGAGGTTTAGGGTTAGTGTGAAGGTTAGTGTTAGGGTTAGGGTTAGTTTTAGGGTTAGGGTAAGTGTTAGGGTGAGGGTGAGGCTGAGGGTGAGGATTATTGTTAGGTTTAGGGTTAGGGTTAGGTTTTGGGTAAGGTTTAGTGTTAGTGTTAGTGTTAGAGTTAGGGTGAGGGTGAGGTTTAGGGTAGATTTAGGATTTGGGGGACGGTGAGTGTGAGGATTATGGAGAGGGTTGGGCTTAGGCTTAGGGTTAGGCTGAGAGTAAGGCTGGGTGTGAGGATTAGGGTTAGGGCGATGGTTAGGGTTAGGATTAATGTAATTGTTAGTGTTAGGGTTAGAGTTACGGTGAGGGTGAGGGTGCAGATGAGGTTTAGGGTTAGGGCTAGGGTGGGGTTTAGAGTTACGGTTAGGGTTAGGGTTAGGATGAGGGTGAGGTTTAGGTTTAGATATAGGGTTAGGGGGATGGTTAGCGTGAGGGTTAGGGTTAGGGTTAGTGTTAGGGCTAGGGTGATGGTGAGGTTTAGGTTGAGGATTAGGGTTAGGGTTAGGGTTTGGGTTAGTGTGAGGGTTAGTGTCAGGGTTAGGGTTAGTGTTAGGGTGAGGGTAAGTGTTAGGGTGAGGGTTTGGATTAGTGTAAGTGTTTTTGTTATGGTGAGGGTTAGGGTTATGTTTATTGTTATGGTTAGGGTTAGGGTTACAGTTACAGTGAGGGTGAAGGTGAGGTTTAGGGTTAGGGTTAGGGTGAGTTTTAGGTTTATGTTTAGGGTTAGAGTTAGGGTTAGTGTGAGAGTGAGGTTTATGTTTACAGTTAGGGTTAATGTCAGGGTTAGTGTTAGGGTAAGGGTTAGGATTAGTGTTAGGCTTAGGCTTAGTTTTAGGCTTAGTCCGAGGATGAGGGTGAGGGTTAGGGTTCGGGTTAGGGTCAGGGTTAGGTTTAGGGTTATGGTGAGGGATAGGATGAGTTTTAGGGTTAGGATTAGGGTTAGGGTTAGGGCTAGGGTGAGGGTTATGGTGAGGGTTAGGTTAAGGGATAGGATTAGGGTTACGGTGAGGGTGAGTAGGAGGGTTAGGGTTAGGGTTAGGATTAGGCTTAGGGTTAGGTTGAGGGTTAGGGTTAGGGTTTGGGTTAGGATGAGGGTTATGGTTAGGGTTAGGGCTAGGATGAGGGTGATGGTTAAGATCAGGGTTAGGATCATTGTAAGTGTTATGGTTAGGGTTACATTTGCAATTAGGGTGAGGCTGAGTGTGAAGGTTAGCTTTAGGGTTAGGGTTAGTTTTAGGGTTAGGATTAGTGTTAATGTTAGTGTTAGGGTTAGAGTTATGGTTTGGGTGAGGGTGAGGGTGAGAGTTAGGGTTAGGGTTAGTGTGAGGTTTAGGGATAAGGTTAGGATTAGGGATAGGGTGTGGGTGAGGTTTAGAGTTAGAGTTACGTTGAGGGTGAGGGTTATGGTGATTGTTAGGGTTAGTGTTAGTGTTAGGGTTAGTGTTAGGATTAGGGTGAGGTTTAGGTTGAGGTTTAGGTTTAGGATTAGGTTTAGGGTGAGGGTGAGTGTGAGGGTTAAGATAAGGATTAGCCTTAGGCTTAGGGTAAGGTTGAGGGTGATGGTTGGGGAGAGGATTAGGCTTAGGGTGACGTTTAGCCTTAGGGTGAGGGTGAGGGTTAGGGTTAGGGTTAGGGTTAGGATTAGGGTTAGGGTGAGGGCTAGGGTGAAGGTGAGGGATATGGTTAGGGTTAGGCTTAGGCATAGGGTTAGGATGAGGGTGATGGTGAGGGTGGGGGTTAGGGTTATAGTGATGGATTAGGTTAGGTTTAGGGTGAGGGTTAGGATGAGAATGACGGTAAGAGTAAAGGTGAGGGTTAGCTTGAGGTTGAGGGTTAGGGTTAGGGTTAGGGTTAGGGTTAGGGTTAGACTCACGATTTGGGTTAGGGCTAGTGTGAGGTTTAGGGTGAGGATGAGGGTTAGGGTTAGAATTAGGGTTAGGGTGAGGGCTAGTGTGAGGGTGAGGTTTAGGGTTAGGGTTATGTTTCGGGTGAGGGGTAGGGTTAGGTTTAGAATTAGGGTTAGGTTTAGTGTGAGGGTTAAGTTTAGGGTGAGGGTGAGGGTGGGGGTAAGGTTTATGGTGAGGGTTAGGGAGAGGGTGAGGGTTAGGGTTAGGATTAGGGATAGGGTTAGGTTTAGGCTGAAGGTGATCGTGAGGGTGAGGGTAAGGTTTAGGTTTAGGGTTATGTTTATGGTTAGGGTGAGGTATAGGGTGAGGGTGAGTGTTAAGGTGAAGTTGAGGTTTAGGCTGAGGGTCTTGGTTAGGTAATGGTTAGGGTTAGGGTGAGGATTAGGTGAGGTTTAGGGTGAGGGTGAGCTTTAGCGTTAGGGTGTGGGTGAGGGTTAGGGTGAGGGTGAGGGTTCGGGTAATGGTTAGGGTTAGGGTGAAGTTGAAGGTTAGGATTAGGGGTAAGTGAGGGTTAGGGTTAGGGTTAGGGATAGGGTGAGGGTGAGGGTTAGGATTAGGTTTAGGGTTAGGGTGAGGTTTAGGGTGAGGGTGAGGTTTAAGGTTAGGCTTAGGTTTGGGGTGGGGGTAAGTGATAGCTTGAGGGTTAGGGTGAGTTTTAGAGTTAGCATTAGGGTTAGGGTGAGGGTTAGGGTGAGGGTTAGGGTGAGGGTGAGTGAGAGAGTGAGCGTTAGGGTGAGGATTAGGGTGAGTTTTAGGGTTAGGGTGAGGGTTAGGTTAAGGTTGAGTGTTAGGGTGTGGGTTAGGTTTACGGTTATGCTTAGGGTTAGGGTGAGGTTTAGGGTTAGGATTAGGTTGAGGGTTAGGGTGATGGTTAGGGTGAGGGTGAGGGTTAGGGGTCGGGTGAGGGTTATGTTTATTATTATGGTTAGGGTCAGGTTTAAGATGATGGTGAGGTTTAGGGTGAGGGTTGGGGTGAGGGTTAGGGTTAGGGTTAAGATGAGGGTTATGATAAGGGGTAGGGTTACGGTTAGGGTGAGGGTTAGGTTTAGTGTGAGAGTTAGGGTTAGGGTTAGGTTTAGGATTAGTGTGAGGGTAAGAATTACGGTGATGATTAGGGTGAGGGTGAGGTTTAGGGTTAGGAATAGTGATAGGGTTAGTGTTATACTGAGGGTGAGCGTGAGGGTGAGGGTTAGGGTTAGGGTTAGTGTTAGGGTGAGGTCTAGGGTGAGGGTTAGGGTTAGGGTGAGGATTAGGTTGAGGGTGATGGTAATTGTAAATGTGAGGGTTAGGCGGAGGGTGAGGGTTAAGATAAGGGTGAGGTTTAGGGTTAGGGTGAGGGTTAGGGTAAGGTTTCCGGTTAGGGTTAGGTTGAGGATTAGATTGAGGATTAGGTTTAGGGTTAATGTGAGGTTTAGGGTGAGGATGAGGGTTAGGATTCGGTGGAGGGTTAGGGTTAGAATTAGGGTTAGGGTGAGGACTAGGGTGAGGTTTCAGGTAAGGGTTAGGGTTAGGGTGAGGTTTAGGGTTAGGGTGACGGTGAGGTTATGTTTCAGGGTGATGGTTAGGCTGAGAGTGAGTTTTAGGGTTAGGGTTAGGGTTAGTGTGAGAGGAAGGGTGAGGGTTAGGATGAGTGTTAGGGTGATGGTGAGGGTTAGGGTTAGGATTGGGGTCAGGGTTAGGCTGAGGGTTAGGGTGAGGGGTAGGGTTAGGGTAAGGGTGAAGATTAGGGACAGTGTGAGTGTTAGGGTTAGAGTGAGGGTAAGGGTTAGGTTCAGGGTTAGGGTTAGGGTGAGGGTTAGCGTTAGGGTTAGGGTGAGGGTTAGTGTTAGGTTGGAGGTTAGGGTGAGGGTTAGGGTGGGTGTTAGGGTTCTGGTGAGAGAGAGGATTAGGGTTAGGGTGAGGGTTATGGTTAGGGTGATGTGTAGAATGAGGCTGAGGGTTAGGGTGAGGGTGAGTGTGAGGGTTAGGGTATGGGTGAGGGTTAAGGTGAGGGTGAGGGTTACAGTAACAGTGGGGGTTAGGGTTAGGGTGAGGTTAAGTGTTAGGATTAGGGTGAAGGTTACTGTTACGGTTATGGTGAGGGTTAGGGTTAGGGTTATGTTTAGGGTGAGGGTGAGTGTTAGAGTTAGGATGAGGGTTTTGGAAAGTATGAGGGTTAGGTTTTCCGTGAGGGTTAGGGTTAGGGTGAGTGTTAGGCTTAGGGTGAGGATAAGGTAAGGGTGAGGGTGAGGGTTAGGGTTACTCTTAGTGTGAGGTTTAGGGTTACGGTTATGGTGAGGGTTAGGGTTAGGGTTATGTTTAGGGTGAGGGTGAGTGTTAGAGTGAGGATGAGGTTTTTGGAGAGTGTGAGGGTTAGGGTTGCGGTGAGGGTTAGGGTTAGGGTGAGTGTTAGGGTGACGGTGAGGGTGAGGTTTAGGGTTGATGTTAGGGTTAGAGTGAGGGGTAGGGTGAGGGGTAGGGTTATGGTTAGGGTGAGGGTTAGGGTTACTGTGAGGGTTATGGTTAGGGTGAGCTTTAGGGTTACTGTGAGGGTTCAAGTTAGGGTTAGCCTTAGTGTTAGGGTGAGGGTAAGGGTTAGGTTGAGGGTTAGGGTTAGGTTGAGGGTTAGGGTTAATGTCAGGGTTAAGGTTAGGGTTAGTGTTAGGGTGAGGGTGAGGGTTAAGATTAGGTTTAGTGTTAGAGTTATTGTTAGGGTTAGAGTGAGGGTTACAGTTCAGTTTAGGGTGAGGGTGAAGGTGAGGGATATGGTTACGGTTAGGGTGAGGTTTAGGGTTAAGGTTAGGGGTAGTGTTAGGAGGAAGTTTAGGGTGAGGTGTAGGGTTAGGGATAGGGTAGGGGTAGGGTTTTGGTTAGGGTTAAGGTGAGGGTTCGGCTTAGGGTGAGGTTTAGGGTTAGGGTTAGTGTTAGGGTGAGGGATGGGTTAGCAATAGGATTAGTGTGAGGGCTAAGGTGTGGGTGAGGGTTAGGGTTAGGGTTAGGTTTAGGGTGAGGGTTAGGCTTAGGCTGAGGGTTAGGGTTAGTGGGAGGGTTGGTGTTAGGGTTAGGCTTAGTGTTAGGGTGAGGATAAGGGTTAGGGTGAGGGTTAGGTTTAGGGTGAGGGTTAGGGTTAGGGTGAGGGTCAGGTTTAGGGTTAGGGTTAGACTGAGGGTTAGGTCAGAGTTAGAGTTAGGGTTAGGGTAAGGGTTAGCATTAGGGTGAGGTTTAGGTTTAGGATTAGTGTCAGAGTTATGGTTATGTTTTGGGTGAGGCTTTCGGATTAGGGTTAGGGTTAGGGTTAGTTAGAAGGTTAAGGTGAGGGTGACGGTTAGGGTTAGTTTTAGGTTTATCGTGTGAGTAAGTGATAGTGTGAGAATTAGGGTGAGTGTTAGAGTTAGCATTAGGGTTAGAGTGAAGTTTAGGGTGAGGGATATGGGTAGGGTTAAGGTGAGCTTGAGGGTGAGGGTTAGGGTTAGGGTTAGGGTGGGTTTTAGGGTTAGGGTGAGGATTAGTGTTAGTGTTAGAGTGAGGGTAAGGGTAAGGGTGAGGGTGACGGTTAGGGTTAGAGTTAGGCTGAGGGTTAGGTTTAGTGTGAGGTTTAGGGTGAGGATGAGGTTAAGGCTTATTGTGAGGTAAGGGTGAGGGTTAGGGTTAGTGTTAGGGTGAGGGTTAGGGATAAGGTTAGGGTTAGGGATAGGGATAGTGTTAGGGTGAGGGTTAGGGTAATGGGTATGGTTATGTTAGGGTGAGGGTTAGGTTTAGTGTAAGTATTAGGGTTAGGGTTAGGTTTAGGATTAATGTGAAGGTAAGAATAAGGGTGACGGTTAGGGTGAGGGTGAGGTTTAGGGTTAGGATTAGGGTTATGGTTAGTGTTATGCTGAGGGTGATGGTGAGGGTGAGGGTGAGTGTGAGTTTTAGGGTTAGGGTTAGGTTGAGGGTTATGGTTAGGGTTAATTTGAGGGTGGTATGAGGGTGAGGTTTAGGGTGAGGGAAAGGGTTATAGTGAGGGCCTGGGTGAGTGTGAGGTTTAGGGTTAGGGTGAGGGTTTGAGTTAGGTTTAGTGTGAGGGTTATGGTGAGTGGTAGGGTTAGGTTTAGGGTGAGGGTTACGGTTAGGGTTAGGGTGAGGGTGAGGTAAGGGTTATGGTGAGGGTTAGGGTGAGGGCAAGGGTTAGAGATAGGAATAGGGATAGTGTTAGGGTTAGGCTGAGGGTGAGGATGAGGGTGCGGGTGAATTTTAGGGTTAGGGTTACGGTTAGGGTGAGGGCTAGGGTGAGGGTGAGGGTTAGGGTGAAGGTGAGTGTAAGGGTGAGGGTCTTGGTTAAGTAATGTTAGGGTTAGGGTGAGGATTAGGTGAGGGTTAGGGTGAGGGTGCAGGTTCAGGTGATGGTGAGGGTTAGGATGAGGTTGAGGTTTAGTAACCCTAACCGGGTTAGGTGAGGGTTAGGGTTCAGGTTAGGGTTAGGGTTAGGTTAGGGTTAGGGTTAGGCTTAAAGTTAGGGTAAGAGTTAGAGTTAGGGGTAGGGTTATGGTTAGGGTGAGTATTAGGTTTAATGTGAGGGTTAGGGTTAGGGTGAGGATAAAGTAAGGGTGAGAGTTAGGGTGAGGGTGAGGTTTAGGGTTACTATTAGAGTGAGGGTTAGGCTTAGGTTTAGTGTTAAGGGGAGGGTTAGGATGACGGTTAGGGTTAGGCTTAGGGTTAAGGAGAGGGTGAGTGTGAGCGTGAGGCTTAGGGTGAACGTTAGGGTTAGGGTGGAGGTTAGTATTAGGGTTAGGGTGAGGGTTTGGGTTAGGCTTAGGGTTACGGAGAGGGTGAGGTTGACCGTGAGGGTTAGGGTTAGGGTTAGGGTTAGGGTGAACGTTAGGGTTAGGGTGGAGGTTGGTATTAGGGTTAGTGTGAGGTTTAGGGTGAGTGTTAGGCTGAGGGTGAGGGTTAGGGTTAGGGTTAGCATTAGGGTTAGGGTCAGGTTTAGGGTGACTGTGAGGTTTAGAGTGAGGTATAGGGTTAGGGTTAAGGTGACAGTTAGGTTAAGGGGTAGCCTTACAGTTAGGGTGAGGGTTAGGTTTAGTGTGAGAGTTAGGGTTAGGGATAGGGTTAGGTTTAGCGTGAGGGGTAGGGTAAGGGGTAGGGTTATGATTAGGGTGAGGGTTAGGTTTAGTGTGAGTGTTAGGGTTAGGGTTAGGGTTAGGATTAGTGTGAAGGTAAGAATTAGGGTGACGATTAGTGTGAGGGTGAGCTTTAGGGTTAGGATTAGGGTTATGGTTAGTGTTATGCTGAGGGTGATGTTGAGGGTGAGGGTGAGTGTGAGTTTTAGGGTTAGGGTTAGGGTGAGGGTTAGGGTGAGGGTTAGGTTTAGGGTGAGGGAGAGGGTGAGGTTGAGGGTGAGTGTTAGGGTTAGGAGAAGGTTTAGGGTTAGAGTTAAGCTTAGGGTTAGGGTCAGGTTTTGGGTTAGGTTTAGGTGTAGGATGAGGGTTAGGCTGAGGGGTAGGTGTAGGGTTAGGTGAGGGTTAGGGTTAGTGTGTGGGTTAGGTTTAGGGTTAGGTTGAGGGTAAGGATTAGTGTGAGGGTTAGGGTGAGGGTGAGTGTTAGGGTTAGGCGGAGGGTAGGGGTTAGGGTGGGGGTTAGATTGATGGTGAGGTTTATGGTTAGCATTAGTGTTAGTGTTAGGGTGAGGGTTAGGGTTAGGGTTAGGGATAGGGTGAGTATTAGGATTAGGATTAGTGTTAGGGTGAGCATTAGGCTGAGGGGTAGGGTTAGGGTTAGGCTTAGTCTTAGGGTTAGGCTTAGGGTGAGGGTGGGGTTGAGGATTAGGGTTAGGGTGATGGTTAGGGTTAGGGTTAGGGTGAGGGTTCAGATGAGGGTTAGGGTGAGGGTAAGGGTTAAGGTGAGGGTTAGGGTGACGGTGAGGGTTATGTTTACCATTAGGGTTAGGGTAAGAGTTAGCGTGAGGGTTAGGTTTAGTTTTAGGTTTAGGGTGAGTGTGAGGGTGAGGGTTAGGTTTAGGGTTCGGGTGAGGGTTAGGTTTAGTGTTAGGGTTAGGTTGTGGGTTATGGTTAGGGTTAGTGTGAGGGTGAGGGTGAGGGTTAGGGTGTGGGTGAGGTTGAGGTTTAGGGTTAGGAATAGGGTGGGGCTGAGTGTGAGTGTGAGGTTTAGGGTGAGGAATAGGGATAGGGTGAGGGTGAGTGTTAGGGTGAGGTTTAGTGGTAGGTTAGGGTGAGTATTAGAGTTACGGTGATGGTTAGTATGAGGGTTAGTTTAAGGTTAAGGGTGACGGTTAGGGTTAGGGTTAGTGTTAGGAGGAAGTTTAGGGTGAGGGGTAGGGTTAGGGTTAGGGTGAGGATTAGGGTTATTTTGACCATTAGGGTAAGGGTTAGTGTTAGGGTTAGGTTGAGGGTTAGGGTTTTGGTTAGGGTTAAGGTGAGGGTGAGGGTTAGGGTGAGGTTTAGCGTTAGGGTTAGGGGTAGGGTGAGGGTCAGAGTTAGGGTGGAGTTTAGGATTAGTGTTAGGTTTATGGTTAGGGTGAGGCTTAGTGTTAGGGTTAGGGTTAGTGTTAGGAGGAAGTTTAGGGTGAGGGTTAGTGTTAGGTTGAGGGATAGGGTTAGCAATAGTGTTAGTGTGAGGGCTAAGGTGATGGTGAGGTTTAGGGTTAGGGTTAGGTTTAGGGTGAGGGTTAGGCTTAGGCTGAGAGTAGGGTTATTGGGAGCATTGGTGTTAGGGTTAGGCTTAGTGTTAGGGTGAGGGTAAGGGTTAGGCTGAGGTTTAGGTATAGGGTGAAGGTTAGGGTTAGGGTGAGGGTCAGAGTTAGTGTTAGGGTTAGGCTGAGTGTTAGGTGAGGGTTAGGGTTAGGGTTAGGGTAAGGGTTAGCGTTAGGGTTAGGGTTAGAGTTAGGATTAGTGTTAGAGTTAGGGTGAGGGTTAGGGTGAGGGTTTCGGGTTAGGGTTCGGGTTAGGTTGAGGGTTACGGTGAGGGTGAGGATTAGGATTAGGTTTAGTTTTATCGTGTTGTTATGTGATAGTGTGCGGTTAGGGTGAGTGTTAGATTTAGCATTAGGGTTAGAGTGAAGGTTAGGGTGAGTGTTAGGGTTAGGGTTAAGGTGATCTTGAGGGTGAGGGTTAGGGTTAGGGTTATGATGAATTTTAGGTTTAGGGTGAGGGTTAGGGTTAGTGTTAGTGTGAGGTTAAGGGTGAGGGTGACGGTTAGGTTTAGTGTAAGGGTGAGGATTAGGTTTAGTGTGAGGTTTAGGGTGAGGATGAGGTTAAGGCTTTGGGTGAGGTTTAGGGTAAGGTTGAGTGTTAGGGTTAGGGTTAGCGTGAGGGTGAGGGTTAGGGTGAGGGTTAGGGTTAGGATAGGGTTAGGTTTAGGGTGAGGGTTAGGGTAAGGGGTAGGGTTATGATTAGGGTGAGGGTTAGGTTTAGTGTGAGTGTTGGGGTTAGGATTAGGGTTAGGATTAGTGTGAAGGTAAGAATTATGGTGACAGTTAGGGTGAGGGTGAGGTTTAGGGTTAGGATTAGGGTTATGGTTAGTGTTATGCTGAGGGTGATGTTGAGGGTGAGGGTGAGTGTGAGTTTTAGGGTTAGGGTTAGGGTGAGGGTTAGGTTTAGGGTGAGGGAGAGGGTGAGGTTGAGGGTGAGTGTTAGGGTTAGGAGAAGGTTTATGGTTAGGATTAATCTTAGGGTTAGGGTGAGGTTTTGGGTTAGGTTTAGGTGTAGGATGAGGGTTAGGCTGAGGGGTAGGTGTAGGGTTAGGTGAGGGTTAGGGTTAGTGTGAGGGTTAGTTTTAGGGTTAGGTTGAGGGTAAGGATTAGTGTGAGGGTTAGGGTGAGGGTGAGTGTTAGTGTTAGGCGGAGGGTAGGGGTTAGGGTGAGGGTTAGATTGTTGGTGAGGTTTATGGTTAGCATTAGTGTTAGTGTTAGGGTGTGGGTTAGGGTTAGTGTTAGGGATAGGGTGAGTATTAGGATTAGGATTAGTGTTAGGGTGAGCATTAGGCTGAGGGGTAGGGTTCGGGTTAGGCTTGGTCTTAGGGTTAGGCTTAGGGTGATTGTGGGGTTGAGGATTAGGGTTAGGGTGATGGTTAGGGTTAGGGTTAGGGTGAGGGTTCAGATGAGGGTTAGGGTGAGGGTAAGGGTTAAGGTGAGGGTTAGGGTGAGGGTGAGGGTTATGTTTACCATTAGGGTTAGGGTTAGAGTTAGCGTGAGGGTTAGGTTTAGTTTTAGGGTCAGGGTGAGTGTGAGGGTTCGGGTTAGGTTTAGGGTTCGGGTTAGGGTTAGGTTTAGCGTTAGGGTTAGGCTGTGGGTTAGGGTTAGGGTTAGTGTGAGGGTGAGGGTGAGGGTTAGGGTGTGAGTGAGGGTGAGATTTAGGGTTAGGAATAGGGTAGGGTGTGAGTGTGAAGAATAGGGATAGGGTGAGGGTGAGTGTTAGGGTGAGGTTTAGTGGTAGGTTAGGATGAGTGTTAGAGTTAGGGTGATGGTTAGTATGAGGGTTAGTTTAAGGTTAAGGGTGAGGGTTAGGGTGAGGGTTAGGGTTAGGATTAAGTTAGGGTGAGTGTGAGGGTGAGCGTTTGGGTTAGCGTTAGGGTTAGGGATAGGTTTAGGGTTAGGGTGAGTTTTAGGATGAGGGTTAGGATTAGGGTTAGGGTTAGGGTTTCCGTGAGGGTTAGGGTCAGGGTGTGGGTAAGGGTTAGGGTTAGATTTACGGTGAGAGTAATGGTTAGCATGAGGTTTACGGGGAGTGTGAGGGTTAATGTTAGCATTAGGGTTAGGGTGAGGTTTAGGGTGAGGGTTAGGGTTAGGTTTATGGTTAGGGTGAGGTGAGGGTGAGGGTGATTGTGAGGTTTATGGGTAGGGTGAGAGATAGGTTTAGGGTGAGGGTTAGGCTTTGGGTTAGGGTGCAGATGTGCGTGAGGGTGACAGTGAGGCTTAGGGTGAGGGTGAGTGTGAGTGTGGGGGTTATGCTTAGAGTTAGGTTTAGGGTTAGGGTTAGTTTGAGGGTGAAGGTGAGGGTTAGGGTTAAGAGTAGGGTTAGGTTTAAATTTAGGCTGAGGGTGAGCGTGATGGAGAGGGTAACGGTTAGGCTTAGGGTTAGGGTTGGTGTGAGGGTTAGGGTGAGGGTAAGGTTAAAGGTTAGGGTGAGGGTGAGGGTTAGGGTTAGGGTTAGGGTGAGGATTAGGATTAGGGTGAGGTTAGAGTTAGGGTGAGGTTTATTGTTAGTGTGAGGGTTAGTGTTAATGTTAGTTTGAGGGTAAAGGTTAGGTTGAGGGTTAGGGATAGGGTTAGGTTTAGGGTGAGGTTTCGGGTTAGGGTGAAGGTTAGGGTCAGCGTGAGTGTTAGGGTTAGCATTATGGTTAGGGTGAGGGTTAGTGTGAGGGTTAGCGTAAGGTTAGTGTGAGGGTTAGGTTTAGGGTGAGGGTTAGGTTGAGGGTGAGAGTAATGTTAAGTGTGAGGGTTAGGGTTATGGTGAGGATGATGGTAAGCTTGTGGGTTAGGGTGAGGGTTAGGTTTAGGTTTACAGTAAGGGTGAGTGTTAGGGTGAGTGTTAGGTTTGGGGTTAGGGTTAGGTTGAGGGTGAGATTGAGGGTTGGGAATAGGGTGAGGGTTAGGTTTAGGGTGAGGGTTAGGATTAGGATTAGGTTTAGGGTGAGGCCTAGGGTGAGGGTGAGGGTTAGGGTTAGGGATAGGGTTAGGTTGAGGGTTAGGGTTAGGCTGAGGATTAGGGATAGTGTAATGGCTAGTTTTAGGGTTAGGGTTAGTGTTAGGGTGAGCGTAAGTTTTAGGGTTAGGTTTAGGGTTACGGTGAGGTTGAGGGTTAGGTTAAGGGTGAGGGTTAAGGTTAGGGTGAGGGTGAAGGTGAGGGTTAGGATAAGGGTTAGGGTTAGGGTTATTTTTAGGTTTAGGGTTAGGTTTATGGTTATGTTGAGGGTGAGGGTGAGGGTGAGGGTTAGGGTTAGTGTGAGGTTTAGGGTTAGGGTTACGTTTAGGGTTAGGGTTAGGATGAGGTTTAGGGTGAGGGGTAGGGTTAAGGTTAGGGTGAGGGTTAGGGTTAGTGTGAAGGTTAGGGTTTGGGTTAGGATTAGGTTATGTTGAGGGTTAGGTTTTAGATTAGGGTTAGGGTGAGAGTGAGGGTTAGGGTGAGGTTAAGGGTTAGATTAGGTTTAGGGTTAGGGTGAGGGTAAGGGTTAGGATGAGGGTTAGGCTTAGGGTCAGGTTTAGGTTGAGGTTGAGGTTTAGGGTTAGTGTTAGGTTGAGGTGAAGTTTTAGGGTGAGGTTTAGGGTGAGGGTGAGTGTTAGGGTTAGCATTAGGGTTAGAGTGTGGTTTAGTGTGAGTGTTTTGGTTAGTTTAGGGTGAGGTTTTGGGTTAGTGTGAGGGTTAGGGTGAGGGTACGGTAAGGGTATGGGTGAGGTGTTTGGTGAGGGTGAGGGTTACGGAAAGTGAGAGGGTTAGCGTTAGGATGAGGGTTAGAGTTAGGGTTAGGAAAAGGGTTAGTGTGAGGGATAAGGTGAGGGTGAGGATTAGGGTTAGGGTTAGGTTTAGGTTGAGGGTTAGGTTTAGGCTGAAGGTTAGGGTTAGTTTGAGTGTTGGTGTTAGGTTTAGGCTTAGTATTAGGGTGAGGGTAAGGTTTAGGGTGAGGGTTAGGTCTAGGGTGAGGGTTAGGGTTAGGGTGAGGGTGAGGGTTAGGTTTAGGGTGAGGGTAAGTTTTAAGGTAAGGTCTAGGTTTAGGGTTATTGAAGGTTTTGTTGAGGTTTAGTATTAGGGTTAGTGTAAGGGTTAGGGTTAGGGTTAGTGTGAGGATTAGGTTGAGGGTTAGCTTGACGTTTAGGGTTAGTGTGAGGGTTAGGGTTAGGCTGAGGGTGAGGGTGAAGGTGAGAGTTAGGGTTAGGATTAGGGTTAGGGAGAGGTTTTGGGTTTGGTTTAGGGTTAGGATGATGGTTAGGGTGAGGGGTAAGTTTAGGTTTAGGGTGAGGTTAGATTTATTGTGAGGGTTAGCGTTAGGTTTAGGGTTAGGGTGAGGGTGAGGATATGGTTTAGGGTGCGGGTTAGGGTGAGGGTTAGGGTTAGGGATAGGGTTAGGTTTAGGGTGACTGTTAGCTTGAGGGTTTGGTTTAGGTTTAGGGATAAGGTTTCGGATGAGGGTTCGGGCTCAGTTTAGGGTTAGGTTAAGGGTTTCGTGTTTGGGCTACTGTTAGGGTTAGGGTGAGGTTTATGGTGAGGGTGAGGGTTAGGGTTATGTTTAGGTTTATGGTGTGTTTAAGTGATAGCGTGAGGGTTAGAGTGAGTGTTAGAGTTATTAGTAGGGTTTGGGTGAGGGTGAGGGAGAGGGTTAGGGTTTGGGTTAGCATGAGGGTGAGGGTGAGGGTGACGGTTAGGGTTAGAGTTAGGGTGAGGGTTAGGTTTAGTGTGAGGTTTAGAGTGAGGATGAGGTTAAGGGTTAGGGTGAGGGTTAAGGTAAAGGTGAGGGTTAGGGTTAGGTTTAGTGTTAGGGTGAGGGTTAGGGTTAGGTTTAGGTTTAGGGTGACGGGGAGGTTTAGGGTTAGGTTTAGGGTGAGTGATAGGGTGCGGGTTAGGGTTAGGGTGAGGGTTAGGGTTAGGGTGAGGGTTAGGGTTAGGGTTAGTTTGTGGGTCGTGTAAGGGTGAGGTTTAGGATGATGGTTAGGATTAGGGTGAGGGCTAGGGTGAGGGTTAGGGTTAGCGTTAGGGTGAGGGTTAGGGTTAGGTTTAGGTTGATGTTTGGGGTGAGGGGTAGGGTTAGATTTAGGGTGAGGGTTATGAGAGCGTTATGGTTAGGCTTAGGGTGAGGGTGGCAGTAAGGTTTATGGTGAGGGTTATGATGGGGTTGATGGTTAGGGTTAGGATTAGGGGTAGGGTTAGGGTAAGGCTGAGCATGAAGGTGAGAGTGCGGGTGAGGTTTACGGGTAGGGTTACGTTTAGGGTGAGGGCTGGGGTGAGGGTGAGGGTTAGGGTGAAGGATAGGGTGAGGGTGAGGGCCTTTGTTAGATAATGGTTAGGGTTAGCGTGAGGATTAGGTGAGGGTGAGGGTGAGGGTGAGCTTTAGGGATAGGGTGTGGGTGCGTGTTAGGTTTAGGGTGGGGGTTGAGGTGATGTTGAGTGTTAGGGTAAGGTTGAGATTTAGGGTTAGGTGAGGGTTAGGTTTAAGGTTAGGGTTAGAGTTAGGATGAGGGTTTGGGTGAGGGATACTGTTAAGGTTAGGGTGAGCATTAGGGTTAATGTGAGGGTTAGGGTTAGGGTGAGGTTAATGTTAGAGTGACGGTTCGGGTGAGAGTTAGGGTTAGGTTTACTGTTAGTGTGAGGGTTAGGGTTAGCTTTAGTGTTAAGTTGAGGGTGAGGGTGAGGGTTAGGGTTAGGCTTAGGGTTAAGGTGAGGTTGAGGGTGAGGATGAGGGTTAGCTTGAGTGTTAGGGTTAAGGTGAGTGTTAGGTTTACGATTAGGGTTATTGTTAGGATTAGGTTTAGGGTGAGGGTGAGGATGAGGGTGAGGGTGAGGGTGTGGGATAGGGTTAGGGTTAGGTTTAGGGTGAGCATGAGGGTTGGGGTTAGGGTGAGGGGTAGGGTTAAGTATTGGTTGAGGGTTAGGGTTAGTGTGAAGGTTAAGGTTATGGTTAGGGTGAGGTTTAGGCTGAGGGTTAGGGTTTGGATTAGGGTTAGGATGAGGGTGAGGGTTAGGGTGAGGTTTATGGTTAGTTTAGGGTTGAGTTTATGGTGAGGGTTAGGGTGAGGGTAAGGATTAGGTTGAGGGTTAGGGTTAGCGTGAGGTTTAGGGTGAGATTGTGGGTTAGGGTTAGGGTTAGAGTGAGGTTCATGTTTA
Source organism: Dipodomys merriami (assembly GCF_024711535.1). NCBI lineage: Eukaryota > Metazoa > Chordata > Mammalia > Rodentia > Heteromyidae > Dipodomys > Dipodomys merriami. The sequence goes on along the minus strand of NW_027202716.1, from coordinate 737,803 downwards.
GGGTGAGGGTTAGGGTGAGGGTGAGTGTTAGGGTTAGCATTAGGGTTAGGGTGAGGTTTAGTGTGAGTGTTTTGGTTAGGTTAAGTTGAGGTTTTGGCTTAGTGTGAGGGTTAGTGTGAGGGTAAGGTAAGGGTAAGGGTGAGATTTTTGGTGACGGTGAGGGTTATGGAAAGGGTGAGGGTTAGGGTTAGGGTTAGGGTTAGGGATAGGAAAAGGGTTAGTGTGAGGGATAAGATGAGGGTGAGGATTTGGGTTAGGATTAGTTTTAGGTTGAGTGTTAGGTTTAGGCTGAGGTTTAGGGTTAGTGTGAGGGTTTGTGTTAGGGTTAGGCTTAGTGTTAGGGTGAAGGTTAGGGATAGGGTGAGGGTGAGGGTTAGGGTGAGTTTTAGGGTTAGCTTAGGGTTAGGTTTAGGGAGAGGGTTAGGGTGAGGGTAAGGATTAGGGTGAGGGTTGGGGTTAGGGTGAGGTTTAGGGTGAGGTTGTGGGTTAGGGTTAGGGTTAGAGTGAGGTTCAGGTTTAGGGTGAGGGTTAGGGTGAGGGTGAGTGTTAGGGTTAGCATTAGGTTTAAGGTGAGGTTTAGTGTGAGTGTTTTGATTAGGTTAGGTTGAGGTTTTGCGTTAGTGTGAGGGTTAGGGTGAGGGTAAGGTAAGGGTAAGGGAGAGGTTTTTGGTGAGGGTTAGGGTTACTTAAAGGGTGAGGGTTAGGGTTAGTGTTAGGAAAAGGGTTAGTGTGAGGGATAAGTTGAGGGTGAGGATTTGGGTTAGGGTTAGGTTTAGGTTGAGGGTTAGGTTTAGGCTGAGGGTTAGGTTTAGTGTGAGGGTTTTTGTTAGGGTTAGGCTTATTATTAGGGTGAAGGTTAGGGTTAGGGTGAGTGTTAGGTTTAGGGTGAGGGTAAGGGTTAGGGTTAGGACTAGATTTAGGGTTATTGAGGATTTTGGTGATGTTTAGGGTTAGGGTTAGTGTAAGGGTTATGGTTAGGTTTAGTGTTAAGGATTAGGTTGAGGGTTAGCGTGATAGTTAGGGTTAGTGTGAGGGTAAGGGTTAGGCTGAGGGTGAGGGTGAGGTTGAGAGTGTTAGGGTTAGGGTTAGTTATGATGAGGGTGAGTGTTAGGGTTAGGATTAGTGTTAGGGATAGGTTTTGAGTTAGATTTAGGGAGGATGAGGGTTAGGGTGAGGGGTAAGGTTAGGTTTAGGGTGAGGGTTAGAGTTATTGTAAGCGTCAGCGTTAGGGTTAGGGTTAGGGTGAGGGTGAGTATAAGGTTTAGGGTGAGGGTTAGGGTGAGGGTTAGGGTTTGGGATAGGGTTAGGGATAGGGTGACACTTAGCTTGAGGGTTAGGTTTAGGGTTAGGGTTAAGGTTTCGGGTGAGGGCTAGGGTTCAGGTTAGGGTTAGGCTTTCGTGTTTGGGTTAGGGTTAAGTTTAGGGTGAGATTTAGGGTGAGTGTGAGGGTGAGGTTAGGTTTAGGTTTATGGTGTGGGTAAGTGATAGTGTGAGGGTTAGGGTGAGTGTTAGAGTTACCAGCAGGGTTAGAGTGAAGGTTAGGGTAAGGGTTAGGGATAGGGATAAGGTGAGCTTGAGGGTGATTGTTAGGGTTAGGGTTAGGGTGAGTTTTAGGGTTAGGGTGAGGGTTAGGGTTAGGGTTAGCATGAGGGTGAGGGTGAGGGTGACGGTTAGGGTTAGAGTTTGGGTGAGGTTTAGGTTTAGTGTGAGGTTTAGGGTGAGAATGAGGTTAAGGTTTAGGGTGAGGGTTAAGGTAAGGGTGAGGGTTAGGGTTAAGGTTAGTGTTAGGGTGAGGGTTAGGGTGAGGGTTAGGGTTAGGGTTAAGGTTAGGATTTGGGTGAGGGGGAGGGTTAGGGTTCGGTTTAAGGTGAGGGCTAGTGTGGGGGTTAGGGTTAGGGTTAGAGTGAGTGTTAGGGTTACGGTTAGTTTGAGGGTGGTGTGAGGGTGAAGTTTAAGATGAGGGTTAGGATTAGGGTGAGGGCTAGGGTGAGGGTGAGGGTTAGTGTTAGGGTGAGGGTTAGGTTTAGGTTAGGTTGAGGTTTGGGGTGAGGGGTAGGGTTAGGTTTAGGGTGAGGGTAAGGTTTAGTGTGAGGGTTAAGGTTAGGGATATTGTGAGGGTGAGGGTAAGGGTTATGGTGAGTGTTATGATCAGGTTGAGGGTTAGGGTTAGGATTAGGGGTAGGGTAAGGTAAGGCTGAGCACGAGGGTGAGGGTGCGGGTGAGGATTAGAGTAAGGGTTACATTTAGGGTGAGGGCTAGTGTGAGGGTGAGGGTTAGGGTGAAGTTTAGGGTGAGGGTGAGGGTGAGGGTCTTTGTTAGATAATGGTTAAGGTTAGTGTGAGGATTAGGTGAGGGTTAGGGTTAGGGTGAGCTTGAAGATTAGGGTGTGGGTGAGTGTTAGGGTTAGTGTGAGGTTTCGAGTGATGGTAAAGGTTAGGGTAACGTTGAAAATTAGGGTTAGGTTTAGATGAGGGTTAGGTTTAGGGTTAGGATTAGAGTTAGGGTGAGGGTTCGGGTGAGGTGTACTGTTAAGGTTAGGGTAAACATTAGGGTTAATTTGAGGGGTAGGGATAGGGTGAGGATAACGTTCGGGTGACAGTTAGGGTGAGGGTGAGGGTTAGGGTTACTGTTAGGGTGAGGGTTAGAGTTAGCTTTAGTGTTAAGGTGAGGGTGAGGGTTTGGGTTAGTGTTCGGCTTAGGGTTAAGGTGAGGGTGATGGTGAGGATGAGGGTTAGAGTGAGGATTAGCATTAGGGTGAGGGTTAGGTTTAGGGTTAGGGTTAGGGTTATTGTTAGGGTTAGATTTAGGGTGAGGGTGAGGATGAGGGTGAGGGTGAGGGTGTGGGTTAGGGTTAGGGTTAGGTTTAGGGTGAGGGTGAGGGTTAGGGTTAGGGTTAATGTTAGGCTTAGGGTGATTGTTACGGTTAGTGTGAGGCTTAGTGTTAGGGTTAGGGTTGGTGTTAGGGTGAGGGAAAGTGCTAGGGTGAGGATTAGGGTTAGGGTGAGGGTTAGGAATAGGTTGAGGGTTTGGATTAGGGTTCTGGTTAAGGTGAGGGTGAGGGTGATGTTTAGGGTTAGGGTTAGGTTGAGGGTTAGGGTGAGGTTTAGGTTTAGGGTGAGGGTTAGGGTTAGGGTGAGAGTTAGCCTTAGTGTTAATTTGAGGGTGGGGTGAGGGTCAGGTTTAGGGTGTGGGTTAGGGTTAGGGTGATGGCTAGATTAGTGTGATGATTAGGGTTAGGGTGAGAGTTAGGGTTAGATTTAGGGTGAGGGATACGGTGAGGTTTAGGTTTAGGATTAGAGTGAGGTTTAGGTTTAGTGTGAGGGTTACGGTTAGGGTTAGGGTGAGGGTGAGGGTTAGGGTTAAGGGTGAGGGTTAGGGTAATGCTGAGGGTTATGTTTAGGATTAGCTTTAGAGTTAGGTTTAGGCTGAGGGTGAGAGTGAGGGTGAGTGTGAGGTTTAGGATTAGGGTTAGGTTTAGGGTGAGGGGTAGTGTGAGGGCGAGTGTTAGGGTAAAGATGAGGGCGAGGTTGAGGGTGAGGGTCTCGGTTAGGTAGAGGTTAGGGTTAGGGTGAGGATTAGGTGAGAGGGTGAGGGTGAGGGTTAGGTTTAGGGTTAGAGAGAGGGTTATGTTAGGGGTTAAGGTTAGAATTAGGGTGAGGGTTAGGGTGAGGGTGAGTGTTAGGATTAGGGTTAGAGAGAGGGTTAGGTTAGGGGTTAAGTTTAGAATTAGGGTGAGGGTTAGGGTGAAGGGTAGGGTTAGAGTTAGGGTAAGCATAAAGGTTAATGTGAGGGTTAGGGTTAGGGTGAGGATAAAGTAAGGGTGAGGGTTAGGGTTACTGTTAGGGTGAGGTTTAGGGTTAGGATTAGTGTTAAGGTGAGTGTAAGGGTGAGGGTTAGGGTTAGGCTTAGGGTTATAATGAGGGTGAGGGTGAGGGCGAGGGTTAGTGTGAGGTTTAGGGTTAGGGTGATTGTTAGGTTTAGGGTTAGGGTTTGGGTTATTTTTAGGGTTAAGGTTAGGGTGAGGGTGAGGATAAGGTTTAGTGTGATGTTTAGGGTGAGTGTGATGGTTAGGGTGAGGGTGAGGGTGAGGTTTTGGTTGAGTGTTTGGGTTAGGTTTAGGGTGAGAGTGAGTGTGAGGGTTAGGGTCAGGGTTAATATTAGGCTTAGGATTAGGCTGAGGGTGAGGGTGAGTGTGAGAGTTAGGGTTAGGGTTAGTGTGAGGCTTAGGCTTAGGGTGAGGGTGAGGGTTAGGGATAGGGTCATGGTTAGGGTGGGGGTGAGGGTGAGGCTTAGGGTGAGGGTGAGGGTGAGTGTTAGGGTGCGGGTAAGTTTTAGGGTTAGATTTAGGGTTAGGGTGAGGGTTAGGATGATGGTTAGGATGAGGGGCAGGGTTAGGGTTATGGTGAGGTTCAGGGTTAGTTTGAGGGTATCCGTTACGGTTGGGTTTAGGGAGAAGGTTAAGGTGAGGGTTAGGGATAGGTTTAGGTTTAGGCTGAGGGTTAGGGTGAGGGTAAGTTTTAGGGTGAGGGTTAGGGTGAGTGTGAGGGTTAGGTTTAGGGAGAGATTTAGGTTTATGGAGAAGATTAGGGTTCCGTTTAGGGTGAAGTTGAGGGTGATGGTGTGGGTTAGGGTAAGGATTAGGTTTAGGGTTAGGGTTAGGGTTATTGTTAGGGTTAGGGTTACGGTTAAAGTGAGGTTGCGGGTGAGGTGAGGTTTAGCGTTAGGGTTAGCGTTAGGGTGAGGGTTTTGGTGAAGGTAAGTGTTGGGGTGAGGGTTAGGGTTAGGGTGAGGTTGAGGATGAGGTTGAGAGTTAGTGTTAGGTTTAGGGTTAGGGTGAGGTTTAGGGTGAGGTTGAGGTTTAGTGTTAGGGTTAGTGTTAGGATGAGATTAAGGGTTAGGTTGAGAGTTAGGGTGAGTGTTAGGGTTAAGTTAGGGTGAGGGTTAGGGTTAGGGTGAGGTTTAGGGTTAGTGAAGGTTAGTGTTAGGGTTAGGCTTAGTGTTAGGTTGAGGGTAATGTTTAGATTGAGGTTTAGGTTGCGGGTGAGGGATAGGGTTTGTGTGAGGGTTAGGGATAGGGTGAGGATTAGGCTTAGGGTTAGGGTGAGGGTGAGTGTGAGGGTTAGGGTTAGGGTTAGGCTTAGGCATTGGGTTAGGCTGAGGGTGGGGTTGAGTGTGAGTGTTAGGGTTAGGGTGAGGGTTAGGGTTAGGGTTAGGGATAGGGTGATGTTTAGGGTGAGGGTTGTTGTAAGAGTAGGTGTTAGGGTTACACATAGTGTTAGGGTGAGTTTAAGGGTTAGGTTGAGGATTAGCATTAGGGTGAGGGTTAGGGTTAATGTGAGGGTTAGGGTTTCGGTAAGGGTGAGGTTGAGGGTGATGGTGAGGCTTAGGGTTAGGGTGAGTGTGAAGGTGAGTGTGAGTGTTAGGGTGAGTTTTAGGCTTAGGCTGAGGGTTCGGCTGAGTGTGATGGTGAGGGTGTGGGTGAGGATTAGAGTTAGGGTGAGTTTTAGGGTTAAGGTTAGCGTGAGGGTTTGGGTTAGGCTTAAGTTTAGGATGAGGGTTAGGTTGAGGGGTATGGTTATGGTTAGTGTGAGCGTTAGGGTTAGCGTTAGGGTTAGGGATAGGTTTAGGGTTAGGGTGAGGTTTAGGATGAGGTTTAGGGTTATGGTAAGGGTTAGGGTTAGGTTTAGGATGAGGGTTAGGGAGAAGGTTAGGATGAGGGTTTGGGTGAGGGTTCGGTTTAGGGTTCGGGTTAGCGTTATGGTGAGGGTGGAGGTGAGGGTGAAAGTGAAGTTTAGGGTTAGAGTTAGGATGAGGGTGAGGATTAGGGTTAGGGTTAGGGTTAGGTTTAGGCTGAGGATAAGGCTGAGAGTGTGGGTGAGGATTAGGGTTAGGTTGAGTGTTAGGGTTAGTGTTAACGTAAGGGTTTGGGTTAGGGTTAAGTTTAGGATGAGAGTTAGTTTGAGCGGTATGGTTACAGTTAGATTGAGCATTAGGGTTAGCGTTAGGGTTAGGGATAGGGTTAGGGTTAGGGTGAGGTTTAGGATGAGGGTTAGGGTTAGGGTGAGGGTTAGGGTGAGGGTTAGGGTGAAGGTTATGGTTATGGTTAGGGTTAGGGTAAGGGATAGGGTCTGTGCGAGGGATAGGGTTAGGGTTAGATTTATGCTGAGAGTAAGGGTTAGCGTGAGGTTTAGCGTGAGTGTGATGGTTAGAGTTACATTAGGTTAGGGTAGGTTTAGCTTGAGGGTTAGGGTTAGGTTTAGGGTTAGGGTGAAGTGAGCGTGAGGGTGATTGTGAGGTTTATTGTTAGGGTGAGGGATAGGTTTAGGGTAAGGGTTAGGTTTAGGGTGAGGGTAAGCGTGAGGGTGACAGTGAGGTTTAGGGTGAGGGAGAGGGTAAGTGTGAGGGTTAGGATTAGGTTTAGGTTTAGGGTTAGGGTTAGTGTGAGGGTGAAGGTGAAGGTTAGTGTTAGGAGTAGGGCTAGGTTTAAAGTTAGGCTGAGGGTGAGCGTGAGGGTGAGGGTGATGGTTAGGGTTAGGGTTAAGTTGAGGGTTAGAGTCAGTGTGAGGGTTAGGGTGAGGGTAAGATTAAAGGTTAGGGTGAGTGTTAGGGTTAGGGTTAGGGTGAGGTTTAGGGTTAGGGTGAGGGCGAGGGTTAGGGTTAGGTTAAGGGTAAGTGTTAGGGTGAGGGTTAGGGTTAGGGTGATGTTTAGGGTTAGGATTAGGGTTATGGTGAATACTAGCTTGTCAGTGAGGGTTAGGGTTAGGATGAAGGTGAGGGTTAGGTTTAGGGTTAAGTTGAGGGTTTGGGTGAGGTATAGGTTTAGGAGTAGTGTTAGGTTTAGTGTTAGACTGAGGTTGAGGGTGAGGGTGTGGGTGACTGATAGGGTTAGGGTTAGGGTGAGGGTTAAGGTGAGGATAAGGGTGAGTGTTAGAGTGAGTGTGAGGGTTCGGGAGAGTATGAGGGTTACGGTTTGGGTGAGGGTTAGGGTTGGGTGAGTGTTAGGATGATGGTGAGGGTGAGGGTTAGGGTTGGGTTTAGGGTCAGAGTGAGGGTTAGGGTGAGGGGTATGGTTTGGGTTAGGGTGAAAGTTAGGGTTAGTGTGAAGATTAGGGTTGGGGTGAGCTTTACGGTTACTGTGAAGGTTCATGTTAGGTTTAGACTTAGTGTTAGGGTGAGAGTAAGGGTTAGGTTGACGGTGAGGTTTATGGTGAGGTTTAGGGTTAGTATGAGGGTTAGGGCTAGGGTGAGGGTAATGGTGAGTGTTAGGGTTAGGGTGATGTTTATGGTGAGGGTGAGGGTTAGGATGAGGGTGAGGGTGAGGGTTCACTTGTGGGTTTGGGTTAGGGTTAGGTTGAGGTTGAGGGTGAGGGTGAGACTTAGGGTTAGGTTTAGGGTGACGGTGAATGTGAGGATTAGGGATAGGGTTAGGCTTAGGTTTAGGGTTAGGCTTAGGATTAGGGTTAGGCTGAGGGTGACTGTGAGCGTGAGGGTTAGGGTTAGGGTGAGGGTTAGGTTTAGGGTGAGGGTTAGGTTGAGGGTGAGTGTGAGGGTTAGGTTTAGGATTGCATTTAGGGTGAGCCTGTGGGTGAGGCTGAGGGTGAGGGTTATAGTTAGCGTGAAGGTTAGGCTAAGGTTTAGGGTGAGGGTTAGGTTTAGGGTGATGTTTAGGTTGAGGGTTTGGGTTAGGGTTAGGGTGAGTGTGAGGGTCAGTGAGAGGGTTAGGATTAGGTTTAGGGTTAGGTTTAGGGTGAGGGTGAGTGTGAGGTTTAGGGTTATGTTGAGTGTGAGCATTAGGGTTAGGTTTAGGGTGAGGGTGAGGTTGAGGGTTAGGGTGAGGGTTAGGGTTTGATTTAGGGTGAGGGTTAAATGAGGGTGAGGGTTAGGGTTAGGGTGAGGGTTAGGGTTAGGTTGAGGGTAAGGAATAGCGTTAGGGTGAGGGTTAGGGTTAGGGTGATGTTTAGGGTGAGTGTGAGGGTTGGTTTGAGAGTTTGCGTTAGGTTTAGGGTGAGGTTGAGTGTGAGGGTGAGGCTTAGAGTTAGGGTTAGGGTGAGGTTGACTGTGAGGGTTAGGTTTAGGGTTAGGTTTTAGGCTGAGGGTCAGGCTCAGGGTGAGAGTGAGGATGATGGTTAGGGTTAGGGTGAGGTTTAGGGTTAGGGTTCGGGTGAGGGTTAGGGATAGTTTGTGGGTTAGGGTTCGGGTGAGGGTTAGGGTTACTGTGAGGGTTCATGTTAAGTTTAGGCTTAGTTTTAGCTTGACGGTAAGGGTTAGGTTGAGGGTCAGGTTTAGGGTGAGGTTTAGGGTTAGTATGAGGGTTAGGGCTTGGGTGAGGTTAAGGGTGATGGTTAGGGTTAGGGTGATGTTTAGGGTGAGGGTGAGGGTTAGGGTGAGGGTGAGGGTGAGGGTTCAGTTGAGGGTTTGGTTAGGTTTACGGTGAGGTTGACACTTAGGGTTAGGTTTAGGGTGAGGGTGAGTGTGAGGTTTAGGGATAGGGTTAGGGTTAGGTTTAGGGTTAGGCTGAGGGTGACTATGAGCTTGAGGTTTAGTGTTATGGTGAGCATTATGTTTGGGGTTAGGGTGAGGTTATTTTTCGTGTGAGTGTTAGGGTTTCGGTGAGGGTTAGCGTTAAGTTTAGGGTTAAGGTTAGGTTGGAGGTTAGGGTTAGGGTGAGGGTTAGCGTTAGTGGTAGGGTTAGGTTGAGCGTGAGGGTGAGGGTTAGGGTTAGGATTAGGTTTAAGGTGAGCCTGAGGGTGAGAGTGAGGGTTAGGCTTAGGGTGCGGGTTAGTCTAAGGGTTAGGGTGATGTTTAAGTTGAGGGTTTGGGTTAGGGTTAGGGTGAGTGTGAGAGTGAGTGAGAGGGTTAAGATTAGTGTTAGGGTTAGGTTTAGGGTGAGGGAGAGTGTGCGGGTTAGGGTTCGGGTTATTGTTAGGCTTAGGTTTAAGCTGAGTTTGAGGGTGAGAGTGAGGGTTAGGGTTATGTTTAGGGTGAGGGTGAGGTTTAGGGTTAAGGTGAGATTTAGGGTTTGGGTTAGGGTTAGGGTTAGATGAGGGTGAGGGTTAGGGTTAGGATGAGGGTTAGGGTAAGGGTGAGGGTGAGGATTAGCGTTATGGTGAGGGTTAGGGTTCTGGTGCGGATTAGGGTGAGGGTTAGGGTGAGGGTGATGTTTAGGGTGAGTTTGAGAGATGGTTTGTGGTTTTGCGTTAGGTTTAGGGTGAGGTTGAGGGTGAGGGTGAGGCTTAGACTTAGGGTTAGGGTGAGGGTGAGTGTGAGGATTAGGCTTAGGGTTAGTCTTAGGCTTTGGGTTAGGCTGAGGGTGGGGGTGAGTGTGAGGGTTAGGGTTAGGGTGAGGGTTAGGGTTAGGGTTAGGGATAGGGTGATGTTTAGGGTGACGGTTATTGTGAGATTAAGTTTTAGGGTTACACTTAGTGTTAGGGTGAGTGTAATGGTTAGGTTGAGGCTTAGCATTAGGGTGAGTGTTAGAGTTAATGTGAGGGTTAGGTTTTCAGTAAGGGTGAGGTTGAGGGTGATGGTGAGGCTTAGGTTTAGGGTGAGTGTGAGGGTGAGTGTGAGTGTTAGGGTTAGGTTTAGGCTTAGGCTGAGGGTTAGGCTGAGTGTGATGGTGAGGGTGTGGGTGAGGATTAGAGTTAGGTGAGTTTTAGGGTTAAGGTTAGCGTGAGCTTTTGGGTTAGGCTTAAGTTTAGGATGAGGGTTAGATGGGGGTACGGTTATGGTTAGTGTGAGCGTTAGGGTTAGCGTTAGGGTTAGGGATAGGTTAAGGGTTAGGGTGAGGTTCAGGATGAGGTTTAGGTTACGGTAAGGGTTAGGGTTAGGGTTAGGATGAGGGTTAGGGAGAAGGTTAGGATGAGGGTTAGGGTGAGGTTTCAGTTTAGGGTTCGGGTTAGGGTTATGGTGAGGGTGGGGGTGAGGGTGAGGGTGAAGTTTAGGGTTAGATTTAGGATGAGGGTGAGGATTAGGGTTAGGGTTAGGGTTAGGGTTAGGTTTAGGCTGAGGATAAGGCTGAGGGTGTGGGTGAGGATTAGGGTTAGGTTGAGTTTTAGGGTTAGTGTTAATGTAAGGGTTTGGGTTAGGGTTAAGTTTAGGATGAGAGTTAGTTTGAGGCGTACGGTTACGGTTAGATTGAGCATTAGGGTTAGCGTTAGGGTTAGGGATAGGGTTAGGGTTAGGGTGAGGTTTAGGATGAGGGTTAGGTTTAGGGTGAGGGTTAGGCTGAGGGTTAGGGTGAAGGTTATGGTTATGGTTAGGGTTAGGGTAAGGGATAGGGTCAGTGCGAGGGTTAGGGTTAGGGTTAGATTTATGCTGAGAGTAAGGGTTAGCGTGAGGTTTAGCGTGAGTGTGAGGGTTAGAGTTACATTAGGGTTAGGGTAGGTTTAGCTTGAGGGTTAGGGTTAGGTTTAGGATTAGGGTGAGGTGAGCGTGAGGGTGATTGTGAGGTTTATTGTTAGGGTGAGGGATAGGTTTAGGGTGAGGGTTAGGTTTAGGGTGAGGGTGAGCGTGAGGGTGACAGTGAGGCTTAGGGTGAGGGTGAGGGTGAGGGTGAGCGTTAGGATTAGGATTAAGTTGAGGGTTAGAGTTGGTGTGAGGGTTAGGGTGAGGGTAAAGTTAAAGGTTAGGGTGAGGGTTTGGGTTAGGGTGAGGGTAAGGGTTAGGGTGAGGGTAAGGGTGAGTGTTAGGGTGAGCGTTAGGGTTAGGGTGAGGGTTAGGGTTAGGATTAGGGTTATGGTGAATACTAGCTTGTCAGTGAGGGTTAGGGTTAGGGTGAAGGTGAGGGTTAGGTTTAGGGTTAAGTTGAGGGTTTGGGTGAGGTATAGGTTTAGGAGTAGTGTTAGGTTTAGAGTTAGGCTGAGGGTGAGGGTGAGGGTGAGGGTGACTGATAGGGTTAGGATTAGGGTGAGGGTTAGGGTGAGGATGAGGGTGAGAGTTAGAGTGAGGGTGAGGGTGAGGGAGAGTATGAGGGTTAGGGTTTGGGTGAGGGTAAGGGTTGGGTGAGTGTTAGGATGATGGTGAGGGTGAGGGTTAGGGTTGGGTTTAGGGTCAGAGTGAGGGTTAGGGTGAGGGGTATGGTTAGGATTAGGGTGAGGGTTAGGGTTAGTGTGAGGGTTAGGGTTAGGGTGAGGTTTACGGTTACTGTGAGGGTTCATGTTAGGTTTAGGCTTAGTGTTATGGTGAGAGTAAGGGTTAGGTTGAGGGTTAGGATTATGGTGAGGTTTAGGGTTAGTATGAGGGTTAGGGCTAGGGTGAGGGTAATTGTGAGGGTTAGGGTTAGGGTGATGTTTATGGTGTGGGTGAGGGTTAGTGTGAGGGTGAGGGTGAGGGTTCACTTGTGGGTTTGGGTTAGGGTTAGGTTGAGGTTGAGGGTGAGGGTGAGACTTAGGGTTAGGTTTAGGGTGACGGTGAATGTGAGGATTAGGGATAGGGTTAGGCTTAGGTTTAAGGTTAGGCTGAGGGTGACTGTGAGCGTGAGGGTTAGGGTTAGGGTGAGGGTTACGGTTAGGGTGAGGGTTAGGTTGAGGGTGAGGGTGAGGGTTAGGGTTAGGATTGCGTTTAGGGTGAGCCTGTGGGTGAGGCTGAGGGTGAGGGTTAGGTTTAGGGTCAGGGTTAGGCTAATGGTTAGGGTGAGGGATAGGTTTAGGGTAATGTTTAGGTTGAGGGTTTGGGTTAGGGTTAGGGTGAGTGTGAGGGTCAGTGAGAGGGTTAGGATTAGGGTTAGGTTTAGGTTTAGGGTGAGGGTGAGTGTGAGGTTTAGGGTTAGGGTGATTGTTAGGCTTAGGTTTAAGCTGAGGGTGAGGGTGAGTGTGAGGGTTAGGGTTATGTTGAGTGTGAGCATTAGGGTTAGGTTTAGGGTGAGGGTGAGGTTTAGGGTTAGGGTGAGGGTTAGGTTTTGATTTAGGGTGAGGGTTAAATGAGGGTGAGGGTTAGGGTTAGGGTGAGGTTTAGGGTTAGGGTGAGGGTGAGGAATAGCGTTAGGGTGAGGGTTAGGTTTAGGGTGATGTTTAGGGTGAGTGTGAGGGTTGGTTTGAGGGTTTGCGTTAGGTTTAGGGTGAGATTGAGGGTGAGGTTGAAGCTTAGAGTTAGGGTTAGGGTGAGGCTGACTGTGAGGGTTAGGGTTAGGGTTAGGCTTTAGGCTGAGTGTTAGGCTCAGGGTGAGAGTGAGGGTGATGGTTAGGGTTAGGGTGAGGTTTAGGGTTAGGGTTAGGGTGAGGGTTAGAGATAGTGTGAGGGTTAGGGTTCAGGTGAGGGTTAGGGTAACTGTGAGGTTTCATGTTATGTTTAGGCTCTGTGTTAGTGTGAGGGTAAGTGTTAGGTTGAGGGTCAGGTTTAGGTTGATGTTTAGGGTTAGTATGAGGGTTAGGGCTTGGGTGAGGTTAAGGGTGATGGTTAGGGTTAGGGTGATGTTTAGGGTGAGTGTGAGGGTGAGGGTGAGGGTGAGGGTGAGGGTTCAGTTGAGGGTTTGCGTTAGGTTTAGGGTGAGGTTGAGACTTAGGGTTAGGTTTAGGGTGAGGGTGAGGTTGAGGTTTAGGGATAGGGTTAGGGTTAGGTTTAGGGTTAGGCTGAGGGTGACTATGAGCTTGAGGTTTAGGGTTATGGTGAGCATTAGGATTGGGGTTAGGTTGAGGGTAAGTGTTGGGGTGAGTGTTAGGGTTTCGGTGAGGGTTAGCGTTAGGTTTAGGGTTAGGGTTATGTTGGAGGTTAGGGTTAGGGTGAGGGTTAGCGTTAGGGGTAGGGTTAGGTTGAGCGTGAGGGTGAGCGTTAGGGTTAGGATTAGGTTTAAGGTGAGCCTGGGGGTGAGAGTGAGGGTGAGGGTTAGGGTTAGGGTGAGGGTTAGGCTAAGGGTTAGGGTGAGGGTTAGGTTTAGGGTGATGTTTAGGTTGAGGTTTAGGGTTAGTTTGAGGGTGAGGTTGAGTGAGAAGGTTCGGTTTAGGGTTAGGATTAGGTTTAGGTTGATGGTGAGTGTGAGGTTTGGGTTAAGGTTATTGTTAGGCTTAGGTTCAAACTGAGGGTGAGGACTGAGTGTGAGGGTTAGGATTATGTTGAATGTGAGCATTAGGGTTAGGTTTAAATGAGGTTGTGTTTGAGGGTTAGGGTGAGGGTTAGGGTTTGGGTTAGGGTGAGAGTTAGATGAGGGTGAGGGTTAGGGTTAGGGTGAGGGTGAGGGTTAGCATTAGGGATAGGGTTAGGGATAGTGTCAGGGTTAGGGTTAGTGTGAGGTTTAGGGTTACTGTGTGGGTTCATGTTAGGTTTAGCCTTAGTGTTAGTGTGAGGGTAAGGGTTAGGTTGAGGGTCAGGTTTAGGGTTAGGTTTAGGGTTAGTATTAGGGTTAGGGCTAGGGTGATGGTGAGGGTGAGGGTTAGGGTGAGGGTGAGGGTGAGGGTTCAGTTGAGGGTTTGGGTTGGGGTTAGGGTTAGGTTTAGGGTGAGGTTGAGTGTGAGGTTTAGGGATACGGTTAGGCTTAGGTTTAGGGTTAGGCTGAGGGTGACTATGAGTTTGAGGGTTAGGGTTATGGTGAGCATTAGGGTTGGGGTAAGGGTGAGGGTAAGTGTTGGTGTGAGTGTTAGTGTTTGGGTGAGGGTTAGCATTAGGTTTAGGGTTAGGTTTAGTTTGGAGTTTAGGGTTATGTTGAGCGTTAGCGTTAGGCGTAGGGCTAGGTTGAGGGTGAGGGTGAGAGTTAGGGTTAGGATTAGGTTTAAGGTGAGCCTGAGGGTGAGGGTGAGGGTTAGGGTTAGGGTGAGGGTTAGGCTAAGGATTAGGGTGAGTGTTAGGTTTACGGTGATGTTTAGGTTGAGGGTTAGGGTTAGGATTAGGGTGCGTGTGAAGGAGAGTGAGAGGGTTAGGATTAGTGTTAGGGTTAGGTTTAGGGTGAGGGTGAGTGTGAGGGTTAGGTTTCAGGTTATTGTTAGGCTTAGGTTTAAGCTGAGGGTTAGGGTGAGTGTGAGGGTTTGGGTTATGTAGAGTGTGAGCATTAGGTTTAGGTTTAGGATGAGGGTGATGTTGAGGGTTAGGGTGAGGGTTAGGGTTTGGGTTAAGTGAGGGTTAAATGAGGGTGATGGTTAAGGTTAGGGTGAGGGTTAGGGTTAGGGTGAGGGTGAGGATTAGCGTTCAGGTCAGGGTTAGGCTTCTCGTGCGGATTAGGGTTAGGGTTAGGGTTAGGGTGAGGGTGATATTTAGGGTGAGGGTGAGGGTTGGTTTGAGGATTTGCATTTGGTTTAGTGTGAGGTTGAGCGTGAGGGTGAGGCTTAGAGTTAGGGTTAGGGTGAAGGTGACTGTGAGGGTTAGGGTTAGGGTTAGGCTTTAGGCTGAGGGTTAGGCTGAGGTTGAGGGTGAGGGTGATGGTTAGGGTTAGGGTGAGGGTTAGGGTTAGGGTTAATTTGAGGGTTAGGTATAGTGTGAGGGTTAGGGTTAGGGTGAGTTTTAGGATTACTGTGAGGGTTCATGTTAGGTTTAGGCTTAGTGTTAGGGTGAGGGTAAGGATTAGGTTGAGGGTCAGGTTTAGGGTGAGGTTTAGGGTTAGTATGAGGGTTAGGGATAAGGTGAGGGTAAGGGTGAAGGTTAGTTTAAGGCAGATGTTTAGAGTGAGGGTGAGGGTTAGGGTTAGGGTGAGGGTGAGGATTCAGTTGAGGGTTTGGGTTAGGGTTAGGGTGAGGTTGAGACTTAGGGTTGGGTTTAGGGTGAGGGTGAGTGTGAGGTTTAGGGATAGGTTTAGGCTTAATTTTAGGGTTAGGCTGAGGGTGACTGTGAGCGTGAGGATTAGGGTTAGAGTGAGGGTTAGGTTTAGGGTGAGGGTTAGCATTAGGTTTAGGGTTATCGTTAGGTTGCAGGTTAGGTTTAGGGTGAGGGTTAGCGTTAGGGGAAGGGTTAGGTTGAGGGTGAGGGTGACGGCTAGGGTTAGGATTAAGTTTAGGTTGAGCCTGTGGGTGAGGATGAGGGTGAGGGTTAAGGTTATGATGAGGGTTAGGCTAAGGGTTAGGGTGAGGGTTAGGTTTAGGGTGATGTTTTGGTTGAGGGTTTGGGTTAGTGTTAGGGTGAGTGTGAGGGTGAGTAAGAGGGTTAGGATTAGTGTTAGGGTTAGGTTTATGGTGAGGGTGAGTGTGAGGGTTAGGGTTCGCGTTATTGTTAGGCTTAGGTTTAAGCTGAGTGTGAGGGTGAATGTGAGGGTTAGTGTTAGGTTGAGTGTGAGCATTAGGGTTAGGTTTAGGGTGAGGGAGTGTTTGAGGGTTAGGCTGAGGGTTAGGGTTTGGTTTAGGGTGAGGGTTAGATGAGGGTGAGGGTTAGGGTTAGGGTGAGGGTTAGATGAGGGTGAGGGTTAGGGTTAGGGTGAGGGTTAGATGAGGGTGATGGTTAGGTTGAGGGTGAGGATTCGCGTTAGGATGAGGGTTAGGGTTTTGGTGCGGATTAGGGTGAGGGTTAATGTTAGGGTGATGTTTAGGGTGAGGGTGATCGTTGATTTGACGGTTTGCGTTAGGTTTAGGGTGAGGTTGAGAGTGAGGGTGTGGCTTAGATTTAGGGTTAGGTTTAAGGTGACTCTGAGGGTTAGTGTTAGGTTTAGGCTTTAGGCTGAGGGTTAGGTTGAGGGTGAGGGTGAGGGTTAGGGTTAGGGTTAGGGCTAATGAAAGGGTGATATTTAGGGTGAGGGTTAGTGTGAGAGTTAATGTTAGGGTTAGGCTTAGTGGTAGAGTGAGTGTAAGTGTTAGGTTGAGGGTTAGGGTTAGGGATAGGGTGAGGGTTGGGATGAGGATTAGGGTGAGGGTAAGGTTTAGGGTGAGGGTTATGGTGAGTGTGAGGGTTAGGGTTAGGGTGAGGGTGAGAGTGAGGGTGATGGTTCAGTTGAGGGTTTGGGTTAGGGTTAGGGTGAGGTTGAGGGTGAGGGTGAGACTTAGGGTTAGGTTTAGAGTGATGGTGAGTGTGAGGTTTAGGGATAGGGTTAGGCTTAGGTTTACGGTTAGACTGAGGGTGACTGTGAGCATGAGGGTTAGGGTTAGGGTGAGGGTTACGTTTAGGTTGAGGGTTAGCGTTAGGGTTAGTGTTAGCGTTAGGTTGGAGGTTAGGTTTAGGGTGAGGGTTAGCGTTAGGGGTAGGGTAATGTTGAGCGTGAGGTTGAGGGCTAGGGTTAGGATTAGGTTTAGGTTGAGCCTGTCGGTGAGGGTGAGTGTGAGGGTTAATGTTTTGGTGAGGGTTAGGTTAAGGGATTGGGTGAGGGTTAAGTTTAGGGTGATGTTTAGGTTGAGAGTTGGGGTTAGGGTTAGGGTGAGTGTGAGGGTGAGTGAAAGGGTTAGGATTAGGGTTAGGGTTAGGTTTAGGGTGAGGGTGAGTGTGAGTGTTAGGGTTCTGGTTATTTTTAGGCTTAAATTTTAAGCGGAGGGTGAGAGAGTGTGTGTGAGGTTTAGTGTTATGTTGAGTGTGAGCATTAGGGTTAGGTTTAGGGTGAAGGTGAGGTTGAGGGTTAGGGTGAGGGTTAGGGTTTGAGTTAGGGTGAGGGTTAGATGAGGGTGAGGGTTAGGGTTAGGGTGAGGGTTAGGGTTAGGGTGAGGATGAGGATTAGCGTTAGGGTGAGGGTTAGGTTTTTGGTGCGGAGTAGGGTGAGGGTTAATGTTAGGGTGATGTTTAGGGTGAGGGTGAGGGTTGGTTTGAGTGTTTGCGTCAGGTTTAGGTTGAGGTTGAGGGTGAGGGTGAGGCTTAGATTTAGGGTTAAGGTGAGGGTGACTCTGAGGGTTAGGGTTAGGGTTAGGCTTTAGGCTGAGGGTTAGGCTGAGGGTGAGGGTGAGGGTGATGGTTAGGGTTAGGGTGAGGGTTAGGGTTAGGGTTAGGGTGATGATTAGGGATGATGTGAGTGTTAGGATTAGGGTGAGGTTTAGGGTTACTGTGAGGGTTCATGTTAGGGTTAGGCTGAGTGTTAGGGTGAGGGTAAGTGTTAGGATGAGGGTGAGGTTTATGGTAAGGTTTAGGGTTAGTATGAGTGTTAGGGCTAAGTTGAGGGTAAGGGTGAGGTTTAGTGTTAGGGTGATGTTTAGGGTGAGGGTGAGGGTTAGGGTGAGGGTGAGGGTTCAGTTGAGGGTTTGGGTTAGGGTTAGGGTGAGGTTGAGACTTAGGGTTAGGTTTAGGGTGAGGGGGAGTGAGAGGTTTAGGGATAGGGTTAGGCTTAGTTTAGGGTTAGGCTGAGGGTGACTGTGAGCTTGAGGGTTAATATTATGGTGAGCATTAGGGTTGGGGTTAGGGTGAGGTTAAGTGTTGGGGTGAGTGTTAAGGTTTGGGTGAGAGTTAGCGTTAGGTTTAGGGTTAGGGTTAGGTTGGAGTTTAGGTTAGGTGAGGGTTAGCATTAGACGTAGGGTAAGGTTGAGCGTGAGAGTGAGGGTTAGGGTTAGGATTAGGTTTAAGGTGAGCCTGAGGGTGAGGGTGAGGGTGAGGGTTAGGGTTAGGGTCAGGGTTAGGCTAAGGGTTAGGGTGAGGGTTAGGTTTAGGGTGATGTTTAGGTTGAGGGTTAGGGTTAGGTTGAGGGTGAGGGTGAGTGAGAGAGTTAGGTTTATGGTTAGGATTAGGTTTAGGGTGAGGGTGAATGTGAGGGTTAGGGTTAGGTTTATTGTTAGGCTTAGGTTTAAGCTGAGGGTGGGTGAGGGTGTGTGTGAGGGTGAGGGTTATGTTGAGTGTGAGCATTAGGGTTAGGTTTAGGTTGAGGGTGTGTTTGAGGGTTAGGGTTTGGGTTAGGGTGAGGGTTAGATGAGGGTGAGGGTTAGGGTTAGGGTGAGGGTTCGGGTTAGGGTGACGGTGAGGGTTAGCGTTAGGGTGAGGGTTAGGGTTATGGTGCAGATTTGGGTGAGTGTTGTTACCCTGATATTTATGGTGAGGGTGAGTGTTGGTTTGAGGGTTTGCGTTAGTTTTAGGTTGAGGTTGGGTGTGAGGGTGAGGCTTAGGGTTAGTTTTAGGGTGAGGGTGACTCTGAGGGTTAGTGTTAGGGTTAGGCTTTAGGCTGTTGGTTAGGCTGAGGTTGAGGGTGAGAGTTAGTGTTAGGCTTAGGGTTAATTATAGAGTGATATTTAGGGTGAGGGTTAGTGTGAGAGTTAGTGTTAGGATTAGGCTTAGTGTTAGAGTGAGTGTAAGGGTTAGGTTGAGGGTTAGGTTTAGGGATAGGGTGAGGGTGGGGATGAGGGTTAGGGTGAGGGTAAGGTTTAGGGTGAGGGTTATGGTGAGTGTGAGGGTTAGGTTTAGGGTTAGGGTGAGGGTGAGGGTGAGGGTTCAGTTGAGGGTTTCTGTTAGGGTTAGGGTGAGGTTGAGGGTGAGGGTGAGACTCAGGGTTAGGTTTAGGGTGATGGTGTGAGGATTAGGGATAGGGTTAGGCTTAGTTTTAGGGTTAGGCTGAAGGTGACTGTGAGCGTGAGGGTTAGGGTTAGGGTGAGGGTTAGGTTTAGGGTGAGGGTTAGCGATAGGGTTAGGGTTAGGTTTAGGTTGGAGGTTAGGTTTAGGGTGAGGGTTAGCGTTAGGGGTAGGGTTAGGTTGAGGGGGAGGGGGAGGGCTAGGGTTAGGATTAGGTTTAGGGTGAGCCTGTGGGTGAGGGTGAGGGTGAGGTTTAGGGTTAGGGTGAGGGTTAGGCTAAGGTTAAGGGTGAGGGTTAGGTTTAAGGTGATGTTTAGGTTGAGAGTTTGGGTTAGGGTTAGGGTGAGTGTGAGGGTGAGTGAGAGGGTTAGGATTAGGGTTAGGGTTAGGGTTAGGTTGAGGGTGAGTGTGAGGGTTAGGGTTCGTGTTATTGTTAGGCTAAGGTTTAAGCTGAGGGTGACGGTGAGTGTGAAGTTTAGGGTTATGTTGAGTGTGAGCATTAGGGTTAGGTTTAGGGTGAGGGTGAGGTTGAGGGTTAGGGTGAGGGTTAGGGTTTGGGTTAGGTTGAGGGTTAGATGAGGGTGAGGGTAGGGTTAGGTTGAGGGTTAGGGTTAGGGTGAGTGTGACGGTTAGTGTTACGGTGAGGGTTAGGTTTATGGTGCAGATTAGGGTGAGTGTTAGGGTTACGGTGATGTTTATGGTGAGGGTGAGGGTTGGTTTGAAGGTTTGCGTTAGGTTTAGGGTGAGGTTGGGGGTGAGGGTGAGGCTTAGGGTTAGGGTTAGGGTGAGGGTGACTCTGAAGGTTAGGGTTAGGGTTAGGCTTTAGGCTGAGGGTTAGGCTGAGCGTGAGGTTGAGGGATAGGGTTAGGGTTAGGGTTAATGATAGGGTGATATTTAGGGTGAGGGTTAGTGTGAGAGATAGTGTTAGGGTTAGGCTTAGTGTTAGAGTGAGTGTAAGTGTTAGGTTGAGGGTTATGGTTAGGGATAGGGTGAGGGTTGGATTAGGGTTAGGGTGAGGGTAAGGTTTAATTTGAGGGTTATGGTGAGTGTGAGGGTTAGGGTTAGGGTGAGTGTTAGGGTGAGGGTGAGGGTTCAGTTGAGGGTTTGGGTTAGGGTTAGGGTGAGTTTGAGGGTGAGGGTGAGACTTAGGGTTAGGTTTAGGGTGACTGTGTGAGGATTAGGGATAGGGTTAGGCTTAGGTTTAGGGTTACGCTGAGGGTGACTGTGAGGGTGAAGGTTAGGGTTAGGATGAGGGTTAGGTTTAGGGTGAGGGTTAGAGATTGGGTTAGGGTTAGGTTTAGGTTGGAGATTAGATTTAGGGTGAGGGTTAGCGTTAGGGGTAGGGTTAGGTTGAGGGTGAGGGTGAGGGCTAGGGTTAGGATTAGGTTTCAGGTGAGGGTTATGGTCAGAGTGAGTGTTAGGGTTAGGTTTAGATTTACGGTGAGAGTAAGGGTTAGCGTGAAGTTTAGGGTGAGTGTGAGTGTTAGAGTTCGCATTAGGATTAGGGTGACATTTAGGGTGAGGGTTAGGTTTAGGTTTAGGGTTAGGTTGAGGTGAGGGTGAGGGTGATTGTGAGGTTAATGGTTAGGGTGAGAGATAGGTTTAGCGTGAGGGTTAGCGTGAGGGTTAGGGTTATTGTGAGGGTGAGCATGAGGGTGACAGTGAGGCTTAGGTTGTGGGTGAGGGTGAGTGTGAGGGTTAGGCTTAGGGTTAGGGTTAGGGTTAGTGTGAGGGTGAAGTTGAGGGTTAGTGTTAGGAGTAGCGTTAGGTTTAAAGTTAGGCTGAGGGTGAGCGTGAGGGTGAGGGTGACGGTTAGGGGTAGGGTTAGGCTGAGGATTGGGTTTAGTGTGAGTGTTAGGGTGAGGGTAAGGCTAAAGTTTAGCGAGAGGGTGAGGGTTAGGTTTAGGGGTAGGGTGAGGGTTAGGGTGAGGTTTAGGGTTAGGTTGAGGGTTAGTGTGAGGGTGAGGGTTAGGGTTAGCATTAGGGCTAGTGTGAGGGTTAGGGTGAGTGTTAGGGTTAGGTTAGGGTGAGGGTTAGGGTTAGGCTGAGGGTTAGGCTGAGGGTTAGGTTTGGGTTAGGGTGAGGGTTAGATGAGTGTGAGGGTTAGGGTTAGGTTGAGGGTTAGGTTTAGGGTGAGGGTTATGGTTAGGATTAGGGTTAGCATTAGGGTTAGTGTGAGGGTTAGGGTGAGTGTTAGGGTTAGGTTAGTGTGAGACTTAGGGTTAAGGTGAGGGTTAGGGTGAGGGTTATGTATGGGTTAGGGTGAGGGTTAGATGAGGGTGAGAGTTAGGGTTAGGTTGAGGTTTAGGTTTAGGGTGAGGGTTATGGTTAGGATTAGGGTTAGGGTGAGGGCTATGGTGAGGGTGAGATTTAGGGTGAGGGTGAGGGTTAGGGTTAGTGTGAGGGTTAGGGTGAGGGTAAGGTTAAAGGTTAGAGTGAGGGTGAGTGTTAGGGTTAGGGTTAGGGTGAGGTTTAGAGTTAGAGTTATGGTTAGGGTTAGGGTGAGGGTGAGCGTGAGTGTGACAGTGAGGCTTAGGGTCAGGGTGAGGGTGAGGGTGAGTGTGAGGCTTAGACTTAGGGTTGGTTTAGGATTAGGGTTAGTGTGAGGGTGAAGGTGAAGGTTAGTGTTAGGAATAGGGTTAGGTTTACAGTTAGGCTGAGGGTGAGGGTGACGGTTAGAGTTAGGGTTAGGTTGAGGGTGAGGATTTGTGTGAGGGTTAGGGTGAGCGTAATGTTAAAGGTTAGGGTGAAAGTGAGGGTTAGGCTTAGGGTTAGGGTGAGGGTTAGGGTGAGGCTTAGGGTTAGGGTTACAGTTTGATTTAGGTTGAGGGTGAGGGTTAGGTTGAGGGTAAGGGTGAGGTTAGGGTGAGGGTTAGGGTTAGGGTGAGGTTTAGGGTGAGGATGAGTGTGAGTGATAGAGTGAGGGTTAGGGTTCGGGAAAGTATGAGGTTTAGGGTTGGGTTGAGTGTTAGGGTTGGGTGAGTGTTAGGGTGACGGTGAGGGTGAGGGTTCAGCTTGGGTTAAGGGTTAGAGTGAGGGGTAGGGTGAAGGGTAGGTTTAGTATTAGGGTTAGGGTGAGGGTTAGGGTTAGTGTAAGAGTTAGGGTTAGGGTGAGGTTTAGGGTTACTTTGAGGGTTTAGGCTTAGTGTTAGGGTTAGGGTTACGGTTAGGATGAGGGTTAGGTTTAGGGTGAGGTTTAGGGTTAGTATGAGGGTGAGGGTAAGGGTGAGGGTTAGGGTTAGGGTGATGTTTAGGATAAGGGTGAGGGTTAGGGTTAGGGTGAGTGTGAGGGTTAAGTTGAGTGTTTGGGTTAGCGTTAGGGTGAGGTTGAGGGTGAGGGTGAGTCGTAGGGTTAGGTTTAGTGTGAGGGTGTGTGTGAGGGTTTGGTATGGGGTTAGCCTTAAGTTTAGGGTTAGGCTGAGGGTGACTGTGAGCGTGAGGGTTAGGGTTAGGGTGAGGTTTAGGGTTAGGTTGAAGGTAAGGGCTGGGGTGAGTGTTAGGGTTAGGCTGAGGGTTAGCATTAGGGTGAGGTTAGGGATAGGGTTAGGTTGGAGTTTAGGGTTAGGGTGAGTGTTAGCGTTAGGGGTAGGGTTAGGTTGAGGGTTAGGGTGAGTGTTAGGGTTAGGTTGAGGGTGAGGTTGAGGATGAGGTTGAGGGTGAGGGTTCGGTTAAGGGTTTCGTTTAGGGTTAGAGTGAGGTTGAGGGTGAGTGAGAGGGTTAAGTTTATGGTTAGGATTTGGTTTAGGGTGAGGGTGAGTGTGAGGGTTAGGGTTAGGGTTATTTTTAGGCTTAGGTTTAAGCTGAGGGTGAGTGTGAGTGTGACCTTTATGGTTATGTTGAGTGTGAGAATTAGGGTTAGGTTTAGGGTGAGGGTGAGGTTGAGGGTTAGGGTGAGGTTTAGGATGAGGGGTAGTTTGAGAGTTAGGTTTAGTGTTAGTGGTAGGGTTAGGGTTGGGGTTAGGGATAGGCTTAGTGTTAGGCAGAGGGTGAAGGTGAGGGTGAGGGTTAGGGTTTGGGTGAGGATGCGGTTTAGGTTTAGAGTTAGCATTAGGGTGAGGGTTAGTGTTAGGGTTAGGGTTAGTGTTACAATTAGGTTTAGGTTGAGGGTGAGTGTGAGGGTTAGGGTTAGTATTAGACTTAGGGTGAGGGTGAAAGTGAGGTTAAGGGTGAGGGTTAGGCTTAGGCTTAGGCTTAGGCCGAGCATGAGTGTGAGGGAGAGGGTTAGGGTTTGGATGAGGGTTAGGGTTTTAGGTTTAGGGTGAGGGTTAGGATGAGGTTTAGGGTTAGAATTAGGGTTAAGTGAGGGCTAGAGTGAGGGTGAGGGTTCGGGTTAGCGTTAGGGTGAGGTTTAGGTTTAGGGTTAAGTTGAGGGTGAGGGTTAGGGTTAGGGTGAGGTTTAGGGTTAGGGTTAGGGTGAGGGTGAGGTTTAGGATTAGGTTTAGGGTTAGGGTTAGGTTTAGGATAAGGGTTACAGTGAGGTTGAGTGTGTGGATTAGGGTTAGGCTTAGGATTAGGCTGAGGGTGATAATGGGGATGAGAATTCGCTTATGAGTGATGGTTAGGGTTATGGTTAGGTTGAGGGTTAGGATGAGGGTTAGGGTTAGGATTAGGGTTAGGGTGAGGGCTAGGATGAGGGTGATGTTAAGGGTTAGGGTTAGGCTTAGGCTTAGGGATAGGCTGAGGCTGAAGGTGAGGGTGAGGGTTACGGTTAGGGTGATGGTTAGGGGTACAGTTAGGGTGAGTGTTAGGATGAGGATTACGGTTAGGGTGAGGGTTAGGGTAAGGGTGACAGTAAGGGTAAAGGTGAGGAATAGTCAAAGGGTGAGTGTTATGGTAATGGTGAAGTTTCAGGGTTAGGGTGAGGGTTAGGGTGAGGGTTAGGGTTAGCGTTAGTGTTAGCGTTAGGGTGAGGGTTAGTGTGATGGTTTGGGTTAGGGTTAGGGTTACGATTAGGGTTAGGGTGAGGGTGAGTGTGAGAGTTAGGGTTAGTCTTAGGCTTAGGCTTAGGCTTAGGCCCAGCTTGAGGTTGAGGGTGGGGGTTACGGTTAGGGTGAGTGTTAGGGTTAGGGTAATGGTTAGGGTTAGGGCAAGGTTAAGGGTTAGGGTTAGGGTTAGGGTGAGTTTTAAGTTTAGGGTGATGGTTAGGGTTAGTGTGAGGGTTAGTGTTCGGGTTAAGGTGAGTTTTAGTGTGAAGGTAAGTGTTAGGGTGAGGTTTAGGGTTAGGGTGATGTTTAGGTTTAGATTTAGTGTAGGGTGAGGGTTAGGGTAATGATTAGTGTTAGGGTTAGGGTTAGGTTTGGATTAGGGTTAAGGTGAGGGTGAGTGTGAGGGCTAGGGTTAGGGTTAGGGTTAGGATTAGAGTTATGGTGAGGGTGAGGTTAGGGTTAGGGTTAAGGTGAGGGTTGGGGTTAGGGTTAGAGTGAGGTTTAGGGTGAGGGTTAGGTTTAGGCTTAGGGTTAGGGTATGGGCTTAGGTGAGGGTGAGGCTTACATTCAGGTTTAGAGTGAGTGTTAGGGTGAGGGTCACATTTAGGGTTAGTTTTAGGGTTAGGGTTGGGGTTAGGGATAATCTTAGTGTTAGGCGGAGGGTGAGGGTGAGGGTGAGGGTTAGGGTTGGAGTTTGGGGGAGGTTTATGGTTAGTGTTAGTGTTACGGTGAGGGTTAGTGTGAGGGTTAGGGTTAGTCTGACTGTTACTTTTAGGGTTAGGGTGAGGGTGAGTTTGAGGTTAAGGGTTAGTCTTCGTCTTAGGCTTAGGCTTAGTCTGAGCCTAAGGGAGAGGGTGAGGGTTAGGGTTAGGGTGAGGGTTAGGGTTAGGGTGAGGTTTATGGACAGGGTGAGGGTTAGGGTCAGGGTTAGGGTTATTGTTAGGATTAGGGTTAGGTTTAAAGTTAATGTGAGGTTGAGGGTTTGGGTTACAGTTAGGGTTAGAGTGAGGGTTAGGATGAGGGATAGGGTTAGGGTTAGGGTGAGGGTTAGGGTTAATGTGAGGGTTAGGTTTAGGGTGAGGTTTAAGGATACTGTGAGGTTTCATGTTAGGTTTAGGCTTAGTGTTAGGGTGAGTGTAAGGGTTAGGTTGAGGGTTAGGTTGAGGGTGAGGTTTAGGGTGAGATTTAGGGTTAGTATGAGGGTTAGGGCTAGGGTGAGGGTAAGGGTGAGGGTTAGGGTTAGTGTTAGTGTTATCGTTAGGGTTAGGGTTAGAATAACGGTGAGGGTGAGGATTAGGGTTAGGGTTAGGGTGAGTTTTAGGCTTAATGTTATTCATTGTGTTTGGGTTAGGTTTAGGGTGAGAGTTAGGAGGAGGGTTAGGGTTAGGGTTAGGCTTAGGATTAGGGTTAGGGTGAGGGTGATTGTGAGGTTTAGGGATAGGGTTAGGCTTAGGTTTAGGGTTAGGCTGAGGGTGACTGTGAGCTTGAGGGTTAGGGTTATCGTGTGCATTAGGTTGGGGTTAGTGAGGGTAACGGTTGGGGTGAGTTTTAGGGTTTGGGTGAGGGTTAGCGTTAGGTTTAGGGTTAGGGTTAGGTTGGAGGTTAGTGTTGGGTGAGGGTTAGCATTAGGGGTAGGTTTAAGTTGAGGGTGAGGATGAAGGTTAGGGTTAGGATTAGGTTTAAGGTGAGCCTGAGGATGAGGGTGAGGGTGAGGGTTAGGGTTAGGGTGAGGGTTAGGCTAAGGTTTAGGGTGAGGGTTAGGTTTAGGGTGATGTTTAGGTTGAGCGTGAGGGTTAGGGTTAGGCTGAGGGTGAAGTTTCAGTTGAGGGTTTGTGTTAGGATTAGGTTGAGTGTGAGGTTGTGTGAGTGGGTTAGGTTTAAGGTTAGGATTCGGTTTAGGGTGAGGTTGAGTGTGAGTGTTAGGGTTAGGTTTATTGTTAGGCTTAGGTTTAAGCTGATGGTGAGGGTGAGTGTGAGGTTTAGGGTTATGTTGAGTGTGAGAATTAGGGTTAGGATTAGGGTGAGGGTGTGGTTGAGGGTTAGGGTGAGGGTTAGGGTTTGGGTTAGGGTGAGGGTTAGATGAGGGTGAGGGTTAGGGTTAGGGTCAGGGTTAGGGTTAGGGTGAGGGTGAGGGTTAGGGTTAGGGTGAGGGTTCGGGTTATGGTTTGGATTAGGGTGAGTGTTAGGGTTACGGTGATGTTTATGTTGAGGGTGAGGGTTGGTTTGAGGGTTTGCGTTAGGTTTAGGGTGAGGTTGAGGGTGTGGGTGACGCTTAGCGTTTGGCTTAGGGTGAGGGTGACTCTGAGGGTTAGGGTTAGGCTTAGGCTTTAGGCTGAGGGTTACCCTGAGGGTGAGCGTGAG
Organism: Dipodomys merriami; assembly: GCF_024711535.1. Classification (NCBI taxonomy): domain Eukaryota; kingdom Metazoa; phylum Chordata; class Mammalia; order Rodentia; family Heteromyidae; genus Dipodomys; species Dipodomys merriami. Next base: position 712,199 of record NW_027202716.1, on the reverse strand, counting down.
GGTTAGGGTTAGGGTGAGGGTTAGGTTTAGGGTTAATGATAGGGTGATATTTAGGGTGAGGGTTGGTGTGAGAGTTAGTGTTAGGGTTAGGTTTATTGTTAGAGTGAGGGTATGGGTTAGGTTTAGGTTTAGGGTTAGTGATACTGTGAGGGTTGGGATGAGGGTTAGGGTGAGGGTAAGGTGTAGGGTGAGGGTTATGGTCGGTGTGAGGGTTAGTGTTAGGTTTAGGGTTAGGGTGAGGGTGAGGTTTAGGGTCATGGTAAGGGCTAGGGTCAGGGTTAGGATGAGGGTTAGGGAGAGGGTTAGGATGAAGGTTAGGGTGAGGGTGAGGGTTAGGGTTCAGGCTAGTGTTAGGGTGAGGGTTAGGGTTAGGGTTAGTTTTAGGTTGAGGGTGATGTTTAGGGTTATGGTAAGGGCTAGGGTTAGGTTTAGGATGAGGGTTAGGGAGAGGGTTAGGATGAGGGTTAGGTTGAGGGTTTGGTTTAGGGTGTGGGTTAGGGTTAGGGTGAGGGTTTGGGATAGGGTTAAGTTTAGGATGAGAGTTAGTTTGAGGGGTATGGTTACGGTTAAGATGAGCGTTAGGGTTATGGTTAGGGTTAGGGTTAGGGTGAGGGTTAGGGTCAGGGTGAGGGTTAGGGTTAGTGATAGCTTTATGGTGAGAGTAAGGGTTAGCGTGAGGTTTAGGGTGAGTGTGAGGGTTAAAGTTAGCATTAGGTTTAGGGTGAGGTTTAGGGTGAGGTTTAGGGTGAGGTTTAGGGTTAGGGTGAGGTGAGGGTGAGGGTGATTGTGAGGTTTATGGTTAGGGTGAGAGATAGGTTTAGCGTGAGGGTTAGGGTTAGGGTTACGGTGAGGGTGAGCCTGAGGGCTTAGGGTGTGGGTGAGGGTGAGTGTGAGGGTTAGGGTTAGGGTTAGTGTGAGGGTGAATTTGAGGTTTAGTTTTAGGAGTAGCGTTAGGTTTAAAGTTAGGCTGAGGGTGAACGTGAGGGTGAGGGTGACGGTTAGGGTTAGGGTTAGGTATAGGTTGAGAGTTAGGGTTAGTGTGAGGGTTATGGTGAGGGTCAGGGTTAAGGTTAAGGTTAGGGTTACAGTGAGGGTTAGGGTTAGGGTTAGGGTTATTTTTAGTGTTAGGTTAGTGTTAAGTTTGCGGTGAGGGTGAGGCTGAGGGTGAATTTTATGGTTAGATTTAGGGTTAGGGTTTTTGTTAGGGTTAAGGTTAGTGTGAGGTTTATGGTGAGGGTTAGGTTTAGGGTTAGGATTAGAGTTATGGTGAAGGTGAGAGTGAGGGTTAGTGTTAGGGTGAGGGTTGGGGTTAGGGTTAGAGTGAGGCTAAGGGTGACGGTTAGGATTAGGCTTAGGTTTAGGGTATGGCCTAGGGTGAGGGTGAGGGTTAGGTTTAGGGTTAGTGTTAGGTTAAGGGTTGGGGTTAGGGATAGGCTTAGTGTTAGGCGGAGGGTGAGGGTGAGGGTGAGGGTTAGGGTTAGGGTGCGGGTGAGGTTTAGGGTTAGTTTTAGCATAGGGTGAGGTTTAGTGTAAGGGTTAGGGTTAGGGTGAGTGTTACTGTTAGGGTTAGGGTGCGGGTGAGGTTTAGGGTTAGTTTTAGCATAGGGTGAGGTTTAGTGTAAGGGTTAGGGTTAGGGTGAGTGTTACTGTTAGGGTTAGGGTGCGGGTGAGTGTGAGTGTAAGGGTTAGTCTTAGGCTTAGGCTTAGGTTTAGGCTGAGCCTAAAGGAGAGGGTGAGGGTTAGGATTAGAGTGAGGGTTATGGACAAGTTGAGGGTTAGCGTTAGGGTTAGGGTTATTGGTAGGTTTAGGTTTAGGTTGAAAGTTACTGTGAGGGTGAGTGTTAGGGTTAGAGATAGGGTGAGATTTAGGTTTAGGGAAAGGGTTAGAGTTAGGTTTAGGGTAAGGGTGAGATTTGGGGTTAGAGTTAGGGTTAGTGTTAGGGTTAGGGTTAGGGTGAGGGTTAGGGTGAGGGTTAAGTTTAGGCTTAGGCTTAGGCTGAGGCTTAGGCTTAGGCTTAGGCTTAGGCCTAGCATGAGGGTGAGTTTTAGGTTTAGGTTTAGTGTGAGGGTTAGGGTTAGGGTGAAATTGAGTGTGCGGTTTAGGGTTAGTCTTAGGCTTAGGCTTAGGCCGAGCATATGGGTGAGGGTGAGGGTTAGGGTTAGGGTCAGGGTTAGGGTGAGGGTTAGTGTGAGTGTTAGGTTTAAGGTTAGTGTTAGGGTTAAGGTTGGGGTTAGGGATAGTCTTAGTGTTATGTGGCAGGTGAGGGAGACGGTGAGAGTTAGGGTTATGGTTAGGGTTAGGGTGTTAGGATTTGTGTGAGGGTTAGGATGAGGTTCAGGGTTAGGATTGGGGTTAGGGTGAAGGCTAGTGTGAGGGTGAGGATTAGAGTTAGCATTAGGGTGAAGTTAGGGTTAGGGTTAGGGTTAGGGTTACATTGAGGATGAGTTTTAGGGTTAGGGTGAGGGTTAGGGTTAGGGTTAGGGTGATGGTGAGGGTTAGAATTAGGGATATGGTTAGGGTTATTGTTAGTGTTATGGTTAGGGTTAAGCTTATTTTGAGGGTGAGGCTGTGGGTGAGCGATAGGGTTAGGGTTAGGGTGACGTTTAGGGTTAGGGTTAGGGTTAGGGTTAGGGTTAGGAGGAGGGTTTGGTTTAAAGTGAGGGTGAGGGTAAGTGTTAGGGTTAGGGTTAGTGTTATCGTTATGTTTAGGGTTAGAATAACAGTGAGGGTGAGGATTAGGGTTAGGGTTAGGATGAGGTTAAGGGTTAGTGTTAGTGTTAGGGTTAGGGTTAGGGTTAGGGTTAGGGTGAGAGTTAGGAGGAGGGTTAGGTTTAGGCTTAGGGTTAGGATTAGGGTTAGGGTGAAGTTGAGGGTGTCGTTTAGGGTTACGGTTGGGGTTAGGCTTAGGGTTGGGCTGAGTGTGAGGCTGAGGTTGAGGGTTAGGGTTAGGCTTAGTGTTAGAGTTACGGTTAGGGTGATGGTGAGGGTTAAGTTTAGGGTTAGGATTAGCGTTAGGGTGAGTGTGAGGTTTAGGGTTTGTGTTAGGGTTAGGCCTAGGTTTAGGCTGAGGGTGAGCGTTAGGTTGAGGGTAAGGATTAGGTTTAGGGTTAAGGTATGGGCTAGGGTGAGTGTGAGGGTTAGGGTCAGGGTTAGGGTGAGGGTTAGTGTGAGGGTTATGTTTAGGGTTAGAGTTAGGGTTAGGGTTGGGATTAGGGATAGTCTTAGTGTTAGGCGGAGGGTGAGGTTGAGGGTGAGGGTTAGGGTAAGGGTTAGGGTGAGGATGAGGTTTAGGGTTAGAGTTAGCATTAGGGTGAGGTTTAGTGTTAGAGTTAGGGTTAGTGTTAGAGTTAGGGTTAGGGTGAGGGTGAGTGTGAGGGTTAGGGTTATGTTTAGACTTAGGGTGAGGGTGAGGGTTAGGGTGGGGGTTAGGCTTAGGCGTAGGATTAGAGTATGGGCTAGGGTGAGGGTGAGGGTTAGTGTTAGGTTTAGGGTGAGGGTTAGGGTGAGTGTCAGGTTTACAGTTAGTCTTATTCTTATGCTTAGGCGGAGCATGAGTGTGAGGGAGAGGGTTAGGTTTAGGAAGAGGGTTAGGGTTTTAGGGTTAGGGTGAGGGTTAGGATGAGGTTTAGGGTTAGGATTATTGTTAGTTGGAGGGCTAGAGTGAGGGTGAGATTCAGGGTTAGCGTTAGGGTGAGGTTTAGTGTTAGGGTTAGGATTACGTTGAGGGTGAGTGTTAGGGTTAAGGTGAGGGTTAAGTTTAGGGATAGGGTGAGGGTGAGGGTTAGGATTAGGTTTAGGGTTAGGGTTATTTTTAGTTTTATGGTTAGGGTTAAGTTCACAGTGAGGGTGAGGCTGAGGGTGAGGGTTTAGGTTTAGGGTTAGGGTTAGGGTGTGGGTTAGGCTGAGGGTTAGGGTTAGGCTAAGGGTGAGTGTGGGGATGAGGATTAGCTTTTGAGTGATGGTTAGGGTTATGGTTAGGTTGAAGTTTGGGATTAGGATTAGGGTTAGGATTAGGGTTAGGGTGAGGGCTAGGATGAGGGTGAGGGTTAGGGTTAGGGTGATTGTGAGTTTCGGTTGAGTGTTTGGTTTAGGTTTAGGTTGAGGGTGAAGGTGAGTGAGAGGGTTAAGTTTAGGGTTAGGATTAGGGTTAGGGTGAGGGTGAGTGTGAGGTTTAGGGTTCGGTTTATTGTTAGCCTTAGGTTTAAGCTGAGGGTGAGGGTGAGTGTGAGGTTTAGGGTTATGTTGAGTGTGAGCATTAGGGTTAAGTTTGGGGTGAGGTTGTGGTTGAATGTTAGGGTGAGGGTTAGGGTGAGGGTTAGATGAGGGTGAGGGTTAGGGTTAGTGTGAGGGTGAGGGTTAGCGTTAGGGTGAGGGTTAGGGATAGTGTGAGGGTTAGGGTTAGGCTGAGGTTCAGGGTTACTGTGAGGGTTCGTGTTAGGTTTAGCCTTAGTGTTAGGGTGAGGATAAGCATTAGGTTGAGGGTTAGGTTAGGGTGAGGTTTAGGGTTAGTATGAGGGTTAGGGCTAGGGTGAAGGTAAGGGTGAGGGTTAGGGTTAGGGTGATGTTTAGGGTGAGGGTGAGGGTTAGGGTGAGGCTGAGGGTGAGGGTTCAGTTGAGGGTTTGTGTTAGGATTACGGTGAGTTTGAGACTTAGGGTTAGGTTTAGGGTGAGGATGAGTTTTAGGGTTAGGGTTAGTGTTATCATTAGGGTTAGAGTTAGAATAAGGGTGAGGGTGAGGATTAGGTTAGGGTTAGGGTGAGTTTTAGGATAATGTTAGTGATAGTGTTAGGGTTAGGGTTAGGGTGAGAGTTGGGAGGAGCGTTAGGGTTAGGGATAGGTTTACGATTAGGATTAGGGTGAGGGTGAGTGTGAGGTTTAGGGATAGAGTAAGGCTTAGTTTTAGGGTTAGGCTGAGGGTGATTGTGAGCTTGAGGGTTAGGGTTATGGTGAGAATTAGGTTTGGGGTCATGGTGAGCTTAAGGTTAGGTGTGAGTATTAGGGTTTGGGTGAGGGTTAGGGTTCGGGTTAAGGTTAGGGTTAGGTTGGAGGTTAGTGTTAGGGTGAGGGTTAGCGTTAGGGGTAGGGTTAGGTTGAGGGTGAGGGTGAGGGTTAGGGTTAGGATTAGGATTAAGGTGAGCCTGAGGATGAGGGTGAGGGTGAGGGTTAGGTTTAGGGTGAGGGTTAAGCTAAGGGTTAAGGTGAGTGTTAGGTTTAGGGTGATGTTTAGGTTGAGGGTGAGGGTGAGGGTTAGGGTTAGGGTGAGGGTGAAGATTCGGTTGAGGGTTTGGGTTAGATTTAGGTTGAGCGTGACGGTGAGTGAGAGTGTTAGGTTTAGGGTTAGGATCAGGTTTAGGGTGAGGGTGAGTGTGAGGGTTAGGGTTAGGTTTATTGTTAAGCTTAGATTTAAGCTGAGGGTGATGGTGAGTGTGAGGTTTAGGGTTATGTTGAGTGTGAACATTAGGGTTAGGTTTAGCGTGAGGGTGTGGTTGACGGTTAGGGTGAGGGTTAGGGTTTGGTTTAGGGTGAGGTATAGATGAGGGTCAGGGTTAGGGTTAGGGTGAGGGTTAGGTTTAGGGTGAGGGTGAGGGTTAGCGTTAGGGTGAGAGTTCGGGTTATGGTTTGGATTAGGGTGAGTGTTAGAGTTACGGTGATGTTTATGGTGAGGGTGATGCTGAGGGTGAGGTTTATGGTTAGGTTTAGGGTTAGGTTTAGTGTTAGGTTTAGGGTTAGGCATAGGGTTAGGGTATCGGCTAGGGTGAGGTTGAGGGTTAGGATGCGGGTTAGGTTTAGCGTTAGTGTTTTTAGGGTTGGGGTTATGGATAGGGTGAGGGTTAGTTTTAAGTTTAGGGTTGGGGTTAGGGATAGGCTTAGTGTTAGGCGGAGGGTGAGGGTGAGGGTGAGGGTTAGGGTTAGGGAGAGTGTTACTATTAGAGTTAGGGTGAGGGTGAGTGTGAGGGTTAGGTTTGTCTTAGGCTTAGGCTTAGGTTTAGGCTGAGCCTAAGGGTGAGGGTGAGGGTTAGGGTTAGGTTGAGGGTTATGGACAGGGTGAGGGTTAGCGTTAGGGTTAGGGTTATTGGTAGGATTAGGCTAGGTTGTAAGTTACTGTGAGGGTGAGTGTAAGGGTTAGGGTTAGGATTAGCGTTAGGGTGAGTGTGAGGGTGTGGTTTAGGGTTATGGTTGAGGTTCGGCTTAGGGTTAGGCTGAGGGTGAGGTTGATGGTGAATGTGAGGGTTAGGGTTAGGTTTAGGGTTAGGTTTAGGGATAGGATGAGGGTGAGGGTGAGTGTGAGGGTGAGGGTTAGGGTTAGTGTTATCATTAGGGTTAGGGTTAGAATAACGGTGAGGGTGAGGATTAGGGTTAGGGTTAGGATGATGTTAAGGTTTAGTGTTCATATTAGTTTTAGGGTTAGTGTTATGGTGAGAGTTAGGAGGAGGGTTAGGTTTAGGGTTAGGGTTAGGATTAGGGTTAGGGTGAAGGTGAGGGTGTGGTTTAGGGTTAGGTTTGGAGTTAGGCTTAGAGTTAGGCTGAGGGTGAGTTTGAGGGTGAGGGTTAGGGTTAGGCTTAGTGTTAGAGTTAGGGTTAGGGTGAGGGTGAGTGTTAAGTTTAGGGTTAGGATTAGGGTAAGGGTGAGTGTGATGTTTAGGTTAGGGTTAGGCTTAGGTTAAGGCTGAGGGTGAGGGTGAGGGTGAGGGTTAGGGTTACGGTGAGGGTTGGGGTTAGGGTTAGAGAGGGTCAGGGTGAGGGTTATGATTAGGCTTAGGGTTAAGATATGGGCTAGGGTGAGGGTGAGGTTTAGGGTCAGGGTTAGGGTGAGGGTTAGTGTGAGGGTTAGGCTTAGGGTTAGTTTTAGGGTTAGGTTTGGGGTTAGGGATAGTCTTAGTGTTAGGCGGAGGGTGAGCGTGAGGGTGAGGGTTATGGTTAGGGTGAGGATGAGGTTTAGGGTTAGAGTTAGCATTAGGGTAAGTGTTAGTTTTAGGGTTAGGGTTAGTGTTACAGTTAGGGTTAGGGTGAGGGTGAGTGTGAGGGTTAGGTTTAGGATTAGACTTAGGGTGAGGGTGAGGGTTAGGGTGAGGGTTAGGCTTAGGCGTAGGGATAGAGTATGGGCTAGGGTGAAGGTGAGGGTTAGTGTTAGGTTTAGGGTGAGGGTTAGGGTGAGTGTGAGGTTTACAGTTATTCTTAGTCTTAGGCTTAGGCTTAGTCTGAGCATGAGTGTGAGAGAGAGAGTTAGGGTTAGGATGAGGGTTAGGGTTTTAGGGTTAGTGTGTGGGTTAGGATGAGGGTGAGTGTTAGGGTTAGCGTTAGGGTGAGGTTCAGGGTTAGTGTTAGGGTTATGTTGAAGGTGAGGGTTACAGTTAGGTTGAGGGTTAGGGTTAGTATTAGGCTGAGGGTGATGGTTAGGATTAGGTTTATGGTTAGGGTTATTGTTAGTTTTATGGTTAGGGTTAAGTTTACAGTGAGGGTGAAGCTGAGGGTGAGGGTTACGATTAGGGTTAGGGTTAGGGTGTGGGTTAGGCTGAGGGTTAGAGTTAGCCTGAGGGTGAGTGTGGGGATGAGGGTTAGCTTTTGAGTGATGGTTAGGGTTATGGTTAGGTTGAGGGTTAGGATGAGGGTTAGGGTTAGGATTAGGGTTAGGGTGAGGGCTAGGATGAGGGTGAGTGTTAGGGTTAGGGTGAGGGTTAGGGTTAGGGTTATGGTGAGGGTTAGGGATAGTGTGAGGGTTATGGTTAGGGTGAGGTTTAGGGTTACTGTGAGAGTTCGTGTTAGGTTTAGGCTTAGTGTTATGGTTAGGGTAAGGGTTAGGTTGAGGGTTAGGTTAGGGTGAGGTTAGGGTTACTTTGAGGGTTAGGGCTAGCCTGAGGGTAAGGGTGAGTGTTAAGGTTTGGGTGATTTTTAGGGTGAGGGTGAGGGTTATGGTGAGGGTGAGGGTGAGGGTTCAGTTGAGGGTTTGGGTTAGGGTTAGTGTGAGCTTGAGGGTTAGTGTTATGTTGGGGGTTAGGATGAGGGTTAGGGTTAGGATTAGGGTTAGGGTGCGGGCTAGGATGAGGGTGAGGGTTAGGGTTAAGGTTAGGCTTAGGCTTAGGGTTAGGCTGAGGCTGAAGGTGAGTGTGAGGGTTAGGGTTCGGGTGATGGTTAGGGTTACAGTTAGGGTAAGGGTTAGGATGAGTATTAGGGTTAGAGTGAGGGTTAGGGTGAGGGGGACAGTAAGGGTTAAGGTGAGGGTTAGGCTGAGGGTGAGTGTTATGGTAATGTTGAAGGTTAGGGTTAGGGTGAGGGTTAGGGTGTGGGTTAGGTTTAGGGTTAGGGTTAGGGTTAGCGTTAGGGTGAGGGTTAGTGTGAGGGTTAGGGTTAGGGTTACGGTTACGGTTAGGGTTAGGGTGAGGTTGATTGTGAGGGTTAGGGTTAGTCTTAGGCTTATGCTTAGGCTAAGGCCCAGCTTCAGGGTGAGGGTGGGGGTTACGGTTAGGGTTCGGGTTAGGGTTAGGGTAATGGTTAGGGTTAGGGCGAGGTTGAGGGTTAGGGTTAGGGTTAGGGTGAGTTTTAAGTTTAGGGTGATGATTAGGGTTAGTGTGAGGGTTAGGGTTCGGGTTAAGTTTAGTTTTAGTGTGAAGGTAAGTGTTAGGATGAGGTTTAGGGTTAGGGTGTCGTTTAGGTTTAGAGTTAGTGTTAGGGTGCGGGTTAGGGTTAGGGTTAGGTTTAGGGTTAGAGTGAGGGTTAGGGTGACGTTTAGTGTTACTGTTAGGTTTAGGGTTAGGTCTTGGGTTAGGGTGAGGGTAAGGGTTAGAGTGAGGTTTAGGGTTAGGTTTAGGGTTAGGGTGAGTGTCAGGGTTAGGGTGATGGTGAGGGTAAGTTTTAGGATGAGAACTAAGGTTAGGGTTAGGGTTAGGGTTAGGGTAAGGCTTAGGTTTAGGATAAGTGTGAGTGTGAGAGTTAGGTTTAGGATTAGGCTTAGCTGTAGGGTTAGGCTTAGGGTGAGCGTGAGGGTGAGTGCCAGAGTTAGATATAGGGTGAGGGTGAGCCTTAGGGTGAGGGTGAGTGTGAAGTTGAAGGTGAGGTTGAGGGTTAGGGTTTGGTTGAGTGTTAGGTTTAGGGTTAAGGTTAGTGTGAGGGTTAGGGTTAGGGTTAGGGTAAGGATGAGGGTTAGGCTTGGGTTAGGTTTAGGGTTAGGGTGAGGGTAAGTTTTAGGGTCAGTGTGAGGGTTAGGTTTAGGATTATCTTTAGGGTTAGGGTGAGGGTTAGGGATAGGGTTAGTTTTAGGGTGAACGTTTTGGTTATGGTTAGGCTTAGGATTATGTTGAGGGTGAGGGTGAGGGTTAGGGTTAATGTGACGGTTAGGGTTAGTGTTAGGGTTAGAATGAGGGTTAGACTGAGAGTTAGGGTTAGGTTTGGGTGATGGTAAGAGTTAGGGTGAGGGTTAGGGTGAGGGTGAGGTTTAGGTTTAGGCTTGGATTAGGGTGTGGGTTAGTGTTAGGGTTAGGGTTGGGGTTAGGGTGTGGTTTAGGGTGTGGGTAAGGGTTAGGGTGTGGGGAAGGGTTAGGGTGTGGGGAAGGTTTAGAGTGAGGGTTAGGGTGAGGGTGAGTGTTAGGGATAGCATTCGGGTTAAGGTTAGGTTTAGGGTGAGGGTTAGGGTTAGGGTTACAGTGAGAGTGAGGGTTAAGGTTAGCATTAGGGTTAGGTTTAGCGTAAGGGTGAGGTTTAGGGTTAGGTTGAGGGTGAGGGTGAGGCTTAGGGTTACGTTTAGTGTGAGGGTTAGGCTTAGGGTGAGGGTTATGGTTAACTTTAGGGTGAGAGTTAGGTTTAGGATTAGGCTTAGATGTTGGGTTAGGCTTAGGGTGATGGTGAGGGTGAGGTTCAGAGTTAGGTTTAGGATTAGGGTTATGGTATGGTTAGGGATAGGTTGAGGATGAGGGTGAGGGTTAGGGTGAGGGTGATGGTGAGGGTGAGGGTGAGGGAAAGGGTTAGGTTCAGGGTGAGGAATAGGGTTATGGTTAGGGTAAGAGTGAGGGTGAGTGTGAGGGTGAGGTTGAGGGTGAGAGTGAGTGTTAAGGTTTAGGTGAGGGTCAGGTTTAGGGTTAGGGTGAGGGTGAGGGTTAGGGTTCGGGTTAGGATGAGGGTTAGGCTGAGAGTTAAGTTTGGGGTTAGGATAAGGATGAGGGTTTTGGTTAGGGTTAGGTTTAGAGTTAGTGTGAGGGTTAGGGTTAGTGTTTGGATGAGGGTTGGGGTTAGGCTGAGGGTGAGGTTGAGGGTGAGGGTGAGGTTAGGGTTAAAGTGAGGGCTAGGGTTAGGTTTAGCGTTAAGGTTAGGGTGAGGGTTAGGTTTAGGGTTAGGGTTAGGATGAGGGTTAGTCTGAGAGTTGGGGTTAGGATATGGGCGAGGGTAAGGGTTAGGGTGAGGTTTAGGGTGAGGGTGAGGGTTAGGTTTAGGCTTAGGGTTAAAGTAAGAGTTATGGTTAGGGTGAGAGTGAGGGTTAGGGTTAGGGTTAGTGTGAGTGTTAGGGTTAGGTGAGGGTTAGGGATAGGGTGGGGGTTAGGGTTAGGGTCAGGGTTAGGGTAAGGGTTAGAGTTACGGTGAGGGTGAATGTGAGGGTTAGGGTTAGGTTTAGGGTTAGGATTAGGGATAGGATGAGGGTGAGGGTGAGTGTGAGGGTGAGTTTTAGGGTTAGGGTGAGGTTTAAGGTTAGGTTTAGGGTTAGGGTTGGGTTAAGGTGTAGGGTTAGCGTAAGGAAGAGGGTTTGGCTCAGGGTTAGTTTTATGATTAGGGTGAGGTTTAGCGTTATTGTGAGGGTTAGGATGAGGGTTAGGCTGAGGGTTAGGGTTAGGGTTAGGGTGAGGTTAAGGGTTAGGGTGAGGGTGAGAAATAGTTTTAGGATTAGGGTTAGGGTTAGGGTGTAGTTTAGGGATAGGTTTAGGATTAGGGTGAGGGTTAGGGTGAGGGTTAGTGTTAGGGTGAGGATTAGGGTGAGGGTGAGGTTTAAGGTGATGGTTAGGGTTAGGGTGAGGCTGAGGGTTATAGTTAGGTTGAGGTTTAGGATTAGGGTGATGTTTAGGGTGAGGGTGAGGTTTAGGGTGAGGATGAGTGTGAGGGTTAGGGTTATGGTTTAGGTGAGGTTTAGGGTTAGGGTGAGGGCTAGGGTTAGGTTTAGGGTTAGGGTGAGGTTTAGGTTTAGTGTGAGGGATAGGGTGAGTGTTAGCTTTAGGTTTAGGCTTAAGTGTAGGGTTAGGCTTAGGGTGAGGGTGAGGGTGAGGGTCAGAATTAGGTTTAGGGTGAGGGTTTATGGATAGGGTTAGGGTGAGGGTGAGGGTTAGGGTGAGGGTGATGTTGAGGGTGACAGTAAGTGTTAGGTTTAGAGTGAGTGATAGGGTTATGGTTAGTGTTAGGGTGAGGGTGAGGGTGTGGGTTTCGGTGAAGGTGATTGTGAAGCTGAGGGTGAGCATGAGGGTTAGGGTTTTGGTGAAGGTTAATTTTAGGGTTTGGGTTAAGGTTAGGTTGAGGGTTAGGGTTAGGGTTAGGATGATTGTTAGGGTGAGGGTTAGGTTTAGGGTTAGGGTGAGGGTAAGGTTTTGGGTGAGGGTGAGCGTTAGGATTAGGATTAGGGTTAGTTTTAGGGTGAGGGTAAGGGATAAGATTAGGTTGAGTGTGAGGGTTTTTATTAGGGTTAGGTTTAGAGTTAGGGTGAGGGTGAGGTTTAGGGTTAGGTTTTGGATTAGGGTTAGGGTTAGGCTGAGTGTGAGGTTGAGGCTGAGGGTGACGGTTAGGGTGAGGGTTAGGGTTTGGGTTAGTCTTAGGATGAGGGTTAGGCTGAGGGTTAGGGTTAGGGTTCGGGTAAGGATAAGGGTTCGGGTGAGAGTGAGGGTTAGGTTTAGGCTTAGGGTTAGGGTGAAGGATAAGGTGAGGTTTAGTGTTAGGTTTAGGGTTAGGGTTGGGATTAGATTGAGCGTTACGTTGTGGGTAAGGGTTAGGTTGAGGTTGAGGATGATGGTGATGAATAGGTTTAAGGAGAGGGTAAGGGTTATGGCGAGGCTTATGGTGAGGCTGAGGGTTAATGTAGCATTAGGGTTACGGTGAGGGTGAGGGTTAGGGTGAAGGATAGGGTTAGGGTTAGGGATAGGGTGAGGATTAGGTTTAGGGTTAGGTTTAGGGTGATGGTTAGGCTGAGGGGTAGGGTTAGTGTTAGTGTTAGGGTGTGGGTTAATGTTAGGGTTAGGGTTAGGGTGAGGTTGAGGGTGAGGGTAAGGGTTAGGGTGAGGGTGATGGTGAAGTTGAGGTTTAGTGTTAGCATTAGGGTTAGGTTTAGGGTTAGGGTTAGGATTAGGGTTAGGGTGAGGGTGAGGGTTAGGATGAGGGTGAGTTTTAGGGTGTATGTGATGGTTGGGGTTAGGGTGAGGATTAAGGTGATGGTGAGGGTTAGGGTGAGGGTTAGGTTTAGGGTGATATTTAGGGTGAGGGTGAGGTTTAGGGTGAGGATTAGTGTAAGGGGGAGGATTACAGTTAGGGTTAGGATGAGGGTTATGTTTAGGTTTATGTTTAGGGTGAGGGTGAGGGTTAGGATGACCGTGAGGCTGAGGGTGAATATTTAGGTGAGGTTTAGGGTTAGGGTTAATGTTAGGGTGAGGGTGAGGGTTAGAGTTAGGGTTATGGACATTGTTCGGGTTACCGTGAGGTTTAGGGTTAGGTTTAGGGTGAGGGTGAGGGTGAGGGTTACGGTTACGGTGTGTTTTAGGGTGAGGGTTAGGGTGAGTTTATGTGTGAGGATTAGTGTTAGGGTTAGGGTTATGTTGAGGGTAAGGGTTAGGGTGAGGTTTAGGGTGAGAGTGAGGGTTAGGGTTAGCGTTAGGGTTAGGGTGAGGGTTAGGGTTAAGGTTAGGTTGAGGGTTAGGGTTAGGGTGATATTTAGGCTGACAGTGAGGTTTCGGCTGAGTATTAGGGTTAGGGTGAGGATTATGGTTAGGGTGAGGGTGAGGGTGAGGATTAGGGTTATGTTTAGGGTGAGGGTAAGGGTTAGGGTGATGGTGAGGATGAACGTAAGTGTGAAGGTGTAGGTGAGGGTTAGGGTTACGTTGAGGGTAACGGTGATGGTGAGGTTTAGGGTGAAGGTGATGGTTAGGGTTAGGTTTAGGGTGAGGGTTAGGGTTAGGTTTAGGCTGAGGGTTAGGGTGAGGGGTAGGGTTAGGGTTAGTGTGAGGATTATGTTTAATGTGACAGTTAGGGTTCTGGTTAGGGTTAGGGTTAGTGTGAGGTTAGGTGGGGCTTAGGGTGAGAGTGGGGATTAGGGTTAGCTTTAGTGTTAGGGTGAGGGTTAGGGTGAGGGTTAGGATGAGGGTGAGGCTTAGGTTGAGGGTGAGGGTTAGAGTTAGGTTTAAGTGAGGGTTAGGTTTATGGTGAGGTTTAGGATTAGGTTTAGGGTGAGGATTAGAGTTCAGGTGAGCTTGAGTGTTAGGGTGTGGGTGATGGTTAGGATTAGGTTGAGGGTTAAGGTCACGGTTAGGGTTAGGGTGAGGGTGACAGTTACGGTTAAGGTGAGCATTAGGGTGAGGGTTAGGATTAGGGTATGTGTGAGGATTAGGGTTAGGGTTAGCGTTATGGTGATGGTAATGGTTAGGGTGAGGTTTATGGTGAGGTTGAGGTTGAGGGTTAGGGTTAGTTTTATGGTTAGGGTGATGTTACGGTGAGGTTTAGGCTTATGGTGAGGGTGAGGATTACGGTTAGGGTTAGGGTGAGGGTTGGAGTTAGTGTCAGTGTTCGGGATAGGGTTGGGTTTAGGGTGAGGGTCAGGGTTATGGTGAGGTTTAGAGTTAGGTTGAGCGTGAGGGTGAGGTTTAGGGTTAGGATTAGGGTTAGGGTTAGGGTTAGGCTGAGGGTGAGTCTGAAGGTGAAGGATAGGTATAGGTTGAGGATTAGGGTTAGTGTAAGGGTCAGGTTGAGGCTTAGGGTTAGAATTAGGAAGAGGGTTTGGTTGAGGGTTAGGGTTAGGGTGAGGGTGAGGGTTAGTGTTAGTGTGGGGGTTAGGGTGAGGGTTAGTTTGAGAGGTAGGTTTAGGGATAGGGTTAGGGTGAGGTTTAGGTTTAGGGTCAGGGTTAAGGTTAGGGTTAGGGTGAGGGTTAAGTTGAGCATTAGAGTGAGGGTTAGGGTTAGGTTTAGGGTTAGGGTGAGGGTTAGGGTGAGGTTTAGTGTTAGTGTTAGGGTTAGGGTTAGTGTGAGCGTTAGGGGGAGGTTTAGGGTTAGAGTGAGGGTTAGGGAGAGACTGAAGGTTAGGGATAGTGTAAGGGTTAGGATTAGGTTTACAGTTAAGGTTAGGGTTAGGTTTGGGATTAGGTTGAGGGTGAGGGTTATGGTTATCCTTATGGTTAGGGTTAGGTTTAGGATGAGGGTTAGGGATAGGGTTAGGGTTAGGATGAGGGTGAGGGTGAGGGTTAGGGTTAGGTTTAGGGTGAGGGTTAGGATTAAGGTGAGGGTTAAGGTTAGGGTGACGGTGAGGGTAAGGGTTAGGGTGAGGGCTAGGTTTAGGGTTAGGGTTAGGTTGAGGTTAAGGTTTAGGGTGAGTGTGAGGTTGAGGGTTTGGTTTAGGATGAGGCTTAGGTTTAGGGTTAGGCTTTGGGTGAGGGTGAGGTTGAGGGTAAGAGTTAGGTTTAGCGTGAGCGTTAGTGTTATGGTTAGGGTTACGGTGAGGGTGAGGGTTTGGGTGATGGTAAGGGTGAGGGTGAGGTTGAGGGTTAGGTATAGGGTGAGGGTTAGGGTTATGGTTAAAGTGAGGGTGAGGTTTAGGGTGAGTGTTAGGGTGAGTTTGAGGTTTAGGTTTGCATTAGGATAAGGGTTAGAGTTAGGCTGAGTTTTAGCGTTAGGATTAGGGTGAGGGTGAAGTTGAGGATGAGTGTGAGGTTTAGGCTGAAGTGTAGGGTTAGGGTTAGGGATAGGGTAAGGATTAGGGTTAGGGTTAAGTTTAGGGTGAGTGTTACGCTGAAGGTTAGGTTTCGGGTTAGGGTGAGGGTTAGGGTTAGGGTTAGGGTTAGGGTTAGCGTTAGGGTGAGGTTGAGGGTGAGGGTAAGGTTTAGGGTGATGGTTAGGGTGAGGTTGAGGTTTAGGGTTAGCATTAGGTTTAGAATTAGCCTTAGGCTAAGTTTTAGGGTTAGGATTAGGGTTGGGGTGTGGGTGAGGGCTAGTGTTAGCAATAGGGTTAGGTTTAGGATTAGGGTTAGTGTGAGGGTTAGGGATAGGCTTATGGTAAGGATGAGGGTAAGGGTTAGGGTTATGGTGAGGGTGAGGGTGAGGGTTATGGTTAGGGTTAGTTTTAGCCTGAGGGCTAGGGTGAGGGTGAGGGTTTGGTTGAGGGATATTGTGAGGGTATTGGTTTCGGTTAGGAAAGGCTTAGAGTTAGGGTTAGGGTGAGGATTTGGGTGAGGCTGAGGTTTAAGTTGAGGATTAGGGTTAGGGTGAGGATTAGGGTTAGGGTTAGGTTAAGGGTGAGAATTAGGGTGATGTTTAGGGTGAGGGTAATGTTTAGGGCGTGGGTGAGGGTGAGGGTGAGGGTTAAGTGTAGGTGAGGGTTAGGGTTAGGGTGAGGGCTAGGGTTAGTGTTATGGTTAGGGTGAGGTTTAGGTTTAGCGTGAGGGTGAGGGTGAAGGTTAGGTATAGGATTATGCTTAGGTGTAGGGTTAGGCTTAGTGTGAGGTCAGAGTTAGGGTTTAGGATGAGGTTTAGGGTTATGGTTCGGGTTAGGGTGAAGGTGAGGGTTAGGGTTAAGTTTTGGGTTAGGGTGAGGTTTAGGGTGAGGGTGAGGGTTAGGATTGGGATAACGGTTAGTTTTAGGGTGAGGGTAAGTGATAGGGTTAGGGTTAGTCTGAGGGTGAGGGTTAGGGTTAGGTTTAGAGTTAGGGTGAGGGTGAGGGTTAGGGTTAGGTTTTGTATTAGGTTTAGGGTGAGTGTAAGGCTGAGGGTGAGGTTGAGGATGAGGGTGACGGTTAGGGTGAGGGTTAGGTTTAGGGTTAGGTTTAGGATGAGGGTTAGGCTGAGCGTTAGGGTTATTGTTCGTGAAAGGATAAGTGTTAGGGTGGGAGTGAGGTTTAGGGTTAGGCTTAGGGTTAGGGTGACGGTTAGTGTGAGGTTTAGTGTTAGGTTTAGGTTTAGGGTTAGTGTTAGTGTTAGCGTTAGTGTAAGGGTTAGGATGAGTATTAGGGTGATGGTGAGGGATAGGGTTAAGTTGAGGGTAAGGGTTAGGGCGAGTTTTAGGGTGAGGCTGAGGGTTAATGTAGCATTAGGTGTACGGTGATGGTGAGGGTATGGTGAGGCTTAGCATAAGTGTTAGGGATTGGGTGAATATTAGGGTTAGGGTTAGGTTTAGGGTGACGGTTATGCTAAGGGGTAGGGTTAGGGTTAGTGTTAGGGTGAGGGTTAGGGTGTGGGTTAACGTTAGGGTTAGGATTAGGGTGAGGTTGAGGGTGAGGGTAAGGGTTAGGGTGAGGGTTATGGTGAGGTTGAGGTTAAGGGTTAGCATTAGGGTTAGGTTTAGGGTTAGGGTTAGGGTTAAGATTAGGGTTAGGGTGAGGGTGAGGGCTAGTGTTACCATTAGGGTTAGGATTAGGGTTAAGGTGAGGGTGAGGTTTAGGGTGAGGGAGAGGGTTAGTTTGAGGGTTAGTGTGAGGGTGAGGTATTTGGTTAGGAAAGGCTTAGTGTTAGGGTTAGGGTGAGGATTAGGGAGAGGGTGAAGTTTAAGTTGAGGATTAGGGTTAGGGTGAGGATTGGGGTTAAGGTTAGGGTTTGGGTTAGGGTTAGGGTGATGTTTAGGGTGAGGGTGATGGTTAGGGTGAGGGTGAGGCTGAGAGTGCGGGTGAGGGTGTAGGTGAGGGTTAGGGTGATGTTGATGGTTGGGGTGATGGTGAGGGTTAGGGTAAAGGTGAGGGTGAGGGTTCGGTTAGGGTTAGGGTGAGGGTTAGGGTTAGGGTTAGGGTTAGTGTGAGGATACGTGTTAGGGCGAGGGTTAGGGTGAGAGTGAGGGTTAGGGTTAGCGTTAGGGTTAGGGTTAGGTTTAGGATGAGGGTTAAGGTGAGGTTTAGGGTTAGTATGAGGTTGAGGGTTAGAGTTAGGTTTAGGGTGAGGGTTAGGCTTATGGTTAGGGTGAGTGTGAGGGTTATTGTGAGGGTTAGGGTTAGGATGAGGTTTAGGCTGAGAGTTAAGTTTTGGGTTAGGGTGAGGGTGAGGGTTAGGTTTTGGATTAGGGTTAGGGTTAGGGATAGGGTTATGATTAGTGTGAGGGTTTTGGTTAGGTTTAGGTTTAGAGTTAGGGTGAGGGTTAGAGTTAGTGTTTGGATTAGTGTTAGGATTAGGCTTAGGCTGAGGGTGAGGTTGAGGGTGAGGGTGAGGGTTAGGGTTAATGTGAGGTTTAGGGTTAGGATTAGCTTTAAGGTTAGGGTGAGGGTTAGGTTTAGGTTTAGGGTTAGAATGAGGGTTAGGCTGAGTGTTAGGTTTAGGTTTCAGGTGAGGGTAAGGGTTAGGGTGAGTTTTAGCGTGAAGGTGAGGGTTAGGTTAAGGCTTAGGGTTAGGTTGAGGGTTAGGGTTAGGGTAAGGGTGAGGGTGAGGTTTAGGGTGACGGTGAGGGTGAGGGTTAGGTTTAGGTGAGGGTTAGGGATAGGGTTGGGGTTAGTTTGAAGTTTAGGGTTAGGGTTAGGGTTAGAGTTAGGGTGAGGGTGAGTGTGATGTTTAGGGTTAGGTTTAGGGTTAGGTTAGGATTAGGCTGAGGGTGAGGGTGAGGGTGAGGTTTAGGGTTAGGATGAGGGTTAGATTTTGGGTTAGGGTTAGGGTTGGGTTGAGGGTTTGGTTTAGGGTTAGGAAGTGGGTTTGGCTGAGGGTTATGTTTATGGTTAGGGTGAGGTTTAGGGTTAGTGTGAGGGTTAGGATGAAGGTTAGGCTGAGTGTTAGTGTTAGGGTTGGAGTGAGGGTAAGGGTTAGGGTGAGAGTGAAGTTTAGTTTTAGGATTAGGTTTACGATTAGTGTGAGGGTAAGGGATAGGGTTAGGATTAGGGTGAGGGTTAGGGTTAGGGTTAGGATTATGGTGAGGGTGAGGTTTAAGGTGAGGGTTAAGCTTAGGATGATGACTAGGATTAGGTTTAGGGTGAGGTTTATGATTAGGGTGATACTTAGGGTGAGGGTGAGGTTTAGTGTGAGGGTGAGGGTGAAGGTGTAGTTGAGGGTTAGGGTTAGGGTGAGGGTTAATGTGACGGTGACGGTGAGGGTTAGGGTGAAGTTGAGGGTTTGGGATAGGGTTAGTGTGTGGGTTAGGATTAGGGTTAGGATTAGGGTGAGGGGTAGGGTTCGGGTTAGGTTGAGGGATAGGGTTAATGTGAGGATTACGGTTAGGGTTAGGGTTAGTGTGAGGATAAGGATAATATTGAGGTTTAGGGTGAGAGTGAGGTTTATGTTGAGCATTAGGGTTAAGGTGAGGGTTATTGTGAAGGTTAAGGTGAGGGTTAGGTTTAGTATGAGGGTGAGGGTTAGAGTTAGGTTTAGATTGAGGGTTAGGGTTAGGGTGAGTTTTAGGTTCCGGTTAGGGTGAGGGTTCGGGTTCGGGTTCGGGTGAATTTTAGGGTGTGGGTGACGGTTAGGGTTAGGGTGAGGGTTAGGGTTACGGTGAGGATTAGGGTTAGGGTTAGGGTTAGGGTTATAGTGAGGGTAAGGGTTGGGATGAGGTTTAGGGTGAGGGTGAGTTTTAGGGATAGCGTTAGTGTTAGGGTGAGGGTTAGGGTGAGGGTTAGGATCCAGGTTAGGTTAGGTGAGGGTAAGGGTTATCGTTAGGTTTAGGGTTAGGTTTAGGGTGAGGGTAAGGTTTAGGGTGAGCATTAGGGTGAGGGTGAGGGTTAGGGTTAAGTTGAGGGCTAGGGTGAGCGTTAGGGTGAGATTTCAGTTGAGGGTTAGGGTTAGGGTTAGGGTGAGGTTGAGGTTGAGGGTGAGACTTAGGGTTAGGTTTAGGGTGAGGATGAGGTTTAGATTGAGGTTTAGTGTTATTGTTAGGGTTAGGGTTAGGTTGAGGGTAAGGGTTAGAGTGAGGTTTTTGGTGAGGTTTAGGGTTAGGGATAGCATAGGCTTTAAGGATAGGTTTAGGATGAGGGTTAGGGTTAGTGATAGGGTTACGGTGAGGGTGAGGGTTAGGGTTAGGGTTAGGGTGAGGGTTAGGGTTAGGGTGACGGTGACGGTGAGGGTAAGGGCTAGGGTGAGGACTAGGATTAGGGTTAGGTTTAGGGTAAGGTTTAGGTTTAGGGTGAGGGTGAGAGTGAGAGTTAGGTTTAGGATTAGGCTTAGGTGTAGGGTTCGGCTTAGGGTGAGGGTGAGCGTGAGTGTCAGAGTTAGGTTTAGGGTAAGTGTTAGGGTTAGTGTTAGGGTTACGGTGAGGGTGAGAGTTAGGGTTAGGGTGACGGTGAGGGCAAAGGTCAGAGTGAGGGCTAGGTTTAGGGTTAGGGTTAGGTTGAGGTTTAGGTTTAGGTGAGTGTGAGGTTGTGGGTTTGGTTTAGGATGAGGCTTAGGTGTAGGGTTCGGCTTAGGGTGAGGGTGAGGGTGAGTGTCAGAGTTAGGTTAAGGGTGAGGGTTAGGTTTATGGTTATTTTTAGGGTGAGGGTGAGGGTGAGGGTTAGGGTGAGGTGAGGGTCAGGTTGAGGGTGAGGGTGAGGGTTAAGGTTTGGGTGAGGGTTAGGGTTAGGGTTAAGTTTAGGGTGAGGGTTTGGGTTAGTGTTAGTGTTAGGATTATGATTAGGCTGAGGGTTAGGTTTAGGTTTAGGGTGAGGGTAAGTGTTAGGGTGAGGGTGAGGGTTAGGTTTAGGATTAGGGTTAGGGTTAGGGCGAGGGTTAGGGATAGGGTTAGGATTAGGGTGTGCGTTTTATTTAGGGTTAGGTTTAGAGTTAGGGTGAAGGTGAGGGTGAGGGTTAGCGTTTGGATTAGGGTTAGGGTTAGGCTGAGGTTGATGTTGAGCGTGAGGGTTAGGGTTAATGTGAGGGTTAGAGTTAGGGTTAGCTTTAAGGTTAGGGTGAGGGTTAGGGTTAGGGTTAGGATGAGGGTAAGGGTTAGGGTGAGGGTTACGGTGAGGGTGAGGGTTAGGGTTAGGCTTAGGGTTAGGGTGAGGGTTAGTGTTAGGGTTAGAGTTAGGGTTAGTGTGAGGGTAAGGGTTAGGGTGAAGTTTTGGGTATGAGTGAGGGATAGGCTTAAGGTCAAGGGAAGGGTTAGGGGCGAGGTTTCGTGTGAGGTTGAGGGCTATTGTTAGCATTAGGGTTATGGTGAGTGTGAGGGTTAGGGTTAGAGTTAGGTTTATGTTTTGGGATATGGTGAGGATTAGGGTTAGGATTAGTTTTCCGGTGAGGGGTAGGTTGAGGGGTAGGGTTAGGGTTACAGTTAGGGTAAGGGTTAGAGTTAGGGTGACAGTAAGGGTAAAGGAGAGGTTTAGGATGAGGATTAGGGTTAGGGTTAAGGTGAGGGTGAGGATTAGATTGAGGATTAATGTTAAGTTTAGAGTGAGGTTTAGGGTGAGGATGAGGGTTAGGGTTAGGGTGAGGGCTAGGGTGAGGGTGAGGTTAGGGATAGGGTTAGGTTTAGGTTTAGGGTTAAGGTGAAGGTTAGGGTTAGTGTGAGGGTTAGTGTTAGGACTAGGTTTAGACTTAGGGTGAGGGTAAATGTTAGGGTGAGGGTTAGCGTTAGGGTGAGGGTTATAGATAGGGTTAGTGTTAGGGTTAGGTTCAGGGTTATTGTTAGGATTAGGGTTTGGGTTACAGTTACTGTGAGGGTGAGGGTGAGGGTTAGGGTTTATGTGCGGGTTAGGGTTAGGGTGAGGGCTAAGGTTAGGTTTAGGGTTATGGTGTGGTTTAGATTTAGTGTGAGAGTGAGGGTGAGGGTCAGAGTTAGTTTAGGGTGAGGGTTAGGTTTATGGATAGCGTTAGGGTGAGGATGAGGGTTAGGATGAGGGTGATGGTGAGAGTGAGGGTGAGGGTTAGGTTTAGGGGGAGGGATAGGCTTATGGTTA
The DNA here is from genome assembly GCF_024711535.1 of Dipodomys merriami. NCBI lineage: Eukaryota > Metazoa > Chordata > Mammalia > Rodentia > Heteromyidae > Dipodomys > Dipodomys merriami. The sequence continues at coordinate 691,208 of NW_027202716.1, read as the reverse complement.
CGGTTAGGGTGAGTGTGAAGGTGTGGGTTACGGTGAGCTTGATGGTGAGGTTGAGGGTGAGGGTGAAGGTTAGGATTTGGGTGAAGGTTAAGTTTAGGGTTTGGGTTAATGTTAGCTTGAGGGTTAGGGTTAGGGTTAGGATAAGGGTTAGGCTGAGGGTTAGGTTTAGGGTTAGGGTGTGGGTAAGGGTTAGGGTGAGGGTGAGGGTTAGGATTAGGGTTAGGGTTAATTTTAGGGTGAGGGTTTTGGTTAGGGTTAGGTTTAGAGTTAGGGTGAGGTTGAAAATTAGGTTTAGGTTTTGGATTATGGTTAGGGTTAGGCTGAGTGTGAGGTTGAGGGTTAGGGTGAGGGTGACGGTTAGGGTGAAGTTTAGGGTTAGGGTTAGTGTTAGGATGAGGGTTAGGCTGAGGGTTAGGGTTAGGTTTCGGGTAAGTGTAAGGGTTCGGGTGAGAGTGAGGGTTAGGGTTAGGCTTAGGATTAGGGTGACGTTTAGGGTGAGGTTTAGTTTTAGGGTTAGCGTTAGGGTTAGATTGAGCTTTAGGGTGTGGGTAAGGGTAAGGGTGAGGTTGAGGATGATGGTGAGGGATAGGGTTAAGGTGAGGGTAAGGGTTACAGCGAGGCTTAGGGTGAGGCTGAGTGTTAATGTAGCATTAGGGGTACGGTGAGGGTGAGGGTTAGGGTGAAGTTTAGGGTTAGGGTTAGGGATAGGGTGAGGATTAGGGTTAGGGTTAGGGTTAGGGTGACAGTGAAGCTGAGGGGTAAGGGTTAGGGTTAGTGTTAGGGTGAGGGTTAGGGTGGGGGTTAATGTTAGGGTTAGGGTTAGGGTGAGCTTGAGGGTGAGGGTAAGGATTAGGGTGAGGGTTATGGTGAGGTTGAGGTTTAGTGTTAGCATTAGTTTTAGGTTTAGTGTTAGGGTTAGGGTTAGGATTAGGGTTAGGGTGAGGGTGAGGGTTAGGATGAGGGTGAGTTTTAGGGTATATTTGATGGTTATTGTTAGGGTGAGGGTTAAGGTGACGGTGAGGGTTAGGGTGAGGGTGAGGGTTAGGGTTAGGGTGAGGGTTAGGGTTAGGGTGATGTTTAGGGTGAGGGTTAGGTTTAGGGTGAGGATTAGTGTAAGGGGAAGGATTAGGGTTAGGGTTAGGGTGAGGGTTAGGTTTATGTTTAGGGTGAGGGTGAGGGTTAGGATGAGGGCGAAGGTGAGGGTGAAGGTTTAGGTGAGGATTAGTGTTAGGGTTAATGTTAGGGTGAGGGTGAGGGTTAGAGTTAGGATTAGGGACAGGGTTAGGGTTAGGGTGAGGGTGAGGGTGAGGGTTACCGTTACGGTGAGCTTTAGGGTTATGGTTAGGGTGAGTTTATGTGTGAGGATTAGTGTTAGGGTTAGGGTTATGTTGAGGGTAAGGGTTAGGGTGAGGTTTAGGGTGAGAGTGAGGGTTAGGGTTAGGGTGAGGGTTAAGATTAGGGTAAGGGTTAGGATGATGGTTAGGCTGAGGTTTAGGGTTAGGGTTAGGGTGAGGTTTAGGGCTAGGTTTAGGGTTAGAATAAGTGTTAGGCTGAGGGTTAGGGTTAGACTTAGTGTGAGCGTTAGGTTTAGGGTTAGGGTGAGGGTAAAGTTTAGGGTGACGGTTAGGGTGAGTGTGAGGGTTATGGTTAGGGTGACGGTTAGGGTGAAGGTTAGGTTTAGGGTTCGGCTTAGCGTGAAGGTTAGGGTGTGGCTAAGTGTTTGGGTGAGGGTTAGGGTGAGGGTGAGGGTTAGGGTTAGCATTAAGGTTAGGGTGAGGGTGAGGGTTAGGGTGAGGGTTTGGGTTAAGGTTAAAGATAGGGTGAGGATTAGGTTTAGGTTTAGGTTTAGGGTGAGTGTTAGGCAGAATGGTAGCCTTAGGGTTAGGGTGAGGGTTAGGTTTAGTGTTAGGGTTAGGGTTAGGGTTAGAGTTACGGTAAGGGTTAGGGTGAGGTTTAGGGTGAGTGTGAGGATTAGGGTTAGCATCATGTTTAGCCTTAGGGTTAGGATGAGTGTTAGGGTTAGGGTGAAGGAGAGGGTGAAGGTTAGTATTATGGTGAGGTTTAGGGTTAGGGTTAGGGTGAGGGTGAGGTTTAGGGTGAAGGTAAGTGTTACGGTGAGGGTTAGGGTGAGGCTGAGGTTTAGGGTTAGCATTAGGGTGAGGGTGAGGGTGAGGGTTAGTGTGAAGTTTTGGGTTAAGTTTATGTATAGGGTTAGGAATAGGGTTAGGGTTAGGTCGAGGGTGAGGGTTAGGTTCAGGGGTAACATTAGAATTTGGGTGAGGGTTAGGTTTAGTGTGAGGGTTAGGGTTAGGGTTAGGGTGACGGTAAGGGTTAGGGTGATGGTTAGGGTGAGTGTGAAGTAGGGTGAGGGTTAGGGTTAGGGTGAGAATTAGGGATAGGTTTAGGGTTAGGTTGAGGGTTAGGATTATGGTTAGGATTAGAGTTAGTGTGAGGGTAAGGCTTAGGGTGAGGGTTAGGGTGAGGTTGAGGTTTAGGGTTAGGTTGAGGGTGAGGGTAAGTGTTATTGTGAGGACTAGGGTTAGGGTTAGGGTTAGGGTGAGTGTTAGGGTAATGGTGAGGGAGAGGGTGACGGTTAGGTTCAGTATTAGGGTTAGGGTTAATGTGAGGGTTAGTGATAGGGTTATGGTTATTGTGAGGGTTAGAGTTAGGGTTAAGGTGAGGGTTAGTCTGAGAGGTATGGTTAGGGTTAGGGTGAGCGTTAGGCTTAGTGTGAGGATTATGGTTAGGGTGAGCGTTAGGGTTAGGTTCAGGGTTAGGGTGAGGGTGAGTGTGAGGGGGAGGGCTAGGTTGAGGGTTTGGGTAAGGGTGAGGGTGAGGTTTTCCGTTAGGTAAGGTTTAGGGTTAGGTTTAGGGTGAGGATTATGGTGAGTTTGTGGGTTAGGGTTAGGGTGAGGGTGAGGGTGAGGGTTAGTGTTAGGATGAGGGTTAGGGTTAGGGTTAGGGTGAGGGTGAGGTTGAGGGTTAGGCATAGGGTTAGTGTGAGGGTTAGGGTTATGGTGAGGGTTATGGTTAGGGTGAGGGTTAGGGTTAGGGGTAGTGTGAGGGTTAGGTTTAGGGTGATGTTTAGTGTGAGGGTGAGGGTTAGGTTGAGGGTGAGTGTTCGGGTGAGAGTTAGGGTTAGGGTTAGCTTTAGGGATAGGGTTAGGTTGAGGGTAAGGTTTAGAGTGAGAGTTTGGGTGAGGGTGAGAGTTAGGTTGAGGGTGAGGTTTAGGGTTAGCGAGAGAGTTAGGGTTAGGTTTAGGTTTAGGGTAGTGTGAGGGTTCAGGTTAGGTTGAGGGTTAGGGTTATGTTTAGGGTTAGTATAAAGGATAGGGTGATGATTAGGGTTACGGTTAGTGTGATTGTTAGGTTTATGGTTAGGATTTGGGTTAGGTTGAGGGTAAATGTTAGGGGGAGGGTTAGGGTGATGCTGAAGGTTAGGGTTAGGGTGAGGGTTAGGTTCAGGTTTAGGATTAGGGTTACAGTTAGGGTAAGGCTGAGGGGGAAGGGGAGGTTGAGGGTGAAGGTTAGGGTTAAAGTTAGGGATAGGGTGAGGATTTGGGTTACAGTTAGATTTAGGTTTAAGGTTAGGCTGAGGGGTAGGGTTAGGGTTAGGGTTGAGTGTTAGGTTTAGTGTGAGGTTTAGGGTTAGGGTTAGGGTGAGGGTTAGGTTTAGTGTGTTGGTTAGGGATAGGGTTAGTGTGAGGGTAAGGGTTAGGGAGAGGGTGAGGTTTAGGGTTAGCATTAGGTATAAGGTTAGGATTAGGATGAGGTTTAGGGTTATGGAGAGTGTGAGGGTGAGGTTTAGGTTTAGGATGAGGGTTAGGGTTAGTGTGAGGGTGAGGTTTAGGTTTAGGGTGAGGGTTAGGGTTAGGGTGAGGGTTAGGGTGAGGGTTAGGCTTAGGTTGAGAGTCAGGGTGAAGGTTAGGTTTATGTTGAGGCTTAGGGTTAGGGTGAGCGTTAGGGTTAGCGTTAGGCGAGAGTTATGGTTAGGGTGATATTTATTGTGAGGGTTAGTGTTCGTGTGAGGGTGGGTGTTCGTGTGAGGGTGAGGGTTCTGGTTAGGGTGAGGATTAGGGTGTGGTGAGGGTTAGGTTTAGGATGAGAGTCAGGGTGAGGTGTAGGGATAGGGTTAGGGTTAGGGTTAGTGTGAAGATTAGTGTTAGGGTTAGGGTTAGGGTTAGTGTGAGGATAAGAGTTAGGGTGTGGTTTAGTGTGAGGGTGAGCGTTAGGGTTAGCTTTAGGGTTAGGGTGAGGTTTAGGATGAGATTTAGGGTAAGGGTGAGTGTTATGTTTAGGGTTAGTGTGAGGGTTAGGGTTAGGGTGATGTTTAGGGTGAGGTTGAGGATTAATGTGAGGGTGAGAGTGAGGGTGCGGGTGCGTGTGAGGCTGAGGGTGAGGGAGAGAGTTAGGGTTAGGTTTAGGGTGAGTGTGAGGGTTAGTGTTAGGATTAGGGTTAGAGTTAGGCTGAGGGTGAGGATGAAATTGAGGGTGAGGTTTAGGGTTAGAGTTAGGGTGAGGTATCAGGTTAGTGTGAGGGTTAGGGTGAGACTGAGTGTGAGGTTGAGGGTTAGGATTATGGTTAGGGTGAGGGTGAGGGTTTGGTTTAGGTTTAAGGTGAGGGTTAGGGTTAGTGTGAGGGTTAGGGGGAGGGGGAGGGTTAGTGTGATGTTGAGGATCAGGATGAGGGTGAGTGTTAGAATGAGGGTGAGGGTGAGGGTGAGGGTAAGGGTTAGGATTAGGTTAGGGTGAGTTTTAGTGTTAGGGTTAGGGTTATTGTTAATGTTGGGAATAGGGTTAGGTGAGGGTAAGTGTGAGTGTTAGCGTTTTGGTTAGGGTTAGGGTTAGGGTGAGAGTGTGGTTGAGGGTTAGGGTTAGGATTAGGGTTAGGGTTAGGGTAAGGCTGAGGGGGAATGGGCTGTTGAGGGTGAGGTTTACGTTTAGGGTTAGGGTTAGCATGAAGGTTACTGTTCGGTTAAGGGTTAGTATAATGGTTAGGCTGAGGGTGAGGGTTATGGTTGGTGTGAGTGTTAGGTTTAGGGTTAGGGTTTGGGTTAGGTTGAGGGTAAAGATTAGGGTGAAAGTTAGGGAGAGGGTGAGGTTTAGGTTTATGTTGAGGGTTCGGGTGAGGGTTAGGGTTAGGGTTATGGTTAAGGTTAGCGTGAGGGTTAGGGTGAAGGTTAGGTTTAGGTTTAGGGTGAGGGTGAGACTTAGGTTTATGATGAGGGTTAGGGTGAGTGTTCGGGTTTGGGTTAGGGTTAGGGTGAGGGTGAGTGTGAGGTTTAGGGTTAGGGTTTTTGTTAGGCTGAGGTGAGGGTGAGGTGAGTGTTAGGGTTGGGGTTAGGTTGAGGGTTGTGTTAGTGTGATTGTTAGTGTGAGGGTGACTATAACGGTTAGGGTGATGATTAGGGTGAAGTGAGGGTTAGGTTTAGGGATATGGTTAGGGTGAGGTTTTGTGTTAGGGTGAGGGTTAGGTTGCATGTGAGGGTTAGGGTTAGGGTTAGGTTTAGGATGAGGGTTATGGTTGGTGAGAGGGTTAGGGTGAGGGTGAGGGTTAGGGTTAGCATTAGGGTTAGGATGAGGGTGAGGGTTAGGGTTAGGTTAGGGTGAGGGTGAGGGTGAGGGTGAGAGTGAGGGTTAGGGTTGGTGTTAGTTTTAGTGTTAGGGTTAGGGTGAGGGTTAGGGTGAGGTTGAGTGTTAGGGTTAGCATTAGGGTTAGGGTGAGGGTGAGGGTTAGGGTTAGCATTAGGGTTAGGGTGAGCGATAGGGATAGGTTTAAGGTTAGGGTTAGGGTGAGGGTGAGTTTTAGGGTGAGGCTGAGTGTGAGGTTGAGGGTTAGGATTATGGTTCGGGTGAGGGTGAGGGTGTAGGTGAGGGTTAGGGTTAGGATTAGTGTTAGCGTTAGGGTTAAGCTGAGGGTGAGCTTGCGGGTGAGGGTGAGGGTTTGGTTTATGTTTAAGTTGAGGGTTAGGGTTAGTGTGAGCGTTAGGCTGAGGGGGAGGGTTAATGTTACGGTTAGGGTGAGTGTTAGTGTGAGGGTTAGGGTTAGGGTTAGGGTTAGGTTGTGGATAAGTGTTAGAGTGATGGTTAGGATGAGGGTTAGGGTTAGTTTGAGGGTTAGAGTTAGGTTTAGGGTTAGGGTGAGGGTTAGGGTTAGTGTGAGCGTTAGAGTTAGGATTAGGGCTAGGATGAGGGTAAGGCTTAGGGTTAGGTTTAGGGTGAAGTTGAGGGTTAGTGTGAGGGTTATTGTTAAGTTTAGGGTAAGGTTTATGGTGAGGTCTAATGTGATGTTGAGGGTTAGGGTGAAGGTGAGGGTGAGGGTGAGCTTTTCGGTTAGGTAAGGGTTAAGATTAGGGTTAGGGTGAGGATTAGGGTGAGGGTCAAGGATAGGATGAAGTTTAAGGTTAGAGTGATGGTTAGGGTTAGTGTGAGGTTTAGGATTAGGGTTAGGGTTAGGGTGAGTTTTAGGGTTCGGGTTTGCATTAGGGTTAGGGTGAGGGTTAGGGTGTTTTTGAGGGTTAGGGTTAGGGTTAGGATTAGTGTTAGGGTGAGGGTGAGGGTTAGAGTTAGGGTTAGGATGAGGGTTAGGATAAGGGGTAGGGTTAGGATTAGGGTGAATGTTAGGATTAGGGTGAAGTTTAGGGTAATGGTAAGGGATAGGGTTAGGGTGAGGTTAAGGATTAGAGTGAGGGTTAGGGTTAATGTTAGGTTTAGGGTGATGGTGAGGGTTAAGGGTGAGGGTGAGGCTGAGGGTGAGTGTTAGTGATAGGGTAATGTTTAGTGTTAGGGTTAGTTTGAGGATTAGGCTGAGTGTGATGGTGAGGGTGAGGGTGGGGTTGAGGTTAAGTGTGAAGGTTAGGGTTAAGGTTAGTTTTAGGGTGAGGGTAGGGTGAGGATGAGGGTTAGGGTGAGATTTAGGGTAGGGTTATGGTGAGCGTGAGGGTTCGGTTAGTGTGAGTTTTAGGGTGTGGGTGACAGGGTTAGGATGAGGGTTAAGGTGATGTTGAGGGTTAGGGTGAGGGTGAGGGTTACGGTTAGGGTGAGGATTAGTGTTCGGGTTGGTTTTAGGGTTATTGTGAGGTAAGGGTTAGTATGAGGTTTAGGGTGAGGCTGAGGTTTAGGGATAGCGTTAGAGTTAGGGTGTGGGTTAGGCTGAGGGTTAGATTAGGGTGAAGGTGAGGGTTAGAGTTAGGGTTAGTGTTATGGTTAGGTGAGGGTTAGGTGAGCTTTAGGGTGAGGGTTAGGTTTAGGTTTAGGTTTAGGGTGAGGGTTAAGGTGAGGTTTAGTGTTAGTGTTAGGATGAGGGTTAGGCTGAGGGTTAAGGTTAGGATTAGTGTGAGGGTAAGGGTTAGGGTGAGGGTGAGGGTTAGGTTTAGGATTAGGGTTAGGCTAAGGATGAGGGTGGGGAATTGGGTTAGGTTTAGGGTGAGGGTTTTGGTTATGGTTAGGTTTAGAGTTAGGGTAAGGTTGAGGGGTTGTGTTTGGATTAGTGTTAGGGTTAGGGTTAGGCTCAGGGTGAGGTTGAGGGTGAGGGCGAGGGTTAGGGTTAAGGTGAGGGTTAGGGTTAGGGTTAGAGTTAAGGTTAGGGTGAGGGTTAGGGTTAGGTTTAGGTTTAGGATGAGGGTTTGTCTGAGGGTGAGAGTTTGGGTTCGTGTGATGGTAAGGGTTAGGGTGCGGTTTAGGGTGAGGGTGAGGGTTAGGGTGAGGGTGCAGTTGAGTGTTAGTGTTAGGGTGAGGGTTAGGGTGAAGGTTAGGGTTAAGGTTAGAGTGAGGGTTAGGGTGAGGGGAAGCGTTAGGGTGAGGGTTAGTGTGTGGGTAAGCGATAGGATTAAGGTGAGTGTAAGGGATAGGGCGAGGTTTAGTGTGAGGTTGAGGATTAATGTTAGCATTTGGGTTAAGGTGAGGGAGAGGTTTAGAGTGAGTGTTAGGGTTATGGTTAGGGATACCTTGAGGATTAGGGTTAGGGTTAGGTTTAGGGTGAGGGTTAAGCTGAGGGTTAGGGTTAGGGTTAGGTTGAGGGTTAGGGTGAGGTTTAGGGTTAGGGTTAAAGTTATGGTGAGGCTGAGGTTGAGGCTGAGTGTAAGGGTTAGGATGAGGGTTAGGGTGAGTTTGAGGTTTAGTGTTAGCATTAGGGTTAGGTTAAGGGTTAGGGTGAGGGTAGGGGTTATGATTAGGGTTAGGGTGAGGGTGAGGGATTGTGTTAGCATTAGGGTTAGGGTTACGGTTAGGGTTAGAGTGGGGTTCAGGGTGAGGGTTAGGGTTAGGGTTAGGATTAGGTTTAGGGTTAAACTGGGGCGGGTGAGGTTGAGGGTGAGGATTAGGTTTAGGCTTATTTTTAGCCTGAGGGCCAGGGTGAGGGTGAGGTTTAGTGTGAGGGTTAGGTTGAGGGTTTGGGTTAGGAAAGGCTTAGGGTTAGGGTTAGTGTGAGGGTGAGGATTAGGGTGAGCTTTTAGGTGAGCATTAGTGTTAGGGTGAGGGTTACGGTTAGGTTTAGGGTGATTGTTAGGATTAGGGTAACGTTTAGGGTGAGGGTATGGGTTAGGGTGAGGGTGAGGGTGAGGGTGAGGGTGATATTGAGGGTAGTGCGAAGGGGAGGGTTAGGGATAGGGCTAGGCTGAGGGTTAGATTTACGGTTAGGGTGAGGGGTAGGATGAGGGGTAGGGTTAGGGTTAGGATGAGGATTAGGGTGAATTTGAGGCTTAGGGTTAGGGTAAGTGAGAGGATAAGGTTTAGTGTGAGGGTTAGGGTGAGAGTGAGAGTTAGGTTAGCCTTAGGGTTAAGGGTGAGGGTTAGGGTGAGGTTTATGGTGAGGTTTTGGGTTAGTATGAGGGTGAGGTTTAGAGTTAGGTTTAGGGTGAGGGTTAGGGTTAGGGTGAGGTTTAAGGTAGGGTTAGGGTGAGGGTCGGGTTCTGGAGAGGGTGAGTTTTAGGGTGAGAGTGACGGTTAGGGATAGGGTGAGGGTTAAGGTGACGGTGAGGATTAGAGTGAGGTTCAGGGTTAGGGTTTCGGTGAGGATTAGGGTTAAGGTTAGTGTTAGGGTTAGGGTGAGGGTAAGTTTTAGGGTGAGGGTTAGGGTGCGGCTGTAGTATAGGTTTAGGTGAGGGTTAGGGTGAGCGTTAGGGTGAGGGTTAGGTTTAGGTTTAGTGATAGTGTGAGGGTTAGGGTGAGGTTTAATGTTAGTGTTCAGGTTAGGTTTAGGGTGAGGGTTAGGGTTAGGGTAAGGGTTAGAGTGAGGATTAGGGTGAGGGTGAGTGTTACGGATAGTATTAGGGTTAAGGTTTGGTTTAGGGTGAGGGTTAGGGTTAGGGTTATGGTGAGGGTGAGTGTTAGGGTTAGCATTCGGGCTAGGGTTAGAGTTAGGGTGAGGGTTAGGTTTAGGGTTAGGTTTAGGGTGAGGGCTAGGTTTAGGCTTAGGGTAAGGTTTACGTTTAGGGTGAGAGTGAGGGTGAGGGTTAGGTGTAGGATTAGGCTTAGGTGTAGGTTTAGGCTTATGGTGAGGATGAGGGTGAGTGTCAGAGTCAGGTTTAGTGTGAGGGTTAGGGTTATGGTTAGTGCTAGGGTAAGGTTGAGGGTGAGGGTTAGGGTGAGGGTGAAGCTGAGGTTGAGGGTAAGTTGAGGGTAAGTTCGGGTTTGTGTGAGGGTTAGGGTTAGGGTTAAATTTAGGGTGAAGGTTAGGGTTAGGGTTAACATTAGGGTGAGTGCTAGGGGGAGGGTATGGTTTAGGTTTAGGTTAAGGGTTAGCGTGAGCTTTAGGGTGAGGGTTAGGTTTAGGTTTAGGGATAGGGTGAGGGTTAGGGTGAGGTTTAGTGTTAGTGTTAGGGTTAGTGTTAGAGTGAGGGTTAGGGTTAGGGTAAGGGTTAGAGTGAGGTTTAAGGTGAGGGTTAGGGTTATGGATAGTATTAGAGTTAAGGTTACGTTTAGGGTGAGAGTTAGTGTTAGGGTTACGGTGAGGGTGAGTGTTAGGATTAGCATTAGGGTTAGGGTGTGGGTGAGGGTTAGGGTTAGGGTTAGGGTTAGGGTGAGGGTGAGGTTGAGGGTTAGGGTTAGGGTTAGGGTGAGGTTTAGGGTTAAGATTTGGGTTCGAGTTAGGGTTAGGGTGAGGGTGAGGGTGAGGTTTAGTGTTAGAGTTAGTCTTAGGGTGAGGGTTAGTTTGAGGGTTAGGGTTAGGGTTAATGTTAGGGTTAGGGTGAGGGTTAAAGTGAGGGTTAGGGTTAGAGTTAGGGTTAGGGTTAGGGTTAGGGTGAGGGTGTGTCTGTGGGTTAGGGTTAGGTTAAGGTTAGGCTTAGATTTACACTAAGGGTGAGGTTGAGGTTGAGGGTTAGGTTTAGAGTGAGGGTTAGGCTTAGGGTTAGGTTGAGGGTTAGGATGAGGGTTAGGTTTAGGATTATGGTTAGGGTGAGCGCTGGGGTGACATTTCGTGTGAGGGTTAGGTTTAAGGATAGTGCTAGGTTTAGGATTAGGGTTAGGGTGAGGGTGAGTCTGAGGGTTAGGGTTAGGGTTAGGATTAGGCTTAGGCTTAGGGTTAGGGCTAGGGTTTGGTTTAGGGTGAGGGTGAGGTTGAGGATTAGGGTTAGTGTTAGTGTTAGTGTGAGGGTTAGGTTTAGGGTTAGAGTGACGGTTAGGGTTAGTGTTAGGGTTAGGTTTAGGCTTAGGCTTAGGGTTAGGCTTATGGTGAGGGTGGGGATGAGTTTAAGGTTTAGAATGATGGGTAGGGTTATGGTAACATTGAGTGTTAAGGTGAGGGTTTGTGTTAGGATTAGGGTTATGGTGACTGCTAAGGTGTGGGTGAGGTTTAGGGTGAGGGTTAGGTTTAGGATTAGGGTTATGCTGAGGCTGAGGCTGAGGGTGAGGGTTAGGTTTAGAGTGATGGTTAGGGTTACCTTTAGGGTGAGGACTAGGATTAAGGTTAGGATTAGGGTGAGGGTTTGGTTGAGTGTTAAGCTTAGGGTTAGGGTGAGGGTTAGGGTGAGTGTTAGGGTTAGGGTTAGGGTGAGATTGAGGGTTAGATTGAGGGTTAGGGTTATGTTGAGGGTTATGTTTAGGGTAAGGGTTAGGTTTAGGTTTAGGGTTATTGTTAGCATTAGGGTTAGGGTTACGGTTAAGGTGAAGGTGAGGGTGAGGGTCACGGTGAGGGTTAGGGTGAGGTTTAGGTTTAGGGTTAGGGTTAGAGTTAGGGTTAGGGTGAGGGTGAGGTTTAGGGTTAGAGTTAGGGTTAGTGTTAGGGTTAGGGTTACGGTGAGGGTTAGGGTGAGGGTTAGAGTTCAGGTTAGGCTTAGGCTTAGCCTGAGCATGAGGGTGAGGGTTAGGGTTAGGTTTAGGGTTACGTTTAGGTTGAGGGTTAGGATGAGTTTTAGGGTTAGGGTTAGGGTTAGTGTTAGGGTTAGGTTTAGGGTTAGGGTTAGGTTTAGGATTAGGGTTAGGGATAGGGTGAGGGTTAGGGTTAGGGTTTGGGTTAGGGTGAGGGTGAGGATCATGGTTAGGGTTAGTGTTAGGGTTAGGGTTAGGGTTAGGTTTACAGTGAGTGTTACGGTTACGTTTAGGGTTATTTTAGTGTTATGTTTAGGGTTAAGTTTGGGGTGAGGGTGAGGCTCAGGGTGAGGGTTATGGTTAGTGTTAGGGTTAGGGTTAGGTTTAGCATTATTGTTGGGTTAGGATTAGAGTTACGGTCAGGGTGAGAGTGAGGGTGAGGTTTAGGGTTAGGGTGAGGTTTAGCGTGAGGTTTAGGGTTAGGGTTAGGGTTAGGGTGCTGGTGAGGTTTAGGTTTAGAGTTAGGGATGGGGGAGGGTTAGGGAAAGAGTTAGATTTAGGTTTAGTGTTAGCATTAGGGTGAGGGTGAGGGTTAGGTTGAGGTTTAGGGATAGGGTTAGGGTTAGGATTAAGGTTAGCGTGAGATTGAGGGTGAGGGTTAGGGTTAGGATTAGGCTTAGGGTTACGGTTAGGCTGAGGGTGAGTGTGGGGGTGAGGATTAGGGTTAGGTTGATGGATAGGTTTAGGGTTAGTGTTATTGTTAGGGTATGGGTTAGAATTACGGTGAGGGTGAAGTTGCAGGTGAGGGTTAGGGTTAGGGTTAGGGTGAAGTTTAGGGTTAGGGTTAGAGATAGGGTTAGGCTGAGTGTGAGGGTGGGGGTGAGGATTAGGGTTAGAGTTTGCTTCAGGGTTAGAGTTATTGTTAGTGTTATGGTTAGGGTTAATTTTGCAGTGAGGGTGAGTTTGAGGTTGAGGTTTATGGTTAGGGTTAGGTTTAGGGTTAGGGTTAGGGTTACTGTTATTGATAGGGTTAGGGTTATAGTTATGTTGAGGGTGAGGGTGAGGTTTAGGGTTAGGGTTAGGTTGAGGGTGAGGTTTAGGGTTAGAGTGAGGGTTAGTGGGACAGTTAGTGTGAGGGTTAGGTTTAGAGTTAGTGTTAGTCTTAGGGTGAGGGTGAGTGTTAGGTTGAGGTTTAGGGATAGTGTTCGGGTTAGGATTAGGGTTAGGTGGAGTGTGAGTGTGAGGGTTAGGGATAGGCTTAGGCTTAGTCTCAGGGTTAGGCTGAGGGTGAGGGTGGGGGTGAGGGTTAGTGTTATGGTGAGGGTGAGGATTAGTGTTAGGGTGAGGGTTAGGATGAAGGTAGTGTTAGGGTTAGGATTTGGTTTAGGGTGAGGGTGAGGGTGAGGATTAGGGGTAGGGTTATGGTTAGGGTTAGGGTTACAGTGAGGGTTAGGTTTAGGTTTAGGGGTATGGTAGGCTTAGGTTAGGCTGATGGTGAGTGTGGGGATGAAGATTAGGTTTAGAGTGATGGTTAAGGTTATGGTTACGTTGAGCGTTAGGGTGAGGGTTAGGGTTAGGATTAGGGTTATGGTGAGGGCTAAGGTATGGGTGAGGGTTAGGGTTAAGGGTAGGCTTAGGATTAGGGTTAGGCTGAGACTGAGGTTGAGAGTAAGTGTTAGGGTTAGGGTGATGGTTAGGGTTACGGTTAGGGTGAGGGTTAGGATGAGAGTTAGGGTTAGGGGGTGGGTTAGGGTGAGGGTGACAGTAAGGGTAAAGATGAGGGTTAGGATTAGGGTGAGGGTTAAGGTGAGGATGAGGGTTAGGGTTAGGCTGAGGGTTAGGGTGAGTTTGAGGGTTACGGTTAGGGTGAGGGTGAGGTTTAGATTGAGGTTTAGGGTTATGTTGAGGGTTATGTTTAGGGTGAGGGTTAGGTTTAGTTTTAGGATTATTGTTTGGGTTAGGGTTAGGGTTACAGTTAAGGTGAGGTTGATGGTGAAGTTTGGGTTAGGGTTAGGGTGAGGTTTAGGTTTAGTGTTAGGGTTAGAGTTAGGGTTAGGGTGATGGTGAGGTTTAGGGTTAGGGTTAGAGTTAGGGTTAGGGTGATGGTGAGGTTTAGGGTTAGAGTTAGGGTTAGGTTTAGGGTGAGGTTTAGGGTGAGGGTTAGAGTTCAGGTTAGGCTTAGGCTTATGCTTAGGCTTAGGCCGAGCATGATAGTGAGGGTTAGGTTTAGGGTTAGGGTGAGGGTTAGCGTTAGGTTTAGGGTGAGTGTTAGGATGAGGTTTATGGTTAGGCTTAGGGTTAGGTTTAGGTTTAGGATTAGGGTTAGGTTTGGGTTTAGGGTTAGGGTTATGGTTTGGGTGAGGGTTAGGGTTAGGGTTAGGGTTAGGGTTAGGGTTATTGTTAGTGCTATGGTTAGTTTTAAGTTTGCAGTGAGGGTGATGCTCAGGGTGAGGTTTATGTTTAGTGTTAGTGTTAGGGTTAGGTTTAGTGTTAGGGTTAGGGTTGGGTTTAGGGTTAGGCTTAGTGTTAGGTGGAGGGTGAGGGTTAGCGTTAGGTTTAGGGTGAGTGTTAGGATGAGGTTTATGGTTAGGCTTAGGGTTAGGTTTAGGTTTAGGATTAGGTTTAGGTTTGGGTTTAGGGTTATGGTTAGGGTTTGGGTGAGGGTTAGGGTTAGGGTTAGGGTTAGGGTTAGGGTTATTGTTAGTGCTATGGTTAGTTTTAATTTTGCAGTGAGGGTGATGCTCAGGGTGAGGTTTATGTTTAGTGTTAGTGTTAGGGTTAGGTTTAGTGTTAGGGTTAGGGTTGGGTTTAGGGTTACGCTTAGTGTTAGGTGGAGGGTGAGGGTTAGGGTGAGGGTTAGGGTTAGGGATATGGTTAGGGTGAGTGTTAGGGTTCAGGTTACAGTGAAGGTGTGGGTTAGTTTTGAGCTGAGGGTTAGGGTGAGGACTAAAGTGAGGGTGAGGGTTAGGGTTAGGGTGAGGGATAGGTTGGGGTTTAGGTTTAGGTTTAGGGTTAGGGTTAGGGTTAGGGTTAGGATTAGGGTTAGGCTGAGGGTGAGTGTGAGGGTTAGTTTAAGGGTTAGGCTTAGGCTTAGGGTTAGGCTGATGGTGAGGGTGGGGATGAGGATTAGGTTTAGAGTGATGGTTCTGGTTATGGTTAGGTTGAGGGTTAGGATGAGGGTTAGGGTTAGGATTAGTGTTAGGGTGAGGGCTAGGGTGAATGTGAGGTTTAGGGATAGTTTTAGGCTTAGGCTTAGTGTTAGGCTGAGGCTGAAGGTCAGGGTGAGGGTTAGGGTTAGGGTGATGGTTAGGGTTATGGTTAGGGTAAGGGTTAGGATGAGGTTAAGGTTTAAGCTGAGGGTTAGGATGAGGGTGACAGTAATAGTAAAGATGAGGGTTAGGGTGAGGATGAGGGTTATTGTTAGCGTGTTGGTTAGGGTTAGGGTGAGGGTGAGGGTTAGATTGAGGATTAGTGTTAGCATTAGTGTGAGGTTTAGGGTGAGGATGAGTGTTAGTTTTAGGTGGGGCTAGGGTGAAGTTGAGGGTTAGGATTAGGGTTAGGTTTAGGTTTAGCGTGATGGTTAGCATTAGTGTGAGCGTTAGTGTTAGGTTCAGTGTTAGTGTTAGGGTGAGGGTAAGTGTTAGGGTAAAGTTTAGGTTTAGGGTGAGGTTTAGGATTAGTGTTAGTGTTAGGGTTAGGGTGAGGGTGAGGTTTAGGGTTAGAGTTAGGGTTAGGGTGTGGTTTCGGGTTAGGCTTAGGGTTAGGTTTATTGTTAGCGTTAAGGTTAGGGTGAGGTTTAGTGTAGGGGTGAGGGTTACTGTTAGGATTAGGATAAGGGTTAGGGTTAAGGTGAGGGTGAGTATGAGGGTTACAGTTAGGGTTAGGGTTAGGATTACAGTTAGGGTGAGCGTGAGTGTGAGGGTTATGGTTAGGGTGAGTGTTGGGGTTAGGGTTAGAGTGAGGGTTAAGGTGAGGGTTAGGCTTAGGCTTAGGGTTTGGGTATGGGCTAGGCTGATGGTGAGGGTTAGGGTTAGGGTTAGAGTGAGGGGTAGGGTGAGGGTTAGGGTTAGTGTTAGTGTTAATGTTGGGGTTAGGGTAAGGCTTCATGTTAGGCGGAGGTTGAGGCTGAGTGTGAGGGTTAGGGTTAGGGTGAGAGTGAGGTTTGGGGTTAGATTTAGCATTAGGGTGAGGGTTAGTCTGAGGGTTAGGGTTAGGGTTAGTGTTATGGTTAGGGTTAAGGTGAGGGTGAGTGTGAGGGTTTGGGTTAATCTTAGGCTTAGGCTAAGGCTTAGCCTGAGTGTGACGGTGAGGGTGGGGGTTAAGGTTAGGGTTTTAGGGATAGGGTGAGTGTTAGGATAAAGTTTAGGGTTAGCATTAGTGTGAGGGTGAGGGTTAGAGTTAGGGTGAGGGTTAGGGTTAGCGTTAGGGTGAGGTTTATGGTTAGGATTTGGATTAGGGTTACAGTGAGGGTGAGGGTTAGGGTGAGGGTGAGGGTTAGGATTAGGGTTAGGGTGAGGGTTTGGGTTAGCGTTAGAGTTACGGTGAGGGTCAGGGTTTGGGATAGGGTTAGGGTTAGTGTTACAGTTAGGGTTAGGGTTAGAGTAACAGTGAGAGTGAGGGTGAGGGTGAGGTTTAGGATCAGGGTTAGGTTGAGGTTTAGGATTAGGGTTATGGTTAGGGTGAGGGTGAGGTTTAGGGTTAGAGTTAGGGTTAGGGGGAGGGTCTGGCGGATGGTTAGGGTTGGGTTTAGAGTTAGAATTGGGGTGAGGTTTAGGTTGAGGTTTAATATTAGAGTTAGGGTTAGGTTTAGGATTAGTTTTGCAGTGAAGGTGAATGTGAGGGTTAGGGTTAGGGTTTGGCTTAGGCTTAGGGTTAGGCTTAGGGTGTGGTTGGGGATGAGGATTAGGTTTAGAATGATGGTTAGGTTTAGGGTTAGGTTGAGGGCTAGGTTGAAGGTGAGGGTTAGGGTTAGGGTGAGTTTTAGGGTTAGGGTGATGGTTAGGGTTATTGTGAGGGTGGGTGTTAGGGTGAGGGTTAGGTTTAGGGTGAAGGTTATGGTTAGGATGAGGGTTGTTAGGGTTAGGGTTAGGGTTAGGGTTATGGTGAGGGTGAGGCTGAGGGTTAGGTTTAGGTTTCGGGTTAGGGTTATAGTTAGGGTTATGGTGAGTGTGAGGTTTAAGGTTAGAGTTAGGGTTAGTGTTAGTATTAGGGTTAGGGTGAGGGTTAGGGTTAGGGTTAGGCTTATGCTTATGCTTAGGCTTAGGCTGAACATGAGGTTGAGTGCTAGGGTTAGGGTTAGGGTGGGGTTTAGGGTTAGGGTTAGGGTGAGGGTGAGGGTCAGGTTGAGGGTTAGATATAGGGTTAGGGGGAGGGTTAGGGTGAAGGTTTGTTTTTGGGTTAGAGTTTGTGTTAGGGTGAGGGTAAGTTTTAGGTTGAGGGTTTGGTTTTGGGTGAGGTTTATGGTTAGGGTGAGGGTTAGGAATAGGGTTAGGTTTATTGTTAGGGTTAGGTTTAGGGTTAAGGGTAGGGTGAGGGTGAGGGTAAGGATGCGGTTTAGGATTAGGGTTAGGGTGAGGTTTAAGGTTTGGGTTAGGGTTAGAGTTAGGGTTAGGCTGAAGGTGAGATTTAGGGTTAGAGTAGGGTTAGGTTGAGGGTTAGGTTGAGGGTTAGGGTTAGGGTTAGTGATAGCGTTAGGGTTAGGGTGAGAGTTAGGGGGATGGTTAGAGTTAGGGTTAAGTTTAGCGTTAGGATTAGGATTAGGGTGAGGGTGAGTGTGTGTATGAGCGTTAGATTTAGCGTTCGGTTTAGGGTTAGGCTGAGGGTGAGGTTGAAGTTGAGGGTTAGGGTTAAGGTTAGTGTTAGGTTTAGGGTTAGTTTGAGGGTTAGGGTTAGTGTTAGGCTTAGGCTTAGGGTAATGCTGAGGGTGAGAGTGAGGGTGAGTTTTAGGGTTAATGTGAGTGTTAGTGTTAGGGTTAGGGTGAAATTTAGTGTTAGGGTTAGGGTTATAGTTAGGGTTAGTGTGAGGGTGATGTTTATGGCTAGAGTTAGTGTTAGGGTGAGGGTTAGGGGTAGGGTGAGGGTTAGATTGAGGATTAGTGTTAGGATTAGGGTGAGGTTTAGGGTGAGGATGAGGCTTAGTGTTTAAGGTGAGGGCTTGGGTGAGGGTGAGGGTTAGTGTTACGGTTAGGGTGAGTTTTAGGGTTAGGGTGATGGTTAGGGTTAGTTTGAGAGTTAGTGTGAGTGTTAGGATTAGTGTTAGGGTGAGGGTTATTGTTCGGGTGAGGGTTACTGTTAGGGTTAGGGGTACTGTTAGGGTTAGGGTTAGGGTTACGGTTCAGGTTAGGTTGAGGGTGAGGGTTTGGATGAGGTTTAGGGTTAGGGTTAGATTTAGGGTTAGCATGAGAGTGAGGTTTAGGGTTAGAGTTTGGGTTAGTGGTAGGTTTAGGGTTCTGGTGAGGTTTAGTGTTAGGGTTTGGCTTAGGTTTAGGCTTAGGCCGAGCATGAGTGTGAGGGTTAGGGTGAGAGTTAAGATGAGGTTTAGGGTTAGGATTAGGGTTAGGGTGAGGGCTAGGTTGAGGGTTACAGTGAGGGTTAGGTTTAGGGATAAGGTTAGGTTTAGGATTAGGTTTAGGGTAGAGTTTGTTTGAAGGTTAGGATTAGGGTTAGGGTTAGGCTTAGGGTTAGGGTGAGGGTTCGGATTAGGGTTTGCATTACGGTGAGGGTGAAGCTGAGGATCAGGGTTAGGTTTAGTGTCAGGGTTAGGTTTAGTGTTAAGGTTAGGTATAGGGTTAAGGTTAGGGTTAGGTTTATGGTGAGGGTTAGGGTTAGGGTTAGGCTTAGGGTTAGGCTGAGGATGAGGCTGAGGGTGAGTTTTATGGTTACCCTTAGGGTTACTGTTACGGTTAGGGTTAGTGCTACTGTTAGGGTTAGTGTTATTGTTAGGATTAGGTTTCGAGTTACGGTGAGGTGGAGGGTGAGGTTTAGGGTTAGAGTGAGGTTTAGGGTGAGGTTTAGGGTTAGGGTGAGGGTGAGGTTTAGGGATAGAGTTAGTGTTAGAGGGAGGGTTAGGGTGAGGTTTAGGGATAGCATTAGTGTTAGGGTTAGGGTGATGGTGAGGGTTAGGTTGAGGTTTAGGGATAGGATTAAGTTTAGGATTAGGGTTAGGGTGAGGTTGACTGTGAGGGTTAGGGTGAGGGTTAAGTTTAGGCTTAGGGTTAGGCTGAGGGTGAGGTTTGGGGCGAGGATTAGGGTTAGGGTGATGGTTAGGGTTAGGGTTAATGCTATTGTTAGGGTTAGGGTTAGGGTTACAGTGAGCGTGAGGGTGAGGGTTTGGGTTAGGGTTGGGGTTAGGGTGGGGTTTAGGGTTAGGTTTTGAGTGAGGGTGAGGGTGAGGTTTATGGTTAGATATAGTGTTAGGGGGAGGGGGAGGGTGAGCTTTAGGGATAGGGTTAGTGTTAGGTTTAGGGTGAGGGTGAGGGTTACAATGAAGTTTAGGGTTAGGCTTAGGGTTAGAGTTAGTGTGAGGGTTAGTTTTAGGGTTAGGTTTAGTGTTAGTGTGAGTGTAAGTGTTAGGGTGATGTTTTTGTTAGGGTGATGTTTATGGTTAGGGTGAGGGTTAGGATTTGTGTTAGGGTTATTGTTGGGGTTAGGTTTAGGGTTTGGGTTAGGGTTAGAGTTAGGTTTAGGGTGAGGGTGAAGTTTAGGGTTAGTATTAGCGTTAGGGTGAGGGTCAGGGTTAGGGTTAGTGTTAGGGTTAGGGTTAGTATTAGGGTGAGAGTTAGGGGGAGGGTTAGGGTAAGGGTTAGGTTTAGGGTTATGATTCAGGTAAGGGTGAAGGTGAGTGCGAAGTTTAGGGTTAGGTTTAGTGATAGGTTTA
Source organism: Dipodomys merriami (assembly GCF_024711535.1). NCBI lineage: Eukaryota > Metazoa > Chordata > Mammalia > Rodentia > Heteromyidae > Dipodomys > Dipodomys merriami. The sequence goes on along the minus strand of NW_027202716.1, from coordinate 672,085 downwards.
TTGTTAGTGTTAGGGTTAGAGTGAAGTTGAGGGTAAGGGTGAGGGTGAGGATTAGGTTTAGGGTTAGGGTGAGGTTTAGGGTTAGGTTTAGGGTTAGGGTGAGGGTTAGGTTTAGGGTTAGGGTTAGTGTGAGGGTTAGGATGAGGATTAGGGTTACAATTAGGGTTAGGTTGAGGGCTAGGGTGAGGGTGAGGATTAGGGTTAGTGTTAGGGTAAGGTTTAAGGTTAGGATTAGGTTTAGGGTGAGAGTTAGTATGAGGGTTAGGGTTACTGTGAGGGTGAGGGTTAGGGTGAGGTTTAGGGTTAGGGTGAGGGTGAGTGTTAGCATTATGGTTAGGGTTAGGGTTAGGTTTAGGGTAAGGATTAGTGTTATTGTCAGTGTTAGTGTTAGAGTTATGGTGAGGGTGAGGGTGAGGTTGAGGCTTAGGTTTATGGTTAGGGTGAGGTTTAGTTTTAGGGTTAGGATTAGGGTGAGGCTGAGGGTGAGGTTTAGGGTTAGGTTTAGGGTTAATTTGAGGTTTAGGTTGAGGGTTAGGGTTAGGGTTAGTTTTAGGGTTAAGGTTAGGGTGAGGGTTAGGTTGAGGTTTAGGGTTAGTGTTAGAGTTAGGGCTAGGATTAGGGTTAGGGTTAGGGTGAGTGTGAAGTTTAGGTTGACGGTTAGAGTTAGGGTGATGTTTAGGATTAGGGTTAGGGTGAGTATTATGGTTAGGGTGAGGGTGAGGGTTAGGATTAGGGTTATGTTTAGTGTGAGGGTAAGGGTTAGGGTGAGGCTTATGGAGAGGTTGAGGTTTAAGGTTAGCATTAGTGTTAGGTTTAGGATTAGGGTTAGGGTTCTGATTAGGGTTAGGGTGAGGGTGAGGGATTTGCTTAGGAAAGGCTTAGGGTTAGGGTTAGGTTGAGGATTAGGTTGAGGGTGAGGTTTAAGTTGAGGATTAGGGTTAGGGTGAGGATTAGGGTTAACGTTAGTGTTTGGGTTAGGGTTAGAGTGATGTTTAGGGTGAGGGTGGTGGTTAGGGTGGGGGTGAGCCTGAGAGTGAGTGTGAGGGTGTAGGTGAGTGTTAGGGTGGTGGTGATGGTTGGGGTGATGGTGAGGGTTAGGGTAAAGGTGAGGGTGAGGGTTCGGTTAGGGTTAGGGTGAGGGTTAGGGTTAGGGTTAGGGTTACTGTGAGGATAAGTGTTAGGGTGAGGGTTAGGTTGAGAGTGAGGGTTAGGGTTAGCGTTAGGGTTAGGGTTAGGTTTAGGATGAGGGTTAAGGTGAGGTTTAGGGTTAGTATGAGGGTGAGGGTTATAGTTAGGTTTAGGGTGAGGATTAGAGTTAGGGTTAGGGTTAGAGTGAGGGTTAGTGTGAGGGTTAGTGTGAGCATGAGGGTGAGGGTGAGGGTGAGGGTGAGGGTGAGGTTGAGGGTTAGGGTTTAGGTGAGGGTCAGGTTTACGGTTAGGGTTAATGTTAGGGTGACGGTTAGGGTTAGGATGAGGGTTAGGCTGAGGGTTTCGTTTAGGGTTATGGTAAGGGTAAGGTTTAGAGTGAGGGTAAGGGTTAGAGTGAGGGTGAGGGTTAGGTTTTGGATTAGGGTTAGGGTTAGGGTGAGGGTTTAGGGTTAGATTTATGATTAGTGTGAGGGTTTTGGTTTGGTTTAGAGTTAGGGTGAGGGTTAGAGTTAGTGTTTGGATTGGGGTAGGGTTAGGGTTAGGATGTGGGTGAGGTTGAGGGTGAGGTTGAGGGTTAGGGTTACTGTGAGGGTTAGGGTTAGGATTAGCGTTAAGGTTGGGGTGAGGGTTAGGTTTAGGGTTAGGGTTAGGATGAGGGTTAGTTAGGCTGAGAGTTAGGTTTAGGGTTCAGGTGAGGGTAAGGGTTAGGGTGAGGTTTAGGGTGAGGGTGAGGTTTAGTTTAAGGCTTAGGTTTAGGGTGAATGTTAGGGTTAGGATTAGGGTGAGAGTGAGGTTTAGGTTTAGGGTGAGGGTGAGGGTTATTGATAGGGTTGGGGTTAGGGTCAGGGTCAGGTTTAGGGTTAGCATTAGAGTTAGGGTGAGGATGAGTGTGAGGGTTAGGTTTAGGTTTAGGTTTAGGGTTAGGGTTAGGCTGAGGGTGAGGGTGAGGGTGAGGGTGAGGTTTAGGGTTAGGATGAGGGTTAGGGTTAGGGTTAGGGTTAGGGTTGGGTTGAGGGTTAGGGTTAGGTTTAAGAAGTGGGTTTGGCTGAAGGTTACGGTTATGGTTAGGGTGAGGTTTAGGGTTAGTGTTAGGGTTAGGATGATAGTTAGGCCCAGTGTTAGTTTTAGTGTTAGGGTGAGGGTAAAAGTTAGGGTGAGGGTGAGGGTTAGGGTTAGGGTTAGGGTGAGGGTTAGGTTTAGGGTTAGGGTGACGGTGAGGGTAAGGGTTAGGGTGAGTACTAGGGTTAGGTTTAGGGATAAGGTAAGGTTTAGGTTTAGGATGAGGGTGAGAGTGAGAGTTAGGTTTAGGATTAGGCTTAGGTGTAGGCTTAGGCTTAGGTTGAGGGTGAGGGTGAGTGTCAGAGTTAGGTTTAGTGTGAGGGTTAGGGTTATGTTTATTTTTAGGGTGAGAGTGAGGGTGAGGGTTAGGGTGAGGTTGAGGGTGAGGTTGAGGGTTAAGGTTTTGGTGAGGGATAGTATTAGGGTTAAGGTTAGTGTGAGGGTTAGGGTTATGGTTAGTGTTAGGATGAGGGTTAGGTTTAGGGTTAGGGTGAGGGTAAAGTTTAGGGTGAGGGTGAGGGTTAGGGGTAGGATTAGGGTTTGGGTTAGGGTGAAGGTCAGGGATAGGGTTAGGATAAGGGTGAGGATTTTGTTTAGGGTTAGGTTTAGAGTCAGGGTGAGAGTGAGGGTGAGGGTTAGCGTTTGGATTAAGGTTAGGGTTAGGGTTAAGCTGAGCTTGATGTTGAGGATGAGGGTTAGGGTTAATGTGAGGTTTAGCGTTAAGGTTAGGGTGAGGGTTAGGTTTAGGGTTAGAATGAGGGTAAGGGTTAGGGTGAGGGCTAGGGTGAGGGTGAGGGTTAGGAATAGGTTTAGGTTGAGGTTTAGGTTTCAGGTGATGGTTAGGGTTAGTGTGAGTGTTAGTGTTAGGACTAGGGTTAATTTTAGGGTGAGGGTTAGTGTTAGGGTGACTTATAGCGTTAGGGTGAGTGTTATGGTTATGGTTAGGGTTAGTGTTAGCTTTAAAGTTATAGTTTGGGTTAGGGTTAAGGTTATTTTGAGGGTGAGGGTGAGGTTAATTGTTAGGGTGAGGGTTACCATTGGGGTGAGGGTTATGGTTAGCATTAGGGTTAGTGTTGGGTTAAGGGTTTTTGTTAGGGTAAGGGTTAGGGTTAAGGTTACGTTGAGGGTGAGGGTGAGGGTAAGTTTTAGGGTTAGGTTGAGGTTTAGGTTTAAGGTTAGGGTTAGAGTTAGGGTTAGGGTGAGGGTGAGGGTGAGGGTGAGGTTTAGAGTTAGTGTTAGGGGGAGGGTTAGGGTGAGGGTTAGGGTTAGGGTTAGGGTTAGTGTTAGGATTAGGGGTAGGGTGAGGTTGAGTGTGTGGGTTAGGGTTAGGGTTAATCTGAGGGTGAGGATGAGGGTTAGGTTTAGGATTTGGGTGAGGTTTAGGATGAGGTTAAGGTTAGGATTAGGGTTAGGATGAGGGCAGGTGTGAGGGTGAGGTTTAGGGTTAGCATTATGGTGAGGTTTAGGATTAGGGTTAGGTTTATGGTTAGGGTGAGGGTTACTGTAAGGGTTACAGTGAGGGTGAGGTTTAGTGTTAGGGTGATGGTTAGTGTTAGGGTAAGGGTGAGGGTTAGGGTTATGGTTAGGATTAGGATTAGGGTTACTGTGAGGGTGAGTGTGAGGGTTACGGTGAGGGTTAGGGTTGGTCTTAGGGTTAGGCTGAGGATGATGATGAGGGTGAGGGTTAGGGTTAGGGTGAGGTTGAGGTTTAGGGTTAGAGTTAGTGTTAGTGTGAGGGTTAGTGTGAGAGTGAGTGTTAGGTTTAGGTTGTGGGTGAGGGTCAGGATTAGGGTGATGCTTAGGGTTATGGTCAGGGTGAGGGTTAGGATGAGGGTTAGGGTTATTGTTAGGATTAGGGTGAGGGTGACAGTAAGGGTAAAGTTGAGGGTTAGGCTGAGAGTGAGGATTACGGTAAGGGTGAGTGTTGGGGCTAGGGTGAGGGTTAGGGTTAGGGTTAGTGTTAGGGTGTGGTTTAGATTGAGGATTCGTTTTTGGGGTTAGTGTGAGGTTTAGGGTGAGTATGAGGGTTAGGGTTGGGTTGAGGGCTAGGTTGAGGATGAGGGTTAGGATTAGGGTTAGGGTGAGTGTTAGGTTTTGGGTGATCGTTAGGGTTAGTGTGAGGGTTAGTGTTAGGTTTAGGGTTAGTGTTAGGGTGAGGGTAAGTGTTCGGTGAGGTTTAGGGTTAGGGTGAGTGTTATGGTTAGAATGAGGGTTAGGGTTAGGTTTAGGGTTATTTTTAGGGTTAGGGTTAGGGTTAGGATGAGGGTCAGGGTTAGGATTAGGGTTACCGTGAGCGCTAGGGTGAGAGTGAGGATTAGGTTTAGGGTTAGGCTTAGGCTTAGGGTTAGGCTGAGGCTGAGGGTGAGGTTGAGGGTTCGGGTTAGCATGATGGTTAGGGTCATGGTTAGGGTGAGGGTTAGGATGAGGGTTAGGTTTAGGGTGAGGTTTAAGGTGAGGGTGACAGTAAGGGTCAAGATGAGGGTTAGAGTGAGGATTAGGGTTAGGGTTAGGGTGAGGGTGAGGATAAGATTGAGGATAGTGTTAAGTTTAGAGTGAGTTTTAGGGTGATAATGAGGGTTAGGGTTAGGGTGAGGGCTAGGGTGAGGGTGAGGATAAGATTGAGGATAGTGTTAAGGTTAGAGTGAGTTTTAGGGTGATAATGAGGGTTAGGGTTAGGGTGAGGGCTAGTGTGAGGTTGAGGGTTAGGGATAGGTTTAGGTTGAGGTTTAGGGTTAAGGTGATGATTAGGGCTAGTGTGAGGGTTAGTGTTAGGACTAGGGTTAGTTTTAGGGTGAGGGTTAGTGTTAGGGTGAGTTATAGCATTAGGGTGAGGGTTATGGTTATGGTTAGGGTTAGTGTTATCTTTAGGGTTATTGTTTGGGTTAGGGTTAAGGTTACGTTGAGGGTGAGAGTTAGGGTAACTGTTAGGGTGAGGGTTACCGTTAGAGTGAGGGTTATGGTTAGGGTTAGGGTTAGTGTTAGGTTTAGGGTTATTGTTAGGGTTAGGGTTAGGGTTAAGGTTATGGTGAGGGTGAGGGTGAGGTTAAGGTTTAGGGTTAGGTTGAGGTTTAGGTTTAGGGTTAGGGTTAGAGTTAGGTTTAGGGTGAGGGTGAGGTTTAGGTTATAGTTAGTGTTAGGGGGAGGGTTAGGGTGAGGGTTAGGGTTAGGGTTAGGGTTAGTGTTAGGATTAGGTTTAGGGGGAGGTTAGGGTTAGGGTTAGGGTTAGGGTTAGTCTGAGGGTGAGGGTGAGGGATAGGTTTAGGATTTGGGTGAGGTTTAGGATGAGGTTAAGGTTAGGATTAGGGTTAGGATGAGGGTAAGTGTGAGGGTGAGAGTTAGGGTTAGCATTATGGTGAGGTTTAGGATTAGGGTTAGGTTTATGGTTAGGGTGAGGGTTACTGTTAGGGTTACAGTGAGGGTGAGGTTTTGGGTTAGGGTGAGGGTTAGATTTAGGGTTAGGGTGAGGGTGAGTTTAAGGGTTAGAGTTAGGGTTAGTGTTAGAGTTAGGGTTAGGGTGAGGGTTTGTGAGGGTTAGGGTGAGGGTTAGGGTTCGGGTTAGGCTTAGGCTTAGGCTTAGGCCGAGCGTGGGGGTGAGGGTTAGGGTTAGGTTTAGGGTGAGGGTTAGGGTTAGGTTTAGGGTGAGGGTTAGGATGAGGTTTGTGGATATGGTTATGGTTAGGGTTAGTTTTAGGGTTAGGGTTAGGGTGAGGGTTTGGGTTAGGGTTAAGGTTAAGTTTAGGATTAGGGTTAGGTTTAGGGTTATCGTTATTGTTTTGGTTAGTGTTAAGTTTGCGGTGAGGGTGAGTCTCAGGTTGAGGGTTATGGTTAGTGTTAGGGTTTGGGTTAGGGTTAGTATTACTGTTAGGGTTATGGTTAGAGTTCCCGTCATGGTGAGAGTGAGGGTGAGGGTTAGGGTTAGGATTAGGGTTAGGGTGAGGGTGAGGGTTAGGGTTAGGCTTAGGCTTAGGGTTAGGCTGAGGGTGAGGCTGGGGGTGAGGATTAGGGTTAGGGTGATGGTTAGGGTTAGGGTTAGTGTTATTGTTAGGGTTAGGGTTAGAGTTAAAGTGAGGGTGAGGGTGCGGGTAGGGTTAGGGTTAGGGTTAAGCTGAGGTTTAGGGTTAGGTTTGAGATAGGGTTAGGGTGAGGGTGAGGTTTAGGGATAACATTAGGGTTAATGTTAGGGTTAGGCTTAGGGTTAGAATGAGGCTGAGCGTGGGTGTGAGGATTAGGGTTAGGTTTAGGGTTAGGGTTAGAGTTAGGCTTCGGGTTAGAATGAGGCTGAGCGTGGGCGTGAGGATTAGGGTTAGGTTTAGGGTTAGGGTTACAGTTAGGCTTCGGGTTAGAATGAGGCTGAGCGTGGGCGTGAGGATTAGGGTTAGGTTTAGGGTTTGGGTTAGAGTTAGGGTTAGGGTTACGGTTAGGGTTAGTGTAAGGGTAAATATTAGTGTTATGGTTAGTGTTAGGTTTGAGTTTGCAGTGAGGGTGAGGCTGAGGGTGAGGTTTATGGTTAGGGTTAGGGTTATGGTTAGTGTTATTGTTAGGGTTAGGGTTAGAGTTACAGTGAGGGTGAGGGTGAGGGTGAGGGTTAGGTGAGATTTAGGGTGAGGTTTAGGGTTAGGGTTAGGTTGAGGGTGAGGATTAGGTTTAGAGTTAGGGTTAGTGGGAGGGTTAGGGTGAGGGTTAGGGTTAGGCTGATTTTTAGGTATAGGGTTAGGGTTAGGATTAGGGTTAGGGTGAGGGTGAGTGTGTGGGTTAGGGTTAGGGTTAGACTTAGGCTTAGGGTTAGGCTGAGGGTGAGGGTGGGAGTGAGCGTTTGTGTTACAGTTTCGGTGAGGATTAGAATTAGGGTGAGGGTTAGGATGAGGGTTAGGGTTACAGTGAGTGTGAGGGTTAGGGTTAGTGTGAGGGTTAGGGTTAGGATTAGGGTTAGGGTGAGGGTGAGGGTTAGGATTAGGTTTAGAGTTAGGTTTATTGTTAGTGTTATGGTTAAGGTTATTTTTGGAGTGAGGGTGAGGCTGAGGGTGAGGGTTATGGTTAGGATTAGGGTTAGGGTTAGGATTAGGGTTAGGGTGAGTGTGAGATTGAGGGTGAGGGTGAGGGTTTGGGTTAGGGTTATGGAGAGATTTAGGTTTAGGATTAGGGTTAGAGTTAGGGTTAGGGTTAGGGTGAGGGTAAGTGTTAGGGTGAGGGTTAGGTTTAGGGTTAGGGTTACAGATAGGTTGAGGGTTAGGTATCCTGCTATGATTATTTTTATTTTTAAATTTAGGGTTACGCTGAGGGTGAGGGTGAGGGTGAAGGTTAGGGTTAGTGTTAGGGTGAGGTTTAAGGTTAGGATTAGGTTAGAGTTAGGGTTAGGGTTAGGGTCAGGTTTAGGGTTAGTGTTAGGCTTAGCGTGAGGGTTAGTGTGAGGGATAGGGTTAGGGTTAGTGTTAGGTTAGGGTTAGGGTGAGGGTTAGTGTGAGGGTTAGGGTTAGGTTTAGGTTGAGGTTTAGGTATAGGGTTAGGGTTAGAGTTAGGCTTAGGTTGATTGTGAGGTTTAGGGTTAGAGTTAGGGTTAGTGTTAGGGTTAGGTTTAGGGTGATGATCAGTGTGCGGGTTAGAGTTCGGGTTCGGCTTAGGCGGATTGTGAGGGTGAGGGTTAGGATTAGGGTGAGGGTTAGCGTTAGGTTTAGGGTGAGGTTTTGGATGAGGTTTTTGGTTATGGTTAGGGTTAATGTTACTTTTAGGGTTAGGGTTAGTGTTAGGTTTAGGTTTATGGTTAGGGTTAAGGAGAGGTTTAGGGTTAGGGTTAGGCTTAGGGTTAAGGTTAGGTTTATTGTTAGTGTTATGGTTAGTGTTAATTTTGCATTTAGGGTGAAGTTCAGGTTGAGGGTTATGGTTAGTGTTAGGGTTAGGTTTACGGTTAAGGTTAGTGTTATTGTTAGGGTTAGCGTTAGAGTTACGGTCACGGTGAGAGTGAGGGTGAGGGTGAGGGTTAGGGTGAGGTTTAGGGTGAGCTTTAGTTTTAAGGTTAGGATTAGGGTGCTGGTGAGGTTTAGGTTTAGAATTAGGGTTAAGAGGAGGGTTAGGGTGAGGGTTAGGTTTAGGATTAGGGTTAAAGATAGGTTGAGGGTTAGGGTTCCTGCTAGGGTTATTTTCAATTTTATGTTTAGGGTTATGTTGAGGGTGAGGGTGAGGGTTAGGGTTAGGGTTAGGGTTAGGGTTACGCTTAGAGTGAGGGTTAGTGTGAGGGTTAGGGTTAGGGTTAGTGTTAGGTTAGGGTTAGGGTGAGGGTTAATCTGATGGTTAGGGTTAGGTTTAGGTTGAAGTTTAGGTATAGGGTTAGAGTTAGAGTTAGGGTTAGGTTGATCGTGAGGTTTAAGGTTAGAGTTAGGGTTAGTGTTAGGGTAAGGTTTAGAGTTCGGGTTAGGCTTATGAGGATTTTAAAAGTGAGGGTTAGGGTTAGGGTGAGGGTTAGCCTTAGGTTTAGGGTGAGGTTTTGGATGAGATTTTTGGTTATGGTTAGGGTTAGTGTTACTTTCAGGGTTAGGGTTAGGTTTATGGTTAGGGTTAAGGTGAGGGTTAGGTTTAGGTTTAGGTTTAGGGTTAAGGTTAGGGTTATTGTTAGTGCTATGGTTAGTGTTAATTTTGCAGTGAGGGTGAGGCTCATTTGAGGGTTATGGTTAGGGTTAGGTTTAAGGTTAGTGTTATTGTTAGGGTTAGGGTTAGAGTTACGGTCACGGTGAGAGTGAGGGTGAGGGTGAGGGTTACGGTGAGTTTTAGGGTGAGGTTTAGGTTTAAGGTTAAGGTTAGGGTGCTGGTGAGGTTTAGGTTTAGAGTTAGGGTTAAGGGGAGGGTTAGGGTGAGGGTTAGGTTTAGGTTTAGTGTTAGCATTAGGGTGAGGGTGAGGGTTAGGTTAAGGTTCAGGGATAGGGTTAGGGTTAGGGTTAGAGTTAGGGTCAGTGTGAGGGTGAGGGTTAGGGTTAGGCTTAAGCTTAGGCTTAGGCTTAGGCTAAGGGTGAGAATGGGAATGATGATTAGGGTTAGTGTGATGGTTATTCTTAGGGTTAGTGTTATTGTTAGGGTTAGGGTTAGAGTTACGGTGAAGGTGAGGGTGCGGGTGAGGTTTAGGGTTAGGGTTAAGGTGAGGTTTAGGGTTAGGTTTAGAGATAGAGTTAGGGTGAGGGTGAGGTTTAGGATTAGAGTTAGGGTTAGTGTTAGGGTTAGGCTTAGGGTTAGGCTGAGGCTGAGGGTGGGGGTGAAGATTAGGGTTAGGTTTAGGGTTAGGGTTAGAGTAAGGGTTAGGGTTAGGGTTAGGGTTAGGGTTTGGGTTATTGGTAGTGTTATGGTTAGGGTTAAGTTTGCAGTGAGAGTGAGGCTGAGGGTGAGGTTTATGGTTAGGGTTAGGGTTAGGATTAGTGTTACTGTGACTGTGAGTGTGAGGGTTAGGGTTAGGGTTAGGCTTAGGATTAGGGTTAGGCTGAGGGTGAGGGTGGGGGTTAGGGTTAGTGTCATGTTGAGGGTGAGGATTAGGGTTAGGGTGTTAGGATGAGGGTTAGTGTTATGGTGAGGGTAAGGTTTAGGGTTAGGGTGAGGGTTAGGGTTAGGATTAGGGTTAGGGTGAGGGTGAGGGTTAGGGTTAGGGTTAGGGTTATTGTTAGTGTTATAGTTAAGGTTACCTTTGAAGTGAGGGTGAGGGTTAGGGTTAGGATTAGGGTTAGGGTGAGGTTGAGGGTTAAGGGTGAGGTTGAGGGTTAGGGTTAGGTTTAGGGTGAGATTTAGGTTTAGGGTGAGGGTTAGGGTTAGTGTGAGGGTTAGTGTTAGGGTTATGGTTAGGTTTAGGGTCAGGGTTAGGGTTAGGGTCAGGGTTAGGGTTAGGGTTAGCCTTAGGCCGAGGGTGAGGGTGGGTGTGAGGATTAGTGTTTGGTGATAGTTAGGTTTAGAATTAAAGTGACGGTTAGGATGAGGTTTAGGGTTACGATTAGGGTGAGGGCTAGGGTGAGGGTGAGGGTTAGTGTTAGGGTTAGGCTTAGGCTGAGGTTTAGGCTGAGGGTGAGATTGAGAGTGAGGGTTACGGTTAGGTTGATGGTTAGGGTTACGGTTAGCTTGAAGGTTAGAATGAGGTTTAGGGATAGGGTGAGTGTTAGGGTAAGGGGAAAGTTGAGGGTTAAGGTGTGGGTGAGGGTTAAGATAAGGGTGAGGGTTAGGGTTAGGGTGAGGGTTAGGGTAAGTGTGAGGGTTAGGGGTTAGGGTGAGGATGAGGGTTAGGTTTAATGTGAGGTTTAGGATGAGGATGAGGGTTAGGGTTAGGTGAGGATAAGGGTTAGAATTAGGGTTAGGTTGTGGGCTAGGGTGAGGGTGAGGGTTAGGGTAAGGGTTAGGGTTAGGGTGAGGGTAAGTGTTAGGGTGAGGGTTAGGATTAGGGTGAGGGTTACAGTTAGGGTGAGGTTTAGGTTTAGTGTTAAGGTTATTTTTAATTTTAGGTTTAGGGTTCCATATAGGGTGAGGGTCAGGTTGTGGGTTAGGGTTAGGGTTAGGGTGAGCTTTAGGGTTAGGATTAGTGTTAGAGTTAGGGTTAGGTTTAGGGTGAGGTTTAGGGTTAGAGTTAGGCTTAGGGTGAGGGTTAGTGTGAGGGTTAGGGTTAGGGTTAGTGTTATGTTACGGTTAGAGTGGGGGTTAGTGTGAGGGTTAGGGTTAGAGTTAGGGTTAGTGTTAGGATTAGGGTTAGTGTGAGGGTGAGTGTGTGGGTTAGAGTTCGGTTTAGGGTTAGGCTTAGGTTTATGCTGATGATGAGGTTGATGGTGAGGTTTAGGTTTAGGGTGAGTGTTAGGATTAGGGTTAGGGTGAGGGTTAGGATGAGGGTTAGGGATAGGATGAGGGTTAGGGTGATTGCTGGGGTGAAGGTGAAGTTTTGGGTTAGTGTTAGGGTGAGGTGTAAGGTTAGGGTTAGGGTGAGGGTGAGGTTTAATTTTAGAGTTAGGGTTAGGGTAAGGGTTAAGGTTAGGGTTAGTGTTTAGGTTAGGGTTAGGTTTAGTGTTAGTGTTAGGTTGAGGGTTAGGGTTATGGTTAGGATTAGGTTTAGGGTGAGGGTGAGGGTGAGTGTGATGGTTAGGGTTATGGTTAGGCTTAGTGTTAGGTTGAGGGTTAGGGTGAGTGTGAGGGTTAGGGTTTGGGCGAGGATTAGGTTTAAAGTTAGTGTTAGTGTGAGGGTTAGTGTTAGGGTTAGGTTTTGTGTGAGGTTTAGGGTTAGGGTGATGCTTAGGGTAACGGTCAGGGTGAGGTTTAGAAGGAGCGTTAGGGTTAGTGTGAGGGTTAGGGTGAGGGTGACTGTAAGGTTAAAGGTGAGGGTTAGGCTGAGAATGAGGATTACAGTAAGGATGAGGGTTAGGTTTACCGTGAGGGTTAGGGTTAGGGTGAGGTTTATGGTTAGAATGAGGGTTAGGGTTAGGTTTAGTGTTATTTTTAGGGTTAGGGTTAGGGTTAGGTTTAGGGTTATGCTGAGACTGATGGTGAGGTTGAGGGTTAGGGTTAGCATGATGGTTAGGCTTATGGTTAGGATTATGATGAGGTTTAGGGTTAGGGTGAGGGTTAGGATGAGGTTTAGGGTTAGGATTAGGGTTAGGATGAGGGCAAGGGTGAGTTTGAGGGTTTGGGTTGGAATTATGGCAAGGTTTAGGATTAGGGTTAGGTTTAGGGTTAGGGTGAGTGTTAGGGTTAGGGTTATGGTGAGGTTGAGGTTTAGGGTTAGGGTGAGGGTTAGGGTTAGGGTTAGGGTGAGGGCTTGGGTTAGGTTTAGGTTTACAGTGAGGATGAGGGTTAGGGTTAGTGTTAGGGTTCGGTTTATTTTTAGGGTTTGGGTTAGAGATAGGGTGAGCGTGAGGGTGAGGGTGAGGTTTAGGATTAGGGTGATGGTGAGGTTTCGGGTTAGAGTTAAGGTTAGGGGAAGAGTTAGGGTGAGGGTTATGGTTAGTGTTAGTGTTAGTGTTAGGTTTAGGGTTATTGTTAGGGTTAGGGTTAGCGTTAAGTTTACGGTGAAGGTGAGGGTGAGGGTAAGGGTTAGGATTAGGGTGAGGCTTAGGTTTAGGATTAGGGTTAGAGTTAGGGTTAGGGTGAGGGTGAGGTTTAGGTTTAGAGTTAGGGTTAGGGTGAGCGTTAGGGTTACTGTAAGGGTTAGCGTTAGGGTTAGGTTTAGTGTTAGGATTAGGGTTAGGGTGAGGTTGAGTTTGAGGGTTAGTGTTAGGGTTAGGCTGAGTGTGAGGTTGAGGGTTAGGGTTAGGGTGAGGGATTGGGTTAGGGTTAGGATTAAGGTGAGGTTTAGGATGAGGTTTAGTGTTAGGATTAGGGTTAGCATGAGGGCAAGTGTGAGGGTGAGGGTTAGGGTTAGAATTATGGTGAGGTTTAGGATTAGGGTTAGGTTTAGGGTTAGGGTGAGGGTTAGGGTTGGGGTTAGTGTTAGGGTGAGTGTGAGGGTTAGGATTAGGTTCAGGGTTAGGGTTATTGTTAGTGTTATGATTAAGGTTAAATTTAAGGTGAGGGTGAGGCTCAGGGTGAGGTTTAGGGTTAGGGTTATGGTGAGGTTTCGGGTTAGGTTTAAGGTTAGGTTTAGGGTGATGGCTTGGGTTAGGGTTAGGGTTACGGTGAGAGTGAGGTTTAGGGTTAGGGTTTGGGTTAGGGTTATTTTAGGGTTTGGGTAACGGTTAAGCTGAGGGTAAGGGTGAGGGTTAGGTTAGGGTTAGGGTGAGGTTTAGGTTTAGGGTTAGGGTTAGAGTTAGGTTTAGGGTGATGGAGAGGTTTAAGGTTAGAGTTAGGGTTAGTGTTAGGGTTAGGGTTAGTGTGAGGGTTAGGGTGTGGGTTAGAGTGACGGTTATGGTTAGCTTTAGGGTGAGGGTTAGGGTTATGTTTAGGGTGAGGTTTAGGGTTAGGTTTAGGGTTAGGGTTAGTTTTAGGGTTAGGATTAGGGTTAGGGTTAAGGTTAGGGTGAGGGTTAGGGTTAGGGTAAGGGTTAAGGTTTGGCTTAGGGTAAGGGTTAGGGTTATTGTTAATGTTATTGTTAGTGTTAAGTTTGCGGCGAGGGTGAGGCTCAGGGTGAGGGTTATGGTTAGTGTTAGTGTTTGGTTTAGGGTTAGTATTATTATTAGGGTTTGGGTTAGAGTTACGGTCATGGTGAGAGTGAGGGTGAGGGTTAGGGTGAGGTTTAGGGTGAGGTTTAGGGTTAGGGTTAGGGTTAGGTTTAGGGTACTGGTGAGGTTTAGGGTTAGAGTTAGGCGGAGGGGGAGGTTTAGGGTGAGGGTTAGGGTTAGGTTTAGTGTTAGTATTAGGGTGAGGGTGAGGGTTAGGTTGTGGTTTGGGGATAGGGTTAGGGTTAGGATTAAGGTTAGGGTGAGGGTGATGGTGAGGGTTATGTTTAGGCTTAGGCTTAGGGTTAAGCTGAGGGTGAGACTGGGGTTGAGGATTTGGTTTAGGGTGATTGTTAGGGTTAGGGTTAGGGTTAGGGTAAGGGTTAATGTTAATGTTATGGTTTGGTTTAAGTTTGCAGTGAGAGTGAGGCTGAGGGTGAAGTTTATGGTTAGGGATAAGGTTATGGTTAGTGTTATTGTTAGGGTTAGGGTTAGAGTTTGGTGAGGGTGAGGGTGATGGTGAGGGTTAGGGTTACGGTGAGATTTATTGTAAGGTTTAGGGTTAGGCTTAGGTTGAGAGTGAGGATTAGGTTTAGAGTTTGGGCTATTGGGAAGGTTAGGTTGAGGGTTAGGGTTAGGTTGAATTTTAGGGATAGGGTTAGGGTTAGGATTAGGCTTAGGGTGAGGTTGTGTGTGAGGGGTAGGGTTAGGGTTAGGGTTAGGCTCAGGCTTAGGCTGAGGGTGATGTTGGGGGTGAGGGTTAGTGTTACACTGAGGGTGAGGATTAGGGTTAGTGTGAGGGTTAGGATGAGGGTTAGAGTTACAGTGAGGGGGACCGTTAGGGTTAAGGTGAGGGTTAGGGTTAGGATTAGGGTTAGGGTGAGGTTGAGGGTTAGTATTGGGGTTAGGGTTAGGTTTATTGTTAGTGTTATGGTTAAGGTTACTTTTGGAGTGTGCATGAGGCTGAGGGTGAGGGTTATGGTTAGGATTAGGGTTATGGTTAGGATTAAGGTTAGGGTGAGGGTGAGATTGAGGGTGAGGGTTAGGGTTAGGGTGATGGTTAGTGTTATGGTTAGCTTGAAGGTTAGGATGAGGTTTAGGGATACATTGAGTGTTAAGGTGAGGGTGAAGGTAAGGGTAAAGTTGAGGGTTAGGCTGTAGTTGAGGGTTAAGATAAGTATGAGGGTTAGGGTGAGGGTTAGGGTAAGTGTGAGGGTTAGGGGTTAGGGGGAGGGGGAGGGTTAGATTGAGGATTAGGGTTAGGGTTAGTGTGAGGTTTAGGGTGAGGATAAGGGTTGAGTGTTAGGTGAGGGTAAGAGTTAGAATTAGGATTAGGGTGAGGGCTAGGGTGAGGTTGATGGTTAGGGTTAGAGTTAGGGTTAGGGTGAGGTTTAGGGTGAGGGTGAGTGTGAGTGTTAGGGTTACAGTGAGGGTTAGTGTTAGGGTTACGGTTAGTGTTAGGGTGATGGTTAGGGTTAGGGTGAGGGTTACAGTTAGGTTGAGGTTTAGGGTTCGTGTTAGGGTTATTTTTAATTTTAGGTTTAGGGTTACGTTGAGGGTGAGGGTGAGGGTGAGGTTTAGGGTTAGGGTTAGTGTGAGGTTTAGGGTTATGATTAGAGTTAGAGTTAGGATTAGGGGTAGGGTGAGGTTTAGGGTTTGATAGGCTTGTGGTGAGGGTTAGGTTGACGGTTAGGGTTAGGGTTAGTGTTAGGTTAGGGTTAGGATGAGGGTTAGTGTGAGGGTTAGGGTTAGAGTTAGGGTTAGATTTAGGATTAGGGTAAGGGTGAGGGTGAGTGTGTGGTTTAGGGTTAGGTTAAGGGTTAGGCTTAGGGTTAGGCTGAGGGTGAGGTTGAGGGTGAGGTGTAGGTTTAGGATGAATGTTAGAATTAGGTTTAGGGTGTGGGTTAGGGTGAGGGTTAGGGTGAGGTTTAGGGTGAGGGTTAGGTTTAGGATTAGTGTTAGGCTGAGCGCTAGGTTGAGGGTGAGGTTTAGGGATAGGTTTATGGTGAGGTTTAGGGTTAGGGTTAGGTTGAGGGTGAGGTTCAATTTTAGAGTTAGTGTTAGGGTGAGGGTTAGGGTTAGGATTAGTGTTAGGGTTAATGTTATGGTTAGTGTTAAGGTTAGGGTGAGGGTTAGGGTTATGTTTAGGATTAGGTTTAGGGTTACTGTGAGGGTGAGTGTGAGGGTTAGGGTGAGGGTTAGGGTTAGGTTTAGGGTTAGGCTGAGGGTGAGTGTGAGGTTGAGGTTTAGGGTTAAGGTGAGGGTGAGGTTTAGGGTTAGAGTTAGTGTTAATTTGAGAGTTAGTGTGAGAGTGAGTGTTAGGGTTAGGTTGTGGGTGAGGGTTAGGATTAGGGTGATGCTTAGGGTTATGATCAGGGTGAGGGTTAGGATGAGGGTTAGGGTTAGTGTGAGGGCTAGGGTGAGGGTGACAGTAAGGGTAAAGGTGAGGGTTAGGCTGAGAATGAGGATTACAGTAAGGGTGAGGGTTAGGGTTAGGGTGAGGTTTAGGGTTAGGGTTAGGGTGTGGTTTAGATTGAGGATTCGTTTTTGGGGTTAGTGTGAGGTTTAGAGTGAGGATGAGGGTTAGGATTAAGTTGAGGTCTAGGGTGACGATGAGGGTTAGGTTTAGGGTTAGGGTGAGTGTTAATGTTAGGGTGATTGTTAGGGTTAGTGTGAGGGTAAGTGTTAGGGTGAGATTTAGTGTTAGAGTGAGGTTTATGTTTAGAATGAGGGTTAGGGTTAGGTTTAGGGTTATTTTTAGGGTTAGCGTTAGGGTTAGGATGAGAGTCAAGGTTAGGATTAGGGTTAGGGTGAGGGCTAGGGTGAGGGTGAGGATTAGGGTAGAGTTAGGCATAGGCTTAGTGTTAGGCTGAGGCTGAGGGTGAGGTTGAGGGTTAGGGTTAGCATGATGGTTAGGGTCATGGTTAGGGTGAGGGTTAGGGTGAGGATTAGGGTTAGGGTGAGGGTGACATTAAGGGTCAAGTTGAGGGTTAGGGTGAGGATTAGGGTTAGGGTTAGGGTGATGGTGAGGATTAGATTGAGGAGTAGTGTTAAGGTTAGAGTGAGGTTTAGGGTGAGGATGAGGCTTAGGGTTATGGTGAGGGTTAGTGTTAGGACTATTGTTAGTTTTATGGTGAGGGTTATGGTTATGGTTAGGGTTAGTGTTAGGTTTAGGGTTATTGTAAAGGTTAGGGTTAGGGTTAAGGTTACGGTGAGGGTGAGGTTAAGGGTAAGGTTTAGGGTTAGGGTGAGGTTTAGGTTTAGCGTTAGGGTTATGGTTATTGTTAGTGTTATGGTTAGTGTTAAGTTTGCGGTGAGGGTGAGGCTCAGGTTGAGGTATACGGTTAGTATTAGGGTTAGGGTTAGTGTTAGGGTTAGTATAATTGTTAGGGTTAGGGTTAGAGTTAAGGTCATGGTGAGAGTGAGGGTGAGGGTTTGGGTGAGTTTTAGGGTGAGGTTTAGGGTTAGGGTTAGGGTTACGGTTAGGGTGCTCGTGAGGTTTAGGGTTATAATTCGGGTGAGGGTGAGGGTGAGGGTGAGTGTGAGGGTTAGGGTTAGGTTTAGTGTTAGCATTAGGGTGAGGGTGAGAGTTAGGTTGAGTTTTAGGGATAGGGTTATTGTTACAATTACGGTTAGGGTGAGGGTGAGGGTTAGGTTTAGGCTTAGGCTTAAAGCTAGGCTGCGGGTGAGGCTGTGGGTGAAGATTAGGGTTAGGGTGATGGTTAGGGTTAGGGTTAGTGTTATTGTTAGGGTTAGAGTTAGAATTACCATGAGGGTGAGTGTGCGGGTAGGGTTAGGGTTAGGGTTAAGCTGAGGTTTAGGGTTAGGTTTGAGATAGGGTTAGGGTGAGGGTGAGGTTTAGGGTTAAAGGTAGGGATAGGGTTAGGGTTAGACTTAGGGTTAGGCTGAGGGTGAGGGTGGGGTGAGGATTAGGGTTAGGGTTAGGGTTAGAGTTACTGTTAGGGTTAGGGTTAGGGTAAGGGTTAATATTAGTGTTATGTTTAGGTTTAAGTTTGCAGTGAGGGTGAGGCTGAGGGTGAGATTTATGGTTAGGGTTAGGGTTATGGTTAGTGTTATTGTTAGGGTTGGGGTTAGAGTTATGGTGAGGGTGAGGGTGAGGGTGCGGGTTAGACTTACGGTGAGATTTAGGGTGAGGATTAGGGTTAGGGTTAGGTTGAGGGTGAGGATTAGGTTTAGAGTTAGGGTTAGTGGGTGGGTTAGGGTGAGGGGTAGGCTTAGGGTTAGGGTTAGGCTTAGGGTTAGGCTGAGGGTGAGGATGAGGGTGAGGGCTAGGGTTAGGTTGAGGATGAGGTTTAGGTTTAGAGTTAGGTTTGGGGGAGGGTTAGGGGGAGGGCTAGTGTTAGGGTTAGTGTTAGTGTTAGGATTAGGATTAGGGTTAGGATGAGGTTGAGTGTGAGGGTTAGGGTTAGGCTTAGGCTTAGGCTTAGGCTGAGGTTGAGGGTGAGGGTTAGGTTTAGGGTGAGGTTTAGGGTTAGGATTAGGGTGAGGGATAGGATGAGGTTTAGGGTTAGGATTAGGGTTAGGATGAGGGCAAGGGTGTGTTTGATGGTTAGGGTTAGCATTATGGCAAAGTTTCGGATTAGGATTAGGTTTAGGGCTAGGGTGAGTGTTAGGATTAGGGTTACGGTGAGGTTGAGGTTAAGGATTACGGTGAAGGTTAGGGTTAGGTTTAGGGTGAGGGTGATGGTTAGGATTAGGGTTAGGATTAGGGTTATTGTTAGTGTTATGGTTAAGTTTACAATGAGGGTGACGCTGAGGGTGAGTGTTAGGTTTAGGGTTAGGGTTAGGGTGAGGGCTTGGGTTAGGTTTAGGGTTACGGTGAGGGTGAGGGTTAAGGTTAGTGTTAGGGTTAGGGTTATTGTTAGGGTTAGGTTTAGAGTTATGGTGAGGTTGAGGGTGAGGGTGAGGTTTAGGGTTAGGGTGAGGGTTAGGTTTATTGTTAGAATTAGGGTTAGGGGGAGAGTTAGGGTGAAGGTTAGGGTTAGGTTTAGTGTTAGGGTTAGGGTTTTTGTTAGGATTAGGGTTAGAGTTATGGTGAGGGTGAGGGTGAGTTTGAGGTTTAGGTTGAGGGTGAGGGTAAGGTTTAGGTTTAGAATTAGGGTTAGGGAGATAGTTAGGGTGAGGGTTAGGGTTAGGTTTTGTGTTAGGGTTAGGGTTAGGGTGAGGGTTAGGTTGAGGTTTAGGGTTAGGGTTAGGGTAAGGTTTAGGATTAGGGTTATGGTGAGGGTGAGTGTGAGGGTTAGGGTTAGGGTTAGGCGTAGACTTAGAGTTAGGCTGTGGGTGAGAGTGGGGATGAGGATTAGGTTTTGGGTGATGGTTAGTGTTAGTGTTATGTTTAGGGTTATGATTAAGTTTAGGGTTAGGATTAGGGTTAGGGTGAGGGCTAGGGTGAGGGTGAGGGTTAGTTTTAGGGTTAGGCTCAGGCTTTAGGGTTAGGCTGATGGTGAGGTTGAGGGTCAGGGTTAGTGTTAGGGTGATGCTTAGGATTATGGTCAGGGTGAAGGTTAGGATGAGGGTTATGGTTAGGGTGAGGGATTTGGGTGAGGGTGATGGTAAGGGTAAAGCTGAGTGTTAGGCTGAATGTGAGGATTAAGGTAAGGTCTAGGGTTAGGGTGAGGGTTAGGGTTAGGGTGAGGGTGAGGTTAAGATTGATGATTAAGTTTAGGGTTAGTGTGAGGTTTAGAATGAGGATGAGGGTTAGGGTTAGGGTGAGGGTAGGTTGAGGGTGAGGGTTAGGGTTAGGCTAAGGGTGAAGTTTAATGTTAGGGTGATGGTTAGGGTTAGTGTGAGTGTTATTGTTAGGGTTAGGGTTAATGTTAGGGTGAGGGTAAGAGTTAGTTTGAGGGTTAGGTTTAGGGTGAGGGTTATGTTTAGAATGAGGGTTAGGGTTAGGGTAAGGGTTATTGTTAGGTCAGGGTTAGTGTTACATTTACGGTGAGGGTGAGAGTTAGGGTTTGGGTCAGGGTGTGGTGTATGTTTAGGGTTAGGGTTAGAGTTAGGTTTAGGGTGAGGGTTAAGTTTAGATTTAGAGTTAGCGTTAGTGATAGTGTTAGGGTTAGGGTGAGGGTCAGTGTGAGGGTTAGGGTTAGGCTTAAGCTTACGGTTAGGCTTAGGCTTAGACCGAGCGTGAGTGTGAGGGTTAGGGTTAGGGTTAGGGTGAGGTTTAGGTTTATGGTTATGGTGAGGATTGGGTTAGGGTTAGTGATAGTGTTAGGGGTAGGGTTAGGGTGAGGGTGACAGTAAGGGTAAATGTGAGGGTTTGGGTTAGGATCAGGTTTAGATTGAAGGTGAGTGTGAGGGTTATGGTTAGGGGTAGGGTTAGGCTTAGGGTTAGGGTGAGAGTTAGGGTTAGGGTTAGGGCTGGTGTTGGTGTTAGGGGTAGGGTTAGGGTGAGGGTTAGGGTGAAGGTGAGGATTAGTGTTAGGATTAGGATTAGGATTAAGTTGAGGGTGAGTGTGAGGGTTCGTGTTAGGGTTAGGGTTAGGGTGAGCTTGAGGGTTAGGGTTAGGGTTAGGGTGAGGTTTAGGGTTAGGGTCAGTGTTAGTGTTAGGGTTAGGGTGAGGGTTAGGGTAAGGGTTAGTGTTAGGGTTAGGGTTAGGGTGAGGGTTAGGATGAGGGTGAGGGTTAGGGTTAGGGTTAGGATTATGATTAGTGGTAGTGTTAGGGTGAGTGCTTGGGTTAGGCTTAGGGTTAGGATTAGGCTTAGCATTAAGCTGAGGGTGAGGGTGAGTGTTAGGTTTAGGGTTCAGGTTAGGGTTAGCATTTGGGTGACAGTTAGTGTTCGGGTTAAGTTTAGGGTTAGGGTGATGGTTTTGAATTAGGTTTTCGGTTAAGGCTTAGGGGGAGTGTTAGGATGAGGATTAGGTTTAGGATTAGGGTTAGGGAGATGGCTAGGTTGAGGGTGAGGATTAAGGTTATTGTTAGGGAGAGGTTAAGGGTTAGGGTTAGGGTTAGGGTGAGGGTTAGGGTTATGGTGAGGGAGAGGGTTAGGGTTAGGGTGAGAGTTAGGTTGAGGATGAGGGTTAGGGTGAGGGTGAGGGTTAGGATTAGGGTTATGGTTAGGATTATTGTTAGTGTTATGGTTCTGGTTACCTAGGCAGAGATGGTGAGGCTGAGGGTGAGGGTTAGGGATAGGATTAGGTTTAGGTTTAGGTTTCGAGTTAGGATTAGTGTTATTGTTAGGGTTAGGGTTAGAGTTCCGGTGAAGGTGAGGGTGAGGGTAAGCATGAGGGTTAGGGTTAGGGTTAGGGTGAGGTTTAGTGTCAGGGTTAGGATTAGGTTTAGGGTGAGGGTGAGTATGAGGGTTAGGGTTATGATTAGGGTTTGGCTTAGGTTTAGGCTGAGGGCGAGGGTGAGTGTGAGGGTTGGTGTTAGTTTGAGTTTTAGGGTTAGGATTACAGTGAGTGTCAGGTTTAGCATTAGTTTGAGGGTTACAATTAGGTTTAGGATTAGGTTGAGGTTTAAGGTTAGGGTTAGGGTTTGGGTTAGAATGAGTTTTAGGGTTACAATTAGGGTTAGGGTGAGGGCTAGGGTGAGGGTGAGGTTTAGTGTTAGGGTTAGGGTGAGGTTTAGGTTTAGGGGGAGGGTTAGGGGGAGGGTTAAGTTTTGGGTTACATTGAGGGTGTGGGTTAGGTTTGAGGTGAGGGTTATGTTGAGTACTAAAGTGAGGGTGAGGGTTAGGATTACGGTTAGGGTGAGGGTTAGGTTGAGGTTTAGGTTTAGGGTTAGGGTTAGGTTTAGGAATAGGGTTGTGTTGAGGGTGATGTTGAGGATGAGGATTAGGTTTAGAGTGATGGTTCCGTTAATGGTTAGGTTGAGAGTTAGGATGAGGGTTAGGGTTAGGCTTAGGCTTAGGGTTAGGCTGAGGCTGAAGTCGAGGGTGAGGGTTAGGGTTAGGGTGATGGTTAGGGTTACGGTTAGTGTGAGGGTTAGGATGAGGGTTAGCTTTGGGGTGAGGGTTAGGATGAGGGTGACAGAGTAAAGGTGTGGGTTAGGCTGAGGGTGAGGGTTATTGTACGGGTGAGGGTTCTGGTTAGGGTTAAGGTGAGGGTGAGGGTTAGATTGAGGATTAGTGTTAGGGTTAGTGTGAGGTTTAGGTTGAGGATGCGTGTTAGGTTTAGGGTGAGGGCTAGGGTGAAGTTGAGGGTTAGGGTTTGGGTTAGGGTGAGGTTTAGGTTTAGGGTGATTGTTAGCGTTAGTGTGAGGGCTAGTATTAAGGTTAGTGTACATGTTAGGGTAAGGGTAACTGTTAGGGTAAGGTTTAGTTTTAGGGTGAGTTTTAGGATTAGCGTTAGGGTTAGGGTTAGGGTGAGGGTGAGGTTTAGGGTTAGAGTTAGGGTTAGGGTGAGGCTGAGGTTTAAGGTTAGGGTTAGGGTTAGTGTTAGGGTTAGAGTTAGGGTGAGGTTTAGTGTGGGTGTGAGGGTTAGTGTTAGGGTTAGGATTAGGGTTAGCGTTAAGGTGAGGGTGAGTGTGAGGGTTAGGGTTAAGGTTAGGTTTAGGTTTAGAATTAGGGTGAGGGTGAGGGTGAGGGTTACGGGTAGGGTGAGTGTTGGGGTTAGGGTTAGAATGAGGGTTAGGTTGAGGTTTAGGCTTAGGCTTAGGGTTTGGGTATGGGCTAGGTTGAGGGGGAGGGTTAGTGTTAGGGTTAGTGTGAGGGGTAGGGTGAGGGTAAGGGTTAGTGTTAGGGTTAGGGTTAGGGATAGGGTGAGTTTTAGTGTGGGGTTGAGGGTTAGTGTTAGTTTGGATTAGGGTTAGGGTTAAGGTGAGGGGGAGTGTGAGGGTTAGGGTTAGGGTTAGGGTTAGGGTTAGGTTTAGAGTTAGGGTGAGGGTGAGGGTGAGGGTTACGGTTAGGGTGAGTGTTGGGATTAGGGTTAGAGTGAGGCTTAGGGTGAGTGTTAGGCTTAGGCTTATGGTTTGGGTATGGGCTAGGGTGAGGGTGAGGGTTACGGTTTGGGTGAGGGGTAGGTTAAGGGGTAGGGTTAGTGTTAGGGTTAGGGTTGGGGTTAGGGTTAGGCTTAATGTTAGGTGGATGGAGAAGGTGTAGATGAGGGTTAGGGTTAGGGTGAGGGTGAGGTTTAGGGTTAGAGTTAGCATTAGGGTAAGGGTTAGTGTGAGGGTTAGGGTTAGGGTTAGTGTTACTGTTAGGGTTAGGATGAGGGTGAGGGTGAGGGTCAGGGTTAGTCTTAGACTGAGGCGGAGGCTTAGGCAGAGCGTGAGGGTGAGGGTGAGGGTTACGGTTTGGGTGAGGGGTAGGTTAAGGGGTAGGGTTAGTGTTAGGGTTAGGGTTGGGGTTAGGGTTAGGCTTAATGTTAGGTGGATGGGGAAGGTGTGGGTGAGGGTTAGGGTTAGGGTGAGGGTGAGGTTTAGGGTTAGAGTTAGCGTTAGGGTAAGGTTTAGTGTGAGGGTTAGGGTTAGAGTTATTGTTACTGTTAGGGTTAGGATGAGGGTGAGTGTGAGGGTCAGGGTTAGTCTTAGACTGAGGCGGAGGCTTAGGCAGAGCGTGAGGGTGAGGGTGAGGGTTAGGGTTAGGGTTTTAGGGTTAGGGTGAGTGTTAGGATGAGGTTTAGGTTTAGCATTAGGGTTAGGGTGAGGGCTAGAGTTAGGGTGAGGGTTAGGGTTAGCCTTAGGGTGAGATTTAGGGTTAGGGTTAGGTTAAAGGTTGAGGTGAGGCTGAGGGTAAGGATTAGGGTTAGAGTTACAGTGAGGGTCAGGGTTTGGGTTAGGTTTAGGGTTAGTGTTATAGTTAAGGTTAGGATTAGATTTACAATAAGGTGAGGGTGAGCGTGAGGGTTAGGATCAGGGTTAGGGTGAGGTTTAGGGTTAGGATTATTGTTAGGGTGAGGGTGAGGATTAGGGTTAGAGTTATGGTTAGGGGGAGGGTTAGGTTGAGGTTTAGGTTTAGGGTTAGTGTTAGGCTTAGGCTTAGGGTTAGGCTGAGGCTGAGGATGTTGTGAGGGTTAGGGTTATTGTGATGGTTGGGTTTGCCTTTACGGTGAGGGTTAGGATGAGGATTTAGGTTATGGTGAGGATTAGGGTGAGGGTGACCGTAAGGGTAAAGGTGAAGGTTAGGCTGAGGGTGAAGATTACGGTAAGGGTGAGTGTTAGGGTTAGGGTGAGGGTGAGGGTTAGATTCAGTAATAGTGTTAGGGTTAGTGTGAGGTTCAGGGTGGGAATCAGGGTTAGGGTTAGGTTGAGGGCTAGGTTGAGGGTGAGAGTTAGTGTTAGGGTGAGGTTTAGGGTTAGGGTGATGGTTAGGGTTAGTGTTATGGTTAGGGTTAGTGTTAGGGTGAGGGTAAGTGTTAGGGTGATGGTTAGGTTTAGGGTGAAGGTTATGGTTAGGCTGCGGGTGAGGGTGAGGGTTAGGGTTTGGATTAGGATTAGGGTAAGGGTTAGGGTGAGTGTGAGGGTTAGGTTTAGTGTTAGGATTAGACTTAGGTTTACACTGAGAATGAGGGTGAGGGTGAGGGTAAGGTTTAGTATTAGTGTTAGGGTGAGGGTGAGTGTGTGTGTTAGGGTTAGGCTTAGGTTTATGCTTAGGGTTAGGGTGAGGGTGAGGTTGAGGGTGAGGTTTAGGGTTAGGGTGAGGGTTAGGGTAAGGGTTATGGGGAGGGTTAGAATAATGGTTAGGATTAGGATTATGGTTAGGGTGAGGGCTATGGTGAGGGTGAGGTTTAGGGTTAGTGTTAGGGTGAGGGTTAGGGTTAGGGTGAGGGTTGGGATTCAGGTTAAGTTTATGTTTAGGGTAAGGGTTAGAGTAAGGGTTATGGTGAGGGTGAGGGTTAGGGTTAGTTTGAGGGTTAGGGTTAGTTATTAGCGTTAGGGTGAGGGTGAGGGTGTGGGTTAGGGTTAGTGTTAGGGTGAGGGTTAGGATGAGGGTTAGGATTAGGGTTAGGCTGAGGGTGAGGTTTAGGGTTAGAGTTAGGGTAAGGGTGAGGCTGAGGTTGAGTGTTAGGTTTAGGGTTAGTGTTAGAGTTAGGGTTAGGGTGAGGGTTAAGGAGAGGGTGAGGGTTAGGCTTAGGGTTAGGATTAGGATTAGGGTAATGGTTAGGGTGAGTGTTAGGTTTAGGGTTAGGGTTAGGCTTAGGCTTAGGGTTAGGCTGAGGGAGAGGGTGAGGGTGAGGGTTAGCTTTAGGTTGAGGTTTAGGGTTAGGGTTAGCTTGAGAGTTAGGGTTCAGGTTAAGTTAAGGGTTAGGGTGAGAGTTAGGGTTAGGGTTACAGTTAGCGTGAGGGTTAGGGTTAGGTTGAGGGTTACAGTTAGGTTAGGGTGAGGTTAGGATTAGGGTTAGTGTTAGGGTAAGGTTTAAGGTTAGGGTTACGTTTAGGGTGAGGGTTAGGATGAAGGTTAGGGTTACCGTGAGTTTGAGGTTAGGTTTAGGGTGAAGGTTAGGGTTAGGATTAGGGTTAGGGTGAGGGTGAGTGTTAGCATTAGGGTTAGGGTTAGGGTTAGGTTTAGGGTTAGGGTTAGTGTTAATTTTATGGTTAGTTTTACAGTTATGGTGAGGGTGATGGTGAGGGTGAGGCTGAGGTTGAGGGTTAGGTTTAGGGTTAGGGTTAGGGTTAGGGTTAGTGTGAGGTTTAGGGTTAGATATAGGGTTAGGAGAGGGTTAGGGGAAGGATTTGGTTTAGGGTTAGTGTTAGGGTTACGGTGATGGTAAGTGTTAGAGTTAGGGTTAGGGTTAGGGTTAGAGTGAGCTTTAGGGTTAGGGGTTGGGTTAGGGTTAGAGTTACGGTGAGGGTGAGGGTGTGGGTGAGTGTGAGGGTTAGGGTTAGTTTTAGGTTTAAGGTTAGGGTGAGGGCTAGGGTGAAGATGAGGTTTAGGGTTAGGTTGAGGGTAAGGTTTAGTGTTAGTGTTAGGGTTAGGCTTAGGGTGAGTGTGAGGTTTAGGTTTAGAGTTAGGGTTAAGGTGAGGCTGAGGGTGAGGGTTAGGGTTAGGGTTAGGGTTACTGTTAAGTTTAGGGTTAGGGTGAGTGTTAGCGTGAGGTTTAGGGTTTGGGTTAGGATTAAGCTTAGGGTTAGGGTTAGGGTGAGTGTGAGGGTTAGGGTTTGGGTTAGGCTTAGGCTTAGGGTTAGGCTGAGGGTGAGGGTGAGGTTGAGGGTTAGGGTTAGGTTGAGGGTTACGGTTAGGTTTAGGGTGAGTGTTAGGTTTTGGTTAATTTTAAGGTTAGGTGAGGATGAGGGTTAGGATTAGGGTTAGGGTGAGGACTAGGGTGAGAGTGAGGGTTAGGGTTAGTGTTAGGGTAAGGTTTAGGGTTAGGATTAGGATTCGGGTGAGGGTTAGGATGAGGGTTAGGATGAGGGTTAGGGTTACGGTGAGGGGTAGAGTTAGCTTGAGGGTTAGGGTTAGGATTAGTGTTAGGGTTGGGTGAGTGTTAGGATTATGTTTAGGATTTCGGTTAAGGTTAGGGTTAGGATTAATGTTATTGTTAGGGTTAAGTTTAGAGTTATGGTGAAGGTGAGGGTGAGGATTAGTGTTTGGGTTAGGGTCAGGTTTAGGGTTAGGGTTAGGATTAGGATAAGGGTGAGGGAGAGGTTTAGTTTTATATATAGGGTTAGGGCGAGGGTTACTTTGAGGGTTAGGGTTAGGGTTAGTGTTAGGGTTAGGGTAAGGTTGAGGGTTAGGTTGAGGTTTACGGTAAGGGTGAGTGTTAGGGTTAGAGTTAGGCTTAGGCTTAGGGTTAGGCTGAGGGTGAGGTTGGGGGTGAGGATTAGGGTTAGGGTGATGGTTAGGGTTAGGTTAGGGTGAGGATTAGGAGGAGGGTTAGGGTTAGGATTAGGGTTAGGCTGAGGATGAAGTTGAGGTTATTGTTAGGGTGAGAGTTAGGTTTGGGGTTAGGGTGAGAGTTAGGGTTTGGGTTAAGTTTAGGGTTAAGTTGAGGGTTAGGGTAAGGGTTACGGTGAGGGAGAGGGCTAGGGTTAGGTTGAGGGTTAGGGTTCGGATTAGGGTTAGGGTGAGTGTGACAGTGAGGGTTAGGTTTAGTGTTAGGGTGAGGGTTAGGATGAGGGTTAGCTTAGGATTAGGGTTAGGGTGAGGGCTAGGGTGAGGGTGAGGTTTAGTGTTAGGGTGAGGTTTAAGGTTAGGGTTAGTGATAGGGTTAGGGTAAGGGTGAGGTTTAGTGTTAGAGTTAGGTTTAGGTTTAGGCTGAGGTGAGGGTTAGGGTTAGGGTTAGTGTTAGAGTTAGGTTTATGATGAGGGTTAGGGTGAGAGTGAGGGTTAGGCTTAGTGTTAGGATTAGGATTAGGGTAAGGGTTAGGGTGAGGGTGAGGGTGAGGGTCAGGGTCAGGGTTAGGAATAGGGTAAGGCTTATTGGTAGGGTTAGTTTGAGATTTAGAGTTCGGGTTAAGTTTAGGGTTAGGGTGAGGGTTAGGGTTAGGGTTACGGTGATCGTGAGGGTTAGGGTTAGATTGAGGGTTAGGGTTAGGCTTAGGATTAGGGTGAGGGGTAGGGTTAGGATTAGGGTGAGTTTTAGGGTGAGGTTTGGGTTAGAGTTAGGTTTAGGGGCAGGGTTAGGGTGAGGGTTAGGGTTAGGGTTAGTGTTAAGGTTAGGGTGAGGTTTAAGGTTAGGGTTAGGGTTATTGTTAGTGTTATGTTTAGGGTGAAGTTTGCGGTGAGGGTGAGGCTGTGGGTGAGGGTCATGGTTATGGTTATGGTTAGGGTTAGTGTTAGTGTTATTGTTAGGGTTAGGGTTAGAGTTAAGGTTAGGTTGAGGGTGAGGGTGAGTGTTAGGTTTAGGGTGTGTTTTAGGGTGAGGTTTAGGGTTAGGGTTTGAGTTAGGTTTAGGGTGAGGGTGAGGTTTAGGGTTAGAGTTAGTTTTGAGGGGAGGGTTAGGGTGAGGTTTAGGGTTAGTGTTAGGATGAAGGTGAGGGTTAGGTTGAGGTTTAGGGATAGGGTTAGGTTTAGGATTAGGTTTAGGGTGAGGGTGAGTGTGAGGGTTAGGGTGAGGGTTCGCCTTAGGCTTAGGGTTTCTCTGAGGGTGATGGTGGGGGTGAGGATTAAAGTTAGGGTGATGGTAAGGGTTAGGGTTAGTGTTATTGTTAGGGTTAGGTTTAGAGTTAGGATTAGGGTGAGGGTGAGTTTTAGGGGTAGAGATAGGGTTAGGGTGAGTGTTATGCTTAGGGTGAGTGTTAGAGTGGGGGTGACGGTAAGGGTAAAGGTGAGGTTTAGGCTGTGGGTGAGGTTTACGGTAAGGGTTAGGGTTACCGTTAGGGTGAGGGATAGGGTTAGTGTTAGGATGAAGGTGAGGGTTAGGGTTAGATTGAGGATTAGTGTTAGGGTTAGTGTGAGGTATAGGGTGAGGATGCGGGTTCGGGTTAGGGCGAAGTCTAGGGTGAGGATGAGGATTAGGGTTAGTGTTAGAGTGAGGTTTAGGGTTAGGGTGATGGTTAGGGTTAGTGTTAGGGTGAGGTTAAGAGTTAGGTTTAGGGTTAGGATTAATGTGAGGGTTAGGCTTAAGGTGAGGGTTAGGGTGAGGGTGAGTTTTAGCGTTAGGGTTTGGATTAGGTATAGGTTTAGGGTTAGGGAGAGTGTGTGGTTTAGGGTTAGCGTTAGTGTTAGGCTTAGGGTTAGGCTGAGGGTGAGGGTGAGGGTTATTGTTAGAGTGAGGGTTAGGGTTAGGGTTAGGGTGAGAGTTAGGTTTTGGTTTAAGTTTAGGGTTAGAGTGAGGATTAGGGTAAGGGTTACAGTAAGGGTGAGGGTTAGTTTTAGGTTGAGGGTTAGGGTTAAGGTTAGGGTGAGGTTTAGGATGAGGATTAGGGTTTGGATTAGGTTTAGGGTGAGGGGTAGGGTGAGGGTGAGGTTTAGGGTTAGGGTTAGGGTGAGGTTTAGGTTTAGGTTTAGGGTTACGGATAGGGTGAGGGTGAGGTTTAGGGTTACAGTTAGGGTTAGGTTGAGGCTGAGGGTGAGGGTTAGGGTTAAGGTTAGTGTTAGAGTTAGGTTTACGTTGAGGGTTAGGGTGAGAGTGAGGGTTAGGCTTAGTGTTAGTATTAGGATTAGGGTAAGGGTTAGCATGAGGGTGAGGGTGAGGGTGAGGATGAGGGTTAGGGATAAGGTAAGGTTTAGGGATAGGGTTAGTTTGAGATTTAGGGTTCGGGTTAAACTTAGGGTTAGGGTGATGTTTAGGGTTAGGGTTATGGTGAGCGTGAGGGTTAGGGTTAGGTTGAGGGTTATGGTTTGGTTTAGGATTAGGTTGAGGGTTAGGTTTAGGGTTAGGGTGAGGTTTAGGGTGAGGTTTTGGGTTAGAGTTAGGTTTAGGGGCAGGGTTAGGGTGAGGTTTACGGTTAGGGTTAGTGTTAAGGTTAGGGTGAGTGTTAGGGTTAGGGTTAGGGTTAGGGTTATTGTTAGTGTTATGGTTAGGGTGAAGTTTGCGGTTACGGTGAGGGTGAGGGTTATGGTTATGGTTATGGTTAGGGTTAATGTTATTGTTAGGGTTAGGTTTAGAGTTAAAGTTAGATTGAGGGTGAGGGTGAGGGTGAGTGTTAGGGTTAGAGTGAGTTGTAGGGTGAGGTTTAGGGTTAGGGTTAGGGTTAGGGTTAGGGTGAGGGTGAGGTTTAGGGTTAGAGTTAAGGTTGAGGGGAAGGTTAGGGTTAGGTTTAGGGTTTGGGTTAGAATGAGGGTAAGGGTTAGGTTGAGGTTTAGGCGTAGGGTTAGTGTTAGAGTGAGGGTGAGTATGAGGGTTAGGGTGAGGCTTAGGGTTAGGCTGAAGATGATGTTGGGGGTGAGGATTAAGGTTAGGTTGATGGTAAGGGTTAGGGTTAGTGTTAATTTTAGGGTTAGGGTTAGAGTTGGGAATAGGGTGAGTGTGAGGTTTAGGGGTAGATATAGGGTTAGGGTGAGTGATAGGCTTAGGCTGAGGTTTAGGGTGGTTGTGAGGATAAGGGTAAAGGTGAGGGTTAGGCTGAGGGTGATGGTTACGGTAAGGGTTAGTGTTAGGGTTAGAGTGAGGGATAGGGTTAGGTTTAGTGTGAGGGTGAGGGTTAGATTGAGGATTAGTGTCAGGGTTATCGTGAGGTTTAGGGTGAGGATGAGGGTTAGGATTATGGTGAGGTCTAGGGTGAGGATGAGGTTTAGGGTTAGTGTTAGGGTGAGGCTTAGGGTTAGGGTGATGGTTAGAGTTAGTGTTATGGTGAGGTTTAGTGTTAGGGTTAGGGTTAGGATTAATGTTAGGGTTAGGCTTAAGGTGAGGGTTAGGGTGAGGGTGAGGTTTAGGGTGAGGGTTAGGATGAGGTTTAAGGTTAGAATTAGGGTTAGGGTGAGGGCTAGGGTGAGGTTGAGGTTTAGGGTTAGGGTTAGGGTGACGTTTAGGGTTAGGGTTACTGTTACTGATGGGGTGACGGTGAGGTTAAGGGTTATTGTTAGGGTTAGGGTGAGGCTGAGAGTGAGTGTTAGGTTTAGTGTTAGTGTTAGAAATAGGGTCACATTGAGGATTACAGTGAGGGTGAGGGTTAGGCTTAGTGTTAGGATTAGGTTTAGGGTAAGGTTTAGGGTGAGTGTGAGGGTTAGGGTTACAGTGATCGTGATTGTTAAGTTTAGGTTGAGGGTTAGGGTTAGGCTTAGGATTAGGGTGACGGTGAGGGTGAGGGTTAGGGTTATGGTAAGGGATTGGGGTAGGGTTAGGGTGAGAGTTAGGTTTCGGGTTAAGTTTATGGTTAGGGTGAGGATTAGGTTTAGGATTAGGGTGAGCATGAATGTTAGGGTCAGATTGAGGTTAGGGTTAGGCTTAGGATTATTGTGAAGGTTAGGGTCAGGGTTAGGGTGAGGTTTAAGGTGAGTTTTTGGATTAGGGTTAGGGTTAGGGTTAGGGTGAGGGTGAGGTTTAGGGATAGAGTTACTTTTAGGGGCAGGGTTAGGGTGAGGTTTAGGATTAGGGTTAGTGTTAGGGTTAGGGTGAGGGTTAGGGTTAGTGTTATTGTTTGGGTTATTGTTATTATTAGTGGTATGGTTAGGGTTAACTTTGCAGTGAGGGTGAGGCTGAGGGTGAGGTTTATGGTTAGGGTTAGGGTTAGGGTTAGTGTTATTGTTAGGGTTAGGGTTAGAGTTAAGGGTAGGTTGAGGGTTAAGGTGAGGGTTAGCTTTAGGGTGAAGTTTAGATTGAGGTTTAGGGTTAGGGTTAGGGTTAGGGTTAGGGTGAGGGTGAGGTTTAGGGGTAGAGTTAGGGTTAGGGGGAGGGTTAGGGTGAGGTTCAGGTTTAGGGTTAGGTTGAGGATGAGGTTTCGCTTGAGGTTAAGGGATAGGGTTAGGTTTAGGATTAGGGTTCAGGTGAGGGTGAGTGTGAGGGTTAGGGTGAGGGTTAGGCTTAGGCTGAGGGTTAGGCTGAGGGTGAGGGTGGGGGTGAGGATTAGGGTTAGCGGGATGATAAGGGTTAGTGTTAGTGTTATTGTTAGGGTTAGGGTTAGAGTTACTCTTAGTGTGAGGGTGGGGGTGAGGTTAGTCTTAGGGTTAGTGTGAGGTTTAGGTTTAGGGTTATTGTTAGGGTTATTGTGAGGGTGAGGTTTAGGGTTATTTAAAGGGTTAGGGGGAGGGCTAGGGTGAGGTGAGGGTTAAGGTTAGTGTTAGGTTTATGGTGAGGTTGAGGGTTAGGTTGAGGTTTAGGGTTAGGCTTAGGGTTAGGGTTAGTGTGAGGGTTAGTGTTAGGATTAGGGTTAGTGTTAGTGTGAGGGTTTGGGTTAGGGTGAGGGTTATGGTTAGGTTGAGGGTTATGGTTAGGTTGAGGGTTAGGGTTAGGATTATTGTTAGGGTTAGGTTTAGGGTTATTCTGAGGGTGAGGGTGAGGGTGAGGGATAGGGTTAGGGTGAGGGTTTTGGTTATGGTTAGGGTTAGGGTTAGTGTTAGTGTTATTGTTAGGGTTAGGGTTAGAATTAAGGTTAGGTTGAGGGTGAGTATGAGTGTTAGGGTTAGGGTGATTTTTAGGGTGAGGTTTAGGTTTAGGGTTAGGGTTAGGGCTCGAGTGAGTATGAGGTTTACGGTTAGAGTTAGGGTTGAAGAGAGGGTTAGGGTGAGATTTAGGTTTAGGTTTAGGATGAGGGTGAGGGTTAGGTTGAGGTTTAGGGATAGGGTTAGTTTTAGGATTAGGGTTAGGGTGAGGGGGAGTGTGAGGGTTAGGGTGAGGTTTAGGCTTAGTCTTAGGGTTAGGCTGAGGGTGATGTTGGGTGTACGGATTAAGGTTATGGTGACGGTAAGGGTCAAGTGAGGTTTAGGCTGAGGGTGAGGGTTACGCTAAGGGTTAGTGTTAGGGTTAGGGAGAGGGATAGGGTTTGGGTTAGGGTGAGGGTGAGGGTTAGATTGAGGATTAGTGTTAGGGTTAGTGTGAGGTTTAGGGTGAGGATATGGGTTAGGATTATGGTGAGGTCTAGGGTGAGGATGAGGGTTATGGTTAGTGTTAGGGTGAGGCTTAGCGTTAGGGTGATGGTTAGGTTAGTGTTAGGTTGAGGTTTAGTGTTAGGTTTAGGCATAGGATTAATGTTAGGGTTAGGCTTAAGGTGAGGGTTAGGGTGAGGGTGAGGTTTAGGGTTTGGGTTAGGATTAGGAATAGGGTTAGGGTTAGGGTGAGTGTGAGATTTAGTGTTAGCGTTATGGTTAGGCTTAGGGTTAGGCTGAGGGTGAGTGTGAGGGTGAGGGTTATTGTTAGGGTGAAGGTTAGGTTTAGGGTTAGGGTGATAGTTAGGGTTCAGGTTAAGTTTAGGGATAAAGTGAGGATTAGGGTAAGGGTTACAGTGAGGATGAGGGTTAGGGTTAGGTTGAGGGTTAGGGTTAGGCTTAGGATTAGGGTTAGGGTTCGGATTAGGTTTAGGGTGAAGGCTAGGGTGACGGTGAGATTTAGGTTTAGGGTTAGGGTGACGTTTAGGTTTAGGTTTAGTGTTAGGGATAGGGTGAAGGTGAGGTTTAGGGTTAGAGATAGGGTTATGTTGAGGCTGAGGGTGAGGGTTAGGTTTAGGGTTAGTGTTAGAGTTATGGATATGGTGAGGTTTAGGGTGAGAGTGAGGTTTAGGCTTAATGTTAGGATTACGATTAGGGTAAGGGTTTGGGTGAGGTTGAGGGTGAGGTTTAGGGTTAGGGTAAAGTTTAAGGGTAGGGTTAGGGTGAGATTTAGGGTTCTGGTTAAGTTTACGGTGAGGGTGAGGATTACTGTTAGGGTTACGGTGAGCGTGAGGGTTAGGGTTAGGTTGAGGGTTAGGGTTAAGCTTAGGATTAGGGTTAGGGTTAGGGTTAGGGTTAGGGTGAGGTTTAGGGTGAGGTTTTGGGTTAGAGTTAGGTTTAGGGGCAGGGTTATTGTGAGGTTTAGGGTTAGGGTTAGTGTTAAGGTTAGGGTGAGGGTTACGGTTAGGGTTAGGGTTTGGGTTATTGTTAGTGTTATGGTTAGGGTGAAGTTTGCAGTGAGGCTGAGGCTGCGGGTGAGGGTTATGGTTATGGTTATGGTTATAGTTAGTGTTAGTGTTATTGTTTGGGTTAGGGTTAGATTTAAGTTTAGGTTGAGGGTGAGGATGAGTGTTAAGGTTATGGTGAGTTTTAGGGTTAGGTTTAGGGTTAGGGTTAGGGTTAGGGTTAGGGTGAGGGTGAGGTTTAGGGTTAGAGTTAAGGTTAAGGGGAGGTTTAGGGTTAGGTTTAGGCTTAGGGTTAAGATGAGGGTGAGGGTTAGGTTGAGGTTTAGGGATAGGGTTAGGTTAAGGATTAGGGTTAGGGTGAGGGTGAGTATGAGGGTCAGGGTGAGGCTTAGGGTTAGACTGAGGCTGATGTTGGGGGTGAGGATTAAGGTTAGGGTGATGTTAAGGGTTAGGTTTAGTGTTATTGTTAGTGTTAATTTAGAGTTAGGATTAGGCTAAGGGTGAGGTTTAGGGGTAGAGATAGGGTTAGGGTGAGGGTTAGGCTTAGGGTGAGGGTTAGGTTGTGTGTGAGGGTAAGGGTAAAGGTGAGGGTTAGGCTGAGGGTGAGGTTTACGGTAAGGGTTAGGGTTAGGGTTAGGGGGAGGGATAGGGTTAGGGTGAGGGTGAAGGTTAGGGTTAGATTGAGGATTAGTGTTAGGGTTAGTGTGAGGTTTAGGGTGAGGATGCGGGTTAGGATTAGGGTGAGGTCTAGGGTGAGGATGAGGTATAGGGTTAGTGTTAGGGTGAGGTTTAGGGTTAGGGTGATGTTTAGGGTTAGTGTTAGGGTGAGGTTTAGTGTTAGGGTTTAGGTTAGGATTAATGTTAGGGTTAGGCTTAAGGTGTGGGTTAGGTTGAGGGTGAGGATTATGGTGAGGGTTAGGACGAGGTTTAGGGTTAGAATTAGGGTTAGGATGAAGGTTAGGGTGAGGGTGAGGTTTAGCGTTAGGGTTAGGGTGAAGTTTAGGGTTAGGGTTACGGTTAGGGATAGGGTGATGGTGAGGTTTAGGTTTAGAGTTAGGGTTTGGGTGAGGCTGAGGGTGAGTTTTAGGTTCAGTGTTACTGTTAGACATAGGGTTTCAGGGAGGGTTAGGGTGAGGGTTAGGCTTAGTGTTAGGATTAGGATTAGGGTAAGGCTTAGGGTGCGTGTGAGGATTAGGGTTACTGTGAGCATGATTGTTAGGTTTAGGTTGAGGGTTAGGGTTAGGCTTAGGATTAGGGTGAGGGTGAGGGTGAGGGTTAGGGTTATGGTAAGGTTTAGGGGTAGGGTTAGGGTGAGAGTTAGGTTTCAGGTTAAGTTTAGGGTTAGTGTGAGGGTTAGGTAGGGTTACCAAGAGCATGAGGGTTAGGGTTAGGTTGAGGGTTAGGGTTAGGCTTAGGATTAGGGTGAGAGTTACGGTTAGGGTTAGGGTGAGGTTTAGGGTGAGGTTTTGGATTAGGGTTAGGGTTAGTGTGAGGGTGAGGTTTAGTGTTAGCGTTAGGTTTAGGGACAGGTTTAGGGTGAGGTTTAGGGTTACGATTACGGTAAGCTTGGGGGTTAGGGTTAGGTTGAATTTTAGGGTTAGGCTTAGGATTAGGGTGAGGGTGAGGTTTAGGGTTAGAGTTAGGTTTAGGGGCAGGGTTAGGGTGAGGTTTACGGTTAGGGTTAGTGTTAGGGTTAGGGTTAGAGTTAGGGTTAGGGCTGTTGTTTGGTTTAGGGTTATTGTTAGTTTTATTGTTAGGGTTAAGTTTGCTGTGAGGGTGAGCCTGAGGTTGAGGGTTATGGTTAGGGTTAGGTTTAGGGTTAGTGTTATATTTAGGGTTAGAGTTAGAGTTAAGGGTAGGTTGAGGGTGAGGGTGAGGGTTAGGGTTAGGGTGAGGTTTAGAGTGAGGTTTAGGGTTAGGGTTAGGGTTAGGGTTAGGTTGAGGATGATGTTTTGGAGTAGAATTAGGGTTAGGGGGAGGGTTAGGGGGAGGTTTAAGTTTAGGGTTAGGGTGAGGATGAGGGTTCCTTTGAGTTTCAGGGTTAGGTTTAGGATTAGGATTAGGGTTCAGGTGAGGGTGATTGTGAGGGTTAGGGTGAGGGTTATGCTTAGGCTGAGGGTTAGGCTGAGGGTGAGGGTGGGGGTGAGGATTAGGGTTAGGCGGATGGTAAGGGTGAGGGTTAGTGTTGTTAGGGTTTGGGTTAGAGTTACTCTGAGGGTGAGGGTGGGGGTGAGGGTTAGTTTTAGGGTTAGTGTGAGGTTTAGGTTTAGGGTTATTGTTAGGGTTATTGTGAGGGTGAGGTTTAGGGTTAGGTATAGGGTTAGGGGGAGGGTTAGGGTGAGGGTGAGGGTTAGGGTTAGTGTTAGGGTTATGGTGAGTTTGAGGGTTAGGTTGAGGTTTAGGGTTAGGGTTAGGGTTAGGGTTAGTGTGAGGGTTAGTGTTAGTGTTAGGGTTAGTTTTATGGTGAGGGTAAGTTTTAGAGTGAGGGTTTGGGTTAGGGTGAGCGTTATAGTTAGGGTGAGGGTTAGGGTTAGGATTATTGTTAGGGTTATTCTGAGTTTGAGGGTGAGTGTGAATTTTAGGGTTACGGTGATTTTTAGGGTGAGGTTTAGGGTTAGGGTTAGGGTTAGGGTTGGGGTGAGTGTGAGGTTGAGGGTTAGAGTTAAGGTTGAAGAGAGGGTTAGGGTGAGATTTAGGGTTAGGGTTCGGATGAGGGTTCGTATGAGGATTAGGGTTTGGATTAGAGTTAGGGTGAGGGCTAGGGTGATGGTGACGTTTAGGTTTACTGTTGGGGTGAGTTTTAGGTTTAAGGTGAGGGTTAGGATGAGAGTTAGGGTTACCGTGACATGAGGGTTAGTGATAGGGTGAGGGTGAGGGTTAGAATTAGGGTTAGGGTGAGGGTGAGTTTTAAGATTAGGGTTAGTGTTAAGTTTAGTGTTAGGATTAGTGTTATTGTTAGGGTTAGGGTTAGACTTACAGTGAGGTTGAGGGTGAAAGTGAGGGTGAAGGTGAGGGTTAGGGTGAGGGTTTGGGTGAGGTTTATGGTTAGGGTTATTATTAGGTTAGGGTGAGGTTTAGGGTTATGTTTGGGGTTAGGTTTAGTGTTATTGTTAGGGTTAGGGTTACAGTTACGAATAGGTTGAGGGTGAGGGTGAGGTTTAGGCTTAGGCTGAGATTTAGGGTGAGCTTTAGCATTAGGTTTAGGGTTAGGGTAAGGTTGAGGATGAGGTTTAGTGTTAGAGTTAGGTTTAGGGGGAGGGTTAGGGTGTGGATTAGGGTTAGGGTTAGTGTTCGGGTTAGGGTGAGGGTGAGGGTTAGGTTGAGGTTTAGGGATAGGGTTAGGTTTACGATTAGGGTTAGGGTGATTGTGAGTGTGAGGGTTAGGGTGAGGGTTATCCTTAGGCTTAGGTTTAGGCTGAAGCTGAGGTTGAGGGTGAAGGTTAGGGTTAGGGTGAGGGTTAGGGTAAGGTTTAGAGGGAGGGTTAAGATGAGAGTTAGGGGTAGGATTAGGGTTAGTGTGAGGGCTAGGGTTAGGGTGAGGTTTAGGGTTAGGGTTAGGGTGAGGGTTAGGGTTAGGTTTAGGGTGAGAGTTAGGATTCGAGTTAAGTTTATGTTTAGGGTGAGGGTTAGGGTAAGGGTTACGGTGAGGGTTAGGGTTAGGGCTCGGTTGAGGGTTAGGGTTTGTGTTAGGGTGAGGGTTAAGATTAGGGTTAGGGTGAGGGTTAGGATGAGGATTAAAGTTACGATTAGGGTTAGGTTGAGGGCTAGAGTGAGAGTGAGGATTAGGTTTAGTGTTAGGGTAAGAATTAAGTTTAGGGTTACGTTTAGGGGGAGGGTTAGGATGAGGGTAAGGGTTACAGTGAGAGTGAGGGTTAGTGTTAGGGTGAAGGTTAGGGTTAGGATTAGGGTTAGGGTGAGGGTGAGTGTTAGTATTAGGGTTAGGTTTAGGGTTAGGTTTAGGGTTAGAATTAGTGTTATTGTTAGGGTTAGGGTTAGAGTTATGGTGAGGGTGAGGGTTAGGTTTAGGTTTAGGTTGAGGTTTAGGTTTAGGCTTAGGAGTAGGGTTAGGGTGAGTGTTAGGTTTAGGGTTAGGTTTAGGATTAGTTGGAAGGTTAGTTCGAGGGTTAGGGTTAGGGTTAGTTTTAGGGTTAAGGTTAGGGTGAGGTTTAGGTTGAGGTTTATTGTTAGTGTTAGAGTTAGGGTTAGGATTGGTGTTAGGGTGTGGGTGAGTGTGAGGGTTAGGGTTAGGCATAGGCAAAGGCTTAGGGTTAGGCTGAGGGTGAGGTTGGGAGTGAGGATTAGATTTAGGGTGATTGTTAGGGTTAGTGTTAGGATGAGGGTTAGGATGAGGGTTAGGGTTAGGATTAGGGTTAGGGTGACGGTGAGGGTTAGTGTGAGTGTTAGTGTTAAGTGAGTGTTAGGGTTAGGCTTAGTGTTAGGCTGAGGGTTTATTTTATGGTGAGGCTTAGGGTTATGGTTAGGGTGAGCTTTAGTGTTAGGGTTAGGGTTTGATTTAGGGTTCGGGTGAGTGTGAGATTTAGGGGTAGAATTAGGGTTAGGGTGAGGGTTAAGGTTAGGTTGAGGTTTAGGGTGGGGGTGATGGTAAGGGTAAAGGTGAGGTTTAGACTGAGAGTTAGGGTTATGATAAGGGTGAGGGTTAGTGTTAGGGTGAGGGTTAGTGTTAGGGTGAGTGTGATGGTTAGATTGAGGATAAGTGTTAGGGTTAGTGTGAGGTTTAGTGTGAGGATGAGGGTTATGGTTAGGGTGAGGGTAAGTGTTAGGATGGGGGTTAGGTTTAGGGTGAGGGTTATGGTTAGGGTGAGGGTTCGGGTTAGGATTAGGGTTATTGTTAGCCTTTCGTTTAGGGTTACAGTTACGGTGAGAGTGAGGGTGAGGTTCAGGATTAGGGTTAGGGTTAGTGTTAGGCTGAGGGTAAGTTTTAGGATGAGGGTTAGGATTAGTGTGAAAGTTATGGTAAGGGTGAGGTTTAGGGTTAGGGTTATGGTTACGCTGAGCTTAAGGGTTAGGGTTAGGTTGAAGGTTAGGTTTAGGGTTAGGGTGAGGTTAGGGTTAGTGTGAGGGTTAGAGTTGGAGTTAGGGTTAGTGTTACAGTGAGGGTAAGTGTTAGGGTCAGGGTTTGGGTTAGGGTGAGGGTTATGGTTAGGTTGAGGTTTAGGATTAGGGTTAGGGTTATTGTTAGGGATAGGTTTAGGTTTAAGGTTACAGTGAGGTTGAGGGTGAGGGTTAAGGTTAGGGTTAGGGTGAGTTTTAGGGTTTGCGTTAGGGTTAGAGTTAGGTTTTTCGTGAGGGTGAGGTTTAGGGTTAAAGTTAGGGTTAGGGTGAAGGTTAGGTTGAGGGTTAGGGTTAGGGTTAGTGTTAGGGTTAGGGTTAGGGTGAGAGTTAGTAGGAGGGTTAGGGTTAGGGTTAGGTTTAGGATTAGGTTTAGGGTTAAGTTGAGTGTGTGTGTTAGGGTTAGGTTTAGGCTTAGGCTTAGGTTTAGGATGAGGGTGAGGTTGAGGGTGAGGGTTAGGGTTAGGGTGAGGTTTAGGGTAAGGGTTAGTTGGATGGTTAGGATGAGTGTTAAGGTTAGGATTAGGGTTAGGGTGAGGGCTAGGGTGAGGGTGAGGTTTAGTGTTAGGGTTAGGGTGAGGTTTAGGGTTAGGGTTAGGGTGAGAGTTAGGGTTTGGTTTAAGTTTACGGTTAGGTTGAGGGTTAGGGTAAGGGTTATATTCAGGGTAAGGGTTGGGTTAG
Source organism: Dipodomys merriami (assembly GCF_024711535.1). Classification (NCBI taxonomy): domain Eukaryota; kingdom Metazoa; phylum Chordata; class Mammalia; order Rodentia; family Heteromyidae; genus Dipodomys; species Dipodomys merriami. Next base: position 633,695 of record NW_027202716.1, on the reverse strand, counting down.
GTTGAGGGTTAGGGTTTGGATTAGGGTTAGGGTGAGTGTGAGGGTAAGGGTTAGGGTTAGTGTTAGGGTGAAGATTAGGATGAGTGTTAGGGTTAGGATTAGGGTTAGGGTGAGGGCCAGGGTGAGGTTGAGTTTTCGTGTTAGAGTTAAGGTGAAATTTAGGGTTAGGGTTAGGGTTAGTGTTAGGTTGAGGGTGAGATTTAAGGTTAGAATTAGGGTTAGGGTGAGGCTGAGCGTGAGGGTTGGGTTAGGGTTAGGGTTAGTGTTTGGGTTAGGGTGATGGTTATGTCGAGGTTTAGGGTTAGGGTTAGTGTTAGGTTTAAGTTTAGGGTGAGGGTTAGCTTGAGGTTTAGGTTTAAGGTTAGCGTTAGGGTTAGGATTAGGGTTAGGGTGAGGGTTAGGGTGAGTGTGAGGTTTAGTGTTAGGGTTAGGCTTAGGCTTAGGTTTAGGCTGAGGGTGTGGGTGATGGTTAGGGTTAGGGTGAGTGTTAGGGGCAGGGTTAGGGTGAAATTTAGGGTTCAGGTTAAGTTTAGGGATAGGGTGAGAGTTAGGGTTAGGGTTATGGTGAGGGTTAGGATGAGGATTAGGGTTAGGATTAGGCTTAGTGTGAGGGCTAGAGTGAGGGTGAGGGCTAGGGTTAGTGTTTGGGTGAGGTTTAGGATTAGGGTTAGGGGTAGGATGAGGGTTAGGGTTCCGGTTTGAGTGAGGTTTAGGGGTAGGGTGAGTGTTAGGGTTAGGATTTGGCTTAGGGTTAGGGTGAGTTTTAGGGTTACATTTATGGTTAGGGGGAGTGTTAGGTAGAGGATTAGGGTTAGGTGTAATGTTAGGGTTAAGGTTAGGGTTAGGGTTAGGTTCAGAGTTATGGTTAGGGTTAGGGTTAGGGTTAGGGTGAGGATTAGTTTGAGGTTTAGGGTTAGGGTTAGGTTTTGCGTTAGGGTTAAGGTGAGTGTGAGGGTTAGGGTTAGGGTGACGCTTAGGCTTAGGGTTAAACTGAGGGTGAGGGTTAGGATGAGGATTAGGGTTAGGGTGAGCGTTAGTTTGAGGGTGATATTAAGTGTAAAAGTGAGGGTTAGGCTGAGGGTGAGGGTTAAGATAAGGGTGAGGGTTAGGTTTAGGGTGAGGGTTTGGGTTAGGGTTCGGGTTAGGTTTAGGGTGAGTGTTAAATTGAAGATTAGGGTTAGGGTTAGTGTGAGGTTTAGGGTGAGGATGAGGATTAGGGTTAGCCTGAGGGTGAGGGTTAGAATTAGGGTTAGCGTGATGGATAGTGTGAGGGTGAGGGTTAGGGTTAGGGTTAGGGTGAGGTTTAGAATTAGGGTGAGAGTTAGGGTTAGTGTGAGGGTTAGGGTTAGTGTTAGGTGAGGGTAATTGTTAGGTTGAGGGTTAGGTTTAGGGTGAGGTTTATGGTTAGGGTTAGGTTTGGGGTTACATTTACGTTGAGGGTGAATGTGAGGGTTAGGGTTAGGCTGAGGTTTAATGTTAGGGTTAGATTTAGGTTTAGGGTGAGGGTGAGGTTTAGGGGTAGAGTTAGGGTTAGGGTGGGGGTTAGGGTGAGGGTTAGGATTAGGGTGAGGGTTAGGGTGGGGGTGACGGTAAGGGTAAAATTGAGGGTTAGGCCGAGGATGAGGGTTAGGGTTAGGGTGAGGATGAGGGTTAGGGTTATTGTTAGGGTGAGGTTTAGGGTTAGAGTGATGGTTAGGGTTGGTGTGAGGGTTAGTGTTAGGGTTCGGGTTAATGTTAGGGTGCGGGTTAGTCTTAGGGTGAGGGTTATGGTTAGAGTGAGGGTCAGGGTTAGTGTTAGGGTTAGAGTTAGGGTTAGTGTGAGGGTTAGGGTTATGGAGAGGGTAAGGTTGACGGTTAGGGTTGGGGTTAGGATGCGGTTTAGGTTTAGGTTTGGGGTTAGAGTTAGGTTAGGGTGAGGGTGAGGTTTAGGGTTAGAGTTAGGGTTAGTGTTAGGGTTAGGGTTAGGGTGAGGGTGAGGGTTAGGGTTAGGCTTAGGCTTAGGCTTAGGCTTAGCCTGAACATGAGGGTTCGGGTTAGTGTTAGGGTGAGTGTTATTGTTAGGGAGAAGTTTAGGGTTAGTGTTAGGGTTAGAGTTAGGTTTAGTGTTAGCGTTAGGGTTACGGTGTGGGTAAGGGTGAGGCTTACGGTTGGGGTTAGGATTCGGTTTAGGATTAGGTTTAGGGTTAGAGTTTGGTTTAGGGTGAGTGTAAGGTTTAGTGTTAGAGTTAGGGTTAGGGTTAGTGTTAGGGTTAGGCTTAGGATGAGTGTTAGGTTTAGCATGAGGTTTAGGGTGAGGGCTATTGTGAGGGTGAGGTTTAGGGTTAGGGTTAGCTGAGGTTTAGGGTTAGGGTTAGGGTTAGGGTTAGGGTGAGGGTTAGGTTTAGGGTTAGAGTTAGGGTTAGAGTGAGGCTGAGAGTGAGGGTTAGGTTTAGGGTTAGTGTTAGATTTAGGGTTCGGGTGAGGGTTAGTTTGAGGTTGAGGGTTAGGCTTAGAGTGGGGATGCGGATTAGGGTTAGGGTTAGTGTTAGTGTTATTGTTAGGTTTAGGGTTAGAGTTACGTTGAGGTTGACGGTGAGGGTGAAGGTGAGGGTTAGGGTGAGGTTTCGGGTGAGGTTTAGGTTTAGGGTTAGGGTGAGGTTTAGGTTTTGGGTGAGGGCTACGGTGAGGGTTAGGGTTAGGGTGAGTGTGAGGGATAAGGTAAGGGTTTTGGTTAGGTAAGTGTTAGGGTTTGGTTTGGGGTGAGGTTTAGGGTTAGGGTTAGGGTGAGGGTGAGTGTTCGGTTTCGGGTGAGTGTGAGTGTTAGGGTGTGGGTTACGGTTAATGTTAGAGTGAGGGTTAAGGTGACAGTAAGGGTTAGTGTGAGGATTAGGGTTAGGGTTATTCTTAGGGTTATGGTGATATTATGGATTAGGGTAAGTTTTAGGGTGAGGGTGAGGGTTAGGGTTAGCTTTAGGGTTAAGGTGAGAGTTAGGGTGAGGTTGAGGGTTAGGGTGAGGGTGAGGGTTAGGGTTAGGGTTAGGGTTAGGGTTCGGGTGACGTTTAGAGTTAAGGTGTGGGTTAGGGATAGGTTTATGGTTAGGGTGAGGGTAAGGTTTTCGGTTAGGCTTCAAGTTAGGGTGAGTGTGAGGGTGAGCATTAGTATTAGGATTAGGGTTAGGGTTAGTGTTAGGCTGAGGGTGCGGGTGAGGGTGAGTATTAGGTTTAGGGTAATGTTTAGGGTTAGGGTTAGGTTGAGGTTTAGGGTTAGGGTTAGGATGAGGGTTAGGGTGAGGATTATTGTTAGGGTTAGGGTGAGGGTTAGGTTTAGTGTGATTGTTAGGGTTAGTGTGAGGTTGAGCGTTAGGGTGAGTTTTAGGGTTACGGTTAGGGATACATTTAGTGTGAGGGTTAGTGTGAGCGTTTGGGTGAGGGGTAGGTTTAGGGTTAGGGTGAGGGTTAGTTAGGGTTAGGTTTGAGATTATGGTTAGGGTTAGCGTGAGATATAGGGTTAGGGTTAGGTTCAGGGTGAGGGTGAGGGTTAGGGTTAGTGTGAGGTTTAGGGTTCTGGTTAGGTTTATTGTTAGGATAAGGGTTAGGGTGAGGGTTAGGGTGAGGGTGAAGGAGAGGGTTAGTGTAAGGGTTAGGGTGAGTGTTTGCTGAGGGTTAGGTTTAGGTTTTAGGTTAGGGTGAGGGTTAGGCTGAGGGTAAGTTTTAAGGTGAGGTTTCTGGTGAGGTTGAGTATTAGGGTTAGCATTAGTCTTAGGGTGAGAGTTAGGGTTATTTATAGCATTAGGGTTAGGGTGAGGGTTAGTATTAGGTTTATGGTGAGGGTGAGGTTTAGGGTTAACATTAGGTTTAGGGTTAGGGTTATAGTGAGGGTGAGGGTGAGGGTTAGGATTAGGTTTAGGGTTAGGGTGAGGCTGAGGTTGAGAATGAGGTTGAGGGTGAGGTTTAGGGTTAGGGTTAGGTTTAGGGTGAGGTCTACGGTGAAGGTGAGGTTTAGGGTGAGGGTTAGGGTGAGGGTGACGTTGACGGTGAGGTTTAGGCTTAAGGTGAGGGTAAGGGTTAGCGTTAGGCTTGAGGGTTAGAGTTAGGGTGATGTTTAGGGTGAGGGTGAGGGTGAGGGTGAGGGTATAGGTGAGGGTTAGGTTCAATGTGAGGGCAGGGGTGACGGTGAGTGTTAGGTTGAGTGTGTGGAAAAGGGTTAGGGTTAGGATAAGGGTTAGGGTTAGGGTAAGGTTTAGGGTTAGGCTTAGGGTTAGGGTTAGGGTTAGGGTGAGGGATAGGTTTAGGGTTAGAGTTAGGATGAGGGTTATGGTTAGTGTGAGGGTTAGGGTTAGGGTGATGTTTAGGGTGACGGTGAGGGTTAGGGTGAGGGTGAGGTTGAGCGTGAGGGTTAGTGTGAGGGTGAGCGTGAGTGGGAGTGTGACGGTGAGGGTTAGGTTTAGGGTTAGGTTTAGGGTGAGGGTAAGATTTAGGGTTACTATTAGGGTTAGGGTAATGGTTAGGCTGAGGGTTAGGGTGACGGTGAGGTTCAGGGTGTGCGTTTCTGTTAGGTAAGTGTTAGGGTTATGTTTAGGGTGACGATTAGGTTGAGTGTGAGGCATAGGGTTAGGTTGAGTGTTAGGCTTAGTGTGGGGGTCACGGTTAGGGTTAGGTTTAGTGTGAGGATAAGGATTAGGGTGAGGGTAAGGTTGAGATTCAAGGTTAGGGTTAGAGTTAGGGTTAGGGTGAAGTTTAGGGTGGGGGTTAGGGTGAGGGTTAGGGTTAGGGTTAGGGTTGGGTGAGGGTTAGGATGAGTGTTAGGTTTATGGTTAGGGTTAGGTTTAGGGTGCATGTTAGGGTTAGGGTTAGAGTGAGGGTGAAGGTCAGGGTTAATGTTAGGATTAGGTTTAGGGTTATGGTGGGGATGAGGGTGAGGCTGAGGGTGAGGGTGAGGGTGAGGATGAGGGTTAATATGAGGGTTAGTTTTAGGGGGAGGGCTATTGTGAGGGTTAAGGTTAGGGTGAGTGTTAGGGTTAGGGTTAGGGTGAGGGTTAGGGTTAGGATTAGGGTAAGGGTTAGGGTGAGGGTAAGGGTTAGGATGACATTTACGGTGAGGGTGAGGGTTAGGGTTAGGTTTAGGGTTAGGGTGAGGGTTAAGGTGAGGGTTAGAGTGAAGCTTAGGGTGAAGGTTAGGGTTAGGGTTAGGGTTTGGGTTAGGGTGAGGGTTAGGTTGAGTGGAAGGGGTAGGTTGAGGTTTAAGGAGAGGGTGAGGGATAGGGTTATTGTGAGAATAAGTGTTAGGCTTAGGCTTAGGTTGAGAGTAAGCATTTGTGTTAGCATCAGGTTTGGGCTGATGGAGAGGGTTAGGGATAGGCTGAGGGGTAGTTTTAGGGTTAGGGTGAGGGGTAGGGTTTGGGTTAGGGTGAAATTAAGGTTTAGGGTGAGGGTGAGGGTGAGGGTTAGGGTTAGCTTTAGGGTGAGGGTGAGGGTTAGGGTTAGGGTTAGGGTGAGTGTGAGTGTGAGGGTTAGGTTTAGGATTCCGGTTAGGGTTAGGGTTAGGCTGAGGTTGAGGTTATGAGTGAGGGTGAGGGCTAGGGTTAGGTGTAGATGTAGGGTTAGGGTTAGGTTTAGGGTTAGTATTAGTGTTAGGGTTAGAATTAGGCTGAGAGTCATGGTGAGGGTGAGGGTGAAGTTGAGTTTTAGGGTGAGGGTTAGGTTTAGAGTTAGGGTTATGTTGAGTGCTAGGATGAGGGTGAGGGTTAGGGTTACCGTTAGGGTTATTGTGAGGCTTAGGGTGAGGGTTGAGTGTTAGGGTTACTGTTAGCGTGAGGGTGAGGGTTAGGATTAAGGTGAGGGTGAGGGTTCGGTTTAGGGTGGGGTTTAGAGTTACCCTGAGGGTGAGGGTGAAGGTTAGGATTAGGGTTAGGTTTAGGGATAGGATCAGGGTGAGGGTTAGGGTGTTTTTGAGAGTTAGGGTTAGGTTGAGGGTGAGGGTTAGGGTTAGGGTTAGGGTGAGGTTTAGCTTTAGGGTGAGGGCTACGGTGAGGGTGAGGTTTAGGGTGAGTGTGAGCATGAGGGTGAGGGATTTTTTTTAGGTAAGGGTTAGGGTTAGGGTTAGGGTGAGGATTAGGTTGAGAGTGAGGCTTAGGTTGAGGGTTACGGGTAGTGTGAGAGTTAGGGTGAGGCTGAGGGTTAGGGTGAGGGTGAGGGTTCAGGTGAGGGTGAGGGTTCGGGTGAGAGTGAAGTTTCGGGTGTGGGTTAGGGTTATGTTTAGGGTGAGGTTTAGTGTGACATTGAGGGTTAGGATGAGGGTGAGGGTTAGGATTAGGGTTAGGGTGAGTGTTAGGTTTAGGTTGAGGGTTAGGGTGAGGGTTAGGGTTAGGGTTAGGGTAAGGGTTAAGGTTCGGGTGACTGTTAGGGTTAGTTTGAGGGTTAGGGTGAAAGTGAGTTTGAGGTTGAGGGTTAGGGTCAGGGTGATGGTGACGGTGAGGGTTAGGGTTAGGATTCGGGTTAGGGTTAGGGTGACGTTTAGGGTTACGGTTAGGGTTAGGGTGAGGGTAAGGGTGAGGGTGAGAGTTAGGGATAGTTTTAGGGTTAGGGTTAGATTTAGGGTAAGGGTTAGGTTTAGGGTGACGGTTAGGTTTAGGGTTAGGGTGAGGGTTAGGGTTTGGGTTTGGTTTAGGGTGAGGGTTAGGGTTAGGATTAGGGTGAGGGTAATGGTTAGGGTTAGGGTTAGGCTGAGGTTGAGGGTATGAGTGAGTTTCACCCTAGCCCTCACGGCTAGGGTTAGCGTGAGTGGTAGGTTTAGGGTTAAATTTAGGGTGAGGTTTAGGTTTAATGTGAGGGTTAGGGTGATTGTAAGTGTTAGAGTGAGGGTTAGTGTGAGAGTGAGGTTTAGGGTGATGTTTAAGCTGAAGGTGAAACTTAGGGAGTGTGAGAGGTTTTGGGTGAGAGTGAGGGTTATGGATTGGTTGAGGGTGAGGGTTAGTGTGAGAATAAGTGTTAGGGTGATGTTTAGGTTGAGAGTGAGGTTTAGGGAGAGAGTTAGGGTTCAGGGAATGAGTAGGGTTAGGGTGTAGGTGAGGGTTAGTGTAAGGGTGAGGCTTAGGGTGACCGTGGGGGTTAGGGTTCAGGGGAGGATTAGGGTTAGGGTTAGGGTTCGGGTTCAGGTTAGGGTTAGGGTTAGGGTGAGTGTTAGGGTGAGAGGTAGGGTTAGGTTTAGGATGAGGGTTAGGCTTTTTGTGAGGGTTACGGTTAGGATTAGGGTTAGGGTTTATGTGAGGATAAGGGTTAGGGTGAGGGTTAGGGTGAAACTGAGGGTTAGGGTTAGCCTTAGGGTTAGGGTTAAGGTTAGGATGGGGGTTAGGGTGAGGGTTAGTTTGAGGGTTAGGGTTGGGTGAGGGTTAGGGTGATGGTAAGGGTTAGGGTGAGGGTTAGGTTGAGATTGAGGAATAGGGTTTTTGTGAGGTTAAGGTTTAGGGCGACGGTTAGGGTTAGGTTGAGGGTTAGGGTTAGCATTAGTGTTAGGGTGAGGGTGAGAGTTAGGGTGAGGGTGAGGGGTAGACTGAGGGTTAGGGTTAGGTTTATGGTTAGTGTTAGGGTGTGGTTTAGAGTTAGGGTTAGGGTGAGGGTGAGGGTTAGGGTAAAGTTAGGGTCACTGTTAGGGTGAGGGTGAGGTTTAGGGTTAGCATTACGGTTAGGGTTAGGTTTAGGTTGAGTGTTACAGTTAGGGTGAGGTTGAAGGTTAGAGTTAGCATTAGGGTATGGGTTAGGGTTAGGAAGCAGGTTAGGGTTAGGGTTAGAGTGAGGGTGAGGGTAAGGGTTAGGGTTAGGATTAGGTGTAGGTTTAGGGTGAGGCTGAGGATGAGGGTGAGCATTAGGGTGAGCATGAAGGTGAGGGTTAAGTTTATGGTTATGTTTAGGGTGAGGTATAGGGTGAGAGTGAGGGCTAGGGTGAGGGTGAGGGTGAAGGTGAGGTTTTCGGTTTGGAAAGGGTTACAGTTAGGTTTAGGGTGAGGATAAGGGTGAGGGTGAGTTTTAAGGTGAGGGTTAGGGTTAGGGTGAGGGTTAGGGTTAGGGTTAGGGTGAGGGTTAGGGTTAGGGTGATGTTTAGGGTGAGGGTGAGGGTGAGAGTTAGGGTTCGGGTGAGGGTGTGGGTTAGGGTGTTGGTGAAGGTTAGGGTGAGAGTGAGGGTGAGAGTGAGGGTGAGGGTTAGGGTGTTGGTGAGGTTTCGGATTAGGATGAGTTTTAAGGTTAGGGTGAGGTTTAGGGTGAGGGTGAGGGTTAAAGTTAGGGTTAGGATTAGGGTTAGGGTTAGGGTGAGGGTTAGGGTGAGGGTTATGGTTAGGGTTAGGTTGAGGATTAGGGTGAGAGTGAGGGTTAGGATTTGATTAAGGGTTAGGTTGAGGTTTAGGGTAAGGGTTAGGGTTAGGGTTAGGGTGAGTGTGAGGGTTAAAGTTATGGTTAGGGTGAGGGTCATGGTTGGGGTTAGGGTTAGGGTTAGGGCTAGGGTGAAGGTTATGATGAGGGTGAGGGTGAGTGTGAGTGTTAGGGTGTGGGTTACGGTTAGGTTTATGGTGAGGGTTAAGATGACGGTGAGTGTTAATGTGAGGGTCAGTGTTAGGGTTAGGGTGAGTGATAGGGTGAGGGTTAGGGTCAGATTGAGTGTGAGGATTAGGGTTAGGATTACCCTTAGGTTAATGGTGAGGGTATCAGTTAGGGTGAGATATAGGGTGAGGGTGAGGGTTAGGGTGAGCGTTAGGGTTGAGATTAGGGTGAGGGTTAGAGTTAGGGTGAGGATTTGGGCTAGGGTTAGGGTGACGTTTAGGGTTAGGGTGTGGGTTAGGGATAGGTTTATGTATAGGGTGGGAGTTAGGTTTATGGTTAGGGTTCAAGTTAGGGTGAGTGTGAGTGTGAGCGTTAGGGTTAGGATTAGGGTTTGTGTTACTGTTAGGCTGAGGGTGTGGGTGAGGGTGACGGTGAGGGTTAGGTTTAGGGTAATGTTTAGGGTTAGGGAAAGTTTGAGGGTTAGGGTTAGGGTTAGGATGAGGGTTAGGGTGAGGATTATGGTTAGGGTTATGGTGATGGTTAGGTTTAGTTTGATTTTTAGGGTTACTGTGAGGGTAAGCGTTAGGGTGAGGGTTAGGGTGAGGGTGAGGTATAGGTTTAGTGTTAGGGTGAGGGTGAGCGTTTGGGTGATGATTAGGATTGGGTTTAGGGTGAGGGTTAGGGTTAGGGTTGAGTTTAGGGTTAGGGTTAGTGTGAGGTTTAGTGTTAGGTTTTGGGAGAGGATTAGAGTTAGTGTGAGGTTTAGGGTTACGTTTAGGGTTAGTGTGAGGGTAAGGGTTAGGGTGAGGGTTAGGGTGCGGGTGAGGGATAAGGTGAGTGTAAGGGTTAGGGTGACTGTTTGGTGAAGGTTAGATTTAGGTTTAGGTTTAGGGTTAGGGTGAGGGGTAGGCTGAGGGTAAGTGTTAGGGTGAGGTTTCGGGTGAGGTTGAGTATTAGGCTTAAAATTAGTCTTAGGGTAAGTGTTAGGGTTAGGTATAGCATTAGGGTTAGGGGTAGGGTGAGGGTGAGGGTTAGGATTAGGGTAAAGTTGAGGGTGAGGTTTAGGGTTAGCATTAAGTTTAAGGTTATCGTTAGAGTGAGGGTTAGGGTGAGGATTAGGTTTAGGATTAGCTTTAGGGTTAGGGTGAGGCTGAGGTTGAGGATGAGCTTGAGGGTGAGTTTTTTGGTTAGGGTTAAGTTTAGGGTGAGGGCTAGGGTGAGGGTGAGATTTAGGGTGAGGGTTAGGGTGAGGGTGAGGTTGAAGGTGAGGTTTAGGGTTAGGGTGATGTTTAGGGTGAGGGTGAGGGTGAGGGTGAGGGTGAGTTTTAGGGTACAGGTGAGGGTTAGTTTTAGGGTGAGGGTTAGGGTGACGGTGAGGGTTAGGGTGAGGGTGTGGAAAAGGGTTAGGGTTAGGTTCAGGGTGAGGGTTAGGGTTCGGGTTAGTGTGAGGAAAAGGTTTAGGGTGAGGATTAGGATGAAAGTAAGAGTTAAGGTTAGGTTTAGTGTTAGGGTTAGGGTGAGGTTTAGGGTTAGGATTAGGGTTAGGGTTAAGTTGAGGGTGAGGGTTAGAATTAGGGTTAGGTTGAGGATTAGGTTTGGGGTGAGTGTTAGGGTTTCGGTTAGGGTGAGGGTGAGGTAGAGGTTTCGGATTCGGGTGAGGGTTAGTGTGTGTGTGATGGTTAGTGTTCGGGTGAAGTTTAAGGTGACGGTGAGGGTTAGGGTGAGGGTGATGGTTAGAGTTAGTGTGAGTATTAGGTTTAGGGTTAAGGTTATGGTGAGGGTAAGGTTTAGGGTGCGGTTTAGGGTGAGGGTGAGGGATAGGGTTAGCATTAGGGTTACGGTGGGGGATAAGGTTAGGGTTAGGGTGAGATAGAGGGTTAGGTTTAGGGTTAGGATGAGGTTTAGGATTAGGGTGAGAATTAGGGATAGGGTTAGGGTTAGGGTTAGTGTTTGAGTTAGGGTGAGTATGAGGGTGAGAGTTAGGGTTAGGATTAGGGTTACGGTTAGTGTTAGGCAGAGGGTGAGGGTGAGGGTGAGGGTTAGGGCTAGGGTGATATTTAGGGTTAAAGTTAGGGTGAAAGGTAGGGTTAGGGTTAGGGAGATTGTTAGGGTTAGGGTGAGGGTTTGGGTTAGTTTGAGGGTTAGGGTGAAGGTAAGTTTGAGATTGAGGGTTAGGGTGAGGGTGATGGTGATGGTGAGGGTTAGGGTTAGGATTCTGGTTAGGGTTAGGGTGAGGGTTAGGGTTAGGTTTAGGGTTAGGGTGAGGGTAAGTTTGAGGGTAAGGGTTAGGGTTATGGTTAGGTTTAGCGTTAGGGTTAGGTTTCAGGTAAGGTTTAGGGTTAGGATGAGGGTTAGGTTTAGGTTTAGGGTGAGGGTTAAGTTTAGGTTGAGGGTTAGTGTTAGGGTTAGGGTGACGGTGAGGTTTAGGTTGAGGGGTAGGGTTATGAATAGTCTAAAGGTTAGGGTTAAGGTGAGGTTTAGGTTTAGGGTGAGGGTTAGGGTGAGGGTTAGGGTGAGGGTTAGTGTGAGGTATAGGTTTAGGGTAAGGGTAAGGGTTAGGTTCAGGGTGAAAGTTAGTTTTAGGTTTAGGTTTAGGGTTAGGGTGATGCTGAGGGTTAGGGTTAGGGTTAGTGTGAGGATAAGGGTTAGGGTGAGGTTTAGGGTGAGGATGAGAGTTAGGGTTAGCATAAGGTTTAGGGCGAGGGTTAGGGTTAGGGTTAGGGTTAGGGTAGGGTAAGGGAGGGTTAGCGTGAGGGTTAGGGGTAGGGTGATGTTTAAGTTGACGGTGAGGGTTAGGGTGAGGGTGAGGTTGAGAGTGAGGGTTAGGGTGAGGGTGAGCATGAGTGGGAGGGTGACCATGAGGGTTAGGGTTAGGGTTAGATTTAGGGTGAGGATAAGAGTTAGGGTACTATTAGGGTTAGGGTAAGGGTTAGGCTGTGGGTGAGGGTGAGGGTGAGGTTTCAGTTTCGGTTAGGTAAGGGTTACGGTTATGTTTAGGGTGAGGATTATGGTGAGGGAGAGGATTAGGGTTAGGTTGAGGGTTAGGCTTAGTGTGAGGGTTATGGTTAGGATTAGGGTTAATGTGAGGATAAGTTTTAGGATGAGGTTTAGGTTGAGAGTGAGGGTTAGGGTTAGCGTTAGGGTTAGGATGAAGGTTAGTGTGGGGGTTAGGGTGTGGGTTAGGGTTCGGGTTAGGGTTGGGTGAGGGTTAGGCTGAGCGTAAGGTTTAGGGTGAGGGTTAGGTTGAGAGTGAGGGATAGGGTTATGGTGAGGGTAAGGGTTAGGTTTAGGGTGAGAGTGAGGGTGATGGTAAGGGTAAGGGTTAGGGTTCAGGTTAGGGTGAGGGTGACGGTTAGGGTTAGCATTAGGGTTCGGGTTTGGTTTAGGTTGAGTGTTAGGGTTAGGGTTAGGGTTAGGGTTAGGGTGAGGGTAAGGGTTAGGATGACAGTTAGGGTGAGGGTGAGGGTTAAGTTTAGGTTTAGGGTTAGGGTGAGTTTGAGGGTGAGGGTTAAGGTTAGGGTTAGGGTGAGTTTTATGGTGAGGCTTAGGGTGAAGGTTAGGGTTAGGGTTAGGCTTTGGGTTAGGGTGAGGGTTAGGGTGAGGGGAGGGGGTAGGGTGAGTGTTAGGGAGAGGGGAGGGATAGGGTTATGATGAGGGTAAATGTTAGACTGAGGCTTAGGTTGAGAGTGAACATTTGAGTTAGCATCAGGTTTGGGTTGAGGGTGAGGGTTAGAGTTAGGCTGAAGGGTAGTTTAAGGGTTTGGGTTAGGGTTAGGTTTCGGGGGAGGTTAAGGGTTGGGGTGAGGGTGAGGTTTAGGGTTAGACTTAGGGTGAGGGTGAGGATTAGGTTTAGGGTAAGGGTGAGTGTGAGTGTGAGGGTTAGGTTTAGGATTAAGGTTAGGGTTAGGCTGAGGTTGAGCGTATGAGTGAGGGTGAGGGCTAGGGTTCGGGGTAGAGGTAGGGTTAGGGTTAGGTTTAGAGTTAGTATTAGGGTTAGGGTTAGGATTAGGCTGAGGGTGAGGGTGAGGTTGAGGGTGAAGATGAGGTTTAGGGTTAGAGTTAGGATTAGAGTTAGGGTTATGTTGACCGCTAGGATGAGGGTGAGGGTTAGGGTTTGTGTTAAGGTTAGGGTGAGGCTTAGGGTGAGGGTTGAGTGTTAGGGTTTGGCTTAGGTTGAGGGTGACGGTTAGGATTAGGGATAGGGATAGGGTTAGGCTGAGGTTGAGGATGAGGGTGAGGTTTAGGGTTAGGGTTACGGTTAGGGTGAGGGCTAGGGAGAGGTTGAGGGTTAGGGTGAAGGTGAGTGTGAGGGTGAGGGTCTTGGTTAGGAAATGTTAGGGTTAGGGTGATGATTAGGTGAGTGTTAGGGTGAGGGTGTGGGTTCGGTTGATGGTGAGGGTTTGGGTTAGCAGTAGTGTTAGGGCTAATGTTAGGTTGAGTGTTAGGGTTAGGGTTAGGGTTAGGGTGAGGGTATGCGTTAGGGTGAGGGTTACGGTGAGGGTGAGGGATAAGGTTAGTGTGAGGGTTAGGGTGAGCATTTGGATGAGGATTAGGTTCAGGTTTATGGTTAGGGTGGGGGTTAGTTTTAGGGTTGAGTTAAGGGTTAGCGTTAGTGTGAGGTGTAGGTTTAGGGTTAGGGTTAGTGTGAGGATAAGGGATATGGTGAGGGTTAGGGTGAGGGTGAAGGATAGGGTTACTGTAAGGGTTAGGGTGAGTGTTTGGATGAGGATTAGGTTCTGGATTAGGGTTAAGGTGAGGGTTAGAATGAGGGTAAGTGTTAGGGTGATGTTTAGGTTGTGGTTGAGTATTAGGGTTAGCATTAGTCTTAGTTTGAGGGTTAGGGTTAGGTATGGCATTAGGGTTAGGGTTAGGGTGAGGGTTAGGATTAGGGCTAAGGTGAGGGTGAGGTTTAGGGTTAGGGTAGGTTTTGGTTTAGCCAGAGGGTGAGGGTGAGGTTGATGGTTAGTGTTAGGATTAGGGTGAGGGTGAGGTTTAGGGTGTGGGTGAGGGTTAGGTTTAGGGTGAGGGTTAGGTTGATGGTGAGGATTAGGTGAGGGTGAGATTTAGATTTAGTGTTAGAGTTAGGCTGAGGGTTAAGATCAGGGTCAGTATTAAGGTGAGGGTTAAGGTGAGGCTTAGTGTGAAGTTGAGGGAGAGGGTTTCCTTTACATCAGGGTTAGGGGTAGGTTAGGGATTAGGGTGAGGGTGAGGGTGAGGGTTTAGTTTACATCAGGGTTAGGGTTAAGCTGAGGTTAGGGTTAGGGTGAGGTTTAGGGTTAGTGTTAGGGTTAGGTTTAGGGTGAGGGTGATGTTTAGGGTGAGGGTGAGATTGAGGGTCAGGGTTAGGGTTAGTGTTAGGGTTATGGTGAGGGTGAGGGTTAGGTTGACATTTAGGGTTAGGGTTATTGTTAGAGTTAGGGTGAGGGTTAGGCTTAGGTTTAGTGTTAGGGTGAGGGTTAGGGTTATGGTTAGGATTATAGTAAGGGTTAGGGTTAGCGTGAGAGTTAGGTTTAGGGTGATGTTAAGGGTGACTTTGAGGGTTAGGGTTAGCGTAAGGTAGAGCGTGAGGATTAGGGTGCGGGTGAGGGTGAGTGATAGGGTGACGGTGAGGATTAGGGTTAGGGTTAAGTTTAGGTTGAGGGAAAGAGTTAGGGTTTGGATTAGGGTTAGTGTAAGGGTTAAGCTGAGAGTGAGGGCGAAGGTGAGGTTAAGGGTGAGGCTTTCGGTTTGGTAAGGGTTAGGGTTAGGTTCAGGGTGAGGATTAGGGTGAGGGTGAGGGTTAGGGTTAGGTTGAGCATTACGGTTAGGGATAGGGTTAGGGTGAGGGTTTGGGTGAGAGGTAGGTTTAGGGTTAGGATGAGGGTTAGGCTTAGTGTGACCGTTACGGTAAGGGTTAGGGTTAGTGTGAGGATAAGGTTTAGGGTGATGGTTAGGTTGAGACTGAGGGTTAGGGTTAGCGTTAGGGTTATGGTGAAGGTTTGGGTGGGGTTTAGGGTGAGGGTTAGGGTTCGGGTTAGGGTTGGGTGAGGGTTAGGGTGAGCGTAAGAGTTAGGGTGTGGGTTAGGTTGAGGGTTAGGTATAGGGTTATGGTGAGGGTAAGGGTTAGGGTTAGGGTGAGAGTAAGGGTGAGGTTTATGGTGAGGCTGAGGGTGAGGCTAAGGGTGAGGGTGAGGGTTAAGTTTAGGGTTAGGTTTATGGTGAGGGCTAGGGTGAGGGTGATATTTTTGGTTAGGAAAGGTTTAGGGTTAGGTTTAGGGTGAGAATTAGGGTGAGGGTGAAGTTTAAGGTGAGGGTTTGGTTTAGGGTGAGGTTTAGGGTTAGGGTTAGGGTGAGGATGACAGTTAGGGTGAGGGTGACGGTTAGGCTTAGATTTAGAGTTAGGGTGAGGGTTAGGGTTAGCGTTAGGGTGAGGATTAGGGTGAGGGTTAGGTGGAAGTTTAGGGTTAGGGTTAGGGTTTGGGTTAGGGTGAGGGATAGGGTGAGGGGAAGGGGTAGGGTGAGGGTTAGGGAGAGGGTGAGGGATAGGTTTATGGTGAGGGTAAGTGTTAGGCTGAGGCTTAGGTTGAGAGTGAACATTTGTGTCAGCATCAGTGTTGGGTTTAGGGTGAGCGTTAGGGTTAGACTGAGGGTTAGTTTTAGGGTTAGTGTGAGGGTTAGGGTTAGGGTTAGGGTTAGGGTTAGGGTGAGATTAAGGGTTAGGGCGAGTGTGAGGGTGAGGGTTGGTTAGGGTTAGCCTTAGTGTGAGGATGAGGGTTAGGGTTAGGTTTAGGGTGAATGTGAGGGTTAGTTTTCGGATTAGGGTTAGGGTTAGGGTTAGGCTGAGGTTGAGGGTATGAGTGAGGCTCACGCTAGCCCTCACGGCTAGGGTTAGGGTGAGGGGTAGATTTAGGGTTAGAGTTAGGGTGAGGCTTAGGTTTAGTGTGAGGGTTTGGTTTTGAGTAAGGGTTAGGGTGATGGTAATTGTTAGGGTGAGGGTTAGGGTGAGAGTGAGGCTTAAGTTTAGCCTAAGTGTTACCTTGTGGGTTAGGGTAAGGGTTAGGTTTAGGGTTAGGGTGAGGGTGAGGGTTATGGTTAGGGTTAGGGTGAGTGTTAGGGTTAGGGTGATGTTTAAGGTGAAAGTGAAAATTAGGGAGAGTGAGAGGTTTCGGGTGGGGGTGAGGGTTAGGTTGTGGGTGAGATTGAGGGTTTGGGTTTGGGTGAGGGTTTGGGTTAGGGTGATGTTTAGGTTGAGGGTGAGGTTCAGGGTGAGGGTTAGGCTTCAGGGAATGGGAAGGGATAGGGTGTAGGTGAGGGTTAGGGTGAGGGTGAGGCTTAGGGTGACCATGAGTTTTAGGGTTCGGGGGAGGATTAGGGTTAATGTTAGGGTTCGGGTTAGGGTTAAGGTTAGGGTTAGGTTGAGTATTAGGGTGAGAGGTAGGGTTAGGCTTAGGATGAGGTTTAGGCTTAGTGTGAGGGTTACGGTTAGGTTTATGTTTAGGGTTAGTGTGAGGATAAGAGTTAGGGTGAGACTGAGGTTTAGGGTTAGCCTTACGGTTAGGGTGAATGTTAGGGTGGGGGTTAGGGTGAGGGTTAGGTTTAGGGTTAGGGTTGGGTGAGGGTTAGGGTCAGTGTAAGGGTTAGGGTGACAGTTAGGATGAGGTTGAGGGATAGGGTTATGGTGAGGGTAAGGGTTAGGACGACGGTTAGTGTGAGGTTGATGTTTAGGCTTATCATTAATGTTAGGGAGATTGTGATGGTTAGGGTGAGGATGAGGGTTAGGCTGAGGGGTAGGATTAGGGTTAGTGTTAGAGGTAGGGTTAGGGTGAGTGTTGGGTTACGGATAGGGTGAGGGTGAGGGTTAGGGAAAGGGTTAGGGTCAGGGTTAGGATGAGGGAGAGGGTTAGGGTTACCATTAGGGTTAGGGTTAGGTTTAGGTTCAGTGTTAGGTTTAGGGTTAGGGTTAGGGTGAGGTTGAGGGTTAGGGTTAGCATTACTGTTAGGGTTAGGTTTATGTTGCAGGTTAGGGTTAGGTTTAGAGTGAGGGTGAGGGTCAGGGTTAGGGTTAGGATTAGGTTTAGGGTTAGGGTGAGGCTGAGGGTGAGGGTGAGGGTGAGGGTGAGCATGAGGGTGAGGGTTAAGTTTAGCGTTAGGTTTATGGTGCAGGCTAGGGTGAGGGTCAGGGCTAAGGTGAGGTTTAGGGTGAAGGTGAGGTTTTCGGTTAGGAAAGGTTTAGATTTAGGTTTAGGGTGCGGATTAGGGTGAGGGTGAGGTTTAAGTTTAGGGTTAGGGTTAGGGGGAGGGTTAGGGTTAGGGTTAAGTTGAGGGTTAGGGTTAGGGTGATGTTTAGGGTGAGGGTGAGGGTGAGTGAGGATTCGTTTGAGGGTGTGGCTAAGGGTGTTGGTGAAGCTTAGGGTGAGAGTGAGGGTTCGGGTGAGGGTGAGAGTTAGGGTGTTGGGGAGGGGTAGGGTTAGGGTGAGGGTTAGGGTGAAGGTGAGGGTTACAGTCAGGTTGAGGGTTAGGATAAGGGTAAGAGTGAGGGTTAGGTTTAAGGTGAGGGGTAGGGTGAGGGGTAGGTTTAGGGTTAGGGAGAGGTTTAGGTTTAGGGTTAGGATTAGGGTGAGTGTTATGTTTAGGGTTAGGGTGAGGGTTATATTTAGGTTTCGGGTGAGGATTAGGTTTAGTGTGAGGGTTAGTGTTAGGGTTATTGTAAGGGTCAGGGTTAGGTTGAGGATTAGGGTGAGAGTGAGGGTTAGGGTTAGATTAAGGTTTAGGGTGAGGGGTAAAGTTAGGGTTAGCGTGAGGTTTAGGGTTGGGGTGAGGGTTAGAGTTAGGATTAGGGTGAGGGTTAAGGTGAGGGTGAGGTTTTGGGTGAGGGTGAGGGTTAGGGTTAGGGTGAGTGTGAGCATTAGGGTTAGGGTTACTCAGGGCTATGATGAGGGTTTGGGTTAGGGTGAGGTTTAGGGTGAGGGTGAGGTTTAAGGTTAGCGTTAGGGTTAAGGTGAGTGTTAGGGTGAGAGTTAGCGTTTTGGTGAGGGTGAGGGTGAGGGTTAGGGTTAGGGTAATGTTTAGGGTTAGGGTGTGCGTTAGGGATAGGTTTATGGTTAGGGTGAGGGTTAGGTTTACGGTTAGGGTTCAAGTTAAGGTGAGTGTGAGGGTGAGTTTTAGGGTTAGGATTATGGTTCGGGTTAGTGTTAGGCTGAGGGTGAGTGTGAGGGTTGGGTTAGGGTAATGTTTTAGGTTAGGGTTAGTTTGAGCGTTAGGTTTAGGGTTAGGATGAGGTTTAGGGTGAGGATTATGGTTAGGGTTAGGGTGTGGGTTAGGTTTAGTGTGAGGGTTATGGTTAGGTTTAGGGTGAGGGTGTGGATAAAGGTTAGGGTGAGGCTCAGGGTGAGGGTGAGGTTTAGGGTAAAGTTTAGGGTGAGTGTTTGGGTGAGGTTTAGGTTTAGGTTTAGGGTTAAGTTGAGGGTTAAGATGAGGGTAAGGGTTAGGGTGAGGTTTAGGTTGTGGTTGAGTATTAGGGTTAGCATTATTCTTATTGTGAGTGTTAGGGTTACATATAGCATTAGGGTTAAGGTTAGGGTTAGGGTGAGGGTTAGAATTAGGGTTAAGGTGAGGGTGAGGTTTAGGGTTAGCATTAGGTTTACAGTTAGGGTTAGAGTGAGGGTGAAGGTGAGGGTTAGGGTTAGGAATATGTTTAGGGTTAGGGTGAGTCTGAGGTTGAGGATGAGGTTGAGTTTGAGGGTTAGGGTTAGGGTTTGGCTTAGGGTGAGGGTTAGGGTGAGGGCGAGGGTTAGGGTGAGGGTTAGGTTGAGAGTGCGGTTTTCGGTTAGGAAAGGGTTAGGTTTAAGTTTAGGGTGAGGATTAGGCTGAAAGTGAGGTTGAAGGTGAGGGTTAGGGTTAAGGTGATGTTTAGGGTGAGGGTGAGGGTGAGGGTGAGGGAGAGGTTTAGGGTGTCGGTGAGGGTTAGGGTTAGGGTGAGGGTTAAGGTGATGCTGAGGTTTAGGTTGAGTGTTAGGTTTAGTGTGAGGGTTAGGATTAGGGTTAGTGTGAGGAAAAGGGTTAGGGTGAGGATTAGGATGAGAGTAAGAGTTAGGGTTAGGTTTAGCCTTAGGGTTAGGGTGAGGTATAGGGTTAAAGTTCGGGTTAGGGTTAGACTTAGGGTTAGAGTGAGGGTTAGGGTTGTGGTGAGTCTTAGGCTTACAGTTAGGGTGAGGGTGACGGTGACGGTGAGGGTTCGGGTGAGGTTTAGGGTGTGGGTTAGGGTTAAGTTTATGGTTAGGGTAAGGGTTAGGGTGAGGTTTAGGGTGAGGGTTAGGGTTAGGGTGACATTGAGGGTTAGGGTGACAGTGGGGGTTAGGGTGAGGGTGAGGTTTAGGTTTAGTGTTAGTGTTACAGTGAGGGTGAGAGTCAGGGTTAGGATTAGGGTGAGGGTTAAAGTGAGGGTTAGGGTTAGGCTTAGGTTTAGGGTTAGTGTGAGGATTAGGGTTAGTGTTAGGTTTATAGTGAGGGTAAGGGTTAAGGTGAGGGTTAGGCTCATGTGTATATTTAAAGTAAGGGTTAGGGAGAGGTTGAGGGTAAGGGTTAGGGTGAGGGTTATGGTGAGGGTGAGGGTTAGGTTTAGCATTAGGGTTAGGTTTTGGGTTAGGGTGAGGGGTAGGGTTAATGTTAGGGTGAGGATGAGGGTTAGGGTTAGCATTAGGTTTAGGGTTAGGGTGAGGGTGAGGTTTGGGGTTAGGGTTAGGGTGAGTGTGAGGTTGAGGGTTAAGGTTAGGGTGAGGGTTAAGGTTAAGGTGTGGGTTCCGGTTAGGGTGAGGGTGAGGCTAAGGATTAGGGTGAGGTTTAGGGTCTGGGTGAATATTAGGGTTTGAATTAGAGTTAGGGTTAGGGTGAGGGTGAGGGTGAGGGTTAGGGTTAGGGTTAGGGTGAGGGTCAAGGTGAGGGTTAGGGTGAGGGTAAGGTTTAGGGTTAGGGTTAGGGTTAGGCTTAGTGTTAGTGTGAGGGCTAGGGTGAGGGTGAGGGTTAGGGTTTGTGTTAGGGTGAGGTTAAGTGTTAGGGTGAGGGGTAGTGTGAGCGGTAGGGTTAGGGTTAGGGTGAGGGTGAGGGTTAGGGTTATCGTGAGTGTGAGGGTCAGGGTTAGGTTGAGGGTTCATGTTAGGATTAGGATTAGGGTTGGGGGAAGGTGAGGGTTATGTTTACGGTTAGGTTGAGGGTTAGGTTTAGGGTGATGTTTAGGGTGAGGGTGAGGGTTAGGGTGACAGTGATGGTTCGGGTGTGGATGAGGGTTAGGGTGAGGGTGAGCGTTAGGGTTAGATTTAGGGTGTGGGTTAGGTTTAAGGTTAGGATTAGGGGGAGGGGTAAAGTCAGGGATAGGGTGAGTTTTGGGGTTACTGTGAGGTTTAGGGTTAGGTTTAGAGTAAGTGTGAGGATAACGGTTAGGGTGAGGGATAGGGTTATTGTTAGGGTTAGGCAGAGGATTAAGGTTAGGTTTAGGGTTAGGGTGAGATTGAGGGTTAGGTTGAGGTGAGGGTTCGGGTTTGGGTGAGGTTTAGGGTGATGGTGAGGGTTAGGGTTAGGGTTAAGTTGAGGGTGAGGATCAGAGTAATGGTTAGTGTTAGGTTTAGGGTGAGGGTGATGTTTTGGTTTAGGATTAGGGTTAGGGTTAGGCTTAGTGTGAGGGTGAGAGTGAGGATGTGGGTGAGGGTTAGGGTTAGGGTGAGGGTTAGGGTTATGGTTATGGTTAGGGTGAGGATTATGGGTATGTTTAGGGTTAGGATGAGCGTTATGCTGAGGGTTAGGTTTAGGGTTAGTGTGCAGGTTAGGTTTAGGGTTAAGGTTAGGGTGAGGGCGAGGGTTTAGTTTAGGTAACGTTTAGGGTAAGATTAGGGTGACGTTTAGGATGAGGTTGAGGGTTAAGGTGAGGGTTTCGGTTAGGGTGATCGTTAGGGTTAGGATTAGGGTGAGGGTTATTGTTAGGGTGATGTTTAGGGTGAGGGTGAGGGTGAAGGTTCGGGTGAAGGGGAGGCTTAGGGTTAGGGTTAGCGTAAGGGTTATGGTTATGGTTAGGGTGATGGTGAGGGTTAGGGTGAGTGTGAGGTTGAGGGTGAGGGTTAGCATGAGAGTTAGGGTGAGGGTTAGAGTGAGGGTGAGCGTTAGGGTGAGAGTGAGGGTTCAGGGGAGGGTTGCGGGGGAGGGGGAGGGTTATGGTTAGGGTTCTGTTTAGAGTTAGGGTGAGGGTGTGGGTGAGGGTTAGCTTTAGGATTAGGGTTAGGGTTATGGTAAGGCTGAGGGTGAGTGTGAGGGTAAGGGTTAGGGTTAGTGTTACCGGTAGGGTGAGGGTTCGGGTTAGTGTGAGGGTTAGGGTTAGGTTTAGGTCAAGGTGAGTGTAAGGGTTAGGGTGAGGGTTAGGGTGAGGGTGAGGGTTAGGATTAGAGTTAGGGGTAGAATTAGGGTTAGGGTGAGGTTGAGGTTTAGGTTTAGGGCGAGGGTTAGGTTTATAGTTAGGGTTAGGGTGCAGGGGAGGGTGAGGGTTAGGGTTAGGGTAGGGTTAGGTTTAGGCTGAGGGTGAGGGTGAGGGTGAGGTTGATGGTTAGTGTTAGGGTTAGGGTGAGGGTGAGTCCTAAGGTGAGGGTGAGGGTTAGTGTGAGATTGAGGATGATGCTTTCGTTTAAGTCAGGGTTAGGGTTAGCGTGAGGATTAGGGTAAGGGTGAGGGTGAGGGTTTCGTTTACATCAGGGTTAGGATTAAGCTGAGGTTAGGGTTAGGGTGAGGGTTAGGGTTAGGGTTAGGGTATGGGTTAAGTTTAGGGTGATGTTTAGGGTGAGGGTGAGTGTTAGGGTCAGAGTTAGGATGAAGTTTAGGGTTAGTGTTAGGATTAGGGTTAGGGTGAGGGTGAGGTTTAGGGTTAGAGTTAGGGTTATGGGGAGGGTTAAATTGAGGGTCAGGGTTTATGTTAGTGTTAGGGTTAGGGTTAGCATGAGGGTTAGGCTGAGGATTAGGGTTACGGTTAGTGTGAGGGTTAGGGTTAGGTTAGGGTTAGGGTTACGGTTTGGTTAGGGTGAAGGTTAGTTTTAGGTTTAGGGTTAGGATAAGGTTTAGGCTGAGGGTTAGGTTTAGGATTAGTGTGAGGGTTAGGTTTAGGGTTAGGGTGTGGACTATGGTGAGGGTGAGGGTTAGGGTGAGGGTTAGGGTTAGGGCTGAGGTTAGCGTCAGGGGTAGGCTGAGGGTTAGGATTAGGGTATAGACTAGGGTTAGGCTGAAGTTGAGAGTGAGGTTGAGGGTGAGGGTTACTGTTAGAGTGAGGGTTAGAGTGTGGGTGAGGGGGAGTGGCAGTGTTTGGTTTAGGGTTAGAGTTAGGTTGTGGGTGAGTGTTAAGATTAGGGTTAGCACTAGGTTTAGGCTGAGGGCTAGGGTGAGTTTGAAGGTGAGGTTTAGGGTTAGGGTGAGGGTTAGGGTTAGGGTTAGTTTTAGGGTAAGTGTTAGGGTTAGGGTTAGGGTTAGGATGAGCATTAGACTGAGGGTTAGGGTTAGGGTTTGGTTAGGGTGAAGGTTGCTTTTAGGTTTAGGGTTAGGATAAGGTTTAGGATAAGGTGAGGGTGAGGGGTAGGGTGAGGTTGTGGGTTTGGGTTATGGTTAGGTTTAGGGTTAGGGTAAGGGTGAGGGGAAGGGTTAGAGTGAGCTTTAGGCTGAGGGTGAGTTTTAGGGTTAGGGTTAGGATTAGGGTGAGGGCTAGGGTGAGGGTGAAGGTTAGTGTGAGGGTTTCTTTTAGCCAAGGTTTAGTGTTATGGTGAGGATTAGGGTGAGGGTGAGGTTTAGGGTTAGGGTTAAGGTTATGGTGAGAGTTAGGGCAAGGGTTAGGGTGAGGGTTAGGGTTTGGGTGATGTTTAGTGTGAGGGTGAGGATGAGGGTTCGAGTGAGGGTAAGGGTTCGAGTGAGGGTGAGAGTTAGGGTGTGGATGAGGATTAGTGTTAGGTTGAGTGTTAGGGTTAGGTTTAGGATTAGTGTTAGGGTGAGGGTTAGGGCTAGGGATAGGGTTAGGTTGACGGTTAAGATTAGGGTTAGGCTTAGTATGAGGGTTAGGGTGAAGGGTAGGGTTAGGGTGAGGGTGAGGGTTAGGGTGAGGGTGAAGATTAGGGTGAGGGTGTTGGTGAGGATTAGGGTTAGGTGTAGGGTTAGGGTGAATTTGAGGGTGAGGCTTAGGTTTAGGATTAGGATTATGGTTAGTGTTAGGAAGAGAGTTTGGGTGTTGGTGAGGGTTCGGGTGAGGGTCTGGGTTAAGGTGTGGGTGAGGGTTAGTTTTAGGGAGAGCATTAATGTTAGAGTTAGTTTTATGGTGAGGATAAGGGTTAGGGTGAGGTTTAGTGTGAGAGTTAGGGTTAGGGTTAGGGTGATGGTGACGGTGAGGTATAATGTTTGGGTTAGGGTTAGGGTGAGGGTTAGGGATAGGTTTAGGGTTAGGGTGAGGGTGAGGGTGAGGGTTAGGGTTAGGTTTAGTGTTAGAGTTAGGGTGAGGGTGAGGGTTAGTATTAGGGTTAGTATTAGAGTTAACCTGAGCATGAGGGTAAGGTTTAGGTTTAGGGTGAGTGTTAGGGTTAGAGGTACGGTGAAGGTGAGGGTTAGGATTAGGGTAAGGGTTAGGATGAGCGTTAGGCTGAGGTTTAGGGTTTGAGTTAATGTGAGGTTTAGGGTTAGGGTTAGGGTGAGGGTTAGGGTTAGGGTGAGGGTTAGGGTTAGGTTTAGGTTTAGGATAAGGGTTAGGTTGAGGGTTAGGTTTAGGGTTAGTGTGAGGGTTAGGTTTAGGTTTAGGGTTAGGGTTAGGGTCACGGTAAAGGTTAGGGTGAGGGTTAGGGTGATGGTGAAGGTAAAGATTACGGTGAGGCTTAGGGTCAGGGTGAGTTTCAGGGTGAGTGTGAGGGGGAGTGTGAGGGTTTGGTTTAGGGTTAGAGTTAGGGTGAGTGTGAGGGTTAGGATAAGGGTTAGCACTAGGTTTAGGGTGAGGGTGAGGTTGAGGTTGAGGGTGAGGTTTTGGGTTAATGTGAGGGTTAGTGTTAGGATTAGGTTTAGGTTGAGGGTTAGGGTTAGGATTAGGATGAGCATTAGGCTGAGGGTTAGGGTTAGGGTTAGTGTGAGGGTTAGGGTTAGGGTGAGGTTTAGGGTTTGGTTAGGGTGAAGATTTGTTTTAGGTTTAGGGTTAGGATAAGGTTTATTCTGAGGGTTATGGTTAGGGTTAGTGTGAGGGTTAGGTTTAGCGTTAGGGTTAGGGTGTGGGCTAGGGTGGGGGTGAGTGTTAGGGTGAGGGTAAGGGTGATGGTTTAGTTTAGGTAAGGGTTAAGGTAAGGTTAGGTTGAGGATTAGGGTGAGGATGAGGGTTAAGGTGAGGGTTAGGGTTAGGGTGAGGGTCAGGGTTACTGTGAGGTTTAGGGTTACGCTTAGGGTGAGGGTGAGGGTAAGGATTAGGGTGAGGGTTATGGTGAGGTTGACGGTTAGGATTAGAGTTAGGGTTAGGATTAGGGTGAGGGTGAGGGTGAGAGTTAGTGTTAGGGTGAGGTTTAGTGTTGGGGTGAGGGTTAGGGTTGGGGTGAGGGTGAGGGTGAGGTTTAGGGTTAGGGTTAGGATTAGGTTTAGGCTGAGGTTGAGGGTGAGGTTGAGGGTTATAGTTAGGGTTAGGGTGAGGGTGATGGCTAGGGTGAAGGTGAGAGTTAGGGTGAATGTGAGGATAAAGTTTAGTGTGAGGGTTTGGGCGAGGCTGAGGTTTAGGTTTAGGGTGAGGGGTATTATGAGGGTTAGGGTAAGGGTAAGGGTTAGGGTGATGGTAAGATTGAGTTTGAGGGATAGGATTATGTTGTGGGTAAGTGTTAGGGTGAGGGTTTGGGTTAGAGTGGGGGTTAGGGTTAGGGTTAGGTTGAGGGTTAGGGTTAAAGTGATGTTTAATGTGAGAGTATGGTTTGGGGTTAGGGTGAGTGCTCGGGTCAGCATGAGGTTTAGGATGAGAGTGAGCATTATGTTTACAGTTAGGGTTAGGGACAGGGGTAGGGTGAGCATTAGGGTTAGGATTAGGGTTACGATTAGGGTTAGAGTGAGGATGAGTGTGAGAGTTAGTGTGTGGGTAAGTGTTATGGTTAGGGTTAGAGTTAGGGCTAGGGTGAGGGTGAGTGTTAGTGTGTGGGTGAGGGTTTTGTTTAAGTTAGGGTTAGGGATAGGGTGAGGATTAGGTTGAGGGTGAGGGTTAAGCTGAGGTTAGGTTTAGGGTGAGGGTTAGGGTTAGGGTGATATTTAGGGTGAGGGTGAGTGTTCCGTGAGGTTGAGGGTGAGGGTTAGTGTTAGAGTTAGGTTTAGGTTGAGGGTGATTGTGAGGCTTAGGATTAGGAACAGGGTTAGGGTTTGTGTGAGGGTCAGTGTGGGGGTGAAGCTTAAGGTTAGGGTTAGGGTTATGGTTAGTGTGAAGGTTACGGTTAGTGTGAGGGTTATGATTAGGGTTAGGTTTAGGGTTACAGTAAGGGTAAGGGTTAGGGTGAAGGTGAGTGTTAGGGTTCGGGTTAGGATTAGGGTGAGGGCTAGGGTGAGGGTAAGGGTGTGAGGGTTTCTTTTAGGTCATAGTTAGGTTTATGGTGAGGATTAGCTTGAGGGTGAGGGTTAGATTTAGGGTAAGGGTTAGGGTTAGGGTTAGGGTGAGAGTTAAGGTTTGGCTGATGTTTAGGGTGAGGGTGAAGGTTAGGGTGTGTTTGAGGATTAGGGTTAGAGTTAGGTTTAGGGTTATGTTGAGGGTACGGTATAGGGTGAGGTTTATTGTGAGGGTTAGTGTTAGTGTTTGGTTTAGGATGAGGTTTAGGGTGAGGTTTAGGCTGAGAGGTAGGGTTAAGGATAGAGTGACTGTTAGGTTTAGTGTGAGGATTAGGGTTAGGGTGAGGTTTAGGTTTAGTGTAAGGTTTAGGATTAGGGTTAGGGTAAGGATGAGTGTTAGGGTTAGGTTGAGGGTGAGGGTGAGGTTGAGGGCTAGGGTTAGAGTTAGTGTGAGGTTTAGTGTTAGGGTGAGCGTTAGGTTTTGCGTGAGGGTTAGGGTTAAAGAAAGGGTTAGGGTGAGGGTTAGAGTTAGGATTAGGGTTAGGGTGAGGGTTAGGTTTAGGGTGAGGGTTAGGTTTAGGGTGAGGGTTAGAGTTAGGGTGAGCGTTAGGGTGATGGTGAGGGTTACGGTGAGGGTGAGGGTTAGGTTTAGAGTTAGGGTTAAGATGATGTTTGGGGTGAGGTTGAGGGTTAGTGTGAGGGTGAGGGTGAGGGTGAGGGTTAGGGTTAGGATTAGGGTTAGGGTGAGTTTTAGGGTTGGGGTTAGGGTTAGAGTTATTGTTAGGGTTAGGGTTAGGATGAGGGTGAGGGTAATTGTTAGGTTTAGGGTTAGGGTTAGGGTGAGGGTGATGTTGAGGGTTAGTGTTAGGATTAGGGTTATGGTTAAGGTAAGGCTGAGGGGGAAGGGGAGTGTGAGGGTGAGGGTTAGGGTTAAGGTTAGGGTTAAGTTGAGGGCTTGAGTGAGGGTGAGGGTTAGGCTGAGGGTGAGGGTGAGGTTTTATGTTACATAAAGTTTAGGGTTAGGGTCAGGATTAGGGTGAGGATTAAGCTGAAGTTAGGTTCAGGGTTTGGGTTCGGGTTAGCGTTAAGGTGAGGGTTAGGGTTAGGGTGATGTTTAGGCTGAGGGTGAGGGTTAGGGTGAGCGTGAGGGCTAGGATTAGGGTTAGGGTTAAGCTTAGTGTGAGGATCAGGGTGAGGGTGAACGTTAGGCTCAGGGTTAGGGTTAGGGTTAGAGTGAGGGTTACGGTTATTATGAGTGTTATGGTTAGGGTTAGGGTGAGGGTAAGGGTTAGGGTGAGGGTAAGGTTTAGGGTGAGGGTTAGGGTGAGTGTGAGGGTTTGGATTAGTGTTTGTGTTAGGGTTAGGGTGAGGGTTAGTGTTTGGGTGATGTTTTGAGTGAGGGTGAGTGTTAGGGTGAGGATGAGGGTTTGGGTGAGCGTGAGGGTTCGGTTGACTGTGAGGGTTAGGGTGTGGGTGAGGAATAGGCTTAGGGTGAGGGTAAGCGTTAAGGGTAGGGTTAGGGTTAGGTTTAGGGTTAGGGTAAGAGTTAGGGTGAGGGTAAAGGTAATGGTGAGAGTCAGGGGAAGGGAGAGGTTTAGGGTTAGGGTGAGGGTGAGGGTAAGGGTATGGGTAAGTGTTAGGGTAAGGTTTAGGTGAGGGTGAGTGTTAGCATCAAGGTTAGGTTTAGGGTTCAGGTTAGGGAGAGGGTTAGGTTTTGGGTAATTGTTAGGGTGAGGTTTAGGTTGAGGGTGAGGGTTATGGTTAGGGTGAGGGTAAGTGTTAGGGTGAGGGTTAGGGTGAGTCTTAGGGTTAGGGTTAGCATTAGGGTGAGGGTGAGGGTTAGTGTTAGGGTTAGGATTAGAGTTAGGGTGAGGGTAAGGCTTAGGGTGAGAGTTAGGGTGAGGTTGAGGGTTAGGGTTAGGGTGAGGGTGAGGGTAAGAGTTAGGGTGAGAACTATGGTTAGGGTTAGCATTAGGGTGAGTGATAGGGTTAGGGTGAGGGTGTGGGAAAGTGTTAAGGTGAGGGTTAGGGCGAGGTTGAGGGTTAGGGTTAGGGTGAGGATAAGGGTTAGGATGAGGGTAAGGGTTAGGTTGAGGGTTAGGTTCAGGGTGAGGGTTAGGGTTAGCATTAGGGTTTGGGTGAGGTTGAGGTTTAGGGTGAGGGTTAGGGTTAAGTTTAGGGATAGGGTGAGGATTAGGGTTAGGGTGTGGTTTAGTTTTAGTGTGAGGTTTAGGTTTAGGGTTAGGCTTAGGATGAGTGTTAGGGTTAGGTTGAGGGTGAGGGTTAGGTTGAGGGCTAGGGTTAGTGTTAGTTTGAGGCTTAGTGTTAGGGTGAGCGTTAGGTTTAATGTTAGAGTTAGGGTTAAAGTAAGGGTTAGGGTGAGGGTTAGCGTTTGGGTTAGTTTTAGGGTGAGGGTCAGGGTGAGGGTTAGGTTTAGGTAAGGCTTAGGTTTAGGGTGAGGGTTAGGGTTAGGGTGAGCGTTAGGGTGATGTTGAGGGTTAGGGTGAGTGTTAGGGTTAGGGTTAGGGTGACAGTTAGGGTGAGGTGTCGGGATATGGTTAGGTTGAGGGTTTGGGTTAGTGTGAAGGTTAGGGTTAGGATTAGTGTGAGGATAATGTTTAGGGTGAGGTTTAGTTTTAGGGTGAGAGTTAGAGTGAACGCTCGGGTTAGGTTCAGTGTGAGGGTTAGGGTTAAGGTGATGTTTAGGGTGAGGTTGAGGGGTAGTGTGAGGGTGAGGGTGAGGTTGAGGTTTAGGGTTAGGATTAGGGTTAGGGTGAGTTTTAGGGTTAGGATTAGGTTTAGAGTTATTGTTAGGGTTAGGGTTTGGGTTAGGTTGAGGGTGAGGGTTATTGTTAGGGTTAGGGTTAGGGTGAGGGTGGGGTTGAGTGTTAGTGTTAGGATTAGGGTTATTGTTAGGGTAAGGCTGAGGGGGAAGGGGAATTTGAATGTGAGTGTTAGGGTTAAGGTTAGGGTTATGGTGAGGGCTTGGGTGAGGGTGAGGGTTAGGCTGAGGGTGAGGGTGAGGGTTTCGGTTAGTTAAAGGTTAGGGTTATGGTGAGGATTAGGGCGAGGGTGAGGATTAAACTGAGGTTAGGTTCAGGGTGAGGGTTCGGGTTAGGGTTAGGGTGAGGTTTAGGGTTAGGATGATGTTTAGGGTGAAGGTGAAGGTTAGAGTGAGGGTGAGGCTTAGGGTTAGGGTTAGGTTTAATGTGAGGCTGAGGGTTAGGAATAGGAATAGGATTAGGGTTAGGGTTCAGCTGAGGGTGAGGATCAGGGTGTGGGTGAAGGTCAGGGTCAGGGTTACGTTTAGGGCTAGAGTGAGGGTTACGGTTAATTTGAGGGTTATGGTTAGGGTTAGGGTGAGGTTAAGGGTGAATTTGAGAGTGAAGGTTAGGTTTAGGATTAGGGTGAGGGTTAGGGTTAGGTTGAGGGTTAGGTATATTGTTAGGGTTAAGGTTAGTGTGAGGGTGGGTGTTAGGGTTAGGTTTAGGGTTAGAGTTAGGGTGAGTGTGAGGGTGAGGGTTATGATTAGGTTAGGATTAGGGTTAGGCTGAAGGTGAAGGAGAGGGTGAGGGTGAGGTTTAGGTTTAGGGTGAGGTATAGGTTTACGGTTAGGGTTAGGGTGAGAGTTAGGATTAGTGTTAGGCTTAGGATGAGGGTTAGGCTGAGGGTTAGGGTTAGGATTAGGGTGAGGTTTAGGGCTAGGTTTAGGTTTAGGATAAGGGTTAGGCTGAGGGTTAGGGTTAGGGTTAGTTTGAGGGATAGGCTTAAGGTTAGGGTGAGGGTAAAGTTTAGGGTGAGAGTTAGAGTGAGGGTGAGGTTTAGGTTTAGGGTGAGGGTTAGGGTAAAATTTAGGTTTAGGGATAGGGTTAGGGTGAGGGTAATGGTGTGAGTAAGTGTTAGGGTGAGGTTTAGGGTGAGGATGAGGGTTAGTGTCAAGGTAAGGTTTAGGGTGATAGTTAGGGTTTGGGTAAGTGTTAGGGTGAGGTTTAGGGTGAGGGTGAGGGTTAGGGTTAGGGTGAGGGTAAGTGTTAGGGTGAGGGTTAGTGTGAGTCTGAGGGTTAGGGTTAGCATTAGGGTGAGGGTGAGGGTTAGGGTTAGGATTAGAGTTAGTGTGAGAGTAAAGCTTAGTGTGAGGGTTAGGGTGAGGTTGAGGGTTAGTGTTAGGGTGAGTGGGAGGGTAAGTGTTAGGGTGAGGACTAATTTTAGGGTTAAGATTAGGGTGAGTGTTAGGTTTATTGTGAGGGTGAGGGTGAGGGTTAGGTTCAGTATTAGGTTTAGGGTTAGTGTGAGGGTTTGTGATAAGGTTAGGTTTAGGGTGAGGGTCATAGGGTTAATGTGAGGGTTAGTCTGAGAGGTAGGGTTAGGGTTAGGGTGAGGGTTAGGCTTAGTGTGAGGGTTAGGTTTAGGTTTAGGATTAGGGTGAGGGTGAGTTTGAGGGTGAGGGTTTGGGTTAGGGTGAGGGTTAGTTTTGGGGGAGGGCTAGGTTGAGGGTAAGGGTTTGGCTGATGGTGAGGATTTCGTTTAGGTAATGTTTAGGGTTAGGGTTAGGGTGAGGATTAGGATGAGGTTGTGGGTTAGGTTTAGGGTAAGGGTGAGGGTCAGTGTTAGTGTTAGGATGAGGGTTACCGTTAGCCTTAGGGTGAGTGTGAGGGTTCGGGTGAGGGTGAGGGTGAGGCTTAGGGTGTGGGTTAAGGTTCGGTTTAGGGTGAGGGTTAGGGTGACGGTGAGTGTTAGGGTGAGGGTGAGGTTGAGGATGAGGGTTAGGGTTTGGTTTGGGGATAGGATTAGGGTTAGGTTTAGGGTAAGGGTTAGGGTCAGGTTGAGGGTTAGGTTTAGGGTTAGGGTTTGGTTTAGGTTTAGGGTGAGGGTTAGGGTTAGGATTAGGGTGACCGTGAGGGTTAGGTTGAGGGGTAGGTAAGGGTTAGGGTTAGGGTGAGGGTTAGGTTTAGGGTTAGGGTTAAGATAAGGGTGAGGGTGAGGATTAGGGTTAGGGCTAGGGTTAGGCTTAGGTTTAGGGTAAGGGTTAGGTTTATGGTGAGGGTTAGTTTCAGGTTTAGGGTTAGGGTGAGGTTTATGCTGAGGGTGAGGGTGAGGGTGAGGGCTATTTGTAGGGTTAGTTTGAGCGTTAGTGTTAGGGTGAGCGTTAGGTTTAAGGTGAGTGTTAGGGTTAAAGTAAGGGTTAGGGTGCGGGTTAGCGTTAGGGTTAAGGTTAGGGTGAGGGTCAAAGTGAGGGTTAGGTTTAGGTTGAGGGTTAGGTTTAGGGTGAGGGTTAGGGTTAGGGTGAGGGTTATGTTTAGGTTGAGGGTTAGGTTTAGGGTGAGGGTTAGGGTTAGGGTGAGGGTTAGGGTGAGCGTTAGGATGATGGTGAGGTTTAGGTTTAGGTTGAGAGTTAGTATTAGGGTTAGGGTTAGGATGAGGGTTAGGCTGAGGCTTAGGTTTAGTGTTTGGGTGAGGTTTAGGGTTAGGATAAGGGTTGAGCTGAGGATTAGGGTTCGGGTTAGTGTGAGCGTTAAGTTTAGAGTTAGGGTAAGAGTTAGGGTGAGGGTAAATGTTAGGGTGAAAGTTAGGGTGAAGGTGAGGTTTAGGGTTAGGGTGAGGGTTAGGGTCAAGTTTAGGTTTAGGGTCAGGGTTACCGTGAGTGTAAGGGTGTTGGTAAGTATTAGGGTGAAGTTTAAAATGAGGGTGAGGGTTAGCGTCAAAGTTGGGTTTAGGGTTAGGGTTAGGGTGAGGGTTAGGGTTTGGGAAAGTGTTAGGGTGAGGTTTAGGTGAGGGTGAGGGTTAGGGTTAGGGTGAGGGTAAGTGTTAGTGTGAGGGTTAGGGTGAGTCTGAGGGTTATGGTTAGCATTAGGGTGAGGGTGAGGGTGAGAGTTAGGGTTAGGATTAGAGTTAGGGTGAGGGTATAGCTTAGGGTGAGGGTTAGGGTGAGGTTGAGGGTGAGTGTAAGTGTTAGGGTGAGGACTACGCATAGGGTTTGGGTTAGGGTAAGTGTCAGGGTTATGGTGAGGGTGAGGGTTAGGTTCAGTATTAGGGTTAGGGTTAGTGTGAGTGTTAGTGATAAGGTTAGGGTTAGGGTGAGGGTTAGTCTGAGAGGTAGGTTTAGGGTTAGCAATAGGGTTAGGGTTAGGTTTAGGGTGAGGGTGAGGGTGAGTGTGAGGGTGAGGGTTAGGGTTAGGGTGAGGGTTAGTGTTGGGGGGGCTAGGTAGAGGGTTAGGGTTTGGGTGATGGTGAGCTTTTCGGTTAGGTAAGGTTTAGGGTTAGGGTTAGGGTGAGGCTTTGGGTTAGGGTTAGTGTGAGGGTGAGGGTGAGGGTTAGTGTTAGGATGAGGGTTAGGTTCAGGTTTAGAGTGAGGGTGAGGGTGAGGGTGAGGGTGAGGGTTAGGGTGTGGGTTAAAGTTCGGTTTAGGTTGAGGGTTAAGGTGACAGTGATGGTTAGGGTGAGGGTGAGGTTTAGGATAAGGGTTAGGGTGAGGGTTAGGGTTAGGTTGAGGGTTAGGGCGAGGAGTAGGGTTAAGGTTAGTGAGGGGTTTAGGGTTTGTGTGAGGGTTAGGGTTAGGTTTAGAGTTAGGTTTAGTATTAGGATAAAGGTTAGGGTGAGGGTTAGGGTGAGGGTTAGGCTTAGTGTGAGGGTTAGGGTTAGGGTTAGGTTTAGCGTAAGTGTTAGAGTTAGGGTGAGGGTTAGGTTTAGGGTTAGCGTTAGGGTTAAGGTTAGGGTTGGGTTTAGGGTGAGTGTCAGTGTTAGGGTTTGGGTGAGTGTGAGGTTTAGGGTGAGGGGTAGGGTTAGGGTTAGAGTAAGAGACAGGGTTAGGGTGAGGGTTATGTTTAGGGTTAGGTTTAGGGTGAGGGTGAGGGTTAGGGTTAGGGTTATGGTTAGGGTGAGGGTTAAGGTTAGATTCAGGCTTAGAGTAAGGGTTACGGTTAGAGTGAGGGTTATGTTTATGGTTAGGGTTAGAGTGAGGGTGAGGTCGAGGTTTAGGGTTAGGGTTAGTTTGAGGATAAGGATTACGGTGAGGTTTAGGGTGAGGTTGAGGGTTAGGGTTAGCATTAGGGTTAGGGTGATTTTTAGGGTGATGGTGAGGGTTAGGGTGAGGGTGAGGTTGAGCATGAGGGTTAGGGTGAGGGTGAGGGTGAGTGTGAGGGTGACGGTTAGGGTTAGGTTTAGGGTGAGGATAATGGTTAGGGTTAGGATTAGGGTTCGTGTAAGGGTTAGGATGAGGGTGAGGGTGAGGGTTAGGGTGAGGGCTATGGTGAGAATGAGGGTTAGGGAGAGGGTGAGGGTGAGGTTGAGTGTTTCGGTTAGGTAAGATTTAGGGTTAGGGTTAGTGTGAGGATTAGGGTGAGGGTGAGGTTTAGGCTGAGGGTTAGGTTTAGGGTGAGGGTTAAGGTGAGGCTGAGGTTTAGGGTGAGGGTTAGGGTTACAGTGAGGGTTAGGGTTAGGGTTAGGTTGAGGATGAGGTTTAGGTATAGGTTAAAGGTTCGGGTTATGGTGAGGGTTAGGGTTAGGGCAAGTGTTAGGGTGAGGATGAGGGTTAAGTTTAGGGTTAGGGTGAAGTTTAGGGTTAGGCTTAGGGTTTGTGTAAGAGTTAGAGTTAGGGTAAAGGTTAGGGTTAGGGTTAGAATTAGGGTTAGGGTGAGGGTTCAGGTGAGGGTTAGTGTTAAGGTTCAGGTTGGGGTTAGGTTGAGGGTAAGTGTTAGGGTGAGGGTTAATGTAAGGGTGAGAGTTTGGTTTAGGGTTAGGGTTAGGGTAGGGGTTAGGTTAGCGTGAGGGTTAGGTTTAGAGTGATGTTTAGGGTGACGGTGAAGGTTAGGGTGAGGGTGAGTGTGAAGGTGAGGGTTAGGGTGAGGGTGAGGGTGAGTGGGAGGGTGACGGTGAGGATTAGGGTTAGGGTTAGGTTTAGGGTGAGGGTAAGAGTTAGGGTTAGGATTAGGGTTAGGGTAAGGTTTAGGCTGAGGTTGAGGGAGAGAATGAGGTTGTGAGTAAGGGTTTCGGTTAGGTAAGGGTTAGGGTTAGGTTTAGGGTGAGGATTATGGTGGGGGGCAGGGTTAGGTTGTGGGTGAGGTTGAGTTTTAGGTTGAGGGTAAGTGTGAGGGTGATGTTTAGGGTGAGGGTGAGTTTTAGGGTGACAGTTAGGGTTCAGGGAAGGGGAAGGGTTAGGGTGAAGGTGAGGGTTCGGGTTCGGGGGCGAATTAGGGTTAGGGTTAGGGTTCAGGTTAGGGTTAAGTTTAGGGTTAGGGTGAGTGTTAGGGTGAGAGGTAGGGTTAGGGTTAGGATGAGGGTTAGTCTTAGTGTGAGGGTTACGCTTAGGGTTATTGTTAGGGTTAGTGTGAGGATAAGAGTTAGGGTGAGGGTTAGGGTGAGACTGAGGGTTAGGGTTAGCATTAGGGTTAGGGTGAAGGTTAGGGTGGGGGTTAGGATGAGGGTTAGTGTTAGGGTTAGGTTTGAGTGAGGGTTAGGGTGAGTGTAAGGGTTAGGGTGAGGGTTAGGTTGAGGTTGAGGGATAGGGTTATGGTGAGGGTAAGGTTTAGGGCGTCGGTTAGGATGAGGTTGATATTTAGGGTTAGCATTAATGTTAGGGAGAGGGTGAGGGTTAGAGTGAGGGTAAGGGTTAGGCTGAGTGGTAGGATTAGGTTTAGGATTAGAGTTAGGGTTAGGGTGAGTGTTAGTGTTATAGATAGGGTGAGGGTGAGGGTTAGGATAAGGGTTAGGTTCAGGATTAGAGTTAGGGTGAGGGTTAGGGTTAACATTAGGGTTAGGTTTAGGTTTAGTTTCAGGGTTAGGGTTAGGTTTAGGGTGAGGTTGAGGGTTAGGGTTAGCATTAGGGTTAGGGTTATGCTTAGGATGAGGTTTAGAGTGAGGGTGAGGGTCAGGTTTACCGTTAGGATTAGGTTTAGCGTTAGGGTTAGGGTTTGGTTTAGGGTTAGGGTGAGGGTGAGGTATAGAGTGCGTGTTAGTGTTAGGGTGAGGGTTAGGTATATGGTTAGGGTGAAGTTGAGGGTTAGGTTTAGAGTTAGGGTGAGGGTGAGTGTTAGGATTAGGGTTAGGGTTAAGGTTAGGGATAGGGTGAGGATTAGGGTTAGGGTTAGGTTTAGGGTGAGTGTTAGGCTGAGGGGTAGGGTTAGGGATAGAGTGACAGTTAGGTTTAGTGTGAGGATTAGGGTTAGGGTGAAGTTTAAGTTTAGTGTGAGGTTTAGGTTTAGGTTTAGGGTTAGGATGGGTGTTAGGGTTAGGTTGAGGGTGAGGGTGAGGGTGAGGGCTAGGGTTAGGGTTAGTGTGAGGGTTATTGTTAGGGTGAGCATTAGGTTTAGGGTGAGGGTTAGGGTTAAAGTAAGGGTTAGGGTGAGGGTTAGCGTTAGGGTTAGGGTCGAGGGTCAGTGTAAGGGTTATGTTTAGGTTGAGGGTTAGGTTTAGGGTGAGGGTTAGGGTTAGGGTAAGCGTTAGGGTGATGGTGAGGGTTAGGGTGAGGGTGAAGTTTAGGTTTAGAGTTAGGGTTAGGGTGAGTGTTAGGGTTAGGGTTAGGGTTAGGGTGAGAGTTAGGGTGAGGTGTCGGGATACGGTTAGCTTGAGGGTTAGGGTTAGTGTGAAGGTTAGGGTTAGGGTGTGGTTTAGTGTGAGGATAATGTTTAGGCTGAGGGTTAGTTTGTGGGTGAGAGTTAGGGTGAGCGTTAGGGTTAGGTTCATTGTGAAGGTTAGGGATAAGGTGATATTTAGGGTGAGGTTGAGGGTTAGTGTGAAGGTGAGGGTGAGGTTGAGATTTAGGGTTAGGATAAGGATTAGGATGAGTTTTAGGGTTAGGTTTAGGGTTAGAGTTATTGTTAGGGTTAGGGTTAGGGTTAGGATGAGGGTGAGGGTTATAGTTAGGTTTAGTGTTAGGGTTAGGGTGAGGTTGGGGTTGAGCGTTAGTGTTACGATTAGGGTTATGTTTAGGGTAAGGCTGAGGGTGTAGTGGAGTTTGAGGGTGAGGGTTAGGGTTAAGGTTAGGGTTAGGGTGAGTTCTTCGGTGAGGGTGAGGGTTAGGCTAAGGGTGAGGTTGATGGTTTCGGTTAAGTAAAGGTTAGGGTTAGGTTGAGGATTATGCTGAGTTTAGATTCAGGGTGAAGCTTCGGGTTAGGGTTAGGGTGAGTGTTAGGATTAGGGTGATGTTTAGGGTGAGGGTTAGGGTTAGGGTGAGGGTGAGGGTGAGGTTTAGGGTTAGGGTTAGGTTTAGGGTTTAGGGTGAGGGATAGGTTTAAGGTTAGGGTTAAGCTGAGTTTGAGGATCAGGGTGTGGATGAAGGTTAGGGTGAGGGTTAGGGTTAGGGTTAGAGTGAGGGTTACGGTTATTGTGAGGGTTATGGTTAGGGTTAGGGTGAGGATAAGGGTTAGGGTGAGGGTAAGGGTGAGGATGAGGGTTAGGTTTAGAGTTAGGTTGAGGGTGAATGTTAGGATTAGGATTAGGATTAAGGTTAGGGATAGGGTGAGGATTAGGGTTAGGGTTAGGTTTAGGGTGAGGGTTAGGCTGAGGGGTAGGGTTAGGGATAGAGTGACTGTTAGGTTTAGTGTGAGGATTAGGGTTAGGCTGAAGTTTAAGTTTAGTTTGAGGTTTAGGTTTAGGGTTAGGGTTAGGATGAGTGTTAGGGTTAGGTTGAGGTTGAGGGTGAGGGTGAGGGCTAGGGTTAGGGTTAGTGTGAGGGTTATTGTTAGGGTGAGCATTGGGTTTAGGGTGAGGGTTAGGGTTAAAGTAAGGGTTAGGGTGAGGGTTAGCGTTAGGGTTAGGGTTAGGGCGAGGGTCAGGGTGAGGGTTATGTTTAGGTTGAGGGTTAGGTTTAGGGTGAGGGTTAGGGTTAGGGTAAGCGTTAGGGTGATGGTGAGGGTTAGGGTGAGGGTGAGGGTTAGGTTTACAGTTAGGGTTAGGTTGAGTGTTAGGGTTAGGGTTAGGGTTAGGGTGAGAGTTGGGTGAGGTGTCGGGATACGGTTAGCTTGAGGGTTAGGGTTAGTGTGAAGGTTAGGGTTAGGGTTTGGTTTAGTGTGAGGATAATGTTTAGGCTGAGGGTTAGATTGTGGGTGAGAGTTAGGGTGAGCGTTAGGGTTAGGTTCATTGTGAAGGTTAGGGTAAAGGTGATATTTAGGGTGAGGTTGAGGGTTAGTGTGAGGGTGAGGACGAGGTTGAGATTTAGGGTTAGGATTAGGGTTAGGATGAGTTTTAGGGTTAGGGTTAGGGTTAGAGATATTGTTAGGGTTAGGGTTAGGGTTAGGGTGAGGGTGAGGGTTATAGTTAGGGTTAGGGTGATGTTGGGCTTGAGCGTTAGTGTTACGATTAGGGTTATGGTTTGGGTAAGGCTGAGGGTGTAGGGGAGTTTCAGGTGAGGGTTAGGGTTAAGGTTAGGGTTAGGGTGAGTTCTTCGGTGAGAGTGAGGGTTAGGCGATGGGTGAGGGTGAGGGTTTCGATTAGGTAAAGGTTAGGGTTAGGTTGAAGATTATGCTGAGTTTAGGTTCAGGGTGAAGCTTCGGGTTAGGGTTAGGGTGAGTGTTAGGATTAGGGTGATGTTTAGGGTGAGGGTTAGGGTTAGGTTGAGGGTGAGGGTGAGGTTTAGGGTTAGTGTTAGGTTTAGGGTTTAGGGTGAGGGTTAGGTTTAGGGTTAGGGTTAAGCTGAGTGTGAGGATCAGGGTGTGGATGAAGGTTAGGGTGAGGGTTAGGGTTAGGGTTAGAGTGAGGGTTACGGTTATTGTGAGTGTTATGGTTAGGTTTAGGGTGAGGGTAAGGGTTAGGCTGAGGGTAAGGGTGAGGGTGAGGGTTTGGATTAGGGTTTGGGTTAGGGTTATTTTGAGGGTTAGTGTTTGGGTGACATTTAGAGTGAGTGTGAGGGTTAGGGTGAGGATGAGTTTTTGGGTGAGGGTGAGGGTTCGGTTGAGGGTGAGGGTTAGCTTGTGGATGAGGATTAGGTTAGGGTGAGGGTTAGCGTTAGGGGTAGGGTTAGGGTTAGGTTGAGGGTTAGGGTTAGGATGAGGGGTAGGGAGAGGGGAGGGCTTAGGGTAAGGGTGAGGGTGAGTGTTAGGGTTAGGTTTAGGGTTAGAGTTGGGATTAGGGTTAGGCTGACGGTGATGGGGAGGGTGAGGGTGAGGGTTAGGGTTAGGGTGAGGTTTAGGTTTGCGGTTAGGTTTAGGATGAGTGTTAGGATTAGGGCTAGGGTTAGGATGAGGGTTAGGCTGAGGGTTAGGGTTAGGGTTAAGGTGAGGTTTAGGGCTAGGTTTAGTGTTAGGATAAGTGTTAGGCTGAGGGTTAGGGTTAGGGTTAGTGTGAGGGTTAGGTTTAGGGTTACGGTAAGAGTTAGGGAGAGGGTAAACATTAGGGTGAGAGTTAGGGTGAGGGTTAGGGTCAAGTTTAGGTTTAGGGTTAGGTTTAGGGTGAGGGTAAGTGTTTGGGTAAGTGTTAGGGTGAGGTTTAAGGTGAGGGTGAGGGTTAGCGTCAAGATTCGGTTTAGGGTTAGGGTTAGGGTGAGTGTTAGGGTTTGGGTAAGTGTTAGGGTGAGGTTTAGGGTGAGGGTGAGGGTTAGGGTTAGGGTTTGGGTAAGTGTTAGGGTGAGGGTTATGGTGAGTCTGCTGGTTAGGGTTAGCATTAGGGTGAGGGTGAGGGTTAGGGTTAGGATTAGAGTTAGGGTGAGGGTAAGGCTTAGGGTGAGTTTTAGGGTTAGGTTGACGGTTAGGGTTAGGGTGAGTTTGAGGGTAAGTGTTAGCGTGAGGACTACGGTTAGGGTTTGGATTTGGGTGAGTGTTAGTGTTATGGTGAGGGTGAGGGTGAGGGTTAGGTTCAGTATTAGGGTTAGGGTGAGTGTGAGGGTTAGTGATACGGTTAGTCTTAGGGTGAGGGTTAGAGTTAGGGTTAAGGTGAGGGTTAGTCTGAGAAGTAGGGTTAGGGTTAGGGTGAGGGTTAGGCTTAGTGTGAGGGTTAGGTTTAGGGTGAGGGTTAGGGTTAGGTTTAGGTTTAGGGTGAGGGTGAGTGTGAGGGTTAGATTTAGGGTGAGCATTAGTGTTAGAGGGAGGTCTAGGTTGAGGGTTAGGGTTAGGGTGAGGGTTACTGTTAGGTTTAGGCTTTGTATATGGCTTAGGCTGAG
Organism: Dipodomys merriami; assembly: GCF_024711535.1. Classification (NCBI taxonomy): domain Eukaryota; kingdom Metazoa; phylum Chordata; class Mammalia; order Rodentia; family Heteromyidae; genus Dipodomys; species Dipodomys merriami. The sequence continues at coordinate 595,561 of NW_027202716.1, read as the reverse complement.
GGTAAGGCTTAGGGTTAGTTTGAGTGTTAGTTTTAGGGTTAGGGTTTGGGTTACGTTGAGGGTAAAGTTTAGGGTGAGGGTTAGGGAAAGGGTGAGGATTAGAGTTATGGTGAGGGTTCGGGATATGGTTAGGATTAGGGTTATTTTTAGGGTTAGCGTGAGGGTAAGAGGAAGGTTAGGTTTATTTTTAGTGTTAGGGTGACGGTTAGGGTGTCAGTAAGTGTTAGAGTGAGGGTTAGGGTGAGGTTAGTGTTAGGGGGAGGGGGAGGGTTAGTGTTAGCATTAGGGTTAGGGTGAGGGTGAGGGTTAGGTTGAGGATTAGGGTTGAGTTTAGGGATAGGGTGTGGATTAGGGTTAGGGTTATGTATAGGGTGGGGTCAGGGCTGAAGGTTAGGGTTAGGTTTACGGTGAGGGTTAGGTTTAGTGTGAGGGTTAGGGTTAGGGTTATGGTGAGGGTAAGGGTTAGGTAGAGGTTTAGGGTGAGCCTGAGGTTTAGGGTTAGCATTAGGTTTAGGTTTAAGGTTAGGATGAGGGTTAGGTTTAGGGTGAGGCTGGGTGTTAGAGTTACAGTGAGGGTGAGGGTGAGGATGAAGGTTAGGATTAGGGTTAGGGTTAGGGATAGGATCAGGTTCAGGATGAGGGATAGGGTGTTTTTGAGGGTTAGGGTTAGGGTGAGAGTGAGGGTTAGGATGAGTGTTAGGGAAAGGGGTAGGGTTAGGGTTAGGCTGAATGTTAGGATTAGGGTGAGGGTTAGGGTCAAGGTAAGGGTTAGGGTTAGGGTGAGGTTAAGGATTAGTGTGAGGGTGAGGGTTAGGGTTAGGGTTAGGATTAGGGTGAGTGTTCGGTTGAGGGTGAGTTTGAGGGTGAGGGTGAGGGTGAGGGTGATGTTGAGGGTTAGGGTGTTCTTTAGGGTTCAGTTTAGGGTGAGGGTTAGGGTGAAGGTGAGCGTTAGGTTGAGGGTGAGGGTTAGGATAAGGGTTAGGGTGAGGGTTAGAGTGCGGGGTAGGGTTAAGTTTAGGGAGAGAGTTAGGGTTTGTGTGAGGGTTAGGGTTAGGGTTAGAGTTAGGGTGACTATGAGGATAAAGTTTAGGATGAGGGTTAGGGTGAGGGTTAGGGTTCGGATTAACGTTTGGGTTAGGGTTAGGGTTACATTTAGGGTAAGTGTTAGGGTTACGGTGAGGGTTAGTTTTAGGGTTAGCATTAGGGTTAGGGTTAGGTTTAGGGTGAGGGTCAGGGTTAGGTTTTGAGTCAGGGTGATGTTTAGGTTGAGGGGTAGGGTTAGGGTAAGGGTTTGGATTAGGGTGAGGGTTATATTTAGGCTTAGGTTTATGGTGAGGGTGAGGGTGATGGTTGGTGTTAGGGTTACGGTTAGGGTGAGGGTTAGGGTTAGGTTTGGGTTAGGGTAAGTGTTAGGGTTAGAGTGAGGTTTAGGTTTAGGGTTAGGGTTAGGGTGAGGGTGAGGCTGAGGGTTAGGTTTAGGGTTAGTGTGAGGATAAGGTTTACGGTGAGGTTTAGGTTGAGGTGGAGAGTTAGAGTTAGCATTAGGGTTAGGGTGAGAGTTAGGGTTAGGGTTATGGTAAGGGTTAGGTTTATGGTTAGGGTAAGGGTTAGGGTTAGGGTGAGTGTTAGGGGTAGGGTGATTTTTAGGGTGACGGAGAGGTTTACGGTGAGGGTGAGTTTGAGCGTGAGTGTTAGGGTGAGGGTGAGGTTGAGTGTGAGTTTGACGGTTAGGGTTAGGTTTAGGGTGAGTATAAGAATTAGGATTAGGTTTAGGGTTAGTGTTAGGGTTAGGGTTAGGGTTAGGGTGAGGGTGATGGTTAGGGTTAGGCTTAGTTTTATTGTTAATGTTAGGTTTAGGGTGAGAGTGAGGTTGAGGGTTAACATGTGGGTTAGGGTTAGGGTTATGGTTAGAGTGAGGGTGAGGGTGAGGGTTAGGGTTAGGATTAGTGTTAGGGTTAGGTTTAGGATGAGGGTTAGGCTGAGGGTTAGAGTTAGGGTTAGTGTGAGGCTTAGTGTTAGGTTTACATTTAGGTTGAGGACAAGGGTTAGGGTAAGGGTTAGGGTCGGTTTGAGGGTTAGGGTTAGGGTGAGGTTTATGGTGAGGGTTTGGGTGAGGGTTAAAGTTAGGGTGAGGGTTAGGGTTAGCGTTGGTGTTAAGATGACAGTTAGGTTGAGAGTTAGGGTTAGGGTGAGGGTGAGGGTTAGGGTTAGGTTTAGGTTTAGGGTGATGTTTAGGTTTAGGGTGTAGGTTAGGGATAGGTTTATGTTTAGGGTGATGGTTAGGTTTATGGTTAGGTTCGAATTAGGGTGAGTGTGAGGGTGAGTGTTAGGTTTAGGATTAGGGTTAGGGTTAGTGTTAGGCTGAGGTTGAGGGTGAGGGTGAGGGTGGGGGTTAGGGTTAGGGTAATGTTTAGGTTTAGATTTAAGTTGAGGGTTATGTTTAGGGTTAGGATGAGGGATATGGTGAGGATTATGGTTATGGTTCGGGTGAGGGTTAGATTTAGTGTGAGGGTTAGGGTTAGGGTGAGGGTAAGCGTTAGGGTGAGGGTTAGGGTGAGGGTGAGCGATAGGGTGATTGTTAAGGTTAGGTTGAGCGTATGGATGAGGGTTAGGGTGAGGGTGAGGATTAGGGTTTGGGTTAGGGTTATGGTAAGTGTTATTGTGAGGGGTAGAGTTAGGGTAATGTTTAGGGTGAAGGTTAGGATGAGAGTGAGGTTTAGGGTTAGTGTGAGTGTGCGGTGAGGGTTACGGTGAGGGTTCGTGTTTGAGTTAGGATTAGGGTTGGGGTGAGGGTGAGGGTTATGTTCAGGGTTAGGGTGCGGGTTAGGTTTAGGGTGATTTTCAGAGAGAGGTGAGTGTTAGGGTGATTGTGAGGGTTCGGGTTTGGGTTCAGATTAGGGTGTGGATGAGGGTTAGGGTGAGGGTGAGGGTTAGGGTTAGGTTTAGGGTGTGGGTTAGGGTTAGGGTTAGGATTAGGGTGAGGTTTAGGGTGAGGGGTAGGGTCAGGTTTAGGGTGAGGTTTAGGGTTAGTGTGAGGTTTAGGGTTAGGTTTAGGGTAAGTGTGAGGATAATGGTTAGGGTGAGGGATAGGGTTATTGTTAGGGTTAGGGTGAGAATGAGGGTGAGGGTTATGGTTAGGGTAAGGGTTCGGGTGAGGGTTAGGGTTAGGGTAAGGCTAAGGATTAAGGTTAGGGTAAGAGTGCGTGTGAGAGTGATGGTTACTGTTAGGTTATGGTGAAGGTGAGGGTTCGGTATAGGATTAGGATTAGGGTTAGGTTTATGGTGAGGGTGAGGGTTGGATTAGGATTAGGTTTAGGGTTAGGCTTTAGGTGAGGTGAGGGTGAAGGTGAGGGATAGGGAGAGGATTAGGGTTAGGTTTATGGTTAGGGTGAGTGTGAAGATTAGGTTGAGGTGAGGGTTCAGGTTTGAGTGAGGGTTAGGGTGACGGTGACGGTAAGGGTGAGGGTGAGGTTTAGGTTTAGTGTTAGCTTTAGGGTGATGGTTAGGATCAGGTTTAGGATTAGGGGGAGGGTTAAGGTGAGGGTTAGGGTTAGGGTTAGGGTTAGGGTGAGGGTGAGGGTTAGGGTTAAGGTTAGATTTAGGGTGAGGGTGAGGGTGAGGGTTAGGTTTATGGTTAAGGTTAGGGTAAGTGTTAGGATTAGGGTAAGGGTGAGGGCTAGGTTTAGGGTGAGGTTTAGGGTTAGGCTGAGGTTTAGGGTGAGGGGTAAGGTTAGGGTTTGTGTGAAGGTGAGGGTTAGGTTTAGTGTGAGGCTCATGTTTAGTGTTAGGGTTATGGTAAGTTTAAGGGTTAGGGTGAGGTTTAAGATAAGAGTGAGCTTTAGGGTTAGCATGAGTTTGAGGGGGAGGGTTAGGGTTAGGGTTAGTGTTTGGGTGAGGGTGAGAGTTATGTTTAGGGTTAGGGTGAGAGTTAGGGTTAGGGTGATGTTTAGGGTGAGGGTGAGGGTTAGGATGAGGGTGAGGTTTCGTGTGAGGGTGAAGGTTAGGCTGAGGGTGAGGTTTAGGGTAGGGTTAGGTTTAGGGTGTGGGTTAGGGTTAGGGTTAGGATTAGGGTGAGGTTTAGGGTGAGGGTTAGGGTTATAATTAGGGTTAGGGTGAGGGGGAGTTTGAGGGTTAGGGTGAGGGTTAGGGTTAGGCTGAGGGTTAGGTTTGGGTTTAGGGTAAGGGTGAGGGTGAGGGTGAAGCTGAGGTTTAGCGTGTGGGTGAGGGTTAGGTTTAGGGTGAGGGTTAGGGTGACGGTGAGGGTTAGGTGTGGGTTAGGTTTAGGTTTAGTGTTAGAGTTAGGGTGATGGTTAGGGTCAGGGTTAATATTAATGTGAGGGTTAAGTTGAGGGTTAGGGTTATGGTTAAGTTTAGGGTTAGTTTGAGGATTAGGTTTAGTGTGAGGGTAAGCGTTAGTGTGAGGGTTAGACTGAGGGTGAGGGTTAGGTTTAGTGTTAGGGTTAGGGTGAGCATTTGGGTGACTGTTAGTTGCATGGTTAGGGTTAGGGTGAGAGTTAGGGTGAGGGCAAGTGTTAGGGTCAGGTTTAGGTTGAGGGTGACGGATAGAGTTATGGTAAGGTGATGGTGAGGTTGAGGTTAAGGGTTAGGGTTAGGGTTAGGGTTAGTTTGAGCGTGAAGTATAGCATGAGGGTTAGGACGAGGATTAGGCTGAGTATGAGGGTGAGGTTTATGGTGAGGTTTAGGGTTAGGGTGAGGGTTAGGGTGAGTGGGAGTCAGAGGGTGAGGGTTAGGTTTAGGGTTAGAGTAAGGGTGAGGTTGAGGTTTAGGTTTAGTTTAGGACTAGGTTTAGGCTGATGGTGAGGTTGAGGTTGAGGTTGAGGGTTAGGATTAGGGTGAGGTTTAGGGTTAGGGTTAGGGTTAGGGTTTGTATAGGGTGAAGGTTAGTTTTAGGTTTAGCGTTAGGATAAGGTTTAGGCTGACGGTTAGGGTGTGGGCTAGTGTGAGGGTGAAGGTTAGGTTGATTGTTTAGTTTAGGTAAGGGTAAAGGTTATGTTAGGGTGAGGATTAGCGTGAGGGTGAGGGTTAAGGTGAGGGTTAGGATTAGGGTGAGTATTAGGGTTATGATTAGGTTTAGTGTTAGGGTGATGTTTAGGGTGAGGTTGAGTGTGAAGGTTCGGGTGAGAGGGAGGGTTAGGGTTAGGGTTAAAGGTAGGGTGAGCGTGAGGGTTAGGGTGAGGGGTAGGTTTATGGTTAGGGTGAGGGTGAGGGTTAGGTTTAGTGTTTGGGTTAGGGTTAGGGTGAGGGTGAGGGTTAGTGTGAGGATTAGGGTTAGTGTGAGCATGAGCGTGAGATTGAGGGTAATGGTTAGGGTTAGGTTTAGGGTGGGGGTGAGCATTAGGGTGAGTGAGGGTTCAGTTGAGGGTGAGGGATAAGGGAAGGGTTACGGTTTGGGTTCGGGTTAGAGTTAGGGTGAGGGGTGTGGGTGAGGGTTAGGTTTAGGATTAATGTTAGGGTTAGGGTTAGGCTGAGTGTGAGTGTGAGGGTGAGGGTGAGGTTTAGGGTTAGGTTGAGGGTTATGGTTAATGTCAGGGTTAGGGTTAAGTTGAGGAATAGGGTTAGGGTTAGGTTTAGGATGAGGGTTAGGCTGTGGGGAAGGGTTAGGGTTAGGGTGTGGTTTAGGTTCAGTGTGAGTTTTAGGGTTAAGGTTAGGGTCAGGGTTAGGATTAGGGTGAGGGTAAGGTTTAGCTTGATGGTTACATTGAGGGTGAGGTTTAGGATTAGGGGTAGTATTAGGGTGAGGTTAAGGTGAGAGCTAGGTTGAGTGTGAGGGTTAGGGTTAGGGTTAGGAATAGGGTTAGGATTAGGTTTAGGGTTAGGGTTAGGGTTAGGGTGAGTCTTAGGCTGAGGTGTAGGGTTAGGTATAGGGTGAGAGTTAAGTTTAGTGTGATGGTTAGGGTTTGGTATAGGGTTAGGGTGAGGGCTAGGGTGAGTGTGAGGGTGAAGGTTAGGTTTAGGGATTGGGTGAGGATTAGGGTTAGGTTTAGGGTTAGGGTGAGGTTTAGGCTGATGGGTAGGGATACAGTTAGTGTGAGGGATAGGTTTAGTGGGAGGGTTAGGTTTAGGTTTAGGGTTAGTATTAGGGTGAGGGTTCGGGTGAGGGTTCGGGTTAAGGTGTGGTTGAGGATTAGGGTTAGTGTGAGGACTAGTTTTAGGGTTAGGGTTACTGTTAGGGTTAGGGTTAGGCTGAGGGTAAGGGTTAGGGACAGCGTGATTTTGAGGGTAAGGGTTAGGGTTAGTGTTACGGTTAGGGTGAGTGTTTGGGTTAGTGTGAGGGTTAGGGTTAGGGTTAGGTGAAGGTGAGGGTAAGGGTTAGGGTGAGGGTTAGGGTGAGGGTGAGTGTTAGGATTAGAATTAGGGTTAGGTTTAGGGTTAGGGTGAACTTGAGGTTTAGTTTTAGGGTGAGGGTTAGGGGTATTGTTAGGGTTAGGGTGCGGGTGAGGGTGCGGGTGAGGGTGAGGGTTAGGGTTAGGGTAGGGTTAGGTTTAGACTGAGGGTGAGGGTGATGGACAGTGTTCGGGTAAGGGTGAGGGCTAGGGTGAGGGTGAGAGTTAGTGTGAGGGTGAGGGTGAGGGTTTCGTTTATGTCAGGTTTCGGGTTAAGGTGAGGATTAGGGTGAGGGTGAGGGTGAGGGTTTCGTTTACATCAGGTTAGGGTTAAATGAGGTTAGGGTTACAGTGAGGGTTAGGGTTAGGGTTAAGTTGTGGGTTAAGGTTATTGTGATGTTTAGGGTGAGGGTGAGGGTTAGGGTGAGATTTAGGGTGAGGTTTAGGGTTAGTGTTAGGATTAGGGCTAGGGTGAGGGTGAGGTTTAGTGTTAGAGTTAGGGTTATGGGGAGGGTTAAATTGAGTGTCAGGGTTAGGGTTAGTGTTAGGGTTAGCGTTAGGATGAATGTTAGCTTGAGGTTTAGGGTTAGGGTTAGGTTTAGGGTTAGGATGAGCGTTAGGCTGAGGGTTAGGGTTAGGGTTAGTGTGAGGGTTAGGTTTAGGTTAGGGTTACGTTTAGGGTTTGTTTAGGTCGAAGTTTAGTTTTAGGTTTAGGGTTAGCATAAGGTTTAGTCTGAGGGTTAGGGTACGGGTTAGTGTGAGGGATATGTTTAGGGTTAGGTTTAGGGTTTGGACTATGGTGAGGGTGAGGGTTAGGGTTAGTGTTAGGGTTATAGTTAGGTTCAGGGGTAGGTTAAGGATTAGGATTAGGTTAAGGACTAGGGGTTAGGCTGAGGGTGAGGATGAGGATGAGGGTAAGGGTTAGGGTTAGAGTGAGGGTTAGATTAAGGGTGAGAAAGAGGGGGAGATTTTGGTTTAGGGTTAGAGTTAGGTTGAGGGTAAGGTTTAGGATTAGGGTTAGCACTAGGTTTAGGCGGAGGGTGAGGGTGAGGTTCAGGGTGAGTTTTAGGGTTAGGGTGAGGTTTAGGGTTAGGGTTAGTTTTAGAGTGAGGTTTAGGGTTAGGGTTAGAGTTAGGGTTTGGTTAGGGTGAAGGTTAATTTTAGGTTTAGGCTTAGATTAAGGTTTAGGCTGAGGTTTAGGGTTAGGGTTAGTGTGAGGGTTAGGTTTAGGGTTAGAGATAGGGTGTGGGCTAGGCTGATGGTGAGTGTTAGGTTGAGGATGAGGGTGAAGGTTTAATTTAGGTAAGTGTTAAGAGTAGGTTAGGGTGAGGATTATGGTGAGGTTGAGGGTTAAGGTGAGGTTTAGGGTTAGGGTGCGGGGTAGGGTTAATGTGAGGGTTAGGATTAGGGTTAGGGTGAGGGTGAGGGTAAGGGTTAGTATGAGGGTTAGGGTGAGGATGCTGTTTAGGATTAGAGTTACGGTTAGGATTAGGGTGAGGTAGAGGATTAGGGTTAGTGTTAGGGTGAGGGTTAGGGTTGGGGTGAAGGTTAGGGTTAGGGTTAGGGTTAGGGTGAGGGTGAGGTTTAGGGTTAGGGTTAGTGTTTGGAATAGGCTGAAGGTGAGGGTGTGGGTGACGTTGAGCGTTAGGATTATGGTTAGAGTGATGGTGAGGGATAGGGTGAGGGTGATGGTTATTGTGAGGATGAGGGTGAGGTTTTCGTTTATGTCAAGGATAGGGTTAATCTGAGGTTAGGTTTAGGGTGAGTGTTAGGTTTAGAGGTAAGGTGAGGTTTAGTGTTAGGTGATGTTTAGGGTGAGGGTGAGGGTTAGGGTGAGGGTGAGGATTACCGTATGGGTGAGGGTGAGGGTTAAGATTGGGAATACGGTTAGGGATTTGGTTAGACTGAAGTTGAGGGTGAGGGTGAGGGTGAGGGTTTGGGATAGGTTACGTTTAGGGTTAGGGTGAGGGTTACGGTTTCTGTGAGGGTTATGGTTAGGGTTAGGGTTAGGGTTAGGGTGAGGGGAAGGGTTCGAGTGAGGTTTAGGGTGAGGGTGAGGTTTAGGGTTAGGGTTAGATTTAGGGTGAGGGCTTGTGTGAGGGTGAGGGTTAGTGTAAAGGTAAGGGTGAGGTGTTCTTTTAGCCAGAGTTTGGTATTATGGTGAGGATTAGGGTGAGGGTGAGGGTTAGGTTGAGGGTTAGGTTTAGGGTGAGGGTTAGGGCAAGGGTTAGAGTGAGGGTTATGGTTTGGGTGATGTTTAGCATAAGGGTGAGGGTTATGGTGAGGATGAGTTTTCGGGTGAGGGTCAGGGTTCGAGTGAGTGTAAGAGTTAGGGTGTGGTTGAGGATTAGTGTTAGGTTGAGTATTAGCATTAGATTTAGGGTTAGTGTGAGGGTGAGGGTTAGGGCTAGGATTAGGTTTAGGTTGACGGTTAGGATTAGGGTTAGGTTTAGTAGGATTGTTAGGGTGCAGGGTAGGGTTAGGGTTAGTGTTAGGAAGAGTGTTAGGGTGTCGGTGAGTGTTAGAGTGAGGATCAGGGTAAGGGTATGGGTGAGGGTTAGGTTTAGGGTAAGGATTAGGGTTACAGTTAGGTTAATGGTGAGGGTAAGGGTTAGGGTGAGGTTTAGTGTGAGGCTTAGGGTTAGGGTTAGGGTTAGGGTGAGGGTGAGGGTGAGGTATAGGGTTTGGGTTAGGGTTAGGGTGAGGGTTAGCAATAGGTTTACGGTTAGGGTGAGAGTGAGGGTGAGGGTTAGGGTAAGGTTTAGGGTTACAGTTAGGGTGAGGGTGAGGGTTAGTATTAGGGTTAATATTTGAGTTAGCCTGAGGGTTAGGGTGAGGGTTAGGTTTAGGGTAAGTGTTAGGGTTAGGGGTACGTTTAGGGTGAGGGTTAGGGTTAGGGTTAGGGTTAGGATGAGCGTTAGGCTGAGGTTTATGTTTAGGGTTAGTTTGAGGGTTAAGAATTAGGGTTAGGGTTAGGGTTAGGGTGAGGGCTGGGGTTAGGTTTAGGATTAGCATAAGGTTTAGTTTGAGCGTTAGGTTTAGTGTTAGTGTGAGTGTTAGGTTTAGGGTTAGAGTTAGGTTTAGGGTCAGGGTAAATGTTTGGGTGAGAGTTAGGGTTAGGGTGAGGGTTAGGGTTAGGGTGAGGGTGAGGGGGAGTGTGAGGGTTTGGTTTAGGGTTAGAGTTAGGGTGAGTTTGAGGGTTAGTAGTAGGTTTAGAACTAGGTTTAGGCTGAGGGTGAAGGTGAGGTTGAGTGTGAGGTTTAGGGTTAGGGTGAGGGTTAGGGTTAGTTTTAGGTTTAGGGTGAGGGTTACTGTTAGGGTTAGGGTTAGGATGAGCGTTAGGCTAAGGGTTAGGGTTAGGGTTAGTGTGAGGGTTAGGATTAGGGTTAGGGTTAGGATTAGGGTTTAGTTAGGGTGAAGTTTTCTTTTGGGTTTAGGGTTAGGATAAGTTTTATCCTGAGTCTTATGGTAAGGATTATTGTGACGGTTAGGTTTAGGGTTAGGTTTAGGGTGTGGGCTAGGGTGAGGGTGAGGGTTTAGTTTATGTAAGGGTTAAAGTAAGGTTAGGTTGAGGATTAGGGTGAGGTTGAGGGTTAAGGTGAGGGTAAGGGTTAGGGTTAGGGTTAGGTTTACTGTGAGGTTTAGGGTTACGCTAAGCGTGAGGGTGAGGGTAACGGTTAGGGTGAGGGTTACGGTGAGGGTGAGGGTTAGGATTAGAGTTAGGGTTAAGATTAGGGTGAGGTTGAGGGTGAGGGTTAGTGTTAGGGTGAAGGTTAGGGTTGGGGTGAGTCATAGGGTTAGGGTTAGGGTTGGGGTGAGGGTGAGGGTGAGGGTGAGGTTTTTGTTTACATGAGGTTTAGGGTTAAGATGAATTCAGGGTTAGGGTAAGGGTTAGGCTAAGGTTTAACCTGAGGTTTACGGTTAGTGTGAAGTTTAGGGTGAGGGTGAAGGTTAGGGTGAGGGTGAGGGTTATGGTAAGTGTCAGGGTGAGGGTTTGGATTGGGAATAAGTTAGGGTTAGGTTTGGGCTGAAAGTGAGGGTGAGGGTGAGGTTGACGCTGAAGGTTAGGTTTAGGGTTAATGTTAGGTATAGGTTTACGGTGAGGGTAATGGTTACTGTGAAGGTTATGGTTATGGTTAGGGTTAGGGTTATTGTTAGGGTTAGGGTGAAGGCTAGGGTGAGGGTGAGTGTTAGTGTGAGTTTTAGGTTGAGGGTTTATTTTAGCCAAGGATTTGGGTTATGGTGAGGAATAGGGTGAGGTTGAGAATTATGTTTTGGGTTAGGGTTAGGATGAGGGTTAGGGCTAGGGTTAGGGTGAGCGTTAGGGTTTGGGTGATGTTTAGCATGGGGGTGAGTGTTAAGGTGAGGGTGAGGGTCAGGGGGTGGGTGAGGATTAGGGTTAGGTTGAGTGTTAGTGTTAGGTTTAGTTTTAGTGTGAGGGTGAGGGTTATGGGTAGCATTAGGGTTAGGTTGAGGGTTTGGATTAGGGTTAGGGTGAGTCTGAGGGTGAGGGTGAATGGTAGGTTTAGGGTTTGGGTGAGGTTTAGGGTGAGGGTCAGGGATAGGGTGAGGGTGTGGGTTAGGGATAATGTTAGGTGTAGGGTTAGGGTGAGTTTAAGGGTGAGGTTTAGGTTTAGGAATAGGGTTAGGGTTAGGGTGCGGGTGAATGTTAGGTTTAGGGTGAAGATTAGGGTTAGAGTTAGATTTATGTTGAGGGTAAGGGTTAGGGTGAGGTTTAGTGTGAGGGTTAGGGTTAGGGTTAGGGTGAGGGTGAGGTATGGGTTTTGGGTTACAGTTAGGGTGAGGGTTAGGGATAGGTTTAGCGTTAGGTTGAGGGTGAGGGTGAGGGTGAGGGTTAGGGTTAGGTTTAGAGTTAGAGTTAGGCTGAGGGTGAGGGTTGAGTTAGCCTTAGGGTGAGGGTGAGGGTTAAGGTTAATGTGAGGGTTAGGGTTAGGGTTAGGGCGAGGGTTAGGTTTACGTTTAGGGTTAGGATCAGGGTTAGGTTGAGGGTTAGGTTTAGGGTTAGTGTGAGGGTTAAGTTAAGGGTTAGGGTAGGGTTAGGGTCAGGGTAAAGTTAGGGTGAGGTTTAGGGTGAGGGTGAGGGTAAAGGTTAGTGTGAGGGTTAGGGCGAGGGTGAGGGTTAGGGTTAGGGTGAGGGTTAGGGTGAGGGTTAGAATAAGGGTTAGGGTGAGGGTAAGTGTTAGGGTGATGGTAAGGTTGAGGGTGAGGGATAGGATTATGTTGTGGGTAAGGGTTAGGGTGAGGGTTAGCGTGAGGTTTAGGGTTAGGGTGGGGGTTAGGGTTAGGGTTAGATTGAGGGTTAGGGTTAGGGTGATGTTTATTGTGAGAGTATCGTTTAGGGTGAGGGTGAGTTTTTGGGTGAGCATGAGGGTTAGGATGAGGTTGAGGGTTAGGGTTACAGTTAGGATTAGGGAGAGGGGCAGGGTGAGCATTAGGGTTAGGATTAGGGTTAGTGTGAGGATGAGGGTGAGGGTTAGATTGTGGTTAAGTGTTATGGTTAGGGTTAGGGATAGTGCTAGGTTGAGGGTGAGGGTTAGTGTGAGGGTTAGTGTGAGGGTGAGGGTTTCCTTTACATTAGTGTTACGGTTAGGGTGAAGATTAGGTTGAGGGTGAGGGTTAAGCTGAGGTTAGTGTTAGGGTGATGGTTAGGGTTAGGGTGATGTTGATTGTGAGGGTGAGTGTACGGTTAGGGTGAGGGTGAGGGTGATGGTTAGTGTTAGGGTTAGGTTTAGGTTGAGGGTGATTGTGAGGGTTAGGATTAGGAATAGGATTAGGGTTAGGGTTAAGCTGATGCTGAGGGTCAGGGTGAGGGTGAAGGTTAAGGTCAGGGTTAGGATTAGGGTTAGAGTGAGGGTTACGGTTAGTGTGAGGGTAATGGTTAGGGTTAGGGTGAGGGTAAGGATTAGGGTGAGAGTAAAGATTAGGGTGAAGGTTAGGGTGAGTGTGAGGGTTTGGATTAGGGTTTGTGTTAGAGTTAGGGTGAGGGTTAGTATTTGGGTGATGTTTAGAATGAGCGTGAGGGTTAGGGTGAGGATGATGGTTCGGGTGAGGGTGAGGGTTCGGTTGAGGGTGAGGGTTAGGGTGTGGGTGAGGATTAGGTTTAGGGTGAGGGTTAGCATTAGGGGTAGTTATAGAGTTAGGTTGAGGGTTAGGGTTAGGTTTAGGGTGAGGGGTAGGGACAAGGGTAGGGTCAGGTTTAGGGTGAGGTTTAGGGTGAGTGTGAGGGTTAGGTTGAGGGTGAGGGTGAGGGTTAGGGTTAGGGTTTGCGTTAGACTTAGGGTGAGTTTGAGGGTGAGGGTTAGGTTTAGGATTAGGGTGAGTGTTAGGGTTAGGTTGAGGGTTAGAGATAGTGTTAGGGTTAGGGTAAGGGTGAGGGTGAGTGTTAGGTTTACGTTTAGGGATAGAGTTAGGGTGAGGGTGAGGGTGAGGGTTAGGATTAGGTTAGATTTAAGGTTAGGCTGAGGTTGATCGAGAGGATGAGGGTGAGGGTTAGGGTTAGGGTGAGGTTTAGGTTTCCGGTTAGAGTTAGGGTGAGGGTTAGGATTAGGGTTATGGTTAGGATGAGGGTTAGGCTAAGGGTTAGGGTTAGGGTTAGGGTGAGGTTTAGGGCTAGATTTAGGTTTAGGATAAGGATTAGGCTGAGGATTAGGGTTCGGGTTAGTGTGAGGGTTAGGTTTAGTGTCAGGGTAAGAGTTAGGGTGAGGGTAAAGTTTAGGGTGAGGGTTAGGGTGAGGGTGAAGTTTAGGGTTAGGTTGAGGGTTAGGGTCAATTTTAGGTTTAGGGTTAGGGTTAGAGTGAGGGTAAGGGTGTGGGTAAGTGTTAGGGTGAGGTTTAGAGTGAGGGTGAGGGTTAGAGTCAAGGTTAAGATTAGGATTAGGGTTAAGGTGAGGGTTAGGGTTTGGGTGAGTGTTAGGGTGAGTTTTAGAGTGAGGGTGAGGGTTAGGGTGAGGGTAAAGTGTTAGGGAGTGAGTTATGGTGAGGCTGAGTGTTATGGTTAGCCTGAGGGTGAGGGTGAGGCTTAGGGTGTAGCTTTGGGTTAAGGTTAAGGATACGGTGAAGATTAGGGTTAGGTTGAGGGTGAGGGTTAGGGTTAGGGGTAACATTAGAGTTTGGGTGAGGGTTAGGTTTACTGTGAGGGTTAGGGTTGATTTAGTGTGACGGTAAGGGTTAGGGTGACGGTTAGGTTGAGTGTGAGGTAGGATGAGGGTTAGGGTAAGGGTGAGGTTTAGGGATAGGTTTAGGGTTAGGGTGAGGGTTAGGGTTAGGGTTAGGATTAGAGTTAGGGTGACAGTAAGGCTTCGGGTGAGGGTTAGGGTGAGGATGAGAGTTAGGGTTAGGGTGAGGGTGAGGGTAAGTGTTAGCATGAGGACTAGTGTTAGGTTTAGTATTAGGGTGAGTGTTAGGTTTATGGTGAGGGTGAGGGTGAGGGTTAGGTTCAGTATTAAGGTTAGGGTTAGTGTGAGGGTTAGTGATAGGGTTAGGGTTAGGGTGAGGGTTAGAGTTAGGGTAAAGGTGAGGGTTAATCTGAGAGTTAGGGTTAGGTTTAGGGTGAGAGTTAGGCTCAGTGTGAGGGTTAGGGTTAGGGTGAGGGTTAGTTTTAGGGGGAGGGCTAGGTTGAGGGTTAGGTTGAGGGTGAGATTGAGTGTGAGGTTTTAAGTTAGGTAAGTTTCAGGGTTAGGGTTAGGGTGAGAATTAGGGTGAGGTTGTGTGTTAGGGTTAGGGTGAGGGTGAGGGTGAGGGTCAGGGTTAGTGTTAGGATGAGGGTTAGGGATAGGGTTAGGGTGAGGTTTCGGTTGATGGTGAGGGTTAGGCTTAGGGTTAGTGTGAGGTTTAGGGTTATGGTGAGGGTTATGGTTAGGTTTGAGTGTTAGGGTTAGGGTTAGGTTGATTGTTAGTGTTAGGTTGATGTTTAGTGTGAGGGTGAGGATTAGGGTGTGGGTGAGTGTTCAGGTAGAGTTAGGGTTAGGGTTAGGGTTAGGGATAGGGTTAGGGTTTAGCTAAATTTAGGGTGAGGGTGATGATTAGGGTTAGCTTGAGTTTTAGGGTTAGGTTTAGGGTTAAGATGAGGTTTAGGCTGAGGGTTAGGGTTAGGTTTAGGGTTAGTGTGAGGGTTCAGGTTAGGGTGAGGGTTGGATTTAGGTTTTGGGTTAGTATAAGGGTAGGGTGAGGTTTAGGGTTACGGTTAATATGAGTGTTAGGTTTAGGTTAGGTTGAGGGTAATGGTTAGGGTGAGGGTTAGGGTGAGGCTGAGGGATAGGTTTATGGTGAGGGTTAGGTTGAGTGTTAGGATTATGGTTTTGGTTAGGGTAAGGCTGAAGGGGAAGGAGAGGTTGAAGGTGAGCGTTAGGGTTAAGGTTACAGATAGGGTGAGGATTCAGGTTAAGGTTAGATTTAGGGTGAGGGTTAGGCTCAGCGGTAGGGTTAGGGTTAGGTTGAGGGTTAGGTTTAGTGTGAGGTTCAGGGTTAGGGTTAGAGTGAGGGTTAGGTTTAATGTGTTGGTTAGGGTTAGGGTTAGTTTGAGGGTAAGGGTTAGGGTGAGGGTGAGGTTTAGGGTTAGCATTAGGTTTAAGGTTAGGGTTAGGATGAGGGTTAGGTTGAGGGAGAGGGTGAGGGTGAGGATAAGGTTTAGGATAAGGGTTAGGTTTAGTGTGAGGTTGAGGATTAGGTTTAGTGTGAGGGTGAGGGTTAGGTTTAGGGTGAGTATTAGGGTTAGGGAAAGGGTGAGGGTTAGGGTTAGGGTTAGGATTAGGGTGAGGGTCAGGGTGAGGTATAGGTTTAGGTTGAGGATTAGATATAGGGTGAGGTTTAGGTTTTGGGTTAGGGTGAGATTTTGGGTTAGGGTGATGTTTATTGTGAGGGTGAGTGTTAGGGCGGGTGTGAGTGTTCGGGTGAGGGTGATTGTTCAGGTGAGGGTGAGGATTAGGGTGTGGTTGAGGGTTAGGGTTAGTATGAGAGTCAGGGTGAAGTGTAGGTATGGGGTTAGAGTGAGGATTAGGGTTAGTGTGAAGGTTAGAGTTAGGGTTAGGTTTAGCGTTAGTGTGAGGATAAGAGTTAGGGGGTGGGTTAGTGTGAGGGTGAGGGTTAGGGTTAGCGTTAGGGTTAGGGTGAGCATTATGGTGAGGTTTAGGGTTAGGGTGAGGTTTAGGATTAGGGATAGTGTGAGGTTTAGTGTTATGGTGATGTTTAGGGTGAGGTTGAGGGTTAGTGTGAGGGTGCGGGTGCGGGTGAGGGTAAGGGTTAGTGTTAGGTTTAGGGTGAGGGTGAGGGTTAGGGTTAGGATTAGTGTTAGGGTTAGGCTGAGGGTGAGGATGAAAGTGAGGGCGAGGGTTAGGGTTAGGGTTAGGGTGAGGATTCGAGTTAGTGGGAGGGTTAGGGTGATGGTGAGGGTCAGGCTGAGGGTGAGTGTTAGAATGAGGTTGAGGTTGGGGGTGAGGGTTATGGTTAGGATTAGATTAAGGTGAGTTTTAGGGTGAGGGTTAGGGTTAGGTTTATTGTTAGGTTTAGGGTTTGGGTTAGGTGAGGGTGAGGGTGAGGTTTAGCGTTAGGGTTAGGGTTAGGGTTAGGGTGAGGGTGGGGTTCAGGGTTAAGGTTAGGATTATGTAAAGGGTAAGGCTGAGGGGGAAGTGGAGGTTGAGTGTGAGGTTTTGGGTTAGGGTTACGGTTAGGGTGAGGGTTACTGTTAGGTTTAGGGTTAGTATAAGGGCTAGGCTGAGGGTAAGGTTTAGGGTTAGTGTTAGTGTTAGGTTTAGGGAAAGGGTTTGGGTTAGGTTGAGGGTAAAGTTTAGAGTAAGGTTTATGGAGAGGATGAGGGTTAGGGTTACCGTGAGGGTTCGGGTGAGGGTTAGGGTTAGGGTTATGGTTAGGGGTAGCGTGAGGGTTTGGGTGAAGGTTAGGTTTAGGGTTAGGCTTCGGGTGTGGGTTAGGGTGTGGGTAAGTGTTAGAGTGAGGGTTAGGGTGAGGGTGAGGGTTAGGAGGAGGGTGAGGGTTAGTGTTAGCATTAGGGTTAGGGTGAGGGTGAGGGTTAGGTTTAGGGTGAGTGTTAAGGTGAGGGTTAGGGTTAAGGTTAGGGATAAGGTGAGGATTAGGGTTAGAGTTAGGAATAGGTTGAGGGTTAGGCTGAGGGGTAGTGTTAGGTTTAAGGTGAGGGTTAGGTTTAGTGTGAGGATTAGGGTTAGGTTTAGGGTGAGGTTTAGGTTTAGTGTGAGGGTTAGGGTTAGTGTTAGGGTGAGGGTAAGGGTTAGGGTGAGGTTTAGGGTGAGGGTGAGCTTTAGGGTTAGCGTTAGGTTTAGGTTTAAGGTTAGGATGAGGGTTAGGGTTAGGGTTAGGGTGAGGGTGAGGGTGAGGCTGATGTTTAGGATGAGGGTTAGGGATAAGGTGAGGGTTCGGGTTAGGTTTAGGGTGATGGTTAGGGTAAGTGTTAGGGTGAGGGTTAGGGTTATGGTTAGGTTTAGTGTGAGGGTCAAGGTGAGGTTTAGTGTTTGGTTTAGGGTTAGGGTTAGGGTGTCAGTAATTGTTAGGGTGAAGGTTAGGGTGATTGTGTGGTTTATGGTTAGCATTAGGTTTAGAGTTAGGGTTAGGATGAATGTTAGGGTTATGTTTAGGGTTAGTCTTAAGGTGAGGGTGAGGGTTAGGGTTAGGTTTAGGGTTAGGGTTAGTTTTAGGGTGAGGGCAAGGGTGAGGGTGAGGGTTAGGGTGAGGGTGAGTTTAAGGGTGAGGGTGAGGGTTAGGGTGAGGTTTTCATTTAATTAAGTGTTAGGGTTAGAGTTTGGGTGAGGTGTAGGGTGAGGGTGTGGGTTGTGGTTAGGGTTAGGGTTAGGGTGAGGCTGAGGGTCAAGGTTAGTGTTAGGATGAGGATTAGGGTTAGGGTTAGGGTGAGGGTGAGGGTAAGGTTTAGGGTTAGGGTTAGTGTGAGATTTAGGGTTTCGGTGAGTGTTAGGGTTAGGGTGAGGAGTAGGGTTAGGGTTACGTTGAGGGTTAGGGTTGGGTGATGTTTAGTGTGAGGGTGACGGTTAGGGTGAGGGTGAGTGTTCTGTTGAGAATTAGGGTTAGGGTTAGGGATTGGGTTAGTGTGAGGGTAAGTGTTAGGGTGAGGGTTAGGGTGAGGGTGAGGTTTAGGGTTAGGGTGAGTGTTAGGTTTAGGGTTATGATGAGGGTGAGGGTTAGGGTGAGCCGTAGGTTTAGGGTTAGGGTTAGTTTGCGGGTTAGGATGAGGCTAAGGGTTAGGGTGAGGGTGAGTTTTAGGGTTAGGGTGAGATTAAGGTTTAGGGTGAGGGTTAGGGTGAGGGTTAGGGTGAGGTTAGTGATAGGGTAAGGATTAGTGTTAGTGTGAGAGTTAGGGTGAGGGTTAGGATTAGTGTCTGTGTGAGGATAAGTGTTAGGGTGAGGGTTAGGGTGAGGGTGAGGGTTAAGGTTATGGTGATGGTTAGGGTTAGGGTTATGCTTAAGGTGAGGGTTAGGGTGAGCTGTAGGTTTACCGTTAGGCTTATTTTGCGAGTTAGGGCGAGGGTAAGGATTACGGTGAATTTTAGGTTTAGGATGAGGGTTATGGTTAGGGTGAGGGTAAGGGTTAAGGTGAGGGTTAGGGTGAGGTTTCGGGTCAGGGTTAGGGATAGGGTGAGGATTAGGGTTAGTGTGAGGGTTAGGATTAAGTTTATTGTGAGGATAAGGGTTAGGGTGAGGGTTAGAGTGAGGGTGTGGTTTTGGGTTAGTGTTAGGGATAGGGTGAGCTTAAGGGTGAGGGTTAGGTTTAGGGTGAGGGTTATGGTTAGGTTTAGGGTGAGGGTCAGGGTGAGGTTCAGCATTAGGGTTAGGTTTAGGGTTAGGGTGAGGGTCGGTTGAGGGTTAGGGTTAGGATTAGTGTTAGAGTTAGGGTGAGGGCTAGGGTGAGTGTGAGGTTTGGGTGTGGGTGAGGGTGAGTGTTTCAGTTATGTAAGTGTTAGGGTTAGTGTGAGGATTAGGGTGAGGGTGAGGGTTAACCTGAGGTTAGGTTTAGCCTGATGGTTAGGGTTAGGGTGAGGGTGAGGGTTAGGGTTACTGTGATGGTTAGTGTGAGGGTGAGGCTGAGAGTTAGGATTAGGAATAGGGTTAGTGTTAGGGTCAGGCTGAGGTTAGGGTCAGGGTAAGGGTGAAGGTTCGAGTTAGGGTTATAGTTAGAGTGAGGGTTAAGCTTAGTGTGTGGGTTAGGGTTAGGTTTATGTTTCGGGTGAGGGTTAGGATTTTATTTAGGGTTAGCATAAGGGTTAGGCTGAGGGTTAAGGTTAGGGTTAGTCTGGGGTTAGGTGTAGGGTTAGGGTAAGTCTAATGTTTAGGGTGAGGGTTAGGGTGAGTGTGAGGGTTAGGGTTAGGGTGAGGGTTAGGGTGAAGGTTAGGTTTACGGTTAGGGTTAGGGTGAAGGTTAGAGTGTGGGTTAGTGTAAGGGTGAGGGTTAGGGTGAGGGTTAGGATTAGGGTTAGCATTAAGTTTAGGGTGAGGATGAGGGTTAGGGTGATGGTTTGGGTTAAGTTTAAAGATAGGGTGAGGATTAGCTTTAGAGTTAGGTTTAAGTTGAGGGTTAGGAGGAGGGGTAGGATTAGGGTTAGGGTGAAGGTTAGGTTTAGTGTGAGAGTTAGGGTTAGGGTTAGGGTGATGGTAAGGTTTATTGTGAGGGTTAGGGTGAGTGTGAGGTTTAGGGTTAGCATTAGCTTTAGCGTTAGGTTTAGGATGAGTGTTAGGGTTAGGTTTAGGGTTAGGATGAGGGTGATGGTGAAGGTTAGATTTAGGATGAGGGAAGGGGTTAGGGGTAGGGTGAGGGTTAGGGTTAGGGTTACTGTGAAGGTTAGGATTATGGTGAGGTTTAGGGTGAGGGTGAGGGTGAGGGTTAGGTTTAGCATTAGGGTGAGGGTTAGCTTTAGGGTGATGTTTAGTGTCCGGGTGAGGGTTAGGATGAGGGTGAGTGTTCTGCTGAGAGTTAGGATTAGGGTTAGGGTCAGGGATAAGTTTAGTGTGAGGGTAAGGGTTAGGGTGAGTGTTAGGGTGAGGGTCAAGTTTAGGGTAAGGGTGATCGTTAGGGTTAGTTTTAGGGTTATGTTTAGGGTGAGGGTTAGGGTGAGCGGTAGGTTTAGGGTTAGGTTTACTTTGCGGGTTATGGTGAGGGTAAGGGTTAGGGTGAGGTTTAGTGTGTGGATGAGGGTTAGGGTTATTATTAGGGCTAGGGTGAGGGTTAGGGTGAGGGTTAGGGTTAGGGTTAGCGTTAGGGTGAGGGTGAGGTATAGGGTGAGGTTTAGGGTTAGGGTGAGGGTTAGGGATAGTGTTAGGTGAGGGTGAGTGTTAGGTTTAGGTTTAGGTTTAGAGTTAGGGTGAGGGTGAGGGTGAGGGTTAGGATTAGTGTTAGGATTAGGGTTAGGCTGAGAGTGAGGGTCAGGGTTAGGGTGAGGGTTAGGGTTTGGGTGATGTTTAGGGTGAGGATGAGGGTTAGGGTGAGGATGAGGATTTGGGTGAGGGTGAGGTATCGGGTTAGGGTGTGGGTGGGATTAGGTTATGCTGAGAGTTAGCATAAGGTTTAGCGTTATTGTGACAGTGAGGGTGAGGGGTAGGGGTAGGGTTAGGTTGAGTGTTAGGGTTAGGTTTAGGGTGATGGTTAGGGAGAGGGGTTAGGATGAGGGTTAGGCTGTGGGTTAGGGTTAGAGTTAGGGTTAGCATAATGTTTAGGCTGAGGTTTAGGGTTAGGCTTAGGGATAGGGTTAGGATGAGGGTTAGGCTGACAGTAATTGTTAGGGTGAGGTTTAGGGTGAGGTTGAGTATTAGGCTTAGCATCATTCTTAGGGTGAGGTTTAGGTTTAGGTATAGCATTAGGGTTAGGGTTAGGATTAGGATGAGGGTAAGGTGAGTGTGAGGTTTAGGGTTAGCATTAGGTTTAGGGTTAGGGTGAAGGTTAGGATTAGTGTGAGAGTTAGGGTTAGGGTTAGGGTGATGGTAAGGGTTAGTGTGAGGTTTAGGGTGAATGTGAGTTTTAGGGTTAGCATTAGTTTTAGCGTTAGGTTTAGGATGAGTGTTAGGGTTAGGTTTAGGGTTAGGGTGAGGGTGAGGGTGAAGGTTAGAGTTAGGATGAGGGTAGGGGTGAGGGGTAGGGTGAGCGTTAGTGTTAGGGTTACTGTGAGGGTTAGGATTATGGTGAGGTTTAGGGTGAGGGTGAGGGTTAGGTTTAGCATTAGGGTGAGGGTTAACTTTAGGGTGATGTTTAGGGTCCGTGTGAGGGTTACGATGAGGGTGAGTGTTCTGCTGAGAGTTAGGATTAGGGTTAGGGTCAGGGATAAGTTTATTGTGAGGGTAAGGGTTAGGGTGAGTGTTAGGGTGAGGGTCAAATTTAGGGTTAGGGTGATCGTTAGGGTTAGGTTTAGGGTTATGTTTAGGGTGAGCGGTAGGTTTAGGGTTAGGGTTAGTTTGCGGGTTATGGTGAGGGTAAAGGTTAGGGTGAGGTTTAGGTTGAGGATGAGGGTTAGGGTTAGGGTAAGGGTAAGGGTTATGTTGAGAGTGAGTGTGAAGGTGAGGGTTAGGCTTAGCATTAGAGTTAGGGTGAGTGTGAGGGTTAAGGTGAGGTTTAGTTTGAGGATGAGGATTAGGGTTAGTGTGAGGGTTAGGGTGAGTGTTAGGGTGAGGGTTAGGGTTAGGGTTTGGGTTAGGGTGAGGGTGAGGTATAGGGTGAGGGTTAGGGTTAGGTTTAGGGTGAGTGTGAGGGTGAGAGTTAGGATTAGGAATAGGGTTAGGGTTAGGGTTAGGCTGAGAGTGAGGGTCAGGGTTAGGGTGAGGGTTAGGGTTTGGGTGATGTTTAGGGTGAGGATGAGGGTTAGGGTGAGGATGAGGATTTGGGTGAGGGTGAGGTATCGGGTTAGGGTGTGGGTGGGATTAGGTTATGGTGAGAGTTAGCATTAGGTTTAGCGTTATTGTGACAGTGAGGGTGAGGGGTAGGGGTAGGGTTAGGTTGAGTGTTAGGGTTAGGTTTAGGGTGATGGTTAGGGAGAGGGGTAATGTTAGGGTTAGGGTGAGGTTTAGGATGAGTGTGAGGGTTAGGGTTAGGTTGAGGGTTAGGTTTAGGGTTAGGGTTAGGGTGAGGTTTAGGGTTAGAGTTAGGGGTAAGGTGAATTTGAGGGTGAGGGTTAGGTTTAGGTTTAGGCTTAGGGTTAAGGTTATGGTGAGGGTAAGTGTTAGGGTGAGGTTTAGTGTGTGGATGAGGGTTAGGGTTATTATTAGGGCTAGGGTGAGGGTTAGGGTGAGGGTTAGCATTAGGATGAGGGTGAGGTATAGGGTGAGGTTTAGGGTTAGGGTGAGGGTTAGGGATAGTGTTAGGTTAGAGTGAGAGTGAAGGTGAGTGTTAGGTTTAGGTTTAGGTTTAGAGTTAGGGTGAGGGTGAGGGTGAGTGTTAAGATTAGTGTTAGGGTTAGGGTTAGGAAGAGGGTTAGGGTTAGGGTTAGGGTTAGCATAATGTTTAGGCTGAGGGTTAGGTTTAGGCTTAGGGATAGGGTTAGGGTGAGGGTTAGGCTGAAGGTAAGTGTTAGGGTGAGGTTTAGGGTGAGGTTGAGTATTAGGCTTAGCATCATTCTTAGGGTGAGGTTTAGGTTTAGTTATAGCATTAGGGTTAGGGTGAGGGTTAGGATTAGGGCTAAGGTGAGGGTTAGGTTTAGGGTGAGCATTAGGTTTAGGGTTAGGGTGAGGGTTTGGGTTACGGTGAGGCTTACCTTTCATGTGAGGGTTAGGTTTAGGTTGAGGGTTAGGGTTGGTGAGAGGGTTAGGGTGAGAGTACAGGTTAGGGTTAGCGTCAGCGTTAAGGTGAGGGTGAGGGTGAGGGTTAGGTTAGGATGAGGGTCAGGGTGAGGGTGAGGGTTAGGGTTGGTGTTAGTGTTAAGGTTAGGGTTAGGGTTAGGGTTAGGGTTAGGGTTAGGGTTAGCATTAGGGTTAGGGTTAGGGTTAGGGTGAGCGATCGGGATAGGGTTAGGGTTAGGGTTAGGGTGAGGGTGAGTGTTATGTTGAGGCTGAGGGTGAGGTTGAGGGTTAGGGATAGGGTTAGGGTGAGGGTGAGGGTGTGTGTGAGGGTTAGGGTTAGGATTAGTGTTAGGGTTAGGGTTCCCTGATGGTGAGCTTGAGGGTGAGGGATAGGGTTAGGTTTAGATTTAGGGTGAGGGTTAGGGTTAGTGTGAGTGTTAGGATTAGGTTGAGGGTTAGGTTTACGGTTAGGGTGCTTGTTAGTGTGAGGTTTAGGGTTAGGGTTAGGTTTAGGTGAGGGTTAGGGTTAGGGTTAGGGTTAATGTTAGGGTTAGGTTGAGGGTGAGGGTTAGGGTGATGGTCAGAGTTAAGGTTAGGTTTTAGGGTTAGGGTTAGTTATAGGGTGAGGCTTAGGGTGAGGGGTAGGGTTAGGAAGAGGGTTAGGTTTAGTGTGAGGTTTAGAGTTAGGGTTAGGGTTAGGGTGAGGGTATGGATTAGGGTGAGGTTTAGTGTGAGGGTGAGGGTTAGTGTGAAGGTTTTTGTTAGGTTTAGTGTAAGGTTTATGGTGAGGTCTAATATGAGGTTGGGGGGTAGGGAGAGCGAGAGGGTGAGGGAGAGCGTGTCAGTTAGGTAAGTGTTAGGATTCGGGTCAGGGTGAGGATTAGGGTGAGAGTTAGGGATAGGATGAAATTTAGGGTTAGGCTGATGGTTAGGGTTAGTGTGAGGTTTAGGGTTAGGGTTAGGGTTAGAGTGAGGTTTAGGGTTCGGGTTTGCATTAGGGTTAGGGTGAGGGTTAGGGTGTTTTTGAGGGTTAGGGATAGGGTTAGGGTTAGTGTTAGGGTGAGGGTTAGGGTTAGGATTAGGTTTAGGATGAGGGTTAGGGTAAGGGGTAGGTTTAGGGGTAGGGTGAATGTTAGGATTAGGGAGAGGGTTAGGGAAAGGGTAAGGGTTAGGGTTAGGGTGAGGTTAAGGATTAGGGTGAGGGTGAGGGTTAGTGTTAGTTTTAGGGTGATGGTGAGCGTGAGGGTTAGGGTTAGGTTTAGGCTTAGTTTGAGGGATAGGATGAGGGTTTTGTTTAGTGTTAGTGTTAGGGTTAGGGTGAGGTTTAATATTAGTTGTGAGGGTTAGGGTGAGGGTGAGGGTGAGATTAAGGGTTTGTGTGAGGGTTAGGGTGAGTTTTAACGTTCTGGTTAGGGCTAGGGTGAGGCTTACGGTGAGGGTCAGGGTTAATGTTATGTTTAAGGTGAGGTTTACGGTTAGAGTTAGTGTTAGGGTGAGGATTAGGGTGAGGGTGAGTGTTAGGATGAAGGTTAGGTTTAGAGTGAGTATTAGGGTTAGGGTTAGGGTTAGATTAAGGTTTAGGGTGAGGGTTAGGGTAAGGGTTAGGGTTAGGGTAAGGGTGAGTATGAGGGTTAAAGTTAGGGTTAGGGTGAGGGTTAGGGTTGGGGTGAGGTTTAGGGTTAGGTTTAGGGTTAGGCTTAGGGTGAGGTTTCCGGTGAGTGTGAGTGTTAGGTTGTGGGTGAAGGTTAGGGTTAGGGTGAGGGTTAAGGTGACGTTGAGTGTTAGGTTGAGGGTGAGGGTTAGGGTTAGGGTGAGCGATAGCGTGAGGGTTAGGGTTAGGGTGAGTGTGAGGATTAGGGTTAGGGTTACCCTTAGGGTTATGGTTAGGTTATGGGTTAGGGTGAGGTTTAGGGTGAGGGTGAGGTTTAGGGTTAGTGTTACCCTTAGGTTTATGGTGAGGGTATAGGTTAGTTTGAGGTTTAGGGTGAGGGTGAGGGTTAGGATTAGCGTTAGGGTTAAGGTGAGGGTTAGGGTTAGGGTTAGGCTGAGGGTTAGGTTTAGGTTGATGATTAGGGTGAGGGTAAGTGTGAGGGTGAGGGTGAGGGTTAGGGTATAGGTGAGGGTTAGGTTTAGGGTGAGGGTTAGCGTGACGGTGAGGGTTAAGGTGAGGGTGTGGAAAAAAGTTAGGTTCGGTTCAGGGTGAGGGTTAGGGTTAGGTTTAGGGTGAGGGTTTGAGTTAGTGTACGGGTTAGGTTTAGGGTTAGTGTGAAGAAAAGGGTTAGGGTGAGGATTAGGGTGAGAGTATGATTTAGGGTTAGGTTTAGCTTTAGGGTTAGGGTGAGGTTTAGGGTTAGGGTTCAGGTTAGGGTTAAGTTGAGGGTGAGGGTTAGAGTTAGGGTTCGGATGAGGGTTAGGTTTGGGGTGAGTTTTAGGGCTACGGTTAGGGTGAGGGTGATGATGAGGGTTGGGTTTCGGGTGAGGGTTAGGGTGTGGGTGACGGTTAGTGTTAGGGTGAGGTTCAAGGTGACAGTGAGGGTTAGGATGAGGGTGATGGTTAGAGTTAGTGTGAGTATTAGCTTTAGGGTTAGGGTTAAGGTTATGGAGAGGGTAAGGATCAGGGTGAGGTTTAGGGTGAGGGTGAGAGTTAGAGTTAGCGTTAGGGTTACGGTGAGGGATAGGGTTAGGGTTAGGGTTAGGGTGAAGTTAAGGTTTAGGATTAGGGTTAGGATGAAGTTTAGGGTTAAGGTGAGGGTTAGGGATAGGGTTAGGGTTATGGTGAGGGTTAGGGTTAGGGTTACGTTTTGAGTTGGGTGAATATGAGGGTGAGCTTTAGGGTTAGGATTAGGGTTAGGGTTAGTGTTAGGCAGAGGGTGAGGGTGAGGGTGAGGGTGAGGTTTAGGGTTAGGGTCAGGTTTAGGGTTAGGGTGAGGGTGAGGGGTAGGGTTAGGGTTAGGGCGAGGAATAGGGTTAGGGTGAGGGATAGGGTGAGGGTTACAGTCACGGGTAGGTTTAGGATTAGGTTGAGGATTAGGGTTAGTGTGAGGGTTAGGGTTAGTGTTAGGGTGAGGGTAAGGGTTACTGTGAGGTTTAGGGTGAGGTTGACAGTTAGGGTTAGCTTTAGGTTGAGGGTGAGGTGAGGTTTTGGGTTTGCATTGGGTTAGGGTGAGGGTTATGGTGAGGGTTAGGGTTAGGGTTAGGGTGAGAGTGAGGGTGAGGGTTAGGATTAGGGTGAGGGTGAGGGTGAGGGTGAGGTTTAGCGTGAGGGTGAGTGTGAGGTTTAGGTTTAGGTTTAGATTTAGGGTTAGGGTTAGATTTAGGGTGAGGGTGAGGGTGAGAGTTAGGATTAGGGTGAGGGTGAGAGTGAGGTTTAGTGTTAGGGTTAGTATCAGTTTGAGGGTTAAGGTTAATGTGAGGTTTAGGGTGAGGGTGAGGGTAAGGGTTAGTGTGAGGGTTAGGGTGAGGGTTAAGTTTAGGGTGAGGGGTAGAGGTAGGGTTAGGGTTAGGTTTAGCGTTAGGATTAGGCTGAAGGTGAGAGTGAGGGTTAGGGTGAGGTTAAGGTTGAGGGTGAGGGTGAGGGTTAGGGCTAGGTTTAGGGTGAGGGTGAAGGTGAAAGTAAGGGTTAGGGTGAGGGTGAGGGTTAGGGTTAGGGTTAGTGTTAGTTTGAGGGTTAAGGTTAATGTGAGTTTAGGGTTAGGGTGTGGGTAAGGGTTAGTGTGAGAGTTAGGGTGAGGGTGAGGGTTAGGGTTAGGGTCATGGTTAGCGTTAGGATTAGTTTGAGGATTAGGGTGAGGTTTTGGGTTAGGGTGGCCGTTAGGTATAGGCTGAGTGTTAGGTTTAGGGTTAGGGTGAGGGTTAGGGTTAGTGTGATATTTAGGCTGAGGGTGAGAGTTCGGGTTCTCATGAGGGTTAGCTTTTGTGTGACGGTTAGGGTTCGGGTTAGGGTCAGGGTGAGGTTGAAAGGGTGAGGGTGAGGGGTAGGGTTAGGGTTAGGGTGATTTTTAGGTTTAGGGTTAGTGTTAGGTGAGGGTGAGGGTGAGGGTGAGGGTTAGGGTTAGGGTTAAGTTTATGTTGAGGGTTATGGTGAGGTTTAGGGTTAGGGTTATGGTGAGGGTAAGGTTTAGAATGAGGGTTAGATTGAGGGTGAGGGTTAGGTTAGGGTTTGGGTGAGGGAAAGGGTGAGGGTTAGGGTTAGGTTGATGGTGAGGTTAGGGTGAGAATTTTGGTTAGTGTTAGGGTTTAGGGTTAGTGTTAGTGTGAGGGTGATGGTTATGGTTAGGGTTAGTATTAGGGTGAGGTCTAGGGTGAAGGTGAGGTTTAGTGTTAGTGTTATGGTTAGGTATAGGGTGAGTATTAGTGTTATGCTTTGTGTGAGTGTTAGGCTGAGCGGTATGGTTAGGGTTAGGTTTAGTGTGAGGATTCGGATTAGGGTTAGGATTAGTGTTAAGGTGAGGGTTAGGGTTAGGTTGAGGGTTAGGGTGCGGGTGAAGTTTAGGGTTAACATTAGGGATAGGGTGAGGGTTAGGGTGTGGGTAAGGGTCTGGGTAAGGGGTAGGGTGAGGGTGAGGTGGAGGGTTAGGGTTAGGTAGAAGGATAGTGTTAGGGTGAGGGTTTGGGTTAGTTTGAGGGTTAGGGTGAAGGTGAGTTTGAGGTTGAGAGTTAGGGTCAGGGTGAGGTGACGATAAGGTTTAGGGATAGCATACAGGTTAGGGTTAGGGTTAGGTTTAGGGTTAGGGTGAGGTTGAGGGTGAGGGTGAGGGTTAGGGTTAGGGTTAGGTTTAGGATTAAGGTGAGGTTTAGGGTAAGGGATAGAGTTAGGGTGAGGGTTAGGTTTAGGGTTACGGTGAGTGTTAGGGTTAGTTTTAGGTTTAGGTGAGGGTTAGTGTTAGGATAAGGGTGAGGATGAGGGTTAGGTTGAGGGGCAGGGTTAGGGATAGGGTAAGGGTTAGTGTTAGGGTGAGGGTTAGGGTAAAGATTAGGGTTAGGGTGAGGGTTAGGGAGAGGGGTAATGTTAGGGTTCGGGTGAGGTTTAGGGTGAGTGTGAGGGTTATGGGTTAGGTTGAGGGTTAGGGTTAGGGTGAGGGTTAGGGTTAGAGTTGGGGGTAAGTTGAATTTGAGGGTGAGGGTTAGGTTTAGGTTTAGGCTTAGGGTTAAGGTTATGTTGAGGGTAAGTGTTAGGGTGAGGTTTAGTGTGTGGATGAGTGTTAGGGTTATTGTTAGGGTTAGGGTGAGGGTTAGGTTGAGGGTTAGAGTTAGGGTTAGCGTTAGGGTGAGAGTGAGGTATAGGGTGAGTTTTAAGGTTAGGGTATGGGTTAGGGATATTTTTAGGTTAGGGTGAGGGTGAGGGTGAGTGTTAGGTTTAGGTTTAGGTTTAGAGTTAGGGTGAGGGTGAGGGTGAGGTTTAGGGTTAGAATTAGGATTAGGGTTAGGATGAGGTTTAGGGTTAGGATGAGGTTTAGGGATAGGGTTAGGGATATTGTGAGGTTTAGGGTTAGGGTTATGGTTTGAGTTAGGGTGAGTATTAGGGTGAGTTTTAGGGTTAGGATTAGGGTTATGGTTAGTGGAAGGCAGATGGTGAGTGTGAGGGTTAGGCTTAGGGTGAGGTTTAGGGTTAGGTTTAGGGTGAGGGTTAGGGTTAGGTTTAGGGAGAGTGATCGGGTTAGGGTGAGGGATAGGGTGAGGGTTAGGGTCACAGGTAGGTTTAGGGTTAGGTTGAAGGTTAGGGTTAGTGTGAGGGTTAGGGTTAGAGTTAGGGTGAGGGTAAGGGTTACTGTGAGGTTTAGGGTGAGGGTGACAGTTTGGGTTAGCTTTTGTTTTAGGGTGAGGTGAGGTTTCGGGTTTGCATTAGGGTTAGGGTGAGGGTTATGGTGAGTGTTATGGTTAGGGTTAGGGTGAGGGTGAGGGTGAGGGTTAGGTTTAGGGTTATGTTGAGTGTTAGGTTTAGGGTGAGGGTTAGGATTAGGGTTAGGATTAGGGTGAGGGTGAGGGTGAGGGTGAGGTTTAGGGTGAGGGTGAGGGTGAGGGTGAGGGTTAGAGTTAGGTTTAGGGTGAGGGTGAGAGTGAGGTTTAGTTTTAGGTTTAGGTTTAGGGTTAGGGTAAGGGTTAGGGTTAGGGTTAGGGTGAGGGTGTGGGTGATGGTTAGGGATAGGGTGAGGGTGAGGGTGAGGGTTAGGGTTAGGGTTAGGGTTAGTTTTTGTGTTAGGATTAATGTGAGGTTTAGGGTGAGTGTGAGGGTAAGCATTAGTTTGAGGGTTAGGTTGAGAGTTAGGGTTAGGGTGAGGGATAGAGGTAGGGTTAGGTTTAGGTTTAGGGTTAGGTTTAGGCTGAGGGTGAGGGTGAGGGTGAAGGTGAGGTTTAGAGTTAGGGTTAGGGTGAGGGTGAGGGTGAGGGTTAGGTTTAGGGTTATAATGAGTGTTAGGTTTAGGTTGAGGTTTAGGTTTAGGGGTAGGTTTAGGTTGAAGGTGAGGGTGAGGGTGAGGGTCAGGGTTAGGGTTAGGGTGAGGGTGAGGTTGAAGTTTAGGGTTAGGGTGAGGGTGAAGGTTAGGTTTAGGGTTACGGTTAGAGTATTAGGGTGAAGTTTTGGGTTAGGGTGACCTTTAGGTATAGGCTGAGTGTTAGATTTAGGGTTAGGGTGAGGGTTAGGGTTAGTGTGATGTTTAGGGTGAGGGTGAGGCTAAGGTAAGGGTTCGGTTTCTCATGAGAGTTAACGATTGTGTGACGGTTAGGGTTAGGGTGCGGGTTAGGGTGAGGTTGAAGGTTAGGGTGAGGGTGAGGGGTATGGTTAGGTTGAGGTTTAGGTTTAGGGTTAGTGTTAGGTGAGGGTTATGGGTAGGTTTAGGGTTAAGGTTAGGGTTAAGTTTAGGGTGAGGGTTATGGTGAGGGTTAGGGTTAGGGTGAGGGTGAGGGTAAGGTTTAGAGTGAGGGTTAGAGTGAGGGTGAGGGTTAGGATTAGAGTTTGGGTGAGGGAAAGGGTGACGGTTAGGGTTAGGGTGAGGGTGAGGGTTAGGGTGAGAGTTTAGGTTAGTGTTAGGTTTAGGGTTAGTGTGAGTGTTAGTGTGAGGGTGATGGTTAGGGTTAGGGTTAGTATTAGGGTGAGGTCTAGGGTGAGGGTGAGTGTTAGTGTTAGGGTTAGGGATAGGGTGAGGATTAGTGTTATGATTTGGGTGAGAGTTAGGCTGAGCGGTAGTGTTAGGTTTAGGTTTAGTGTGAGGATTCGGGTTAGTCTTAGGGTTAGGGTTAAGGTGAGGTTAAGGGTTGGGTGAGGGTTAAGGTTAGATTTAGCATTAGGGATAGGGTGAGGGTTAGGTTGTTGGTAAGGGTCTGGGTAAGGTTTAGGGTGAGGGTGAGGGGTAGAGTTAGGGTTAGGAAGAAGGTTAGTGTTAGGGTGAGGGTTTGGGTTAGTTTGAGGGTTAGGGTGAAGGTGAGTTTGCGGTTGAGAGTTAGGGTGAGGGTGATGGTGACGGTAAGGTTTAGGGATAACATACGGGTTAGGGTTAGGGTGAGGGTTAGGTTTAGGTTTAGGGTTAGGGTGAGGGTGAGGGTGAGGGTTAGGGTTAGGGTTAGGTTTAGGATTAGAGTTAGGTTGAGGGTAAGGGTTAGTGTAAGGTTGAGGTTTAGGTTTAGGGTTAGGATGAGGGTTAGGGTTAGTGTTAGGTTTAAGGTGAGGGTTAGTGTTAGGATTAGGGTGAGGATGAGGGTTAGTTTGAGGGGCAGGGTTAGAGATAGGGTAAGGGTTATGGTTAGGGTTAGGGTTAGGGTGAGTGTGAGGGATAATTTTAGGGTGAGGGTTAGTGTGAGGGTTAGTGTGAGGTTTAGGTTTAGGGTTAGGGTAAGGGTTAGGTTTAGGGTGAGCGATAGTTTTACGTTTAGGAATAGGTTGAAGTTAATGCTGAGGGTTATGGTTAGGTTTTGTGTGAGGATAAGGGTTAGGGTGAGGATTACGGTGAGGATGAGGGTTAGGGTTAGCATAAGGTTTAGTGTGATAGGGTTAGGGTTAAGTTTAGGGTAAGGGTTAGGGTTAAGGTAAGGATTAGGGTTTGGCTTAGGGTAAGCGTTAGGGTTAGGGTTAGGGTGATGTTTAGGCTTAGGGTTAGAGTTAGGTTGAGGTTTAGGGTTAATTTTAGGGTTACGGTAAGGGTTAGGGTTAGTGTGAGGTTTAGGGTTAGGGTGATGTTTAGGGTGACGGTGAGGTTTATGGTGAGTGTGAATTTGAGAGTGAGGGTTAGGGTAAGGTTGAGGGTGAGTGGGGTGGTGTCAGTGAGGGTTATGGTTAGGTTTAGGTTTAGGGTAAGGGTAAGCCTTAGGGTTAGGATTAGGGTTAGGGTAAGGGTTAGTCTGAGGGTGAGGGAGAGGGTGCGGTTGAGGGTGAGGTTTTTGGATAGGTAAGCGTTAGGATTAGGTTTAGGGTGAGGATTACGCTGACGTTAGGGTTAGCGTTAGGTTGAGTGTTAGGGTTAGGGTTAGGGTTAGGATGAGGGTTAGGGTGTGAGGTAGGGTTAGGGTTACGATGAGAATTATGTTGAAGGTGAGGAATAGGGTTTTGGTTAGGGTAAGTGTTATGGTTATGGTGAGAGTGAGGGTGAGGGTAAGAGTAAGGGTTAGGGTCAGGGTTAGGGTGAGGGTGAGGGTTAGGGTTAGCATTAGAATTAGGGTTAGGGTAAGGTTGAGTGTTAGGATTAGGGTTAGGGTTAATGTTAGGGTGCAGGTTAGGGTTAGGGTTACGCTGAGAGTGAGGTTCAGAGTTAGGGATAGGATTAGGTTTAGGGTTAGGTGGAGGCTGAGGGTGAGGGTGAGAATGAGGATTAAGTTTAGGGTTAGGTTTAGGGTGAGGGCTAGGATGAGGGTGATATTTTTGTTTAGGAAAGGTTTAGGGTTAGGTTTAAGGTGAGGATTAGGGTGAGGGTGAGGTTTAAGGTGAAGTTTAGGGTTAGGGTTAGGGATAGGGTGAGGGTTACGGTGAGGGTTGGGTTGTGGGTAAGTGTTAGCGTGAGGGTTAGAATGAGGGTGAGGGTTAGGGTTAGGGTGAGGGTAATTGTTATTGTGAGGGTTAGGGTGAGGGTGATGGTTAGGGTTAGCTTTCGGGTTAAGGTGAGGGTGAGGGTTATGGTTAGGGTTATGGTGAGTGTTAGGGTTAGGGTTAGGGTGAGGGTTAGGGTTAGGGTGAGTGCGAGTGTGAGGGTGATGGTGAGGTTGTGGGTTAGGTTTAGGTGTAGGGTGAGGGTGAGTGTTTGGTTTAGGGTGAGGGTGAGGATTGGAGTTAATGTGAGGTTTAGGGTGAGGGTGAGGTAAGGGTGAGGGTGAGGGTGAGGGTTAGGGTTAGGGGTAGGGGTAGATGTAGGTTGAGTTTTAGGTTTAGGGTTAGTATTAGGGTTAGGGTTAGGATTAGGCTTAGGGTGAGGGTGAGGGTGAGGGTGAAGGTGAGGTTTAGAGTTAGGTTTAGGTTAGAGTTATGGTTAGGTTGAGCGCTAGGATGAGGGTTATGGTTAGGGTGAGGGTGAGGTTGAGGATATGATTGAGACTCACCCTAGCTTTCATGGCTATGGTTAGGGTGAGGGTTAGGGGGACTGGTAGATTTAGTGTTAGATTTAGGGTGAGGGTTAGGTTTAGTGTGAGAGTTAGGTTTAGTGGTAGGGTTAGGGTGATGTTAAGTGTTAGAGTGAGGGTTAGGGTGAGAGTGAGGGTTAGGGTGATGTTTAAGGTGAAGGTGAAATTTCGAGACAGTGAGAGGTTTCCGGTGACGGTGAGGGTTAGGGTGTGGGTGAGGGTGAGGGTTAGGGTGAGGGTAAGGGTTAGGGTGATGTTTAGAGTGAGGGTGAGGTTTAGGGTGAGAGTTAGGGTTCAGGGTAGAGGAATTGTTAGGGTGTAGGTGAGGGTTAGGGTAAGGGTGAGGCTTAGGGTGACCGTGAGTGTTAGGGTTCAGGTGAGGATTAGGGTTAGGGTTAGGGCTTGGGTTGGGGTTAGGGTTAGGGTTAGGGTGAGTGTTAGGGTGAGAGGTAGGGTTAGGGTTAGTATGAGGGTTAAGCTTAGTGTGAGAGTTTCGGGTTAGGGTTAGTACTAGTGTGAGGATAAGTCTTAGGGTGAGGGTTAGGGTGAGACTGAGGGTTAGGGTTACCCTTAGGGTTAGGGTGAAGTTTAGGGTGGGGGTTAGCGTGAGGGTTAGGGTTAGGGTTACGGTTGGGTGAGGGTTAGGGTGAGCGAAAGGGTTAGGGTGAGGGTTAGGTTGAGGTTGAGGGATAGGGTTATGGTGAGGGTAAGGGTTAGGGAAACGGTTAGGGTGAGGTTGAGGATTAGGGTTAGCATTAGTGTTAGGGTGAGGGTGAAGGTTAGGGTGAAGGTGAGGGGTAGGCTGAGGGGTAGGGTTATTGTTAGGGTCAGGGTTAGGGTGAGGGTGAGGGTTAGGGTTAGCATTAGGGTTAGGGTTAGGTTTAGGTTGAGGGTTAGGGTTAGGGTTAGGGTAAGGTTGAGGGTAAGGTTTAGCATTAGGGTTAGGGTTAGGGTTAGGTTGCAGGTTAGGGTTAGGGTTAGAGTGAGGGTAAGGGTCCGGGTTAGGGATAGGTTTAGGTTTAGGGTTATGGTGAGGCTGAGGGTGAGGGTGAGCGTGAAGGTGAGGGTTAAGTTTAGCATTAGGTTTAGGGTGAGGTCTAGGGTTAGGGGGAGGGCTAGAGTGAAAGTTAGGTTGAAGGTGATGTTTTCGGTTAGGAAAGTGTTAGGGTTAGTTTTAGGGTGAGGAATAGGGTGAGGGTGAGGTTTAAGGTGAGAGTTAGGGTTAGGGTGATGGTTAGGGTTAGGGTGAGGGTGATGTTTAGGGTGAGGGTGAGGGTGAGAGTGAGAGTTCGGGTGAGGGTGTCGGTTAGGTTGTTGGTGAGGGTTAGGGTGAGGGTGAGGGTGAGAGTGAGGGTTAGGATGTTGGTGAGGTTTCAGGTTAGTGTGAGGTTTAACGTGAGTGTTATGGTTAGGATTAGGGTGAGGGATAGGGTTAGTGTGAGGGTTACAGTTAGGCTTAGTTTAAGGATAAGTGTTAGGTTGAGGATTAGGGTGAGAGTGAGGGTTAGGGTTAGATTAAGGGTTAGGGTTAGGGTAAGGGTTAAGGATAGGGTTAGGGTTAGCGTGAGTGTGAGGCTTAAAGGTAGGGTTAGGGTGAGAGTTAGGGTTCGGGTGAGTGATAGGGTTAGGGTTATGGTGAGGGTGAGGGTGAGGTTTCGGGTGAGTGTGAGTGTTTGGGTGTGGGTGAAAGTTAGGGTTAGGGTGAGGGTTAGGGTGAAGGTGAGGGTTAGGTTGAGGGTGAGGGTTAGGGTTAACGTCAGTGATAGGGTGATGGTTAGGGTTAGGGTGAGTGTGAATATTAGGTTTAGGGTTACCCTTAGGGTTATGGTGAGGGTATGGGTTAGGGTGAGTTTTAGCGTGAGGGTGAGGGTTAGGGTTATCGTTAGGGTTAAGGTAAGAGTTAGGCTGAGGGTTATGGTTAGGGTGAGGGTGAGGGTTAGGGTTAGGGTTAGGGTGATGTTTAGGGTTAGGGTGTGAGTTAGGGTTAGTTTTATGGTTAGGGTGTGGGTTAGGTTTACGATTAGGGTTCGAGTTAGGGTGAGTGTGAGGGTGAGTTTTAGGGTTAGGATTAGGGTTAGAGTTATTGTTAGGCTGAGGGTCAAGGTGAGTGTTAGGGTTAGTGTTAATGTAATGTTTATGATTAGGGTTAGGTTGAGGGTTAGGGTTAGGCTTAGGATGAGGGTTAAGGTGAGGATTATGGTTAGATTTAGGGTGACGGTTAGGTATAGTGTCACGGTTAGGTTTATTGTGAGAGTAAGTGTTAGGGTGAGGGTTAGGGTGAGGGTGAGGGTCAGGGTTAGGGTTAGGATTAGGTTTAGTGTTATTGTGAGGCTGAGGGTGAGGCTGAGGGTGAGGGTGAGTGTGAGGGTTAAGGTTAGGGTAGGTTTAGGGTGAAGGCTAGGGTGAGGGTGAAATTTTTGGTTAGGGTTAGGTTTAGGGTGAGGATTAGGGTGAGCATGAGGTTTGAGGTGAGGGAAAGTTTTAGGGTGAGGGTTAGGGTTAGGTTTAGGGTGAGGGTTAGGGTTAGGCTGATGTTTAGGGTGAGGGTGCAGGTGAGAGTGAGGGTTTGGGTGAATGTTAGAGTTAGGGTGAGGGTTAGGGTTTGGGTTAGGGTTAGGGTGAGAGTAAGGGTTAGGATGACAGTTGGGGTGAGGGTGAGGGTTAGGGTTAGGTTTAGGCTGAGTATGAGGGTTAGGGTGAGGGTTAGGTTTAGGGTCAGGGTGAGGGTTAGGGTGAGGGTTAGGGTTAGGGTCAGGGTGAGGGTTAGGGTGAGGTTTAGGGTTAGGGTTAGGGTTCGGGTTAGGGTAAAAGTTAGGGTTATGGTGAGTGTTAGAGTGAGTGGTAAGCTTAGGGTTAGGATGAGGGTTAGGCCTATTGTGAAGTTTATGGTTACGGTTAGGGTTAGTGTGAGCATAAGGGTTAGGGTGATGGTTAGGGTGAGACTGAAGGTTAGGGTTAGCCTTAGGGTTATGGTGAAGGTTATGGTGGGGGTTAGGGTGAAGGTTAGGGTTAGGGTTAGGGTTGGATGAGGGTTAAAGTGAGTGTAAGGTTTACGGTGAGGGTTAGGTTGAGGTTGAGGGATAGGGTTATGGTGAGGGTAAGGGTTAGAGCGAAGATTAGGGTGAGTTTGATGGTTAGGGTTAGCATTAATGTTAGTGAGAGGGTGAGAATTAATGTGAGTGTTAGGGTTAGGGATAGAGTGAGGGTGAGGGTTAGGGTAAGGGTTATGGTTAGGGTTATGGTGAGGTTGAGGGTTAGGGTTAGCATTAGGGTTAGGATTAGGTTTAGGTTGAGTGTTATGGTTAGGGTTAGGGTGAGGTTGAGGGTTAAGGTAAGCATTAGGGTTAGGTTTAGGCTTAGGGTGCAGGTTAGGGTTAGGTTTAGAGTGAGGGTGAGGGTCAGGGTTAGGGATAGGATTAGGTTTAGGGTTAGGGTGAGACTGAGAGTGAGGGTGAGGGTGAGGGTGAGCATGAGGGTGAGGGTTAAGTTTAGCGTTAGGTTTAGGGTGAGGTCTAGGGTGAGGGTGAGGGATAGGGTGAGGGTTAGGGTGAAGGTGAGGTTTTCGGTTAGGAATGGTTTAGGATTAGGTTTAGGGTGTGGGTGAGGTTTAAGTTGAGGGTTAGGTTTAGGGTGCGGGTTAGGGTTAGGGTTAAGTTGAGGGTTTGGGTTAGGGTGATGTTTAGGGTGTGGGTGAGAGTGAGCATTAGGTTGAGTGTGTGGCTTAGGTTGTTGGTGAGGGTCAGAGTGAGAGTGAAGGTTAGGGTGAGGGTTAGAGTTAGGGTGCTGGTGAGGATTAGGTTTAGGGTGAGAGTTAGGTTGAAGGTGAGGGTTAGGGTGAGGGTGAGGGTTAGGATTAGGGTGAGGGTTAGGGTTAGGGTAAGGGTGAGGGTTATGGTTATGGTTAGGGTGAGGATTTGTTTTAGTGTGAGGGTTAGGGTTAGGGTTAGTGTAAGGATAAGGGTTAGGTTGAGGATTAGGGTGAGAGTGAGGGTTAAGGTTAGATTAAGGGTTAGGGTGAGGGTTAGGGTAAGGGTTAGGCTTAGGGTTAGGGTGAGTGTGAGGGTTAAAGTTAGGGTTAGGGTGAGGGTTAGGGTCGGGGTGAGGGTTAGGCTTAGGGTTAGGGTGAGGTTGAGGGTGAGGGTTCGGGTGAGTGTGAGTGTTAGGGTGTGGGTCACGGTTAGGTTTAGGGTGAGGGATAAGGTGACGGTGAGGTTAAGAGTGAGGGTGAGTGTTATGGTTAGGGTGAGGGTGGTGAGAGTTAGGGATAGGTTTAGGGTGATGTTTAGGGTTAGGGTATGGGTTAGGGATAGGTTTATCGTTAGGTTGAGGGTTAGGTTTACGGTTAGGGTTCGAGTTAGGGTGAGGGTGAGGGTGAGTGTTAGGGTTAGGATTAGTTTTAGGGGTAGTGTTAGGCTTAGGGTGAGGGTAAAGGGTGAGGGTTAGGGTGAGGGTGAGGGATACGGTTAGTGTTGGGGTTAGGGTAAGCGTTTGGATGATGGTTAGGTTTAGGGTTAGGGTGAGGGTTAGGGTTAGGGTTGAGTTTAGGGTAAGAATTAGGATGAGGTGTAGGGTAAGGGTTTGGGTTAGTGTGAGGAAAAGGGATATGGTGAGGGTTAGGGTGAGGGTGAGGAATAGGGTTAGTGTAAGGGTTAGGGTGAGTGTTTGGGTGAGCGTTAGGTTTATGTTTAGGGTTAGGGTGAGGGTTAGGATGAGGGTAAGT
The DNA here is from genome assembly GCF_024711535.1 of Dipodomys merriami. NCBI lineage: Eukaryota > Metazoa > Chordata > Mammalia > Rodentia > Heteromyidae > Dipodomys > Dipodomys merriami. The sequence continues at coordinate 559,201 of NW_027202716.1, read as the reverse complement.
GTTAGGGTGAGATTTAGGTTGTGGTTGAGTATTAAGGTCAGCATTAGTCTTAGGGTGAGGGTTAGGTTTAGGTATAGCATTAGGGTTAGGATTAGGGTTCGGGTGTGGGTTAGGATTAGTGTTAAGGTGAGGGTGAGTTTTAGGGTTAGCAATAGGTTTAGGGTTAGGATTAGTGTGAGGGTGAGGGTGAGGGTTAGGGTTAGGATTAGTTTAGTGTTAGGGTGAGGCTGCGGTTGAGGATGAGGTTGAAGGTGAGGGTTAGGGTTTGGCTTAGGCTTAGGGTCAGGGTGAGGGCTAGGGTGAGGGCGAGGGTGCGGTTTTCTGTTAGGAAGGGTTAGGGTTAGGTTTAGGGTGAGGATTAGGCTGAGGGTGAGGTTGAAGATGAGGTTTAGGGTTAAGGTGAGGGTTAGGGTTAGCGTTAGGCTGAGCGTTAGGGTTTGGGTGATGTTTAGGGTGATGTTTAGAGTGAGGGTGAGGGTGAAGGTGCGGGTTAGGGTGTAGGTGAGGGTTAGGGTGAGGGTGAGGGTTAGGGTGATGGTGAGGGTTAGGTTTAGGGTTAGTGTGAGGAAAAGGCTTAGGGTGAGGATTAGGATGAGATTAAGTGTTAGGGTTACGTTTAGAGTTAGGTTTAGGGTGAGGTATAGGGTTAGAGTTCGGGTTAGGGTTCAGTTGAGGGTGAGGGTTAGAGTTAGGGTTAGGGTGAGGGTTAGGGTTGGGGTGAGGGTTAGGGTTAGGTTTAGGGTGAGGGTGAGGGTGAGGGTTCAGGTGAGGGTTAGGGTGTGGGTTAGGATTAAGGTTATGTTGAGAGTAAAGGTTAGGGTGAGGTTTAGGGTGAGGTTTAGGGTTAGGGTTAGGGTTAGGGTTAGGGTTAGGATGAGCAATAGGCTGAGGGTTCGGTTTAGGTTTAGTGTGAGGGTTAGGGTTAAGGTTAATGTTAGGGTTAGGATTTGGTTAGGGTAAAGGTTAGTTTTCGGTTTAGGATAAGTTTTCGGCTGATGGTTAGGTTTAGAGTTAGTGTGAGGCTTACATTTAGCGTTAAGGTTAGGGTGTGGGCTAGGGTGAGGGTGAGGGTTAGGTTGAGGGTTTAGTTTAGGTAAGAGTTAAAGTTAGGTTAGGGTGTGGATTAGGGTGAGATTGAGGATTAAGTTGAGGGTTAGTGTTAGGGTGAGACTTAGGGTTACGATTAGGGTGAGGGTTAATGTTAGGGTGATGTTTAGTGTGAGGGTGAGGGTGAAGGTTCGGGTGAGGGGGAGGGTTAGGTTGAGGGTTAGTGTGAAGGTTAGTGTTAGGTTTAGGGTTAGAGTTAGGGTGAGCATGAGGGTTAGGGTGAGGGGTAGGTTGAGGGTTACGGTGAGGGTGAGGGTTAGGTTTAGTGTGAGGTTTACGGTTAGGGTTAGGGTGAGGGTTAGGGTTAGATTAAGGGTGAGGATGAGGATGAAGGTGATGGTTAGGGCTACGGTTAGGGTTAGGGTGAGGCTTAGGTTTAGGATGAGGGTTAGGATAAGGGTGAGTGTGAGGGTTACGGTTAGGATTAATTTTAGGGTGAGGGTGAGTGTTAGGGTTAGGATTAAGGTGATGGTTATTGTTAGGGTGAGGGTGAGGGTGAAGTTTCAGGTTAGGGGAGGGGTTAGGTTTAGGGTTAGCGTGAGGTTTATGGTTAGGGTTAGGGTTAGGGTGGTGGTGAGGGTTAGGGTGAGTGTGAGGTTTAAGGTTAAGGTGAGGGTTAGTGATAGGGTTAGGTTTAGGGTGAGGGTGAGCATTAGGGTGAGAGTGAGAGTTCTGGTGACGGGGAAGGGGATGGGGAGGGTTATGGTTAGTGTTCAGGATAGAGTTAGGGTGAGTGTGTGGGTGAGGTTTAGGTTTAGGATTAGGGTTAGGGTTAGGTTTAGGCTGAGGGTGAGTGTGAGGGTGAGGGTGAGGGTTAGGGTTAGTGTGAGAGTTAGGCTTAATGTTAGGGTTAGGGTTAGGGTGAGGGATAGGGTTAGGATTAGTTTTAGGATGAGGGTTAGGCTGTGGGGTAGGGTTAGTGTTAGGGTGAGGGTTAGGGTTAGTGTGAGATTTAGGGTTAAGATTTGGGTCAGGGTTAGTATTAGGGTGAGGGTAAGGGTTAGTGTGAGGGTTAGGATGAGGGTGAGGTTTATGGTTAGGGATATGGTTAGGCTGAGGTTAGGGTGAGGGCTAGGGTTAGTGTGAGGGTTAGGATTAGGATTAGGGATAGGGTGAGGGTAAGTGTTTGGGTTACTATTAGAGTTATGGTAAGGGTTAGGTTGATTGTGAGGTTGAGGATGAGGGTGAGGGTGAGGGTCTCGGTTACGTAAGTGTTAGGGTTACGTTTAGGTTGATACTGAGGGTTAGGGTTAGCGTTAGTGTTAGGGTGAAGGTTAGGATGAGGGTTAGGGTTCAGGTCAGGGTTCGGGTTAGGTTTGGGTGAGGGTAAGGGTGAGCATAAGGTTTAGGGTGAGGGTTAGGTTGAAGGTGAGGGATAGGTTTATCGTGAGGGTAAGGGTTAGGGTTAGGTTGAGAGTGAGAGTGAAGGTAAGGGTAAGTGTTAGGGTCAGAATTAGGGTGAGGGTGAGGGTTAGGGTTACCATTAGGGTTAGGTTTAGGATTAGGTTGAGTGTTAGGGTTAGGGTTAGGGTTAGGGCTAGGGTGCAGGTTAGGATTACGGTTAGAGTGAGGGTGAGGTTCAGGGTTAGGGTTAGGATTAGGTTTAGGGTTAGGGTGAGGCTGAGGCTGAGGGTGAGGGTGAAGGTGAGGGTGAGGGTTAGGATTAAGGTTAGGGTTAGGTTTAGGGTGAGGACTAATGTGAGGGTGATGTTTTTGTTTAGGAAAAGTTTAGGGTTAGGTTTAGGGTGAGGATTAGGGTGAGGGTGAGGTTTAAGGTGAGGGTTAGGGATAGGGTCAGTGTTAGGATTAGGGTTCGGGTGAGGGTTAGGGTTAAGTTGATGTTTAGGGTGACGGTGAAGGTGAGACTGAGGGTTCGGGTGAGGGTTAGGGTTAGGGTGAGGGTTAGGGTTAGGGTTAGGTTTAGGTTTAGGGTGAGGGTAAGTGTTATGATGATGACAGGTAGGGTGAGGGTGAGGGTTAGGGTTAGGGTTAGGGTTAGGGTGAGGGTTGGGGTGAGGTTTAGGGTTAGGTTTAGGGTGAGGGTTAGGGTGAGGGTTAGGGTGAAGGTTAGGGTTAGGGTTAGGGTTTGGGGTAGGGTAAAGGTTAGGGGGAGGGGAAGGGGTAGGGTGAGGATTAAGGAGAGGGTGAGGGATAGGGTTATGCTGAGGGTAAGGGTTAATCTAAAGGTTAGGTTGAGAGTGAGCATTTGTGTTAGCATCAAGGTTGGGTTGAGGGTTAGTGTTAGTGTTAGGCTGAGGGGTAGTTTTAGGGTTATGTTGAGGGTTAGGTTTAGGGTTACGGTGAGGGTAAGAGTTAGGATGACAGCTAGGGTGAGGGTCAGGGTTAGGGTTAGGTTTAGGGTTAGGGTGAGGGTTAGGGTGAGGGTTAGTTTTAGGGTTAGGGTGAAGTTTAGGGTTAGGGTTAGGGTTTGGGGTAGGGTGAGGTTTAGGGCGAGGGGACGGGGTAGGGTGAGGGTTAAGGAGAGGATGAGGGATAGGGTTATGTTGAGGGTAAAGGTTAATCTAAGGGTTAGGTTGAGAGTGAGCATTTGTGTTAGCATTATGGTTGGGTTGAGGGTTAGTTTTAATGTTAGTTTGAGGGGTAGTTTTAGGATTAGGGTGAGGGTTAGGGTTAGGGTTAAGGTGAGGTTCAGGGTTTTGGTGAGGTTGAGGGTGAGGGTTAGTGTTGGCCTTAGGGTGAGGGTGAATGTTAGGGTTAGGGATAGGGTGAGTGTGAGTGTGAGGATTAGGTTTAGGATTAGGATTAGGGTTAGTGTTAGGCTGAGGTTTAGGCTGATGGGTAGGGTTACAGTTAGGGTTAGGGTTAGGTTTAGTGGGAGTGTTAGGGTTAGGTTTAGGGTTAGGGTTAGGGTGAGGGTTCGGGTGAGGGTTCGGGTTAAGGTGTGGATGAGTGTTAGGGTTAGTGTGAGGACTAGCTTTAGGGTTAGGGTTACTGTTAGGGTTAGGATTAGGGTGAGGGTAAGGGATAGGGTTAGTTTTATGGTTAGTGTGAGGGATCGGGTTAGTGTGCGGATTAGGGTTAGGGTTAGGTTAAGGATCGGGTAAGGGTTAGGGTGAGAGTTAGGGTGAGGGTGAGTATTATGATTAGGTTAAGGACTAGGGTTAGGCTGAGGGTGAGGGTGAGGTTGAGGTTTATGATTAGGGTTAGAGTGAGGGTTAGGTTTAGGGTGATGTTTAGGGTGAGGGTTAGGTTGAGGATGAGGGTTCGGGTGAGGGTGAGGATTAGGGTGTGGATGAGGGTTAGCATGAGTGTGAGGGTTACAGTTAGGTTTAGGGTGTGGGTTAGGGTTAGGGATTGGATTAGGGTGAGGTTTAGGGTGAGGGGTAGGGTCAGGGTTGGGTGAGGTTTAGGGTTAGTGTAAGGTTTAGGGTTAGGATTAGGGTAAGTGTGAGGATAAGGGTTAGTGTGAGGGATAGGGTTATTGTTAGGGTTAGGGTGAGGGTGAGGGTGCGGGTTATGGTTAGGGTTACGGTGAGGGTTAGGGTTAGGCTAAGGCTTAGGGTTGGGGATAGGTTAAGGGTGAGTGTGAGGGTGATGTTTAGAGGTAGGTTTAGGGTGAAGGTGAGGGTTCGGTTTAGGATTAGGGTTAGGGTTAGGGTTAGGGTGAGGGTGAGGGTTAGTTTTAGGATTAGGGTTAGGGTTAGGGTTAAGGTGAGGGTGAGGGTGGGGGTTAGGGAGAGGATTAGGGTTAGGTTTACGGTTAGGGTGAGAGTGAGGGTTAGGTTGAGGTGAGGGTTCATGTTTGGGTGAGGGTTAGTGTGATGGTGGGGGTTAGGTTGAGGGTGAGGTTTAGGTTTAGTGTTAGCTTTAGGGTGAGTGTTAGGATCAGGGTTAGGATTAGGGTAGGGGTGAGGGCTAGGTTGAGGGTGAGGGGTAGGGTGAAGGGTAGGGTTAAGGTTAGGGTGAGGGTGAGGGTTAGGTTTAGTGTGAGGGTTAGGGTTAGTGTGAGTTTGAGGGTGAGGGTTAGGGTTAGGGTGAGGGTTAGGGTTAGGTGTAGGGGCAGGGTGAGTGTTAGCGTTACGTTTAGATTGAGGGTTAGGGTGAGGGTAAGGTTACGGTAAGGGTGAGGGTGAGGCTTAGGTTTAGTGTGAGGGTTAGGGTTAGTGTAAGTTTAAGGTTTAGGGTGAGGTTTATGGTAACAGTGAGGCTTAGTGTTAGCGTGAGTTTGAGGGTGAGGGTGAGGTTTAGGGTTAGGTTGAGGGTTAGGGTTATGGTTAAGGTGAGGGTGAGCCGTAGGGTGAGAGTGAGGGTTCGGGTGAGGGTTTGGGTGAAGGGGGAGGTTTATGGTTAGGGTTGGGTTTAGAGTTAGGGTGAGGCTGTGGGTGAGGGTTAGGTTTAGGATTAGGGTTAGTGTTAGGATTAGGCTGAGTGTGAGTGTGAGGGTGAGGGTAAGGGTTAGGTTTTGGGTGAGGGTTCGGGTTAATGTTAGGGTTAGGGTTAGGTTGAGGGATAGGATTAGGGTTAGTATTAGGATGAGTGATAGGCTGTGGGGTAGGGTTAGGGTTAAGCTGAGGGTTAGGGTTAGTGTGAGTTTTAGGGTTAAGGTCAGGGTCAGGGATAGGATTAGGTTAGGGGTAAGGGTTAGGGTGAGGGTTAGGATGAGGGTGAGGTTTAAGTTTAGGGATAGTGTTAGGATGAAGTTAGGGTGAGGGCTAGGGTGAGTGAGTGGGTTAGGTTTAGGGTTAGGGATAGGGTGAGGATTAGGTTTAGGGTTAGGGTTAGGGTTAGGGTCAGTCTTAGGCTGAGGTGAAGGGTTAGGGATAGGGTGAGGGTTAGGTTTAGTGTGAGGATTAGGGTTTGGGGTAGGGTTAGGGTGAGGGCTAGGGTGAGTGTGAGGGTTAGGGTTTTATTTAGGGATAGGATAAGGATTAGAGTTAGGGTTAGTGTTAGGGTGAGGTTTAGGCTGATGTGTAGGGTTACAGTTAGGGAGATGGTTAGGTTTAGTGGGAGTGTTAGGATTAGGTTTAGGGTGAGGGTTCGGGTGAGCATTTGGGTTAATGTGTGGGTGAGGGTTAGGGTTAGTGTGAGGACTAGGTTTAGGTTTAGGGTTACTGTTAGTGTTAGGTTTAGGGTGAGGGTAAGGGTTAGGGTTAGTGGTATGGTTAGGGTGAGGGTTCGGGTTAGTGTGAGGGTTAGGGTTACGGTTAGGTAAAAGTGAGTTTAAGGGTTAGGGTGAGGGTTAGGGTGAGGGTGAGGGTTAGGATTAGAGTTAGGGTTAGGATTAGGGATAGGGTGAGGGTGAGGTTGAGGTTCAGTGTTAGGGTGAGGGTTAGGGTTATTTTTAGTGTTAGGTTGCGGGTGAGGGTGAGGGTGAGGGTGAGGGCTAGGGTTAGGGTAGGGTTAGGTTTGGCTGAGTGTGAGGGTGAGAGTGAGGGTGAGGGTTAAGTTTAGGGTTAGGTTTAGGGTGAGGGCTAGGGTGAGGGTGATATTTTTGGTTAGGAAAGGTTTATTGTTAGGTTTAGGGTGAGGATTTGGGTGAGGGTGAGGTTTAAGATGAGGGTTAGGGTTAGGGTGAGGGTTAGGGTTAGGGTTAGCGTGAGGTTTAGGGTTAGGGTGATGTTTAGGGTGAGGGTGAAGGTGAGAGTGAGGGTTCAGGTGAGGGTTAGGGATAGGGTGAGGGTTAGGGTTAGGGTTAGGGTTAGGGTGAGGATAAGGGTTAGGATGACAGTTAGGGTGAGGGTGAGGGGTAGGGTTAGGTTTGGGTTAGGGTGATGTTTATGGTGAGGGTGAGGGTGAGAGTGAGGATTCAGTTGAGGGTGTGGCTTAGGGTTGTGGTGAGGGTTAGGTTGAGATTGAGGGTTCGGGTGAGGGTGAGAGTTAGTGTGTTGGTGAGGGTTAGGGTGATGGTGAATGTTAGGGTTAAGGGTAGGATTAGGATGAGGGTTAGGTTTAGGGTTAGGGTGAGGGTTAGGATGAGGGTTATGGTTAGGGATAGTGTGAGGATTAGGGTTAGTGTGAGGGTTAGGTTAGGGTTGGTGTAAGGATAAGGGTTAGGTTGAGGATTAGGGTGAGAGTGAGGGTTAGGGTTAGATTAAGGGTTAGGATGAGGGTTGGGGTAAGGGTTAGGGTTAGGGTTAGGGTGAGTGTGAGGTTTAAAGTTAGGGTTAGGGTGAGGTTTAGGGTTGGGGTGAGGGTTAGGGTTAGGGGTTGGATGAGGGTTCGGGTGAGTGTGAGTGTTAATGTGTGGGTGACGGGTAGGGTTAGGTTGAGGGATAAGGTGACTGTGAGGGTTAGGGTGAGGGTTAGGTTTAGGGTGAGGGTAGGGTTAGGTTTAGGCTGAGGGTTAGGGTTAGGTTGATATTTACGGTGAAGGTGAGTGTTAGGGTGAGGGTTAGGGTGAAGGTTAGGTTAAGGGTTAGGGTTAAGGTTAGGGTGAGTGTGAGGATGAGGGTTAGGTTTAGGATTAGGGTTAGGGTTTTGCTTAGTGTGAATGTTAGGGTCAGGATGTGGGTTCGGGTGATGGTGAGGGTTAAGGTGTGTGTGAGGGTTAGGGTTAGGCTGAGGATTAGGGTTAGGGTTATGATTAAGGTGAAGGTTAGGGTGAGAGGTAGGCTTATGGTTAGGATGAGGGTTAGGCTCACTGTGAGGGTTACGGTGAAGATGATGGTTAGGGTTATCATTAGAGGTAGGATGAAGGTTAGGGTGAGGGTTAGGTTTAGGGTTAGGGTTAGGGTGAGTTTGAAAGTGAGGGTGAGATTTAGTGTTAGGATTAGTGTTAGGGTTATTGTTAGAGTGAGGTTGAGGGTTTTGGTTAGGGTGAGGGTTAGGGTTAGGGTGAGGGTTATCGTTAGGGTGAAGTTTAGCGTTAGGGTGATGTTTATTGTGAGGGTGAGTGTTAGGGTGAGGCTGAGTTTCAGGATGAGGTTGAGGGTTTGGTTGATCGTGAGGGTTAAGCTGTGGTTGAGAGTTAGTGTTAGAGTGAGGGTAGGGTGACGGTGAGTGTTAGGGTGCGGGTTAGATTTAGTGTTAGGGTTAGTGTGATGCTGAGGGTGAGCGTGAGGGTGACGGTTAGGGTGAGTGTGATTGTGAGGGTTAGGTTTAGTATTAGGGTTAGGGTGAGTTTTATGGTTACGGTTAGGGTTAGGGTGTGGGTGAGGCATTACGGTTAGGGTTAGGGTTATTTTTAGGGTTAGAGTTAGGGTTAGGGTGAGGGTGAGGGTGAGGTTCAGCATTAGCGTTAGTGTTAGGGTTACCGTGAGGATGGGGGTGAGGGTTAGGGTTAGGATTAGGGTTAGGTTTAGGGTTAGGCTGAGTGGGAGGGGGAGATTTAGGGTGAGGGTTAGGATTATGGTTAGGTTAAGGCCTAGGGTGAGGGTGAGGGTTAGGCTGAGGGTGAGGGTAAGAGTTTCGGTTAGGTAAGGTTTAGGGTTAATTTTAGGGTGAGGATTAGGTTGAGTTTGAGGGTTAGTGTGAGTGTTAGTGTTAGGTTGAGGGTTAGGGTTAGGATTTGGGTGAGTGTTGGTGTTAGGGTTATGTTTAGAGTGAGGTTTAGAGTTAGGGTGGGGTTAGGGGTCCGGTGAGGATGAGGGTTAGGGTGTGGGTGAGGGTTAGGTTTAAGTTGAATGTTAAGGTGACGGTGAGGGTTAGGTTGAATGTGAGGGTTAGGGTTAGGTTGAGGGTGAGGTTTAGGGTTAGGGTGAGGGTTAGGGTGAGGGTTAGTGTGAGGGGGTAGGGTTAGGGTTAGGGTGAGGGTTAGGATTAGTGTGAGGGTTAGGGTTACGGTGAGGGTAAGTGTTAGGTTGAGGGGTATGGTTAGGGATAGGGTGAGGGCTAGGTTGAGGGTGAGGTTTAGGTTGAGTGTGAGGGTGAGTGTTTCGGTAGGCAAGGGATAGGGTTAGGGTTAGGGTGAGGGGTAGGGTTAGGGTTAGGGTGAGGTTTAGGTTTAGTGTGAGGGTTAGGGTTAGCGTTAGCGTTAGGGTTAGTGTGAGGATAATGGTTAGGATGAGGGTTAGGTTGTGGGTGAGGTTTAGGCTTATCGTTTGTTTTAGGTTGGGTTAGGGTGAGGTTTTGGGTCAGGGTTAGGGTAAGGGTTAGGGTTAGGGTTAGGGTTAGTGTGAGGGTTAGTTTTAGGGTTAGGGTTTGTGTGAGGATAAGGGTTAGGGTGAGGGTTAGGGTGAGAATGACGGGTAGGTCTAGCGTTAGGTTTATGGTAATGGTCAGGGTAAGGTTTAGGGTTAGGGTTAGGGTTAGGGTGAGGGTGTGGGTTAGAGTTAGGGTTAGGGTTGGGTGAGGGTTCGGGTTAGGCTTAGGGTGAGAGTGAGGGTTCGGGTGAGGGTTCGGGTTCGGGTGAGGGTGAGTGTGTGGGTGACAGTTAGATTTAGGGTTTAAGTGATGGTAAGGTTTAGGATGAGGGTGAGGATTAGTGTTAGGGTGATGGTGAGGGTGCCGGTTAGTGTTAGGGTTAGTGTTAGATTTAAGGTTAGGGTTAGGGTTATTGTTATGGTGAGGGTAAGTGCTAGGGTAAGGTTTAGGGTGAGTGTGAGTGTTAGTGTTAGAGTTAGGGTGAGGGTTAGGATTAGGGTGAGTGTTAGTGTTAGGGTGAGGGTGAGGGTAAGGTTTAGGGTTAGGGTTAGTGTGAGTTGTTAGGATTAGGGTGAGGGTTAGGGATAGGGTTAGGGTTAGGGTGAGATTTAGGGCTGGACTTAGGTTTAGAGTCAGGGTATGGGTAAGGCTTAGGGTGAGGGTTAGGTTCAGGTTGAGGGTTAAGGTTAGGTTGAGGTTGAGGGTAAGTTTTAGGGTGAGGGCTAGGGTTAGGTTGACGGTTAGAGAGATAGTTAGGGTTATGGTGAGGGTGAGCTTGATGGTTAGGTTTAGGATTAGGGTTAGGGTGAGTGTGAGGTTTAGGGATAGGCGTAGGGTTAGGGTTAGGGTTAGATTTAGAGTTAGGGTGAGGTTCAGTGTGAGGGTTAGTGTTTGGATTAGAGTTAGAGATAGGGTTAAGGTGAGGCTTAGACTGAGGGGTAGGATTAGTGTTAGAGTGAGGGAAAGGGGGATGGTAAAGGTTACGGTGAGGTTTAGGGTGAGGGTGAGGTTTAGGGATAGCATTAGGTTTAGTGTTAGGGTTAAGGTGAGGGTTAGTGTTAGAGTTAGGTTGAGGGTGACATTTAGAGTTAGCATTAGGGTTACGGTTAGGTTTAGTTAGAGGGTTAGGATTAGGGTAGGGTTAGGATTACGGTTAAGGTTAGGGTTAGCCTGATTATGGGGATGAGGGTGAGGGTTAGGGTTAGGGTTAGGTTTATGGTGTGGGCTAGGGTGAGGGTTAGGGTGAGGATGAGGTTTTAGGTTAGGAAAGGCTTAGGGTTCGGTTTACGGTGAGGATTAGTGTGAGGGTGAGGTTTAAGGCGAGGATTATGGTTAGGGTGAGGATTAGGGTTAGGTTTAGGGTGAGGTTTAGGTTTAGGGTGATGTTTAGGGTGAAGGTGAGGGTTAGGGTGAGGGTGAGGGTGAGGGTGAGGTTGTTGGTGAGGATTAGGGTTAGGGTTAGGGTTAGGGGACAGTGAGGTTTAAGGTGAAGGTGAGGATTACGGTTAGGTTTAGGGTGAGGGTTAGGGAAAGAATTAGGGTGAGAGGGAGGGTTAGGGTTAGGGTGAGGGTTAGGTTTAATGTGACGTTAGGGTTAGGGTTAGGGTTAGTGTGAGGATAAGGGTTCGGGTGAGGGTTAGGGTGAGACTGAAGGTTAGGGTTAGCGTTACGGTTAAGGTGAGATTGAGGGTGAGGGTTAGGGTGAGGGTTAGGGTGAGGGTGAGGGTGAGGGTGAGGGTGTGTTTTACAATGTGGGTGAAGTTTAGGGTTAGGGTGATCGTTAAGGTGATGTTGAGTGTTAGGTTGAGAGTGAGTGTTAGGTTTAGGGTTAGGGTTAGGCGAAATGTGAGGATTAGGGTTAGAGTTATGGTTATGGTGAGGGTACGGGTTAGGGTGAGGTTTATGGTGAGGGTGAGGGTTAGGGTTAGCGTTAGGGTTAGGGTGAGGTTTAGGGTGGGGGTTAGGGTTAGGGTGAGGGTGCCTGTTAGGGTTAGGGTTAGGGTGAGCTTTAGGGTTAGGGTGAGGTCTAGGGATAAGGGTAGGGTTTGGGTGAGGGTCAGAGTTAGGGGTAGGGTTAGAGTTAGGTGGAGGGTGAGGGTTAGAGTTAGGTTTAGGATTAGGCATATGCTTAGGCTGAGGGTGAGGGTTAGGTTTAGCGTGAGGGTTAGGGTTAGGTTTAGGGTTAGGGTTATGTTGATTGTTAGGGTTAGGTTTAGGATGAGGGTTTGGCTGAGGGTTAGGTTTAGGGTTAGGGTGAGGCTTAGTGTTAGTGTGATGGTTAGGGTTAGGGTTTTGTTTACAGTGAGAGTGAGGGTTAGGGTTAGGTTTAGGGTGAGGTGAGCGATTGGTTGAGGGTTTGGTTTAGGTTTAGTATTAGGATGATGGTTATGGTGACGGTTAGTGTTAGGGTTAGGGTTTGGGTGAGGGTTAGGGTTAGGGTTAGAGTTCGGATGAGGGTGAGGTTGAGGGTTAGCGTTTGAATTAGGGTTAGGTTTAGGGTTATGCTGAGGGTGAGGTTGAGGGTGAGGGTGAGTTTTAGGGTTTGGGTGAGGGTTAGGGTTATGGTTAGGGTTAAGGTGAGGGTGAGGGTTAGGGTTAGGGTTAGGGTTAGGATGAGGGGTAGGCTGAGTGTTAGTTTTAGGCTTAGGGTGAGGGTAAGGGTTAGCGTGATGGTGAGGGATAGGTTTAGGCTTCAGTTTAGGGTTAGTGTGATGGTTAGGGTTAGGTTTATGCTGAGGGTGAAGGTTAAGGTGAGGGGTAGGGTTAGGGTTAATGTTAGGGTGAGGATTAGGGTTAGGGTGAGGGTAAGGGTGAGGGGTAGGTTTAGGTTTAGGGTTAGTGGGAGGGTAAGGGTTAGGGAGAAGGTTAAGGTGAGGGTGAGGATGAGGGTGAGGGTTAGTGTGAGGGTGATGGTTAGGGTTAGGTATAGAGTTAAGATGAGAGTGAGGGTGAGTATTAGGTTTTGGATTAGGGTTAGGTTTATGTTTACTCTGAGGGTGAGGATAAGGGTGAGGGTGAGTTTGAGAGTTAGGGGTAGGGTTAGGGTTAATGTTAGGGTGAGGGATAGGGTTAGGGTTAGGGTTTGGATCAGGATTAGGCTGAGGGTTAGGATTAGTGTTAGGGTGAGGTTTATGGTGAGGGTGAGGGTTAGCGTTAGCTTAGGGATAGGGTGAGGGTTATGGTTAGGGATAGGGTTGGGTGAGGGAAAGTGTTAGGGTGAGGGTTAGTGTGGGGATGAAGGATATGGTTATGGTGAGGGTAAGGGTAGGGCTAGGGTTAGGGTGAGGGTTTTGGTTAGGGTTAGGTTTAGAGTGAGGGTGAGGGTGAGGGTAAGGGATAGGTTTTGTATTAGGGTTAGGTTTAGGGTTAGGCTGAGGGTGACGTTGAGGGTGAGGGTGACGGTTAGGGTGACGGTTAGGTTTAGGGTTAGGATGAGGGTTAGGCTGAGGTTTAGGTTTAGGGTTCGGTAAGCGTAAGGGTTAGGGTGAGAGTGAGGGTTAGGCTTAGGCTTAGGGTTAGGGTGCCGGTTAGGGTGAGGTTTAGTGTTAGTGTTAGGGTTAGGGTTAGAGTGAGGGTTAGGGTGACGGTAAGGGTTATTGTTAGGGTTAGGTTGATGGTGATGGATAATATTAAAGTGAGGGTAAGGGTTAGGGCGAGGTTTAGGGTGAGGCAGAGGGTTAATATTAGCATTAGGGGTATGGTGAGGGTGAGGGTTAGGGTGAGGGTTAGAGTTAGGTTTAGGGATAGGGTGAAGATTAAGGTTAGGGATAGGTTTAGAGTGAGAGTTAGGCTGAGGGGTAGGGTTAGGGTTAGTGTTAGGGTGAGTGTTAGGGAGTGGGTTAATGTTAGGGTTAGGGTTAGGATGAGGTTCAGGGTGTGGGTTAGGGTTAATGTGAGGGTTATTGAGAGGTTGAGGTTTAGGGTTAGCATTAGGGTTAGGCTTAGGATTAGGGTTAGGGTGAGGGTGAGGGCTAGTGTTAGTATTAGGGTTAGCGTTTGGGTTAGGGTGAGGATGAGGTTTAGAGTGAGGGTAAGGGTTAGGGCGAGGTTTAGGGTGAGGTTGTGGAATAATGTTAGCATTAGGGTTACTGGGAGTGTGAGGGTTAGGGTGAGTGTTATGGTTATGCTTAGGGATACAGTTTGGATTAGGGTTAGGGTTAGGTTTAGGGTGAGGTTAAGGCTGAGGTCTAGGTTTAGGTTTAGCGTTACGGTGAGGGTTAGGGTTAGTATGAGGGTTAGGATTAGGGTTAGGTTCAGGTTGAGGTTGATAGTGAGGCTAACGGTTATGTTGAGGGTTAGAGTGAGGTTGAGGTTTAGGGTTAGCATCAGGGTTAGAGTGAGGGTTAGGGTTAGGCTTACGGTTAGGGTAAGGGTTAGGGTTAGGGTGAGGGTTAGGGTTAGGGTGATTTTTAGGGTGACAGTGAGGGTTAGGGTGAGGGTGAGGTTGAGCGTTAGGGTTAGGTTGAGGGTGAGGGTGAGTGTGAGGGTGATGGTTAGGGTTAGGTTTAGGGTGAGGATAAGGGTTAGGGTTAGGTTAGGGTTAGTGTAAGTGTTAGACTGAGGGTGAGGGTGAGGGTGAGTGTTAGGGTTAGGTTTAGGGTGAGGGTTAGGGGTAGTGTGAGGGTTAGGTTGAGGTTGAGGGTCAGCGTGAGGTTGAGAATGACGTTGAGGGTGAGGGTTAGGGTTACGGTTATATTCAGGGTGAGGTGAGGGTGAGGGTTAGGGTTAGGGTGAGGGTTAGGGTGAGGTTTAGGGTTAATGTTTCGGTTAGGGTAAGGGTGAGGGTAAGGATTACAGTGAGAGTTATATTGAGGGTGAGTGTTAGGGTTAGGGTGAGGGTAAGGGTTAGGGTGAGGGTTATTGTGAGGGTTTGGGTTCGGGTTAGCATTAGGGTTAGTTTGAGGGTGAGGGTTTTGGTGAGGGTTAGGGTTACGGTTAGGGATAGGTTGAGGATTAGGGTTAGTGTGAGGGTTAGGGTCTGGGTAAGGGTTAGGGTTAGATTTAGGGCGAGGGTGAGGGTGAGCATTAGAATTAAGATTAGGGTTAGTGTTAGAGTAAGGTGAGATTGAGGGTGAGGGTTAGGGTTTGGGATAGAATTAGGGTGAGGGTGAGCGTGAGGTTTAGGTTTAAGATTAGGGTTAGGGTTATGGTGAGGGTTACGGTGAGGGTGAGAGTGAGGCTTAGGCTTAGAGTTAGGATGAAGGTTAGGTTTACGGTGAGGGCTACTGTGCAGGTGAGTTTTAGGGTGAGTGTGCGGGTGAGGTTGAGGGTTTTGGTTAGGTAAGGGTTATGTTTAGGGTTAGGGTGAGGATTAGGGTGAGCGTGAGGGTTAGGGTGAGGCTCAGGGTTAGGGTGAGAGTTAGGGTTACGGTGAGGGTTACGGTTAGGGTTAGGTTGAGGCTGAGGGTTAGGTATAGGGTAAGGGTTAGGGTTAGTTTGAGGCTGAGGGTTAGGTATAGTGTAAGGGTTATGGTTAGTTTGAGGCTGAGGGTAAGGGTTAGGGTTATGGTGAGGGTTAGGTTTAGGGTAAGTGTTAGGGTGAGGGTGAGGTTTAGGGTTAGGGTTAGGGTTAGTGTAAGGGTTAGTGTTACAGTGAAGAGTTAGGATTAGGGTTACGGTGAGGGTGAGGGTTAGGGTTAGGGTTAGGGTGAGGTTGAGGGTGAGGGTTAGGGTGAGTGTGAGTGTGAGGGTTTCGGTTATGTAAGGGTTAGGGTTAGGGTTAGGGTGAGGATTAGGGTGAGGGTGAGGGTTATGGTTAGGGTCAGGTTTAGGGTGAGGTTAAGTGTTAGGGTGAGGGTGAGTGTGAGTGTGAGGGTGAAGGTGAGGGTTTCGGTTAGGTAAGGTTTAGAGTTATGGTTAGGGTGAGGATTAGGGTGAGAGTGAGGTTTAGGGTGAGGTTAGTTGAGGCTCAGGGTTAGGGTGTGGGTGAGGATTCAGGTGAAGGTGAGGGTTCGGGTGAGTGTGAGAGTTAAAGTTAGGTTTAGGGTGAGGGTTAGGGTTGAGGTGAGGGTTAGGGTTAGGGTTAGGGTGAGTATGAGGATTCGGGTTCGGGTGAGTGTGAATGTTAGGGTGTTGGTGACGTTTAGGGTTAGGGTGAGGGTGATGCTGAGGGTTAGGGTTAGGGTTAGTTTGAGGATAAGGGTTAGGGTGAGGATTAGGGTGAGTGTGAGGGTTAGGGTTAGCATAAGGTTTAGGGTGAGGGTTAGGGTTAGGGTTAGGGTAAGTATTAGGGTTAGGTAAGGGTTAGGGTTAGGGTTAGGGTTAGTGTTAGTTTTAGTGTTAGTCTTAGGGTTAGGGTTAGGGTGAGGGTTAGGGTTAAGTTTAGGGTTAGGGTACGGTTAGGGTTAGCATCAGGTTTTGGTTTAGGGTGATGTTTATGTTGACGGTGAGGGTTAGGGTGATGTTGAGGTTGAGCTCGAGGGTTAGGGTGAGGGTGATGGTTAGGTTTAGGGTGAGGGTAAGATTTAGGGTTAGGATTAGGGTTAGGGAAAGGTTTAGGCTGAGGGTGAGGGTGAGGTTAGGTAAGTGTTAGGGTTAGGTTTAGGGTGAGTATTAGGATGAGGGTGAGGGTTAGTGTTAGGTTGAGGGTTAGGGTTAGGGTTAGGGTGAGGGTTAGGGTGAGAGTTAGGGTTAAGGTTAGGATGAGGGTTAGGCTTAGTGTGAGTGTTCTGGTTAGGTTTAGGGTTAGTGTGAGGATAAGGGTTAGGGTGAGTGTTAGGTTGAGACTGATTGTTAGGGTTAGCGTTAGGGTTAGTTTGAAGGTTAGAGTGGGTGTTAGGGTGAGGGATAGGTTTCGGGTTAGGGTTGGGTGAGGTTTAGGATGAGGGTAAGGGTTAGGTTTAGGGTGAGTGAGGTTGAGCGTAAGGGTTAGGGTTAGGGTCAGGGTTAGGGTGAGGGTGAGGTTTAGGGTTTGCATTAAGGTTAGGGTTAGGGTTAGGTTGAGTGTTAAGTTTAGGGTTAGGGTGCAGGTTAAGGTTAGGGTTAGAGTGAGGGTGAGGGTCAGGGTTAGGGTTTGGATTAGGTTTAGTGTTAGGGTGAGGCTGAAGGTGAGGCTGAGGGTGAGGGTGATGGTGAGGGTTAAGTTTAGGGTTAGATTTAGGGTGAGGGCTAGGGTGAGGGTGATGTTTTTGTTTAGGTTAGATCTAGAGTTAGGTTTAGCGTGAGGATTAGTGTGGGGTGAGGTTTAAGGTGAGGGTTAGTTTTAGGGTTAGGGTGAGGGTTAGGGTTTGGGTGAGGGTTAGTGTTAGGGTAACGGTTAGGTTTAGGGGGAGCGTAAATGTTAGGATGACAGTTAGGGTGAGGGTGAGGGTTAAGTTTAGGTTTAGGATTAGGGTGAGTGTTAGGGTGAGGGTTAGTTTTAGGCTTACCGTGAGGGTTAGGGTGAAGGTTAGGGTGAAGGTTAGGTTTAGGGTTTGGGTTAGGGTGAGGGTTGGGTGAGAAGGAGTAGGGTGACGGTTAGGGAGAAGGTGAGGGATAGGGTTATGGTGAGGGTAAGATTTAGGCTGAGGCTTAGGTTGAGAATGAGCATTTGTGTTAGCATCAGGGTTGGGTTGAGGGTGAGTGTTAGTGTTAGGCTGAGGGGTAGTTTTAGGGTTAGGGTGAGGGTTAGGGTTAGGGTTAGGGTTAGGGTGAGGTTAAGGGTTAGGGTGTGGGTGAGGGTGAGGGTTCAGGCTAGACTTAGGGTGAGGATGAGGGTTAGGTTTAGGGTTAGGGTGAGTGTGAGTGTGAGGGTTAGGTTTAGGATTAGGGTTAGGGTTAGGCTGAGGTTGAGGTTATGAGTGAGGGTGAGGTCTAGGGTTAGGGGTAGAGGTAAAGTTAGGGTTAGATTTAGGCTTAGTATTAGGGTTAGGGTTAGCATTAAGCTGAGGTTGAGGGTGAGGGTGAGGGTGAAGGTGATGTTTAGGGTTAGGGGTAGGGGTAGAGTTAGGGTTAGGTTGAGCGGTAGGATGAGGGTGAGGGTTAGGGTTAGCGTTAGTTTTAGGGTGAGGTTTAGGGTGAGATTTGAGTGTTAGGGTTAGGGTTAGGGTGAGCGTGTGGGTTAGGGTTAGTGTGAGGTTGAGGATCTGTGTTAGGGTTAAGGTTAGGCTTAGATTTAGGATGAGGGTGATGGTGAGGGTTAGAATTAGGATTAGGGTTAGGGTTAGAATTAGGTGAGAGTGAGGGTGAGGGTGAGGGTTTGGGTTAGAATTAGGGTGAGGGTGAGCATAAGGGTTAGGGTTAGGATTAGGGTTAGGGTTAGTGTGAGGATCAGGGTTAGGGTGAGAATTAGGGTGAGGGTGAGAAGGAGGTTGAGGGTTAGGGTGAGCTTTAAGGTTAGGGTTAGGGTGAGGGTTAGGGTGAGTTTTAGGGTTATGGTGAAGGTTAGGGTTAGGGTTAGGTTGAGGCTAAGGTTTAGGTTAAGGGTTAGGGTAGGTTTAGGGTGAGGTTTAGGTTTAGGGTGAGGGCTTTGGTGAGGGTGAGTGTTAAGGTGAGTGTGAGGGTGAGGTTGAGGGTTTTGGTTAGGTAAGGGTTACGGTTAGGGTTAGGGTGAGGATTAGGGTGAGGATGAGGTTTAGGTTGAGTGTTAGGTTGAGTGTGAGGGTTAGGGTGAGGGTGAGGGTGAGGGAGAGCATGAGGGTGCGGGTGAGCGTGAGAGTTCGGGTGAGGTTGAGGGCTGGGGTGTGTGTCAGGTTTAGGTTTAGGGTGAGGGTTAGGGTGACGGTGAGGGTTAGGGTGAGGGTGAGGTTTAGGATTGGGGTTAGGGTGAGGGATAGGTTTAGGGTGAGTGTTAGGGTGAGGGGTAGGGTTAGGGTTAGGAAGAGGGTTAGGGTTAGGGTGAAGGTTAGGGTTCGTTTGAGGGTTAGGGTGAAGGTGAGTTTGAGGTTGAGGGTTAGGGTGAGGGTGATGGTGACGTTGAGGGTTAGGGTTAGGATTCGAGTTAGGGTTAGGTTGAGAGTTAGGGTTAGGGTTAGGTTTAGGATGAGGGTGAGGGTGAGGGTGAGGGTTAGGGTTAGGGTTAGGTTTAGGATTAGGTTTACGTTTAGGGTAAGGGTTAGGGTTAGGGTTAGTGTGAGGGTTAGGGTTAGGGTTATGTTTAGAGTGAGGGTTAGGCTTAGAATTAGGACGAGGGTGAGGGTTAGGTTGAGGGGTAGGGTTAGGGATAGGGTAAGGGTTAGGTTTAGGGTGAGGGTTAGGTTTAGGGTTAGGGTTAGTGTGAGGGTGATGGTGAGGGTTAGGGTGAGGGTTAGGGTAAGGATTAGGTTTAGGGTGAGGATTAGTTTTAGGTTTAGGTTTAGGGTGAGGGTGATGCTGAGGGTTAGGTTTAGGGTTAGTGTGAGGATAAGGGTTAGGGTGAGGATTAGGGTGAGGGTGAGGGTTAGGATTAGCATAAGGTTTAGGGTGAGGGTTAGGGTTAGTGTTAGGGTTAGGGTTAGGGTAAAGGTTAGTGTTAGGCTTAGGATTAGGGTTATGGTTAGGGTTAGGGTCAGGGTTAGGCTTAGGGTTTGAGTTAGGGTGAGGGTTAGGGTTAAGTTTAGGGTTAGGGTAAGGTTAGGGTTAGCGTTAGGGTTATTGTTAGGGTGATGTTTAGGATGATGTTGAGGGTTAGGGTGAGGGTGAGATTGAGCGTGAGAGTTAGGGTGAGGGTGAGTTGGAGGGTGACAGTGAGGGTTAGGGTTAGGTTTAGGGTGAGAATAAGAGTTATTGTTAGGATTAGGTTTAGGGTAAGGGTTATTCTGAAGGTAGGGTGAGGGTGAGGTTTTCGGTTACGGAAGGGTTAGGGTTAGGTTTAGGGTGTGGATTAGGGTCAGGGTGAGGGTTAGGGTTAGAGTTAGGGTTAGGGTGAGGGTTAAGCTTAAGGTTAGGATGAGGGTTAGGCTTACTGTGAGAGTTACGGTTAGGGTTAGGGTTAGTGTGAGTGTAAGTGGTAGGATGAGTGTTAGGTTGAGACTGAGAGTTAGGGTTAGAGTTAGGGTTAGGGTGAAGGTTAAGTTGGGGGATAGGGTTCTGGTTAGGTTTGGGTGAGGGTTAGGGTGAGCGTAAGGGTTAGTGTGAGGGTTAGGTTGAGGGTGAGGGATAGGGTTATGGTGAGGGTAAGGGTTAGGTTTAGGGTGAGAGTGAGGGTGGGGGTAAGGTAAGGGTTAGGGTCAGGGTTAGGGTTAGGCTGAGGCTTATGTTGCGAATGAGCATTTGTGTTAGCATCAGTGTTGGGGTGAGGGTGAGGGTTAGGGTTAGGCTGAGGAGTAGTTTTAGGGTTGGGTGAGGGTTAGGGTTAGGGTTAGGGTTAGGGTGAGATTAATGGTTAGGGTGTGGGTGAGTGTGAGGGTTAGGGTTAGCCTTAGGGTGAGTGTGAGGTTTAGGGTTAGGGTTAGAGTGAGTGTGAGTGTGAGGGTTAGGTTTAGGATTAGAGTTAGGGTTAGGATTAGGCTGAGGTTGAGGGTGAGGGTGAGGGTGAAGTTGAGGTTTAGGGTTAGGGTTAGGGTTAGAGTTAGATTTAGGTTGTGCGCTAGGATGAGGATGAGGGTTAGGGTTAGTGTTAGGGTGAGGTTTTTGGTGAGGGTTGAGTGTTAGGGTTAGGGTTAGGGTGAGGTTGAGGGTTAGGGTTAGGGTGAGGGTGAGGATTAGGAATAGGGTGGGGGTTAGAGTTACAGTGAGGGTGAGGGTGAGGGTGAAGGTTAGGATTATGTTTAGGGTTAGGGATAGGGTGAGGGTGAGGGTTAGAGTGTTTTTGAGGGTTAGGGATAGGGTTAGGATTAGTTTTAGGGTGAGGGTTAGGGTTAGGATTAGGGTTAGGATGAGGGTTAGCGTAAGGGATAGGGTTAGTGTTAGGCTGAATGTTAGGATTAGGGTGAGCGTTAGGGTAAGGGTAAGGGATAGGGTTAGGGTGAGGTTAAGAATTAGGGAGAGGGTGAGGGTTAGCGTTAGGGTTAGGTTGAGGCTTAGGGTTATGGTTAGGGTTAGGGTGAGGGTTAGGGTTAGGGTAAGTGTGAGGTTTAGGTTAAGGGTGAGGGTGAGGGTCAGTGTAAAATTTAGGTTGTGGGTTAGGGTTTGGTTTAGGGTGAGGGTTAGTGTTAAGGTGAGGGTTAGTGTGAGGGTGAGATTTAGGTTATGGTTTAGGGTGAGGGTTAGGGTTAGGGTGAGGGTTATGGTGAGGGGTAGGGTTAGTGTTAGGGAGAGGGTTAGGGTTTGTGTGAGGGTTAGGGTTACGGTTAGAGTCAGGTTTAGTATGAGGATAAAATTTAGGGTGAGGTTTAGGGTTAGGGTTAGGGTTAGGGTTAAGGTTAGGGTTAGGGTTAGGTTTAGGGTAAGTGTTAGGGTTAGGGTGAATGTGAGGTTTAGGGTGAGGGATAGGGTTAGGGTTAGGGTAAGGGTTAGGTTTAGGGTGAGTATTAGGTTTAGGGTTAGGGTTAGGGTGAGGGTGAGGATTAGGGTTAGGTTGAGGGTGAGGGTGAGTTTTAGGGTTAGGGTTACAGTTAGGGTGAGGATTAGGTTTAGGTTTATAGTTGGGGTAAGAGTTAGGATTAGGTTGAGGGTTAGGTTTGGGGTTACGGTTAGGGTGAGGGTGAGTCTGGGGGTTAGGGTTAGTGTGAGGATAAGGGTTAGGGTGAGGATTAGGGTGAGGTTGAGGGTTAGGGTTAGCATTAGGCTTAGGGTGAAGGTTAGGGTTAGTTTTAGTTTAAGGGTTAGGGTTAGGGTTAAGGTAAGGGTTAGGTTTAGGCTTAGGGTTAGGGTTAGCATTAGGGTGAGGGTGAGGCTTAGGGATAGTGTTAGGTGAGGGTTAGGGTTAGGCTTAGGGTTAGGGTAAGGGTTAGGGTGAGGGGGATTTTTAGGGTGACGGTGAGGGTTAGGGTGAGGGTGAGCTTGAGCATGAGGGTTAGGTTGAGTGTGAGTGTGAGTGTGAGGGTGACGATGAGGGTTATGTTTAAGGCTAGGTTTAGGGTGAGGGTAAGGTTTAGGGTTAGGATTAGGGTTAGTGTAAGGGTTAGGCTGAGGGTGAGGGTTAGGGTTAGGGTGATTGTTAGGTTGACAGTGAGGGTTAGGGTGAGGGAGAGCTTGAGCATGAGGGTTAGGTTGACTGTGAGTGTGAGTGTGAGTGTGACGATGAGGGTTAGGGTTAAGGTTAAGTTTAGGGTGAGGGTAAGGGTTAGGGTTGGTATTAGGTTAGTGTAAGGGTTAGGCTGAGGGTGAGGCTGAGGGTTAGGGTTAGGGTTAGGGTGAGGGTTAGGGGTAGTGTGAGGGTTAGGTTGAGGGTGAGGTTGAGGGTCAGGGTGAGGTTGAGGGTGACGTTGAGGGTGAGGGATAGGGTTAGGGTTATGGTTAGGGTGAGGGTGAGGGTGAGGTTTAGGGTTAGGGTTAGTGTTATTGTTATGGTTAGGGTTTTAGGGTTAGGATTAGTGTGAGAGCGAGGGTGAGGGTTAAGTTTAGAGTTACGGTTAGGGTGAGGGTGAGAGTGAGGGTTAGGGTTAGGGTTATGGTGAGGGGTAGGGTGAGGGGTAGGATTAGGGTTAGGGTGAGTGTTAGCATTAATGTGAGGATTAGGGTTAGTGTTTTGGTTAGTGTGAGGATAAGGGTTATGGTGAGGTTTAGGGTGGGAGTGAGAGTTAGGGTTAGCTTTAGGGTTAGGGTGAGGGTTAGAGTGAGGTTTAAGGTGAGGGTTTGGGTTAGTATGAGGGTGAGGTTGATAGTTCGGATTAGGGTGAAGGTTAGGGTTAGGGTGAGGTTTAGGGTATGGTTAAGGTGAGGGTTCGGGTTCAGGAGAGGTTGAGTTTTAGGGTGAGAGTGATGGTTCTGGTTCGGGTGAGGGTTAAGGTGACAGTGATGGTTAGGGTGATGTTCAGGCTTAGGGTTACTGTGAGGATTAGGGTGAGTGTTATTGTTAGGGTTAGGGTGAGTGTAAGTTTTAGGGTGAGGGTTAGGGTGAGGTTGTGGTTTATGTTTAGGTTGAGGGTTAGGTTGAGCGTTAGCGTGAGGGTTAGGTTTAGGTTTAGGGATAGGGTGAGGGTTAGGTGTAGGATTAGGCTTAGGGTGTAGGGTTAGGCTTAAGGTGACGGTGAGGGTGAATGTCAGAGGTAGGTTTAGGGTGAGGGTTAAGGTTATGGTTACGGTTAGGGTGAGGGTGAGGTTGAAGGTTAGGGTGAGGTTGAGGGTGAGGTTGAGGGTGAGGGTTCGGTTAGGGTTTGGGTGGCAGTTAGGGTTAGGTTTAATGTTAGGGTGAGGGTTAGAGTTAGGGTTAGGTTTAGGAGGAGGGTTAGGCTGAGGGTTAGGGTTAGGGTTAGAGTGAGCATAAGGTATATGATGATGGTGAGGGTTAGGTTTAGGATTAGGTTTAGGGTTAGCATGAGGGGTTGGGATAGGGTTAGGATTAGGGTGAGGGTTTTGGTTAGGGTTAGGTTTAGAGCTAAGATGAGGTTGAGGGTGAGGGTTAGGGTTTAAATTAGGGTTTGGGATAAGGTTAGGCTGAGGGTGAGGTTGAGGGTGAGGGTGAGGGTTAGGGTTAATATGAGGGTTAGGTTTATGGTTAGTGTTAAGGTTAGGGTGAGGGGTAGGGTTAGGGTTAGGGTTAGGATGAGGGTTAGGCTGAGAGTTAGGGTTCGTGTGAGGGTAAGAGTTAGGGTGAGGGTTAGGGTGAGGGTTAGGATTATTGTTATTGTTAGGTTTAGTGTTATGTTGAGTGTGAGGTTGCGGGTGAGGGTTAGGGTTAGGGTTAGGGTGAGGTTTAGGGTTAGGGTTAGAGTTAGGGTAAGGGTGAGGGTGAGGTTTAGGGTTAGAGTTAGGGTTAGTGTTAGGTTTAGGCTTACCGTTAGGCTAAGGATGAAGGTGGGGGTGAGGATTAGGGTCAGGTTTAGGGTTAGGATTAGAGTTAGGGTTAGGGTTAGGGTTCGGGTTATTGTTAGTGTTATGGTTAGGGCTAAGTTTGCGGTGAGGATGACGCTGAGGATGGTTTATGGTTAGGGTTAGGTTTAGGGTTAGGGTTAGGGTTAGTGTTATGGTTAGGGTTAGGTTTAGAGTTACAGTGAGGGTGAGGGTGAGTGTTAGGTTTAGGGTGGGGTTTACGGTGAGGTTTAGGTTTAGGGTTAGGTTGAGGTTGAGGTTGAGGTTTAGGGTTAGAGTAAGGGTTAGTGGGAGGGTTAGGGTGAGGGTTAGGTTTAGGGTTAGTGTTAGACTTAGGGTGAGGTTGAGGTTAGGTTGGGGTTTAGGGATAGGTTTAGGGTTAGGCTTAGGATTAGGGTTAGGCTGAGGGTGAGTGTGGGGGTGAGGGTTAGTGTTACATTGAGGGTGAGGATTAGGATTAGGGTTAGGGTTAGGATGAGGGTTAGGTATAGGGTTAGGGTTAGGGTTGGGTTTAGGGTGAGGGTTAGTGTTAGGGTTAGGGTTAGGCTTAGGCTTAGGGTTAGGCTGATGGTGAGGGTGGTGATGAGATTAGGTTAGTCTGATGGTTAGGGTTATGGTTACATTGAGGATTAGGATGAGGGTTAGGGTTAGGGTTAGGGTTACGGTGTGGGCTAAGGTGAGGATGAGGGTTAGGGTGAGGGTTAGGTTTAGGATTAGGGTTAGGCTGAGGCTGAGGGTGAGGATGAGGGTTAGGGTTAGCATGATGGTTAGGGTTAGGGTTAGGGTGAGGGTTAGGATGAGGGTTAGGGTTAGGGTGAGGGTTACAATAAGGGTGAGGGTTAGGATTAGTGTGAGGATTAGGGTTAGGTTTAGGGTGAGGGTGAGGCTTTGATTGAGGGTTAGGGTTATGTTGAGTGTTATGGTTAGGGTGAGGGTTAGGTTTAGGGTTAGGGTTAGTGTTAGGGTTAAGGTTAGGGTTACAGTTACGGTGAGGATGAGGGTGAAGGTTAGGGTTAGGGTTAGGGTGAGATTTAGGTTTAGGGTTAGGGTTAGAGTTAGGCTTAGGGTGAGGGTGAGGTTTAGGGTTAGAGTTAGGGTGATTGTTAGGGTTAGGTTTAGGGTGCGGGTTAGGGTGAGGTTTAGATTTTGGGTTAGGTTTAGGGTTAGGAATAGGCTTAGGCCCAGCGTGAGGGTGAGGGTTAGGTTTAGGGTTAGGGTGAGGGTTAGGGGGATGTTTAGGGTGAGGTTTAGGGTTAGGGTTATGTTGAGGATGAGGGTTAGAGTTAGAGTGAGAGTTAGTGAGAGGGTTAGGGAGAGGGTTAGGTTTAGGTTTAGTGTTAGTCTTAGGGTGTGGGTGAGGTTTAGGTTGTGGTTTAAGGATAGAGTTAGGGTTAGCATTAGGCTTAGGGTGAGGGTTAGTGTGAGGGTTAGGGTTAGGTTTTAGGCTCTGGCTAAGGGTTAGGCTGAGGGAGAGGGTGGGTGTGAGGGTTAGTGTTACGGTGAGTGGGAGAATTAGGGATAGGGTGAGGGTTATGATGAGGGTTAGGGTTAGGGTTAGGGTTTGGTTTAGGGTGAGGGTGAGGGTGAGGATTAGGGTTAGGGTTAGGGTTAGTGTTAGGGTGAGGGCTAGGGTGAGGGTGAGGGTTAGGGTTAGTGTTAGTGTTAGGATGAGGGTAAGTATTAGGGTGAGGGTTAGTGTTTGGGTGAGTGTTATAGTTAGGGTGAGGGTTAGGGTTTAGTGTTAGGGTTATTGTTATTGTTAGGTTTAGGTTTACTTTGAGGGTAAGGGTGAGCATGAGGTTTAGGGTTAGGCTTAGGGTGAGGTTTAGGGTTTGGATTAGGGTAAGATTTAGGGTTAGGGTTAGGGTGAGGGTTAGGGTTAGGGTTTGGGTTAGGGTGACGGTGAGGGTGAGGATTATGGTTAGGGTTAGTGTTAGGGTTAGGTTTAGTTTTAGGGTTAGTTTTAGAGTTATTGTTAATGTGAGGATTAGGTTTAGGGTTGGGCTTAGTTTTAGCCTCAGGTTGAGGTTGAGGGTGAGGTTTAGGGTTAGGGTGAGTGTTAGGTTTAGGGTTAGTTTGAGGGTTAGGATGAGGGTTAGGGTTAGGATTAGGTTTAGGGTAAGAGCTGGGGTGCCAGTTAATGTGAGTGTTAGGGTTAGGGATAGGGTTAGGTTTAGGATTAGTGTTAGGTTGAGAGTGAGTGTGAGGGTTAGGGTTAGGGTTAGGGTTAGGGTTATGTTTAGGGTTAGGTTTTGGTTTAGGGTGATGGTGAGGATTAGGGTTAGGGTTAGGTTTAGGGTTACAGTGTGGGTTAGAGTTAGGGTTAGGAATATGCTTAGGCTTAGGGTTAGGCTGATGGTGAGGGTGGGGATGAGGATTAGGTTTAGAGTGATGGTTAGGGTTATGGTTACATTGAGGGTTAGGATGAGGGTTAGGGTTAGCATTAGGGTTACGGTGAGGGCTAAGATGAGGGTGAATGTTAGGGTTAGGGTTAGGCTTAGGATTAGGTTTAGGTTGAGCCTGAGGCTGAGGGTGAGTGTTAGGGTTAGGCTGATTGTTAGGGTTACGGTTAGGGTGACAGTTAGGATGAGGGTTAGGGTTAGGGTGAGTGTTAGGGTGAGGGTGACGGTCAGTTTGAAGGTGAGGGTTAGGGTTAGGGTGAGAGTTACGGGAAAGTTGAGGGTTAGTGTTAGGGTGAGGTTTAGGGTGAGGGTTAGGGTTAGGGTTAGGGTGAGGGTGAGTGTTAGATTGAGGGATAGAATTATGTTGAGGGTTATGGTTAGGGTGAGGGTTAGTGTTAGGGTTATTTTTAGTGTTAGGGTTAGGGATACGATTACGGTGAAGGTGAGGTGTAGGGTTAGGGTTAGGGTGAGGTTTAGGTTTAGGGTTAGAGTTAGGGTGAGGGTGTGGTTTAGGGTTAGAGTTAAGGTTAGTGTTAGGTTTAGGTTTAGACTTAGGCTTCGGGTTAGGCTGATGGTGAGGGTGGGGATGAGGTTTATGTTTAGAGTGATGGTTAGGGTTAAGGTTACATTGAGGGTTAGGATGAGGGTTTGGGTTAGGATTAGGGTTACGGTGTGGGCGAAGGTGAGGGTGAGGGTTAGGGCTAGGTTTAGGCTTAGGATTAGGGTTAGGTTGAGGCTGAGGGTGAGGGTGAGGATTAGGGTTAGGTTGATGGTTAGGGTTATGGTTAGGGTGAGGGTTAGGATGAGGGTTAGGGTTAGGGTGAGGGTTTGGTGAGGGTGAAGGTAAGTGTAAAGGTGAGGGTTAGGTTTAGGGTGAGGGTTAGGGTTAGATTGAGGGCTAGGGTTATGTTGAGGTTTATATTTAGGGTGAGGGTTAGGTTTAGGGTTAGAGTTATTGTTAGGGTTATGTTTACGGTGAGGGTGAGGGTTAGGGTTAGGGTTACGGTGAGGTTTAGGATTAGGGTTAGTGTTAGAGTTAGGATTAGGGTGAGGGTTAGATGTAGGGTTAGTTAGGTTTAGTGTTAGGAATAGGGTTAGGGTGAGGGTTATGGTGAGAGTTAGAGTTCGATTTAGACTGAGGCTTAGGTTTAAGCTGAGCGTGAGGGTGAGGGTTAGGGTTAGGGTTAGGGTGAGGGTTAGGGTTAGGTTTAGGGTGAGGGTTAGGATGAGGTTTAGGGTTAGGGTTAGGGTTAGGGTTAGGTTTATGTTTAGCGTTAGGGTTAGGTTTAGGATTAGGTTAGAGTTAGGGTGAGGATTAAGTTTAGGGTTTGGGTTGGGGTGAGGGTGATAGTGAGGATTATGGTTGGGGTTAATTTTAGGGTTAGGTTTAGGTTTAGGTTTAGGGTTAGGGTTACATTGAGGGCTAGGGTGAGGGTTATTGTTACTGTTTTGGTTAGGGTTAAGTTTGCGGTGAGGGTGAGGCTGAGGGTGAGGGTTATGGTTAATGTTAGGGTTAGGGTTAGGGTTAGTGTTATTGTTAGGGTTAGGGTTAGAGTTACGGTGAGGGTGAGAGTGAGGGTGAGGGTGAGGGTTAGGGTGAGGTTTAGGGTTAGGGTTAGGGTAAGGGTTAGGGTGCTGGTGAGGTTTCGGATTAGATTTAAGGTTAGGGGGAGGGTTAGGGTTAGGTTTAGTGTTAGCATTAGGGTGAGGGTGAGTGTTAGGTTGAGGTTTAGGGATAGGGTTAGGATTAGGGTTAGGGTGAGGGTGAGTGTGAGGGTTAGGGTTAGGGTTAGGCTTAGGCTTAGGGTTAGGCTGAGGGTGAAGGTGGGGGTGAGTATTAGGGTTAGGGTGATGGTTAGGGTTAAGGTTAGTGTTATTGTTAGGGTTAGGGTTAGATTTACAGTGAGGGTGAGGGTGCGGGTGAGGTTTAGGTTTAGGGTTAGGTTGAGGTTTAGGATTAGGGTTAGACAAAGGGTTAGGGTGAGGGTGAGGTTTAGGATTAGAGTTAGGGTTAGTGTTAGGGTTAGGCTGAGTGTGTGTGAGGGGGTGAGGATTAGGGTTTGGGTTTGGGTTTGGGTTAGAGATAGGGTTAGGTTTAGGGTTATTATTAGTGTTATGGTTAGTGTTAAGTTTGCAATGAGGGTGAGGCTGAGGGTGAGGTTTATGATTAGGGTTAGGTTTAGGGTCCGTGTTATTGTTAGGGTTAGGGTTAGAGTTATGGTGAGGGTGAGGGTGAGGGTGAGGGTGAGGGTGAGGGTGCAGGTTAGGGTTAGGGTGAGGAATAGTTTTAGGTTAAGTGTTAGGGTTAGGTTGAGGGTGAAGTTTAGGGGTAGAGTGACGGTTAGTGGGAGGGTTAGCTTGAGGGTTAGTTTTAGGGTTTGTGGTTGTCTTAGGGTGAGGCTGAGGGTTAGGTTAAGGTTTAGGGATAGGGTTAGGGTTAGGATTAGGGTTAGGGTGAGGGTGAGTGTGAGGGTTAGTCTTAGGTTTAGGCTTAGGCTTAGGTTTAGGCTGAGGGTGAGGGTGAGGGTTAATATTAGGGTGATGTTTAGGATTATGGTTAGGGTGAGGGTTAAGATGATGGTTAGTGTTAGGGTTATTAGGGTGAGGGTGACTGTAAGCATAAAGGTGAGGGTTAGGGTTAGGTTGAGGGTTACACCAAGGGTGAGTGTTAGGGTTAGGGTGAGTGTTAGGGTGAGGGTGAGGGTGAGGGTTAGATTTAGGGTTAGGATTATGTTGAGGGTTATGGTTAGGGTGAGGGTTAGGTTTAGGGTTAGGGTCATTGTTAGGGTTAGGATTAGGGTTAGAGTTAGGGTGAGTGTTAGAGTTCGGATTAGGTTTAGGCTTAGGCTTAGGCCAAGCGTGAGGGTGAGGGTTAGGGTTAGGGTTAGGGTGAGGGTTAGGGTTAGGTTTAGGGTGAGAGTTAGGATAAGTTTTAGGGTTAGGGTTAGGCTTAGGTTTAGGGTTACCGTGAGGGTTAGGGTTAGGATTAGGGTTAGGGTTAGGGTTATTGTTATTGTTATTGTTATGGTTAGAGTTAAGTTTGGGGTGAGTTTGAGGATGAGGGTGAGGGTTATGGTTAGTGTTAGGGTTGTGGTTAGGGTTAGGGTTAGTGTTATTGTTAGGGTTAGGGTTAGAGTTATGTTGAGTGTGAGGGTGAGGGTTAGAGTGAGTTTTAGGGTGAGGATTAGGGTTAGGGTTAGGTTTAGAGTGATGATGAGGTTTAGGGTTAGATTTAGGGTTAGGAGAACGGTTAGGGTGAGGGTTAGGTTTAGGGTTAGTGTTAGTCTTAGGGTGAGGGTTAGGTTGCGGTTTAGGGATAGGGTTAGTGTGGGATTAGGGTTAGGGTGAGGGTGAATGTGAGGGTTAGGGTGAGGGTTAGGGTTAGGGTTAGGGTAAGGTTTAGGGTGAGGCTGAGGGTGAGTGTCAGCATTAGGTTTAGGGTGAGGTTTACGGTAATGGTTAGGGTTAGGTTGAGGGTGAGGGTGAAGGTTAGGGTGAGAGTGAGGGTGAGGTTTTGTGTGAGGGTGAGGGTTAGGTTTTGGGTTAGGTTTAGGGATAAGTTTAGGGTGAGGGTTATTGTAAGTGTTAGGGTTAGGATGAGGGTTAGGGTGAGGGTTAGGGTGAGGTTAAGGGTTAGGGTGAGGGTGAGGGTTAGTTTTAGGATTAGGGTACGGTTTAGGGTGAGGGTTTGGGATAGGGTTAGGATTAGGGTGAGGGTTTTGGTTAGGGATAGGTTTAGATTTAGGGTGAGGGTGAGGGTGAGGGTTGGTTAGTGTTTAGATTAGGTTTAGGGTTAGGGTTAGGCTGAGGGTGAGGTTGAGGCTGAGAGTGAGGGTTAGGATTAATGTGAGTGTTAGCGTGATGGTTAGGGTGAGGGTTAGGGTTAGGGTTAGGATGAGGGTTAGGTTGAGGGTTACCGTTAGGGTTCGGGTGAGGGTAAGGTTTAGGGTGAGGTTTAAGGTGAAGGTTAGGCTTATTGTTAGGCTTAGGTTTAGGGTGAGGGTTAGGGTGAGGGTTAGTGTTAGGGTTAGGGTTAGCGTTAGGGTGAGGGTTAGGGTGTTGGTAAGGGTTAGAGTGAGGTTTAGGGTTAGGGTGAGGGTTAGGAATAGCATTAGGGTTAGCGTTAGGGTGAGGGTTAGGGAGTTGGTAAGGGTTAGAGTGATAGTTAGGGTGAGGGTGAGGGTTAGGGATAGCATTAGGGTTAGGGTTAGGGTTAGGGTGAGGTTTAGGGTTAGGGTTAGGGATAGCATGAGGGTTATGATTAGGGATAGGGTGAGGGTTAGGCTTAGGGTGAGGGTCAGGGTTAGGGTTAATGTGAGAATTAGGGTTAGAGTTAGGGTTAGTGTGAGGATAAGGGTAAGGGTGAGGGTTAGGGTGAGAGTGAGGTTTAGGGTTAGCATTAGTGTTAGGGTTATGGTTAGGGTGAGGTTTAGGATCAGGGTTATGGTTAGGGTGAGGGTTAGAGTCAGGTTTAGGGTGAGAGTTAGGGTTAGGTTGAGGTTTAGGGTAGGGTTAGGGTGAGGGGTAGGTTTCGGGAGAGGGTGAGTTTTAGGGTGTGGTTGACGGTTAGGGTTAGGGTGAGGTTTTAGGTGAGGGTGAGGGTTAGGGTGAGGGTGAGGGTTAGGGTTACGGTGAGGATTAGTGTTAGGGTTACGGTTAGGGTTATGGTGAGGGTAAGGGTTATGATGAGGTTTAGGGTGAAGGTGAAGTTTAGGGATAGCGTGATATTTAGGGTTCGGGTTACTGTGAGGGTTAGGATCCAGGTTAGGTTAGGTGAGGGTGAAGGTTAGTGTTAGGATTAGGTTTAGGTATAGGATGAGGGTATGTTTTAGGGTGAGCGTTAGGGTGAGGGTGAGGGTGAGGGTTAGGTTATGGGTTAGGGTGAGCATTAGGGTGAGGGTTAGGTTTAGGTTTAGTGTTAGGGTGAGGGTTAGGGTGAGGTTTAGTGTTAGTGTTAAGGATAGGTTTAGGGTGAGGTTTAGGGTAAGGGTTAGAGTGAGGTTTAGGGTGAGGTTGAGAGTTAGGGATAGCATTAGGGTTAATGGTAGGTTTAGAGTGAGGGTTAGGGTTAGGCTTAGTGTTACGGTTATGGTGAGGTTTAGGGTTATGGTTATGGTGAGGGTTAGGTTTAAGGTTAGGGTAAGGTTTAAGTTTAGAGTGAGGGTGAGAGTGAGAGTTAGGTTTAGGATTACGCTTTAGTGTGGGGTTAGGCATAGGGTGAGGGTGAGTGTCAGAGTTAGGTTTAGTGTGAGGGTTAGGTTTATGATTATGGTTAGGGTGAGGGTGAGCGTGAGGTTTAGGGTGAGGGTGAGGGTGAGGTTGAGGATGAGGTTGAGGGTTAGGGTATGGTTGAGGGTTAGGTTTAGGGTTAAAGATAGGGTGTGGGTTAGAGTTAGGATTAGGGTTAGGATGAAGATTAGGCTGAGGGTTAAGTTTAGGTTTAGGATGAGGGTTAGGGTTAGGGTTAGGGTGAGTCTGAGGGTTAGGGTTAGCATTAGGGTGAGGGTGAGGGTGAGGGTTAAGTTTAGGTTTAGGGTTAGGGTTAAGATTAGGGTGAGGGTGAGGTTTAGGTTTAGATTTAGGTTTATGGTTAGGTATACTGGGAGTGTTAGGGTTAGGTTTAGTGTTACAGTTATGGTTATGGTGAGGGCAAGTGTGAGGGTGAGGTTTAGGGTTAGGGTTAGGCTTAGGTTTCAGCTGAGGGTTAGGGTGAGGGTTAGGGTTAGGTTAAGGATTAGTGTTAAGATTAGAGTTAGGGTGAGGGTTATGTTTAGGGTTAGGTTAGTGTTAGGTTGAGGATTAGGGTTAGGATTTGGGTTAGGGAGAGGACAAGGGTTAGGGTGAGGGTGAGGGTGAGGATGAGGGTTAGGGTTATGGTGAGGGTGAGGGTTAGGGTTAGGGTGAGTG
The DNA here is from genome assembly GCF_024711535.1 of Dipodomys merriami. NCBI lineage: Eukaryota > Metazoa > Chordata > Mammalia > Rodentia > Heteromyidae > Dipodomys > Dipodomys merriami. The sequence continues at coordinate 527,933 of NW_027202716.1, read as the reverse complement.
TTAGGGGTAGGATGAGTGTTAGGGTGAGCGTAAGGATTAGGATGAGGGTTACGGTTACAATTATTGTTACTGTTATGGTTATGTTTACGTTTGCAGTGAGTTTGAGACTGAGGGTGAGGTTAGGGCTAGGATTAGTGTTAGGGTTAGGTTTAGGGTTAGGATTAGTGTTATTGTTAGGGTTAGGGTTAGAGTAACAGTGAGGGTGTGGGTGAGGGTACAGTTGAGGTTAGGCTTACCGTTAGGGTGAGGTGAGGGTTAGGGTTAGGATGAGTGTGAGGTTTAGAGTTAGAGTTAGTGTTAGTGGGAGCGTTAGGGTTAGGGTTAGTGTTAGGGTTAGGGATAGGGTGAGGGTTAGGTTGAGGTTAAGGTTTATGGTTAGGGTTATGGTTAGGATTAGGGTTAGGGTGACGGTGAGTGTGAGGTTTACTTTTAGGGTTAGGCTTAGGCTTAGCTTAGGCTGAGGGTGCGGTTGGGTGTGAGGATTAGGGTTTGGGTGATGGTTAGGGTTAGGGTTAGGTTGAGGGTTAGGATGAGGGTTAGGGTTAGGATTAGGGTTAGGGTGAGGTCTAGGGTGATGTTGAAGGTTAGGTTTAGGTTTAGGCTTAGGCTTATTGTTAGTCTGAGGGTGAGGTTGAGGGTGAGGGTTAGGGTTATTGTGATGGGTAGGGTTAAGTTTAGGGTGAGGTTTAGGATGAGGGTTAGGGTTAGGCTGAGTGTTACGGTGAAGGTGATGGTAAGCGTAAAGGTGAGGTTTAGGCTGTGGGTGAGGGTTAAGATAAGGGTAAGGGTTAGGGTTAAGGGTTTGGGTTAGGGTAAGGGTTACTGTTAGAATTAGGATTAGGGTGAGGGCTAGAGTGAGGGTGAGGGTTAGGGTTAGGGTGAGGTTTAGGGTTTGGTTGAGGGTTAAGATTAATGTGAGGGTTAATGGTAGGGTTAGGGTTAGTGTAAGGGTGAGGGTAACTTTTAGGGAGAGCATTAGGGTTAGGGTGAGTATTTTGATTAGGGTGAGTGTTAGAGTTAGGGTTAGGGTTATTGTTAGGGTTTGGGTTAGGGTTACCCTTACAGTGAATGTGAGGGTTAGTGTTAGAGTTAGGGTTAGTATTAGGGTTAGGGTGATGGTGAGTGTGTGGGTTAGGGTTATGTATAGGGTTAGGCTTAGGGTTAGGCTAAGGGTGAGGTTGAGGGTGAAGGTTAGGGTTAGGGTGAGGGTTAGGTTTAGGGTTAGGTTGAGGGTGAGTGTATGGGTTAGGTTTAGGTTTAGGTTTAGGCTTAGGGTTAGGCTAAGGGTGAGGTTAAGGTTGAGAGTTAGGGTTAGGGTGAGGGTTAGGTTTAGGTTTAGATTGAGGGTTAGGATGTGGGTTAAGGTTAGGATTAGGGTTAGAGTGAGGGCTAGTGTGAGGGTGAGGGTTAGGGTTAGGGTTAGGGCGAGGTTTAGCGTTAGGGTTAGGTTTAGGGATAGGTTGAGGGATAGGGTTAGGGTTATGGTGAGGGTGAGGTTTAGGGTTAGGTTGAGGGTTTGGATTAGGGTTAGGTTGAGGGTGAGGGTTAGTGTCAGGGTTAGAGTGAGGGTTATCATGAGGGTTATGGTTAGGATTAGGGTTAGGATGAGGGCTAGGGTGAGGGTGAGGGTTAGGGTTAGAGTTACGCTGAGGTTTAGGGTTCGGGTTAGGTTTAGGGTTAGGGTTAGGGTGAGGGTTAGGGTTCACGTTAGGTTTAGGGTTAGGATTAGGTTTAGGTTGAGGGTGTGTGTGTGGGTTAGGGTTATGTATAGGGTTAGGCTTAGGGTTAGGCTAAGGGTGAGTTTGATGGTGAGGGTTAGGGTTAGGGTAAGGGATAGATTTAGGGTTAGTTTGAGGGTGAGTGTTTGGCTTAGGATTAGTTTTAGCGTTAGGCTAAGGGTGAGGTTAAGGGTGAATGATAGGGTTAGGGTGGGGGTTAGGTTTAAGGTTATGGTGAGGGTTAGGATGAGGATTAAGGTTAGGATTAGGTTTAGTGTGAGGGCTAAGGTGAGGGTGATGTTTAGGGTTAGGGTTATGGGGAGGGGGAGGGGGAGGTTTAGCCTTACAGTTACGGTTAGGGTGAGGGATAGGGTGAGGTTTAGGGTTAGGGTTAGTGTTAGGGTTAGGGTTAGGGTGAGGGTTAAGTTTAGGGTGAGGGTTAGGTTTAGGGTTAGGATTAGGATTAGGGTTAGGGTGAGGGTGAGTGTGAGGTTTAGGGTTAGGGTTAGGGTTGGGCTTAGGGATAGGCTGAGGGTGAAGGTGAGGGTGAGTGTTAGGGTGAGGGTGAGGGTGAGGTTTAGGGTTAGAGTTAATGTTAAGGTGAGGGTTAGCGTTAGGGTGAGCTTGAGGCTGAGTGTTAGATTGAGGATTAGTGTTAGGGTTAGTGTGAGGTTTATGGTGAGTATGAGGGTTACGGTTAGGTTGAGGGCTAGGTTGAAGTTGAGGATTAGTGTTAGGGTTAGGGTGAGGTTTAGGTTTAGGGTGATGGTTAGTGTTAGTGTTAGTGTTAGGGTTAGGATGTGGGTTAGGGTGAGGGTTAGTGTTAGGTATAGGGTTATGTTTAAGATTAGGGTTTGTGTGAGGGTGAGTGTGAGGGTTATGGTTAGGGTTAGGCTTAGGGTTAGGCTGAGGGTGAAGGTGAGGGTTAGGGTTAGGGTTAGGGTGAGGGTTAGGATGAGGGTTAGGTTTAGGATTAGGTTTAGCAGGAGGTCTAGCATGCTGGTGAGGGTTAGTGTTAGGGTTAGGGTGAGGTTTAGGTTTAGGGTTAGGTTGAGATTTAAGATTAGGGCTAGGTATAGGGTAAGGGTTAGGGTTAGGTTGAGGGTTAGCATGAGGTTTAGGGTTAGGATTAGGGTTAGGATGAGGGCAAGGGTGAGGGTGAGGGTTAGGATTGGGGTTAAGGTGAGGTTTAGGTTTCGGGTTAGGTTTAGGGTTAGGGTGAGGGTTAGGTTTAGGGTTATGGTGAGGGTCAGGGTTAAGGTTTGGTTGAGGGTTAGAATTTGTTTTAGGGTTAGTGTGAGGTTTAGCGTTAGGATTATGATGAAGGTTAGGATGAGGGTTAGGGTTACAATTTGGATTAGGGTGAGAGCTAGGGTGAGGGGGAGTGTTAGTGTTAGGGTTAGGGTGAGGTTTAGGGTTAGGGGTAGGGGTAGGGTTAGGGTGAGATTTAGGGTTCGGGTTACGGTGAGGGTGAGGGTTAAGTTGGGGGTGAGGTTTTGTGTGAGGACTAAGGTGAGGTTGAGGGTTAGTGTTAGGGTTAGGGTTAGGGTGAGGGTTAGGTTGAGGTTTAGGTTTAGGTTTAGGGTTAGGGTTAGGATTAGGATTAGGGTGAGGGTTAGTGTGAGGGTTAGGGTTAGGGTTAGGCTTAGGCTTAGGTTAGGCTGAGGGTGAGGGTGGGGCTGAGGATTAGGTTTAGAGTGATGATTCCGGTTATGGTTAGGTTGAGATTTAGCATGAAGCTTTGGGTTAGGATTAGGTTTAGGCTTGAGGGCTAGGATGAGTGTGAAGTTTAGGGTTAAGTTTAGGCTTAGGGTTAGGCTGAGGCTGAAGGTGAGGGTGAGCATTAGGGTTAGGGTGATGGTTATGATTATGGTTAGGGTGAGGGTTAGGATGTGGGTTAGGATTAGGGTGAGGTTTAGAATGAGTGTGACAATAAGAGTAAAGGTGTGGGTTAGGCTGAGGGTGAGGGTTATGTTAAGGGTGAGGGTTCGGATTAGGGTTAGGGTGAGGGTGAGTGTTAGATTGAGGGTTAGTGTTTGGTTTAGTGTGAGGTTTAGGATGAGGATGAGGGTTAGGGTTTGGGTGAGGGCTAGGGTGAAGTTGAGGGTTAGGGTTAGGGTTACTGTTAGGGTTAGGGTTAGTGTGAGGTTTATTGTGGGGGTGAGGCTTAGTGTTAGGGTTAGGATTAGGCTTAGGGTTAAGGTGAGGGTTAGTGTGAGGTTTACAGTTAGGGTGAGTGTTGATGTTAGGGTTAGAGTGAAGGTTAGGGTGAGGGTTAGGCTTAGGCTTAGGGTTTGGGTATTGGCTTGGGTGAAGGTGAGGGTTAGGGTTAGGGTTATGGTGAGATTTTGGGTTAGTGTTAGGTTTAGGGTTGGTGTTAGGGTTAGGCTTAATGTTAGTCAGAGGGGGAGGGGGAGGGGAAGGGTTAGGGTTAGGGTGAGGATGAGGTTTAGGATTAGAGTTAGCATTAGGGTGAGGGTTAGTGTGAGAGTTAGGGTTAGGGTTAGTATTACGGTTAGGGTTAGGGTGAGGGTGAGTGTGAGGGTCAGGATTAGTCTTAGGCTTAAGCTTAGGCTTAGGCCGAGCAAGAGGGTGAGGGTGAGGGTAAGGGTTAGGGTTATGCTTAGGATGAGGCAGATGTTTAGGGTTAGAGTTACAGTTATTGGAAGGGTTAGGGCGAGGGTTAGGGTTAGGGTTAGTGTTAGGGTTAGTGCTAGTCTTATGGTGAGGGTGAGGGTTAAGTTGAGGTTTAGGGAAAGCTTAGGGTTAGGATTAGGGTTAGGATGAGGGTAAGTGTGAGGTTTAGGATTAGGTTTAGGGTTAGGGTGAGTATTAGGGTTAGTGTGAGGGTGAGGTTTAGGGTTAAAGTTAGGGTTAGAGGGAGGGTTAGGGGGAGGATTAGGGTTAGGGTGAGTGTTAGGTTGAGGTTTAGGGTTAGGGTTAGGGTTAGGTTTAGGATTAGGGTTAGGGTGAGGGTGAGTGTGAAGGTTAGGTTTAGGTTTAGGCTTAGGTTCAGGGTTAGGCTGAGGGTGATGGTGGGGGTGAGGATAAGGGTTCAGGTGATGGTTAGGGTTATTATTTGGGTGAGGGTTAGGATGAGGGTGAGGTTGAGGGTGAGGGTTAGGGTTTGGGTGATGTTTAGGGTGACGGTTAGGTTGAAGGTTAGCCTGAGGTTTAGGGATAGGGTGATGGTTAGGGTGAGGATGATGGTAAGGGTAAAGTTGAGGGTTAGGCTAAGTGTGAGAGTTAAGTTAAGGTTGAGGGTTAGGGTTAGGGTGAGGGTTAGGGTAAGGGTGAGGGTTAGGTGTTAAGGTGAGGGTGAGGGTTAGATTGTTTATGAGGGTTAGGGTTAGGGTGAGGGAAAGGGTTAGAATTAAGGTTTAGGGTGAGGGCTAGGATGAGAGTGAGGGTTTGGTTTAGGGTTAGGGTGAGGTTAAGTGTTCGGGTGAGGGTTAGGGTTAGTGTTAGGGTTATTGTTATTGTTAGGTTTAGGTTTACGTTTAGGATGAAGGTGAGGGTGAGGTTTAGGGTTACAGTTAGGCTTAGGTTGAGGGTTAGTGTGAGGGTTAGGTTTAGGGATAGGGTTAGGTTTAGGATTAGGTTTAGCTTGAGAGTGAGTGTGAGGGTTAAGGTTAGGGCTAGGCTTACTTTAGGGTTAGGGTTTGGTTTAGGGTGAGGGTGAGGTTTAGGTTTAGGGTTAGTGTCAGTGTTAGGGTTAGGGTTAAAGTGATGGTTAGCGTTAGGGTTAGGTTTAGGCTTAGGCTTAGGTTTAGGCTGATGATGAGGGTGGAGATGAAGATTAGGTTTAAAGAGATAGTTAGTGTTATAGTTACCTTGAGGGTTAGGATGTGGTTTAGGGTTAGGATTAGGGTTAGGCTGAGGTGGAGGTTGAGGGTGAGGTTTAGGGTTAGGGTGATGGTTAGGGTTACGTTTAGGGTGAGGGTTAGCATGAGGGTTAGGTTTAGGGTGAGGGTGACGGTAAGGGTAAAGGTGAGGGTTAATGTTAGGGTGATGTTTATGGTAAGGGTGAGGATTAGAGTTAGGGTGAGGGTTAGGGTGAGGGTTAGGGTTAGGGTTAGGGTGAGTGTGAGGGTTAGATTGAGGGTTAGGTTTATGTTGAGGGTTATGGTTAGGGTGAGGTTTAGGTTTAGGGTTAGGGTTATTGTCACGGTTATGTTTAGGGTTACGGTTACGGTGAGGGTGAGGGTGAGGGTTAGGCTTAGGGTTAAGGTGAGGTTTAGGTTTAAAGTTAGGGTTAGAGTTAGGCTTAGTGTGAGGGTGAGGTTTAGGGTTAGAGTTAGAGTTAGTGTTATGGTTAGGGTTAGGGTGAGGGTTAGGGTGAGTGTTAGAGTTCGGTAAGGCTTAGGCTTAGGCTTCTGCCGAGATTGAGGGTGAGGGAAAGTGTTAGGTTGAGGTTTATGGATAGGGTTAGAGTTAGGATTAGGGTTAGGGTGAGGGTGAGGGTTCGGGTAAGGGTTACGCTTAGGCTCTGGGTAACCTTTGGGTGACGGTGAGTGTGAGGATTAGGGTTAGGGTGATGGTTAGGGTTAGGGTTAGTGTTATTGTTAGGGTTAGGGTTAGAGTTAAGGTGAGGGTGAGGGTGCGGGTGAGGGTTAGGGTTAGGGTTAGGGTGAGGTTTAGGGTTAAGGTTAGAGATAGGGTTAAGGTGAGGGTGAGATTTAGGGTTAAAGTTAGGGTTAGTGTTAGGGTTAGGCTTAGGTTTAGGCTGAGGGTTAGGGTGAGGGTGAGTGTAGGGATGAGGATTAGGGTTACGATTAGGGTTAGGGTGAGGTTTAGGTTTAGGGTGAGCGTTAGGTTTAGGGTTAGTTTTAGCCTTAGGGTGAGGGTGAGGGTTAGGTTGAGGTTTAGGGATAGAGTTAGGGTTAGGATTAGGGTTAGTGTGACTGTGAATGTGAGGTTTAGGGTTACGGTTTGGCTTAGGCTTAGGGTTAGGATTAGGGTGAGGGTTAGGGTGAGGGTGAGGGTGAGAGTTAGGGTTAGGGTTAAGATGAAGTTTAGGGTTAGAATACGTGTGAGTGTTGGTGTTAGGTTTAGGGTTAGGGTTAGGGTTAGTGTTAGGGATAGGGGGAGGGTTAGGTTTAGGGTTAAGGTTAGGGTTAGTCTTAGGGTTAGGATTAGGGTAAGGGGTAGTTTAAGGTTCAGGTTTAGGGTTAGGATTAGGTTTATGAATAGTTTTAGTCTGATGGTGAGGTTGAGGGTGAGGGTTAGTTTTAGGGTGATGGTTATGGTTAGGGTTAGAGTGAGGTTTAGGATGATGGTTAGGGTTAGGATTAGGATTAGGGTGAGGGCTAGTGTGAGGGTGAGGGTGAGGGTTAGGTTTAGGGTGATGGTTAGGGTTACGGTTAGCATGAAAGTTAGGATGAGGTTTAGGGATAGGGTGAGGGTTAGGGTGAGGGTGATGGTAAGGTTAAAGTTGAGGGTTAGGCTGAGGGTGAGGGTTAAAATAAGGGAGAGTGTTACAGTTAGGGTGAGGGTTATGGCAAGGGTGTGGGTTAGGGATTAGGGTGAGGCTGAGGGTTAGATTTTGGATTAGGATTAGGGTTAGTGTGAGCTTTAGGTTGAGGATGAGTGTTAGTGTTATGTGAAGGTAAGGGTTAGAATTAGGGTTAGAGTGAGAGCTAGGTTGAGGGTGAGGGTTAGGGTTAGTGTTAGGGTTAGGGAGAGGTTTAGGCTTAGGGTGAGGTTTAGGGTTAGTGTGAGGGTTAGTGTTAGGGTTATGGTTAGTTTTAGGGTGAGGGTTAGGGTTAGGGTGAGATTTATAGTTACGGTGCGGGTTAGGGTTAGGTTTAGGGTGAGGTTCAGGGTTAAGATTAGGGTTAGAGTTAGAGTTAGGGTGAGTGTGAGGTTTATGGTTAGATTTAGGCTTAAGGTGAGGGTTACAGTTAGGGTTCGGTTTAGAGTTAGTGTTAGGGTGAGGGTTAGTGTGAGTGTTAGGGTTACAGTTAGGGTTAGGGTTAGGATTAGGGTAAGGTTAAGGGTGAGCGTGCGGGTTAGGGTTAGGTTTAGGGTTAGGCTTAGTGTTAGGATGAGGGTGAGGTTGAGGGTGAGATTTAAGGTTAGGGTGAGAGTTAGGATTAGGTTTAGGTTGAGGGTTAGGATGAGGGTTAGGGTTAGTATTAGTGTTAGGTTGGGCTCTAGCGTGAGAGTGAGGTATAGGGTTAGGGTTAGGGTGAGCTTTAGGGTTAGGATTAGGGTGAAGGTGAGGTTTAGTGTTAGAATTAGTGTTAGGGTGAGGGTTAGGGTTAGGGTGAGTGTTAGGGTAAGGGTTATGGTTATGGTTATGTTTAGGATTAGGATTAGGGTTAGGGTTAGGCTGAGGGTGATGTTTACGGTTAGAGTTAGTGTTACTGTGAGGGTTAGTGTTATGGTGAGGGTGTGTGTGAGGGTTAGAGTTAGGGTGATGCTTAAGGTTATGGTCAGGGTGAGGGTTAGGATGAGGGTTAGGGTTAGTGTGAGGGTTAGCATGAGTGTGATAGTAAGTGTAAAGTTGAGGGTTAGGCTGAGAATGAGGATTACGGTAAATGTGAGGGTAAGGGTTAGAGTGAGGGTTAGAGTTAGGGTTAGGGTGAGGGTGTGGTTTAGATTGAGGATTAGTTTTAGGGTTAGTGTGAGGTTTAGGGTGAGGATGATAGTTAAGGTTGGGTGAGGGCTAGGGTGAGGGTGAGGGTTAGGTTTAGGGTGAGTGTTAGGGTTAGGGTGAGTGTTAGGGTTAGTGTGAGGGTTAGTGTTAGGGTTAGGGTTAGTGTTAGGGTTTGGGTAAGTTTAAGGGTGAGGGTTAGGGTTACGGTTAGGGTTATGGTTAGAATGAGGGTTAGGTTTAGTTTTAGGGTTATTGTTAGGGTTGGGTTTAGGGATAGGATGAGGGTTAGGGTTAGGATTAGGGTTAGGGTGAGGGCTAGGGTGAGGGTGAGTGTTAGAGTTAGGCTTAGGCTTAGGTTTAGGATGAGGTTGAGGGTTAGGGTTAGCGTGATGGTTAGGGTTACGGTTAGGCTGAGGGTTAGGATGAGGTTTTGGGTTAGGGTGAGGGTTTGGTTGAGGGTGACAGTAAGGGTAAATGTGAGGGTTAGGGTTAGGGTGAGGATTAGGGTTAGGGTTAAGGTGAGGGTGAGGGTTAAACTGAGTATTAGTATTAGGGTTAGTGTGAGGTTTAGGGTGAGGATGAGGGGTAGGGTTAGGATGAGGCCTAGGGTGAGGTTGAGGGTTAGGGATAGGGTTAGGTTGAGGTTTAGGGTTAAGGTGATGGTTAGGGTTAGTGTGAGGGTTAGCGTTAGGATTAGGGTAAGTTTGAGGTTGAGGGTAAGTGTTAGGGTGACGGTTAGGGTTAGGGTGAGAGTTATAGTTAGGATTAGGATTAGTATTTGGGTTAGTGTTATTTTTAGGTTTAGGGAGAGGGGGAGGGTTAGGGTTAGGGTTAGCGTGAGGTTTAGTTTTAGGGTTATGGTTAGAGTTAGGGTTAGGTTCAGGGTGAGGTTTAGGTTTAGATTTAGGGTTAGGGGAGGGTTAGGGTGAGGGTTAGTGTTATAGTTAGGGTTAGTGTTGGGATTAGTGTTAGGATGAGGGCGAGTATGAGGGTTAGGGTTAGGGTTAGGCTTAGGCATAGGGTTAGGCAGAGGGTGAGGGTGAGCGTGAGGGTTAGGGTTAGGGTGAGGGTTAGGGTTAGGTTTTGGGTGAGGGTTAGGATGAGGTTTAGAGTTAGGATTAGGGTTAGGATGAGGGCAAGGGTGAGGGTGAGGTTTAGAGTTAGCATAATGGTGAAGTTAAGGATTAGGATTAGGTTTATGGTTAGGGTGAGGGACAGGGTTATGGTTACTGTGAGGATTAGGGTTAGGGTTAGTGTGAGGGTAAGGGATAGAATTAGGGTTAGGGTTATTTTTAGTGTTAAGGTTAAGGTTAAGTTCACAGTGAGGGTGAGGCTGAGGGTGAGGTATAGGTTTAGGGTTAGGGTGTGGTTTAGGGTTAGGTTTAGGTTTAGGGTTAGGGTGAGGGCTTGGGTTTACGTTAGGGTTACGGTGAGGGTGAGCGTTAGGGTTAGGGTTAGGGTTAGTGTTATTGTTAGGGTTAGGGTTAGAGTTACGGTGAGTGTGAGGGTGAGGATGAGGTTTAGGTTTAGGGTGAGGGTGAGGTTTAGGGTTAGAGTTAGGTTCAGGGGGAGGGTTAGGGTGAGGGTTAGGGTTAGAGTTAGTGTTAGGCTTATGGTTAGGGTGAGGGTTAGGTTGTGGTTTAGGGTTGGGGTTAGGTTTAGGACTAGGGTTTTGGTGAGGGTGAGGGTGAGGGTTAGAGTTAGGCTTAGGATTAGGCTTAGGGTTAGGCTGAGGGTGAGTGTGGGGATGAGGATTAGGTTTAGGTTGATGGTTAGGGTTACGGTTAGGTTTAGGGTTAAGATTAAGGTTAGGGTTAGGATTAGGTTTAGGGTGAGGGCTAGGGTGAGGGTGAGGATTAGGGTTAGGGTTAGGCTTAGGGTCAGGGTAAGCGTTAGTGTTAGGGTGAGGGTAAGTGTTAGGGCGAGGGTTAGGTTTAGGCTTAGGGTTAGGGCTAGGGTTAGGGTGAGTGTTAGGGTTAGGGTGATGGTTAGGGTTAGTGTGAGGGTTAGTGTTAGGGTTAGCGTTAGAGTTATGGTGAGGGTAAATGTTAGGGTGAGGTTTAAGGTTAGGGTGAGGCTTATGGTTAGAATGAGGGTTAAGGTTAGGGTTAGGGTTATTGTTTGTGTTAGGTTTAGGGTTAGGATGAGGGTTAGGGTTAGGATTAGGGTGAGGGTGAGGGCTAGGGTGAGGGTGAGGGTTAGGGTTAGGTCTAGGCGTAGGCTTAGGTTAGGGCTGATGCTGAGGGTGAGGTTGAGGGTTAGGGTTAGCGTGATGGTTCGGTTATGGTTAGGCTGAGGGTTAGGATGAGGGTTAGGGTTAGGGTTAGGGATAGGTTGAGGGTGACAGTAAGGTTAAAATTGAGGGTTAGGTTTAGCACTAGGGTTAGGGTGAGGGCAAGGTTTAGGGTGAGGGTTTGGGTTAGGGTTAGAGTTACGGTGAGGGTTAGTTTTAAGTTTAGGTTTAGGATTATTGTTCTTCTTAGGGTTAGGGTTAAGTTTAAGGTACGGGTGAGGGTGAGGGTGAGGTTGAGGGTTAGGGTTAGGGTTAGAATGAGGTTTAGAGTTAGGGTTAGTGTTAGGGTGAGGGTGAGGTTTAGGGTTATTGTTAGGGTTAGGGTTAGGGTTAGTGTGAGTGTTAGGGTTAGGTTTAATGTTATGGTTTGGGTTATGGTGAGGGCTAGTGTGAGGGTGAGGGTTAGGTTTAGGCTTAGGCTTAGGCTTAGTGTTAAGCTGAGGGTGGGGTGAGGGTTAGGGTTAGGCTTAGGCTTAGGGTTAGGCTGAGGGTGAGGGTGAAGGATAGGTTTAGGGTGAGGGTGAGGTTTAGGGTTAGGGTTAGCGTTAGGGAGCGGGTTAGTGTGAGGGGTAGGTTTAGGGTTAGTGTTACGGTTACAGTGAGGGTGACGGTGACTGTGATTGTTAAGCGTAGCCTTAGGCTTAGGTTTATGCTTAGGCCGAGCTTGAGGGTGAAGGTGAGGGTAAGGGTTAGGGTGATAGTTAGAGTTTTAGGGTTAGGGTGAGGGTTACGGTTAGGTTTAGGGTGAGGTTTAGGTTTAAGATTAGGGCTAGGGTCAGTGCTAGGGTGAGGTTGAGGGTTAGGGTTAGAGTTAGGGTGAGGTTTAGGGTTAGGGTTAGGGTGAGTGTTAGGGTGAGGATTACGGTGAGCGTGAGTGTTAGGGTTAGGGTGAGGGTTAGGGTTAGGGTGAGGGTGATGGTGAGGGTTAGATTAGGGTTAGGGTTAGTGTTATTGTTAGTGTTATGGTCAGTTTTCAGTTCACAGTGAGGGTGAGGCTGAGGTGAGTGTTAGGTTTAGGGTTAGGGTGAGGTTTAGATTAAGGTTAGGGTAAAGGTTAGGGTGAGGGTTTGGGTTAGGGTTAGGATTAAGGTGAGGGTGAGTGTTAGGGTTAAGGTGATAGTGTTATTGTTAGTGTTAGGGTTAGAGTTACGGCGAAGGTGAGGGTGAGTGTGAGGGTTAGGGTTAGGGTGAGGTTTAGGGTTAGGGTTGGGTTTAGGTTGAGGGTGAGGGTGAGGTTTACGGTTAGATTTAGGGTGAGGGGGAGGTTTAGGGTGAGGTTTAGGGTTAGGGTTAGTGTTAGGGTTAGGGTTAGGGTGAGGGTTAGGATGAGGGTGAGTGTTAGGGTGAGGGTTAGAGTTAGGGTTAGGATTAGGATTAGGTTTATTGTTAGGGTGAGTGTTTGGGTTAGGCTTAGGGTTAGGGTTAGGCTTAGCGTTAAGCTGAGGGTGAGGGTGAGGGTGAGGTTTAGGGTTAGGGTTTGGGTTAGGGTTAGCGTTTGAGTGAGAGTTAGGGTTAGGGTGAGAGGATGAGGATTAGGGTTAGGATTAGTGTTAGGGTTAGGGTTAGGGTGAGGGTTAGGATGAGGTGATGTTTCAGATTAGGGTTAGGGTGAGGGTGAGGGTGAGTTTGAGTGTTAGGGTAAGGGATAGGGAGAGGTTTAGGGTTAGGGTTAGTGTTAGGTTTAGGGTTAGTGTGAGGGTTAGTGTTTGGGTGAGGGTAAGTGTTAGGGTGAGGGTTAGGGTTATGTTGACGGTTATGGTTACAATGAGGGTTAGGGTTAGGTTTAGGGTTATTGTTAGGGTTAGGGTTATGGTTAATGTGAGGGTTAGTGTTAGGTTTAGGGTGAGGTTTATATTAAGGATTAGGGTTAGAGTTAGTGTTAGGGTGAGGGTGAGGTTTAGAATTAAAGTTAACGTTAGTTTTAATGTTAGGGTTTGCGTGAGGGTTAGTGTGTGGGTTAGGGTTAGGGTTAGGGTGAGTGTTAGGATGAGGTGTAGGGTTAGGATTAGGGTTAGGGTGAGCGCTAGAGTGATGGTTAATGTGAGGGTTAGTGTTAGGGATAGGGTTAGGATTAAGATTAGGTTTAGATTGAGGGTGAGTGTGAGGGTTAGGGTTAGGGTTAGGGTTAGAGTGAGTGTTAGGGTTATGATTTGGTTTAGGGTTAGGGTGAGTGTTAGGGTTAGGGTTAGGGTGAGGATGAGGGTGAGGGTTAGGGTTAGGGTTAGTGTGAAAGTTAGGGTTATGGTGAGGGTTATGTTTAGGGTGAGGGTTAGGGTTAGGGTTAGGGTTAGGGTGAGGGCTAGGGTGAGGGCTAGGGTTAGAGTGAGGTTTAGGTTTAGGGTTAGGGTGAGTTTTAGGGTGAGGGTGAGGTTTTGGGTTAGGGTTAGGATGAGTTTTAGGGTTATGGTTAGGGTTCCGGGTAAGGCGAAGTTGAGGGTAAGGGTTAGATTTAGGGTTAATATTAGGTTTAGGGTGAGGTTTATCGTTAGGCTTAGGGTCAGGGTTAGGGTTAGGGTGAGGGTTAGGGTTAGGGTTAGAGTTACGGTGAGGGTGAATTTTAAGTTTAGGTTTTGGGTCATGGTTATTCTTAGGGTTAGAGTTAAGGTTAAGGTTAAGCTAAGCGTGAGGGTGAGGGTGATGTTGAGGGTTAGGTTTAGGGTTAGGATGAGGTTTAGAGTTAGGGTTAGTGTTAGGGTGAGGGTGAGGTTTAGGGTTATTTTTAGGGTTAGGGTTAGGGATAGTGTGAGTGTTAGGTTTAGGTTTAGTGTTATGGTTTGGGTTATGGTGAGGGCTAGTGTGAGGGTGAGGGTTAGGGTTAGGGTTAGGTTTAGGCTTAGTGTTAAGCTGAGGGTGAGGGTGAGGGTTAGGGTTAACCTTAGGCCTAGGCTTATGCTTAGGCTGAGCTTGAGGGTGAAGGTGAGGGTTAGGGTTAGGGTGATTGTTATAGTTTTAGGGTTAGGGTGAGGGTTAGGGTGAGGGTTAGGGTGAGGCTTATGGTGAGGTTTAGGTTTAAGATTAGGGCATGTCAAAACCAGCTTTACAATGTCGGTGTGGGGGGGGAGGGGGTATAATTGGGTGGGAGGCTGGGAAGGGAGGTGAATGGTAAACAAAGGAGGAGGCTGCAATGCTTGGTAAGAAATGTATGCATTATCCTGCCCATGTAATTGTAGCCCCTCTGTACAGTATCTTCTCAAATAAAATAAAATAAAATTAAAAAAAGAAAAAGAAAAACCAAAAAAAAAAGATTAGGGCTAGGGTGAGTGCTAGGGTGAGGGTGAGGGTTAGGGTTGGAGTTAGGGTGCGGTTTAGGGATAGGGTTAGGTTTAGGGTTAGGGTGAGTGTTAGGGTGAGTGTTACATTGAGGGTGAGGATTAGGGTTAGGGTGAGGGTTAGGGTTAGTGTGAGGTTGAGGGTAAGATTAGGGTAGGGTTATTGTTATTGTTAGTGTTATGGTTAGGTTTAATTTTACAGTGAGGGTGAGGCTGAGGGTGAGGGTTAGATTTAGGGTTAGGGTTAGGTTTAGGTTAGGGTTAGGGTAAGGGTTAGGGTGAGGGTTTGGGTCAGGTTTACGATTATGGTGAGGGTGATTGTTAGGTTTGGGGTGAGGGTTAGTGTTATTGTTAGGGTTAGGGTTAGAGTTACGGTGAAGGTGAGGGTGAGGGTGAGGATTAGGGTTACTGTGAGGTTTAGGGTTAGGGTTAGGTTTAGGGTGAGGGTGAGGGTGAGTTTTAGGGTTATATTTAGGGTTAGATTGATGGTTAGAGTGAGGTTTAGGGTTATGGTTAGTGTTAGGGTGAGGGTTAGGATGAGGGTGAGAGTTAGGGTGAGCTTTAGAGTTAGGGTTAGGATTAGAATTAGGGTTAGTGTTAGGGTGAGTGTTTGGGTTAGGCTCAGGGTTAGGGTTAGGCTTAGGGTTAAGCTGAGGGTGAGGGTGAGGGTGAGGATTAGGGTTAGGGTTTGGGTTAGGGTTAGCGTCTGGGTGAGAGTTAGTGTTAGGGTTAGGATGAGGATTAGGGTTAGGATTAGTGCTAGGGTTAGGTTTAGGTTGAAGTTTAGGATGGGGGTGATGTTTAGGATTAGGGTTAGGGTGAGGGTGAGGGTGAGTTTTACGGTTAGAGTTAGGGTTAGGGTAAGGGATAGGGTGAGGTTTAGGGTTAGGGTTAGTGTTAGGGTTAGGGTTAGGGTGAGGGTTAGTGTTAGGGTGAGGGTTAGGTTTAGGGTTAGGATTAGGATTAGGGTTAGTGTGAGGGTGAGTATGAGGGTTAGGGTTAGGGTTAGGTTTAGGCTTAGGGATAGGCTGAGGGTGAGGGTGAGGGTGAGGGTTAGCGTTAGGGTGAGGGTGAGGTTTAGGGTTAGAGTTAGTGTTATGTTGAGGTTTATTGTGAGGGTTAGTGTTAGGGTTAGTGTTAGGGTTAGGGTTAGGGTGAGTGTTAGGGTTAGGGTGAGGGTTAGGGTTAGGGATAGCGTTAGGTTTAGGATTAGGTTTTGGGTGAGGTTGAGTGTGAGGGTTATGATTAGGGTTATGAATATGCTTAGGGTTAGGCTGAGGGTGAGGTTGAGGTTTAGGGTTAGGGTGAGGGTTATTATGAGTGTTAGATTTAGGATTAGGATTAGGGTAAGGGCTAGAATGAGGGTGAGGTTTAGGGTTAAGGTTAGGGAGAGGTTTAGGGTTAGGATTAAGTTTAGGCATAGGGTGAGGTTTAGGGTTAAGGTTATGATGAAGGTGAGGGTTAGGGTAAGGTTGAGGGTTAGGATTAGTTCTAGGTTTAGGGTGAGTGTTAGGGTTAGGGTGATGGCTAGGGTGAGGGTGAGGTTTAGGGTTAGGGTGAGGTTTAGGGTTAGAATGATGGATAGGGTTAGTGTGAGGATTAGTGTTAGGGTTGGGGTTAGTGTTAGGGTGAGGGTAAGTGTTATGGTGAGATTTAGGGTTATGTTGACATTTATGGTTACAATGAGGGTTAGGGCTAGATTTAGGGTTATTGTTAGGGTTAGGGTTAGGGTTTCAGTAATTGTTAGGGTGAGGGTTAGGGTTCGGTTTAGGTTGAGGTTTATATTAAGGGTTAGGGTTAGAGTTAGGGTTAGGGTGATGGTGTGGTTTAAGGTTAGAGTTAGCGTTAGTGTTAGTGTTAGAGTTAAGGTGAGGGTTAGAGTGAGGTTTAGGGTTAGGCTTAATCTTAGGGTTAGGCTTAGGCTTAGGCCAAGACTGAGGGTGAGGGTTAGGGTTAGGGTTAGGTTGAGGGTTAGGGTTAGGGTTAGAGTGAGTGTTAGGATGTGGTGTAGTGTTAGGATTAGGGTTAGGGTGAGCGCTAGGGTGATGGTTAATTTGAGGGTTAGGGTTAGGGATAGGGTTAGGTGTAGGATTAGGTTTAGATTGAGGGTGAGGGTGAGGATTAGGGTGAGGGTTAGGCTCAGGCTTAGGGTTAGAGTGAGTGTTAGGGTTAGGGTTTGGTTTAGGGTGAGGGTGAGGATTAGGGTTAGGGTTAGGGTGAGGGTGAGGGTGAGGGTTAGGGTTAGGTTTAGTGTGAAAGTTAGGGTTATGGTGAGGGTTAGGGTTAGGCTTAGGTGATGGTGAGGGTGAGGGTTAGGGTTAGGTTTAGTGTGAAATTTAGGGTTATGGTGAGGGTTAGGGTTAGGTTTAGGTTTAGGGTGAGGGCTAGGGTGAGAGTGAGGTTTAGGGTTAGGGTTAGGGTGAGGTTTAGGTTGAGGGTAAGGTTTAGGGTTAGGGTTAAGGTGAGGTTTAGGGTTATGGTTAGGGTTACGGTTAAGGCGAGGTTGAGGGTTAGGATTAGAGTTAGGTTTAGCGTGAGGTTTAGGGTGAGGGTTAGTGTTAGTGTTAGTGTTAGGGGTAGGGTTAGGATGAGGGTTAGTGTGATGGTGAGGGTTATGGTAAGGCCTAGGTTTAGGATTAGGGTTAAGGTGAGGGTGAGGGTGAGGGTTAGTGTTAGTGTTAGTGTTAGGGTTAGCATTAGGGTTAGGGTGAGGGTGAGGTTTAGCTTTAGGGTTAGGTTTAGAGTGAGGGTTAGGGTGAAGGTTATGGTGAGGGTTAGGGATAGGATTAGCGTTAGGGTATGTGCTAGAACCAGCAACACTGTTAGGGTTAGGGTTAGAGTGAGGGTTGGGGTGAGTTTTAGATTTAGGGTTAGTGTTAGTGTTAGGATTAGGATTAGGGTTACGGTGACTGTGAGTGTGACAGTTAAGGTTAGGGTTAGTGTTAGGCTTAGGGTTAGGCTGAGGCTGAGGGTGAGGGTGAGGGTTAGATTTAGGGTGAGGGTTTGGTTTAGGGTTAGAGTGAGGGTTAGGGTGAGGGTTAGGGTTGGATTAGGGTTAGGGTATGTCCTAGGGTGAGGATTAGGATTAGTTTTAGGTTTAGGGTGAGGTTAAGCATTAGGTTTAGGGTCAGGGTTAGGGTTAGGGTGACGGTTTGGATTAGCGTTAGAGTTACGGTGAGGGTGAGTTTTAAGTTTAGGTTTCGGGTTATGGTTATTCTTAGGGTTAGGGTTAAGTTTAAGGTTAAGGTAAGGGTGAGGGTGAGGGTGATGTTGAGGGTTAGGGTTAGGGTTAGGATGAGTTTTAGAGTTAGGTTTAGTTTTAGGGTGAGGGTGAGGTTTAGGTTTATTTTTAGGGTTAGGGTTAGGGCTAGTGTGAGTGTTAGGGTTAGGTTTAGTGTTATGGTTAGGGTTATGGTTTCGGCTAGTGTGAGTGTAAGGGTTAGTGTTAGGCTTAGGCTTAGGCTTAGTGTTAAGCTGAGGGTGAGGATGAGGGTTAGGTTAAGGCTGAGGGTGAGGTTTAGGGTTAGGGTTAGCGTTAGGGTGCTAGTGTGAGGGTTAGGGGTAGGGTTAGTGTTACGGTTACGGTGAGGGTGAGGGTGAGTGTCAGTGTTAGGCTTAGCCTTAGGCTTAGGCTTATGCTTAGGCCGAGCTTGAGGGTGAAGGTGAGGGTTAGGTTTAGGTTGATTTTTAGGGTTTTAGGGTTAGGGTGAGGGTTAGCTTTAGGGTTAGGGTGAGGTTTAGGGTGAGGTTTAGGTTTAAGACTAGGGCTAGGTGGAGTGCTAGGTTGAGGGTGAGGGTTAGGGTTAGAGTTAGGGTGAGTTTCAGGGTTAGGTTTAGGGTTAGGGTGAGTGTTATGGTGAGGGTTACAGTGAGGGTGAGTGATAGGTAAAGGGTGAGGGTTAGGGTTAGTGTGAGGTTGAGGGTAAGTTTAGAGTTACGGTTATTGTTATTGTTATTGTTATGGTGAGGTTTAAGTTTACAGTGAGGGTGAGGCTGAGGGTAAGGGTTAGGGTTAGGGTTAGGGTGAGGTTTAGGTTAGGGTTAGGGTAAGGGTTAGGGTGAGGTTTTGGTTTAGTTTTATGATTACGGTGAGGGTGAGTGTTAGGTTTAGGGTGAGGGTTAGTGTTATTGTTAGGGTTAGGGTGAGTTACGGTGAAGGTGAGGGTGAGTGTGAGGGTTAGGGTTAGGGTGAGGTTTAGGGTTAGGGTTAGGTTTAGGGTGAGGGTGAGGGTGAGGTTTAGGGTTAGATTTAGGCTTAGGGTGAGGTTTAGATTGAGATTTAGGGTTTGTGTTAGGATGAGGGTTAGTGTTAGGGTGAGGGTTAGGATGAGGGTGAGGGTTAGGTTGAGGTTTAGAGTTAGGGCTAGGATTAGGGTTAGCATTAGGGTGAGTGTTTGGGTTAGACTTAGGGTTAGGTTTTGGCTTAGCATTAAGCTGAGGGTGAGGGTGAGGGTGAGGATTAGGGTTTGGGTTCGGGTTAGGGTTAGCGTTTGGGTGAGAGTTAGGGTTAGGGTTAGGGTGAGAGTTAGGATGAGGATTAGGGTTAGGATAAGTGTTAGGGTTAGGGTTAGGGTGAGGGTTAGGATGATGTTGATGTTTAGGATTAGGATTAGGGTGAGGTTGAGGGCGAGTTCTAGGGTTAGATTTAGGGTTAGAGTAAGGGATAGGGTGAGGTTTAGGGTTAGGGTTAGTGTTAGGCTTAGGGTTAGGGTGAGGATTAGTGTTAGGGTGAGGGTTAGGTTTAGGGGTAGGATTAGGATTAGGGTTAGTGTGAGTGTGAGTATGAGGGTTATGGTTAGGGTTAGGTTTAGGCTTAGGTATAGGCTGAGGGTGAGGTTGAGGGTGAGGTTTAGGGTTAGGGTGACAGTGAGATTTAGGGTTAGAGTTAGTGTTAAGTTGAGGTTTTGTGTGAGGGTTAGTGTTAGGGTTAGTGTTAGGGATAGGGTTAGGTTTAGGATTAGGTTTTGGGTGAGGTTGAGTGTGAGGGTTATGGTTAGGATTATGATTAGGCTTAGGGTTAGGCTGAGGGTGAGGGTGAGGTTTAGGGTTTGGGTGAGTGTTAAGTTTATTGTTAGGGTGAGGGTTAGGATGAGGAATAGGTTTTGGATTAGAATTAGGGTGAGGGCTAGCATGAGGTTGAGGGTTAGGGTTAGGTTTAGGGTGAGGTTTAGGGTTAGGATTAAGTTTAAGCATAGGGTGGGGGTTATGGTTACGGTTATGATGAGGGTGAGGTTTAGGGTAAGTTTGATGGTTAGGATTAGGTCTAGGTTTAGGGTGAGGGTTAGGGTTAGGTTGAGGGCTAGGGTGAGGGTGAGGTTTAGGGTTAGGATGATGATTAGTGTTAGAGTGAGGATTAGTGTTAGGGTTAGGATTAGTGTTAATGTGAGGGTAAGTGTTAGGGTGAGGGTTAGGTTTATGGTGACTGTTATGTTTACAATGAGGGTTAGATTTAGTTTTAGTGTTATTGTTAGGGTTAGGGTTAGGGTTGCGGTTACTGTGAGGGTGAGGTTTAGGGTTCTGTTTAGGGTGAGGTTTATATTAAGGGTTAGGGTTAGGGTTGGTGTTAGGTTCAGGAGTAGGGTTACGGTGACTGTGAGTGTGACAGTTAGGGTTAGGGTTAGTGTTAGGCTTAGGGTTAAGCTGAGGCTGAGGGTGAGGGTGAGGGTTAGATTTAGGGTGAGGGTTTTGTTTAGGGTTAGAGTGAGGGTTAGTGTGAGGGTTAGGGTTAGATTATGGTTAGGGTATGTCCTAGGTTGAGGATTAGGGTTAGTGTTAGGTTTAGCGTGAGGGTGAGGTTGAGGTTTAGGGTTAGATGTAGGGTTAAGGTGAGGTTTAGGGTGAGGTTTAGGGTTAGGGTTAGTGTTAGGTTTAGGGTTAGGGTGAGGGTTAGGATGAGGGTGAGGATTAGGGTGAGGTTTAGTGTTAGGTCTAGGATTAGGATTAGGGTTAGCATTAGGGTGAGTGTTTGGATTAGGCTTAGGGTTAGGGTTAGGCTTAGCATTAAGCTGAGGGTGAGGGTGAGGGTGAGGGTGAGGGTGAGGATTAGGTTAGGGTTAGTGTTTGGGTGAGAGTTAGTGTTAGGGTTAGGGTGAGAGTTAGGATGAGGATTAGGGTTAGGATTAGTGTTAGGGTTAGGTTTAGTGTGAGGGTTAGGATGAGGGTGATGTTTAGGGTTAGGGTTAGGGTGAGAGTGAGGGTGAGGTTTAGGATTAGAGTTAGGGTTAGGGTGAGGGATAGGGTGAGGTTTAGGGTTAGGGTTAGTGATAGGGTTAGGGTTATGGTGAGGGTTAGTGTTAGGGTGAGGGTTAGGTTTAGGGTTAGGATTAGGATTAGGGTTAGTGTGAGGGTGAGTATGAGGTTTAGGGTTAGGGTTAGGTTTAGGCTTAGGGATAGGCTGAGGGTGAGGGTGAGGGTGAGGGTTAGAGTTAGGGTGAGGGTGAGTTTTAGGGTTAGAGTTAGTGTTAAGTTGAGATTTACTGTGAGGGTTAGTGTTCGGTTTAGTGTTAGGGTTAGGGTTAGGGTGAGGGTTAAGGTGAGGGTTAGGGTTAGGGATAGGATTAGGTTTAGGATGAGGTTTTGGGTGAGGTTGAGTGTGAGGGTTATGTTTAGTGTTATGATGATGCTTACGGTTAGGCTGAGGGTGAGGGTGAGGTTTAGGTTTAGTGTGAGGTTTAGGTTTAGAGTTACGGTGAGGGTTAGGATGAGGGTTAGGTTTAGCATTAGGATTAGGGTGAGGGCTAGCATGAGGGTGAGGTTTAGGGTTAGGTTTAGGTTGAGGTTTAGGGTTAGGATTATTTTTAGGCATAGGATGGGTGTTAGCGTTAAGGTTATGGTGAGCGTGAGGGTTAGGGTAAGTTTGAGGGTTAGGATTAGGTCTAGGTTTAGGGTGAGGGTTATGTTGAGGGCTAGGGTGAGGGTGAGGTTTAGGGTTAGGGTGAGGTTTAGGGTTAGGGTGATGGTTAGGGTTAGTGTGAGGATTAGTGTTAGGGTTAGGGTTAGGGTTAGGGTGAGGGTAAGTGTTAGGTTGAGGGTTAGGGTTATGGTGACGGTTATGGTTACAATGAGGGTTAGGTTTAGGTTTAGTGTTATTGTTAGGGTTAGGGTTAGGGTTACGGTTATTGTGAGAGTGAGGGTTAGGGTTCTGTTTAGGGTGAGGTTTATATTAAGGGTTAGGGTTAGAGTTAGGGTTAGGGTGAGGTTTAGGGCTAGAGTTAGCTTTAGTGTTAGTGTTAGAGTTAGAGTGAGGGTTAGTGTGAGGGTTAGGGTTAGGCTTAAGCTTAGGGTTAGGCTTAGGCTTAGGCCGAGAGTGAGGGTGAGGGTTAGGGTTAGGGTTAGGGCAAGGGTTAGGGTTAGCGTTAGGCTGAGTGTTAAGATGAGGTGTAGGGTTAGAATTAGGGTTAGGGTGAGTGCTAGGGTGATGGTTAATGTGAGGGTTAGGGTTAGGGATAGGCTTACATTTAGGATTAGGTTTAGATTGAGGGTAAGTGTGAGGGTTAGGGTTAGGGTTAGGCTTAGGTTTAGAGTCAGTGTTAGGGTTAGGGTTTGGTTTAGGGTGAGGGTGAGGGTTAGGGTTAGGGTTAGGTTGAGGATGAGGGTTAGGATTAGGGTTAGTGTGAAATTTAGGGTTATGGTGAGGGTTATGGTTAGGGTGAGGGTTAGGGTTAGGGTTAGGGTTAGGGGAGGGCTAGGGTGAGAGTGAGGTTTAGGGTTAGTGTTAGGGTGAGGTTTAGGGTGAGGGTAAGGTTTAGGGTTAGGGTTAGGGTTACGGTGAGGGTGAGTGTCAGGGTGAGGGTGAGGGTTAGTGTTATTGTTAGGTTTAGGGTGAGATTTACTGCGAAGGTGAGGGTGACTGTGAGGGTTATGGTTAGGGTGAGGTTTAGGGTTAGGGTTAGATTTAGGGTGAGGGTGAGGGTGAGGTTTAGTGTTCGTTTTAGGGTTAAGGTGAGGGTTAGGGTAAGGTTTAGGATTAGGGTTAGAGTTAGGGTTTGGGTTTGTGTGAGGGTTAGGATGAGGGTGAGGGTCTTAGGTGAGGGTTTGGGTTAGGGTTAGGATTAGGATAAAGGTTAGTGTTAGGGTGAGTGTTTCGGTTAGGCTTAGGTTAAGGTTAGGCTTAGGGTTAAGCTGAGGGTGAGGGTGAGGTTGAGGGTTAGGGTTAGGGTTTATGTTAGGGTTAGCGTTTGAGTGAGAGTTAGGGTTAGGGTTAGGGTGAGAGTTAGGATGAGGATTAGGTTTAGGATTAGTGTTAGGGTTAGTGTTAGGGTGAGGGTTAGGATGAGGGTGATGTTTAGGATTAGGTTTAGGATGAGGGTGAGGGTGAGGTTTAGGGTTAGAGTTAGGGTTAGAGTGAGGGATAGGGTGAGGTTTAGGTTTAGAGTTAGTGTTGAGATTTACTGTGAGTGTTAGTGTTAGGTTTAGTGTCAGGGTTAGGGTTAGGGTGAGGGTTAGGGTGAGGGTTAGTGTTAGGGATAGGTTTAGGTTTAGGATTAGGTTTTGGGTGAGGTTGAGTGTGAGGGTTATGGTTAGGCTTAGGGTTAGGCTGAGGGTGAGGGTGAGGTTTAGGTTTAGGGTGAGGTTTAGGTTTAGGGTTAGGGTGAGTGTTAGGATGAGGGTTAGGTTTAGGTTTATGGTTAGGGTGTGGGCTATCATGAGGATGAGGTTTAGGGTTACAGTTCGGGTGAGGTTTAGGGTTAGGATTAGGTTAGGCATAGGGTGGGGATTAGGGTTAAGGTTATGATGAGAGTGAGGTTTAGGGTAAGGTTGAGGGTTATGATTAGGTCTAGGTTTAGGGTGAGATTTATGGTTAGGGTGATGTTTAGGGTTAGGGTGAGAATTAGTGTTAGGGTTAGGGTTAGTGTTAACGTGAGGGGAAGTGTTAGGGTGAGGGTTAGGTTTATGGTGATGCTTAGGGTTACAATGAAGGTTAGGGTTAGGTTTAGAGTTATTGTTAGAGTTATGGTTAGGGTTACGGTTACTGTGAGAGTGAGGGTTAGGGTTCGGTTTAGGGTGAGGTTTATATTAAGGGTTACGGTTAGAATTAGGGTTTGGGTGAGAGTGAAGTTTAGGGTTAGAGTTAGCGTTAGTGTTACTGTTAGTGTTAGGGTGAGGGTTATTGTGAGGGTTAGTTTGAGGGTTAGGGTTAGGATTAAGCTTAGGTTTAGGTTTAGGCTTAGGCTGAGATTGAGGGTTAGGGTTAGGGTTAGGGTGAGCGCTAGGGTGAGAGTGAGTTTTAGGGTTAGGGTTAGGGTGAGGTTTAGGGTGAGAGTGAGGTTTAGGGTTAGGGTTAGGGTGAGGTTTAGGGTTAGGGTTAGGGTTACAGTTAAGGCGAGGGTGAGGGATAGGATTAGAGCTAGGGTTGGGGTGAGGGTTAGGGTGAGGATTAGTGTTAGTGTTAGGGGTAGGGGTAGGGTTAGGCTGAGAGTTAGGGTGAGGGTGAGGGTTAGGGTAAGGTTTAGGATTAGGATTAGGGATAAGGTGAGGGTGAGTGTGAGGTTAGTGTTTGTGTTAGGGTTAGGGTTAGCATTAGGGTTAGGGTGAGGGTGAGGGTTAGCTTTAGGTTTAGGTTTAGAGGGAGGGTAAGGTTGAGGCTTATGTTGAGTGTTAGGGATAGGATTAGCGTTAGGTTATGTGCTAGGATGAGCAATAGGTTTAGGGTTAGCTTTAGAGTGAGGGTTAGGGTGAGGGTTAGGTTTAGGTTTAGTGTTAGGGTTAGGGTTGGTGTTAGGGTTAGGATTAGGGTTACGGTAACTGTGAGTGTGACAGTTGTTGTTAGGGTTAGTGTTTTGCTTAGGGTTAGGCTGAGGCTAAGGGTGAGGGTGAGGGTTAGATTTAGGGTGAGGGTTTGGTTTAGGGTTAGAGTGAGGGTTAGGATGAGGGTTAGGGTTGGATTAGGGTTAGGGTATGTCCTAGGGTGAAGATTAGGGTTAGTGTTAGGTTTATGGTGAGGTTTATCGTTAGGGTTAGCGTCAGGGTTAGGGTTAGGGTGAGGGTTTGGGTTAGGGTTAGAGTTACGGTGAAGGTGAAATTTAAGTTTAGGTTTAGGGTTATGGTTATTCTTAGGGTTAGGGTTAAGGTTATGATGAACGTGAGGGTTAGGTTAAGGTAGAGGGTTAGGATTAGGTCTAGGTTTAGGGTGAGGGTTAGGGTTAGGGTGAGGGCTAGGGTGACGGTGAGGTTTAGGGTTAGGGTGAGGTTTAGGTTAGGGTGATGGTGAGGGTTAGTGTGAGGATTAGTGTTAGGGTTGGGGTTAGTGTTAGGGTGAGGGTAAGTGTTAGGGTGAGGGTTAGGGTTATGGTGACGGTTATGGTTACAATGAGGGTTAGGTTCACTTTTAGTGTTATTGTTAGGGTTAGGGTTAGGCTTACGGTTACTATGAGGGTGAGGGTTAGGTTTCGGTTTAGGGTGAGGTTTATATTAAGGGTTAGGGTTAGAATTAGGGTTAGGGTGAGGGTGAGGTTTAGGGTTAGAGTTAGCGTTAGTGTTACTGTTAGGGTTAGGGTGAGGGTTAGTGTGAGGGTTAGGGTTAGGGTTAGGGTGAGTGTTAGGATGAGGTGAAGTGTTAGGATTAGGGTTAGGGTGAGCACTAGGGTGATGGTTCATGTGAGGGTTAGGCTTAGGGATAGGGATAGTTTTAGGATTAGGTTTAGATTGAGGGTGAGTGTGAGGGTTAGGGTTAGAGTTAGGCTTAGGTTTCGAGTCAGTGTTAGGGTTAGCGTTTGGTTTAGGGTGAGGGTGAGGATTAGGTAAGGGTTAGGGTGATGATGAGGGTGAGGGTTAGGGTTAGGTTTAGTGTGAAAGTCAGAGTTATGGTGAGGGTTATGGTTAGGGTGAGGGTTAGGGTTAAGGTTAGGGTTAGGGTGAGGGCTAGGGTGAGAGTGAGGTTTAGGGTTAGGGTTAGGGTAAGGTTTAGGGTTAGTGTTAGGGTGAGGTTTAGGGTTATGGTTAGGGTTACGGTTAAGGCGAAGGTGAGGGTTAGGATTAAAATTAGGGTTAGGTTGAGGGTTTGTGTTAGTGTTAGTGTTAGGGGTTGGATTAGGATGAGGGATAGGGTGAGGGTTAGGGTTAGGGATAGGGTTAGTTTTAAGATTAGGTTTAGGGTGAGGGTGAGTGTGAGCGTTAGGGTTAGGGTTAGGCTTAGGCTTAGGGTTAGGGTGTGGGTTAGGGTGAGGGTGCGTCTGATGATTAGTGTTAGGTTTAGGGTTAGGGTTAATATTATGTTTAGGGTCACAATCAGGATTAGTGTTACGCCTAGGGTTAGGCTTAGGGTTAGGCTGAGGGTGAGGGTGGGGGTTAGGATTAGGGTTAGGTTTCGGGTTAAAATTAGTGTTATTGTCAGTGTTATGGTTTTGGTTATGTTTGCGGTGAGGGTGAGGCTGAGGGTGAGGGTTACGTTTAAGTTTAGGCTTAGGCTTAGGGTTAGTCTGAGGGTGAGATTGGGGGTGAGGAATAGGTTTTGGGTGATGGTTAGGGTGCGGGTTAGGGTGAGGGTTAGGATGAGGGATAGGGTTAGGATTAGGTTTAGAGTGAGGGCTAGGGTGAGGTTGAGTGTTAGGGTTAGGGTTAGGCTTAAACTTAGGTTTAGGCTGAGGGTGAGGGTGAGGGTGAGTGATAGGGTTAGGGTGATGGATAGGGTTAGGGTTAGGGTGAGTGTTAGAATGAGGGTTAGGGTTAGGGTGACTGTTAGGGTGAGCGTGAAGTTCAGAGTAAAGATGAGGGTTAGGCTGAGGTTGAATATTGCCCTAAGGGTGAGGGTTAGGATTAGGGTCATTGTTAGGGTAAGGATTAGGGTTAGGGTGAAGGATAGATTGAGGATTAGGGTTAGGGTTAGTGTGAGATTTAGGGTGAGGATGAGGGTTAGTGTTAGGGTGAGGGTTAGGGTTAGAATTAAGTTTAGGGTGGGGGCTAGGGTGACGCTGAGGGTTAGGGTTAGGGTTAGGGTGAGGTTTAGGGTTAGGGTGACAGTTAGGGTTACTGTGAGGGTTAGTGTGAGAGTTAGGGTTAGTGTTAGGGTGAGGGTAAGTGTTAGGGTGAGGGTTAAGGTTAGGTTAAGGCTTAGGTTTAGGGTGAGGGTTAGGGTTAGGGTTTGGGTTAGGGTGTGGTTGAGGCTGAGGATTAGGGTTAGGTTTAGGGTTAGGGTTAGGGTTAGGTTTAGGGTTAAGGTTAGGATTATGGTGAGGGTTAGGCTTAGGCTAAGGGTTAGACTGAACTTGAGGGTGAGGGTGGGGTTGCGGATTAGGTTTAGGGTTATGGTTAGGTTTAGGTTTATTGTTAGTGTTATGGTTCAGGTTAAGTTTGCGGTGAGGGTGAGGTTGAGGGTGAGGGTTATGGTTATGGTTAGGGTCAGGGTTAGGGTTAGGGTTAGGGTTAGTTTTATTGTTAGGGTTAGGATTAGAGTTACGGTGAGGTTGAGGGTGAGAGTGAGGGTTTTGTTTAGGGTCAGGGTGAAGTTTAGGGTTAGAGTTAGGGTGAGGGGGAGGGTTAGGGTGAGGGTTAGGTTTAGGTTTAGTTTAAGGGTTAGGGGAGGGAGGAGGGTTAGGTTGAGGTTTAGGGATAGGGTTAGGTTTAGCTTTAGGGTTAGGGTGAGGGTGAGTATGAGGGTTAGTGTGAGGGTTAGGCTTAGGCTTAGGGTTAGGCTGGGGGTGAGGATTAGGGTTAGGGTGATTGTTCAGGTTAGGTTTAGTGTTATTGTTAGGGTTAGGTTTAGAGTTACGGTGAGGGTGTGGGTGCGGGTGAGGGTTAGGGTTAGGGTTAGGGTGAGGGTTAGGATGATGATTAGGGTTAGGATTAGAGTTAGGGTGAGTGCTAGGGTTTGGGTGAGGGTTAGGGTTAGTGTTAGGGTGAAGTTTACGGTTAGGATTAGGGTTAGGGTGAAGGTGAGTGTTACTATTAGGGTTGGGCTTAGGGTTAGGGTTAGGTTTAGGGTTAAGATTAGTGTTATTGTTAGGGTTAGGGTTAGAATTATGGTGATAGTGAGGGTACGGGTGAGGAATTTGGTTAGGGTTATGGTGGGATATAGGGTTAGGGTTAGGGTTAGGGTTAAGGTGAGGGTGAAGTTTAGGTTTAGATCCAGTTTTAGTGGGAGGGTTAGGGTGAGGGTTGAGTTTAGGGTTAGTGTTAGGTTTAGTGTGAGGGTGAGAGTTAGGTTGATGTTTAGGGTTGGGATTAGGGTTAGTGTGAGGCTTAGTGTTAGGGCTAGGGTTAGTGTTAGGTTGAGGGTATTTGTTAGGGTGAGGGTTTGGGTTAGGGTGAGGGTTATGGTTCAGGTGAGGGTTAGGGTTAGGGTTAGGCTTATTGTTAGGGTTAGGTTTAGTGTTACAGTTACGTTGATGGTGAGAGTGAGTGTTATATTTTGGGTTAGGATGAGGTTTAGGTTTAGGGTTAGGGTTAGCGTTAGGGTTAGAGTGAGAGTGAGGTTTAGGGTTAGAATTAGCCTTAGTGTTACAGTTAGGGTTACGGTGAGGGTTAGGGTTAAGATTAGGCTTAGGCTTAGGCTTAGGCCGAGCATGAAGTTGAGGGTTAAGGTTAGGGTTAGGGTGATGGTTAGGGTTAGGGTTAGGTTGAGGGTGAGGGAGAGGTTTAGGGTTAGATTTAGGGTTAGGGGGAGGTTTAGGATGAGGGTTAGGGTTAGGATTAGGGTTAGGGTAAGGGTTAGGGTGAGGGTGAGTTTTAGGGTTAGGGTTAGGTTGAGGTTTAGGTTAGGGTTAGGGTTAGGGTTAGCATGAGGCTGAGTGTGTGGATTAGGGTTAGGGTGAGTGTTAGGGTTAGGGTTACGTTGAGGGTTTAGCTGAGGGTGAGGGTTAGGGTTAGATTTAGGATAAGGATTAGGGTTAGGGTTTCAGTGAGTGTGAGGGTTAGGGATAGTATTTTGTTTACGGTTATGGTTAGAGTGAGGGTTATGATTAGGGCTAGGATTACGGTTATGATGAGGGTGATTGTGAGGTTTAGGGTTAGGGTGATGTTTAGTGTTAGTGTTAGGTTTAGAGTTAGGCTTAGGGTGAGGGTGAGGTTTAGGGGTAGAGTTAGGTTTAGGGAGGGGTGTTAGGGTGAGGGTTATGGTTAGCCTGAGGGTTAGGGTTGGGGTGACGGTAAGGCTAAAAATGAAGGTTATGCTGAGTGTGAGGGTTATGGTAAGTGTGAGGGTAAAGTTTAGGATGAGGGTTAGGGTTAGGGTTAAGGTGAAGGTGAGGGTTAGATTGAGGATTAGTGTTAAGGTTAGTGTGAGGTTTAGGGTGAGGATGAGAGTTAAGGTTAGGGTGAGGGCTAGGGTGAGGGTGAGGGTTAGGGTTAGTGTTAGGGTGAGGTTTAGGGTTAGGGTGATGGTTAGGGTTAGTGTGAGTGTTAGGGTTAGGGTTAGGGTTAGTGTTAGGTTGAGGGTTAGGTTTAGGGTGAGGGTTATGGTTATGGTTATGGTTAGGGTGAGGGTTAGGGTTAGGGTTAGGGTTATTTTTAGTGTTAGGGTTATAGTGTTATATTTACCGTGAGGGTAAGGGTGTGGGTTAGGGTTGGGGTTAGAATGAGGTTTAGGTTTAGGATTAGGTTTAGAGTTTGGGTTAGGGTGAGGGTGAGGTTTAGGGTTAGAATTAGGGTTTGTGTAAGGGTTAGGGTTAGGGTGAGGGTTAGTTTTCGGATTAGTGTGAGGGTTAGGTTTAGGCTTAGGCTTAGGCTTAAGCTTAGGCTTAGGCTTAGCATGAGGGTGAGGGTTAGGGTTAGGGTTAGGGTGAGGGTTAGAGTTAGGGTTAATATGAGGTTTAGGTTTAGACTTAGTGTTAGGGTGAGGGCTACGGTGAGGGTTAGGGTGAGGGTTAGGGTTAGGGATAGGTTTAGGTTTCAGATTAGAGTTAGGGTGGGGTTGAGTTTGAACGTTAGGGTTAGGTTTAGGTTTAGGCTTAGGGTTAGGGTGAGGGTTAGGGTTGGGGTTTGGATTAGGGTGAAGGTGAGGCTGAGGACTAGGTTTAGGTTTAGGGTTAGGTTTAGGGCTATGGTTACAGTGAGGGTTAGGGTTAGGCCTAGAGTTATGCTTAGTGTTAGGCTGAGAGTGAGGGTGGGTGTGAGGATTAGGGTTAGGGTTAGGGTTTAAATTAGGGTTATTGTTAGTGTTATGGTTTGCTTTAAGTTTGCAGTGAGGGTGAGGTTGAGGGTGAGGGTTATGGCTAGGGTTAGGCTTAGGCTTAGGGTTAGGCTGAGGGTGATCTTGGGTGTGAGGAATAGGTTTTGGGTGATATTTAGCATTATGGTTAGGGTGAGGGTTATGATGAGGGTTAGGGTTAGAATTAGGTTTAGGGTGAGGGCTAGGGTGAGGGTAAATATTAGGGTTAGTGTTAGGCTTAGGCTTGGGTTTAGGCTGAGGGTGAAGGTGAGGGTGAGGTTTAGGGTTAGGGTGATGGATAGGGGTAGGGGGAGGGTGAGTGTTTGGATGAGGGTTAGGGTTAGGGTGAGTGTTAGGGTGAGGGTGAGGGATAGTTTGAGGATTAGGGTTAGGGTTAGTCTGAGGATTAGGGTGAAGATGAGGGGTAGGGTTAGGGTTAGGGTGAGTGTTAGGTTTAGAATTAAGTTTAGGGTGTGGGCTAGGGTGAGGCTGAGGGTTAGGGTTAGGGTGAGGGTGAGGTTTAGGTTTAGGGTGAGAGTTAAGGTTACTGTGAGGGTTAGTTTTAGAGTTAGGGTTAGTGTTAGGGTGAGGGTAAATGTTAGGGTGAGTTTTACGGTTAGTTTTAGGGTTATTGTGAGGTTTAGGGTTAGGGGTATGGTGAGGGTGAGGATGAGGGTTAGAGTTAGGGGAGGTTTAGGGTTAGGGTTAGAGTTAGGGTTAGGGTGAGTGTGAGGTTTAGGGTTAGAGTTAGGGTTCAGGTGAGGGTTAGGATGAGGGTTAAGGTTAGTGTTAGTTTTAGATTTAGGGTTAGGGTGAGGTTAAGTGTTAGGGTTATGGTTAGGATTAGGGTTAGGGTGAGGGTGAGTGTGTGGGTTAGGGTTAGGTTTAGTTTAGGCTTAGGGTTAGGCTGAGGGTTAGGTTGAGGGGGAGGGTTAGGGTTCGAGTGAGGGTTAGGGTTAAGGTTAGTGTGAGGGTTAGGATGAAGGTTAGGTTTAGGATTAGGGTTAGGGTGAGGGCTACGGTGAAGGTGAGGTTTAAGGTTAGGGTTAGGGTGAGGTTTAAGGTTAGGGTTAGGGTCAGTGTGAGTTTGAGGTTTAGGGTTAGAGATAGGGTTAGGGTGAGTGTTAGGGTGAGTGTTTGGCTTAGTGTTAGTGTTATAGTTATGGTTAGGGTGAGGGTTAGGGTGATGGTGTGTGTTAGGGTCAGGGTTAGGATTAGGATTAGGGTTAGGGAGAGGGGGAGTGTGAGGGTTAGAATTAGCCCTATGTTTAGGCTGAGGTTGAGGGTGAGGGTGAGTGTTAATGTTAGTTTGAGGGTTAGGTTTGGGTGTGGTTTATTGTTAGGGTTAGTGTTAGAGTTAGGGTTTGGGTTTGTTTTAGGTTGAGTGTTAGGGTTAGGGTGAGGTTTAGGGTGGGGGTGACGGTAAGGGTAAACGTGAGGGTTAGGCTAAGGGTGAGGGCTAGGGTTAGGGTTAGGGTGAGATTTAGGGTTCGGGTTAAGTTTAGGGTTAGGGTGAGGGTTAGGGTAAGGGTTAGGGTGAGGGTGAGAGTTAGGGTTAGGTTGGGGTTAGGGTTAGGATTAGGTTTAGGGTGAGGGCTAGTGTGAGAATGAGTGATAGGGTTAGGGTTAAGCTTAGACTTAGGTTTAGGCTGAGGGTAAGGGTGAGGCTGAGGTTTAGGGTTAGCGTGATGGATAGGTTTAGGGTTAGGGTGAGTGTGAGAATGAGGGTTAGGTTTAGGGTGACTGATAAGGGGAGCGTGACAGTAAGAGTTAAGGTGAAGGTTAGGCTGAGGGTGAATGTTCCCCTAAGGGTGAGGGTTAGGATTAGGGTCATTGTTAGGGTAAGGGTTAGGGTGAGGTTTAGTGTGAGGGTGAGGGATAGATTGAGGATTAGAGTTAGGCTTAGTGTGAGGTTTAGGGTGAGGATGAGGGTTAGGGTTAGGGTGCGTGTTAGGGTTAGAACTAAGGTTAGGGTGGGGGCTAGGGTGACACTGAGGGTTAGGGTTAGGGTTAGGGTGAGGTTTAGGGTTAGGGTGAGAGTTAGGGTTAATGTGAGTGTTAGTGTGAGAGTTAGGGGTAGTGTTAGGGTGAGGATAATTGTTAGGGTGAGGGTTAGGGTTAGGGTTAGGCTTAGGGTTAGGGTGAGGATTAGGGTTAATGTTTGGGTTGGGGGGGGTTGAGGCTGAGGATTAGGGTCAGGTTTAGGGTTAGGGTTAGGTTTAGGTTTAGGGTTAAGGTTGGGATTATGGTGAGGGTCAGGGTTAGGTTTAGGCTTAGGCTTAGGGTTAGGCTGAGGGTGAGGGTGAGGGTGGGGGTGCGGATTAGGTTTAGCATTAGGGTTAGGGTTAGGTTTATTGTTAGTATTATGATTAGGGTTAAGTTTGCGGTGAGGGTGAGGCTTAGGGTGAGGGTTATGGTTAGGGTCAGGGTTAGGGTTAGGGTTAAGGTTAGTGTTAGGGTTAGGGTTAGAGTTATGGTGAGGTTGAGGGTGAGGGTGAGGGTTTTGGTTAGGGTGAGGTTTAGAGTGAGTTTTAGGGTTAGGGTTAGTGTTAGGGTGAGGGTGAGGTTTAGGGTTAGAGTTAGGGTGAGGGGCAGGGTTAGAGTGAGCGTTAGGGTTAGGTTTTTTGTTAGGGTTAGGGGGAGGGTGAGGGTTAGGTTGAGATTTATGGATAGGATTAGGTTTAGGATTAGGGTTATTGTGAGGGTTATGCTTAGGCTTAGGGTTAGGCTGAGGGTGAGGTTGGGGGTGAGGATTAGGATTAGGGTGATGTTTCGGGTTTGGGTTAGTGTTATTGTTAGGGTTAGGGTTAGAGTTACGGTGAGGGTGAGACTGGAGGTGAGGGTTAGGGTTAGGTTTAGGGTGAGGTTTAGAAGGAGGATTAGGGTTAGGATTAGGGTTAGGGTGAGTGCTAGGGTTTGGGTTAGGGTTAGGGTTAGTGTTAGCTTGAGGTTTAGGGTTAGGATTAGGGTTAGGGTGAGGGTGAGTGTTAGAATTAGGGTTAGGCTTTCCGTTAGGGTTAGGTTTAGGGTTAGGGGTAGTGTTATTGTTGGGGTTAGGTTTAGGGTTATGGTGAGGGTGACGGTACTGGTGAAGGTTTGGGTTATTGTTATGATGTGGTTTAGGGTTAGGGTTAGGGTTAGGGTTAAGGTGAGGGTGAGGTTTAGGTTTAGATAGAATTTTAGTGGGAGGGTTAGGGTGAGGGTTAAGTTTAGGGTTAGTGTTAGGGTTAGTGTGAGGGTGAGGGTTAGGTTGAGGTGTAGGGTTAGGATTAGGTTTAGTGTGAGGGTTATTGTTAGGGTTAGGGTTAGTGTTAGGTTGAGGGTATTTGTTAGGGTGAGGGTTTGGTTTAGGGTGAGGGTTTTGGTTCGGGTAAGGGTTAGGGTTAGGGTTAGGGTTATTGTTAGGGTTAGGGTTAGAGTTACAGTTATGGTGAGGGTCAGAGTGAGGGTTATGTTTTGGGTTAGGATGAGGTTTAGGTTTAGGGTTAGGGTTAGAGTTAAGGTTAGGGTGAGAATGAGGTTTAGGGTTAGAGTTTGCCTTAGTGTTACAGTTAGGGTTACGGTGAGGGTTAGGGGTATGATTAGGCTTAGGCTAAGGCTTAGGCCGAGCATGAAGTTGAGGGTTAAGGTTAGGGTTAGGGTTAGGGTTAGGGTTAGGGTGAAGGTTAGGGTGAGGTTTAGGGTTAGAGATAGGGTTAGTGTTAGGAATAGGTTTAAGGTGAGGGTGAGGGTGAGGGTTAGTGTTAGGTTAAGGATTAGGCTTAGGTTTAGGGTGAGGGTTAAGTTTAGGGTTTCAGTTAGGGTGAGGGTGAGGATGAGGATTAGGATAAGTTTTAGGGTTAGGGTTAGGGTGAGGTTTAGGTTTAGGTTTAGGGTTAGGGTTAGGTTAGGCTTTCATTGAGAGGGTCAGGCTTAGGATTAGGCTTAGGCTTAGGTTAAGGGTGAGGGTGGGGGTGAAGATTAGTGTTAGGGTTAGATTTCGGGTTATTGTTAATGTTGTGGTTAGGGTTAAATTTGTGGTGAGGGTGAGGCTGAGGGTGAGGGTTATGGTTAGGGTTAGGGTTAGGGTTAGTGTTATTGTTAGGGTTATGGTTAGAGTTACGGTGAGTTTGAGGGTGAGGATGAGGATTTTCTTTAGGGTGAGGTTTAGGGTGAAGTTTAGGGTTAGGGTTAGGGTTAAGTTTAGGGTGAGTGTGAGGTTTAGGGTTAGAGTTAGGGTTAGGGGGCAGTTTATGTTGAGGGTTAGGGTTAGAATTAGGGTTAGGGTAAGGGCTAGGATGAGGGTGAGTTTTAGGGTTAGAGTTAGGTTGAGGTTTAGGGTTAGGGTTAGGGTTAGGGTGAGGGTGAGGTTTAGGGTTATAGTGAGGGTTAGCATGAGGCTGAGGGTGAGGATTAGGGTTAGGGTGAGTGTTAGGGTTAGGGTTAGGTTGAGGGTTTAGCTGAGGGTGAGGGTTAGGGTTAGGGTGAGGGTTTAGCTGAGGGTGAGGGTTAGGGTTAGGGTTAAGGTGAAGGTGAGGGTTAGATTGAGGTTTAGTGTTAAGGTTAGTGTGAGGTTTAGTGTGAGGATGAGAGGTAGAGTTAGGGTGAGGGCTAGGGTGAGGGTGAGGTGTAGGGTTATTGTTAGGGTGAGGTTTAGGGTTAGGGTTATGGTTAGGGTTAGTGTGACGGTTAGGTTTAGGGTTAGGCTTAGTGTTAGGTTGAGGGTTAGGTTTAGGGTGAGGGTTATGGTTATGGTTATGGTTAGGGTGAGGGTTAGGGTTAGGGTTAGGGTTATTGTTAGTGTTAGTGTTAGGGTTATGTTTACCGTGAGGGTAAGGGTGGGGGTTAGGGTTGGAGTTAGGATGAGGTTTAGGTTTAGGATTAGGTTTAGAGTTTGGGTTAGGGTGAGGGTGAGGATTAGGGCTAGAGTTAGGGTTAGTGTTAGGGTCAGGGTTAGGGTGAGAGTTAGGGTTAGGATTAGGTTGACGGTTAGGGTTAGGGTTAGGTTTACGCTTAGGCTTAACTTAGGCTTAGGCTTAGCATGAGGGTGAGGGTTAGGGTTAGGGTTAGGATGAGGTTTAGGTTTAGGCTTAGGGTTAGGGTGAGGACTTCTGCTTAGGGTGAGGGTTAGTGTTAGGGATAGGGTTAGTTTTCGGATTAGGGTTAGGGTGAGGTTGAATGTGAGCATTAGGCTTTGGGTTAGGGTTAGGCTTAGGGTGATCTTGGGAGTGAGGAATAGGTTTTCGCTGATGGTTATGATTAGGGTTAGGGTGAGTGTTATGATGAGAGTTAGGGTTAGGAGTAGGTTTAGGGTGAGGGCTAGAGTGAGGTTGAGTGTTAGGGTTAGTGTTAGGCTTAGGCTTAGTTTTAGGCTGAGGGTGAGGGTGAGGGTGAGGTTAGGGTTAGGGTGATGGATAGGTTTAGGATTAGGGTGAGTGTTTGGATGAGGGTTAGGGTTAGGGTGAGTGTTAGGGTGAGGGTGAGGGATAGATTGTGGATTACGTTTAGGGTTAGTGTGAGGATTAGGGTGAGGATGAGGGTTAGGGTTTGGGTGAGTGTTAGGGTTAGATTTAAGTTTAGGGTGGGGGCTAGGGTGTAGCCGATGGTTAGGGTTAGGGTGAGGGTGAGGTTTAGGGTTAGGGTGAGAGTTAGGGTTACTGTGAGCGTTAGTGTTAGAGTTAGGGTTAGTGTTAGGGTGAGGGTAAGTGTTAGCGTGAGGGTTAGTGTTAGGTTGAGCGTTATGGTTAGGGTGAGGTTTAGGGTTAGTTTTAGGGTTATTGTGAGGCTTAGGGTTAGGGGTAGGGTGAGGGTGAGGATGAGGGTTAGAGTTAGGGGAGGTTTACGGTTAGGGTTAGGGTTATAGTTAGGGTTAGGGTGAGTGTGAGGTTTAGGGTTAGAGTTAGGGTTCAGGTGAGGATTAGGATGAAGGTTAGGGTTAGGGTTAGTTTTAGGTTTAGGGTTAGGGTGAGGTTAAGTGTTACGGTTATGGTTAGGATTAGGGTTAGGGTGAGTGTGAGTGTGTGGGTTAGGGTTAGGTTTAGGTTTGGGCTTAGGGTTAGGCTGAGGGTTAGGTTGAGGTGGAGGGTTAGGTGTCGGGTGAGGGTTACGGTTAGGGTTAGTGTGAGGGTTAGGATGAAGTTTAGGTTTAGGATTAGGTTTAGGGTGAGGGCTAGGGTGAAGTTGAGGTTTAGGGTTAGCGTTAGGTTGAGGTTTAGGGTTAGGGTTAGGGTCAGTGTGAGTTTGAGGTTTAGGGTTAGAGATTGGTTTAGGGTGAGTGTTAGGGTGAGGGTTTGGCTTAGTGTTAGTGTTATAGTTAGGGTTAGGGTGAGGTTTAGGATGAGGGTGTGTGTTAGGGTTACGGTTAGGTTTAGGATTAGTGTTAGGGAGAGGGGGAGTGTGAGGGTTAGAGTTAGCCTTAGGTTTAGCCTGAGGGTGAGGTTGAGGGTGAGTGTTAGGGTTAGTTTGAGGGTTAGTGTTAGGGTTAGGGTGTGGTTTCGTGTTAGGGTTAGTGTTAGAGTTAGGATTAGGTTGAAGGTGAGGTTTAGGGGTAGAGTTAGGGTTAGGATGATTGTTATGTTGAGTGTTAGGGTTAGGGTGAGGTTTAGGGTGGGGGTGACGATAAGGTTAAACGTGAGGGTTAGGCTAAGGGTGAGGGTTAGGGTTAGGGTTAGGGTTATGGTTAGGGTGAGATTTAGGGTTCGGGTTAAGTTTACGGTTAGGTTGAGGGTTATGGTAAGGGTTAGGATGAGGGCTAGGGTGAGGGTGAGGTTTAGGTTTAGAGTTAGGGTGAGGTTTAGGGTTAGGGTTAGGGTTAGGATGAGTGTGACTTTTAAGGTTAGATTTAGGTTTAGGTTGAGACTGAGGTTGAGCGTTAGTGTTTGGGTTAGTATTAGAGTTAGGGTTAGGGTGAGGGTTAGGTAGAGGGTGAGGGTTAGGCTAAGGGTTAGGATTAGGATTACGGTAAAGGTTATTGTGAGTGTGAGTGTTAGGGTTAGGGTTAGGGTTAGGCTTAGATTTAGGCTGATGGTAAGGGTGAGGGTGAGGGTTAGGGTAAGTGTGAGGGTTAATGTTAGGATTAGGGTGAGAGTTAGGGTTCGGTTAAGTTTAGGGTTAGGGAGAGGGTTAGGGTTAGGGTTAGGATGAGGTTTAGGTTTAGATTTAGGGATGGGGTGAGGGCTAGGGTGAGGCTGAGGGTGAGGGTTAGGGTTAGGGATAGGGTTAGGTTTAGGAATAGGTTTAGGGTGAGGGTGAGTTTGAGCGTTAGGTTTTGGGTTAGGGTTCGGCTTAGGGTGAGGGTGAGGGTTAGGGTTAGTATTTCGGTTAGGGTGAGGGTGCGGCTGAGGATTAGGGTTAGGTTTAGGGTTAGGGTTAGGGTTAGGGTTACAGTGAGGATTAGGGTTACGTTAAAAATCAGGGTTATGCTTAGGGTTAGGGTGAGGGTTAGGGTTCGGATTAGGATTACAGTTACATTGAGGGTGAGGGTTAGGGTTATGGTTAGAATGAGGTTTAGTTTTAGGGTTAGGTTTAAAGTTAGGTTTTGGATGAGGGTGAGATTTAGGGTTAGAGTTAGGGTTAGTTTTAGGGTTAGGTTTAGGTTGAGGGTTAATGTTAGGGTTAGGCTTAGGCTTAGGCTTAGGCCGAGCATGAGGGTGAGGGTTAGGCTTCGGGTTATGGTGAGGTTTGGAGTTAGGTTTAGGGTGAGGTTTAGGATGAGATTTAGGGTTTGGATTAGGGTAAGGGTGAGGGCTAGAGTGAGGGTTATGGTGAGGCTAGGTATAGGGGTAGGGTTAGGTTTAGGAATAGGGTTAGGGTGAGTGTGAGTGTGAGAGTTAGGGTTAGGTTTAGGATTAGGCTTAGAGTTAGGGTGAGGGTTAGGGTTAGGGTTAGGGTTAGGGTGAGGGTGAGGCTGAGGATTAGGGTTAGGTTTAGGGTTAGGTTTAGGGTTATGTTTAGGTTTTGGGTTAGTGTTAGGGTTAGGGTTAGGGTTAGGGTTACGGTGAGGGTTAGGGTTAGGGGTAGGGTAAGAGTTAGAATTAGGCTTAGGTTTAGGCTGAGGGTGAGGGTGAGGGTAAGGGTTAGGGTTAGGTTTATTGTGAGGGTTAGGTTTAGGTTTAGGGTTAGGGTGAGGGTTAGGATTAGGGTTAGGTTTAGGGTGAGGTTTAGGGTTTGGGTTAGGGTTAGAGTTAGGTTTAGGGTGAGCGGGAGGTTTAGGGTTAGGGTTAGGGTTAGGGTTAGAGTCACGGTTAGGTTGAGGGTTAGGTTTAGTGCTAGGGTTAGGGTTACAGTGAGAGTTAGGTGGAGGGTTAGGGTTTGGGTTAGGTTTAGGTTTAGGATTAATTTTAGGGTGAGGGTTCCTGTGTGTGTTAGGGTTAGGTTTACGTTTAGGCTTATGGTTAGGCTGAGGGTGAAGTTGAGGTTGAGGGTTAGGTTTAGGGTGAGGGGTAGGGTTTGGGTTCAGTTTAGGGATAGGGTGATGGTTAGGGTAAGGGTTATGGTGAAGTTGAGGGTTAGGGTTAATTTGAGGGTTAGGGTTAGAATTAGGGTGATGGTGAGGGTGAGGTTTAGCGTTAGGTTAAGAGTGAGGGTTAGAATGATTGTTAGGGTTAGGATTAGGTTATGGTGAGGGCTATAGTGAGGGTGAGGTTTAGGGTTAGGGTTAGGGTGAGGTTTAGGTTTAGGGTTAGGGTTAAGGTGAGGGTGAGGTTTAGGGTTAGAATTAGGGTTAGGGTGAGGCTGAGGGTGAGGGTTAGGGTTAGGATTAGGATTAGAGTAAGGGTTCGGGTGAGTGTGAAGGTTAGGTTTAGGATTAGGGTTAGGATAGTTTTAGACTGAGGGTGAGGGTGAGGGTGAGGGTTAGGGTTAGCGAGAGGGTTAGGTTTAGTGTTAGGGTGAGACTTAGGGTTCGGGTTAAGTTGAGGTTTAGGGTGAGGATTAGGGTTAATATTAGTGTTAGGGTGATGGTTAAGGTTTGGCTTAGTGTGAGGGTTAGGATGAGGATTAGGGTTAGGATTAGGGTTAGGGTGAGGGCTAGGGTGAGGGTGAGGGTGAGGATTAGTGTTAAGATGGGGTTTAGGTTTAGGTTTAGGGTTAGTGTGAGGGTTAGGATGAGAGTTAGGGGTACGGTGATGTGAGTGTTAGGGTTAGGGTGAGGTTTAGGGTTAGTGTTAGGGTTAGGTTGATGGTGAGTTTTAGGATTAAGGTTAGGGTTAGGGTTGGGGTTAGGTTTAGGGTTAGGATTAGTGTTATTTTTAGGTTTATGGTTAGAGTAACAGTGAGGGTGAGGATGAGGGTGAGGGTGTGGGTTAGGGTGAGGGTTAGGGTGAGGTTTATGGTTAGGGTTAGGATTTGGGTTAGGGTGAGGGTGAGGTTTAGGGTTAGATTTAGGGTTAGGGGGAGTGTTAGGTCGAGGATTAGGGTTAGGGTTAGTGTTAGGGTTAAGGTTAGGGTGAGGGTTAGGTTGAGGTTTAGGGTTAGGGTTATGGTTAGTGTTAGGATTAGGGTGAGGGTTAGGGTTAGGTTTCAACTTAGGCTTAGGGTTAGGCTGAGGGTGAGGGTGGGGGTGAGGATTAGGGTTAGGGTGATGGTTAGGATTAGGGTAAGGGTGAAGGCTCGGGTGAGGGTGAGGGTTAGGGTAAGGCTTAGGCTAAGGCTTAGGTTTAGGCTGAGGGTGAGGTTGAGGGTGAGGGTTAGGGTTAGGATGATGGTTAGGTTTACCCTTAGGGTGAGGGTTGAGATGAGGTTTAGTGTTAGGGTGAGGTTAGGGTGATATTGATGGTAAGGGTAAAGGTGAGGTTTACGCTGAGTGTGAGTATTAAGATAAGGGTGAGTGTTAGGGTTAGGTTTAGGGTTAGTTTAAGGGTTAGGGTTAGCGATAGGATGAGGGTTAGATTGAGGATTAGTGTTAGGGTTAGTGTGAGGTTTAGTGTGAGGATGAGGGTCAGGTTTAGGGTGAGGGTTAGGGTTAGAATTAGGGTTAGGGTGAGGGCTAGGGTGAGGGTGAGGATTAGGGTTAGTGTGAGGGTTCGTGTTAGGGTTAGGGTTAGTGTTATGGTGACGATAAGTGGTAGGGTGAGGATTAGGGTTAGGGTGAGGGTTATGTTTAGGGTGAGGGTGAGGGTTTGGTTGAGGGTGAGGGTGAGTGTGAGAGTTAGGGTTAAGGTTAGGCTTAGGGTTAAGCTGAGGGTTAGGGTTAGGATTTGGTTTAGGGTAGGGTTCTGCTTAGGGTTCGCGTAAGGGTGACGGTTAGATTGAGTTTTAGGGTTACGGTTAGGGTGAGGTCTAGGGTTAGGGATAGGTTTAGGTTTAGGATTAGGGTTAGGGTGAGGGTGTCGGTAAGGTTAAAGGTGAGGGTTAGCCTGAGCGTGAGGGTTACAGTAAGGGTGAGGGTTAGGTTTAGGGTTGGCTTAGGGTGAGGGTTAGGTTTAGGGTTGGGGTGAGAGTTAGGGTTCGGGTTCAATTTAGGGTTAGGTTGGGTTTAGGGTAATGGTTACGGTGACGGTGAGGGTTAGGGTTAGGTTCAGGGTTAGTGTTAGGATTAGGGTTAGTGTGAGATCATGTTTAAGGTTAGTGTTAGGGTGAGGGTTAGGATGAGGGTTAGGGATAAGATTAGGGTTAGGGTGAGGGCTAGTTTGAGGTTGAGGTTTAGGGTTAGCATTAGGGTGAGGTTTAGGGTTAGGGTTAGGGTTCGGGTTAGGATGAGGTTGAGGTTTACGGTTAGAGTTATGGTTAGGGTGAGGCTGAAATTGAGGGTTAGGGTTAGGGTTAGTGTTAGAGTTAGTGTTAGGTTGAGGGTTAGGTTGAGGCTGAGGGTTAGGCTAAAGGTTAGGATTAGGATTAGCATAAGGGTTAGGGTGAGTGTGAGGGTTAGGGTTAGGGTTAGGCTTAGGGTTAGGCTGAGGGTGAGGTTGAGAGTGAGGGTTAGGGTTAGGTTTACGGTGAGAGTTAGGGTTCGGGTAAATTTAGGGTTAGGGTGAGGGTTAGGGTTAGGTTTATGGTGAGCTTGAGTTTTAGGGTAAATTTGAGGCTTAGGGTTAGGATTATGGTTAGGGTAAGGGTTAAGGTTAGGGTTAGGGTAAAGTTAAGAATGAAGATTAGGGATAGGGTGAGGGCTAGGTTGAGGGTGAGGTTTAGTGTTAGTGTTAGATTAAGGTTTAAGGTTAGAGTTAGGCTTAGGGTGAGGGTTAGGTTGAGGGTTAGGTTTATGGTGAGGTTGAGGGTTAGGGTTAGGGTGAGGGTTAGGGTGAGGTTGATGGTAAGGGTAAAGGTGAGGTTTAGGCTGAGTTTGAGTGTTAGGTTGAGGGTTAGGGTT
Organism: Dipodomys merriami; assembly: GCF_024711535.1. Classification (NCBI taxonomy): domain Eukaryota; kingdom Metazoa; phylum Chordata; class Mammalia; order Rodentia; family Heteromyidae; genus Dipodomys; species Dipodomys merriami. The sequence continues at coordinate 487,683 of NW_027202716.1, read as the reverse complement.
AGGTTTAGGGTTAGGGTAAGGGTTAAGGTTAGGTTCAGGGTTAGTGTTAGATTGAGGATTAGGCTTAGGTTTTAGGGTGAGGATGAGGGTTAGGGTGAAGGTGAGGGTTAAAATTAGGGTTATGGTGAGGGCTAGGGTGAGGGTGAGTGTTAGGGTTCGGGATAGGGTTATGGTGAGGTTTAGGATTAGGTTGAGGGTTAGGGTTAGTGTGAGGGTTAGTGTTCGGCTTAGGGTCAGTGTTAGGGTGAGGGTAAGTGTTAGGTTGAGTGTTAGGTTTTGAGTGAGGGTTATGGTTGGGTGAGGGTTAGGGTTAGGGTTATTTTTAGGGTTAGGTTTAGAGATACGTTTATGGTGAGTGTGAGGGTGAGAGTTAGGGTTAGGTTTAGGGTGATGTTTAGTGTTAGTGTTGGGTTAGGGTTAGGGTTAAGGTGAGGGTGATGTTTAGGAGTAGAGTTAGGTTTAGGGTGAGGGTTAGGGTAAAGTTTAGGGTTAGGGTGCTGGTTAGGGTGGGGTTGAGGGTAAGGGTAAATTTGAGGGTTTGGCTGAGGGTGAGGGTTACAGTAATGGTGAGGGTTAGGGTTAGGGTGAGGGTTAGTGTTAGGGTTAGGATGAGGATGAGGGTTAGATTGAGGATTAGTGTTAGGGTTAGTGTGAGTTTTAGGGTGAGCTTGAGGGTTAGGGTTAGTGTTAGGATGAGGTTTACTGTTAGGGTGATGCTTAGGGTTAGTGTGAGCGTTAGTGTTAGCGTTAGGGTTTATGTTAAGGTGAAGGTAAGTGTTTGGGTGAGGGTTAGGTTTAGGGTTGGAGTTATGGTTAGGGTGAGTGTGAGGGTTAGGGTTAGGGTTATTGTTAGGGTTAGGTTTAGGGTTATGGTTAGTGTTAGTGTTAGTGTTAGGGTTAGGGTTAGGATGAGGTTTAGTTTTAGTCTTAGGATTAGAGTTAAGCTTAGGGTGAAGTTGAGATTTAGGGATAGAGTTAGCTTTAGTGTTAGTGTTAGTGTTAGGGTGAGGGTTAAGGTTAGGTTTAGGCTTAGGCTTAGGCTTAGGCATTGGCTTAGGCCGAGCATGAGGGTGAGGGTTAGGGTTCGGGTTAGGGTTCGGGTTAGTGTGAAGTTTAGATTGAGGTATAGGGTTAGGATTAGGGTAAGGGTGAGGGCTAGGGTTAGGGATAGGGTTAGGTTTAGTATTAGGGTTAGGGTGAGGGTGAGTGTGAAGTTTATGGTTAGGGTTGGGCTTAGAATTAGGGTGAGGGTTACGGTTAGGGTTTGGGTTAGTGTGAGGTTGAGGTGAGGATTAGGGTTAGTTTTAGGGTTAGGTTTAGGGTTAGAGTTATGGTTAGGCTTAGGCTTAGGATGAGGGTGAGGGTGAGGTTGAGGATTAGAGTTAGGGTTTGGGTTAGGCTTAGTGTTAGGTTTATTGTTATTGTTATGATTAGGGTTAAGTTTGTGGTGAGCATGAGGCTGAAGGTGAGGGTTATGGGTAGGGTTAGGGTTAGGGGGAGGGATAGGGGGAGGTTTAGGGTTAGGGTTAGTTTTAGGGTAAGAGTGAGGGTGAGGGTTAGGTTGAGGTTTAAGGATAGGGTTAGGTTTAGGATTAGGGTTAGGGTGAGACTGAGTGTGAGGTTTAGGGTGAGGATTAGGCTTAGGCTTATGGTTAGGCTAAGAGTGAGGGTGGGGGTGAGGATTAAGGTTAGGGCTAGGCTTGGGCTTATGGTTAGGCTGAGTGTGAGGATGGAGGTGAGGATTAGGGTTAGTGTGATCGTTTGGATTAGGGTAAGGGTGAGGGCTCGGGTGAGGGTAAGGGTTAGGGTAAGGCTTAGGCTTAGGCTTCCAGTTAGGCTGAGGGTGAGTTTGAGGGTGAGGGTTAGGGTTAGCGTGATGGCTAGGTTTATTGTTAGGGTGAGGGTTAGGATGAGGTTTAGGGTTCGGGTGAGGTTAGGGTGAGGATGATGGTAAGGGTAAAGGTGAGGTTTACGCTGAGGGTAAGGGTTAAGATGAGGGTGAGGGTTAAGGTGAGGGTGAGGGTTAGGATTAGGGTTAGGATGTGGGCTAGTGGCAGGTGAGGTTTACGGTGAGGGTTAGGGTGAGGCTTACGGTTAGGTTAGGGTTAAGGTTAGGGGGAAGTTGAGTTTAGGGTTAGAGTTAGGGTTAGGGTGAGGCTGAGGTTGAGGGTTAGGGTTAGGGTGAGGTTTAGTGTTAGGATTAGTGTTAGAGTTAGGGTTAGAACAAGGGTTAGGTTGTGGGTGAGGGTTACGCTTAGCATTAGGATTAGGTTTAGGCTGAGGGTGAGGGTTAGTTTGAGGGTTAGGGTTAGGTTGAGGGTTAGGGTTAGGTTGAGGGTTAGGGTTAGGATTAGGGTTAGGGTGAGGGTTAAGTTTAGGGTTAGGGTGAGAGTAAGGATGAGGATTAGGGTTAGGATTAGGGTTATGGTGAGGGCTAGTATGAGGGTGAGGGTTAGGGTTAGTGTTAGATTAAGGTTTAGGGTTAGGGATAGCTTTAGGTTGAGGGTTAGGTTGAGGTTAGGGTTACAGTGAGTGTGAGGGTTAATGTTAGGGTGAGGGTTAGGGTTAGGATTAGGGTTAGGGTGAGAGTGAGTGTTAGGATTAGGGTTCGGTTTAGGGTTAGGTTTAGGTTTAGTGTTAGGGTGAGGGTTAGGGTGAGGATGATGGTAAGGGTAAAGGTGAGGTTTAGGGTGAGGGTGAGGGTTAAGATAAGGGTGAGGGTTAGGTTTAGGCTTAGGTTTAGAGTAAGGGGTAGTATTAGGGTCAGGGGGATTGTTAGATTGAGGATTAGGGTTAGCGTTAGTGTGAGGTTTAGAGTGAGGATGAGGGTTAGGGTTAGGGTGAGGGTGAAGGTTAGAATTAGGGTTAGGGTGAGGGCTAGGGTGAAGGTGAGGGTGAGGGTAAGGGTTAGGCTTAGGCTTAGGATTAGGCTGAGCGTGAGATTGAGGGTGAGTGTTAAGGTTAGTGTGATGGTTAGGTTTACAGTTAGGGTGAGGGTTAGGATGAGGTTTAGGGTTAGGGTGAGGGTTAGGTTGAGGTTTATAGTTAGGGTTAGGGTTAGACTTAGGGTTATGGTGAGGATGAGGTTCAGGGGTACAGTTAGGGTTAGGATGAGGGTTAGGGTTAGGGTGCAGGTTAGCCTAGGGTTGACGGTAAGGGTAAAGGTGAGGGTTAGGCTGAGGGTGAGGGTTCCGGTAAGGGTGAAGGTTAAGGTTAGGGTGAGGGTTAGATTGAGGATTAGTGTTAGGGTTAGTGTGAGATTTAGGGTGAGGATGAGGGTTAGGGTTAGGGTGAAGGCTAGGGTGAGTGTGAAGGTTAGGGTTAGGGTAAGTGTTAGGGTGAGGGTTAAGGTTAGGGTGAGGGTTATGCTTAGGGTGAGGGTTAGGGTTAGGGTTAGGTTTATTGTTAGGTTTCGGGGTAGGGTTACGGTTGCTGTGAGGGTGAGGGTGAGGATTAGGGTTAGGGTTAGGATGAGGTTTAGGTTTAGGTTTAGGTTTAGAGTCAGGGTTAGGGTGAGGGTTAGGCTTAGGCTTAGGCTTTGGCCGAGCATGAGGTTGAAGGTTCGGGTTCGGGTTCGGGTGAGGGTTAGGGTTAGGTTTAGGGTTAGGTTGAGAATTAGTTTGAGGTTTAGGGTTAGGATAAGTTTAAGGGTGAGGGCTAGGCTGAGGTTTAGGGTGAGGGTTAGGGTTAGAGATAGGGTTAGGTTTAGGATTAGGGTTAGGGTGAGGGTGAGTGTGAGGTTTAGGATTAGGGTTAGCGTTAGGGTTAGGGTGAGGTTTAGGGTTAGGATTTCGGTTAGGGTGAGGATTAATGTTAAGTGAAGGTTATTTTTAGGGTTAGGCAAAGTGTTAGGGTGAGAGTTAGGGTTAGGTTGAGGGTTATGGTTAGGTTGAGGGTTAGGGTTATGGTTAAGGTTATTGTTAGGGTTAGGGTTAGGCTCAGGGTTAAGGTGAGGGTGAGGGTGAGGGTTACGGTTATGGTTAGGTTGAGGTTAAGGTTTAGGGTTAGGCTTAAAATTAGGGTTAGGGGGACAGTGAGTTTTAGGATTAGAGTTAGGGATTGTGATAGGGTTAGGGTTAGGGTGAGGTTTAGGGTTAGGGTTAGGCTTAGGCTTAGGCTTAGGCCGAGCATGAGGGTGAGGTTTAGGGTTAGGGTGATGGTTCTGGTTAGGATTAGTGTTATTGTTAGGGTTAGGTTTAGAGTTACAGTGAGGTTAAGGGTGCAGGTGAGGGTTAGGGTTAGGGTTAGGGTGGGGTTTACGGTTAGGGTTAGGGTTAGTGTTAGGTTGAGGGTGAGGTTTAGGGTTAGATTTAGGGTTAGTGTTAGGTTGAGGGTTAGTGTTAGCGTTAGGTTTAGTTTTAGGGTGAGGCTAAGGGTTATGGTGAGGGTTTGGGTTAGGGTGAGGGTTATGGTTAAGCTGAGGTTTAGGAATTGGTTTAGAGTTATTGTTAGGGTTCGGTTTAATTTTACGATTACAGTGAGGGTGAGGATGAGGGTTAGGTTTAGGCTTAGGGTGAGGTTTAGTGTGAGGGTGAGGTTTAGGGTTAGAATCAGTGTGAGGGTTAGGTTGAGGGTTTGGGTTAGGGTTAGTGTTAGTGTTAGGGTTAGGGTGAGAGTTAGGGGGAGGTTTAGGGTTAGGGTTAAGTTTAAGATTAGGTTTAGGATGAGGGTGAGTGTGTGTGTTAGTGTTTGGTTTAGGGTTAGGCTTAGGGTTAGGCTGAGGGTGAGGTTGAGGGTGAGGGTTAGGGTTAGGGTTAGCGTTAGGATTAGGTTTAGGGGGAGGGTTAGGATGAGGGTTAAGGTTAGGATTAGGGTTAGGGTGAGGGCTAAGGTGAGGGTAAGGTTTAGGGTTAGGGTAAGTGTGAGGGTTAGGGTTTTGTTTAGGGTGAGCGTTAAGGTTTGGCTTAAGTATAGGGTTAGGGTGAGCGTTACGGTAAGAGTTACACTGAGGGTGAGGTTTAGGATTAGGTTGAGGGTTAGGTTTAGGATTAGGGTTAGTGTGAGGGTGTGGATAAAGGTTAGGGTTAGGTTTAGGGTGATGGTTAGGATGAGGTTTAGGGTTAAGATTAGGGTTAGGGTTAGGGCTAGATTGAGGGTGAGGGTTAGGGTAGTGTAAGGCTTACTCTTAGTGTTAGGCTGAGTGTGAGGTTGAGGGTGAGGGTTAGGGTTAGGGTGATGGTTATGTTTACAGTTAGTGTTAGAGTTAGTATGAGGTTTAGTGTTTGGAGGATTTTTAGGGTGATGATGATGGTAAGGGTAATGGTGAGGTTTAGGCTGAGGGTGAGGGTTAAGATAAGGGTGAGCGTTAGGGTTAGGTTTAGGGTTAGATTAAGGGCTAGAGTTAGGGTTAGGGTGAGGGTTAGATTGAGGATTAGGGTTAGGGTTAGTGTGAGGTTTAGAGTGAGGATGAGGGTTAGGGTGAGGGTGAGGGTTAGGGTGAGAGTTATTGCTAGGTTGAGGGTTAGGGTTAAGGTGAGGTTGAGGTTCAGTGTTAGGGTTAGGGTTAGAGTTAGGGTTAAGGTGAGGTTGAGGTTTAAGGTGGAGTTAGGGTTAGGGTGAGGGTTAGGATGAGGGTTAGTGTTAGTGTTAGGGTTAGGGTGAGAGTTAGGGGGAGGGTTAGGGTTAGGGTTAAGTTTAAGATTAGGGTTAGGATGAGGGTGAGTGTGTGTGTTAGGGTTTGGTTTAGGGTTAGGCTTAGGGTTAGGCTGAGGGTGAGGTTGAGTGTGAGGGTTAATGTTAGGATTAGGGTTAGGGGGAGGGTTAGTATGAGGGTTAAGTTTAGGATTAGGTTTAGTGTGAGGGCTATGGTGAGGGTAAGGTTTAGGGTTAGGGTTAGGGTGAGGGTTAGGGTTTTGTTTAGGGTGAGCGTTAGGGTTCGGGTTAATTTTAGGGTTAGGGTGAGCGTTAGGGTAAGGGTTACAGTGAGGGTGAGATTTAGGGTTAAGTTGAGGGTTAGGGTTAGGATTAGGGTTAGTGTGAGGTTGTGGGTGAGGGTTAGTGTTAGGGTTAGGGTGAGGGTTTGGATGAGGGTTAGGGTTAAGATTAGGGTTTGGGGGAGGGCTAGGGTGAGGGTTAGGGTAAGTGTAAGGCTTAGTCTTAGTGTTAGGGTTAGTGTGAGGTTGAGGGTGAGTGTTAGGGTTAGGGTGATGGTTAGGTTTACAAGTAGTGGTAGAGTTAGTATGAGGTTTAGGGTTAGGGGGATTTTTAGGGTGAGGATGATGGTAAGGGTAATGGTGAAGTTTAGGCTGAGGGTGAGGGTTAAGATAAGGGTGAGCGTTAGGGTTAGGTTTAGGGTTAGATTAAGGGCTAGAGTTAGGGTTAGGGTGAGGGTTAGATTGAGGATTAGGGTTAGGGTTAGTGTGAGGTTTAGAGTGAGGATGAGGGTTAGGGTGAGGGTTAGGGTTAGGGTGAGAGTTATTGTTGGTTGAGGGTTAGGGTTAGGGTTAGGGTGAGGTTCAGTATTAGGGTTAGGGTTAGAGTTAGGGTTAGGGTGAGGGTGAGGTTTAGGGTGGAATTAGGGTTAGGGTGAGGGTTAGGATGAGGGTTAGTTTTCGAGTTAGGGTTACCGTGAAGTTTAGGGTTAGGGTTAGTGTTAGAGTTAGGTTGAGAGTTAGGGGGAGGTTAGAGTTAGGGTTAGGGTTAGGGTTAGGTTTAGGTTTTCGGTGAGGGTGAGGGTGAGGGTTAGGATTAGAGTTAGGGTGAAGATGAGGTTTAGGGTTAGAATTAGGGTTAGGGTGAGGCTGAAGGTGAGGGTGAGGGTTAGGGTTAGGGTTAGGATTAGGATTAGGGTTAGGGTTAGGGTGAGTGTGAGGGTTAAGTTTAGGGTTAGGGTTAGCATTAGGTTTAGTCTGAGGGTTTGGTTGAGGGTGAAGTTTAGGGTTAGATTGAGGGTTAGAGTTATGATTTGGGTGAGGGTGAGGTTTAGGCGTAGAGTTAGTTTTAGGGTGAGGGTTAGGGTGAGTGTTTGGGTTAGGGTGAGGGTTAGGGTAGGGGTGACGATAAGGGTAAAATTGAGGGTTTGGCTGAAGGTGAGGGTTACGGTAAGGTTGAAGGTTAGGGTTAAGGTGTGGGTTAATGTTAGGGTTAGGGTTAGAGTTAAGGTTCGGGTTAAGTTTAGGGTTAGGGTGAGGGTTAGAGTAAGGGTTACGGTGAGGGTGACGGTTAGGTTTAGGTTGATGGTTAGGGTTAGGATTATGGTTAGGGTGATGGTGAGGTTTAGGATTAGTGTTAGGGTGAGGGCTAGGAAGAGGTTTAGGGTTAGGATTAGGGTTAAGGTGAGGGCTAGGGTGAGGGTGAGGTTTAGGGTTAGGATTAGCGTGAGGTTTAGGGTTAGGGTTAGGGTTAGGGTGAGGGTGAGGTTTAGGGTTAGATTTAGGGTTAGGGTTAGGCTTACGTTGAGGGTTAGAGTTAGGGTTAGTGTTAGAATTAGGGTTAGGGTGAGGGTTTGGATGAGTTTTCGGGTTAGGATTAGGGTAAGGGTGAGGGCTAGGGTGAGGGTTAGGGAGAGGGCTAGGGTTATGGATAGGGTTAGTTTTAGGATTAGGGTTATGGTGTGGGTGAGTGTGAGGGTTAGGGTTAGGCTTAGGTTTAGGCTTAGAGTTAGGGTGAGGGTTAGGGTTAGGGTTTGGTATATGGTGAGGCTGAGGCTGAGGATTATGGTTAGGTTTAGGGTTAGGGTTAGTGTTAGTGTTAGTGTTAGGGTTAGGGTGAGAGTTACGATTAGGGTGAGGGTTGGGGTTAGGACTAGGATTAGGGTTAGGGTTAGGCTGAGGGTGAGAGTGAGGGTGAGGGTTAGGGTGAGGATGAGGGTTAGGGTTAGAGTGAGGGCTAGGGTGAGGTTGAGGGTTAGGGATAGGGTTAGCTTGAGGTTTGGCGTTAGGGTGATGATTATGGTTAGTGTGAGTGTTAGTGTTAGGGTTAGTGTTAGTGTTAGGGTTAGGGTAAGTTTTAGGGTGAGGGTTAGGTTTAGGGTGAGTTTAGGGTTAGGATGAGGGTTAGGGTTAGGGTGAGGGTGAGGTTTAGATATAGGGTTAGTTGGAGGGTTAGAGTGACGGTTAGGTTTAGGGGTAGTGTTAGGGTTAGGTTGAGTTTGAGGGTTATGTTGAGGTATAGGGTTAGTGGTAGGGTTAGTGTGAGGGTTAGTGTTAGGGTTAGGGTTAGTGTTAGGGTGAGAGTAAGTGTTAGGGTGCGGTTATGGGTCAGGGTGGGAGTTATGTTTAGGGTGAGGGTTTGGGTTAGGAATAGGGTTATTGATAGGTTTAGGTTTAGGGTTACGGTTACGTTAAGGGTGAGGTTGAGGGTTAGGCTTAGGGTTAGGTTGAGGTTTAGGGTTTGGGTTAGGGTTAGAGTTAGGGTTAGGCTGAAGGTGAGGTTTGGGGTTAGAGTTAGGGTTAGGGTGAGGGATAGGGTTAGTGTTAGTTTGAGAGTTAGTTGGAGGGTTATGGTTATGATTAGGTTTAGGGATAGGATTAGCCTTAGTGTGAAGGTGAGTGTGTGTGTTAGGGTTAGGTCTAGGGTTAGGCTTAGGGTTAGGCAGAGGGTGAAGTTGAGGGTGAGGTTTAGGGTTAGGGTGAGGTTTAGGGTTAGGATGAGGGATAGGGTTAGCATTAGGGTTAGGGCAAGGGCTAGGTTGAGGGTGAGTTTTAGGGTGAGGGTTAGGGTGAGGTTTATGGTTACGGTTAGGGTGAGAGTGAAGTTTAGGGTTAGATTTAGGGTTAGGGTGAGGCTGAGCTTGAGGGTTATTGTTAGGGTTAGTGTTAGGTTTAGGGTTAGGGTTAGGGTGAGGGTTAGGTTTAGGGTTAGTGTTACGTTAAGGGTTACGGTTAGGGTGAGGGTTAAGGTTAGGGTGAGGATTATGCTTAGGATTAGGATTAGGGTTAAGGTTAGGCTGAGGGTGAGGGTGAGGGTGAGAGTGAGGGTTAGGGTGAGGATGAGGGTTAGGGTGAGGGTGAAGGCTAGGGTGAGGGTGAGGTTTAGGGATACGGTTAGCGTGAGGTTTGGGTTTAGGGTGATGGTTAGGGTTAGTGTGAGGTTTAGTGTTAGGGTTAGGGTTAGTGTTAGGGTTAGGTTAAGTGTTAGGGTGAGGGTTAGGGTTTGGTTTATGGTTAGGATTAGGGTTAGGGTTTAGGTTTTAGTGAGGATGAGGGTGAAGTTTAGGGTTAGGTTTAGGATGAGGTTTAGGTTTAGGTTTATGGTTAGAATTAGGGTTAGGTTGATAGTGATGTTTAGGGTTAGAGTTTGGGTTTGTGATAGGGTTAGGGTTAGGGTGGGGTTTACAGTTAGGGTTAGGATTAGGGTTAGGTTGAGGGAGAGGTGTAGGGTTAGATTTAAGGTTTGTGTTAGGTGGGGGTTAGTGTTAGGGTTAGAGTTAGTGTTAGGGTTAGGTAAAGAGTTAGGGTGAGGGTTTGGGTTAGGGTGAGGGTTATGGTTAGGGTGAGCGTTAGGATGAAGGTGAGGGTTATTGTTAGGGTTCGGTTTAAGGTTAAGTTTACTGTGAGGGTGAGGATGAGAGTTAGGTTTAGGGTGAGGTTTAGGGTGAGTGTGAGGTTTAGGGTTAGTGTTAGGTTTAGGGTGATGGTTAGGTTGAGGGTTAGGGTTAGGGTTAGGGTTAGGGTGATAGTTAGGGGGAGGGTTAGCGTTAAGGTTAGGGTTAGGGTTAGGGTGAGGGTGAAGGTGAGTGTGTGTGTTATGTTTAGGTTTAGGTTTAGGCTTAGGGTTGGGCTGAGGGTGAGGTTTAGGGTGAGGGTTAGTTTTAGGGTGAGGGTTAGGTTTAGGGTTAGGTTTAGGGTGAGGGTTAAGTTTAGGATTAGGGTTAGGGTGAGGGTTAGAGTGAGGGTGAGGGTAAGGGTTAGGGTTAGGGTGAGGGTTAGGGTTAGATTTAGGGTGAGAGTTAGGGTTCGGGTTAGGTTTAGGTTTAGGGTGAGGGTTAGGGTAAGGGTTATGGTGAGGGTGAGGTTTAGGGTTAGGTTGAGATTTAGGGTTAGGATTAGGATTAGGGTGAGTGTGAGTGTGAGGATTAGGTTTAGGGTTAGGGTGAGGGCTAAGGTGAGAGTGAAGGTTAGAGTAAGGGTTAGGCTTAGTCTTAGGTTTAGGCTGAGTGTGAGGTTGAGGGTAAGGGTTAGGGTTAGGGTGATGGTTAGGATTACGGTTTGGGTTAGGATGATGTTTACGTTTAGAGGGAGGTTTATGGTGAGGATGATTGTAAGGGTAATGGTGAGGTTTAGGCTTAGGGTGATGTTTAAAATAAGTGTGAGACTTAGCTTTAGGTTTAGCGTTAGGTTAAGGGTTAGGGTTAGGGTTAGGGTTAGTGTTAGATTGAGGATTAGGGTTAGGGTTAGTGTGAGGTTTAGAGTGAGGATGAGGGTTAGGGTGAGGGTTAGGGTTAGGGTGAGGGTGATGGTTATGGTGAGGGTTAGCATTAGTGTTAGGGTGAGCTTTAGGGTTAGGGTGACGTTTTTAGGGTGGGGGTGATTATAAGTGTAAACGTGAGGGTTAGGCTGAAGGTGAGGGTTATGGTGGGGTGAGAGTTAAGGTTAGGGTGAGGTTAGGGTTAGGGGAAGGGTGTGGCTGAGGTTTAGATTGAGGATTAGTTTTAGGGTTAGTTTGGGGTTTAGGGTGAGAATGAGGGTTATGGTTAGTGTGAGGGTTAGGGTGAGGGTGAGGGTTAGGTTTAGGTTTAGGGTGAGGTTTAGGGTTAGGGTGATGGTTAGGGTTAGTGTGAGGGTTAGTGTTAGGGTGAGGGTAAATGTTAGGGTGAGGGTTAGGGTTAGGGTTAGGGTTAGGGTTATGGTTAGGTTGAGGGTTAGGGTTAGGTTTAGGATTATTGTTAGGGTTAGTTAGGTTTACGGTTACGGTTATGGTGAGGGTGAGGGTGAGGGTGAGGGTTAGTGTTAGGGTTAGGGTTAGTGTTAGGGTGAGGGTAAATGTTAGGGTGAGGGTTAAGGTTAGGGTGAGGGTTATGGTTAGGTTGAGGGTTAGGTTTAGGGTTAGGATGAGGTTTAGGTTTAGGGTTAGGGTTAGAGTTAGGGTCAGGTTGAGAGTGAGGTTTATGGTTAGATTTAGGGTTAGTGTTAGGGTTAGGGTGAGAGTGAGGGTTAGGGTTAGGCTTAGGCTTAGGCTTAGGCCGAGCATGAGGGTGAGGGTTAGGGTTAGGGTTAGGTGAGGGTTAGGTTTAGCGTTAGGGTGAGTGTTAGGATTAGTTTTAGTGTTAGGATTAGGGTTAGGGTGAGGAATAGGGTGAGGGTTATGGTGAGGGTTAGGTTTAGGGTTAGGTTCAGGATTAGGGTTAATGTGAGAGTGAGAGTAAGTTTTAGGGTTGGGGTTAGACTTAGGGTTAGGGTGAGGGTTAGGGTTAGGGCTTGGTTTGGGTCAGGGTGAGGCAGAGGATTAGTGTTAGCTTTAGGGTTAGGGTTAGGGTTAGGTTTAGGGTTAGGGTGAGAGTTACAGTGAGATTTAGGGTGAGGGTGAAGGTTAGGTTTAGGGTGGGGTTTAGAGTTAGGGTTAGGGTGAGGGTGAGGGTGAGGTTTAGTGTTAGAATTAGGGTTACGGGGTGGGTTAGGGTGAGGTTTAGGTTTAGGTTTAGGGTTAGGGTTAGTCTTAGGGTGAGGATAAGTGTTAGGGTGAGGGTATGGGTTTGGGTGAGGGTTATGTTTAGGGTGAGGTTTAGGATTAGGGTTATTGTTAGGGTTAGGTTTAGGGTTATGGTTGCAGTGAGATTGAGGGTGAGGGTGAAATTTAGGGTTAGATATAGGGTTAGGGTGAGGGTTAGGGTGAGGGTTAGGGTTAGGCTTAGTTTGAGGGTGAGGGTTAAGTTGAGGTTTAGGGTTAGGGTTAGGGTTAGAGTTAGTGTTAGGGTTAGTGTTAGGGTTAGGTTTAGTCTTAGGGTGAGGGTAAGTGTTAGGGTGAGGATATGGGTTAGGGTGAGGGTTAATGTTAGTGTGAGGGTATGGGTTAGGGTGAGGGTCATGGTTAGGGTGAGGGTTAGGATTAGGGTTAGGGTTATTTTTAGGGTTAGATTTAAGGGTATGTTTACAGTGAGGGTGAGGGTTACGGTTAGGGTGAGGTTTAGGTTTTGGGTTAGGGTTAGAGTTAGGGTTAGAGTGAAGGTGAGGTTTAGGGTTAGGGTTAGGGTTAGGGTGAGGTTAGGTTGTGGGTTAGGGTTAGGGTTAGTGTTAGGGTTAGGGTTAGGTGAGAGTTAGGGAGAGGGTTAGGATTAGGGTTAGTTTTAGGGATAGGATTAGGGTAAGGATGAGGGTGAGTGTGTGTGTTAGGTTTAGGTTTAGGTTTAGGCTTAGGGTTAGGCTGAGAGTTAGGTTGAGGTTGAGGGTTAGGGTTAGGGGGAGTGTTAAGATGAGGGTTAGGGTTAGGATTAGGGTTAGGGTAAGGGCTAGGGTGAAGGTGAGGTTTAGTGTTAGGGTTAGGGTGAGGTTTAGGGTTAGGGTTATGGTTAGGGTGAGCGTGAGGTTTAGTGTTAGGGTTAGGGTGAGGTTTAGGGTTATGGTTATGATTAGGGTGAGGGTGAGGTTTAGGGTTAGAATTAGGGTTAGGGTGAGGCTGAAGGTGAGGTTTAGGGTTATCGTTAGGGTTAGTGTTAGTGTTAGGTTTAGGTTTAGGTTTAGGTTTAGGTTGAGGGTGAGGGTGAGGGTGAGTGTTAGGTTTACGGTTAGGCTTAGGGTTAGGGTGAGTGTGAGGGTTGGGTTTAGGGTTAGAGTGAGGGTTAGGGTTAGTGTTATGAGGAGGGTTAGGATGATGGTTTGGGTTAGGATTAGGGTTGGGGTGAGGGCTAGTGTGAGTGTGAGGTTTAAAGTTAGGGTTAGGGTGAGGTTTAGGTTTAGGGTTAGAGTTAGGGTTAAGGTGAGGCTGAGGATGAGGGTTAGGGTTAGGGTTAGGATTAGGATTAGGGTAAGGTTTAGGGTGAGCATGAGGGTTAGGGTTAGGGTTAGGGTTAGTCTTAGGGTTACACTGATTGTGAGGGTGAGGGTGAGGCTTAGGGTTAGGATTAGGGTTAGGGTGAAGGTGAGCATGTGTGTTAGGGTTAGGTTTAGGGGTAGGCTTAGGGTTAGGCTGAGGGTGAGGTTGAGCGTGAAGGTTAGGTTTAGGTTGAGGGTTAGGGTAAGGGTTAGAGGGAGGGGTAGGATGAGGGTTAGGGTTAGGATTAGGGTTAGGGTGAGGGCTAGGGTGAGGGTGAGGTTTAAGATTAGTGTTAGGGTGAGTGTTGGGGTTAGGGTTAGGTTAAGAGTTTTGGTTCTGGATAAGTATAGGGTTAGGGTAAGGGTTACAGTGAGGTTGAGGCTTAGGCTTAGGGTTAGGGTTAGCCTAGGTTTAGGCTGAGGGTGAGGGTGAGGCTGAGGGTTAGGGTTAGGGTGAGTGTTAGATTTGGGTTACGATGAGAGTTAGGGTTCGCTTTAAGTTTAGGGTTAGGTTGAGTGTTAGGGTTAGGGTTATGGTGAGCCTGTGTGTTAGGTTTAGGTTGACCATTAGGGTTAGAGATAGGGTTAGGTTGAGGGTTAGTGTTAGGGTGAGGGTGAGGGTTAAGATGAGGATTAGGGTTCAGATTAGAGTTAGGGTGTGGGCTAGGTTGAGGGTGATGTTTAGGGTTAGTTTTAGGTTGAGGTTGAGGTTTAGGATTAGGGTTAGTGTGAGGGTTTGGATCAGAGTTAGGGTTACGCTGATGTGAGGGCTAGGGTTAGGTTGAGGGTTAGGGTTAGAATTAGGTTTAGGGTGAGGGTGAGTATTAGGATTAGGGTTAGGCTTAGGGTTAGGGTTAGGTGTAGGTTTAAGATTAGTATTATTGTTAGGGTTAGGGATAGAGTTACAGTGAGGGTGAGGTTGAGGGTTAGGGTTAGGTTTAGGGTAAGGTTTATGGTTAGTGTTAAGATTAGGGTTAGGTTGAGATTGAGGTTTAGGGTTAGATTTAGGGTTAGGGGGAGGGTTAGGTCTAGGTTTAGTGTTAGGGTTAGTGTTAGGGTTAAGGTTAGGGTGAGGGTGAGGGTGAGGGTGAGGGTTAGGTTTACGGTTAGGCTTATGCTTAGGGTTAGGCTGAGGGTGAGGGTGGGTTTGAGGATTAGGGTTAGAGTGATGGTTAGGATTAGGGTTAGGGTGAGGGCTGGGGAGAGGGTGAGGTTTAGGGTAAGTCTTAGGCTTAGGCTAAGGGTTAGGCTGAGCATGAGGTTGAGTGTGAGGGTTCGTGTTAGCATGATGATTAATTTATGGTTAGGGTGAGGGTTAGGATGAGGTTAGGGTTAGGGTGTGGGTTAGGGTGAGGATGATGGTAAGGGTAAAGGTGACTTTTAGGCTGAGGGTGAGGTTTAAGATAAGGGTGAGGGTTAGGGTTAGGTTTAGGGTTAGGGTAGGTTTAGGTTTAGGTTTACCGTGTGGGTTATATTGAGGATTAGGTTTAGGGTTAGGGTGAGGGTTATGGTTAGGGTGAGGGTTAGGGTTCGGTTTAGGATTATTGTTAGTGTTAGGGTTAGGGTTATGGTTATGGTCAGGGTGAGGGTGAAGGTTAGGGTTAGGGTGGGGTTTAGTGTTAGGGTTAGGGTGAGGTTGAGGTTGAGGGGTAGAGTTAGGGTTAGGGTGAGGGTTAGGGTGAGGGTTGTGGTTAGGGTGCGGGTTAGGGTGGGGGTGACGGTTAGAGTAAAGGTGAGGGTTAGGCTGAGAGTGAGGGTTACGGTAAGGGTTAGGGTTACGGTTAGGGTGAGGGTTGGGATTAGGGTTAGTTTAAGGCTTAGGCCCAGCATGAGGGTGAGGGTTAGGGTTCGGGATTGGGTGAGGGTTAGGGTTAGGGTTAGGGTGAGGGTTATGATGAGGTTTAGGGTTAGGATTAGCGTTAGGGTGAGTGCTAGGGTGAGGTTTAGGGTGAGGGTTAGTGTTAGGGATAGGGTTAGGGTTACGATTAGGGTTAGGGTAAGCGTGAGTGTCAGGGTTAGGGTTATGGTTAGGCTTAGAGTTAGGGTGAGGGTTAGGGTTAGGTTTTGGTTTAGGCTGAGGTTGAGGCTGAGGATTAGGGTTAGGTTTAGGGTTGTGTTTAGGTTTAGGGTTAGTATTAGGGTTAGGGTTAGGGTTAGGGATACGGTGAGGGGTAGTGTTAGGGTTAGGCTTAGGTCTAGGCTTTGGGTTAGGCTGAGGTTGAGGGTGGAGTTGAGGATTAGGGTTAGGGTGATGGTTAGGATTAGGGTTAGGGTGAGGGCTGGGGAGAGGGTGAGGTTTAGGGTAAGACTTAGGCTTAGGCTTAGGGTTAGGCTGATCATGAGGTTGAGTGTGTGGGTTAGGGTTAGCATGATGCTTAGGATTACCGTTAGGTTGAGGGTTAGGATGAGGTTAGGGTTAGGGTTTGGGTTAGGGTTAGGAAGATGGTAAGGGTAAAGGGGAGGTTTAGGCTGAGGGTGAGGTTTAAGATAAGGGTGAAGGTTAGGGTTAGGATTAGGGTTAGGGTAGGGTTAGGTTTAGGGTAAGGGTGAGGGTTACATTGAGGATTAGGTTTAGGGTTAGGGTGTGGGTTATGGTTAGGGTGAAGGTTAGGGTTCGGGTTAGGGTGATTGTTAGAGTTAGGGTTAGAGTTACAGTAAGGTTGAGGGTGAGGGTGAAGGTTAGGTTTAGGGTGGGGTTTAGAGTTAGAGTTAGGGTTGGGTGAGGGTGAGGTTTAGGGTTAGAATTAGGGTTACTGGGTGGATTAGGATGAGGTTCAGGTTTAGGGTTAGTGTTAGAGTTAGGTTGAGGGTGAGGATTAGGTTGAGGTTTTGGGATAGGGTTAGGTTTAGGATTAGCGTTAGGGTTAGGGTGAGTGTGAGGGTTAGTGTGAGGGTTAGGCTTAGGCTTAAGGTTAGGCTCAGGGTGAGGGTGGGAATGAGGATTAGGGTTAGGGTGATGTTTCGGGTTAGGGTTAGTGTTATTGTTAGGGTTAGTGTTTTAGTTACGGTGAGGGTGAGGGTGTGGTTGACGGTTAGGGTTAGGGTGGGGTTTAGGGTTAGGTTTATGGTGAGGGTGAGTTTTAGGGTTAGATATAGGGTTGGGGTGAGGGTTAAGGTGAGGATTAGGGTGAGGGTTAGGGTTAAGGTTAGTGTTAGGGTTAGGTTGAGGGTGAGGGTTAGGTTGAAGTTTAGGGTTAGGATTAGGGTTAGGCTTAGTATGAGGGTTAGTGTTAGCGTTAGGGTTACTCTAATGGTGAGGGTAAGTGTTAGGGTGAGGGTTTGGGTTAAGGTGAGGGTTATGGTTAGGGTGAGGTTTAAAATTAGGGTTAGAGTTATTGTTAGGGTTAGGGTTAGGGTTAAGATGAGAGTGAGGGTGCGGTTGAGGGTTAGGTTTAGGGTGGGGTTTAGAGTTAGGGTTAGGGTTAGGTTTAGGGTGAGGGTGAGGTTTAGGGTTAGATATAGGGTTAGGATGAGGGTTAGGGTGAGGGTTAGGGTTAGGGTTTGTGTTAGTGTTAAGTGGAGTGTGAGGGTTAAGTTGAGGTTTAGGGTTAGGGTTAGGGTTAGGGTAAGTGTGACGGTTAGTGTTAGGGTTAGGGTTAGTCTTAGGGTCAGGGTTATGGTTAGGGTGAGGGTTAGGATATGGGTTAGGGTTATTGTTAGGGTTAGGTTTAGTGTTATGGTTGCGGTGAGGGTGAGGGTGATTGTTAGGGTTAGGGTTAGGGTGAGGTTCACGTTTTGGGTTAGGGTTAGAGTTAGGGTTAGAGTGAGGGTGAGGTTTAGTGTTAGGGTTATGGTTAGGGTGAGGGTTAGGTTGAGGGTTAGGGTTAGCATTAGTGTTAGGGTTAGGGTTAGGTGAGAGATAGGGAGAGGATTAGGATTGGAGTTAGTTTTAGGGATAGGATTAGGGTTAGGGTGAGGGTGAGTGTTTGTGTTAGGGTTAGGTTTAGGTTTAGGCTTAGCGTTAGGCTGAGGGATAGGTTGAGGGGGAGGGTTAGGTTTAGGGGGAGGATTAGGATGAGGGTTAGGGTTGGGATTAGGGTTAGGGTAAGGGCTAGGGTGAGGGTGAGTTTTAGTGTTAGGGTTAGGGTGAGGTTTAGGTTTAGGGTTAGGGTTAGTTTGATGGTGAGGTTTAGGGTTAGAGTTAGGGTTAGGGTGAGGCTGAAGTTGAGGATTAGGGTTATCGTTAGTGTTAGGGTTAGTGTTAGGCTTAGGTTTAGGGTTAGGGTTAGGGTGAGGGTTACGCTTAGGGTTAGGTTTAGGTTTAGGGTGACTGTGAGAGTTTGGGTTAGGGTTAGAGTTAGGCTTAGGGTTAGGCTGATTGTGACGGTGAGGGTTAGGGTTAGGGTGAGGGTTAGGGTTAGGGTTATGAGGAGCGTTAGGATGATGGTTGGGTTAGGATTAGGGTTAGGTTGAGTTCTAGTGTGAGGGTGAGGTTTAAGTTTAGTTTTAGGGTGAGGTTTAGGGTTAAGGTTAGAGTTAGGGTTAAGGTGAAGCTAAGGGTGAGTTTTAGGGTTAGGGTTAGGATTAGGATTAGGGTAAGGGTTAGTGTGAGCATGAGGGTTAGGGTTAGGGTTAGGGTTAGGCTTAGGGTTACACTGATGGTGAGGGTGAGGGTGAAGGTTAGGGTTAGGATTAGGGTTAGGGTAAAGGTGAGCATGTGTGTTAGGGTTAGGTTTAGGGGTAGGCTTAAGGTAGGGCTGAAGGTGAGGTTGAGGGTGACGGTTAGGGTTAGGATAATGGTTAGTGTAAGGGTTAGAGGGACTGTTAGGATGAGGGTTAGGTTTAGGAATAGGGTTAGGGTGAGGGCTAGGGTGAGGGTGAGGTTTAAGGTTAGGTTTAGGGTGAGGGTTAGGGTTAGGGTTAGGTTGAGGGTTTTGGTTCGGGTTATGTTTAGGTTTAGCATAAGGGTTACGGTGAGGGTGAGGGTTAGGGTTAGGTTAGGGTTAGGATTAGGGTTAGGGTGAGGGTGAGTTTGAGGGTTAGGGTTAGTGTTAGTGTGAGGGTTAGGATGAGGGTTAGGATTAGGGTAAGGGTGAGGGCTAGTGTGAGGGTGAGGTTTAGGGTTAGGGTTAGGGTGACGTTTAGGTTTAGGGTCAGGGTTAGGGTTATGGTGAGGGAGAGTTTTAGGGTTAGATTTAGGGTTAGTGTTATGGTGAGGTTTAGTGTTATGGTTAGGGTTAGTTTTAGATTTAGGGTTAGAGTGAGGGTTAGGGTGAGTGTGAGGGTTTGGCTTAGGGTTAGTATAGGGTTAGGGTAAGGGTTAGGGTGAGTGTGAGGGTTAGGGTTAGGGTTAGGGTTAGGCTAGGTTTAGGCTTAGGGTGAGGGTGAGGGTGAAGGTTAGGGTTAATGTGAGGGTTAGGGTTAGGGTTATGGTGAGTGTGAGGGTTAGGTTTAAGTTGACAATTAGGGTTAGGGTTAGTATTAGGGTTAGGGTAAGGGTTAGGGTGAGGGTGAGGGTTAAGATGAGGATTAGGGTTCGGATTAGAGTTAGGGTGAGGGCTAGGTTGAGGCTGAGGGATAGGGTTTGTGTTAGCTTGAGGTTTAGGGTTAGGGTTAGGGTTAGGGTGAGGGTTTGGATGAGATTTAGGGTTACAGTGATGTGAGGGTTAGGGTTAAGTTGAGGGTTAGGGTTAGAATTAGGGTTAGGTGAGGGTGAGTGTTAGGATTAGGGTTAGGCTTAGGCTTAGGGTTAGGGTTACGATTAGAGTTATTGTTAGGGTTAGGGTTAGAGTTACAGTGAGGGTGAGGGTGAGGGTTAGGGTTAGTTTTAGGGTGAGGTTTAGGGTTAGGGTTAGGATTAGGGTTAGGGTGAGAATGAGGTTTAAGTTTAGATTTAAGGTTAGGGGGAGGGTTAGTTCGAGGGTTAGTGTTAGGGTTAGTGTTAGGTTTAAGTTTAGGGTGAGGGTTAGGTTGAGTTTTAAGGTTAGTGTTAGGGTTATGGTTAGAATTAAGGTTAGGGTGAGGGTGAGTGTGAGGGTTCGGTTTAAGGTTAGGCTTAGGGTTAGTGTTAGGCTGAGCGTGAGTGTGTGGTTGAGGATTAGGGTTAGGGTGATGGTTAGGATTAGGGTTAGGGTGAGTGCTGGGGAGAGGGTGAGGTTTAGGGTAAGTCTTAGGCTTAGGCTTAGGGTTAGGCTGAGCATGAGGTTGAGTGTGAGGGTTAGTGTTAGCATGATGGTTAATTTTAAGGTTAGGTTGAGGGTTAGGATGAGGTTAGGGTTAGGGTGTGGGTTAGGGTGAGGAGGATGGTAAGGGTAAAGTTGACTTTTAGGCTGAGGGTGAGGGTTAACATAAGGGTGAGGTTTAGGGTTAGGTTTAGGGTTAGGGTTAATGATAGGGTGAAAGTGAGGGTGAGTTTTAGGATTAGAGTTAGGTTTAAGGAGAGGCTGAGGGTGAGGGTTAGGGTTAGGGGTAGGATTAGGATTAGGGTAAGGGTTAGGGTGAGTGTGAGGGTTAGGGTTAGTGTTAGGGTCAGGCTTTTGGTTACACTGAGTTTGAGGGTGAGGGTGAGGGTTAGGGTCAGGATTTGGATTAGTGTGAGGGTGATTGTGTGTGTTAGGGTTGGTTTAGCGTTAGGCTTAGGGTTAGGCTGAGGGTGAGGTTGAGGTTGAGGGTTAGGTTTAGGGTGAGGGTTGGCTAAAGGGTTAGGGATAGGGTTACGATGAGGGTTAAGGTTAGGATTAAGGTTAGGGTGAGGGCTAGGTTGAGGGTGAGGTTTAGCGTTTGGTTTAGGGTGAGGTTTTAGGTTTGGGTTAGTTTTAGGTTGAGAGTTACGTTTCGGGTTATGTTTAGGGTTAGGGTGAGGGTTAGGGTAAGGATTAAGGTGAGGGTGAGGGTTAGGGTTTGATTGAGGGTTAGGCTTACGATTGGGGTTAGGATGAGGTTTAGGATGAGGGTGAGGTTTAAGGTTAGGTTTAGGATTAGGATTACGGTTAGGGTTAGTGTGAGTGTGAGGGTTATGGATAGATTTAGGGTTAGGCTGAGGGTGAGGGTGAAGGTGAGGTTAGGGTTAGGTTGAGGTTTAGGTTTAGGGTTAGGTTTAGGGTTAGGGTGATCATGAGGTTTAGTGTTAGAGGTAGGGTTAAGTTGAAGCTGAGGGTGAGGGTTAGGGTTAGGGTTAGGTTTAGGCTTAGGGTTAGGCTGAGGGTGAGGGTCGGGCTGAGGATTAGAGTTAACCTTAGGGTTAGGCTTCCTGTTAGGTTTATTTCTAGTGTTATGGTTAGGGTTAAGTTTGCGGTGAGGTGGAGGCTGAGTGAGAGAGTTATGGTTAGGGTTGTTAGGGTTAAGGTTTGTGTTATTGTTAGGGTTAGGCTTAGAGTTACGGTTAGGTTGAGGGTTAGGGTGAAGTTTAGGGTTAGGGTGCGGTTTAGGGTTATTGTTAGGGTTAGACTGAAGGTGAGGGTGGGGGTGAGGATTAGGGTTAGGATGAGGCTGATTGTGTGTGTTAGGGTTAGGTTTAGGGTTAGGCTTAGGGTTAGGCAGAGTGGGAGGTTGAGGGGGAGGGATAGAGTTAGAGGGAGTCTTAGTATGAGGGTTAGGTTTAGGATTAGGTTTGTGGTAAGGGCTAGGGTGAGGGTGAGGTTTAGGGTTAGGGTTAGTGTGAGGGTTAGGGTTATGGTTAGGGTTAGGGTGAGGGTGAGGTTTAGGGTTAGAGTTAGGGTTCGGGTGAGGCTGAGGGTGAGGGTTAGGGTTAAGGTTAGTGTTAGTGTTAGGGTTAGGGTTAGGGTGAGGGTTCGGGTGAGGGTGAGGGTTAGGGTTAGGGTTAGGATTAGGATTACGGTTAGGGTTAGGGTGAGTGTGAGGGTTATGGTTAGGTTTAGGCTGAGGGTGTGGGTGAGGGTGAGGTTAGGATTAGGGTGAGGTATAGGTTTAGGGTTAGGGTGAGCATGAGGTTTAGTGTTAGAGGTAGGGTTAAGGTGAGGCTGAGGGTGAGGGTTAGGGTTAGGGCTAGGATTAGGATTAGGGTAAGGGTTAGGGTGAGCTTGAGTGTTAGGGTTAGGGTTAGGGTTATGCTTAAGGTTACAGTGTGGATGAGGGTGAGTGCTAGTGTTAGGGTTAGGATTAGGATTAGGGTAAGGGTTAAGGTGAGGTTTAGGGTTAGGCATAGGTTAGGGAGAGGGTGAGGTTTAGGGTTTGAATTAGGGTAAGGTGAGGCTGAGGGTGAGGGTTAGGTTTAGGGATAGGATTAGGATTACAGTAAGGGTTAGGGTGAGTGTGAGGGTTAGGGTTAGTGTCAGCTTTAGGGTTAGGGTGAGATTTATGGTTCAGGTTAATCTTAGGATTAGAGTGAGGTTTAGGTTTAGGGTTACCTTGAGCATGAGGTTTAGGGTTAGGTTGAGGTTTAGGGTTAGGTTTAGGGTTCTGGTGAGGTTAGGCTTAGGGTTATTGTTAGGGTTAGGGTTAGTGTTAGGGTGAGGCTAAGTTTAGGGTGAGGGTTTTCATTAGGGTGAGGGTTAGGATTAGGGTTAGGGTTATTGTTAGGGTTAGGGTTAGGCTTAGGTTAAGAGTTAGGGGGAGGGTTAGGGTTAGGATTAGGGTTAGAGTTAGGATTAGGGTTAGGGTGAGGGTGAGGGTGTGTGTTAGGTTTAGGTTTAGGTTTAGGGTTAGGGTTAGGTTGAGGGTGAGGTTGAGGGTGAGGGTTAGGGTTAGGGTGAGGGTAATGGTAAGGGTTAGGGGGAGGGTTAGGATGAGGGTTAGTGTTAGGATTAGGGTTTGGGTGAGGGCTCGGGTGAGCATGAGGTTTAGGTTGAGAGTTAGGGTGAGGGTTAGGGTTAGGTTTAGGGTGAGAGTTTTATTTCGGGTTAGTTGAGGGTTAGGGTAAGAGTTACGGTGAGGGTCAGGGTTAGGTTTAGGTTGAGGGTTAGGGTTCGGATTAGCGTTAGGGTGAGGGTGAGGCTGAGGGTTAGGGTTAGTGTTTTGATGAAGGTTAGGATGAGGGGTAGGGTTAGGATTAGTGTTAGGGTGAGGGCTTGGGTGAGGGTGAGGTTTAAGTTTAGGGTTAGGGTGAGGTTTAGGGTTAGGTTGAGTTATAGGGATAGGGTTAGGTTTAGGGTAGTGTCAGGTTGAGGTTTAGGGTTAGAGACAGTTTTAGGTTGAGGCTGAGCATGAGGGTTAGGGTTAGGATTAATGTTAGGGTTAGGCTTAAGTTGAGGGTTAGGGTGAGGGTTAGGATGAGGGTTAGTGTTAGGATTAGGGTTAGGGTTTGGGCTAGGGAGAGGGTGAAGTTTAGGGTTAGGGTTAGGGTTAGGGTTGGGGTTAGGGTGAAGTTGAGGTTTAAGGTTAGAGTTAAGGTTAGGGTTCACCTGAGGGTGAGGTTTAGGGTTAGGGTTAGGTTAGGTTGAGGGTGAGGTTTAGTTTGAGGTTTAGGGATAGGATTAGGTTTAGGATTAGGGTTAGGGTGAGGCTGAGTTTGAGGGTTAGGGTGAGGGTTAGGCTTAGGCTTAGGGTTAGGCTGAGGGTGAGGGTGGGTGTGAGGATTAGGGTTAGGGTGATGGTTAGGGTTAGTGTTATTGTTAGTGTTAGGGTTTGATTTAGCGTGTGAGTGGGGTTGCGGCTGAGGTTTAGGGTTAGGTTTAGTGTGGGGTTCATGGTTACGGTTAGGTTTAGGGTTAGGTTGAGGATGAGGTTGAGGGTTAGATATAGGATTAGAGGGAGAGTTATGGTGAGGGTTAGGATTAGGGTTAGGGTGAGGCGGAGTGTTAGCATTAGGGTATGGTTATTGTTTGGGTTAGGTTTAGGGTTAGGATTAGTGTTATTGTTAGGGTTAGTGTTAGAGTTATGGTGAGGGTGAGTGTGAGGGTGTGGGTTAGGGTTAGGGTTAGGGTTAGGCTTAGGCATAGTTTTAGCCTGAGTGTGAGGGTGGGCGTGAGGTTTAGGGTTAGGGTGATGTTTAGTGTTAGGGATAGGGTGAGGGTTAGTGTTAGGGTTAGGGTTAGAGTTAGGGTTAGAGTGAGGGTGTGGTTTAGGGGTACAGTTATGGATAGGGTGAGGGTTAGGTTTAGGTTTAGGGTTATGGTGGTGTTGACCGTAAGTGTAAAGGTGAGGTTTAGGGT
This sequence comes from Dipodomys merriami, assembly GCF_024711535.1. Classification (NCBI taxonomy): domain Eukaryota; kingdom Metazoa; phylum Chordata; class Mammalia; order Rodentia; family Heteromyidae; genus Dipodomys; species Dipodomys merriami. Next base: position 464,726 of record NW_027202716.1, on the reverse strand, counting down.
GAGGGTGAGGGTTAAGGTATGGTTGAGAGTTAGGGTTAGGGTGAGGTTTAGCATTAGGGTCAGGGTGAGGGTGAGTGTTAGATTGAGGATTAGTGTTAGAGTTAGTGTGAGGTTTAGGTTGAGGATGAGGTTAAGGGTTAGGGTGTGGGCTAGAGTGAGGGTGGGTTTAGGGTTAGTGTTACGGTGGGGTTTAGGGCTAGGGTGATGGTTAGTGTTATTGTGAGGGTTAGTTTTAGAGTTAGCGTGAATGTTAGGTTTAGGGTTAGTGTTAGGGTGAGGGTGAGGGTGAGGGTTAGAGTTAGGGTTAGGATGAGGTTTAGTGATAGGGTTAGGGTTAGGGTTAGGTTCAGGATTAAGTTCAGTGTTTGAGTTAGGTTTAGGGTGAGGCTGAGGGTGAGGTTGAGGGTTAGGATGAATGTTAAGGTTATTCTTAAGATGAGGGTTAGGTTGAGGGTGAGGGTTTGGGTTAGGGTTAGGAGTAGGATTAGGCTTAGGGCTAGGGTGAGTGTGAGGATTAGGGTAAGGGTTAGGGTTAGGCTTAGGGTTAGGATGAGGGTGAGGGTGAGGGTCAGGGTTAGGGTGAGGGTGATATTTAGGGTTAGGATTAGGGTGAGTGTGAGGTTTAGGGTTAGGTTTAGGTTTAGGTTTAGGCTGAGCATGAGGGTGAGGGTTAGGGTTATGGTGAGGTTTAGGGTTAGGGTTATGGGGAGGGTTAGGAGGAGAGTTAGGGTTAGGATTAGGGTTAGAGTTAGGGTTAAAGTGAGGCTGAGGGTGAGGCTTAGGGTTAGGGTTAGGATAAGGATTAGGGTAAGGGCTAGGTTGAGTGTGAGGGTTAGGGTTAGGGTTAGGTTTAGGCTTAGGGTTACACTGATGGTGAGGGTGAGGGTGAGGGTTAGGGTTAGGATTAGGGTTAGGGTGAGAGTTAGGGTTCAAGTTAAGTTTAGGTTTAGGGTGTGGGTTACGGTTAGGGTTACGTGGAGTGTGAGGTTTATGGTTTGGTTGAGGGTTAGTGTTAGGGTTAGGGTTAGGATGAGATTAAGGTTAGGGTTAGTGTGAGGGTTAGTGTTAGGGTTAGGTTTAGTGTTAGGGTGAGGGTAAATGTTAGGGTGAGGGTTTGCGTTAGGGTGAGGGTCATGGTTATGTTGAGGGTTAGGATTAGGGTTCGGGTTATTGTTTGGGATAGGTTTAGGTTTATGGTTATGTTGAGGGTGAGGTTGAGGGTTACGGTTAGGGTTAGGTTGAGGTTTAGGGTTTGGTTTAGGGTTAGAGTTAGGTTTAGGGTGAGGGTGAGGTTTAGGTTTATAGTTAGGGTGAGGGTTAGGTTGAAGTTTAGGTTTAGGGTTAGGGTTAGGATTAGGGTTAGGGTGATGGTGAGTGTGTGTGTTTGGGTTAGGTTTAGGGTTAGACTTAGGGCTAGGCTGAGGGTGAGGTTTAGGGTTAGAGTTAGGGTAAGGGTGAGGCTGATCTTGAGGTTTAGGGTTAGGTTTAGTGTTAGATTTCGGGTTACTCTGAGGGTTAGACTGAGTGTGAGGGTTATGCTTAGTGTTAGGATTAGGTTTAGGGTAAGGGTTAGGGTGAGTGTGAGGGTTAGGGTTAGGTTTAGGCTGAGACTTAGGATTAGGCTGAGGGTGAGGGTGAGGGTGAGTTTAGGTTTACGGTTAGGTTGAGAGTTAGTGTTCGGTTAAGTTTAGGGTTAGGGTGAGGGTTAGAGTTAGGGTAAGGGTTAGGGTTAAAGTTAGGGTTAGGGTGAGGGTTAGGTTTGGGTTATGATCAGAATTAGGGTTAGGGTGAGGATGAGGTTTAGGGTTAGAGTTAGGGGTAGTGTTTGGGTTAGGGATAGGGTGAGGGTTAGGGTTAGGGTTAGGGTTAGGCTAAGGTTTAGGCTTAGGCTTAGGCCGAGCATGAGGAGGAGGGTTAGGGTTAGGGTTAGGGTGAGGGTTAGGGTTAGGATTAGGTTTAGGGTGAGGGTAAGGATTAGGGTTAGGCTTAGGTTTAGGGTGATGGTTAGGGTTAGGGTTTGGGTTAGGATGAGGGTGAGGCTGAGGATTAGGGTTAGGTTTAGTGTTAGGTTTAGAGTTTGGTTTAGGGTTAGTGTCAGTGTTGGGGTTTGTGTTAGGGTTACAGTGAGGGTTAGGTTTAGGGTTAGGGTTAGGTTTAGGCTGAGGGTGAGGGTGGGGGTAAGGATTAGAGTTAGGTTTAGGGTGAGGGTGAGGTTTAGGGTTAGAGTTAGGGGTAGTGTTTGGGTTAGGGATAGGGTGAGGGTTAGGGTTAGGGTTAGGGTTAGGCTAAGGTTTAGGCTTAGGCTTAGGCCGAGCATGAGGGTGAGGGTTAGGGTTAGGGTTAGGTTTAGGGTGAGGGTAAGGATTAGGGTTAGGCTTAGGTTTAGGGTGATGGTTAGGGTTAGGGTTTGGGTTAGGATGAGGGTGAGGCTGAGGATTAGGGTTAGGTTTAGTGTTAGGTTTAGAGTTTGGTTTAGGGTTAGTGTCAGTGTTGGGGTTTGTGTTAGGGTTACAGTGAGGGTTAGGTTTAGGGTTAGGGTTAGGTTTAGGCTGAGGGTGAGGGTGGGGGTAAGGATTAGAGTTAGGTTTAGGTTTAGGGTTAGGGTTATTGTTAGTGTTATGGTCAGGGTTAAGTTTGTAGTGAGGGTGAGGCTGAGGTTGAGGGTTATGTTTAGGGTTAGGGTTATGGTTAGTGTTATTGTTAGGGTTAGGGTTAGACTTATGGTGAGGTTGAGGGTGAAGTTGAGGTTTAGGGTTAGGGTGAGGTTTAGGGTTAGGGTTAGGGTTAGGTTGAGGGTGAGATTTAGCGTTACAGATAGGGTTAGGGGGAGGGTTAGGGTGAGGTTTAGGGTTAGCGTTAGTGTTAGGGTTAGGGTGAGGGTTAGGGTTAGGTTGAGGTTTAGGGATAGGGTTAGTTTTAGGATTAGAGTTAGGATGAGGGTGAGTGTAATGGTTAGGGTGAGGGTTAGGCTTAGGTTTAGGGTTAGGCAGAGGATGAGGTTGGGGGTGAGGATTACGGTTAGGGAGATGTTTCATTTTAGGGTTAGTGTCATTGTTAGGGTTAGGGTTAGAGTTACAGTGAGGGTGAGGGTGCGGGTGAGTGTTAGGTTTAGGGTTTTGATGGGGTATAGGGTTAGGGTTATGTTTACAGTTAGTGTGAGGTTGAGGTTTAGGGTTTGATATAGGGTTAGGGAGAGGGTTCGGGTGAGGGTTAGGGTTAGGGTTAGTGTTAGGTTTAGGGTGAGGGTGTGGTTTAGGGTTAGATATAGAGTTACGGGGAGGGTTAGGGTTAGGGGGAGGTTTAGGGTTAGGGTTAGGGTGAGGGTTAGGATTAGGGTTGGGGTTAGAGTTACAGTGAGGGTGAGGTTGATGGTGACTGTGAGGGTTAGGGTTAGGTTTAGGGGTAGGCTTAGGTTTAGGCTTAGGATTAGGCTGAGGGTGAATGTGAGGGTGAGGTTTAGGGTTAGGGTGACGGTTAGGGTTAGGGTTATGGGGAAGGTTAGAATGAGGGTTAGGGTTAGGATTAGGGTTAGGGTGAGGGCTAGGGTTAGGGTTAGGGTTAGGTTGAGGATGAGTTTTAGGGTTAGAGTTAGGGTTAAGGTGAGGCTGAGGTTGAGGGTGAGGTTTAGGGTTACGGTTAGGGTTAGGATTAGGATTTGGGAAAGGGTTAGTGTGAGTGTGAGGGTTAGGGTTAGGGTAAGGCTTAGGCTTAGGATTACACTGAGAGTGAGGGTGAGGGTTAGGGTTAGTGTATGGGTTAGGGTTAGGGTTAGGGTGAGAGTTAGGGTTCCGGTTATTTTAGGTTTAGGGTGAGGTTTAGGGTTAGGCTTAAATTGTGCATGAGTGTTAGGGTTAGTTTGAGGGTTAGGGTTAGGGTTAGGGTTAGGGTGAGGTTTAGTGTTAGAGTTAGGATGAGGGTTAGAGTGACGATTAGGGTTAGGATTAGGGTTAGGTTGAGGGCTAGCGTGAGGGTGAGGGTTAGGGTTAGTGTTAGGGTGAGTTTTAGGTTTAGGGTTAGGGTTAGGGTTAGGGTTAGGATTAGGGTTAGGGTGAGGGCAAGAGTGAGGGTGAGGGTGAGGGTAGAGTTAGGGTTAGCGTGAGGTTTAGGGTCTGGGTTAGGGTTAGAGTTAGGGTTAGGGTGAGGGTGAGGTTTAGGGTTAGAGTCAGGGTTAGGGTGAAGGTTAGTTTGAGGGTTAGTGTTAGGGTTAGTGTTAGGGTTAGGGTTACGTTGAGATTTAGAGGGAGGGTAAGGGTTAGTGTTAGGGTAAGGGATAGGATTAGGGTTAGGGTTAGGATTAGGTTTGGTGTAAGGGCTAAGTTGAGGGTGAGGTTTAGGGTTAGGGTTATGGTGAAGTTTTGGGTTCGGGATAGGGTTAGGTTAAGTGAGAGGGTGAGGTTTAGGGTTAGAGTTAAGGTTTGGGTGAGGCTGAGAGTGAGGGTTAGGTTTAGGGTTAGTGTGAGGGTTAGGGTTAGGTTTAGGGTGAAGGTGAGTTTGAGGATGAGGGTTAGGATTAGGGTGAGGTTGAGGGTTTGGTTTAGGTGGAGGGTTAGGTTGAGGTTAGGGTTAGGGTTAGGGTTAGGCAAAGGATGAGGATGTGGGTGAGGGTTAGGTTTAGGTTGAGGGAAGGTTTTAGGGTTTTGAGGAGGGTTAGGATGAGGGTTAGGGTTAGGATTAGGGTTAGGGTGAGGGCTAGGGTAAGGGTGAGGTTTAGGTTTAGTTTTAGCGGAAGCATTAGGGTTAGGGTTAGGGTTAGGGTGAGGCTAAGATTTAGAGTTAGGGTTAAGCTTAGGCTTAGGGTTAGGCTGAGGCTGACGTTGAGGGTGAGGGTTAGGGTTAGGGTGAGGATGAGCGTTAGGATTAGGGTGAGGTTTAGGGTGAGGGTGAGGTTAAGGCTTATGGTTAGGATTAGGATTATGATATGGGTTAGGGTTAGTGTGACAGTTAGGGTTAGGATTAGGCTTAGCCTTAGGTTTAGGCTGAGGGTGAGGGTGAGGATGAGGGCTAGGGTTAGGGTGCGGCTTAGGGTTAGGGTTAGGGTGAGAGTTAGGGTTCGGTTAAATTTAGGGTTAGGGTGAGCATTAGGGTTAGGATTCGGTTTAGGGTGAGGGCTAGGGTGAGGCTGAGGGTTAGGGTTAGTGTTAGGGTAAGGTTTAGGCTTAGGGTTAGAGTTAGGGTGAGGGTTAGGGTTAGGATTAGGGTTAGGGTGAGTGTGATAGTTAGAATTAGGTTTAGGTTTAGCAATAGGGTTATGTTTATCGTAAGGATTAGTGATATTGTTAGGGTTAGGTTTAGTATTAGGGTTAGGGTGAATTTGAGGTTTAGGGTTAGATTTAGGGTTAGTTGTTGTGTTAGGACGAGGGTTAGGGTTAGGGTTACTGTTAAGCTTAAGGTTAGGGTGAGTGTTAGGTTGAGGTTTAGGGTTAAGGTTAGGGTTAGTTTTAGGATTAGGGTTAGGGTTAGGGTGAGTGTGATGGTTAGGGTTAGGCTTAGGCGTAGGGTTAGGCTGAGAGTGCAGGGGGTTAGAATTAGGGGTATGGTGATGGTTAGGTTTAGGTTTAGTGTGAGGGTTAGGATGAGGGTTAGGGTTAGGATTCGGTTTAGGGTGAGGCTAGGGTGAGGGTGAGGGTTAGGGTTAGGGTTAGGGTGTGGTTTAGTGTTAGGGATAGGATTAGAGTTAAGGTTAGCCTGAGGGTGAGGTTTAGGGGTAGAGTTAGGGTTAGGGTTAGGGTTAGGGTTAGGGTGAGGGTTAGAGTGGGGGTGAAGGTAAGGGTAAACTTGAGGATTAGGCTGAGGGTGAGATTTAGAGGGAGGGTAAGGGTTAGTGTTAGGGTAAGGGATAGGATTAGGGTTAGGGTTAGGATTAGGTTTGGTGTAAGGGGTAAGGTGAGGGGGAGGTTTAGGGTTAGGGTTATGATGAGGTTTAGATTTCAGGTTAGGGTTAGTGTTAGTGAGAGGGTGAGGTTTAGGGTTAGAGTTAGGGTTCGGGTGAGGCTGAGAGTGAGGGTTAGGGTTAGGGTTAATGTGAGGGTTAGGGTTAGGTTTAGGGTGAAGGTGAGGTTGAGGATGATGGTTAGGGTTAGGGTGAGGTTGAGGGTTTGGTTTAGGTGGAGGGTTAGGTTGAGGGTTAGGGTTAGTGTTAGGGTTAGGCTAAGGATGAGGATTTGGGTGATGGTTAGGGTTAGGGTGAGGGATTGGGTTAGGGTTTTGGGGAGGGTTAGGATGAGGGTTAGGGTTAGGATTAGGGTTAGGGTGTGGGCTAGGGTGGGGGTGAAGTTTAGCGTTAGGTTTAGGGTAAGCTCTAGGGTGAGGGTTAGGGTTAGGTTTAGTGTGAGGTTGAGGTTTAGATTGAGGATTAGTGTTAGGGTTAGTGTGAGGTTTAGGGTGAGGATGAGGGTTAGTGTTAGGTTGAGGGCTAGGGTGAGGGGGATGGGTAGGGTTAGTGTTAGGGTGAGGTTTAGGGTAAAGGTTTTGGTTACGATTAATGTTAGGGTTAGGCTTAAGGTGATGGTTAGGGTGAGGGTGAGGGTTAGGGTTAGGTTTACTATTAGGATTAGGGTTAAGGTTAGGGTGAGTGTGAGGGTTAGGGTTGGGGTTACGGTTAGGCAGAGGGTGAGGGTGAGGCTTAAGGTTAGGGTGAGGTTTAGGGTTAGAGTTAGGGTGAGAGTTAGGTTTCGGGTTAAGTTAAGGGTTAGGGTGAGAGTTAGGATAAGGGTTACAGTGAGGGTGAGCGTTAGGGTTAGTTTGAGGGTTAAGGTTAGGGTTAGGCTTAAGATGAGAGTGAGGTTTATGGTTAGAGTTAGGTTTAGGGTGAGGCTGATGGTGTGGGTTGGGGTTAAGGTTAGTGTTAGAGTTAGGGTTACGGTGAGGATTAGGGTGAGGGTGAGGGTTAGCCTTAAGGTTAGGTTTAGGATTAGGGTAATTGTTATGGTGAGTGTGAGTTTAGGGTTAAGGGTTAGGTTAAGGTTTAGGGTTAAGGTGAGGGGGAGGGTTAGAATTAGGGTTAGGGTTAGGGCTAGGGTGAGGGTGAGGGTTAGAGTTAGGGTTAGGGTTAGGTTTAGGGTTAGGATTAGGGTTACTGTGAGGGTATGTTAGGGTTAGGGTTAGGGTTAGGCTTAGGCTTAGGGTTAGGCTGAGGTTGAAGGTGGGGTTGAGGATTAGGGTTAGAGTGATGGTTGGGGTTAGGGTTAGGGTAATAATTAGGATGAGGGTTAGTCTTAGGATTAGGGTTAGGGTGAGGGCTACGGTGAGGGTGAGGGTTAGGGTTAGGGTGAAGGTTAGATTGAGGATTATGGTTAGTGTTAGGTTTAGTGTGAGGTTGAGGGTTAGGATGAGGTTTTGGGTTAGGGTGAGGATGATGGTAAGGTTAAAGGTGAGGTTTAGGCTGAGGGTGAGAGTTAAGAAAAGGGTGAGGATTAGGGTTAGGTTTAGGATTATGGTAAGGGTTAAGTTTAGGGTTAGGGTGAGAGTTAGATTGAGGATTAGGTTTAGTGTTAGTGTGAGGTTCAGGGTGAGGTTGAGGGTTAGGGTGAGGGTGAGGGTTAGGGTGAAGGTTATGATTCGGGTGAGGGTTAGCATTAGGGATAGTGTTATTGTTAGGTTTGGCGTTACGGTTACGGTGAGGGTGAGGGTGAGATTTCTGGTTAGGGTGAGGTTTAGTGTTAGTGTTAGGGTTAGAGTTAGGGTTACGGTGAGGTTGAGGTTTAGGGGTAGAGGTAGGGGAAGGGTGAGGGTTAGGATGAGGGTTCGGTTAGGGTGAGGTTTATGGTGGGGGTAAAGGTAAGGGCAAAGCTGAGGGTTAGGCTGAGGGTGAGGGTTACGGTTATGGTGAGGTTTAGGGTTAGGTTGAGGGTTAGGTTTAGTGTTAGGGTGAGGGTAAGGGTTAGATTGAGGATTATTGTTAAGGTTAGTGTGAGGTTTAGGGTGAGGATGAGGTTTAGGGTTAGGGTGAGGGCTAGGGTGAGGTCAGGGTTAGGGTTAGTGTTAGGGTGAGGTTTAGGTTTAGGGTGATGGTTAGGGTTAGTGTAAGCATTAGTGTTAGAGTTAGGGTTAGTGTTAGGGTGAGGGTAAATATTAGGGTGAGGGTTAGGGTTAGGATGAGGGTTATGCTTACGGTGAGGGTTAGGGTTAGGCTTAGGGTTATTGTTAGGGTTAGGGTTAGGGTTAGGGTTAGGGTGAGGGTGAGGATTAGGGTTAGGGTTAGTTTGAGGTTTAGGTTTAGGGTTAGGGTTAGATTTAGGGTTAGGTTGAGGGTGAGGTTTAGGGTTAGAGTTAGGGTTAGTGTTAGGTTTAGGAATAAGGTGAGGGTAAGGGTTAAGGTGAGGCTTAGGCTTAGGCTTAGGCTTAGGCCAACCATGAGGGTTATGGTTAGGGTTAGGTTTAGGATGAGGGTTAGGTTTGGGGTGAGGTTTATAATGAGGTTTAGGGTTAGGATTAGGTTTAGGGTGAGGGCTAGTGTGAGGGTTAGTGTGAGGGTTCGGGTTAGGGATAGGGTTAGGTTTAGGATTTGCGTTAGGGTGAGGGTGAGTGTGAGTTTTAGGGTTATGGTTAGGGTAATTGTTAGTGTTATGGTTAGGGTTAGGTTTGCGGTGAGGGTGAGGCTGAGGGTGAGGTTTATGTTTAGGTTTAGGGTTAGGGTTAGGGTTAGTGTTATTGTTAGGGTTAGGGTTAGTGTTAGGATGAGGGTAAATGTTAGGATGAGGGTTAAGGTTAGGGTGAGGATTATGATTAGGGTGAGGGTTAGGGTTAGGTTTAGGGTTTTTGTTAGGTTTAGTGTTACAGTTAGGTTTATAGTGAAGGTGAGGGTGAGGGTTAGGATTAGGATGAGGCTTAGGTTTAGGGTTAGGGTCAGTTAGGGTTAGGGTGAGGGTGAGGTTTAGGGTTAGAGTTAGGGATAGTGTTAAGGTTAGGGATAGGGTGAGGGTTAGGGTTAGGTTTAGGCTTAGGGTTAGGCTTAGGCTTAGGCGGAGCATGAGGGTGAGGTTTAGGGTTAGGGTTAGGGTGAGGGTTAGGATGAGGTTTAGGGTTAGGATTAGGTTTAGGGTGAGGGCTAGCATTAGGGTTAGGCTTAGAGTTAGGGTGAGGGTTAGAGTTAGGATTTGGGTTAGGGTGAGAGTGAGGCTGAGGTTGAGGGTTATGGTTAGGTTTAGGCTTAGGCTTAGGGTTAGGCTGAGGGTGAGGGTGGAGGTGAGGAATAGGTTTTGGATGATGGTTAGGGTTATCGTTATGGTGAGGGTTAGGATGAAGTTTAGGGTTAGGATTAGGTTTAGGGTGAGGTTGAGGGTTAGGGTTAGAGTTATGCTTAGGCTTAGGGTTAGGCTGAGGGTGAGAGTTGGGGTTAGGGTGATGGATACGGGTAGGGTTAGGTTGTGTGTTAGGATGAGGGTTAGGGTTAGGGTTAGGGTGAGTGTTAGGGTTCGGTTTAAATTTAGGGTTAGGGTTATAGTTAGTGTTAGGGTGAGGGTGAGTGTGTGGGTTACGGTTAGGTTTAGGGTTAGTCTTAGGGTTAGCCTTAGGGTTAGGTTGAGTGGGAGGTTTAGGGTTAGGTTGAGGGTTAGGTTTAGGGTTAGGTTGAGGGTTAGTATGTGGGTTAGGTTTAGGATTAGGGTTAGGGTGACGGCTAGGGTGAGGGTGAGGTTTAGGGTTAGGGTTAGGGTGAGGTTTAGGGTTAGGGTTAGGTTTAGGGTCACTGTGAGTTTGTAGTTTAGTGTTAGATATAGGGTTAGGGTGAGGTTTAGGGTGAGGGTTCGGGTTAGTGTTAGGGTTAGGTTTAGGGTGATGGTTAGGGTGAGGGTGTGTGTTAGGGTTATGGTTAGGATTAGGATTGGGGTTAGGGAGAGGGTCAGTGTGAGGATTAGGATTAGGTATAGGGTTAGTCTTAGGGTTAGGCTGAGGGTGAGGGTGAGGGTTAGGTTTAGGGTTAAGGTGAGGGTTAGGGTTAAGGTTATGGTGAGAGTTAGGTTTCGGTTAAGTTTAGGCTTAGGGTGAGGGTTAGGTTGCGGGTGTCGTTAAGGTTAAAGGTGAGTGTTAGGCTGAGGGTGAGGGTTACTGTAAAGGTGAGGGTTAAGGTTAGGCTGAGGGTTAGGTTAAGGGTTAGGGTTAGGGTTATTGTGAGGGTGAGGGTTAGATTTAGGATTAGGGTTAGGGTTAGTGTGAGGTTTATGGTGAGGTGGAGATTTATGCTTAGGGTGAGGGTTAGGGTTAGAATTAGTGTTAGGGTGAATGTTAGGGTTAGGCTTAGTGTTAGGGTGAGGTTTAGTGTTATGGTTAGTGTTAGGGTTAGTGTGAGGGTTAGTGTTAGTTTGAGGGTATGTTTTAGGGAGAGTTTTAGGGTTAGGGTGAGGGTTATGGTTAGGGTGAGGTTTAGGGTTAAGGTAAGGGTTATTGCTAGGTTTAGCGTTACCGTTACTGTGAGGGTGAAGGTGAAGGTGAGGTTTAGGGTTAGGGTTAGGGTGAGAAATAGGTTTAGCGTTATTGTTAGAGTTAGGGTTAGGGTGAAGGTGAGGATGAGGTTTAGGGTTAGGCTTAGGGTGAGGTTTCGGGTTTGGGTTAGGGTTAGTGTTAGGTTTAGGTTGAGGGTGAGGTTTAGGGTTAGAGCTAGGGTTAGGGTGAGGGTTTGGTTGAGGGTTAGGGTTAGTGTTAGGGTTAGCGTTAGGGTGAGAGTTAGGCGGAGGTTTATGGTTACATTTAGGTTTAGGATTAGGGTTAGGGTGAGGGTGTGTGTGTGTGTGAGTGTTAGGTTTAGCGTTAGGCTTAGGGTTAGGCTGAGGGTGAGGTTGATTGTGAGGGTTAGGGTTAGGGTTAGTGTTAGGGTTAGGGTTCGGGTGAGTGTTAGTGTGAGGGTGAGGGATAGGGATAGGGTTAGGATTAGGATTAGGGTTAGGGTTAGGGTGAGTGTGAGGGTTAGGGTTAGGATTAGGTTTAGTCTTAAGGTTAGGCTGAGTGTGAGGGTGAGGGTTAGGGTGAGGGATAGGGTTAGGGTTAGGGTTAGGTTGAGGTTTAGTGTTAGGGTTAGAGTTAGCGTTAGTGTTAGTGTTAGGGTTAGGGTGAGAGTTAGGGAGAGGGTTTGGGTTAGGATTTCGGTTAGGGTTAAGTTTTAGCATTAGGGGTAGGGTGAGGGTGATATTTAGCGATAGAATTAGGGTTAGGGTGAGGCTGAGGGAGAGAGTTAGGGTTAGTTTTAGGTATACACTTAGGGTTAGGCTGAGGGTGAGTGTGTGTGTTAGGGTTAGGTTTAGGGTTAGGCTTAGGGTTAGGCTGAGGTTGAGGTTGAGGGTGAGAAAGGTAATGTTAAGGTGAGGGTTAGTCATAGGGTTAAGGGGAGGTTTAGGTTTAGGATTAGGGTTTGGATGAGCGCTAGGTTGAGGGTGAGGGTTAGGGTGAGGGTGAGGATGAGGTTTAGGTTTAGGGTTAGGGTTAGGGTGAGGCTGAGGGTGTGGTTTAGGGTTAGGGTTAATGTTAGGGTTAGGGTTAAGGTGAGGGTTAGGGTTAGGGTAGGGTTAGGGTTAGGGTTAGGGTTAGGATTAGGGTAAACGTGAGGGTGAGTATGTGTGTTACGGTTAGGTTTAGGGTTAGGCTGAGGGTGAGGTTGAGGGTGAGGGTTAACGTTAGGGTAAGTGTTAGGGTGAGGTTTAGGGTTAGGGTTAGGGGGAGGGTTAGGATTAGGGTTAGGGTTAGGTTTAGGGTTAGGGTGAGGGCTAGGTCGAGGGTAAGGTTTAGGTTTAGGGTTACATGAGGTTTAGGTTTAGGGTGAGTGTTAGGATGAGGATGAGGTGTGGGGTTCCAGTTAGGGTTAGGATGAGACTGAGGTGAGGGATAGGGTTAGCGTTAGTGTTAGTGTTAGGGTTAAGGTGAGGGTTAGGTTGAGGGTGAGGGTTACGGTTAGGGTTAGGATTAGGATTAAGGTTAGGTTTAGGGTGAGGTTTAGTGTTAGGATTAGGGTTAGGATTATGGTGATGGTTAGGTTGAGGGTAATGTTTAGGGTTATGGTTAGGCTTAGGCTTAGGGTTAGGCTGAGGGTGAGAGTTCGGGTGAGGGTTCGGGTTAGGGTGAGGGTTAAGGTTAGGTTGAGAATTAGGGATTTGGTTAAGTTTAGGTTTAGATTGATGTTTAGGGTAAGGATTTTGGTGATGGTGATGGTTAGGGTTACTTTGAGGGTCAGTGTGAGGTTTAGGATAAAGTTTAGGGTTAGGTTTTGGCGTAGGCTTAGGCTGAGTGTGAGGTTGAGGTTGAGGGTTAGGGTTAGGGTGATGGTTAAGTTTAAGTTTATGGTGTTGGTTAGGATGAGGTTTAGGGTTAGGGTGAGGTTTAGGTTGAGGTTTAGGCTGAGGTTGAAGGTTAAGATTAGGGCGAGTGTTAGGGCTAGGTTTAGGGTTAGGGTAAGGGTTAGGGTTAGGGTTAGGGTGAGGGTTAGATTGAGGATTAGGTTTAGGGTTAGTGGGAGGTTTAGGGAGAGGATGAGGGTTAGGGTTAGGGTGAGCATGAGGGTTAGAATTAGGGTTAGGGTGAGGGCTAGGGTGAGGATGAGGGTTAGGGTTAGGTTGAGGGCTAGGTTGAGGGTGAGGGTTATAATTAGGGTTAGGGTGAGGGCTAGGGTGAGGTTGAGGTTTAGGGTTAGGGTGAGGTTTAGGATTGGGGTGAGGGTTAGGGTTAGTGTGAGGGTTAGTGTTAGTGTTAGGGTTAGGTTTAGGGTGAGGGTAAGTGTTAGGGTGAGGGTTAGGGTTAGGGTGAGGATTATGCTTAGGGTGAGGGTTAAGGTTAGGGTTATTGTTAGGGTTAGGGTTTCGGTTACTTTTTCGATGAGCGTGAAGGTTAGGGTTAGGGGGAGGAGGAGATTTAGGGTTAGAGTTAGGGTTTGGATGAGGCTGAGGTTGAGGGTTAGGGTTTGGATTATTGGGTTAGGGGAGGAGGAGATTTAGGGTTAGAGTTAGGGTTAGGATAAGGCTGAGGTTGAGGGTTAGGGTTTGGGTTATTGTTAGGGTTAGGTTTAGGGTGAGGGTGAGGGTTAGGGTGAGGGTTAGGGTTATGTTGAGTGTTAGGATAAGTTTTAGGGTTATTATTAGGGTTAGGTTGAAGGCTAGCATGAGGGTTAAAGTGAGGGTAAGGTTTAGGGATAACATTAGGATTAGGATTAGGGTTATGGTGAAGGTGAGTGTGGAGGTTAGGTTTAGGGTCAGGCTTAGTGTTAGGGTGAGAGTTAGGGTTAGGGTTTCGGTTAGGGTAAGGGTAAGGCTGAGATTTAGGGTTTGGTTCTGGTTTAGTGTTAGGTTTAGGGTTAGGTTTAAGGTGATGGTTAGGGTTAGGGTTAGGGTTAGGCTTAAGGATAGGCTGAGGATGAGGGTATGGGTTAGGGTTAGTGTTTGGGTTAGGGTGAGGGTCAGGCTTTGGATTAAGGTTATGTTTAGGGTTAGGGTTAGGTTTAGTGTTAGGCTTAGGCTTAGGGTTAAGGTTAGCGTGAGGTTTAGGGTTAGATATAGGGTTAGGGGGAGGGTTAGGACAAGGTTTAGGAATACGGTTAGTGTTAGGGTTAGGGTAAGGGTGAGGGTTAGGTTGAGGTTTAGGCAAATGGTTAGGGTTATGGTTAGTGTGAGGGTTAGTGTTAGGGTTAGGGTTAGTGTTAGCGTGAGGGTAAGTGTTAGGGCGAGGGTTTGGGTTAGGGTGAGGGTTATGGTTTGGTTGAGGGTTAGGATTAGCTTTAGGGTTATTGTTAGGGTTAGGTTTAGGGTTACGGTTACGGTGAGGGTGAGTGTGAGGGTTAGGTTTAGGGTTAGGGTGAGGTTTAGTGTTTGGGTTAGGGTTAGAGTAAAGGTTAGGTTGATGGTGAGGATTAGGGATAGATTTAGGGTTTGGCTGAGGGTTAGGTTGAGGTTTGTGGTTAGGGTTAGTGTTAGGTTTAGGTTAGGGTTAGCGTTAGGGTTATGGTGTGGGTGAGGTTTAGTGTTAGAATTAGGGTTAGGGTGAGGCTGAGTGTGAGGGTTAGTTTCAGGGTTAGATTTAGGGTTAGGGTGAGGGTTGGGGTGAGGGTGAGGTTTAGGGCTAGGGTTAGAATTAGGATTAGGTTTAGGGTTAGGGTGAGTGGGAGGGTTAGCTTTAGGGTTAGGGTTATCCTTAGGTTTAGTCTGAGGGTGAGGGTGAGGGTTAGGTTTGGGGTGAGGTTAGGGTTAGGGTTAGGGTGAGGTTTAGTATTACATTTAGGGTTAGGGTGATGGTGAGGTTTAGGGTTAGAGTTAGGTTTAGGGTGAGGGTGAGTGTGAGGGTTAGGTTTAGGGTTAATATTAAGCATAGGTTTAGGCTGAGGGTGAGGGTGAGTCTTAGGGTTAAGGTTAGGATGAGGTTTAGGTTTAGGGTTAGGGTTAGAATTAGTGTTAGGGTGAGAGTGAGATTTAGGGTTAGAGTTAGGGTTAGGGTTAGGAATAGGGTTAGGTTGAGAGTTAGGTTTAGGGTTAGGCTTAGGCTTAGGCTTAGTCTGAGCATGAGGGTGAGGGTTAGCATTAGGTTTATGTTGATGGTTGAGGTTAGGTTTAGTGTTATTGATAGGGTTAGGGTTAGAGTTTCGGTGAGGGTGAGGGTGCGGGTGAGGGTTAGGTTTAGGGTTAGTGTGGGGTTTATGGGTAAGGTTAGGGTTAGGGTTAGTCTGAGGGTGAGGTTGAGGGTGAAGAATAGGGTTAGAGTGATGGTTAGGCTTATGGTGAGGGTGAGGGTAAGGATTAGGGTTAGGGCTAGGGTGAGGGTTAAGGTGAGGGTGATGGTAAGCATAAAGGTCAAGATTAGGCTGAGGCTTAGGGTTAAGATAAGGTTGAGGGTAAGTGTTAGGATGAGGGTTAGGTTTAGGGTGATTTTTATGGTTAGGGTGAGGGTAAGAGTTAGGGTTACGGTTATTGTTAGGGTTAGGATTAGGGTTACCCTTACAGTGAGGGTGAGGGTAAGGGTTAGGTTTAGGGTGAGGTTTAGGGTTAAGGTTATGGTTAGAGTTTGAGTTAGGTTTAGGATTCGGGTAAGGGTGAAGGCTATGGTGAGGGTGAGGGTTAGGGTTAGGGTTAGGATTAACATTAGGGTGAGGGTGAGTGTGTGTGTTAGGTTTAGGTTTAGGGTTTGGCTTAGGGTTAGGCTAAGGGTGAGGTTGAGGATGAGGGTTAGGGTTAGGGTGAGGGTTAGGGTTAGGGTAAGGTTGAGGGTGAGTGTGTGGGTTAGGGTTAAGTTTAGGTTTAGGCTTAGGGTTAGACTAACGGTGAGGTTAGGGGTGAGGTTTAGGGTTAGGTTGATGGTTAGGTTTAGGGTTAGGGTGAGGGTTAGGATGAGGGTTAAGGTTCGGATTAGGGTTAGGGTGAAGGCTAGGGTGAGGGTGAGTTTTAGGGTTAGGGTGAGGGTTAGGGTGAGGGTCAGGTTTAGGGTTAGAGTTAGGGTTAGGGTGAGGTATAGGTTGAGGTTTAAGGTTAGGATTAGTGGTAGGGTTAGGGTGAGGGTGAGAGTTAGGGTTAGGATGAGATTTAGGTTTAGGGTGAGAGTTAGGGTTAGGGTTACGTTGGGGTCAGGTTTAGAGTTAGGTTGAGGGTTAGAATTAGGTTTAGGGTTAGGTTGAGGGTTAGGGTTAGTTTTAGGGTGAGGTTTTGGATGAGGTTTAAGGTTACAATTAGGTTTAGGGTGAGTGCTAGGGTGAGGTTGAGGGTTATTGTTAGGGTTATGGTGAGGTTTAGGGTTTGGGTTAGTGTTACGGTGAGTGTGAGGGTTAGGTTAAGGGTGAGGGTTAGGGTTATGATTAGGGTGAGGGTGAGGCTTAGGATTAGGGTTAGGGTTAGAGTTACAGTGAGGGTGAGGATGAGGGTGAGGTTAAGGATCAGGTTTAGGGTGAGGTTTAGTGTTAGGGTTATGGTTAGGGTGAGGGTGACGTTTAGGGTTAGAGTTAGGGTTAGTTGGAGGGTTAGGGTGAGCATTAGGGTTAGGGTTAGGGTTAGGGTTAGGGTGAGTGTTAGACTGAGGTTTAATTTTAGGGTTAGGTTTAGGTTTAGGATTAGGTTTTTGGTGAGGGTGAGTGTGAGCGTTAAGGTTAGGGTTCGGCTTAGGGTTAGGGTTAGGCTGAGGGTATGGGTGGGGATGAGGATTAGGTTTAGTAAGATGGTTAGGTTTATGGTTAGGTTAAGTGTTAGGAAGAGGGTTAGGGTTAGGGTAAGGGTGAGTTTTAGGGTTAGGCCAAGGCTTTGGCTTAGGTTTAGGCTGAGGCTGAGGGTGAGGGTGAGCGTTAGGGTTAGGGTGATGGTTGGGGTTACCGTTAGGGTTAGGGTTAGGATGAGGATTAGTTTTATGTTGAGGGTTAGTGAGAGGGTGATGGTAAGGGTAAAGGTGAGTGTTTGGCTGAGGGTGAGGTTTACGGTAAGGGTGAGTGTTAGGGTTAGTGTGAGGGTGAGGTTGAGATTGAGGATTACTGTTAGGGTTAGTGTGAGGTTTAGGGTGAGGATGAGGGTGAGGGTTAGGTTGAGGGCTAGGTTGAGGTTGAGGGTTAGGGTTAGGGTGAAGTTTAGGGTTAGGGTGATGGTTAGGGTTAGTGTGAGGGTTAGTGTTAGGTTGAGTGTTAGTGTTAGGGTGAGGGTAAGTGTTAGGGTGAGGGTTAGGGTTACGCTGAAGGTAATGCTTAGGATGAGGGTTTGGGTTATGGTTAGGGTTATTGTTAGAGTTAGGGTTAGGGTTACGCTCACCGTGAGGGTGAGGGTTAGGGTTAGGATGAGGTTTAGGTTTAGGGTTAGGGTTAGAATTAGGGTTAGGGTGAGGGTGAGGTTTAGGGTTAGAGTTAGGTTTAGTTTTATTGTTGGGGTTAGGGTGATGTTTAGGGTTAGTGTTAGGCTTAGTCTTAGGCTTAAGCTTAGGCCGAGCACAAGGGTGATTGTTAGGGTTCGGGTTAATGTGGGGTTTAGGGTTAGGTTTAGGATGAGTGTGAGGTTGAGGGTTACATATAGCGTTAGGGACAGGGTTAGGGTGAAGTTTAGGGTTAGTGTTAGGGTGAGGGTAAGTTTTAGGATGAGGGTTAGGAATACGGTTAAGGTTATTCTTATTGTGAGGTTTAGGGTTGCGGTTACGGTGAGGGTGAGGATGAGGGTTAGGGTTAGGGTAAGAGTGAGGTTTAGGGTTTGGGTTTATGTTAGAGTTGGGTTTAGGGTCAGGGTGAGGTTTAGGTTAGAGTTAGGATTAGGGTGAGGGTTAGTTTGAGGGTTAGGGTTAGTGTTACTGTTAAGGTTAGCGTTCGGGTGAGAGTTAAGGGGAGGGTTAGAGTTAGGGTTAGGGTTAGGATTAGAGTTAGGGTGAGGGTGAGGGTTATGGTTTAGGTGAGTGTTTGGGTTAGGATTAGAGTGAGGGTTAGGGTGAGGGTTAGGCTTAGGCTTAGGGTTTGGTTATGGGCTATGGTGAGTGTGAGTGTTAGGGTTAGGTTTAGGGTGACGGGTAGGTTGAGGTTTACTCTTCTTGTTAGGGTTAGGGTTAGGGTTAGGTTTAGGTTTAATATTAGGCAGAGGGTGAGGGTGAGGGTGAGGGTTAGGGTTAGGGTGAGGGTGAGGTTTAGGTTTAGAATTAGCGTTAGGGTGAGGGTTAGTGTGAGGGTTAGTGTTAGGGTTAGTGTTACGGTTAGGGTTAGGGTTAGGGTGAGGGTCAGGGTCAGGGTTAATCTTTGGCTTAGGGTGAGGTCAGGGTCAGGGTTAATCTTTGGCTTAGGCTGAGCATGAGGGTGAGGGTGAGGTTTAGGTTTAGCATTAGTGTTAGGATGAGGGTTAGAGTGAGGGTGAGGGTTAGGGTTAGCATTAGGGTGAGGTTTAGGGTTAGGTTTAGGGTTAGCGTTATGGTGAGGGTGAGAGTTAGGGTTAGGGTTAGGGTTAGGGTGAGGGTGAGGGTTAGTATTAGGGATAGGGTTAGAGTTACAGTGAGGGTGAGGGTGACAGTGAGGGTTAAGATCAGGGTTAGGGTGAGGTTTATTGTAAGGGTTATGGATAGGGTGAGGGTGTGGTTTAGGGTTAGAGTTACGGTTAGGGGGAGGGTTAGGGTTAGGGTTAGTGTTAGGGTTAGTGTTAGGGGGAGGGTTAGGTTGAGGTATAATGTTAGGATTAGGGTTAGTTTTAGGATAAGGTTTACAGTGAGGGTGAGTGTGAGGGTTAGGCTTAGGGTTTGGCTTAGGCTTAGGTTAGGCTGAGGGTATGGGTGGGGATGAGGATTAGGTTTAGAAAGATGGTTAGGGTTATGGTTAGGTTAAGTGTTAGGATGAGGGTTAGGTTTAGGATTATTGTTAGGGTGAGGGCTAGGGTGAGGGTGAGGGTTAGGGTTAGGGTTAGGCTTAGGCTTAGGGTTAGGTTGAGGCTGAGGGTGAGGGTGAGGGTTAGGATTAGGGTGATGGTTTGTGTTATCATTAGGGTGAGTGATAGGATGAGGATTAGGGTTAGGGTGAGGGTGAGGTTGAGGGTCACGGTAAGTTTAAAGGTGAGGGTTAGGCTGAGCGTGCGGTTTAGGGCAAAGGTGAGGGTTACGGTTAGGGTGAGGTTGAGGGTTAGATTGAGGATTTGTGTTATGTTTAGTGTGAGTTTTAGGGTGAGGATGAGGGTTACGGTTTGGTTGAGGGCTAAGTTCAGGGTGAGGTTTAGGGTTAGGGTGAGGTTTTTGGTTAGTGTGAGGGTTAGGTTTAGTGTGAGGGTTAGTGTTAGGGTTAGGGTTAGTGTTAGGATGAGGGTAAGTGTTAGGGTGAGGGTTAGGGTTAGGGTGAAGGTTATGGTTAGGATGAAGTTTAGGGTTAGTGTTAGGGTTATTGTTAGGTTTTGGGTTAGGGTTACACTTACGGTGAGGATGAGGGTGAGGGTGAGGGTTAGGGTTAGGATGAGGCTTAGGTTTAGGGTTATGGTTAGTGTTAAGGTTAGGGTGAGGGTGAGGTTTAGGGTTAGAGTTAGGTTTTGTGTTAGTGTTGGGGTTTTGGTGAGGGTTAGGGTTAGGGTTAAGCTTAGGCTTAGGCTTAGGCTGAGCATGAGGGTGAGGGTTAGGGTTAGGGTTAGGGTGGGGTTTAGGTTTAGGGTTATGGTGAGTGTGAGGGTGAGGTTGAGGGTTAGATATAACTTTAAGGGGGGGTTAGGGTGAGGGTTATGTTTAGGGTTAGGGTGATGGTCTGGGTTAGGTTGAGATTTAGGGTTAGGGTTAGGGCTTGGATTTGTGTGAGGTTATTGTTAGGGTTAGGGTTAGTGTTAGGGTGAGGGTAAGTAATAGGGTGATGGTTTGGGTTAGGGTGAGAGTTATGGTTAGGGTGAGGGTTTGGAATAGGTTTAGGGTTATTGTTAGGGTTAGGTTTAGGGTTATGGTTACAGTGAGGTTGAGGTGAGTGTTAGGTTTAGGAGTAATGCTAGGTTTAGGATTAGGTTTAGGGTAGAGTGAGTGTGAAGGTTAGGGTTAAGGTTAGGGTTGGGCTTAGGGTTAGGGTGAGTGTTCGGGTTAGAGTTTAGGGTAGGGTGGGGGTGAAGCTGATAATGAGGGTTAGGGTTAGGGTGAGGTTTAGGGTTTGGGTTAGGTTAGAGTTAGGGTTAACATGATGGTGAGGTTTAGGTTTAGAGTTAGGGTTAAGGTGATGGTTAAGTTGAGGGTTAGGTTTAGTGTTCGTGCTAAGGTTAGGTTTAGGGTGAGAGTTAGGGGGAGGGTTAGGGTTAGGGTTAGCATTAGTGTTAGTGTGAGGGTGAGTGTGTGTTAGGGATAGGTTTAGGGTTAGGCTTAGGGTTAGGCTGAGGGTGATGGTGAGGTTTAGGGTTAGGGTGAGGGTTAGGGTTAGGTTTATTGTGAGGTTTAGTGTTAGGGTTAGAGTTAGGGTTAGGGTGAGGTTGAGGTTTAGGGGTAGATTTAGGGTTAGTTTGAGGTTTAGGGTTAGGATTAGGGTTAGGGTGAGGGCTAGGGTGAGGGTTATGGTGAGGGTTAGGTTTAGGAGTAATGGTAGGTTTAGGATTAGGTTTAGGGTAGAGTGAGTGTGAAGGTTAGGGTTAAGGTTAGGGTTGGGATTAGGGTTAGGGTGAGTGTTCGGGTTAGAGTTTAGGTTAGGGTGGGGGTGATGCTGATAATGAGGGTTAGGTTTAGGGTTAGGGTTAGGTTTAGGGTTAGGGTTAGGGTTAGGGTTTCGGTGAGGGTTAGTCTGAGAGTTATGGTTAGGCTTAGGGTTAGGCTGAGGCTGAGGGTGGGGGTGAGGATTAGGGTTAAAGTGATGGTTAGGGTTAGGGTTAGTGTTAGTGTTAGGGTTTGGGTTAGAATTATGGTGAGGTTGAGGGTGCGGGTTAGGGATAGGTTGGGGTTTAGGGTTAGGGTCAGGGTTAGGGTTAGGCTGAGGGTGAGGTTTAGGGTTAGATATAGGCTTAGGGTTAGGGTGAGGTTTAGGGTTAGGGTTTGGGTTACGGTGAGGGTGAGGCTGAGGATTAGGGTTAGATTTAGGGTTAGGGTTAATTCTCTTTAGGGTTAGGGTTAGGGTTACGGTGAGGTTTAGGGTTAGGCTTAGGGTTAGGGTTAGTGTGAGAGTTAGTGTTAGGGTTAGCTTTAGTTTTAGGGTGAGGGTAAGTGTTAGGGTTAGATTTTGGGTTAGGGTGATCGTTAGGATTAGGGTGAGGGTTAGGATTAGTGTTAGGGTTATTGTTAGGGTCAGGTTTTGTTTTAGGCTGAGGGTGAGGGTGAGGGTTAGTTTTATGGTGAAGTTTAGGGTTTGGGTTAGGGTTAGAGTTAGGTTTAGGGTGAGGGTGAGGTTTAAGGTTAGAGTTAGGGTTAAGGGTGAGGGTTAGGTTGAGGGTTAGGGGTAGTGTTAGTGTTAGGGTTAGGGTTAGGGTGAGAATTAGGGGAGGCTTAGGTTTAGGGTTAGGATTAGGGTAAAGTTGAGGGTGAATATTTGTGTTAGGGTTAGGTTTAGGGTTAGGCTTAGGGTTACGCTGAGGGTGAGGTTGAGTGTGAGCATTAGCATTAGGGTGAGGGTTAGGGTAAGGATTAGGGTTAGGGTGAGTGCTAGTTTGAGGGTGAGGTTTAGGTTTAGGGTATGGGGGAGATTTAGGTTTAGGGTGAGGATTAGGATGAGGGTGGGGTTTAGGGTTACAGTTATGGTTAGGATGAGAGTGAGGGTGAGGGTTAGTTTTAGGTTTGAGTGTTAGGGTGAGGGTGAGGGTTAGGTTTAGGGTTAGGATTAAGATTAAGGTTAGGGTTAGAGTGAGGTTTAGTGTTAGGATTAGTATTAGGGTGAGGGCTAGGGTGAGGGTGAGGTTTAGGGTTAGGGTTTGGGTGATGTTTAGGGTTAGGGTTAGGGTTAGGGTGGGGGGAGGAGGAGCTTTAGGGTTAGAGTTAGGGTTAGAGTGAGGCTGAGGGTGAGGGTTAGGGTTAGGGTTAGTGTTAGAGTTAGGTTTAGGGTGAGGGTTAGGGTGAGGGTGAGGGTTAGGCTTAGGGTTAGGATTAGGATTAGGGTGAGGGTTAGGGTGAGTGTGAGGGTTAGGGTTAAGGTGAGGATAAGCTTTAGGGTGTGGGTTAGGGTTAGGGTGAAGGATATGGTTCGGATGAGGTATAGGGTTAGGGTTAGGGTTATTGTAAGGGTTAGGTTTATGGTTATGGTTACTGTGAAGGTGAGGGTGAGGGTTAGGATTAGGGTTAGGGTCAGGTTTAGGTTTAGGGTTAGGGTTAGGGTTAGGTTTAGGTTTAGGTTTAGGGTTAGGTTGAGGGTGAGTGTTAGGGTAATTGTTAGTGTTATGGTTTGGGTTAAGTTTGATGTGAATGTGAGGCTGAGGGTTAGGGTTATGTTTAGGCTTAGGGTGAGGTTTTGGGTGAGGGTGAGGGTTAGGGTTAAGGTTAGGATTAGGTCTACGGTTAAGGTGACTGTGTGTGTGAGGGTTAAGGTTAGGGTTCAGGTTAGGATTAGAGTTAGGCTGAGGGTGAGGTTGAGGGTTAGGTTTCGGTTGAGGTTTGGGGTTAGGGTTAGAGTGAGAGTTAGGGTGAGGGTTAGGCTTAGGCTTAGGTTTAGGGTGTGGGCTAGGGTGAGGTTTAGGGGTAGGGGTAGGATTAGGATTAGGGTGAGGGTTAGGGTTATTGTTAGTGTTATGGTTTGGGTTATGTTTGCTGGGAATGTGAGGCTGAGGTTGAGGGTTATGATTATGGTTATGTTAGGGTTAGTGTTAGGGTAATGGTGAGGGTTAGGGTATAGGGTGAGGGTAAGGGTTAGATTGAGGATTAGTGTTAGGGTTAGTGTGAGGTTTAGGGTGAGGGTTAGTGCTATGGTTAGGATTAGGGTTAGGGTGAGGGTGTGTGGTAGGATTAGGTATAGGGTTAGGGTTAGGGTTAGGTTTAGGTTTAGGATTAGTGTTATTGTTAGGGTTCAAGTTAGAGTTAAAGTGAGGCTGAAGGAGAGGGTGAGGTTTAGGGGTAGGGTTAGGGTGAGGCTTAGGATAAGGTTTAGGGTTAGGATTAGGGTTAGCGTGAGGGCGAGGCTGAGGGTTAATATGAAGCATAGGTTTAGGGATAGGGTAAGGTATAGGATTATGGTTATGGTGAGGGTTAGTGTGAGGGTTAGGGTTAGGGTTAGATTTAGGGTTAGGGTGAGGGTAAGGGTTAGGTTTTGGGTTAGGGTGAGCGTGAGGCTGAGGATTAGGTTTTGGTTCAGGGTTAGGGTTTGGGTTAGGGTTAGGGTTAAGGTGATGGTTAGGGTTAGGTTTAGGTTTAGGCTTAGGTTTAGGCTGAGGGTGAGGGTGTGGGTGAGGATTAGGGTTTGAGTTAGGGTGAGGGTGAGGGTGAGGATTAGGGTGAGGTTTACTGTTAGGGTAAGGTTTAGAGTTATGGTGAGTGTGATGGTTAGGGTTAGGTTTAGGTTTAGGTTTATTGTTAGGTTAAGGGTTAGAGTTAAGTTGAGAGTAAGGGTGAAGGTGAGGATTCGGTTTAGTGTTAGGGTGAGGTTTAGGTTTAGAGTTAGGGTTAGTGTGAGGGTTAAGGTTAGGGTTAGTGTGAGGTTTAGGATTAGGTTTAGGGTTAGGATTAGGGTCAGTTTGAGGGCTAGGGTGAGGGTTAGGTTTAGGATTAGGGTTAGGGTGAGGGTGAGTGTGAGGGTTAGGGTTAGGGTTAGGCTTAGGATTAGGGTGAGGGTTAGGGTTATTGTTTGGGTTAGGGTGACATTGAGGTTGAGGATTAGGGTTAGGGTTAGGGTAAGGGTTAGGGTTAGGTTTGGGGTTAGTGTTAGAGTTTCGGTTAGGGTTAGGGTTAAGATTAGGGTTTGGGTTACGGTGAGGTTTAGGGTCAGTGTTATGGTTAGGCTTAGGGTTAGTCTGAGGGTGAGGATTAGGTAAGGGTTAGGGTTAGGGTTAGGGTTAGTGTTAGGGTTAGGTTGAGTGTGCGGTTTAGGCTTAGGGTTAGAATTAGGATTAGGGTTAGGCTTAGGGTGCGTGTGAGGGTTAGGGTTAAGGTTATGATTAAGCTTAGGCTTAGGCTGAGGCTGAGGGTGATGGTGAGGATTAGGGTTAGGGTGAGGTTTAGGGTTAGCTTTAGGGTGAGAGTTAGGGTTCGGGTTAAATTTAGGATTAGCGTGAGGGTTAGGGTAAGGGTTTTGGTGAGGGTGAGGGTTAGAGTTAGTTTGAGAGTTTGGGTTAGGCTTAGGGTGATGAGGGTTAGGGTTAGTGATAGGGTGAGGTTTAGGATGAGGGTTAGGGTTGGGATTATAGTTAGGGTGAGGGCTATGGGGAGGGTGAGCTTTAGGGTTAGGGTTGTGGTGAGTTTTAGGGTTAGAGTTTTGGTTAGGTTTAGGGTGAGGGTGAGGTTTAGGGTTTGAGTTAGTATTAGGTTGAAGCTGATTTTGAGGGTTAGGGTTAGGGTTAGTGTTAGGTTTAGGTTGAGGGTTAGGAGGAGAATTAGGGTTAAGATTAGGGTTAGGGTGAGGGTTTGGATGAGGGTTAAGGTTATGGTGAGGGTGAGGGTTAGGGTAATGATTAGGATTAGGTTTAGGGTGAAGGTGTGTTTTAGGATTAGGGTTAGGGTTAGATTTACGTTTAGGATTAGTGTTATTGTTAGGGTTAGAGTTAGAGTTAAATTGAGGGTGAGGGTGAGGGTGAGGCTTAGGGTTAGTGTTAGGGTGAGGTTTAGGGTTAGGGTTAGGATTAGGGTTAGGGTGAGTGTCAGGTTTATGGTTATATTTAGAGTTGGGGGAGGGTTAGTTCGTGGGTTAGGGTTACGGTTAGTGTTAGCGTTAAGTTTAGGGTGAGGATTAGGTTGACGTTAAGCGTTAGGGGTAGTTTTAGGTTTATGATTAGTGTTAGGGTGAGGGTGAGGGTTAGGGTTATTTTTAGGCTTAGGTTTTGGGTTACAGTTACGGTGACAGTGAGGGTGAGGGTTAAGGTTAGCTATAGAGTTAGGGTTAGGTTGAGGCTTACGTTGAGGGTTAGGTTTAGGGTTAGTTTTAGGGTTAGATTTAGTGTGAGAGTTAGGGGGAGGTTTAGGGTCATGGTTTGGGTTAGGGTTAGGATTAGCTTTATGGTGAGGGTGAGTGTGTTTGTTAGGGTTAGGTTTAGGGTTTGGCTTAGGTTTAGACTGAGGGTGAGGTTGAGGGTGAGGGTAAGGGATAGGTTGAGGGTTAGGTTTAAGGTTCGCGTGAGGGTTTGCGTGAGGGTTAGGGTTACAGTGAGGTTGAAGTTTAGCATTAGTGTGAGGGTTAGGGTTAGGATTAAGGTTAGGGTGAGTGTAGGTGTTAGGATTAGGCTTAGGTTTAGGGTTAGGGTTAGGTTTAGGGTTAGGATTAGTTTTATTGTTACGGTTAGGATTAGAATTACTGTGAGGGTTAGGGTGAGGGTGAGGGTTAGGGTTAGGTTTTGGGTGAGGTTTAGGTTTAGGGTTAGGATTAGGGATAGGGTAAAGGTGAGGTTTATGGTTATACTTAGAGTTAGTGGGAGGGTTAGGATGAGGGTTAGGGTTAGGGTTAGTGTTATGGTTAGGGTTAAGGTGAGGGTTAGGTTGAGGTTTAGGTTTAGGGTTAGGGGGAGGTTTAAGGTTAGGTTTAGGGTTAGGGTGAGGGTGGGGTTTAACGTTAGAGTTAGGGTTAGGGTGAGTCTGAGGGTGAGGGTTAGGTTTAGGGTTAGTGTTAGGGATAGGGTGAGGATTAGGGTGAGGGTGAGGGTTAGGCTTAGGGATAGGGTTTGGTTTAGGATTAGGATTAGGCTGAGGGTGAGTGTGAGAGTTAGGGTTAGGGTTAGAGTTAGGATTAGGGTTAGGATGAGGGTTAGGGTTCGGGTTAGGGTTAGGGTGAGGGTGAGGCTAAGGGTTATGGTTTGGTTTATGGTTATGGTTATGGTTAGGGTTAGGGTTAGTTTTAGTGTTACAGTGAGGGTTAGGGTTAGGTTTAGGGTTAGGATTAGGCTTAGGTTTAGGCTGTGTGTGACAGTGGGGGTGAGGATTAGGGTTAGGGTTAGGGTTAGTGTTAGTGTTATGGTGAGGGTTAGGGTTAGGTTTAGGGTTAGGATTAGGCTTCAGTTTAGGGTTAGTGTGACAGTGGGGGTGACGATTAGGGTTAGGGTTAGGGTTAGGGTTAGTGATAGGGTTATTTTTAGTGTTATGGTTTGGGTTAAGTTTGCGGTGAGGGTGATGCTGAGGGTGAGGTTTATGGTTAGGGTTAATGTTAGGGTTAGGATTAGGGTTAGGTTTAGGATTAGGCTGAGTGTGATTGTGGGGGTGAGGATTAGAGTTAGGGTTAGGGTTATTTTTAGTGTTGTGGTTAGGGTTAAGTTTGCAGTGAGGGTGAGGCTGAGGGTGAGGGTTATGGTGAGGGTTAGGGTAAGTTTAGGGTTAGTGTTATTGTTAGGGTAAGGGATAGAGTTATGGTGAGGTTGGGGTTGAGGGTGAGGGTTAGGATTAGGGTTAGGGTGATGGTTAGGTTTAGGTTTAGGATGAGGGTTAGGGTTAGGATTAGAGTTTGGGTGACAGCTAGGTTGAGGGTGAGGGTTAGGGTTAGGGTGATAGTTAGGTTTACGGTTGGGGTGAGTGTTAGGATGAGGTTTAGTGTTAGGTTGAGGGTTATGGTGAGGATGATGGTTAAGGCAAAGGTGAGGTTTAGGCTGAGGGTGAGGGATTCGTTAAGGGTGAGGGTTAGGGTTTGTTTTAGGGTTAGGATAAGGTTAGGGTTAGGGTTAAGATAAGGGTTAGATTGGGGATTAGGTTTAGGGTTAGTGTGAGGTTTAGGGTGAGGATGAGGGTTAGGGTTAGGGTGAGTGTGAGAGTTAGAATTAGGGTTTGGTTGAGGGCTAGGGTGAGGGTAAGGGTGAGGGACATGCTTAGGGTTAGGCTGAGGTTTATGGTTTGGGTTAGGGTTAGAGTTAGTTTTAGGATGAGGGTGAGGTTTAGGGTTAGAGTTAGGGTTAGGGTTAGGGTTAGGGTGAGGTTTAGGATTAGGGTGAGGGTTAGGATTAGTGTGATCGTGAGTGTTAGGGTGAGGGTTAGTGTTAGGGTGAGGGTAAGCTTTATGGTGAGGGTTAGGGTTAGGGTGAGGGTTCTGTTTAGGGTTAGGATTATGGTGAGGTTGAGGGTGAGGCTTAGGGTTAGATATAGTTTTAGGGGGAGAGTTAGGTTTAGGGTGAGGGTTAGGCTTACAGTTAGGAATAGGATTAGGATAAGGGTTAAGCTGAGTGTGAAGGTTAGGGTTCCGGTTAGGCTTAGGGTTAGGCTGAGGGTGAGGGTGATGGTTAGGGTTAGGGTTAGGGTTCGGGTTAAGTTTAGGGTTAGGATGAGGGATAGGGTTAGGTTGAGGATTAGTGTTAGGGTTTGGGTTAAGGTGAGCGTTAGGGTTACGGTTAGTGTTATTGTTAGGGTTAGGGTTAGAGTTTCGGTGAGGGTGAGGTTGAGGGTGAGGGTTAGGGTCATGTTTAGGGTGAGGTGTAGGTTTAGGGGTAGGATTAGGGTTAGGATGAGGGTTAGGTTTAGGGTTAGATTTAGGGTTAGGGGGAGGGTTAGTTCATGGGTTACGGTTAGTGTTAGGGTTAAAGTTAGGGTGAGGGTTAGGTTGAGGTTAAGGTGTAGGGTTAGCTTTAGGGTTAGGATTAAGGTTAGGGTGAGGGTGAGGGTGTGAGTTAGGGTAAGCTTAGACTTAGGCTTAGGGGTAGGTTGAGGGTGAGGGTGGGGTTGAGGATTAGGATTAGGATGATGGTAGGGTTAGGATTAGGGTAAGGGTAAGGATGAGAGTTAGGGTTAAGATTAGTGTTATGGTGAGGGCGAGGGTGAGGGTGAGGGTTAGGGTAAGGGTTAGGCTTCGCTTAGGGTTAGGCTGAGCATAAGGTTGAGGGTGAGTTTTAGGGTTAGGGTGAAGTTTTGTTTTACGGTTAGGGTGAGGGTTAGAATGAGGTTTAAGGTTAGGGGGAGGGTTAGGTTGGGGATGATGGTAAGGGTAATGATGAGCTTTAGGCTGAGGCTGAGGGTTAAAAGAAGGGAGAGTGTTAGGGTTATGCTTAGGGTTAGGTAAGGGTTAGGGTTAGGGTTAGGGTGAGGGTTAGATTGAGGATTAGGATTCGGCTTAGTGTGAGGTTTAGGGTGAGGATGAGGGTTAGGGTTAGGGTGAGCATGAGGGTTAGAATTAGGGTTAGGGTGAGGGCTAGGGTGAGGGTGAGGGTTAGGGTTAGTGTTAGGGCTAGGGTGAGGGTTAGGTTGAGGGTGAGGGTTAGGATTAGTGTGAGGCTGAATGTTTGGTTTATGGTTAGTTTTAGGGTGTGGGGAAGTGTTATGGTGAGGGTTACGGTTAGGGTGAGGTTTATGGTTAAGGTGAGGCTTAGGGTTAGGGTTAGGGTGAGGGTGCGGGTGAGGTTTAGGGTTAGATTTAGGGTTAGGGGGAGGGTTAGGTTGAGGTTTAGTGTTAGTGTTAGTTTTAGGGTTAGTGTTAGGGTGAGGGTAAGTGTTAGGGTGAGGGTTTGGGTTAGGGTGAGGTTTATGGTTAGGGTGAGGGTTAGGATTAGGTTTAGAATTATTGTTTGGTTTAGAGTTTCGGTTATGCTGAGGGTTAGGGTGAGTGTTAGGGATAGGGTTAGGGTGAGGTTTAGTTTTTGCGTTAGGGTTAGTGTTAGGTTTAGGCTGAGGGTGAGGTTTAGGGTTAGAGTTAGGGTTAGAGTGAGGGTTAGGTGGAGGGTTAGGTTTAGGGTTAGGGTTAGGGTTAGGGTTAGGGTGAGATTTAGGGTGAGCATAAGGGTTAGGGATAGATTTAGGATTAGGGTTAGGGTGAGGGTGAGTGTTTGTGTTAGGGTTAGGTTTAGGTTTAGGCTTAGGTTTAGGCTGAGAGTGAGTTTGAGCGTGAGGGTTAGCGTTAGGGTGTGGGTTAAGCTTAGTGTTAGGGGAAGGGTTATGATGAGTGTTAGGGTTAGGATTAGGGTTAGGGTGAGGGCTATGGTGAGGGTGAGGTTTAGGATTAGGTTTAGGGTGAGTTTTAGGGTTAGCGTTAGGGTTAGGGTTAGGGTGAGTGTGAGATTTAGGGTTAGAGTTAGGGTTAGGATGAGGCTGAGGGTGAGGGTTAGAGTTAGGGTTAGTGTTAGGGTTAAGGTGAGGGTTAGGGTGCGGTGAGATTTAGGGTTAGAGTTAGGGTTAGGATTAGGGTTAAGGTTAGGCAGCGTGTAAGGGTTAGGGTTACAGTTAGGCTTAGGCTTAGGGTTAGGTTAGGCTTAGGCTTAGGCTGAGTGTGAGGGTGAGGTTGAAGTTTAGGGTTAGGGTGAGGTTTAGGGTTAGGGTTATGGTGAGAGTTAGGGTTCTGGTTAAGTTTAGGGTTAGGGTGAGGGTTAGGGTAAGGTTTATGGTGATGGTGAGGGTTAGGATTAGGTTTAGTAATAGGGTTTGGATTAGGTTGAGGGTTAGGTTAGGATTAGGGTTAGGGTGAGGGCTAGAGTGAGGGTGAGGCTTAGGTTTGGGGTGAGGGTGAGGTTGAGTTTTAGGTTTAGAGTTAGGTTTATGGTGAGGCTGATTGTGATGTTTAGGGTTAGGGTTAATATTAGAGTTAGGGTTAGGGTGAGGGTTAAGGTGAGGGTGAGGGTAAGGCTTAGGTTTAGGGTTAGGATTAGGGTAAGGTTTAGGGTGAGTGTGAGGGTTAAGGTTATGTTTAAGCTTAGGGTTATGCTGAGGGTGAGGGTGAGGGTTAGTGTTAGGGTGAGTGTTAGGGTTAGGTTTAGTTTGAGAGTTAGGGTTCGGGTTATGTTTAGGGTTAGCCTGAGGGTTATGGTTATAGTTAGGGTGAGCATGAGTGTTACGGTTAGGTTGAGGTTTAGAGTTAGGTTTAGGGTTAGGGTGAGGGTTTGGGTTAGGGTTAGGGTGAGGGTTAGGTTGAGGATTAGGGTTAGGTTTAGGGTTAGGGTGAGGGCTAGTGAGAGGGTGAGGGTAAGGTTGAGGGTTTGGATAAGGGTTAGTGTTACAGTGAGGGTGAGGGTTAGGGTTCGGGTGAGGGATAGGGTAAGGTTTAGGCTTAGGTTTAGGCTGAGGGTGAGGATGGGAGTGAGGATTAGGGTTAGGGTTAGGGTGAGAGTTAGGGTTCGGGTTATGTTTGGAGTTTGGGTGAGGGTTAGGGTTAGGGTTACTGTGAGTGTGAGGGTTAGGGTTAGGTTGAGGGTTAGGGATAGGTTTAGGGTTAGGGTTTGTGTTAGTGTTAGGTTTAGGGTGAGGGTTAGGAGGAGAATTATTGTTAGGATTAGGGTTAGGGTTAGAGTGAGTGCTAGGGTGAGGGTTAGGGTTAGTGTTAGGGAGAGGTTTAGGGTCAGGATTAGCGTTAGAATGAGGGTTTGGATGAGGGTTAAAATTATGATGAGGGTGAGGGTTAGGGTTATGGTTAGGATTAGGGTTAGGGTTAGGTTTAGGGTTAGGATTAGTGTTATTGTTAGGGTTAGAGTTAAAATGAGGGTTCGGTGAGGGTTAGGGTTAGGATTAGTATTAGGGTGAGGGTGAGTGTTAGGATTAGGGTTAGGGTTAGGTTTAGGATTAGGGTTAGGATTAGTGTTATTGTTAGGGTTATGGTTAGAGTCATGCTGAGGGTAAGGGTGAGGGTGAGGGTTAGGGTTAGGGTTAGGGTGAGGTTAGGGTTAGGGTTAGGATTAGGGTTAGGGTGAGGGTGAGGTTTAGGTTTAGATTTGTGTTAGGGTGAGGGTTAGTTCGTGGGTTAGGGTTAGGGTTAGTGTTAGGGTTAGGGTTATTGTTAGGGTTAAGTTTACGGTGAGGGTTAGGTTGAGGTTAAGGGTTAGGGTTAGGGTTAGGATTAGGGTAAGGGTGAGGGTGAGTGTGAGGGTTAGAGTTACGGTTAGGTTGAGGCTGACTGTGAGGGTTAGGGTTAGGGTTCGTGTTATAGTTAGGGTTAGGATGAGGGTTAGTTTGAGTGTGAGGGTTAGGATTAGGGTTAAGATTAGTATTAGGATAAGGGTTAGGCTGTTTGTGAGGGTTAGGGATAGGGTTAGGTTTAGGCTTAGGCTTAGGCTAAGGGTGAGGATGGGAGTGAGTATTAGGGTTAGGTTTATGGTGAGAGTTAGGGTTCGGGTTATGTTTGGAGTTTGGGTGAGGGTTAGGGTTAGGGTTACTGTGAGTGTGAGGGTTAGGGTTAGGTTGAGGGTTAGGGATAGGTTTAGGGTTAGGGTGTGGGTTAGTGTTAGGTTTAGGGTGAGGGTTAGGAGGAGAATTAGGGTTAGGATTAGGGTTAGGGTGAGGTCTAGGGTGAGGTTGAGGGTTAGGGTTATGGTTAGGGTGAGGTTTAGAGTTAGGGTTCGGGTTAGAGTGAGGGTTTGGATGAGGGTTAAAATTATGGTGAGGCTGAGGTTTAGGGTTATGGTTAGGATTAGGGTTAGGGTGAGGGTGTATGTTAGGATTAGGGTTATGGTTAGTGTTAGGGTTAAGTTGAGGGTTAGGATTAGTGTTATTTTTAGGGTTAGAGTTAGATTTAAAGTGAGGGTGAGGGTGAGGGTTAGGGTTAGGGTTAGGCTGAGGTTTAGGGATAGGGGTAGGATTAGGGTGAGGTTGAGGGCGAGGGTAAAGGTTAAATTTAGGGTCAGGGGGAGGGTCAGTTCGTGTGTTAGGGTTAGGTTTAGTGTTAGGGTTAAGGTTAGGGTGAGGGTTAGGTTGAGGTTAAGGGTTAGGTGTAGGTTTAGTGTTAGGGTTAGGGTGAGGTTGAGTGTGAGGGTTAGGTCTAGGGTTAAGCTTAGGCTTAGGGTTAGACTGAGGGTGAGGATGGGGGTGAGGATTATGGTTAGGGTGAGGGAGAGTGTATGTGTTAGGTTTAGGTTTAGGGTTAGGTTTAGAGTAAGGCTGAGGTTGAGGTTGAGGTTGAGGTTTAGGGTTAGGGTGAAGGTAAGGGTTAGGTTTAGGGGGAGGGTGAAGTTTAGGGTTAGAGTTAGGGTTAGGGTGAGGCTGAGGGTGAGGGTTAGGGTTAGGGTTAGTGTTAGGGTTAGACTTAAGTTGAGTGTGAGGGTTAGGGTTAGATTTAGGATTAGGCTTAGGCTTAGGCTGAGAGAGAGGTTGAGTTTGAGGGTAAGGGTTAGGGTGAGGGTTAAGTTTAGGGTTTGGGTGAGAGTTAGGGTTCGAGTTAAATTTAGGGTTAGGGTGAGGGTTAGGGTAAGGGTTACTGTGTGGGTGAGGTTTAGGGTTAGGTTGAGTGTTAGGGTTAAGTTTAGGGTTAGCGTGATGGTGAGGGTGAGGGTTAGATTTAGTGGTAGGGTGAGGGTTAGGATGAGGTTTAGGGTTAGGATTAGGGTTAGTGTGAGGGCAAGGGTGAGGTTGAGGTTTAGGGTTAGGGTTTTGGTGAGGTATATGGTTAGCCTTATTGTTAGGTTTAGGGTAAGGGTGAGCTTTAGGGTTAGAGTTAGTGTTAGGTTAAGGCTGATTGTGAGGGTTAGGGTTAGGGTTCATGTTAGATTTAGGTTTAGGATGAGGGTTAGGGTGAGGGTGTGGCTTAGGGTTAAGGTTAGGATTAGAATTAGGATAAGGGTTAGGGTGATTGTGAGGGTTAGTGTTAGGGTTAGGGTTAGACTTAGGGTTAGGCTGAGGGTGAGGGTGAGGGTTACGGTGAGCGTTTGGATTAGGGTTAGGGTGAGAGTTAGGGTTCCGGTTAAGTTTAGGGTTTGGGTGAGGATTAGGGTTAGGGTTATATTGAGCGTGCGGGTTAGGGTTAGGTTGAGGTTTAGGGTTAGGTTTAGGGTTAGTGTTAGGTTGAGGGTGAGGGTAGGAGAATTAGGGTTAGGGTGAGGGCTAGGGTGAGGGTGAGGTTTAGGGTTAGGGTTAGGGTTACGGTGAGGGTTTGGGTGAGGGTTAAGGTTATGGTGAGGGTGAGGGTTAGGGTTATGGTTAGGATTAGGGTTAGGGTGAGGGTGTGTGTTAGGATTCGGGTTATGGTTAGGGTTAGGGTTAGATTTAGGGTTAGGATTAGTGTTATTGTTAGGGTTTGAGTTAGAGTTAAAGTGAGTGTGAGGGTTATGGTTAGGGTTAGGGTGAGGTTTAGGGATAGGGGTAGGATTAGGGTTAGGGTGAGGGTGAGGTTTATGGTTAGATTTAGGTTTAGGGATAGGGTTAGTTCGTGGGTTAGGGTTAGGGTTAGTGCTAGGGTTAAGGATAGGGTGAGGTTTAGGTTGAGGTTAAGGGTTAGGTGTAGGGTTAGTGTTAGGTTTAAGGTGAGGTTGAGTGTGAGGGTTAGGGCTAGGGTTAAGCTTAGGCTTAGGGTTAGACTGAGGGTGAGGATGGGGGTGAGGATTATGGTTAGTGTGAAGGAGTGTATGTGTTAGGGTTAGGTTTAGGGTTAGGTTTAGAGTTAGGCTGAGGTTGAGTTTGAGGGTGAGGTTTAGGGTTAGGGTGAAGGTAAGGGTTAGGTTTAGGAGGAGGGTGAGGTTTAGGGTTAGAGTTAGGGTTAGGGTGAGGCTGAGGGTGAGGGTTAGGGTTAGGGTTAGTGTTAGGTTTAGGATTAAGGTGAGGGTTAGTGTGAGGGTGAGGTTTAGGCTTAGGGTTAGGATTAGGATTAGGGTTAGGCTTAGGGTGAGTGTGAGGGTTAGTTTTAGGGTTAGGATTAGGCTTAGGCTTAGGCTGAGAGTGAGTGTGAATTTGAGGGTTAGGGTTAGGGTGAGGGTTAAGTTTAGGGTTTGGGTGAGAGTTAGGGTTCGAGTTAAATTTAGGGTTAGGGTGAGGGTTAGGGTAAGGGTTACTGTGAGGGTGAGGGTTAGGGTTAGGTTGAGTGTTAGGGTAAAGTTTAGGGTTAGTGTGATGGTCAGGGTGAGGGTTAGAGTTAGTGTTAGGGTGAGTGTTAGGATGAGGGTTAGTGTTAGGATTAGGCTTAGTGTGAGGGCAAGGGTGAGGTTGAGGTTTAGGGTTAGGGTTTTGGTGAGGTATATGGTTAGCCTTATGGTTAGGTTTAGGGTAAGGGTGAGCTTTAGGGTTAGAGTTAGTGTTAGGTTAAGGCTGATTGTGAGGGTTAGGGTTAGGGTTCATGCTAGATTTAGGTTTAGGATGAGGGTTAGGGTGAGGGTGTGGGTTAGGCTTAGGGTTAGGATTAGGATTAGGATAAGGGTTAGGGTGATTGTGAGGGTTAGGGTTAGGGTTAGGGTTAGACTTAGAGTTAGGCTGAGGGTGAGAGTGAGGGTTACGGTGAGGGTTTGGATTAGGGTTAGGGTGAGAGTTAGGGTTCCGATTAAGTTTAGGGTTTGGGTGAGGGTTAGTATTAGGGTTATGTTGAGCGTGCGGTTTAGGGTTAGGTTGAGGTTTAGGGTTAGGTTTAGGGTTAGGGAGTGGGTTAGTGTTAGGTTGAGGGTGAGGGTTAAGATGAGAATAAGGTTAGGATTAGGGTTAGGGTGAGGGCTAGGGTGAGGGTGAGGTTTAGGGTTAGGGTTAGGGTTACAGTGAGGGTTTGGGTGAGGGTTAATATTATGGTGAGGGTTAGGGTTATGGTTAGAATTAGGGTTAGGGTGAGGGTGTGTGTTAGGATTCGAGTTATGGTTAGGGTTAGGGTTAGATTTAGGGTTAGGATTAGTGTTATTTTTAGGGTTTGAGTTAGAGTTAAAGTGAGGGTTATGGTTATGGTTAAGGTTAGGGTGAGGTTTAGGGATAGGGGTAGGATTAGGGTTAGGGTGAGGTGAGGTTTATGGTTAGATTTAGGGTTAGGGGGAGGGTTATTTCGTGGGTTAAGGTTAGGGTTAGTGTTAGGGTTAAGGTTAGGGTGAGGTTTAGGTTGAGGTTAATGTTTAGGGGTAGGGTTAGGATTAGGGTTAGGGTGAGGGTGAGTGTGAGTGTTAGGGATAGGGTTAGGTTTAGGCTTTGGTTTAGGCTGAGGGTGAGGATGGGGGTGAGGATTAGGGTTAGGGTGATGGTTAGGTTTGGGGTTAGGGTGAGGGTTAGGGTTTGTGTTTGTGTTAGAGTTAGGTTTAGGGTGAGGATGAGGTTTAGGGTTAGAGTTAGTTTTAGGGTGAGGGTTAGGTTGAGGGTTAGGGTTAGGATTAGTGTTATGGTTAGGTTTAGGGTGAAAATTTGAGGGAGGGTTAGGGTTAGGGAAAGGTTTAGGATTAGTGTTAGTGTGAGGGTGAGTGTGTGTGTTAGCGTTAGGTTTAGGGTTAGGTTTAGGGTTAGGCTGAGGTTGAGGTTGAGGGTGAGGGTTAGGCTTAGGTTGAGGGTAAGGGTTAGTTTTAGGGGGAGGGGGAGGTTTAGGGTTAGAGTTAAGGTTAGGGTGAGGCTGAGGGTGAGGGTTAGGGTTAGGGTTAGTGTTAGGGTTAGGGTTAAGGTGAGGGTTAGTGTGAGGGTGAGGGTTAGGCTTAGGGTTAGGATTAGGTTTAGGGTTAGGCTTAGGGTGAGTGGGAGGGTTAGAGTTAGAGTTAGGATTAGACTTAAGCTTAGGCTGAGGGTGAGGGTGAGTTTGAGGGTTAGGGTTAGGGTGAGGGTTAAGTTTAGGTTTAATGTGAGAGTTAGGGTTCGGGTTAAATTTAGGGTTAGGGTGAGGGTTAAGGTAAGGTTTACGGTGAGGTTGAGGGTGAGGGTTAGGTTGAGCATTAGGTTTAGGTTTAGAGTTAGGGTGATGGTGAGGGTGAGGGTTAGGGTAGTGTTAGGATGAGGGTTAGGATGAGGGTTAGGGTTAGAATTAGGGTTAGGGTGAGGGCTAGGTTCAGGGTGAGGTTTAGGGTTAGGGTTGTGGTGAGGTTTAGGTTTAGCGTTATGGTTAGGTTTAGGGTGAGGGTGAGATTTAGGGTTAGAGTTAGGGTTAGGTTGAGGCTGAATGTGAGGGTTAGGGTTAGGGTTCGTGTTAGAGTTAGGTTTAGGATGAGGGTTAGGGTGAGGGTGAGGGTTAGGCTTAGGGTTAGGATTAGGATTAGGATAAGGGTTAAGGTAATTGTGAGGGTTAGGGTTAGGTTTAGGTTTAGGCTTAGGGTTAGGCTGAGGGTGACGTTCAGGTTTAGGGTGAGGGTTAGGATTAGGGTTAGGGTGAGAGTTAGGGTTTGTGTTAAGTTTAGGGATTGGATGAGCGTTAGAGTTAGGGTTACCTTGAGTTTGAGGGTTAGGGTTAGGTTGAAGGTTAGGGTTAGGTTCAGGGTTAGGGTGTGAATTAGTGTTAGGGTTAGGGTGAGGGTTAAGAGGAGAATTAGGGTTAGGATTAGGGTTAGGGTGAGGTCTA
This sequence comes from Dipodomys merriami, assembly GCF_024711535.1. Lineage (NCBI taxonomy): Eukaryota > Metazoa > Chordata > Mammalia > Rodentia > Heteromyidae > Dipodomys > Dipodomys merriami. The sequence continues at coordinate 429,163 of NW_027202716.1, read as the reverse complement.
GGTTGAGGGTGAGGTTTAGGGTTAGTGTTAGGCTGAGGTTCAGGGTTAGGTTTAGGGTTAGGGTGACGGTTTGGATGAGGGTAAAGTTTATGGTTAGGGTGAGGGTTAGGGTCATGGTTAGGATTAGGGTTAGGGTGAGGGTGTGTGTTAGGATTAGTGTTATGGTTAGTGTTAGGGTTAGGTTAAGGGTTAGGATTAGTGTTATTGTTAGGTTTAGAGTTAGGGTTAAAGTGAGGGTGAGTGTGAGGGTTATGGTTAGGGTTAGGGTGAGGTTTAGGGTTAGGGGTAGGACTGGGTTAGGGTGAGGGTGAGGTTATGTTTAGATTTAAGGTTAGGGGGAGGGTTAGTTCGTGGGTTAGGGTTAGGGTTTGTGTTAGGGTTAAGGTAAGGGTGAGGGTTAGGTTGAGGTTAAGGGTTAGAGATAGAGTTAGGTTTAGGATTAGGGTTAGGTTGAGCGTGAGTGTGAGTGTTAGGGTTAGGGTTAGACCTCCGCTTAGGGTTAGGCTGAGGGTGAGTGTGGGCTTGAGGATTATGGTTAGGGTGATGGTTATGTTTAGGGTTAGGGTGAGGGTTAGGATGAGGGTTAGGATTATGATTAGGGTTAGGGTGAAGGCTAGGGAGAGGGTGAGGTTTAGGGTAAGGGTTAGTCTTAGGCTTAGGGTTAGGCTGAGCTTGAGGTTGAGGGTGAGGGTTAGGGATAGGGTGATGTTTAGGTTTACGGCTAGGGTTAGGGTTAGGATGAGGTTTAGGGTTAGGGGGAGTGTAAGGGTGAGGATGATGGTAAGTGTAAAAGTGAGGTTTAGGCTGAGGGTGAGGTTTAAGGTAAGTGTTTGGGTTAAGGTTAAGTTTAGGGTTATGGTAAGGGTTATGGTGAGGGTTGGATTGAGGATTAGGGTTAGGGTTAGGGTGAGGCTTAGTGTGAGGATGACGGTTTGGGTTAGGGTGAGGATGAAGATTAGAATTAGGGTTAGGGTGAGGGCTAGGGTGAGGGTGAGGTTTAGGGTTAGGGTGAGGTTTAGTGTTTGGGTTAGGGTTAGAGTGAGGGTTAGGTTGAGGGTGAGGTTTAGTGTTAGATTTAGGCTTAGTGTTAGTGTTAGGGTCAGGGTGAGGATTAGCGTTAGGGTTATAGTGTGGGTGAGGTTTAGTGTTAGAATTAGGGTTAGGTTGAGGCTGAGTGTGAGGGTTAGTTTCAGGGTTAGTTTTATGGTTAGGGTGAGGTTTGGGGTGAGGGTGAGGTTTAGGGCTAGGGTTAGGATTAGGATTAGGTTTAGGGTTAGGGTGAGTGTGAGGGTTAGGTTTAGGGTTAGGGTTATCCTTAGGTTTAGGCTGAAGGTGAGTGTGAGGTTTAGGTTTAGGGAGAGCTTAAGGTTAGGGTTAGGGTGAGGTTTAGTGTTAGATTTAGGGTTAGGGTGATGGTGAGGTTTAGGGGTAGAGTTAGGTTTAGGGTGAGGTTGAGTGTGAGGGTTAGGATTAGGGTTAATGTTAAGCATAGGTTTAGGTTGAGGGTGAGGGTGAGTCTTAGGGTTAAGGTTAGGATGAGGTTTAGATTTAGGGTTAGGGTTAGAATTAGTGTTAGGGTGAGAGTGAGATTTAGGGTTAGAGTTAGGGTTAGGGTTAGGAATAGGGTTAGGTTGAGAGTTAGGTTTAGGGTTAGGCTTAGGCTTAGGCTTAGTCCGAGCATGAGGGTGAGGGTTAGGGTTAGGTTTAGGGTGATGGTTCGGGTTAGGTTTAGTGTTATTGATAGGGTTAGGGTTAGAGTTACGGTGAAGGTGAGGGTGCGGGTGAGGGTTAGGTTTAGGGTTAGGGTGGGGTTTATGGGTAAGGTTAGGGTTAGGGTTAGGGTGAGGGTTAGGGTTAGGATTATGGTTAGGATGAGGGCAACGGTGAGGTTGAGGGTTAGGGTTAGGTTTAGGCTTAGGCGTAGGGTTAATCTGAGGGTGAGGTTGAGGGTGAAGAATAGGGTTAGAGTGATGGTTAGGGTTATGGTGAGGGTGAGGGTAAGGATTAGGGTTAGTATTAGGGTGAGGGTTAGGGTGTGGGTGATGGTAAGCATAAAGGTCAGGATTAGGCTGAAGCTTAGGGTTAAGATAAGGTTGAGGGTAAGTGTTAGGATGAGGGTTAGGTTTAGGGTGATTGTTATGGTTAGGGTGAGGGTAAGAGTTAGGGTTACGGTTATTGTTAGGGTTAGGATTAGGGTTACCCTTACAGTGAGGGTGAGGGTAAGGTTTAGGTTTAGGGTGAGGTTTAGGGTTAGGGTTATGGTTAGAGTTTGAGTTATGTTTAGGATTAGGGTTAGGGTGAAGTCTATGGTGAGGGTGAGGGTTAGGTTTAGGGTTAGGATTAGAGTTAGGGTGAGGGTGAGTGTGTGTGTTAGGTTTAGGTTTAGGGTTAGGCTTAGGGTTAGCTAAGGGTGAGGTTGAGGATGAGGGTTAGGGTTAGGGTGAGGGTTAGGGTTAGGGTTAGGTTGAGGGTGAGTGTGTGGGTTAGGGTTAGGTTTAGGGTTAGGCTTAGGGTTAGACTAAGGGTGAGGTTAGGGGTGAGGTTTAGGGTTAGGTTGAGGGTTAGGTTTAGGGATAGGGTGAGGGTTAGGATGAGGGTTAAGGTTCGGATTAGGGTTAGGGTGAAGGCTAGGGTGAGGGTGAGTTTTAGGTTTAGGGTGAGGGTTAGGGTGAGGGTCAGGTTTAGGGTTAGAGTTAGGGTTAGGGTGAGGTATAGGGTGAGGTTTAAGGTTAGAATTAGTGTTAGGGTTAGGGTGAGGGTGAGGGTTAGGGTTAGGATGAGGTTTAGGTTTAGGGTGAGAGTTAGGTTTAGGGTTACGTTGGGGTCAGGGTTAGGGTTAGGTTGAGGGTTAGAATTAGGTTTATGGTTAGGTTGAGGGTTAGGGTTAGGGTTAGGGCGAGGTTTTGGATGAGGTTTAAGGTTACAATTAGGTTTAGGGTGAGTGCTAGAGTGAGGTTGAGGGTTATTGTTAGGGTTATGTTGAGGTTTAGGGTTAGGGTTAGGGTTAGTGTTACGGTGAGGGTGAATGTTAGGTAAGGGTGAGCGTTAGGGTTAGGGTTAGGGTGAGGGTGAGGTTAGGATTAGGGTTAGGGTTAGAGTTACAGTGAGGTTGAGGGTGAGGGTAAGGATTAGGTTTAGGTTGAGGTTTAGGGTTAGTGTTAGGGTTAGGGTGAGTGTGACGTTTAGGTTTAGAGTTAGGGTTAGGGGGAGGTTCAGGGTGAGCATTAGGGTTAGGGTTAGGGTTAGGGTTATGGTGAGTGTTAGACTGATGTTTAATTTTAGGGTTAGGGTTAGGTTTAGGATTAGGTTTACAGTGAGGGTGAGTGTGAGGGTTAAGGTTAGGGTTCGGCTTAGGGTTAGGGATAGGCTGAGGATATGGGTGGGGATGAGGATTAGGTTTAGAAAGATGGTTAGGTTTATGGTTAGGTTAAGTGTTAGGATGAGGTTTAGGGTTAGGGTGAGGGTGAGGGTTGGGGTTAGGCCAAGGCTTAGGCTTAGGTTTAGGCTGAGGCTGAGGGTGAGTGTGAGGGTTAGGGTTAGGGTGATGGTTGGGGTTACCGTTTGGGTGAGGGTTAGGATGAGGATTAGTTTTAGGCTGAGGGTTAGTGTGAGGGTGATGGTAAGGGTAAAGATTAGTGTTAGGCTGAGGGTGAGGTTAACGGTAAGGGTGAGTGTTAGGGTTAGGGTAAGGGTGAGCGTTAGATTGAGGATTACTGTCAGGGTTAGTGTGAGTTTTAGGGTGAGGATGAGGGTTAGGGTTAGGTTGAGGGCTAGGTTGAGGTTGAGGGTTAGGGTTAGTGTGAGGTTTAGGGTTAGGGTGATGGTTAGGGTTAGTGTGAGGGTTAGTGTTAGCTTGAGTGTTAGTGTTAGGGTGAGGGTAAATGTTAGGATGAGGGTTAGGGTTAGGGTGAAGGTTAGGGTTACGGTGAAAGTTATGCTTAGGATGAGGTTTAGGGTTAGAGTTAGGGTTATTTTTAGGGTTAGGGTTAGGGTTAGGGTTACGGTGAGGGTGAGGGTGAGGGTGAGGGTGAGGGTGATGGTTAGGGTTAGGATGAGGTTTAGGTTTAGGGTTAGGGTTAGAATTAGGGTTAGGATGAGGGTGAGGTTTAGGGTTAGAATTAGGTTTAGTGTTATTGTTGGGGTTAGGGTGATGTTTAGGGTTAGTGTTAGGCTTAGGCTTAGGCTTAGGCTTAGGCCGAGCATAAGGGTGATGGTTATAGTTAGGGTTAATGTGGGGTTTAAGGTTAGGTTTAGGGTGAGTGTGAGGTTGAGGGTTACATATAGGGTTAGGGAGAGGGTTAGGGTGAGGTTTAGGGTTAGTGGTAGGGTGAGGGTAAGTGTTAGGGTGAGGGTTAGGAATAGGGTTAAGGTTATTCTTATTGTTAGGTTTAGGGTTGCGGTTACGGTGAGGGTGAGGATGAGGTTAGAGTTAGGTTTAGGGTTTGGGTTAATGTTAGAGTTGGGTTTAGGGTCAGGGTGAGGTTTAGGTTAGAGTTAGGATTAAGGTGAGGGTTAGGTTGAGGGTTAGGGTTAGTGTTCCTTTTAAGGTTAGGGTTAGGGTGAGAGTTAAGGGGAGGGTTAGAGTTAGGGTTAGGGTTAGGATTAGAGTTAGGGTGAGAGTGAGGTCTATGGTTAAAGTGAGTGTTGGGTTTAGGATTAGAGTGAGGGTTAGGGTGAGGGTTAGGCCTAGGCTTAGGGTTTGGTTATGGGCTATGGTGAGAGTGAGTGTTAGGTTTAGGGTTATGGTGAGGTTTAGGGTGAGGGTTACTCTTATTTTTAGGGTTAGTTTTAGGGTTAGGATTAGGTTTAATATTAGGCAAGGGGTGAGGGTGAGGGTGAGGGTTTGGGTTAGGGTGAGGGTGAGGTTTAGGTTTAGAGTTAGTGTTAGGTTGAGGGTTAGTGTGAGGGTTAGTGTTAGGGTTAGTGTTACGGTTAGGGTTAGGGTCAGGGTCAGGGTTAATCTTTGGCTTAGGCTTAGTTTTAGGTTTAGGGTTAGGGTTAGGGTTAGAATTAGGGTTAGGGTGAGGGTGAGGTTTAGGGTTAGATTTAGGTTTAGTGTTATTGTTGGGGTTAGGGTGTTGTTTAGGGTTAGTGTTAGGCTTAGGCTTAGGCTTAGGCTTAGGCTGAGCATAAGGGTGATGGTTATAGTTAGGGTTAATGTGGGGTTTAAGGTTAGGTTTAGGGTGAGTGTGAGGTTGAGGGTTACATATAGGGTTAGGGAGAGGGTTAGGGTGAGGTTTAGGGTTAGTGGTAGGGTGAGGGTAAGTGTTAGGGTGAGGGTTAGGAATAGGGTTAAGGTTATTCTTATTGTTAGGTTTAGGGTTGCGGTTACGGTGAGGGTGAGGATGAGGGTTAGGGTTAGGGTTAGAGTTAGGTTTAGGGTTTGGGTTAATGTTAGAGTTGGGTTTAGGGTCAGGGTGAGGTTTAGGTTAGAGTTAGGATTAAGGTGAGGGTTAGGTTGAGGGTTAGGGTTAGTGTTCCTTTTAAGGTTAGGGTTAGGGTGAGAGTTAAGGGGAGGGTTAGAGTTAGGGTTAGGGTTAGGATTAGAGTTAGGGTGAGAGTGAGGGTTATGGTTAAAGTGAGTGTTGGGTTTAGGATTAGAGTGAGGGTTAGGGTGAGGGTTAGGCCTAGGCTTAGGGTTTGGTTATGGGCTATGGTGAGAGTGAGTGTTAGGGTTAGGGTTATGGTGAGGGTTAGGGTGAGGGTTACTCTTATTTTTAGGGTTAGGTTTAGGGTTAGGATTAGGTTTAATATTAGGCAAGGGGTGAGGGTGAGGGTGAGGGTTAGGGTTAGGGTGAGGGTGAGGTTTAGGTTTAGAGTTAGTGTTAGGTTGAGGGTTAGTGTGAGGGTTAGGGTTAGGGTTAGTGTTACGGTTAGGGTTAGGGTGAGGGTCAGGGTCAGGGTTAATCTTTGGCTTTGGCTTAGGCTTAGGCCGAGCATGAGGGTGAGGGTGAGGTTTAGGGTAAGCATTAGGGTTAGGATGAGGGTTAGAGTGAGGGTGAGGGTTAGGGTTAGCATTAGGGTGAGGTTTAGGGTTAGGTTCAGGGTTAGCATTATGGTGAGGGTGATTGTTAGGGTTAGGGTTAGGGTTAGGGTGAGGGTGAGGGTTAGTATTAGGGATAGGGTTAGAGTTACAGTGATGGTGAGGGTGATGGTGAGGTTTAGGATCAGGGTTAGCGTGAGGTTTAGGTTTAGGCTTATGGTTAGGGTGAGGGCGTGGTTTAGGGTTAGAGATACTGTTAGGGGGAGATTTAGGGTGAGGGTTAGGGTTAGTGTTAGTGTTAGGGTTAGGATTATGGTGAGGGTTAGGTTGAGGTATAATGCTAGGATTAGTGTTTGTTTTAGGATAAGTTTTACAGTGAGGGTAAGTGTGAGGGTTAGGGTTAGGGTTCGGCTTAGGCTTGGGGTTAGGCTGAGGGTATGGGTGTTGATGAGGATTAGGTTTAGAAAGATGGTTAGGGTTATGGTTAGGTTAAGGGTTAGGATGAGGGTTAGGGTTAGGATTAGGGTTAGGGTGAGGGCTAGGGTGAGGGTGAGGGTTAGGGTTAGGGTTAGGCTGAGGCTTAGTGTTAGGTTGAGGCTGAGGCTGAGGGTGAGGGTTAGGATTAGGGTGATGGTTGGGGTTACCATTAGGGTGAGGGATAGGATGAGGATTAGATTTAGGGTGAGGGTGAGGTTGAGGGTCACGGTAAGTTTAAAGGTGAGGGTTAGGCTGAGCGTTCGGGATAGGGTAACAGTGAGGGTTAGGGTTAGGGTGAGGTTGAGGGTTAGATTGAGGATTCGTGTTATGGTTAATGTGAGTTTTAGGGTGAGGATGAGGGTTAGGGTTTGGTTGAGGTCTAGGTTCAGGTTGAGGTTTAGGGTTAGGGTGAGGTTTTGGGTTATTGTGAGGGTTAGGTTTAGTGTGAGGGTTAGTGTTAGGGTTAGGGTTAGTGTTAGGAAGAGGGTAAGTGTTATGGTGAGGGTTAGGATTAGGGTGAAGTTTATGGTTAGTATGAGGTTTAGGGTTAGTGTTAGTGTTATTGTTAGGTTTAGGGTTAGGGTTACAGTTACGGTGAGGGTGAGGGTGAGGGTGAGGTTTAGGATGAGGCTTAGGTTTAGGGTTAGGGTTATTGTTAGGGTTAGTTTGAGGGTGAGGTTTAGGTTTAGAGTTAGGTTTTGTGTTAGTGTTGGGGTTATGGTGAGTGTTAGGGATAGGGTTAACTTTAGGCTTAGGCTTAGGCTGAGCATGAGGGTGAGGTTTAGTTTTAGGGTTAGGGTGGGGTTTAGGGTTAGGGTTAGGTTGAGTGTGTGGGTGAGGTTGAGGGTTAGATATAACTTAAAGGGGGGGATAGGGTGAGGGTTATGTTTAGGGTTATTTTTAGGGTTAGGGTGAGGGTCTGGGTTAGGTTGAAATTTAGGGTTAGGGTTAGGGATTGGTTTAGTGTGAGGGTTAGTGTTAGGGTGAGGGTTAGTGTTAGGGTGAGGGTAAGTGATAGGGTGATGGTTTGGGTTAGGGTGAGGGTTATGGTTAGGGTGAGGGTTCGGAATAGGTTTAGGGTTATTGTTAGGGTTAGGTTTAGGGTTATGGTTACGGTGAGGGTGAGGATGAGTGTTAGGGTTAGGGTTAGGGTGAGGTTTAGGGTTTGGGTTAGGGTTAGAGTTAGGGTTAGCATAATGGTGAGGTTTAGGTTTAGAGTTAGGGTTAGGGTGACGGTTAAGTTGAGGGTTAGGGTTAGTGTTCGTGTTAAGGTTACGGTTAGGGTGAGAGTTAGGGGAAGGGTTATGGTTAGGGTTCGGATTAGTGTTAGATTGAGGGTGAGTGTGTGTTAGGGATAGGTTTAGGGTTAGGCTTAGCGATAGGCTGAGGGTGAGGGTGAGGTTTAGGGTTAGGGTGAGGGTTAGGGTTATGGTTATGGTGAGGTTTAGTGTTAGTGTTAGGGTTAGTGTTAGGGTTAGGGTGAGGTTGAGGATTAGGGGTAGATTTAGGTTTAGTTTGAGGTTTAGGTTTATGATTAGGGTTAGGATGAGGGCTAGGGTGAGGATTATGGTGAGGGTTAGTTTTAGGAGTAGTGTTAAGTTTAGGATTAGGTTTAGGGTAGAGTGAGTGTGAAGGTTAGGGTTAAGGTTAGGGTAGGGCTTAAGTTTAGGGTGAGTGTTCGGGTTAGAGTTTAGGTTAGGGTGGGGGTGATGCTGATAATGAGGGTTAGGTTTAGGGTTAGGGTTAGGTTTAGGGTTAGGGTTAGTGTTAGGGTTAGGGTTTCGGTGAGGTTAGTCTGAGTGTTACGGTTAGGCTTAGGGTTAGGCTGAGGCTGAGGGTGGGGGTGAGGATTAGGGTTAAAGTGATGGTTAGGGTTAGGGTTAGTGTTAGTGTTAGGGTTAGGGTTAGAGTTATGGTGAGGTTGAGGGTGCCGGTGAGGGTTAGGGTTAGGGTTAGGGTTAGGCTGAGCGTGAGGTTTAGGGTTAGATATAGGCTTAGGGTTAGGGTGAAGTTTAGGGTTAGGGTTGTTAGGGTTAGTGTGAGGGTTAGTGTTAGGGTTAGGGCTAGTTTTAGGGTGAGGGTAAGGGTTAGGGTGAGGTTTTGGGTTAGGGTGAGCATTATGGTTAGGGTGAGGGTCAGGATTAGTGTTAGGGTTATTGTTAGGGTCAGGTTTAGTTTTAGGCTGAGGGTGAGGGTGATGGTTAGTTTTCTGATGAGGTTTAGGGTTTGGGTTAGGGGTAGAGTTAGGTTTAGGGTGATGGTGAGGTTTAGGGTTAGAGTTAGGGTTAGAGTGAGGGTTAGGTTGAGGGTTAGGGGTAGTGTTAGTGTTAGGGTTAGGGTTAGGGTTAGGGGGATAATTAGGGGGAGGGTAAGGTTTAGGGTTAGGATTAGTGTAAAGGTGCGGGTGAATATTTGTGTTAGGGTTAGTTTTAGGTTTAGGCTTAGGGGTAGGTTGTGGGTGAGGTTTAGTGTTAGAGTTAGGGTTAGGGGGACTATTAGGGTTAGGATTAGGGTTAGGGTGAGTGCTTGGGTGAGGGTGAGGATTAGGGTTAGGGTAGGGGGGAGGTTTAGGTTTAGGGTGAGGGTTAGGGTGAGAGTGGGGTTTAGGGTTACAGTTATGGTTAGGATTAGAGTGAGGGTGAGGGTTAGGGTTCAGGTGAGGGTTAGGGTGAGGGTGAGGGTTAGGTTTAGGGTTAGGATTAAGATTAAGGTTAGATTAGAGTGAGGTTTAGTGTTAGGATTAGGATTAGGGTGAGGGCTAGGGTGAGGGTGAGGTTTAGGGTTAGGGTTTGGGTGATGTTTAGGGTTAGGGTTAGGGATAGGGTGGGGGGAGGGGGAGGTTTAAGGTTAGAGTTAGGGTTAGAGTGAGGCTGAGGGTGAGGGTTAGGGTTAGGGTTAGTGTTAGAGTTAGGTTTAGGGTGAAGGTTAGGGTGAGGGAGAGGTTTAGTCTTACGGTTAGGATTAGGATTAGGGTGAGGGTTAGGGTGAGTGTGAGGGTTAGGGTTAAGGTGAGGATAAGCTTTAGGGTGTGGGTTAGGTTTAGGGTGAAGGATATGGTTCGGATTAGGTATAGGGTTAGGGTTAGGGTTATTGTAAGGGTTAGGGTTAGGGTTATGGTTACTGTGAGGGTGAGGGTGAGGGTTAGGATTAGGGTTAGGGTCAGGTTTAGGTTTAGGGTTAGGGTTAGGGTTAGGGTTAGATTTAGGTTTAGGTTTAGGGTTAGGTTGAGGGTGAGGGTTAGGGTTATTGTTAGTGTTATGGTTTGGGTTAAGTTTGCTGTGAATGTGAGGCTGAGGTTTAGGGTTATGGTTAGGGTTAGGGTGAGGTTTAGGGTGAGGGTGAGGGTTAGTGTTAAGGTTAGGATTAGGTCTAGGTTTAAGGTGACTGTGAGTGTGAGGGTTAAGTTTAGGATTCAGGTTAGGATTAGAGTTAGGCTGAGGGTGAGGTTGAAGGTTAGGGTTCGGTTGAGGTTTGGGGTTAGGGTTAGAGTGAGAGTTAGGGTGAGGGTTAGGCTTAGGCTTAGGTTTAGGGTGTGGGCTAGGGTGAGGTTTAGGGGTAGGGGTAGGATTAGGATTAGGGTGAGGGTTAGGGTTATTGTTAGTGTTATGGTTTGGGTTATGTTTGCTTTGACTGTGAGGCTGAGGTTGAGGGTTATGATTATGGTTATGGTTAGGGTTAGTGTTAGGGTAATGGTGAGGGTTAGGGTATTGGGTGAGAGTAAGGGTTAGATTGAGGATTAGTGTTAGGGTTAGTGTGAGGTTTAGGGTGAGGGTTAGTGCTATGGTTAGGATTAGGGTTAGGGTGAGGGTGTGTGGTAGGATTAGGTATAGGGTTAGGGTTAGGGTTAGGTTTAGGTTTAGGATTAGTGTTATTGTTAGGGTTCGAGTTAGAGTTAAAGTGAGGCTGAAGGTGAGGGTGAGGTTTAGGGGTAGGGTTAGGGTGAGGCTTAGGATAAGGTTTAGGGTTAGGATTAGGGTTAGCATGAGGGCTAGGCTGAGGGTTAATGTGAAGCATAAGTTTAGGAATAGGGATTGGTTTAGGATTATGGTTATGGTGAGGGTGAGTTTGAGGGTTAGGTTTAGGGTTAGGTTTAGGGTTAGGGTGAGGGTTAGTGTTAGGTTTTCGGTTAGGGTGAGGGTGAAGCTGAGGATTAGGTTTTGGTTCAGGGTTAGGGTTTGGGTTAGGGTTAGGGTTAAGGTGATGGTTAGGGTTAGGGTTTGGTTTAGGCTTAGGGTTAGGCTGAGGGTGAGGGTTTGGGTGAGGATTAGGGTTTGAGTTAGGATGAAGTTGAGGGTGAGGATTAGGGTGAGTTTTAGTGTTAGGCTTGGTTTTAGAGTTATGGTGAGTGTATTGGTTAGGGTTATGTTTAGGTTTAGGGTTATTGTTAGGTTTAGGGTTAGAGTTAAGTTGAGAGTAAGGGTGAGGGTGAGGATTCGGTTTAAGGTTAGGGTGAGGTTTAGGTTTAGGGTTAGGTTTAGTGTGAGGTTTAAGGTTAGGGTTAGGGTGAGGTTTAGGATGAGGTTTAGGTTTAGGATTAGGGTCAGTTTGAGGGCTAGGGTGAGGGTTAGGGTGAGGGTTAGGTTTAGGGTTAGGGTGAGGGTTAGGGTTATTGTTTGGGTTACGGTGACATTGAGGTTGAAGATTAGGGTTATGGTTAGGGTAAGGGTTAGATTTAGGTTTGGGGTTAGGGTTAGTGTTTCGGTTAGGGTTAGGGTTAAGGTTAGGGTTTGGGTTATGATGAGGGTTAGGGTTAGTGTTAGGGTTAGGCTTAGGGTTAGGTTGAGGGTGAGGTTGGGGTTGAGGTTTAGGTAAGGGTTAGGGTTAGGTTTAGGGTTAGTGTTAGGATTAGGTTGAGTGTGGGTTTAGGCTTAGGGTTTGGATTAGGATTAGGGTTAGTCTTAGGGTGAGTGTGAGGGTTAGGGTTAAGGTTAGGATTAGGCTTAGGCTTGGGCTGAGGCTGAGGGTGATGGTGAGGATTAGGGTTAGGGTGAGGGTTAGAGTTAGGTTTAGGGTGAGCGTTAGGGTTCGGGTTAAATTTAGGGTTAGGGTGAGGGTTAGGGTAAGGGTTATGGTGAGGGTGAGGTTTAGAGTTAGTTTGAGAGTTTGTGTTAGGCTTAGGGTGATGGTAAGGATGAGGGTTAGGGTTAGTGATAGGATGAGGTTTAGGATGAGGCTTAGGGTTGGGATTATAGTTAGGGTGAGGGCTAGAGGGAGGGTGAGCTTTAGGGTTAGGGTTGTGGTGAGTTTTAGGATTAGGGTTATGGTTAGATTTAGAGTGAGGGTGAGGTTTAGGGTTTGAGTTAGGGTTAGGTTGAAGCTGATTTTGAGGGTTAGGGTCAGGGTTAGTGTTAGGTTTAGGGTGAGGGTTAGGAGGAGAATTAGGGTTAAGATTAGGGTTAGGGTGAGGGTTTGGATGAGGGTTAAGGTTATGGTGAGGGTGAGGGTTAGGGTAATGGTTAGGATTAGGTTTAGGGTGAGGGTGTGTTTTAGGATTAGGGTTAGGGTTAGGCTTAGGGTTAGATTTAGGTTTAGGATTAGTGTTATTGTTAGGGTTAGAGTTAGAGTTAAATTGAGGGTGAGGGTGAGGGTGAGGCTTAGGGTTAGTGTTAGGGTGAGGTTTAGGGTTAGGGTTAGGATTAGGGTTAGGGTGAGTGTCAGGTTTATGGTTATATTTAGAGTTGGGGGAGGGTTAGTTCGTGGGTTAGGGTTATGGTTAGTGTTAGCGTTAAGTTTAGGGTGAGGATTAGGTTGACGTTAAGGGTTAGGGGTAGTTTTAGGTTTATGAGTAGTGTTAGGGTGAGGGTGAGGGTTAAGGTTATTTTTAGGCTTAGGTTTTGGGTTACAGTTACGGTGACAGTGAGGGTGAGGGTTAAGGTTAGCTATAGAGTTAGGGTTAGGTTGAGGCTTACTTTGAGGGTTAGGGTTAGGGTGAGGGTTAGGGTTAGGGTTAGGCTGAGGGTTAGCATAAGTTTTAGGATTAGGATTAGGGTTAGGGTGAGGGCTAGGCTGAAGGTTAATGTGAGGGTTAGGTTTAGGGCTAGGGTTAGGTTGAGGATTAGGTTTAGGTTGAGTGTGAGTGTGAGGGTTAGATTTAGTGTTTGGGTTAGGGTGAGGGGGAGGCTGAGGATTAGGCTTTGGCTAAGGGTTATGGTTAGTGTTAGTGTTAGGTTTAAGGTGATGGTTAGGGTTAGGTTTAGGGTTAGGCTTAGGGTTACGCTGAGGGTGAGGGTTTTGGTTAGTGTTAGGGTTTGGGTTAGGGTAAAGGTGAGGCTGAGGATTAGTGTTACTTTTAGGGTTAGGGTTAGGGTTAGGTTTAGGCTTGGGCTTAGGGTTAGCGTGAGGTTTAGTTTTAGATATAGGTTTAGGAGGAGGGCTAGGGTAATGGTTAGGAATAGGGTTAGTGTTAGGGTTAGGATGAGGGTGAGGTTTAGGTTGAGGTTTAGGTTTAGGGTTAGGGTTAGGGTTATGTGAGAGTTAGGGTTAGTGTTAGGGTGAGGGTAAATTTAAGGGTGAGGGTTTAGTTTTGGCTGAGGGTTATGGTTAGGGTGAGGGTTAGGATTAGCTTTAGGGTTATTGTTAGGGTTAGGTTTAGGGTTACGATTACTGTGAGGGTGAGGGTGAGGGTTGGGGTTAGGGTTAGGATGAGGTTTAGTGTTTGGTTTAGGGTTAGAGTGAGGGTTAGGGTGAGGGTGTGATTTAGGGATAGAGTTAGGGTTAGGGTGAGATTAGGTTGAGGTTTAGGGTTAGGGTTAGTGTTAGGGTTAGGGTGAGAGTTGGGGGGGTTAGGGTTAGGGTTATGTTTAGGGTTAGCATTAGGGTTAGTGTGTGGGTGCGGTTCAGTGTTAGAACTAGGGTTAAGGTGAGGCTCAGTGTGAGGGTTAGTTTTAGGATCATTTTAGGGTTACGGTGAGTTTTAGGGTGAGGATGAGGGTTAGGCCTAGGGTTAGGATTAGGATTAGGGTTAAGGTTAGGATGAGTGTGAGTGTTAGGGTTAGGGTTAGGGTTAGCCTTAGGTTTAGGCTGAGCGTGAGGGTGAGGGTGATGGTTAGGTCTAGTGTGAGGGTTAGCTTTAGGGTTAGGGTGAGGTTTAGTGTTAGGTTTAGGGTTAGTGTGAGGGTGAGGTTTAGGGGTAGAGTTAGGTTTAGGGTGAGGGTGAGTGTGAGGGTTAGTGTTAGGGTTAATGTTAGGCTTAGGTTTCGGCTGAGGCTGAGGGTGATTATTAGGTTAGGGTTAGGATGAGCTTTAGGTTTAGGGTTAGGTTTAGAATTAGAGTTAGGGTGAGAGTGAGGTTTAGGGTTAGAGTTAGGGTTCGTGTAAGGTTGAGGGTTAGGGTGAGGGTTAGGGTTAGGCTTAGGCTTAGGCTTAGGCTTAGTCCGAGCATGAGAGTGAGGGTTAGGGTTAATGTTAGGGTCATGGTTCGGGTTAGGGTTAGTGTTATTGATAGGGTTAGGGTTAGAGTTACGGTGAGGATGAGGGTGTGGGTGAGGGTTAGGTTTAGGGTTAGGGTGAGGGTTAGAGTTAGGACTATGTTTAGGGTGAGGGCTAGGGTGAGGTTGAGGATTAAGTTTAGGTTTAGGCTTATTCTTAGGGTTAGTCTGAGGGTGAGGTTGAGGGTCAGGTATAGGGTTAGGGTGATGGTTAGGGTTACGATTAGGGTGAGGGTTAGGATGAGGGTTAGAGTTAGGGTGAGGGTTAGCGTAAGGGTGATGGTAAGTGTGAAGGTGATGATTAGGCTGAGGCCGAGGTTTAAGTTAAGGGTAAGTGTTAGATTTAGGGTGAGGGTTAGTGTAAGGGTTACAGTTATTGTTACGGTTAGGGTTAGGGTTACCCTTACAGTGAGGGTGAGAGTTAGGGTTAGGTTTAAGGTGAGGTTTAGGGTTAGGGTTATGGTTAGAGTTTGGGTTAGGTTTAGGATTAGTGTTAGGGTGAAGGCTAGGGTGAGGGTGAGTTTTAGGGTTAGGGTTAGGGTTAGGGTTAGGATTAGGGTTATGGTGAGGGTGAGTGTGTGGGTTAGGGTTATGGTTAGGGTTAGGCTTTGGGTTAGGCTCAGGGTGAGGTTGAGGGTGAGGGTTATGGTTAGGGTGAGGGTTAGGGTTAGGGTTAGGTTGAGGGTGAGTGTGTGGGTTAGGGTGAGGTTTAGGATTAGGCTTAGGGTTAGGCTAAGGGTGAAGTTAAGAGTGAGGGTTAGAGTTAGGGTGAGGGTTAGGTTTAAAGTTAGGCTGTGGGTTAGGATGAGGGTTAAGGTTAGGATTAGGGTTAGGGTGAAGACTAGGGTTAGGGTTAGGCTTAGGTTTAGGGTGAGGGTTAGGGTTATTGTTTGGGTTAGGGTGACAATGAGGGTGAGGATTAGCGTTAGGGTTAGGGCAATGGTTAGGCTTAAGTTTGGGGTTAGGTTTAGTATTTCGATTAGGGTTAGGTTTATGGTTAGGGATTGGGTCACGGTGAGTGTTAGGGTTAGTGTTATGGTTAGGGTTAGGGTTAGGCTGAGTGTGAGGTTGGGGTTGAGTTTTAGGTAAGGGTTAGGGTTAGGGTTAGGGTTAGAGTTATGGTTAGGGTTATTGTTAGTGTTATGGTATGGTTAGGGTGAAGTTTGCGGGAAGTGTGAGGCTCAGGGTTTGGGTTATGGTTATGGTTAGGGTTAGGATTAGGTTTAGGATTATTGTGAGTCTTATTTTTAAGGTTTGGTTTAGAGTTACAGTGAGGTTGAGGTTGAGGGTGAGGGTGAGGGTGATGGTAGGGTGAGGTTTATGGTGAGGTTTATGGTTAGATTTAGGGTAGGGTGAGGGTGAGTTTTAGGGTTAGAGTTAGGGGTAGGTGGAGGGTTAGGGTGAGGGTTAGTGTTAGGTTTAGTATTAGGGTTTGGATGAGGGTGAGGGTTAGGTTGACGTTTAGGGATAGGGTTAGTGTTAGGGTGAGCGTTAGAGTTAGAGTTAGTTTTATTGTTAGTGTTAAGGTTAGAGTTACAGTGAGGGTGAGGGGGAGGGGGAGGGTTAGTGTTAGGTTTAGGGTGAGGTTTAGGGTTAGGGTTAGGATTAGGGTTAGGGTGAGGGTGAGGTTTAGGCTTAGATTTAGGGTTAGGGGGAGGGTTAGTTCATGTTCTAGGGTTAGGGTTAGTGTTAGGGTTAAGGTGAGGGTGAGGGTTAGGTTGAGGTTAAGGGTTAGGTTTAGGTTTAGGGTTAGTATTAGGTTTAGGGTGAGGGTGAGGATGAGGGTTAGGCTTAGGCTTAGGCTTAGGGTTAGGCTGAGGGTGAGGTTGATGGTGAAGTTTAAGGTTAGGGTGATATTTTGGTTTACTGTTAGGGTGAGGGTTAGGATGAGGTTTAGGTTTAGGGGGAGGGTTAGGGTGAGGATGATGGTAAAAGTAAAAGTGAGGTTTAGGCTGAGGCTGAGGGTTAAAATAAGGGTGAGTGTTAGGTTTAGGTTTAGGGTTAGGGTAAGGTTTAGGGTTAGGGTTATGGTGAGGGTTAGATTGAGGATTAGGGTTAGGGTTAGTGTGAGGTTTAGGGTGAGGATGAGGGTTAGGGTTAGGGTGAGCATGAAGGTTAGAATTAGGGTTAGGTTGAGGGCTAGGGTGAGGGTGAGGGTTAGGGTTAGTGTTAGGATTAGGGTGAGGGTTAGGATGAGGTTGAGGGTTAGGGTTAGGGTGCGGGTGAGTGTTAGGTTTAGGGTTAGTGTTAGGGTGAGCGGAAGTGTTATGTTGAGGGTTATGATTAGGTTGAGGATTATGGTTAGGGTGAGGTTTAGGTTTAGGTTTAGGGTGAAGGTGAGGGTGAGGTTTAGGTTTAGATTTAGGGTTAGGGGGAGGGTTAGGGGTAGGTTTAGTGTTAGGGTTAGTGTTAGGGTGAGGGTGAGGTTTAGGTTGAGTTTTAGGGTTAGGGTTATGGTTAGGGTTAGAGTGAGGTTTAGTGTTAGGGTTAGCGTTAGGGTGAGGGTAAGTGTTAGGGTGAGGTTTTGGGTTAGGGTGAGGGTTATGGTGAGGGTGAGGTTTAGGATTAGGGTTAGAATTATTGTCAGGGATAGGTTTAGGTTTTCTGTTATGGTGAGGGTGAGGGTTAAGGTTAGGGTTAGGTTGAGGTTTAGTGTTCGGGTTAGGTTTATTGTTAGGTTTAGGCTGAGGGTGAGGTTTAGGGTAAGAGATAGGGTTAGAATGAGGGTTAGGTTGAAGGTTAGGGTTAGGGTTAGTGTTAGGGTTAGGGATAGGGTGAGATTTAGGGGGAGCGTTTGGGTTAGGGATAGGTTTAGGATTAGGGTTAGGGTGAGGGTGAGTGTGTGTTTTAGCGTTAGGTTTAGGGTTAGGCTTAGGGTTAGGCTGAGGGTGAGGTTGAGGGTGAGGTTTAGGGTTAGGGTGAGAGTTAAGGTTAGGGTTAGGGGGAGGGTTAGGATGAGGGTTAGGGTTAAGATTAGGGTTAGGGTTAGGGTGAGGGCTAGAGTTAGGGTGAGGTTTAGGATTAGGTTTAGGTTGAGGTTTAGGGTTAGGTTTAGGGTTAGGGTTAGGGTGAGGTTGAGATTTAGGGTTAGAGTTAGGGTTAGGATGAGGCTGAGGGTGAGGGTTAGGGTTAGGGTTAGGGTTAAGGTGAGAGTTATGGTGAGGGTGAGGCTTAGGGTTAGGTTTAGGATTAGGATTAGGCTTAACGTTATTCTTAGTGTAAGGGTTAGTGTTACAGTTACTGTTAGGCTTAATCTTAGGCTGAGGGTGAGATTGAATTTGAGGGTTAGGGTTAGGGTGAGGGTTAGGGTTAGGGATAGTGTGAGAGATAGGGTTCAGTTAAAGTTTAGGGTCAGGGTGAGGTTTAAGGTAAGGTTTACCCTGAGGGTGAGGGTTAGGCTTAGGTTTATTGTTAGGGTGAGGGTTAGGATGAGGGTTAGGGTTAGGATTAGGGTTAGGGTAAGTGCTAGGGTGAGGGTGAGGTTTAGGGTTAGGGTTACGGTGAGGTTTTGCTTAGGGTTAGGGTTAGTGTTAATGTGAGTTTGAGGTTTAGGGTTAGAGTTAGTGTTAGGGTGAGGCTGATTGTGAGGGTCAGGGTTAGGGTTAGTGTTAGATTTAGGGTGAGGGTGAGAGTGAGGGTTAAGCTTAGGGTTAGGATTAAGATTAGGGTAAGGTTTAGGTTGAGTGCCAGGCTTAGGGTTATGGTTAGGCTTAGGGTTATCCTGAGGGTGAGAGTGATGGTTAGGGTTAGGATGTGTGTTAGGGTTCAGTTTAGGGTGAGTGTTAGGGTTTGGGTTAAGTTTAGGGTTAGCCTGAGGGTTATTTTAGGGTTACCGTGAACATGAGGGTTAGGGTTAGGTTGAGGGTTTGAGTTAGGTTTAGGGTTAGGGTGAGGGTTAGGGTTAGGGTTAGGGTGAGGGTTAGGATGAGGATTAAGGTTAAGGTGAGGGCTAGGGTGAGGGTGAGGTTTAGGGTTAGTGTTAAGGTGAGGTTAAGTGTTAGGGTTAGGGTAAGGGTGAGGGTTTGGATGAGGTTTAGTGTTACAGTGAGGGTGAGGGTTAGGGCTCCGGTGATGGTTAGGGTTAGGATTATGGTTAGGGTGAGGGTGAGTGTTAGAAATAGGGTTAGGGTTAGGGTTAGCGTTAGGTTTAGGATTAGGTTTAGTGTTATTATTAGGGTTATGGATAGAGTTACACTGAGGGTAAGAATGAGGGTTAGGGTTAGGGTTAGGGTTAGGGTTAGGGAGAGGATTAGGGTTAGGGTTAGGATTAGGGTTAGGGTGAGGGTGAGGCTTAGGTTTAGATTTAGGGTTAGGGGGAGGGTTAGTTCCTGGAAGGGTTAGGGTTAGTGTTAGGGTTAAGGTTAGGGTGAGGGTTCAGTTGAGGTTAAGGGTTAGGGTTAGGTTTAGGATTAGGGTTAGGGTGAGATTTTGGGGGAGGGTTAGGTTGAGGGATAGGGATAGGATTAGGGTTAGGGTGAGGGTGAGTGTTTGTGTTAGGGTTAGGTTTAGGGTTAGGCTTAGGGTTAGGCTGAGGTTGAGGTGGAGGGTGAGGTTTAGGGTTAAGTTTACGTTTAGGGTTAACGTTAGGGTGAGGGTGAGGTTTAGGATTAGAGTTATGGTTAGGTTGAGGGTGATTGTGAGCGTTGGGCTTAGGGTTAGTCTTAGAGTTAGGGATAGGGTGTGGGTTAGTGTGTGGGTGAGGGTTAGGCTTAGGTTTAAGATTAGGTTTAGGGTTTAGCTTAGGGTGAGTGTGAGGGTTAGGGTTAGGATTAGGCTTAGGCTTATGCTGAAGGTGAGCGTTAGGGTGAGGGTTAGGGTTAGGGTGAGGGTTAGGTTTAGGTTTAGGGTGAGAGTTAGGGTTCGGGTTAAATTTAGGGTTAGGGTGAGCGTTAGGTTAAAGGTTACGGTGAGGGTGAGGGTTAGAGTTAGTTTTAGCGTTAGTGTTAGGGTTACGGTTAGGGTGATGGTGAGGGTGAGGGTTAGGGTTAGTGTTAGGGTGAGGGTTAGGATGAGGGTTAGGGTTAGGATTAGGGTTAGGGTGAGGGCTAGGTAGAGGGTGAGGTTTAGGGTTAGGGTTGTGGTGAGTTTTAGGATTAGGGTTATGGTTAGGTTTAGGGTGAGGGTGAGGTTTAGGGTTAGATTTAGGGTAAGGTTGAGGCTGATTTAGGGTTATGGTTAGGGTTAGTGTTAGAGTTAGGGTTAGGGTGAGGATTAGGGTGAGGGTGAGGGTTAGGCTTAAGGTTAGGGTTAGGATTAGGGTAAGGATTAGGACAAATGTGAAGGTTAGGGTTAGGTTTAGGCTTAGGGTTAGGCTGAGGATGAGGTTGAGGGTGAGGGTGAGGGTTAGGGTGAGGGTTAGGGTTAGGGTGAAGTTGAGAGTTAGGGTTCGGTTTAAGTTTAGGGTTTGGGTGAGGGTTAGGTTTAGGGTTATGGTGAGTGTGAGGGTTAGGTTTAGGTTGAGGGTTAGGATTAGGTTTAGGGTTATGGTGTGGGTTAGTGTTAGGTTTATGGATAGGAGGAGAGTTAGGGTTAGGGTTAGTGTTCCGGTGAGGGCTAGGGTGAGGCTGAGGGTTAGGGTTAGTGCTAGGGTGAGGTTTAGGGTTAGGTTTAGGATTAGGGTGAGGGTTTTGATGAGGGTTAAGGTTGTGTTGAGGGTGAGTGAAAGGGTAATGGTTAGGATTACGGTTTTGGTGAGGGTGTGTGTTAGGATTAGGCTTAGGGTTAGGTTGAGGTTTAGGATTAGAGTTAGAGTTAATGTGAGGGTGAGGGTTAGGGTGTGGTTTAGGGTTAGGTGTAGGATTAGTGGTAGGGTGAGGGTGAGGTTTATGGTTAGATTTAGGGTTAGGGAGAGGCTTAGTTTGTGGTTTAGGTTTAGGGTTAGTTTTAGGGTTAAGGTTAAGGTGAGGGTTAGGTTGAGGTTAAGCATTAGGTGTTGTTTGAGGTTTAGGATTAGGGTTAGGGTGAGGGTGAGTGTGAGTGTTAGGGTTAGGCTTCGGCTTAGGGTTAGGCTGAGGGTGAGTGTGGGCGTGAGGATTAGTGTTAGGGTAATGGTTAGGTTTAGGGTTAGGGTGAGGGTTAGGATGAGGGTTAGGGTTAGGATTAGGGTTAGGGTGAGGGCTAGGGAGAGGGTGAGTTTTAAGGTAAGGGTTAGGCTGAGGCTTAGGTTTAGGCTGAGCTTGAGGTTGAGGGTGAGGTTTAGGGTTAGGGTGATGTTTAGGTTTCCAGTTACGGTGAGGGTTAGGATGAGTTTTAGGGTTAGGGGGAGGGTTAGGTTGAGGATGATTGTAACGTTAAACGTGAGGTTTAGGCTGAGGATGAGGTTTAAGTTAAGGGTGTGGGTTAGGGTTAAGTGTAGGGTTATGGTAAGGGTTAGGGTCAGTGTTAGGGTGAGGGTTAGATTGAGGATTAGAGTTAGGGTTAGGGTGAGGCTGAGGGTGAGAGTGAGGTTTAGGGTTAGTGTTAGGGTTAGGGTTAGGGTGAGGGTTAGCGTTAGGGTTAGGCTTATGCATAGGGGTAGGGTTAGCGTGAGGTTTAGGGTTAGATATAGGGTTAGGGGGAGGGTTAGGTTAACGGTTAGGAATAGGGTTAGTGTTATGTTTAGAGTGAGGGTGAGGGTTAGGCTGAGGGTCAGGATAAGTTTTAGGGTTAGGATTAGGGTTAGCGTGAGGGCTAGGCTGAGGGTTAATGTGAGGGTTAGGGTTAGGCTTAGGTTTAGGGTGAGGGTTAGGGTTTGGGTTAGGGTGAGAGGGAGGATGAGGATTAGGGTTTGGTTCATGGTTAGGGTTAGGGATATGGTTAAGGTGATGGTGAGGGTTAGGTTTAAGTTTAGGCTTAGGGTTAGGCTCAGGGTGAGGGTGTTGGTTAGGGTTAGGATTTGGGATAGGTTGAGGGTGAGGCTGAGGATTAGGGTTACATTTAGAGTTAGGTTTAGGCTTAGGCTTAGGGTTAGGATTAGTGTGAGGTTTAGGGTTAGATATAGGGTTAGGGGGAAGTTTAGGTTAAGGGTTAGAAATAGGGTTAGTGTTAGGGTTAGGGAGAGGGTGAGGGTTAGGTTTAGGCTTAGGGTTAGTGTGAGGGTTAGTGTTAGGGTGAGGGTAAGTTTTAGGGTGAGGTTTTGGGTTAGGGTGAGGTTTCTGGTTAGGGTGAGGGTTAACATTAGCTTTAGGGTTATTGTTAGGGTTAGGTTTAGGCTTACGGTTACTGTGAGGATGAGTGTGAGGTTTAGGGTTAGAGTTAGGGTGAGGTTTAGTGTTTGGGTTAGGGTTAGAGTGAGGGTTAGGGTGAGGGTGAGGTTTAGGGATAGAGTTAGGGTTAGGGTCATGGTTAGGTTGAGTTTTAGGTTTAGGGTTAGTGTTAGGGTTAGGGTGAGATTTTGGGTGGGTTAGGGTTTGGGTTAGTGTTAGGGTTAGTGTTAGGGTTAGGGTATGGGTGAGATTTAGTGTTCTAATTATGGTTAGGGTGAGGCTGAGTGTGAGGGTTAGTTTTAGTTTTAGTGTTAGGGTTAGCGTGAGGGTTAGGGTGAGGATGAGGGTTAGGGCTAGGGTTAGGTTTAGGATTAGGTTTAGGGTGAGTGTGAGTGTTAGGGTTAGGTTTAGGGTTAGTCTTAGTTTCAGGCTGTGCGTGAGGGTGAGTGTGAGGGTTAGGTTTACGGTGAGGGTTAGGGTTAGGTTTAGGGTGAGGTTTAGTGTTAGGTTTAGGGTTAGGGTGATGGTAAGGTTTAGGGGTAGAGTTAGGTATAGGGTGAGGGTGAGTTTGAGGGTTAGGGTTAGGGTTAATGTTATGGTTAATGTTAGGCTTTGGTTTAGGCTGAGGGTGAGGGTGAGTGTTAGGGTTAGAGTTTGGATGAAGTTTAGGTTTAGGGTTAGGGTTAGAATTAGTGTTAGGGTGAGAGTGAGGTTTAGAATTAGAGTTAGGGTTTGTGTTAAGGTAGGGTTAGGGTGAGGGTTATGGTTAGGTTTAGGCTTAGGCTTAGGTTTAGGCTTAGTCCGAGCATGAAGGTGAGGGTTAGGGTTAGAGTTAGGGTGATGGTTCAGGTTAGGGTTACTGTTATTGATAGGGTTAGGGATAGAGTTACGGTGAGGGTGAGTGTCCGGGTGAGGGTTAGCGTTAGGGTTAGGGAGGGGTTTATGGGTAAGGGTAGGGTTAGGGTTAGGTTGAGGGTTAGGGTTAGGATTATGGTTATGGTGAGGGCTAAGGTGAGATTTAGGGTTAGGGTTAGGTTTAGGCTTAGGCTTAGGGTTAGTCTGAGGGTGAGGGATATGTTTAGGGTGATGGTTAGGGTTATGGTTAGGGTGAGGGTTAGGATGCGGGTTAGGGTTAGGGTGAGGGTTAGCGTTACGGTGATGGTAAGTGTAAAGGTGAAGATTAGTATAAGGCTGAGGGTTAAGATAAGGGTAAGTTTTAGGGTTAGGTTTAGCGTTAGGGTAAGGATTACAGTTATTGTTAGGGTTAGGGTTAGGGTTACCCTTACAGTGATGGTGAGGGTTTCGTTTAAGTTTAGGGTGAGGTTTAGGTTTAGGGTTATGGTTAGAGTTTGGGTTAGGGTTAGGATTAGTGTTAGGGTGAAGTGTAGGGTGAGGTTGAGGTTTAGGGTTAGGGTTAGGTTTAGGGTTAGGATTAGGGTTATGGTGAGGGTGAGTGTGTGGGTTAGGGTTAGGTTTAGGGTTAGGCATCGGGTTAGGCTAAGGATGAGGTTGAGGGTGAGGGTTAGGGTCAGGTTGAAGGTTTGGGTTAGGGTTAGGTTGAGGGTGAGTGTGTGGGTTCGGGTTAGGCTTAGGGTTAGGGTAAGGGTGAATTTAAGAGTGAGGGTTAGGTTTAGGGTGAGGGTTAGGTTTAAGGTTAGGGTAAGTGTTAGGGTGAAGGTTACGTTGAGGGTTAGGGTTATGGTTACTGTGAGTTTTAGGGTTTGGATTAGAGTTAGAGATATGTTTAGGGTGAGTGTGAGGTTTAGAGTAGAGTTAGGTTTAGGGTGAGGGTTATGTTGAGGGTTAGGTTTCGTGTTCGTGTTAAGGTTAGGGTTAGGGTGAGAATTAAGGGGAGGGTTAAGGTTAGTTTTAGGATTAGAGTTAGGGTGAGGGTAAGCGTGAGGGTTATAGTTAAGGTGAGTGTTTGGGTTAGGGTTAGAGTGAGGGTTAGGGTGAGGGTTAGGCTTAGGCTTAGGGTTTGGTTATGGGCTAAGGTGAGTGTGAGGGTTAGTGTTAGTGTTAGGGTTAGGGTGAGGGTGAGGGTTAGATTGAGGATTAGTGTTAGGTTTAGTGTGAGGTTTACAGTGAGGATGAGGGTTAGGGTTAGGTTGACGGCTAGGTTGAGGGTGAGGGTTAGGGTTAAGCTGAGGTTTAGGGTTAGGGTTAGGTTTTGGCTTGGTGTGAGGGTTAGTGTTAGGATTAGGGTTAGTGTTAGGGTGAGAGTAAGTTTTAGGGTGATGGTTTGGGTTAGGGTGAGGGTTATGGTTAGGTTAAGTTTTAGGAATAGGGTTAGGGTTATTGTTAGGGTTAGGTTTATTGTTACGGTTAAGGTGAGGGTGAGGATGAGGGTTAGGGTTAGGGTAAGGGTGAGGTTTAGGGTTTGGCTTAGGTTTACAGTTGGGGTTAGGGTGAGGGTTAGGTTGAGGTTTAGGGTTAGTGTTCGTGTTAAGGTTAGGGCTAGGGTGAGAGTTAGGGGGAGGGTTAGGTTTAGGGTTAGGATTAGTGTTAGAGTGAGGGTGAGTGTGTGTTAAGGATAGGTTTAGGTTTAGGCTTAGGGTTAGGCTGACGGTGAGGGTGTGGATGAGGTTTAGGGTTATGGTGAGGGTTAGGGCTAGTGTTAGGGTGAGGTTTAGTGTTAGGGTTAGGGTTAGAGTTAGGGTTAGGTTGAGGTTGAAGTTTAGGGTTAGATTTAGGGATAGGGTGAGGGTTAGGGTTAGGATTAGGGTTAGGGTCAGGGCTAGGGTGAGGGTTACGTTGAGGTTTAGGTTTAGGGATACTGTTAGGTTTAGGATTAGGGTTAGGGTAGAGTGAGTGTTAAGGTTAAGGTTAGGGTTTGGGTTAGGCTTAGGGTTACCGTGAGGATTCGCATTTGGTTTTGGGTTAGGGTGAGGGTGAAGCTGAGGATTAGGGTTAGTTTGAGGGTTATGGTTATGGTTAGGGTTAGGGTTAGGATTAGGCTTAGGTTTAGGGTGAGAGTTAGGGTTTGGGTTAAGTTTATGGTTAGGTTGAGTCTTAGTGTAAGGGTTATGCGAGGGTGAGGGTTAGGGTTAGGTTGAGGATTAGGGTTAGGATTAGGTTTAGGGTGAGTGTGAGTGTGAGGTTTAGGATTAGGTTTGTGTTAGGGTGTGGGTGAATCTGAGGATGAGGATTAGGTTTAGGGTTATGGTTATGGTTAGGTTTAGGGTTAGGATTATGGTTAGTGTTTCAGTAATGGTTATTCTGAGGTTTACCGTTAGGCTTAGGGTTAGCCTGAGGATGAGGGTGGTAGTGAGGGTTAGGGTTCGGGTGATGGTTAGGGTTAGGGTTAGTGTTATTGTTAGGGTCAGGGTTAGAGTTATGGTGAGGTTGTGGGTTCGGGTGAGGATTAGGGTTAGGGTTAGAGTGGGCTTTAGGGTTAGGGTTAGGGTTAGGGTGAAGGTGAGGTTTAGGGTTAGTTTTTGGGTTAGGGTGAGTGTGAGGCTGAGGATTCGGGTTAGGTTTAGGGTTAGGATTAGGTTTAGGTTTAGGGTTAGGGTTAGGATTAGGGTTATGTTGAGGTTTAGGGTTAGGGTTAGGGTTAGTGTGAGGGTTAGTGTTAGTTTTAGGGTTAGGGTTAGGCTTAGGCTCAGGGTGAGCCTGAGGGTGAGGGTTAGGGTTAGGGTGAGGGTTAGGGTAAGGTTTAGGGTGAGAGTTAGTGTTTGGGTTAAGTTTATGGTTAGGTTGAGTCTTAGTGTAAGGGTTATGCGAGGGTGAGGGTTAGGGTTAGGTTGAGGATTAGGGTTAGGATTAGGTTTAGGGTGAGTGTGAGTGTGAGGTTTAGGATTAGTGTTAGGGTGAGGGTTAGGATGATGATTAGGGTTAGGTTTAGGGTTAGGGTGAGGGCTAGGGTGAGGGTGAGGTTTAGGGTTACGGTTAGGTTTAGGTTTAACTTTAGGGTGAGGGTGAGGGTTAGAATTAGGGTTAGGATTATTGTTAGGGTTAGGTTAAGGCTTTTGGTTATCATGAGGGTGAGGGTGAGGTTTAGGGTTAGGGTGAGGTTTAGTGTTTGGGTTAGGGTTAGTGTTAGTTTTAGGCTGAGAGTGAGGTTTAGGGTTAGAGTTAGGGTTAGAGTGAGGGTTAGGTTGAGGGTTAGGGTTAGGGATAGTGTTAGGGTTAGGGTTAGGGTGAGATTTAGGGGGAGTGTCAGGGTTAAGGATAGGGTTAGTATTAGGGTTAGGGTGAGGGTGAGTGTGTGTGTTAGGGTAAGGTTTAGGGTTAGGCTTAGGTTTAGGCTGAGGGTGAGGTTGAGGGTGAGGGTTAGGGTTACAGTGAGGGTTAAGTTTAAGGTTAGGGGGAGGGTTAAGATGAGGGTTAGGGTTAGGGTTAGGGTGAGGGCTAGGGTGAGGTTGAGTTTTAGTGTTAGGGTTAGGGTGAGGTTTAGGGTTAGGGTTAGGGTTGAGGTTAGGATGAGGGTAAGATTTATTGTTAGAGTTAGGGTTAGGATGAGGCTGTGGGTGAGCGCTAGGGTTAAGTTTAGGGTTAGGGTTAGGTTTAAGGTTATGGTTAGGGTGAGGGTGAGGGTTAGTGTTAGGTTTAGGATTATGTTTTGGGTTAAGTTTCGGCTGAGTGTAAGGGTTAGGGGTACTTTTAGGGATAGGCTTAGCCTTAGCCTGAGGGTGAGGGTGAGGGTGAGGGTTAGGGTTAGGATGAGTGTTAGGTTTAGGGTTAGGTTGAGGGTTAGGGTTTGGGTTAAATTTAGGGTTAGGGTGAGCGTTAGGGTAAGGTTTACAATTAGGGTGAGGTTTAGGGTTAGGTTTACTGTTAGGGTGAGTGTTACGGTTAGGATTAGTGTTAGGGTGAGGGCTAGAGTGAGGGTGATATTTAGGGTTAGGGTTAGGGTGAGGTTTAGCTCAGAGTTAGGGTTAGTTTTAGGGTGAGGGTGAGGTTTAGGGTTAGAGTTAAGGTTAGGGTGAGGCTGATTCACAGGGTTATGGTTAGGGTTAGTGTTAGAGTTAGGGTTAGGTTGATGGTTAGGGTGAGTTTGACTGTTAGGCTTAAGGTTAGGATTAGGATTAGGGTAAGTTTTAGGGTGAATGTGAGGATTAGAGTTATGGTTAGGCTTAGGGTTATGCTGAGGGTGAGAGTGAGGTTTAGGGTTAGAGTGAGTGTTAGGGTTCGGTTTAGGGTGAGAGTTATGGTTCAGGATAAGTTTAGGGTTAGCGTGAGGGTTAGGGTTAGGGTTATGGTGAGCGTGAAAGTTAGGGTTAGGTTGAGGGTTAGAGTTAGGTTTAGGTTTAGGGTTAGGGTTAGGGTGAAGGTTACGATGAGGATTAGGTTTAGGATTAGGGTTAGGGTGAGGGCCAGGGTGAGGGTGAATGTTAGGGTTAGTGTTCGGGTGAGATTTAGGGTTAGGTTTAGGGTAAGGGTGAGGGTTTGAATGAGGGTTAGTGCTACGGTTAGGGTGAGGGTTAGGGTTTGGGTGGGGGTTAGGGTTAGGATTAGGGTTAGTGTGAGGGTGAGTGTTAGGATTAGGGTTAGGGTTAGGGTTAGGTTTAGGGTTAGGATTAGTGTTATTGTTAGGGTTATGGTTAGAGTTACTCTGAGGGTAAGGATGAGGGTGAAGGTTATGGTTAGGGTCAGGGTGAGGATTAGGGTTAGGTTTAGGATTAGGTTTAGGTTCAATGTGAGGTTTAGGATTAGATTTAGGGTTAGGGGGAAGGTTTGTTAGTGGGTAAGGGTTAGGGTTAGGGTTAGGATTAGGGTTAGGGTGAGGGTGAGTGTTAGTGTTAGGACTAGGCTTAGGCTTAGGTTTAAGGTTAGGCTGAGGGTGAGAGTGGGGGTGAGGATTAGATTTAGGGTGTTGGTTAGTGTTAGGGTTAGGGTGAGGTTTAGGGTTTGGGTTAGTGTTAGCGTTAGGTTTAGGGTGAGGTTGAGGTTTCGGGTTAGAGTTATGGTAAGGGTGAGTTTAGGTTGAGGGTTTGGGTTAGGATTATTGTTATTTTTAGGGTTAGGGTGAGATTTTGGGGGAGGGTTAGGGTTAGGGATAGGGTTAGGATTAGGGTTAGGGTGAGGGTAAGTGTGTGTGTTAGGGTTTGTTTTAGGGTTAGGCTTAGGGTTAGGCTGAGGTTGAGGTTGAGGGTGAGGGTTAGGGTTAGCCTAAGGGTAAGGTTTAGGGTTAGGGTGAGAGTTAGGGTTTGGGTTAAATTTAGGGTTAGAGTGAGGGTTAGGGTACGGGTTATGTGAGGGTGAGGGTTAAGGTTAGGTTAGGGTTAGGGTTAGGGTTAGGGTTAGGATTAGGTTTAGGTTGAGGGCTAGGGTGAGGGTGAGGTTTTGGGTTAGGGTTGTGTTGAGGTTTAGGATTAGGTTTATGGTTAGGTTTAGGGTGAGGGTGAGGGTTAGGGTTCGTTTTAGGGTTAGGGTGAAGCTGATTATGAGGGTTAGGGTTAGGGATAGTGTTAGATTTAGGCTTAGTGTAAGGGTTAGGGTGAGTGTGAGGGTTAGGCTTAGGGTTAGGATTAGTATTAGAGTAAGGTTTAGGGTGAGGGTTAGGGTTAGGGTTAGGCTTAGGTTTAATGTTAGTGTTAGGGTTAAGGTGATTGTTAGGGTTAGGCTTAGGGTTAGGCTTAGGGTTAGGTTGAGGGTGAGGGTTTGGTTTAGGTTTAGGGTTTGGGTTAGTGTGAGGGTGAGGCTGAGGATTAGGGTTACGTTTAGGGTTAGGGTTAGGGTTATGTTTAGGGTTAGGGTTAGCCTGAGGTTTAGGATTAGATTTAGAGATAGGGGGAGGGTTATGGTAAGGATTAGGAATAGGGTTAGTGTTAGGGTTAGGGTGAGGGGGAGGGTTAGGTTGAGGTTTAGGATTAGGGTTAGAGTTAGGGTTAGTGTGAGGGTTAGTGTTAAGGGTAGGGTAAGTGTTAGGGTGAGGGTAAGTGTTAGGTTTAGGGTTTGGGTTAGGGTGATGTTTATGGTTAGGGTGAGGGTTAGTATTAGCTTTAGGGTTAATGTTAGGGTTAGGTTTAGGGTTACGGTTGCTGTGAGGCTGAGTGTGAGGGTTAGGGTTAGGGTCAGGTTTAGTATTTTGGTTAGGGTTATAGTGAGGGTTAGGGTGAGGGTGAGGTTTAGGGATAGATTTAGGGTTAGGGTGAGGTTAGGTTGAGGTTTATGGTTTGGTTAGTGTTAGTGTCAGAGTTAGGGTGAGGGTTAGGGGGAGGGTTATGGTTAGGGTTGGTTTTAGGTTTAATGTTAGGGTGAGGCTTAGGTTAGGGTGAAGGTTAGGGCTAGGGTTAAGATTAGGATTAGGGTTAGGCCTAGGGTGAGTGTGAGGATTCATGTTAGGGTTAGTGTTAGTCTTAGGTTTAAGCTGAGGGTGAGGATGAGGGTGGGGGTTAGGTTTAGGGAGAGGTTTAGGTTTAGGGTTAGGGTGAGTTTTAGTGTTAGGTTTAGGGTTAGAGTTAGGGTTAGGTTGAGGGTGAAGTTTAGAGGTAGAGTTAGATTTAGGGTGAGGGTGAGTGTGAGGGATAGGGTTAGGGTTAATGTTAGGCTTAGCTTTAGGCTAAGGGTGAGGGTGAGTGTTAGGTTTAGGGTTAGGATGAGGTTTAGGTTTAGGGTTAGGGTTAGAATTAGTGTTAGGGTGAGAGTGAGGTTTAGGATTAGAGTTAGGGTTAATGTTAGAGTTAGGGTTGGGTGAGGGTGACGGTTAGGGTTAGTGTAAGTATGATGGTTCGCAATAGGTTTAGTGTTATTGATAGTGTTAGGGTTAGAGTTACAGTGAGGGTGAGGGTGCGCGAGCGGGTTAGGGTTAATTTTAGGGTGGGGTTTACGAGTAGGGTTAGGGTTAGGGTTAGGGTGAGAGTTAGGGTTAGTGTTCGGGTGAGGGTTAGGGTTAGGGTGAGGGTTAGGGTTAGGTTTAGGCTTAGGATTAGGATTAGTCTGAGGGTGAGGTTGAGAGTGAGGGATAGAGTTAGGTTGAGGGTTAGGGTTAAGCTTAGGGTGAGGATTAGGATGAGGGTTAGGGTTAGGGTAAGGTTTAGCGTGAGGGTGATGGTAAGTGGAAAGGTGAGGATTAGGCTGAGGCTGAGAGTTAAGAAAAGTGTAAGGGTGAAGGTTAGGGTGAGGGTTAGGGCAAGGGTTATGGTTTGGGTTAGGGTGAGGGTGAGGGTTAGATTGAGAATTAAGGTTAGGTTAGTGTGAGGGTTAGGGTGAGGGTTAGGGTTACAATTAGGGTTAGCTTGAGGGCTAAGGTGAGGGTGAGGGTTAGGATTAGGGTTAGTGTGAGGTTTAGGGTTAGGTTGAGTGTTAAGATTAGTGTGAGGGTTAGTGATAGGGTTAGACTTACTGTAAGGGTGAGGGTAAGTGTTAGGGTGAGGGTTATGATTAGGGTGAGGGTTAGAGTTAGTTTTAGGGTTATTGTTAGTGTTAGGGTTAGGTTTACCCTTACAGTGAGGGTGAGGGTTAGGGTTAGGTTTAGGGTGAGGTTTAGGGTTAGGGGTATGGTTAGAGTTTGGGTTAGAGTTAGGATTAGGGTTAAGGTGAAGGCTAGGGTGAGGGTGAGGGTTAGGGTTAGGTTTATGGTTAGGGTTAGGATTAGGTTTAGGCTGAGGGTGAGTTTGTGGGTTAGGGTTAGGTTTAGGGTTAGGCTTAGGGTTAGGCTAGGGGTGAGGTTGAGGGTGAGGGTTATGGTTAGTTTGAGGGTTAGGGTAATGGTTAGGTTAGGGTGAGTGGGTGGGTTAGGATTAGGTTTAGGGTTAGGCTTAGGGTAGGCTAACGGTGAGGTTAAGGGTGAGGGTTAGGATTAGGGTGAGGGTTAGGTTTAGGGTTAGGGTGAGGGTTAGGGTGAGGGTTAAATTTAGCATTAGGGTTAGAGTGAGGGCTAGGGTGAGGGTGAGGTTTAGGGTTAGGGTTAGGGTTAGAGTGAGGATGAGTTTTAGGTTTAGAGTTAGGTTTAGGGTGAGGGATACGGTTTAGTTTTAGGGTTAGGATTAGTGTTAGGGTTAGGGTTAGGGTGAGGGTTAGGGTTATGATGAGGGTTAGGTTTAGGGTGAGGGTTAGGTTTAGGGTTAGTGTAGAGTCAGGGTTAGGGTTAAGGTTGAGGGTTAGAATTAGGTTTACGGTTAGGTTGATGGTTAGGGTAAGGGTTAGGGTTATGGTTTGGATGAGGTTTAGGGTTACAATTAGGTTTATGGTGAGGGCTAGGGTGAGAGTGAGGGTTATTGTTAGGGTTAGGTTGAGGTTTAGGGTTAGGGTTAGAGTTACGGTGAGGGTGAGGGTTAGGTTTAGGGTGAGGGTTAGGGCTAGGGTTAGGGTTAGGGTGAGGTTCAGTGTTAGGATTAGGGTTAGGGTTAGAGTTACAGTGAGGGTGAGGGTGAGGGTGAGAGTTAGGATCAGGTTTAGGGTGAGGTTTAGGGTTAGGGTTATGGTTAGGATGAGGGTGAGTTTTAGGGTTAGAGTTAGGGTTATGGGGAGGGTTAGGGTGAGCGTTAGGGTTAGGGTTAGCGTTAGGGTTGGGGTTAGGGTGAGGGTTAGGTTGAGTGTTAATGTTAGGGTTAGGGTTACATTTAGGATTAAGTTTACGGTAAGGATGAGTGTGAGGGTTAGGGCTTAGGCTTAGGGTTATGCTGAGGGTATGGGTGTATATGAGGATTAGGTTTAGCAAGATGGTTAGGTTTATGGTTAAGTTAAGGGTTAGGATTGGCTTAGGGTTAGGATTAGGGTTAGGGTGAGGGCTAGAGTGAGGGTGAGGGTTAGGGTTAGTGTTAGGGTGAGGTTTAGGGTTAGGGTTAGGGTGAGGGTGAGGGTTAGGATGAGGGTTAATGTTAGAGTTAGGGTTACATTTATGATTAGGGTTACGTTTAGGATTAGTTTTACAGTAAGGGTGAGTGTGAGGGTTAGGGTTAGGGTTTGGCTTAGGCTTAGGATTATGCTGAGGTTATGGGTGTATATGAGGATTAGGTTTAGATAGATGGTTAGGTTTATGGTTAAGTTAAGGGTTAGGATGAGGCTTAGGGTTAGGATTAGGGTTAGGGTTAGGGTTAGGGTGAGGGTGAGGTTTAGGGTTAGGTTTAGGCTTAGGCTTAGTGTTAGGCTGAGGCTAAGGTTGAGGGTGAGGGTTAGGGTTAGGTTGATGGTTGGGGTTACTCTTAGGGTGAGGGTCAGGATAAGGATTACTGTTAGGGTGAGAGTTAGGGTGAGGGTGACAGTAAGGGTAAATTTGAGGGTTAGGCTGAGGGTGAGGGTTAGGGTAAGGGTGAGGGTTAGGTTTAGGCTGAAGGTGAGAGTTAAATTGAGGATTAGTTTTATGGTTAGTGTGAGGTTTAGGGTGAGGACGAGGGTTAGGGTTAGGGTGAGATTTAGGGTTAGGGTGATGGTTAGGTTTAGTGTGAGGGTTAGTGTTAGGGTTAGCATTAGTGTTAGGGTGAGGGTAAGTGTTAGGGTGAGGGTTAGGGTTAGGGTGAAGGTTATGTTTAGGATGAGGGTTAGGGTTAGGGTTAGGGTTATTGTTAGTGTTAGTGTTAGGGTTACGGTTACAGTGAGGGTGAGGGTGAGGGTGAGGGTTAGGGTTAGGATGAGGTTTAGGTTTAGGGTTAGGGTTAGTGTTAGGGTTAAAGTGAGGGTGAGGTTTAGGGTTAAAGTTAGTTTTAGTGTTATTGTTGGGGTTAGGGTGAGGTTTAGGGTTAGTTTTTGGCTTAGGCTTAGGCTTAGGACAAGCATGTGTGAGGGTTAGTGTTAGAGTGAGGGTTAGGGTTAGGGTGAAGGTTAGTGTTATTGTTAGGGTTAGTGTTAGGGTGAGGGTAAGTGTTAGGGTGAGTTTTAGGGTTAGGGTGTGGGTTATGTTTAGGGTGAGTGTTAGGGTTAGGGTTAGGGTTATTGTTAGGGTTAGGGTATCGGTTATGGGAACAGTGAGGGTCAGGTTGAGGGTTAGGGTTAGGGTTAGGTGAGGTTTAGGTTTAGGGTTAGGGTTAGAGTTAGGGTTAGGGTGAGAGTGAGGTTTAGAGTTAGAGTTAGGGTTAGTGTTTGTGTTAGGGTTAGGGTGAGGGTTACGGTTAGGTTTAGGCTTAGGCTTAGGCTTAGACTTAGGCCTAGCATGAAGGTGAGGATTAGGGTTAGGGTGAGGGTTAGGATGAGGTTTAGGGTTAGGAATAGGGTTAAGGTGAGGGCTCGGGTGAGGGTTAGAGTTACAGTGAGGGTGAGGGTTAGGATTCGGGTGAGGGTGAGGTTTAGTGTTGGGGGGGTAGGTTTAGGGTTAGGGTTTGGGTGAGGTTTATGGTTAGATTTAGGGTTAGGGAAAGGGTTAGTTCGTGGGTTAGGGTTAGGGTTAATATTAGGGTTAAGGTTAGGGTGAAGGTTAGGTTGAGGTTAAGTTTTAA
Source organism: Dipodomys merriami (assembly GCF_024711535.1). Lineage (NCBI taxonomy): Eukaryota > Metazoa > Chordata > Mammalia > Rodentia > Heteromyidae > Dipodomys > Dipodomys merriami. The sequence goes on along the minus strand of NW_027202716.1, from coordinate 396,774 downwards.
GGGTAAGGTTAGGTTTCGGATTAGGGTTAGGGTGAGGGTGAGTGTGAGTGTTAGGGTTAGGGTTAGGCTTCCGCTTAGGGTTATGCTGAGGGTGAGTGTGGGCGTGAGTAATAGGGTTATGGTGATGGTTAGGTTTAGGCATAGGGTGAGGGTTAGGCTGAGGGTTAGTGTTTGGATTAGGGTTAGGGTGAGGACTAGGGTGAGGATGAGGGTTAGGGTAAGGGTTAGGATTAGGCTTAGGGTTACGCTGAGCTTGAGGTTGAGGGTGAGGGTTAGGGTTAGGGTGATGGTTAGGTTTACTGTTAGGGTGAGTTTTAGGTTGAGGTTTAGGGTTAGGGTGAGGATGATGGTAAGGGTAAAGTTGAGGTTTAGGCTGAGAGTGAGGGTTAAGATAAGGGTGTGGGTTAGGGTTAAGTTTAGGGTTAGGGTAAGGGTTAGGGTTCTGGTTAGTGTGAGGTTTAGGGTGAGGATGAGGGTTAGGGTTAGGGTGAGGGTGAGGGTTAGAGTTAGGGTTAGGGTGAGGTTTAGGATTAGGGTGAGGGTTATGGTTAGGTGAGGGTTAGGCTTAGGTTTATTGTTAGGGTTAGGGTTAGGGTTATGTTTTCGGTGAGCGTGAAGGTTAGGGTTAGGTTGAGGGTTAGGTTTAGGGTGAGGGTGAGGGTTAGGGTTAGGGTGAGGGTTAGGATGAGGATTAGGGTTAGGTTTAGGTTTAGGGTGAGGGCCAGGGCGAGGGTGAGGGTTCGGTTAGTGTTAAGGTGAGGTTTATGGTTAGGGTTAGAGTTAGGTTAAGGGTTTGAAAGAGCGTTAGGTTTACAGTGAGGGTGAAGTTTAGGGTTAGGGTGAGGGTTAGGGTTATTGTTAGGTTTTGGGTGAAGGTGAATTTTAGGATTAGGGTTGTTGTTGGGTTAGGTTTAGTGTTAGGATTAGTGATATTGTTAGGGTTATGGTTAGAGTTACGGTGAGGTTGAGGGTGAGGGTTAAGTTTAGAGTGAGGTTTAGGGTTAGGGTTAGGATTAGGGTTAGGTTGAGGGTGAGGTTTAGGGTTAGATTCAGTGTTAAGGGGAGGGTTAGTTCGTGGGTTAGTGTTAGGGTTAGTGTTAGGGTTAAGGTTAGGGTGACAGTTAGGTTTAGGTTAAGGGTTAGGTTTATGGTTAGGTTTAGGATTAGTGTTAGGGTGAGGGTGAGTGTGAGGATTAGGGCTAGGGTTAGCATGAGGGTTAGGTTTAGGGTTAGGATTGGTGTTATTGTTCAGGTTATGGTTAGAGTTAAGTTGAGGGTGGGGGTGAGGGTCAGGGTGACTTTTAGAGTTAGGATGAGTTTTAGGGTTAGGGTTAGTGTGAGGGTGAGGTTTAGGGTTAGATTAGGGTTAGGTCGAGGGTTAGATGGTGGGTTAGTGTTAGGGTTATGGTTATGGGTGATAGTTATGTTGAGGTTAAGGGTTAGGTTTATGGTTAGGTTTAGGATTAGGGTTAGGGTGAGGGTGAATGTGAGGATTAGGGTTAGGGTTATGCTTAGGCTTCGGGTTAGGCTGAAGATGAGGGTGGGGTTGAGGTTTAGGGTTATTTTGATGGTTAGGTGTAGGGTTAGTGTGAGGGTTAGGGTTTGGGTTAGGGTTAGAGTTAGGTTTAGGGTGAGGGTGAGGTTTAGGGTTAGAGTTAGGGTTAGGGTGAGGGTTAGGTTGAAGTTTAGGTTTACGGTTACTGTTAGGGTTAGGGTTCAGGTGAGAGTTAGGGGGAGGTTTAGGGTTAGGGATAGGGTTAGGATTAGAGTTAGCGTGAGTGTGTGTGTGTATATAGGGTTAGGTTTAGGGTTAGGGTTAGGCTTAGGGTTAGGCTGAGGTTGAGGGTGAGATTGAGGTTTAGGGTTAGGGTGAGGGTTAGTGTTAGGGTTAGGTGTAGGGGCAGGTTTAGGTTTAGAGTTAGGGTTAGGGTGAGGCTGAGGGTGAGGGTTATGGTTAGGTTTAGTGTTAGGGTTAGGGTTAGGGGGAGCGTTAGGATTAGTTGTAGGGTTACTATTAGGGTTAGGGTGAGGGCTAGGCTGAGGGTTAATATGAGGGTTAGCTTTAGGGGTAGGGTTATGTTTAGGATTAGGGTTAGAGTGAGGGTGTGTGTGAGGGTTAGGGTTAGCATTAGGCTTTGGTTTACGGTGAGGGTTAGGGTTAGGGTTTGGTTTAGGGTGAGGGTGAGGCTGAGGATTAGGGTTAGGTTTAGTGTTAAGGTTAGGGATAGGGTTAGGGTTAAGGTGATGGTTAGGGTTAGGGTTAGGGTTAAGCTTAGGTTTAGGCTGAGCATGAGTGTGTGGTTTGGGGATAGGCTTACTGTTAGGGTTAGGGTTAGGGTTAGGTTTAGTTTTAGGCTTAGGCTTAGGGTTAGGGTTAGCGTGAGGTTTAGGGTTAGATATAGGGTTAGGGGGAGTGTCAGGTTAAAGGATAGGAATATGGCTAGTTTTAGGTTTAGGGTGGGGGTGAGGGTTAGATGAAGTTTACGGTTAGAGTTAGGGTTAGGGTTAGTGGGAGGGTAAGTGTTAGGGTTAGAGTTAGTGTTAGGGTGAGGGTAAGTGTTGGGGTGAGGGTTTGGGTTAGGGTGACGGTTATGGTTAGGGTGAGGGTTAGGATTAGCTTTAGGGTGATTGTTAGGGTCAGGTTTAGGGTTACGGTTACTGTGAGGGTGAGTGTGAGGGTTAGGGTTAGTGTTAGGGTGAGGTTTAGTGTTCGGGTTAGTGTTAGAGTGAGGGTTAGGGTGAGGGTGAGGTTTCCGTTAGAGTTAGGGTTAGGGTGAGTGTTAGGTTGAGGGTTAGGTTTAGTGTTCGTGTTAAGGTTAGGGTTAGGGCAAGATTTAAGGGGAGGGTTAGGGTTAGGGTTACGATTAGGATTAGTGTTAGGGTGAGGGTGAGTGTGTGTTAGGGATAAGTTTATGGTGAGGCTTAGGGTTAGGCTGAGGCTAAGGGTGAGGTTGAGGTTTAGGGTTAGAGTGAGGGTTAGGGTTAGGGTTAGGGTGAGGTTTAGTGTTAGGGTTAGGTTTATAGTTAGGGTTAGGTTGAGGGTGAGGTTTAGGGGTAGAGTTAGGGTCAGGGTGAGAGTTAGGGTTAGGTTTAGGGTTAGGGTTAGGTTTAGGTTTGAGTTGAGTGTAAGGGTAAACATAAGGGTTAGGCTGAGGGTGAGAGTTATGGTAATGTTGAGGGTTAGGTTTAGAATAAGTTTTAGGGTTAGGGGTAGGTTGAGGGTGAGTGTTAGATTAAGGAATAGTGTTAGGGTTAGGGTGAGGTTTAGAGTGAGGATGAGGGTTAGGGTTAGGTTGAGGGCTGGAGTGAAGGTGAGGGTTTGGGTTAGGCTTAGGCTTAGGGTTAGGCTGAGGATGAGGGTGGGGGTGAGGATTACGGTTAGGGTTAGGGTTAGGGTTATTTTTAGTGTTATGGTTAGGGTTAAGTTTGAGGTTAGGGTGAGGTTGAGGCTGGGGAGAGGATTACGGTTAGAGTGATGTTTAGGGTTAGGGTTAGTGTTATTGTTAGGGTTAGGGTTAGAGTTAAGGTGAGGTTGAGGGTGCAGTTGAGGATTAGGGTTAGGGTTAGGGAGGGGTTTAGGGCTAGGGAGAGGGTTAGGGTGAGGGTGAGGTTTACAGTTAGATATAGGGTTAGGGGGAGAGTGACGGTGAGGTTTAGGGTTGGGGTTAGTGTTAGGGTTAGGGTTAGGGTTAGGGTTAGGGTTACGTTGAAGTTTAGGGTTAGGGTTAGGGTTAGGGTTAGTGTGAGGGTTAGTTTTAGGGTTACGGTTAGTGTTAGTGTGAGGGTAAGTGTTAGGTGAGGGTTTGGGTTAGGGTTAGGATTATGGTTAGAGTGAGGGTTAGGATTATGCTTAGGGTAATTGTTAGGGTTAGGTTTAGGGTTAAGGTTAACGTGAGGGTGAGGGTGAGGGTTAGGTTTAGGGTTAGGGTGAGGTTTAGGGTTTCAGTTAGGGTTAGATTTACATTTAGGGTGAGGGTGAGGTTTAGGATTAGGGTTAGGGTTAGTGTGAGGGTTAGGTTGAGGGTTAGGGTTAGGGTTAGTGTTAGGGTTATGGTTAGGGTGATGGGGGAGGCTTAGGTTTAGGGTTAGGTTTAGGGTTAGGATTAGGGTAAACTTGAAGGTGATTGTTTGTGTGTTAGGGTTAGGTTTAGGGTTAGGCTTACAGTTAGGCTGAGGGTGAGGTTTAACGTGAGGAATAGGGTTAGGGTGAGGGTTAGGGTTAGGGTTAAGGGGAGGGTTAGAATGAGGGTTAGGATTAGGATTAGGGTTAGGGTGAGGGCTAGGTTGAGGGTGAGGTTTAGTGTTAGGTTTAGGATGAGGTTTAGGGTTAGGGTTAGGGTTAGGATGAGGGTGATGTTTAGGGTTAGAGTTATGATTAGGATGAGGCTGAGGGTGAGGGTTAGGGTTAGGGTTAGTGTTAGGGTTAGGGTTAAGGTGAGGGTTAGGGTGAGGTTGAGGTTTAGGGTGAGGGTTAGTATTAGGTTTAAGTTTAGGGTTAGGGTGAGTTTTAGTGTTAGGTTTAGGGTTAGGGTAAGGGTAACGTTTAGGGTTAGTGTTAGGGTTAGGCTTACGGTTAAGCTGAGTGTGAGGGTGAGGGTGAGGGTTAGGGTGAGGGTTAGGGTTAGGGTTAGGGTGATAGTTCGGGTTCGGGATAAGTTTAGGGTTAGGGTGATGGTTAGGGTAAGGGTTATGGTGAGGGTAACAGTTAGGGTGAGTGTGAGGTTTAGGGTTCGGGTTAGGGTTAGGGTCTGGGCTAGGATGAAGTTGAGAGTTAAGCTCAGGGTTAGGGTGAGGTTTAGGTTTAGGGTGATGGTTAGCGTTGGTGTGCGGGTTATTTTTAGGTTTAATGTTTGTTTTAAGGTGAGATTAAGTGTTAGGGTAAGGTTTAGGTTTAGGGTGAGGTTTACAATTAGGGTTAGGGTTAGGGTGAGGGTGAGGGTGATGTTAAGGTTTAGACTTAGGGTTAGGGTGAGGGTTAGGGTTAGGGTTAGAGTTAGAGTTAGGGTGAGATTTAGGGTGGGGGTGAGGATTGGAGTAAGGGTTAAGATTAGGATTAGGGGTAAGTTGAGGTGAGTGTTATGGTTAGGGTTAGGGTTAGGATTAGAATTAGAGTGAGGGTGAGGATGAGGGTTATGGTTAGGGTGAGTGTTGGGGTTAGGGTTAGAGTGAGGGTTATGGTGAGGGTTAGGCTTAGGCTTAGTGTTTGGTATGGGCTATGTTGTGGGTGTGGGTTAGGGTTAGGGTTAGGGTGAGCGTTAGGCTGGGGGTTAGGGTTAGTATTAGGGTTTGGGTTGGGGTTAGGTTTAGTCTTAATGTTAGGTAGAGGGTGAGCGTGAGGGTGAGGTTTAGGGTTAGGGTGAGGGTGAGGTTTAGGGTTAGAGTTAGCGTTCGGGTGAGGGTTAGTGTGAGAGTTAGGGTTAGGGATAGGGTTAGGGTTAGGGTTAGTTTGAGGGTGATTGTGAGGGTCAGGGTTAGTCTTAGGCTTAGGCTTAGGCTTAGGCCGATCGTGAAGGTGAGGGTGAGGTTTAGGGTTAGAATTAGTGTTATGGTGAAGGCTAGAGTGAGTATGAGGGTTAGGATTAGCATTTGGGTGAGATTTAGGGTTAGGGTTACAGTGAGGGTTAGGGTTAGGGTTAGGCTTATGGTGACAGTTTGGGTTAGGGTTAGGGTTAGGGTGAGGGTCAGGGTTAGGGTTAGGGTTAGTGTAATAGTTAGGGTTAGGGTTAGAGTTACAGTGAGGGTGAGGGTGAGTGTTATGATCAGGTTTGGGTTAAGTTTAGGGTAAGGGTTATGGTTAGGGTGAGGGTGAGGTTTAGGGTTAGAGTTAGGGGTTCGGGGAGGGTTAGGATTAGGGTTAGTGTTAGGCTTGGGGTTAGGGTGAGGGTTAGTTTGAGGATTAATATTAGGGTTAGGGTTAGGTTTAGGATTAGGTTTACGGTGAGGATATCTGTGAGGGTTAGTGTTAGGTTTCGTTTAGGTTTAGGGTTAGGCTGAGTGTATGGGTGGGGATGAGGATTAGATTTAAAATGATGGTTAGGTTTCTGGTTAGGTTAAGCGTTAGGATGAGGGTTAGGGTTAGAATTAGGGTTAGGATGAGGGCTAGGGTGAGGTTGAGGGTTAGGGTTAGGGTTAGGCTTATGCTTAGGATTAGGCTGAGGCTGAGGGTGAGGGTGATGGTTAGGTTTAGGGTGATGGTTGGGGTTACCTTTAGGGTGAGTGTTAGAACGAGGATTAGGGTTATGGTGAGGGTTAGTGCGAGGGTGACGGTAAGGATAAAGTTGAGGGTTAGGCTGAGGGTGAGGGTTACGGTCAGGGTGAGGCTTAGGGTTAGGGTGAGGGTGAAGGTTAGATTGAGGATTAGTGTTGATGTTAGTGTGATGTTTAGGGTGAGGATGAGGGTTAGGGTTAGGTTGAGGTCTAGGTTGAGGTTGAGGGTTAGGGTTATGTTTAGGGTTAGGGTTAGGGTTAGGGTGAGGTTTAGGGTGAGGGTGAGGCTAGGGTTAAGGTTAGGATTGGGACTAGTGTTAAGGTGAGGGTGAGTGTGAGGTTTAGGGTTAGGGTTAGGGTTAGGATTAGAGTTAGGATGAGGTCTAGCATGAGGGTGAGGGTTAGTGTTAGGGTTAGGTGAGGTTTAGAGTTAGAATTAAGTTTAGGAATAGGGTGAGTGTTAGTGTTAGGGTTATGGTAAGGGTGAGGGTTAGGGTTATGTTGAGGGTTAGGATTAGGACTAGGTTTAATGTGAGTGTTAGGTTTAGGGTGAGGGTTAGCATGAGGGTTAGGGTTAGGATTAGGTTTAGGATGAGGGATAGGGTGAGGGTGAGGGTTAGGTTTATACTTAGGGTGAGGTTTAGGGTTTGGGTTAGGTTTAGGGTTAGGGTGAGGGTTATGGTTAGGTTATGGTGAGGGTTAGGGTTAGGGTTAGGTTGATGGTTAGAATTAGGTTTAGGGTTAGGTTGAGGGTTAGGGTTACGGTTAGGGTGAGGGTTAGGCTGAGGGTTAGGGTTACAATTAGGGTTAGGGTGAGGTCTAGGGTGAGGATGAGGGTTAATATTAGGGTTAGGGTTAGGGGTAGGGTTAGGGTGAGGGTTAGGGTTCATGTTTCGGTGAGGGTGAGGGTTAGGTTTAGGTTAGTATTAGGTTAGTATTAGGTTTAGGGTTAGGGGTAGGGTTAGGGTGAGGGTTAGGGTTCATGTTTGGGTGAGGGTGAGGGTTAGGTTTGGGGTGAGGGTTAGGGTGAGGACTAAGGTGAGGGTGAGGGTTAGGGTTAGGGATAGCGTTAGGGTGAGGGTTATGTTTAGGTTTAGGGTTAGGTTTAGGGTTAAGATTAAGGTTAAGGTGAGGCTGAGTGTGAGGGTTAGGCTGAGGGTTAGGCTTAGGCTTAGGGTTAGGCTGAGGGTGAGTGTAGGGATGAGTGATGGTTCTGGTTAAGGTTAGGTTGAGGGTTAGGATGAGGGTTAGGGTTAGGATTAGTGTTAGGACGAGGGCTAGGGTGAGTGTTAGTGTCGGGGTTAGGTTTAGGCTTAGGGTTAGGCTGAGGCTGAGGCTGAATTTGAAAGTGAAGGTTAGGTTTAGGTTGATGTTTAAGGTTAAGGTTAGGGTGAGGGATAGGATGAGGATTATGGTTTAGGGTGAGGGTTGGGATGAGGGTGACTGTAAGAGAAAAGGTGAGGTTAGGCTGAGGGTGAGGGTTATGGTAAGGGTGAGGTTTCGGGTTAGGGTGATGGTGAGGGTTAGATTGAGGATTAGTGTTAGGGTTAGTGTGAGGTTTAGGGTGAGGATGAGGGTTAGGGTTAAGGTGAGGGCAAGGGTGAAGTTGAGGATTAGGGTTAGGGTTAGGGTGTGGTTTAGGTTTAGGGTGATGGTTAGCGTTAGTGTGAGGGTTAGGGTTAGGGTTGGTGTTAGTTTTAAGCTGAGGGTAAGTGTTAAGGTAAGGTTTAGGTTTAGGATGAGGTTTAGGATTAGGGTTAGGGTTGGGATTAGTTTGAGGGTGAGGGTTAGGGTGGAATTTAGTGTGGGGGTGAGGTTGCGAGTTAGGGTTAGGATTAGGATTAGGGTTAAGGTGAGGGTGAGTGTTAGGGTTAGGGTTAGGGATAGGATTAGATTTAGGGTGAGGGTGAGGGTGAGGTTATGGTTAGGGTGAGCGTTGGGGTTAGTGTTAGAGTGAGGGTTAGGGTGAGGGTTAGGCTTTGGCTTAGGGTTTGGTATAGGCTATGGTGAGGGTGAGGGTTAGGGTTAGGGTTAGGGTGAGCATTAGGGTACGGGTTAGGGTTAGTATTAGGGTTAGGGTTGGGGTTAGGGTTAGGCTTAATGTTAGGCAGAGGTTGAGGGTGAGGGTGAGGTTTAGGTTTAGGTTGAGGGTGAGGTTTAGGGTTAGAGTTAGTGTTCGTGTGAGGGTTAGGGTTAGGTTTAGGCTTCCGTTTAGGGTTAGGGTGAGGGTGAGTGTGAGGGTCAGGGTTAGTCTTAGGCTTAGGCTTATGCTTAGGCCGAGCGTGAAGGTGAGGGTGAGGTTTAGGGTTAGCATTAAGTTTAGGGTGAGGGCTAGAGTGAGGATGAGGGTTAAGGCTAGCTTTAGGATGAGGTTTAGGGTTAGGGTTACGGTGAGAGTGAGGGTTAGGGTTACGGTTAGGGTTAAGGTGAGGGTTTGGGTTAGGGTTAATGTTAGGGTGAGAGTCAGGGTTAGGGTTAGGGTTAGTGTAATAGTTAGGGTTAGGGTTAGAGTTACAGTGAGGGTGAGGGTGAAGGTGAGGTTTAGGATAAGAGTTAGGGTGAGGTTTAGGGATAGGGTTATGGTTAGTGTGAAGGTGAGGTTTAGGGTAAGTTTTAGGCTTTGGGGGAGGGTTAGGGTGAGGGTTAGAATTCGGGTTAGTGTTAGGCTTGGGGTTAGGTTGAGGGTTAAGTTGAGGTTTAAAATTATGGATAGGGTTAGTTTTAGGATAAGGTTTACGGTGAGGGTGAGTGTGAGGGTTAGGGTTAGGGTTCGTTTAGGCTTAGGGTTAGGCTGAGTGTATGGGTGGGGATGAGGATTAGGTTTAGAATGATGGTTAGGGTTCTGGTTAGGTTAAGGGTTAGTATGAGGGTTAGGGTTAGAATTAAGGTTAAGGTGAGGGCTAGGGTGAGGGCTAGGGTAAGGGTGAGGTTTAGGGTGAGGATGAGGGTTAGGGTTAAGTTGAGTGTTAGTTTGAGGGTGAGGGTGAGTGTTACGGTTAGGTTTAGGTTGAGGGTGAGGGTGAGGTTTAGGGTTAAAGTTAGGGTTAAGGTGAGGGATAGGGTTTAGGTTTACGGTTAGGATTAGTGTTAGGGTTAGGGTTAGGGTGAGGTTTAGGGCTGGAGTTAGGGTTAGTTTTAGGGTTAGGGTTAGGATGAGGGTTAGGGTTAGGCTTAGGCTTTGTCTTAGGCTTAGGCTTATGCCCAGCATGAGGGTGAGGATTAGGGTTAGGATTAGGGTGAGGGTTAGGTTTAGGGTTACAGTGTGGTCAGGTTTAGGGTTAGGTTTAGGGTAAGAATTAGGTTTAGGGTTAGGTTGATGGTTAGGGCTAGGGTTAGGGTTAGGGTGAGAGTTGGGATGAGGGTTAGGGTTACAATTAGGTTTAGTGTGAGGGCTACGGTGAGGGTGAATGTTATTGTTGGGTTAGGGTGAGGTTTAGGGTTAGGGTTAGGGTTAGGGTTACGTTGAGGGTGAAGGTTAGGGTTAGGGTGAGGGTTAGGTTTAGGTTTAGGGTGAGGGTGTGGGTTAGGATTAGCTTTAGGGTTAGAGTTACAGTGAGGGTGAGGGTGAGGCTGAGGGTTAGGATCAGGTTTAGGGTGAGGTTTAGGTTTAGGGTTATGGTTAGTGTGAGGGTGAGGTTTAGGGTTAGAGTTAGTGTTAGGTTGAGGGTTAGGGTGAAGGTTGGGTTGAGGTTTAATGTTAGGGTTAGGGTTACCTTTAGGATTAGGTTTACGATGAGGGTGAGTGTGAGGGTTAGGGTTCAGCTTAGGCTTAGGATTAGGCTGAGAGTATGGGTGGGGGATGAGGATTAGGTTTAGAATGTTGGTTAGATTTATGGTTAGGTTAAGGTTAGGATGAGGTTTACGGTTCGAATTAGGGTTCTGGTGAGGGCTAGGGTGAGGGTGAGGGTTAAGGTTAGGTTTAGTCTTAGGCTTACGGTTATGCTGAGGCTGAGGGTGAGAGTGAGGGTTAGGGTTAGAGAGAGGTTTAGGGTGAGGGTGATGGTAAGTGTAAAGGTGAGGGTTAGGCTGAGGGTGAGGGTTAGGGTTAGGGTGAGGATGAGGGTTAAATTGAGGATTAGGGTTAGGGTTAGTTTGAGATTTAGGGTGAGGATTAGAGTTAGGGTTAGGGTGAGGTTTAGGGTTAGGTTGATGGTTAGGGTTAGTGTGAGGGTTAGTGTTAGGGTTAGGGTTAGTGTTAGGGTGAGGGTAAGTGTTAGGGTGAGGGTTAGTGTTAGGGTCAAGGTTATGGTTAGGATGAGGGTTAGGGTTAGGGATAGGGTTATTGTTAGGGTTAGGGTTAGGCTTACGGTTACAGTGAGGGTGAGGGTGAGATGAAGGGTTAGGGTTATGGTGAGGTTTACCTTTAGGTTTAAGGTTAGAGTTAGGGTTAGGGTTGAGGTGAGGTTTAGGGTTAGAGTTAGGTTTAGTGTTATTGTTGGGGTTAGGGTGAGGTTTAGGGTTAGTTTTAGGCTTAGGTTTAGGCTGAGCATGAGGGTGTGGGTTAGGGTTAGGGTTAGGGTGGCTTTTAGGGTTAGGGTTAGAGTGAAGGTGAGGTTGAGGGTTAAGGTTAGTGTTTGTGTTAAGGATAGGGTTAGAGTGAGAGTTAAAAGAGGGTTAGGATTAGGGTTAGGGTTAGGATTAGTGGTAAGGTGAGGGTGAGTGTGTGTGTTAGGGATAGGTTTATGGTTAGGCTTAGGATTAGGGTTACGGTTAAGGTTTAGGGTTAGGGTGAGGGTTAGGGTTAGGGTGAGGTTTAGTGTTAGGGTTAGGGTTAGAGTTAGGGTTAGGTTGAGGGTTAGGTTTAGGGGTAGAGTTAGGGTTAGGGTGAGGGTTAGGGTTATGGTTAGGGTGAGGGTTAGGGAGAGGGTTATGGTTACGGTGAGGGTTAGGGTGGGGGTGAAGGTAAGGGTAAACGTGAGGTTTAGGCTGAGGGTGAGAGTTACGGTAATGGTGAGGGTTAGGTTTAGGGTGAGTGTTAGGGTTAGGGTTAGGGTGAGGGTGAGGGTTAGATTGAGGATTAGTGTTAGGGTTAGGGTGAGATTTAGGGTGAGGAGGAGGGTTAGGGTTAGGTTGAGGGCTAGGGTGAAGGTGAGGGTTAGAGTTAGGGTTAGGGTCAGGTTTAAGGTTGGGGTGATAGTTAGGGTTAGTTTGAGGGTTATCCAGTCTTAGGGTAGGTGTTAGGGTGAGAGTAAGTGTTAGGGTGAGGGTTAGGTTTAGGGTGAGTATTATGTTTATTGTGAGGGTTAGGGTTAGGGTTAGGGTTATTGTTAAGTTTAGGGTATCGGTTATGGTCACGGTGAGGGTCAGGGTGAGGTTTAGGTTTAGGGTTAGGGATAGAGTTAGGGTTCAGGTGAGAGTGAGATTTAGGATTGGAGTTAGGGTTAGTGTTTGGGTTAGGGTTAGGGTGAGGGTTACGGTTAGAGTGAGGCTTAGGCTGAGGCTTAGGCTTAGGCCTAGCATGAGGGTGAGGGTTAGGGTTAGGGTTAGGGTGAGGGTTAGGATAAGGTTTAGGGTTAGGAGTAGGGTTAGGGTGAGAGCTAGGGTGAGGGTTAGAGTTACAGTGAGGGTGAGGGTTAGGGTGAGGGTGAGGGTGAGGTTTGGTGTTAGGGGTAGGTTTAGGGTTAGGGTTAGTGTGAAGTTTATGGTTAGATTTAGGGTTAATTAGAGGGTTAATTCGTGGGTTAGAGTTAGGGTTAATATTAGGGTTCAGGTTAGGGTGAGGGTTAGGTTGAGGTTAAGTGTTAGGGGTAGTGTTAGGATTTGGATTAGGGTTAGGGTGAGGGTGAGTGAGAGTGTTAGGGTTAGGGTTAGGCTTCGGCTTAGGGTTAGGCTGAGGGTGAGTGTGGGCGTGAGGATTAGGGTTGGTGATTGTTAGGTTTAGGCTTAGGGTGAGGGTTAGGATGAGGCTTAGGGTTAGGATTTAGGGTTAGGGTGAGGGCTCGGGAGAGGGTGAGGTTTAGGGTAAGGGTTAGGCTTAGGCTTAGGGTTCGGCTGAGCTTGAGGGTGAGGGTGAGGGTTAGGTTTAGGCTGATGGTTAGGTTTACTGTTAGGGTGAGTTTTAGGATGAGGTTTAGGTTTAGGGGGAGGGTTAGGGGGAGGATGATGGTAAGGGTAATGTTGAGGTTTCGTCTGAGGGTGAGGGTTAAGATAAGGGTGTGGTTTAGGGTTAAGTTTAGGATTAAAGTAAGGGTTAGGTTTCGGATTAGGGTGAGGGTTAGATTAAGGATTATTGTTAGGGTTAGTGTGAGGTTTAGGGGGAAGATGAGGGTGAGGGTTAGGGTGTGGGTGAGGGTTAGAATTAGGGTAAGGGTGAGTGTGATGGTAAGCCTAAATGTGAGGATTAGGCTAAGGCTGAGTGTTAAGATATGGGTGAGGGTAAGTGTTAGGGTGAGGGTTAGGGTTAGGGTGAGTGTTAAGTTTAGGGTGAGGGTTAGAGTTAGGGTTACGGTTATTGGTAGAGTTAGGGTTAGGGTTACCCTTATAGTGAGGTTGAGGGCTAGTGTTAGGTTTAGGGTGAGGTTTAGGGTTAGGGTTATGGTTAGAGTTTGGGTTAGGATTAGGATTAGGGTTAGGGTGAAGGCTAAGGTGAGGGTGAGGGTTAGGGTTAGGGTTAGTTTTAGGTTTAGGTTTCGAGTGAGGTTGAGTGTGTGGGTTAGGGTTAGGTTTAGGGTTAGGCTTAGGGTTAGGCTAAGGGTGAGGTTGAGGGTGGGGGTTAGGGTTAGGGTGAGGGTTAGGTTTAGGGTTAGGGTGAGTGTTAGGATTAGGGTTAAGGTTAGCATTAGGGTTAGGTTGAGGGCTAGGGTGAGGGTGAGGTTTAGGGTTAGGGTTAGAGTGAGGGTGAGGTTTAGGGTTAGAGTTAGGGTTAGGGTGAGGAATAGGGTGAGGTTTAGGGTTAGGGTTAGTTTTAGGGCTAGGGTTAGGGTGAGGGTTAGGGTTTGGATGAGGGTTAACGTTACAATTAAGTTCTGGGTGAGCTCTAGAGTGAGGGTGAGTGTTATTGTTAGGGTTAGGGTGAGGTTTAGGGTTAGGGTTAGGGTTAGGTTTACGGTGAGGGAGAGGGTTAGAGTTAGGGTGAGTGTTAGTGTTAGGGTTAGGGTGAGGGTGAAGGTTAGGATTAGGGTTATGGTTAGAGTTACTGTGAGAGTGAGGGTGAGGGTGAGGGTTAGGATCAGGTTTACGGTGAGGTTTAGGGATAGGGTTATTGTTAGGGTGAGGGTGAGGTTTAGGGTTAGAGTTCTTGTTAGGGGGAGGGTTAGTGTGAGCGATAGGGTTAGGATCAGTGTTAGTATTAGGGTTAGGGTGAGGGTTAAGTTGAGGTTTAATGTTAGGGTTAGCGTTACGTTTAGGATTAGGTTTATGGTGAGGGTGAGTGTGATGGCTAGGGTTAGGGTTCAGCTTAGGCTTAGAGTTTTGCTGAAGGTATGGTATGGGGATGTGGACTAGGTATAGAAAGTTGGTTAGGTTTATGGTTAGGTTAAGGGTAAGGATGAGGGTTAGGGTTAAGATTATTGTTCGGGTGAGGGTGAGGGTTAGGGTTAGGGTTAGGCTTAGGCTTGGTGTTAGGCTGAAGCTGAGGGTGAGGGTGAGGGTTAGGGTTAGGGTGATGTTTGGGGTTACCATTAGGGTGCAGGTTAGGATGAGGATTAGGGTTAGGGTGAGGGTTACGGTGAGGGTTAGGTTGAGGGTGACGGTAAGGGTAAAGGTGAGGGTTAGGCTGAGGGTGAGGGGTAGGGTAAGGGTGAGGGTTAGGGTTAGCGTGTGGGTTAGGTTTAGGTTGAGGATTAGTGTTAGGGTTAGTGTGAGGTTTAGGGTGAGGATGAGGGTTAGGTTGAGGGCTAGGTTGAGGGTGAGGGTTAGGATCAGGGTGTGGTTTAGGATTAGTGTGATGGTGAGGGTTAGTGTGAGGGTTAGTGTTAGGTTTAGGGTTAGTGTTAGGGTGAGGGTAAATGTTAGGGTGAGGGTTATTGTTATGGTGAAAGTTATGGTTAGGATGATGGTTATGGTTATGGTTAAGGTTATTGTTAGGGTTAGGGTTAGGGTTACATTTACGGTGAGGGTGAGGGTGAGGGTGAGGGTTAGGGTTAGGGTGAGGTTTAGGTTTAGGGTTAGGGTTAGAGTTAGGGTTTAGGTGAGGTTGAAGTTTAGGATTAGAGTTAGGTTTAGTGTTATTGTTGGGGTTAGGGTGAGGTTTAGGTTTAGTTTTATGCTTAAGCTTAGGGTTAGTCTTAGGCCGAGCAAAGGGTGAGGGTTAGCTTTAGGGTTAGGATGGGGTTTGGGGTTAGGGTTAGGGTGAGGGTGAGGTTGAGGGTTCGATATAGGGTTAGGGTGAGGGTTAAAGGGAGGGTTAGGGTTAGTGTTAGGGTGAGGGTAAGTGTTAATGTAAGGGTTAGGAATAGAGTTAGGCTTATTCTTAGGTTAAGGTTTAGGGTTATGGTTACGGTGAGGGTGAGGATGAGGGTTAGGGTTAGGGTTAGGGTGAGTTTTAGGTTTTGTGTTAGCTTTAGAGTTAGGTTTAGGGTGAGGGTGAGGTTTCGGTTAGAGTTAGGGTTATGGTGAGGGTTAGGTTGAGGGTTAGGGTTAATGTTCGTGTTAAGGTTAGGGTTAGGGTGAGAGTTAAGGGGAGGTTTAGGGTTTGGGTTAGGGTTAGGATTAGTGTTAGGGTGAGGGTGAGTGTGTGTGTTTGGGATATGTTTATGGTGAGGCTTAGGGTTAGGCTGAGGCTGAAGTTGAGGGAGAGGTTTAGTGTTAGGGTGAAGGTTAGGGTTAGGGTTAGGGTGAGTTTTAGTGTTAGGGTTAGGGTTAGAGTTAGGGTTAGGGTGAGGGTGAGGGTTAGGGTTAGGTTTAGGCTTAGGCTTGGTGTTAGGCTGAGGCTGAGGGTGAGGGTGAATGTTAGGGTTAGGGTGATGTTTGGGGTTACCATTAGGGTGAGGGTTAGGATGAGGAGTAGGGTTAGTGTGAAGGTTACGGTGAGGGTTAGGTTGAGGGTGATGGTAAGGGTAAAGGTGAGGGTTAGGCTGAGGGTGAGGTTTACGGTAAGGGTGAGTGTTAGGGTTAGGGTGAGGGTGAGGTTGAGATTGAGGATTACTGTTAGAGTTAGTGTGAGGTTTAGGGTGAGGATGAGGGTTAGCGGTAGGTTGAGGGCTAGGTTGAGGGTGAGGGTTAGGATTAGGGTGAGGTTTAGGATTAGTGTGATGGTTAGGGTTAGTGTGAGTGTTAGTGTTAGGGTTAGGGTTAGTGTTAGGGTTAGGGTAAATGTTAGGGTGAGGGTTATTGTTATGGTGAAATTTATGGTTAGGATGAAGGTTATGGTTATGGTTAAGGTTATTGTTAGGGTTAGGGTTAGGGTTATGTTTACAGTGAGGGTGAGGGTTAGGGTTAGGGTGAGGTTTAGGTTTAGGGTTAGGGTTAGAGTTAGGGTTTAGGTGAGGTTGAAGTTTAGGATTAGAGTTAGGTTTAGTGTTATTGTTGGGGTTAGGGTGAGGTTTAGGTTTAGTTTTAGGCTTAGGCTTAGGGTTAGTCTTAGGCCGAGCAAAGGGTGAGGGTTAGCTTTAGGGTTAGGGTGGGGTTTGGGGTTAGGGTTAGGGTGAGGGTGAGGTTGAGGGTTCGATATAGGGTTAGGGTGAGGGTTAGAGGGAGGGTTAGGGTTAGTGTTAGGGTGACGGTAAATGTTAGGGTGAGGGTTAGGAATAGAGTTAGGGTTATTCTTAGGTTTAGGTTTATGGTTATGGTTACGGTGAGGGTGAGGATGAGGGTTAGGGTTAGGGTTAGGGTGAGTTTTAGGCTTTGTGTTAGCTTTAGAGTTAGGTTTAGGGTGAGGGTGAGGTTTCAGTTAGAGTTAAGGTTAGGGTGAGGGTTAGGTTGAGGGTTAGGGTTAATGTTCGTGTTAAGGTTAGGGTTAGGGTGAGAGTTAAGGGGAGGTTTAGGGTTTGGGTTAGGGTTAGGATTAGTGTTAGGGTGAGGGTGAGTGTGTGTGTTTGGGATATGTTTATGGTGAGGCTTAGGGTTAGGCTGAGGCTGAGGGTGAGGGAGAGGTTTAGGGTTAGGGTGAGGGTTAGGGTTAGGGTTAGGGTGAGTTTTAGTGTTAGGGTTAGGGTTAGAGTTAGGGTTAGGTTGAGGGTGAGGTTTAGGGGTAGAGTTAGGGTTAGGGTGAGGAATAGGGTGAGGGTGACGTTTAGGGTGAGGGTTAGGGTGGGGGTGACGGTAAGGGTAAACATGAGGTTTAGGTTGAGTGCAAGAGTTACGGTAATGGTGAAGGTTAGGGTTAGGGTGAGTGTTAGGGTTAGGGGTAGGGTGAGGGTGAGGGTTAGATTGAGTGTTAGTGTTAGGGTTAGGGTGAGGTTTAGAGTGAGGATGAGTGTTAGGGTTAGGTTAGAGGGCTGGGGTGAGGGTGAGGATTAGGGTTAGGGTTAGGCTTAGGCTTAGGTTTAGGCTGAGGATGAGTATGGGGGTGAGGATTACGGTTACGGTTAGGGTTATTGTTAGTGTTATGGTTAGGGTTAAGTTTGAGGTGAGGGTGAGGCTTAGGGTGGGGGTGAGGATTAGGGTTAGAGTGATGGTTAGGTTTAGGGTTAGTGTTTTTGGTATGGTTAAGGTTAGAGTTAAGGTGAGGTTGAGGGTGCGGGTGAGGATTAGGGTTATGGTTAGGGTGGGGTTTTGGATTAGGGTGAGGGTTAGGTTTACAGTTAGATAAAGGGTTAAGGGGGTGACAGTGAGGTTTAGGGTTAGGGATAGTGTTAAGGATAGGGTAAGGGTGAGGGTTAGGTGGAAGTTTAGGGTTAGGTTTAGGGTTAGGGGTAGTGTCAGGGTTAGTTTTAGCGTTAGGGTTAGGGTTAGTGTGAGGGTAAGTGTTAGGGTGAGGGTTTGGGTTAGGATGAGGGTTATGGTTAGAGTGAGGGTTTGCATTATGTTTAGAGTTAGGTTTAGGGTTAAGGTTAAGGTGAGGGCGAGGGTGAGGTTTAGGTTTAGGGTTAGGGTGAGGTTTAGTGTTTCAGTTAGGGTTAGAGTTAGGTTTAGGGTGAGGGTGCGGTTTAGGATTAGAGTTCTGGATAGGGGAGGGTTAGGTTGAGGATTAGGGTTAGGTTAGTGTTAGGGTTATGGTTAGGGTGAGAGTTAGAGCGAGGCTTAGGGTTAGGGTTAGGTTTAGGGTTAGGATAAGGGTAAAGCTGAAGGTGATTGTGTGTGTTAGGGTTAAGTTTAGGGTTAGGCTTAGGCTTAGGCTGATGGTGAGTTTGAGGGTGAGAGTTAGGGTTAGGGTAATGGTTAGGGTTAGGGGGATGTTTAGGATGAGGGTTAGGATTAGGATTAGGGTTAGGATGAGGGCTAGGGTGAGGGTGAGGTTTAGGGTTAGGGTTAGGATGAGGTTTAGGTTTATGGTTAGGGTTAGGATGAGCGTGAGGTTTAGGGTTAGAGTTAGGGTTAGGATGTGGCTGAGGGTGAGGGTTAGGGTTAGGGTTAGTGTTAGGGTTAGGGTTAAGGTGAGGGTTAGGGTGAGGTTGAGGCTTTGGGTTATGGTTACTATTAGGATTAAATTTAGGGTTAGGGTGAGTTTTAGGGTTAGGGAGAGTGTAAAGTTTTAGTGTAGGTTTAGGGTGAGGGCTAGAGTGAGGATGAGGGTTAGGGTTAGCGTTAGGCTGAGTTTAGGGTTAGGGTTACCGTGAGGTTGAGGGTTAGGGTTAGGGTTAGGGTTAAGGTGAGGGTTTGGTTTAGGGTTAGGGTGAGGGTCAGCGTTAGGGTTAGTGTTAGGGTTAGTGTAATAGTTAGGGTTAGGGTTAGAGTTACAGTGAGGGTGAGGGTGAGGGTTAAGATCAGGCTTGGGTGAGGTTTAGGGTAAGGGGTATGGTTAGGGTGAGGATGAGGTTTAGGGTTAGAGTTAGGGTTTCGGGGAGGGTTAGGGTGAGTGTTGGGATTAGGGTTAGGGTCAGGTTTAGGTTTAGGTTTAGGGTTAGGGTTAGAGTTAGGGTTAGGTTTAGGGTTAGGGTTATTGTTAGGGTGAGGGTTAGGGTTATTTTAGTGTTATGTTTAGGGTTAAGTTTGGGGTTCAGGTGAGGCTGAGGGTGAGGGTTATGTTTAGGGTTATGTTTAGGGTTAGGACTAGTGTTAGTGTTAGGGTTAGGGTGAGGTTTAGGGTGAGGGTGAGGGTTAGGGTTAAGGTTAAGTTTAGGGTTTGGGTTACGGTGAGGGTGAGGGTGAGGTTTAGGGATAGCGTGAGGGTTGGGGTTAGGGTTAGAGTGAAGATTAGGGTGATGGTTAGGCTTAGACTTAGATTTAGGGTGTGGGCTAGGGTGAGGTTGAGGGTTAGGGTGAGTGTTAGGGTGAGGGTTTGGGTTAGGGTTAGTGTTAAGGTTAGGGTTGGAGTTAGGGTTAGGCTTTGTGTTAGGGGGAGTGAGAGTGGGAGTGTTAGGATTAAGTGAGGGTGAGGTTTAGGGTTAGATTTAGCATAAGGTTGAGGGCTAGTGTTAGTGTTAGGGTTAGTGTTACAGTTATGATTAGGGTGAAGGTGAGTGTGAGGGATAGGGTTAGTCTTAGGCTTATGCTTAGGCTTAGGCCGAGCATGAGGGTGAGGGTGAGGGTTAAGGTTAGTGTGAGGGTTAGGGTTTTAGGGTTAGGGTGAGGGTTAGGATGAGGTTTAGGGTTAGGATTAGGGTTTGGGTGAGGGCTAGAGTGAGGGTGAGGCTTATGGTTAGCGTTAGGGTGTGGTTTAGAGTTAGAGTTAGGGTTAGAGTTACAGTGAGTTTGAGGGTTAGGCTTAGGTTTAGCGTTAGGGTTATTGTTATGGTTAGAGTTAAGTTGAGGGTAGAGTTGAGGGTGCAGATTAGGTTTAGGGTTAGGGTGAGGTTTAGATTTAGGGTTTGGGTTAGTTTGAATGTTAAGTTTAGGGTTAGAGTTAGGTTTAGGATGAGGTTTAGGATTAGGATTAGGGTTAGGTTGAGGGGTTGGGTGAGAGTTAGGGTGAGGGTTAGGGTTAGGGATAGTGTTAGGTTTTTGATTAGGGTTAGGGTGAGGGTGAGTGTGAGGATTAGGGTTAGGTTTAGGCTTAGGGTTGGGGTTAGGCTTAGTGTTAGGGTGAGGGTTAGGGTTATTGTTTGGGTAAGCATGAGGGTGAGGGTGAGGATTAGGGTTAGGGTTAGGGTTAGGGTTAGGTTTGGGGTTAGGGTTAGTGTTTCGGTTAGGGTTAGGGTTACGGTTAGGGTTTGGGTTACAGTGAGGGTTAGGGTTAGGTTTAGGGTTAGGATTAGGGTTAGGCTGAGGGTGAGGTTGGTGGTGTGGAGTAGGTAAGGGTTAGGGTTAGGGTTAGGTTTAGATTTACGGTTAGGGTTATTGTTAGTGTTATGGTAAGGGTTAAGTTTGCAATCAGGGTGAAGCTGAGGGTGAGGTTTATGGTTAGTGTTAGGGTTACGTTCAGGATTAGTGTTAGTCTTATTGTTGGGTTTCGGTTAGTGTTACAGTGAGATTGACATTGAGGGTGAGGATGAGGGTTAGGGTGAGGTTTATGGTGAGGTTTAGGGTTAGGGTTAGGGTTAGGGTGAAGGTAAGTTTTAGGGTTAGAGTTAGGGTTAGGGGGAGGGTTAGGGTGAGGGTTAGGGTTAGGTTTAGTGTTAGGGTTAGGGTGAGGGTAAGGGTTAGGTTGAAGTTTAGGGATAGGGTTAGAGTTAGGGTGATGGTGAGTGTGAGGGTTAGGGTTAGGCTTAGGCTTAGGCTTAGGGTAAGGCTGAGGGTGAGTTTGTGGGTTAGGATTAAGGTTAGGGTGATGGTTAGTGTTAGGGTTAGGGTTAATGTTAGGGTTAGGGTTAGAGTTACAGTGAGGTTGAGGGGGCGGGTGAGGGTTAGAGCTAGGGTGAGGTTTAGTGTTGGGGTTAGGGTTAGGATGAGGGTGAGGTTTAGGATTAGAGAGGGTTAGGGGAGGGTTAGGGTGAGGTTTACGGTTAGGGTTAATTTTAGGGTTATGTTGAGTCTTAGGATTAGAGTTAGGGTTATTGTTAGGGTAAGGTTTATGTTTATGGTTACTGTGAGGGTGTGGGTTAAGGTTAGTGTTAGGGTGAGGTTTAGGGTTTGGGTTAGGGTTAGAGTTAGGGTTAGGGTGTGCGTGAGATTTAGGGTTAGAGTAAGGGTTAGGTTGAGGTTTAGATTTAGGGTTAGTGTTAGGTTTAGGGTTAGGGTGAGAGTTAGGGGGAGGGATAGTGTTAGGGTTTGAGTTAGGATTAGAGTTAGGGTGAGGGTGAGTGTGTGGGTTAGGGTTAGGTTTATGTTTAGGCTTAGGGTTAGGCTGAGGGTGAGTTTGTGTGTTATGGTTATGTTTATGGTTAGGCTTAGGGTTAGGCTGAGGGTGAGTTTGAGGGTGAGAAAGTTAGGGTTAGGGTGAGGGTTAGGCTTAGGGATAGGGGGAGGGTTAGGATGAGGTTTAGGGTTAGGATTATGGTTAGTGTGAGGGCTAGGTTGAGGGTGAGGGTTAGTGTTAGTGTTAGGGTGAGGTTTAGGGTTAGGGTTAGGGTTAGGGTTCGGGTCAGGGTGAGGTTTATTGTTAGAGTTAGGGTTAGGGTGAGGCTGAGGGTGTGAATTAGGATTAGGTTTAATGTTAGGGTTAGGGTTAAGGTGAGAGTTAGGGTGAGGGTGAGTGTTAGGGTTAGGCTTAGAATTAGGGTTAGGGTTAGGGTAAGTGTGAAGGTTAGGGTTAGGGTTAGGCTTAGGCTAAATCTTAGGCTGAAAGTGAGGGTGAGTGTGAGGGTTAGGGATAGGGTAAGTGTTAGGGTTAGGTTTAGGGTGAGGGTTAATGTTGGGATAAAGTTTAGCGTTAGCGTGAGGGTTAGGGTAAGGGTTACTGTGACGGTGAGGGTTAGGGTTAGGTTGAGGTTTAGGGTTAGGCTTAGGGTTAGGGTGAGGATGAGGGTTAGGGTTAGGGTGAGGGGGAGATTTATAATTAGGATTAGAGTGAGGGCTAGGATGAGGGTGAGGGTTATGCTTACTATTAGAGTAAGGGTGAGGTTTAGGATTAGGGTGAGGGTTAGGGTTAGTGTGAGGGTGAGTGTTAGGGTTAGGGTTAGTGTTAGTGTAAGGGTAAGTGTTATGGTCAGGGTTAGGTTTAGGCTGAGGTTTATGGTTACGGTGAGGGTTAGGGTTAGTGTTATGGTGAGAGTGATGGTAAGGTTTAGGGTTAGATATAGGTTTAGGGGGAGGGTTATGTTTAGGGTTAGTGTTAGGGTAAGGGTGAGGGTGAGGTTGAGGTTGAGGTTTAGGGTTAAGGTTAGGGTTAGGGTGATGTTTAGGTTTAACATTAGGATGAGGGTTAGGATGTCGTTTAGGGTTAGGGGGAGCGTTAGGGTTAGGGTTAGGGTTAGGTTGAGGGTAAGTGTTATGGTGAGGGTTAGGGTGAGGGTGAGGTTTAGAGTTAGAGTTAGGGTTAGGGTGAGGGTTAGGGTGAGGGTTAGGTTTGGGGTTAGTGTTAGGGATAGGGTTAGGGTGAGAGTTAGGGGGAGGGTTAGGGTTAGGGATAGGGTTAGTATTATGGTTAGGGTGAGGGTGAGTGTGTGTTAGGGTTAAGTTAAGGGTTAGGCTTATGGTTAGGCTGAGGGTTAGGTTGAGGGTGAGGGTGAGTGTTAAGGTGTGGGTTAGGGTTAGGGTTAGGGTTAAGGTGAGGGTTAGCATGAGGGTGAGGCTTAGGGTTAGGGTTAGGATTAGGATTACGGTAATAGGGTGAGTGTGAGGGTTAGGGTTAGGGTTAGGTTTAGGCTTAGGGTTAGGATGAGTGTGAAGGTGAGGGTGAGGGTTAGGGTTCGGGATAAGCTTAGGGTTAGGATGAGAGTTAGGGTTAGGGTTACGGTAAGCATGAGGGTTAGGGTTAGGTTGAGGATTATTGTTAGGGTTAGGTTTAGGGTGAGTGTTAGGGTTAGGGTTAGGGTGAGGTTTAGGATGAGGATTAGGGTTAGGTTTAGGGTTAGGGTTATTGTTAAAATTATGGTTAGGATTAAGTTTGGTGTGAGGGTTTGGCTGAGGGTGAGGTTTATGGTTAGGTTTAAGGTTAGGGTTAGGCTTAGGCTTAGGCTTAGCATTAGGCTGAGGGTGATAGTGGGGGTGAGGATTAGGGTTAGGTTTAGGGTTAGGGTTAGGGTTAGGGTTATTGTTAGTGTTATGGTTAGGGTTAAGTTTGCGGTGAGGGTGAGGCTGAGGGTGACGATTATGTTTAGCGTTATGGTTTGGGTTACAGTTAGGGTTATTGTTAGGTTTATGGTTAGATTTACAGTGAGGTTGAGGGTGAGTGTGAGGGTTAGGGTTAGGGTTAGGGTAAGGGTGAGGGTGAGGTTTAGGGTTAGACTTAGGGTTAGAGGGAGGGTTAAGGTGAGGTTTAGGGCTAGGGTTAGTGTTAGGGTAAGGGTGAGGGAGAGGGTTAGGTTGAGGTTTAGGGATAGTGTTAGGTTTAGGATTAGGGTTAGCGTGACGGTGAGTGTGAGGTTTAGGGTGAGGGTTAGACTTAGGCTTAGGGTTAGGCTGAGGGTGAAGGTGGGGGTTAAGATTAGGGTTAGGGTGATGGTTAGGTTTAGGGTTAGGTTAAGGTTTAGGATGTGGGTTAGGGTTAGGATTAGGGTTAGGGTGAGGGCTAGGGTGAGCGTGAGGTTTAGGGTAAGGCTTAGGCTGAGGTTTAGTGTTCAGGTTAGGTTTAGGGTTAGGGAGAGGGTTAGGGTCAGGTTACGGTGAGGTTTAGGTTTAGGGTTAGGTTGAGGGTTAGACTTAGGTTTAGGGTTAGTTTGAAAATTAGGGTTAGAGTTAGGGTGAGGGTTAGGATGAGGATTTGGGGTAAAATTATGTTTAGGGTAAGGGCTAGGTTGAGGGTGAGGTTTAGGGTTAAGGTGAGGATTAGGTTTAGGGCTAGGGGTAGGGTTAGGGTGAGGGTTAGGTTTCGTGTTTTGGTGATGGTGAGGGTTGGGTTTGGGGTGAGGGTTAGGGTGAGGACTAAGGTAAGGGGGAGTGTTAGAGTTAGGGTTAGCGTTAGGGTGAGGGTTAGGTTTAGGTTTAGGTTTAGGATTATGTTGAGGGTTAGGATTAAGGTTAGGGTGAGGGTGAGTGTGAGGGTTAGGCTTGGGGTTAGGCTTAGGCTTAGGGTTAGGCTGAGGGTGCGTGTGGGGATGAGGATTAGGTTTAGAGTGATGGTTCTGGTTAAGGTTTGGTTGAGGGTTAGGATGAGGGTTACGGTTAGGATTAGGGTTAGGGTGAGGGCTAGGGTGAGTGTGAGGTTTGAGGTTAGGTTTAGGCTTAGGGTTAGGTTTAGGCTGAGGCTGAAGTTGAGGGTGAGGGGTAGGGTTAGGGTGATGGTTAGGGTTACGGTTAGGGTGAGGGATAGGATGAGGGTTGTGGTTTAGGGTGAGGGTTAGGATGAGGGTGACTGTAAGAGAAAAGGTGAGGGTTAGGCTGAGGGTGAGGTTTATGGTAAGGGTGTGGTTTAGGGTTAGCGTGAGGGTGAGGGTTAGACTGAGGATTAGTGTTAGGGTTAGTGTGAGGTTTAGGGTGAGGATGAGGGTTAGGGTTAGGGTGAGGGCAAGGGTGAAGTTGAGGGTTAGGGTTAGGGTTAGGGTGAGGTTTAGGTTTAGGGTGATGGTTAGCGTTAGTGTGAGGGTTAGTGTTAGGGTTAGTGTTAGTTTTAAGATGAGGGTAAGTGTTAGGGTAAGGTTTAGGTTTAGGGTGAGGTTTAGGATTATGGTTAGTGTTAGGGTGAGGGTGAGGTTTAGGGTTAGAGTTAGGGTTAGGGTGAGGGTTAGGGTTAGGGTTAGGGTTAGGGTTAGGTTTAGGGTTAGGATTAGGATTAGGGTGAAGGTGAGGGTGAGTGTTATGTTTAGGGTTAGGGTTAGGATTAGAGTTAGGGTGAGTGTGAGGGTGAGGGTTATGGTTAGCGTGAGCGTTGGGGTTAGGGTTAGAGTGAGGGTTAGGTTGAGGGTTATGCTTAGGCTTAGGTTTTGAGTATGGGCTATGTTGAGGGTGAGGGTTAGGGTTAGGGTTAGGGTGAGTATTAGGGTGGGGGTTAGGGTTAGTATTAGGGTTTGGGTTGGGGTTAATGTTAGGCAGAGGGTGAGGGTGAGGGTGAGGTTTAGGGTTAGGGTGAGGGTGAGGTTTAGGGTAAGTGTTAGCGTTCGGGTGAGGGTTAGTGTGAGGGTTAGGGTTAGGGTTACGGTTACGGTTAGGGTTAGGGTGAGGGTGATTGTAAGGGTCAGGGTTAGTCTTAGGCTTAGGCTTAGGCTTAGGCCGAGCGTGAAGGTGAGGCTTTAGGGTTAGCATTAGGTTTAGGGTGAGGGCTAGAGTGAGGATGAGGGTTAGGGTTAGCATTAGGCTGAGGTTTAGTGTTAGGGTTACCGTGAGGGTGAGGGTTAGGGTTAGGTTTAGTTTTAAGGTGAGGGTTTGGTTTAGGGTTAGGGTGAGGGTCAGCGTTAGGGTTAGTGTTAGGGTTAGTGTAATAGTTAGGGTTAGGGTTAGAGTTACAGTGAGGCTGAGGGTGAGGGTGAGGATTAGGATCAGGGTTAGGGTGAGGTTTAGGGATAGGGTTATGGTTAGGGTGAGGGTGAGGTTTAGGGTGAGAGTTAGGTTTTCGGGGAGGGTTAGGGTGAGGGTTAGGATTAGGGTTAGTGTTAGGCTTGTGGTTAGGTTGACCATTAGGTTGAGGTTTAATATTAGGGTTAGGGTTAGATTTAGGCTTAGAGTGAGGATGAGTGTGAGGGTTAGGGTTAGGCTTCATTTATGCTTAGGGTTAGGCTGAGTGTACTGGGTGGTGAGGATTAGGTTTAGAATGATGGTTAGGGTTCTGGTTAGGTTAAGGGTTAGGATGTGGGTTAGGGTTAGGATTAGGGTTAGGTTGAGGGCTAGGGTGAGGGTAGATTGAGGGTGAGGCTTAGGGTTAGGTTTAAGCTTAGGGTTAGGGTTAGGCTGAGGCTGAGTGAGAGGGTGAGGGTTAGGGTTAAGGTGATGGTTGGTGTGACCCTTAGGATGAGGGTTAGGATGAGGATTAGGTTTAGGTTGAGGCTTAGGGTGAGGGTGACGGTAAGGGTAAAGGTGAGGGTTAGGCTGAGGGTGAGGGTTACGTTCAGGGTGAGTCTTAGGGTTAGGGTGAGGGTGAAGGTTAGATTGAGGATTAGTATTAGGGTTAGTGTGAGGTTTCAGGTGAGGATGAGGGTTAGGGTTAGGTTGAGGGCTAGGTTGAGGGTGAGGTTTAAGTTTAGGGTGAGGTTTAGGGTTAGGCTGAGAGTTAGGGTTAGTGTGAGGGTTAGTGTTAGGGTTAGGGTTAGTGTTAGGGTGAGGGTAAGTGTTAGGGTGAGGGTTATGGTTAGGGTGAAGGTTATGTTTAGGATGAGGGTTAGGTTTAGGGTTATTGTTAGGGTTAGGGTTACAGTTATGGTGAGGGTGAGTGTGAGGTTTAGGGATAGGATGATGTTTAGGTTTAGGGTCAGTGTTAGAATTAGGGTTAGGGTGAGGGTGAGGTTTCGAGTTAGAGTTAGGGTTAGTGTTAGTGTAAGAGTTAGGGTGAGGGTTAGGTTTAGGGTTAGACTTAGGCTTAGGCTTAGGCCGAGCATGAGGGTGAGGGTTAGGGTTAGGGTTAGGGTGGGGTTTACGGTTAGGGTTAAGGTGAGTTTGAGGTTGAGGTTGAGGGTTAGATATAGGGTTAGGGTGAGGGTTAGGGTTAGGGTTAGGGTTAGTGTTAGGGTGAGGGTGAGGGTGAGGGTTACGTTGAGGTTTAGGTTTAGGGTTAGGGTTTGCATTAGTGTGAGGGTTAGTGTTAGGGTTAGGGTTAGTGTTAAGGTGAGGGTAAATGTTAGGGTGAGTGTTTGAGTTACGGTGAGTGTTATGGGTATGGTGATGGTTAGGAATAGGGTTAGGGTTATTGTTAGGGTTAGGTTTAGGTTTACAGTTACGGTGAGGGTGAGGATGAGGGTTAGGGTTAGGGTTAGGGTGAAGTTTAGGATTTGGCTTAGGGTGAGAGTTAGGGTTAAGGTGAGGGTGAGGTTTAGGATTAGAGTTAGGTTTAGGGTGAGTGTTAGGTTGAGGGTTAGGGTTAGTGTTAGTGTTAGGGTTACGGTTAGGGTGAGAGTTAGGGGGAGGTTTAGGGTTAGGATTAGGATTAGGTTTAGTGTTAGGGTGAGGTTTCGGGTTCGGGTTAGGGTTAGGGTTAATTTGATCGTTAGAGTGAGGGTAATGTTTAGGGTTAGGGTTAGGGTTAGGCTTAGGGTTAGACTGAGGTTGAGGGTGAGAGTGAGGTTTAGGGTTAATGTGAGGGTTAGTGTTAGGACGTTAGTTAGGGTTCAGTTTATGTTTAGGGTTAGGGTGAAGGTGAGGGTGAGCGTTAGGGTTAGTGTTAGGTTGAGGGTTAGGATGAGGGTTATCGTTAGGTTTCGGGTTAGGGTGAGGGCTAGGGTGAGGGTGAGGTTTAGTGTTAATGTTAGGGTGAGGTTTAAGGTTATGGTTATGGTTAGGGTTAGGGTGAGATTGAAGTTTAGGGTTAGAGTTAGGGTTAGGGTGAGGCTGAGGGTGAGGGTTAGGGTTAGGGTAACAGTTAGGGTGAGGGTGAGGGTTAGGCTTAGGATTATGATTAGGATTAGGGTAAGGTTTAGGGTGAGTTTCAGTAGTAGGGTTAGGGTTATGGTGAGGGTAAGTGTTTGGGTGAGGGTTAGGGTTAGGGTGAAGTATATGGTTAGCATGAGAGTTAGGGTTAGGGTTAGGGTTATTGTAACTGTTAGGGTTAGTGTTATGGTTACTGTGAGGTTGAGGGTGAGAGGTAGGATTAGGGTTAGGGTCAGGTTCAGGTTTAGGTTTAGGGTTAGGGTTAGAGTTAGGGTTAGGTTTAGGGTTAGGGTTATTGTTAGGGTGAGGGTTAGGGTTATTGTTAGTGTAATGTTTAGGGTTAAGTTTGCGGTTCGGGTGAGTATGAGGGTGAGGGTTATGTTTAGGGTTATGTTTAGGGTTAGGTTTAGTGGTAGTGTTAGGGTTAGGCTGAGGTTTATGGTGAGGGTGAGGGTTATGGTTAAGGTTAGGATTGGGGTTATGTTTACGGTGAGGGTGAGGGTGAGGTTTAGGGATAGCATTAGGGTTGGGTTTAGGGTTAGAATGAAGTTTAGGGTGAGGGTTAGGCTTAGGCTTAGGTTTAGGGTGTGGGCTAGGGTGAGGTTGAGGGTTAGGGTGAGTGTTAGGGTGAGGGTTTGTGTTAGGCTTAGTGTTAGGGTTAGGGTTGGAGTTAGGGTTAGGCTTTGTGTTAGGGGAAAGGGGAGGGTGAGAGTTAGGGTTAGGTGAAGGTGAGGTGTAGGGTTAGATTCAGCATTAGGTTGAGGGCTAGTGTGAGGGTTAGTGTTAGGGTTAGTGTTACAGTTATGTTTATGGTATAGGTGAGTGTGAGGGATAGGGTTAGTCTTAGGCTTATGCTTAGGCTTAGGCCGAGCGTGAGGGTCAGACTGAGGGTTAAGGTTAGTCTGAGATTTAGTGTTTTAGGGTTAGGATGAGGTTTAGGGTTAGGATTAGGGTTAGGGTGAGGGCTAGAGTGAGGCTGAGGCTTATGGTTAGCGTTAGGGTGTGGTTTAGAGTTAGGGTTAGGGTTAGAGTTACAGTGAGTTTGAGGGTTAGGCTTAGGATTAGGGTAAGGGTTATTGTTATGGTTAGAGTTAAGTTGAGGGTAGGGGTGAGGGTGCAGATTAGGTTTAGGGTTAGGGTGAGGTTTAGATTTAGGGTTTGGGTTAGTTTGAGTGTTAAGATTAGGGTTAGGGTGAGGTTTAGGATGAGATTCAGGATTAGGATTAGGGTTAGGTTGAGGGGTTGGGTGAGAGTTAAGGTGAGGGTTAGGGTTAGGCTTAGTGTAAGGGTGAGGGTGAGTTTCAGGGTTAGACTTAGTGTTAGGGGGGGTTAGGGTGAGGTTTAGGGCTAGGGTTAGTGTTAGGGTAAGGGTGAGGGAGAGGGTTAGGTTGAGGTTTAGGGATAGTGTTAGGTTTAGGATTAGGGTTAGGGTGACGGTGAGTGTGAGGTTTAGGGTGAGGGTTAGGCTTAGGCTTAGGGGTAGGCTGAGGGTGAGGGTGGGCGTTAGGATTAGGGTTAGGGTGATGGTTAGTTTTAGGGTTAGGTTGAGGGCTAGGATGTGGGTTAGGGTTAGGATTAGGGTTAGGGTGAGGGCTAGGGTGAGTGTGAGGGTTAGGGTAAGGCTTAGGGTTAGGCTTATGGTAAGGCTGAGAGTGAGGGTGTGGTTGAGTGTTAGGATTAGGGTGATGTTTAGGTTTATGGTTAGGGTGAGGGTTATGATGAGGTTTAGGGTTATGTTGAGGGTTAGGGTGAGGATGAAGATAAGGGTAAAGGAGAGGTTTATGCTGAGGGTGAGGTTTTCGAAAAGGTTGAGGTTTAGGGTTAGTTTTAGGGTTAGGGTAAGTGTTAGGGTTAGGGTGAGGGTGAGGGTTAGATTGAGGATAAAGGTTAGGGTTAGTGTGAGGTTTAGGATGAGGATGAGGGTTAGGATTAGGGTGAGGGTGAGGTTTAGAATTACGGTTAGGTTGAGGGCTAGGGTGAGTGTGAGGGTGAGGGTTAGGGTTACGGTTAGGGTGAGGTTTAGGTTTTGGGTTAGGGTTAGAGTTACATTTAGGGAGAGGGTGAGGTTTAGGGTTAGAGTTAGGGTTAGGGTAAGGGTTAGGGTGAGGATGATGGTAAGGGTAATGGTGAGGTTTAGGCTGAGGTTGAGGGTTAAGATAAGCGTGAGTGTTAGTGTTAGGTTTAGGGTTAGGATAAGGGTTAGGGTTAGGTTAGGGTTAGGGTTAGTGTTAGGTGTTGGTTAGATTGAAGATTAGTGTTAGGGTTAGTGTGAGGCTTAGGGTGAGGGTGATGGTTAGGGTTAGGCTGAGGGTGAGGGTTAGATTTGGGGTTAGGGTGAGGGCTAGGGTGAGGGTGAGGGTTATGGTTAGTGTTAGGGTTAGGGTGAGGTTTAGAATTAGGGTGAGGTTTAGGGTTAGTGTGAGGGTGAGTGTTAGGGTTAGGGTTAGTGCTAGGGTGAGTGTAAGTGTTATGGTCAGGGTTAGGGTTAGGGTGAGGGTTATGGTTAGGGTGAGGGTTTGGGTTAGGTTTAGGGTGAGGGTGAGGGTGAGGTTTAGGATTAGATATATGGTTAGGGGGAGGGTTAGTGGGAGGGTTAGTGTTAGGGTTAGTGTTACGGTTAGGGTGAGGGTGAGGTTTAGGTTGAGTTTTAGGGTTATGGTTAGGGTTATGGTTAGGTTTAAGTTTAGGGTGAGGGGTAAGATGACGTTTAGGCTTAGGGGGAGGGTTACGGTTAGGGTTAGGTTTAGGTTGAGGGTAAGTGTTATGATGAGCGTTAGGGTGAGGGTGAGGTTTAGGGTTAGAGTTAGGGTTAGGTTGAGGGTTAGGTTGAGGGTTAGGGTTAGAGTTAGTGTTAGGGTTAGTGTTAGGGTGATCGTTAGGGGGTGGTTTAGGGTTAGAGATAGGGTTAGGATTAGGTTTAGGGTGAGTGTGATTGTGTGTGTTAGGGTTAGGTTTATGGTTAGGCTTAGGGTTAGGCTGAGGGTGATGTTGAGAGACAAGTGCTAGGGTTAAGGTGCTCGTTACGGTTAGGTTTAGGTTGAGGATTAGGATGAGGATTAGGATTAGGCTTAGGCTTAGGCTTAGGATGAAGGTGAGGGATAGTGTAAGGGTTAGTGTTAGGGTGAGAGTTAGGGTTCGAGTTAAGTTTAGGGTTAGGGTGAGGGTTAGGGTAAGGATTACGGTGAGGGTGAGGGTTAGGGTTAGGCTTAGTGTTAGCGTGAGGTTTAGGATGAGGGTTAGGGTTAGGATTAAGGTTAGGGTGAGGGCTAGGGTGAGGGTGAGGTTTAGGTTTAGGGTTAGGGTGAGGTTTAGGGTTAGGGTTAGGGTTAGGGTGAGGGTGAGGTTTAGGGTTAGAGATAGGGTTAGTGTGAGGCTGATTGAGATTGTTAGAGTTAGGGTTAATGTTAGGGTTAGGGTTAGGGTGAGGAATAGGGTGAGGGTGAGGGTTAGGTTTAGGGTTAGGATTAGGATTAGGGTAATAGGGTGAGTGTGAGGGTTAGGGTTAGGTTAGGCCTAGGGTTAGGCTGAGGGTGAGTGTGAGGGTGAAAGTTAGGGCTAGGTTGAGACTGAGGGTTTGGGTTAGGGTGAGAGTTAGGGTTCAGGGTAAGTTTATGGTTAGGATGAGGGTTAGGGTTAGTGTTACAGTGAGCTTGAGGGTTAGGGTTAGTTTGAGGGTTAGGGTTAGGGTTAGGTTTAGTTTTAGGGTGAGGGTTAGGGTTAGGGTAAGGATTAGGATTAGAATTAGGGTTAGAATTAGGGTGAGGGTGAGGGCTAAGGTGAGGGTGAGTTTACTGTTAGTGTTAGGGTGAGGTTTAGGTTTAGGGTTAGGGTTAGGGTGAGGGTTTGGATGAGGGTTAGGGTTACGGTGAGGGTGAGGGTTAGGGTTTGGGTGACGGTAAGGGTAAAGATGAGGGTTAGGCTGAAGGTGAGTGTTAGGATTAGGGTTAGGGTTAGGGTTAGGTTTAGGTTTAGGGTTAGGATTAGTGTTATTGTTAAGTTTATGGTTAGACTTACGGTGAGGGTGAGGGTGAGGGTCAGGTTGAAGTTTAGGGTTAGGGTGAGGTTTAGGGTTAGGGTTAGGTTGAGGGTGAGGTTTAGGGTTAGATTTAGGGTTAGCGGGAGGGTTAGTTCGTGGGTTAGAGTTAGGGTTAGTGTTACGGTTAAGGTTAGGGTGAAGGTTAGGTTGAAGTTAAGGGTTAAGGTTTGGGATAGGGTATGCTTAGGGTTAGGGTGAGGTTTAGTGTAAGTTTTAGGTTTATTTTTAGGCTTAGGCTTAGGGTTAGGCTGGGGGTGAGGGTGGGGCTTAGGATTAGGTTTAGTGTGATGGTTAGGGTGAGGTTTAGGGTTTGGGTTAGTTTTAGAGTTAGGTTTAGTTTGAGGGTGAGGTTTAGTGTTAGAGTAACGGTTAGGGTGAGGGTTAGGTTGAGGTTTAGGGTTAGGGTTAGTGTTAGGGTTAAGGTTAGGGTGAGAGTTAGTGGGAGGGTTAGGGTTAGGGATAGGGTTAGTATTGGGGTTAGGATGATTGTCAGTGTGTGCGTTAGGGTTAGGTTTAGGTTTAGGCTTAGGTTTAGGCTGAGGTTGAGGTTCATGGTGAGGGTTAGGGTTAGAGTTAGGGTTAGGGGGAGGGTGAGGTTTAGGGTTAGAGTTAGGGTTAGGGTGAGGCTGAGGTTGAGGGTTAGGGTTAGTGTTAGTGTTAGGGTTAGGGTTAAGGTGATGGTTAGGGTAAGGGTGCTAATTAGGGTTAGGTTTAGGATTTGGATTAGGATTAGGCTTAGGGTGAGTGTGAGGGTTAGGGTTAGGGTTAGGCTTAGGCTTGGCTTAGGCTGAGGGTGAGGGTGAGCGTGAGGGTTAGGGTTAGTTTGAGGGTTAGGGTTAGGGTTAGGGTGAGGTTTGGGTTAGGGTTAAGTTTAGGGTTAGGGTGAGGGTTAGGGTGAGGGTTTTGGTGAGTGTGAGGGTTAGGGTTAGGTTGAGCGTTAGCGTTAGGGTTAGGGTTAGGGTGATGGTAATTTTTAGAGTAAGTGTTAGGGTGAGGGTTAGGATGAGGGTTAGGGTTAGGATTAGAGTTAGGGTGAGGGCTTGGGTGAGGGTGAGGTTTAGGTTTAGGGTTGGGGTGAGGTTTACCGTTAGGGTTAGGGTTAGGTTTAGGTTTAGTGTGAGGGCGAGGTTTAGGGTTAGAGTTAGGGTTAGGGTGAGGCTGATTGTGATTGTTACAGTTAGGTTTAGTGTTCGACTTAGGGTTAGGGTTAGGGTTAGGTTTAGGGTGAAGGTGAGGGTTAGTATTAGGTTTAGGATTAGAATTAGGGAAAGTGTTAGGGTTTGTTTGAAGGTTAGGGTTAGGGTTAGGGTTAGGGATAGGCTGAGGGTGAGGGTGACGGTGAGGGTTAGGGTTGGGGTGAGTTTTAAGCTTAGGGTTAGGGTGAGAGTTAGGGTTCGAGTTAAGTTTATGGTTAGGGTGAGGCTTAGGGTTAGGGTTACGGTGATCGTGAGGGTTAGGGTTAGTTTGAGGGTTAGGGTTATGGTTATGGTTAGGGTTAGGGTGTTGGTTAGTGTTAGGTTTAGGGTAAGGTTTAGGAGGATAATTAGGTTTAGGATTAGAGTTAGGGTGAGGGTGTGTGTTAGGATTAGGTTTAGGGTTAGGGTTAGGGTTAGGGTTATAGTTAGAATTAAGATGAGGATGAGGGTTAGGGTTAGGTTTAGGTTGAGTTTTAGGTTTAGGGGTAGGATTAGGGTTAGGGAGAGGGTGAGGTTTATGGTTAGATTTAGGGTTAGGGGGAGGGTTAGTTCATGGGTTACCGTTAGTGTTAGTGTTAGGGTTAAGTTAGTGTGAGTTATAGGTTGAGGTTAAGGGGTAGGGGTAGGGTTAGGGTTAGGATTAGGGTTAGGGTGAGGGTGAGGGTGAGGGTTAGGGTTAGGGTGAGTCAGTCTTAGCGTTAGGCTGAGGGCGAGTGTGGGTGTTAGGATTAGGTTTAGGGAGAGGGCTAGGGAGAGGGTGAGGTTTAGTGTAAGGGTTAGGCTTTGGCTTAGGGTTAGGCTGAGTATGGGGTTGAGGGTGAGGTTTAGGGTAAGGGTGATGGTTAGGTTTACAGTTAGGGTGAGGGGTAGTTTGACGTTTAGGATTAGGGAGAAGTTTAGGGTGAGAATGATGGTAAGGGTAAAGGTGAGGTTTAGGCTGAAGGTGAGATTTAAGTTAAGGGTGACGATTAGGGTTAGGTTTAGGGTTAGGGTAAGGGTAAGGGTTAGGAGTAGGTGAGGGTTAGATTGAGGATTAGGGTTAGGGTTAGGGTGAGGTTTAGGATTAGGGTGAGGGTTAGGGTTAGTGTGAGGGTTAGTGTTAGGTTTAGGGTTAGTGTTCGGGTTAGGGTAAGTGTTAGGGTGAGGGTTAGGGTTAGGGTGAGGGTAATGGTTAAGTTGAGGGTTAGGGTTAGGGTTATTGTTAGGGTTAGGGTTATGGTTATGCTGAGGGTGAGGGTGATTGTTAGGGTTAGGGTTAGGGTGAGGTTTAGTGTTAGGGTTAGGGTGAGAGTTAGAGTTAGGGTGAGGATGAGGTTTAGGGATAGTGTTAGGGTTAGGGTGAGGGTTAGTGTGAGTGTTAGGGTTAGAGTAAGGGTTAGAGTGGGGTGACCATAAGGGTAAACGTGAGGGTTAGGCTGAGGATAAGGGTTATGGTCGGATGATTTTTAGGTTTAGGGGGAGGGTTAGGGTTATGGGAAGGATGTGAGTGAGGGTTAGATGGAGGATTAGTGTCAGGGTTAGTGTTTGGTTTAGGGTGATGGTGAGGGTTAGGGTGAGGGTGAGGGCTAGGGTGAGGGTGAGGTTTAGGTTTAGGTTCAGGCTGAGGTTTAGGGTTAGGCTGATGGTTCTGGTTAGTGTGAGGTTTAGTGATAGGGTTAGGGTTAGTGTTAGGGTGAGGGTAAGTGTTAGGGTTAGGGTTAGGTTTAGGGTGGGGGTTATGGATAGGTTGAGGGTTAGGGTTACGGTTAGGGTTATTTTTAGGCTTAGGGTTAGGTTTACGGTTACAGTGAGGGTGAGGGTGATGGTTAGGTTTAGGGTTAGGGTGAGGTTTAGGTTTAGGGTTAGGATTAGAGTTAGGGTTAGGGTGAAGGTGAGGTTTACTTTTAGAGTTAGGGTTAGTGTTAGGGTTAAGGTTAGGATGAGGGTTAGGGTTAGGGTTAAGCTTAGGCTTAGGCCGAGTATGAGGGTGAGGGTTAGGGTTAGGGTGAGGGTGAGGGTTAGGGTTAGGGTTAGGGTGAAGGTGAGGATAAGGTTTAGCATTAGGATTAGGGTTAGGGTGAGGGCTAGGCTGAGGGTTAGGGAGATGGTTAGGTTTAGGGATAGGGTTAGGTTTAGGATTAGGGTTAGGGTGAGGGTGAGTGTGAGTGTTGTGGTTAGGCTTAGGGTTAGGCTTATGGTTCGGCTGAGGGTTAGGGTGTGGGTTAGTGTTAGGGTTTGGTTTAGAGTGTGGGTGAGGCTGAGGATTTATGTTTTGTTTAGGGTTATGTTTAGGGTTAGGGTTAGGCTTAGGGTTAGGGTTAGGGTGAGGTTTAGGGTTAGATATAGGATTAGGGGAGGATTAGGGTAAGGGTTAGGTACAGGGTTAGTGTTAGGATTAGGGTGAGAATGAGGGTTAGGTTGAGTTTTAGGGTTAGGGTTAAGTTTAGGGTTAGTGTGAGGGTTAGTGTTAGGGTTAGGGTTAGAGTTACAGAGAGGGTGAGGTTGCGGGTGAGGTTTAGGTTTAGAGTTAGGGTGGGGTATACGGTTAGGGTTAGGGTTAAGTTGAGGGTGAAGGTGAGTTTTAGGGTTAGATTTAGGGTTAGGGATAGTTTGAGGGTTAGGTTTAGGGTAAGGGTGAAGTTTATGGTGAGGGTGAGGTTTAGGGTTAGAGTTAGGTTTATGTTGAGGGTTAGGGTTAGCGTTAGTGTTAGGGTTAGTGTTAGGGTGAGAGTTAGGGGGATGGTTAGTTTTATTCTTAGGATTAGGTTTAAGGGGAGGGTGAGTGTGTGTGTTAGGTTTAGGATTAGGGTTAGGGTAAGGACTAGGGTGAGGGTGAGAGTTAGGGTAAGGGTTAGGCTCAGGCTTTTAGGGTTAGGCTGAGCGTGAGGTTGAGGGTGAGTGTTAGGGTTAGGGTGATGGTTAGGTTTAACTTTAGGTGAGGGTTAGGCTGAGTTTTAGGGTTAGGGGGAGGATTAGGGTGAGAATGATGTTAAGGGTAAAGGTGAGGTTTAGGCTGAGGGTGAGGGTTAAGGTAAAGGTGAGGGTTAGTGTTAGGAGAAGTGTGTGGGTGAGGGTTAGATTGAAGATTAGTGTTGGGGTGAGTGTGAGGTTTAGGGTGAGGATGAGGATTAGGGTTAGGGTGAGGGCTAGCGTGAGGGTGAGGTTTAAGTTTAGGTTTAGGTTGAGGTTTAGGGTTAGTATGATGGTAAGGGTTAGTGTGTGTGTTAGTGATAGGGTTAGGGTTAGTGATAGGGTTAGGTTTAGAGTTAGGGTGAGGGTAAGTGTTAGGGTGAGGGTTAGGGTTAGGGTGAGGGTTATGTTTAGGTTGCGGGTTAGGGATAGGGTTAGTGTTATTGTTAGAGTTAGGGTAAGTGTGAGAGTGAGGTTTACGGTTAGAGTTAGAGTTAGTGTTAGGTTTAGGGTTAGGGTGAGGGTTAGGGTCAGGATTAGGCTTAGGCTTATGCTTAGGCCGAGCATGAGGGTGAGGGTTAGGGTTAGGGTTAGGGTGATTGTTAGGGTTAGGTTAAGAGTTACAGGTTGAGGACGAGGTTGAGGGTTAAGGTTAGTGTGACCTTTAGGTTGAGGTTTAGGGTTACGGTTAGGGTTAGGGGTAGGTTGAGAGTGAGGTTTAGGGTTGGGGTGTGTTATGGTGAGGGTGATAGTTAGCTTGAGGTATAGGGATAGGGCTAGGTTTAGGATTAGTGTTAGGTTGAGGGTGAGTGTGAGGGTAAGGGTGAGGGTTAGGGTGAGGGTAAGTGTTAGGGTGAGGGTTTGGGTTACGGTGAGGGTTATGGTTAGGGTGAAGTTTAGGATTAGGTTTAGGGTGAGGGTGAGTATGAGGGTTAGGGTGAGGGTTAGGGTGAGGGTAAGTATTAGGGTTAGAGTGTGGGTTAGGGTGAGGGTGAGGTTTGGGGTAGAATTACGGTTAGGATGAGGTTGAGGTTGAGGGTGAGGTTGAGGGTTAGTGTTAGGGTTAGGGTTACGGTGAGAGTTAGGGTGAGGGTTAGGGTTAGGGTTAGAGTTAGGATTATGGTTAGGGTTAACGTTAGGTTTAGGGTGATGGTGAGGTTTAGGTTTAGAATTAGGGTTAAGGTGAGTTTGAGGGTGAGGGTGAGGGTTAGGGTTAGGGGTAGGATATGGATTAGGGTTAGGGTTACGATGAGTGTGAGGGTTAGGGTTAGGGTTAGCCTTAGGTTTAGGCTGAGGGACAGTGTGAGGGTGAGGGTTAGGGTTAGTTTGAGGGTTAGGATAAGGGTTAGGTTGAGGTTTATTGTTAGGTTTACTGTTAGATTCAGGGTTATGTTGAGGGTGAGGTTTAGGGGTAGAGTTATGGTTCGGGTAAGTTTAGGGTTAGGGTGAGGGTTAGGGTAAGGGTTATGGTGAGAGTAAGGATTAGGGTTAGGTTGAGGGTTAGGGTTAGGGTTAGGGTGAGGGTGAGGGATAGGGTTAGTTTTAGAGTTAGGGTTAGGTTGAGGGTTAGGTTGAGGTTGAGGGTTAGGCTTAGGGTTACGATTAGGATTAAGGTAAGGGATAGGGTGAGTGACTTTAGGGTTACGGTTAGGGTTAGGCTTAGCGTTAGGCTGAGGGTGAAGGTGAGGGTGAGGGTGAGGGTTCAGGCGAGGGTTACGGTTAGTGTTAGAGTGAGAGTTACTGTTTGGTTAAGTTTAGGGTTAGGGTGACGGTTAGGGTTAGGGTTATGTTGAGAGTGAGGGTTAGGATTAGGGTTAGGATTAGTGTTATTGTTACTGTTAGGGTTAGAGTTATGGTGAGGGGCCGGGTGAGGGTGTGTGTGAGGATTAGGGTTAGGGGGAAGTTTACGGTTAGGGTTAGGATTAGGGTTAGGGTGTGGGTGAGGTTTACAGTTAGATTTAGGGTTCGTTGGAGGGTTAGGTTGAGGGTTAGGTTTAGGGTGAGTGTTAGGGATAAGGTTAGGGTGAGGTTTAGGTTGAGGTTTAATGTTAGGGTTAGGGTTAGGTTTAGGACTAGGGTTAGGGTGAGGGTGAGTGTGAGGGTTAGGGTAAGGCTTAGGCTTAGGGATAGGCTGAGGGTGAGGGTGGGGGTGAGGATTTGGGTAGGGTGATGGTTAGGGTTAGAGTTCGGGTGAGTGTTAGGATGAGGGTTAGGGTTAGGATTAGGGTTAGGGTGAGGGCTAGGGTGAGGGTGAGGGTTAGGGTAAGTGTTAGGCTTAGGCTTTGGGGTAGGTTGAGCGTGAGGTTGAGGGTAAGGGTTAGGGTAAGCGTGAGGTTTAGTGTTAGGGTTAGTGTGGGGGTGAAGGTAAGGGTAAAGGTGAGGGTTAGGCAGAGCGTGAGGGTTACGGTAAGGGTGAGGGTTAATGTTAGGGTGAGGGTTAGGATTAGAGTTATGTTGAGGGTGAGGGTTAGATTGAGGATTAGTGTTAGGGTTAGTGTGAGGTTTAGGGTGAGGATGAGAATTAGGGTTAGGGTGAGGGCTAGGGTGAGGGTGAGGTTTAGGGATAGTGTTAGAGTGAGGTTTAGGGTTAAGATGATGATTAGGGTTAGTGTGAGGGTTAGTGTTAGGGTTAGGGTTAGTGTAAGGGTGAGGGTAAGTGTTAGGGTGAGGGTTAGGGTTAGGGTGAGGTTTATGTTTAGGGTGAGTGTTAGGATTAGGGTTAGGGTTATTGTTAACTTTAGGGTTAGGGTTACGGTTACTTTGAGGGTGAGGGTGAGGGTTAGGGTTAGGGTTCGGATGAGGTTTAGGGATAGGGTTAGAGTTAGGGTTAGGGTCACGGTGAGGTTTAGCGTTAGAGTTAGGGTTAGGGTGAGGCTGAAGTTGAGGGTTAGGGTTAGGATTAATGTTAGGGTTAGGCTTAAGTTGAGGGTAATTTTGAGTGTGAGGGTTAAGTTTAGGTTTAGAATTCGGATTAGGGTTAGGGTTAGGGTGAGTGTGAGTGTTAGGGTTAGGGTTAGTCTTAGGGTTAGGCTGAGGGTGAGGGTGAGGGTTAGGGTGAGGGTGAGGGTGAGGGTAAGGGTTAGAGTTATGGGGAGGGTTAGGATGAGGGTTAGGGTTAGGATTAGGTTTAGGGTGAGGGCTAGGGTGAGGGTGAGGTTTAGGGTTAGGGTTAGTGTGAGGTTTAGTGTTAGGGTTAGGGTGAGGGTGAGGGTGAGGTTTAAGGATAGGGTTAGGATTAGGATTAGGGTAAGGGATAGAGTGAGTGTGAGGGCTAGGCTTAGGGTTAGATTTAGGCTTAAGTTTATGCTGAGGGTGAGGGTGAGGGTGAGGGCTTGGTTGAGCGTGAGGTTTAGGGTTAGGGTTAAGCTTAGACTTAGGTTTAGGCTGAGGCTGAGGGAGAGTTTGAGGGTTATGGTTAGGGTTATGGTTGGGGTTACCCTTAGGATGAGGGTTAGGATGAGGATTAGGGTTAGGGTGAGGGTTAGGTGGAGGGTGACAGTAAGGGTTAAGGTGAGAGTTAGGCTGAGGGTGAGGGTTACGGTCAGGGTGAGTCTTAGGGTTAGGGTGAGGGTGAAGTTTAGTTTGAGTATTAGTGTTAGGGATAGTGTGAGGTTTAGGTTGAGGATGAGAGTTAGGGTTAGGTTGAGGGATAAGTTGAGGCAGAGGGTTAGGTTTAGGGTGAGGTTTAGGGTTAGGGTGAGACTTAGGGTTAGTGTGAGGGTTAGTGTTAGGGTTATGGTTAGTGTTAGGGTGAGGGTAATTGTTAGGGTGAGGTTTATGGTTAGGGTGAAGGTTATGTTTAGGATGAGGGTTAGGGTTAGGGTTAGGGTTATTGTTAGGGTTAGGCTTAAGGTTATGCTGAAGGTGAGGTTGAGGGTTAGGGTTTGGTTTAGGGTTAGGGTTAGGGTTAGGGTGAGAGTTAGGGTTCAGGTTAAGTTTAAGGTTAGGGTGAGGTAGGGTTAGGGTTACCTTGAGCGTGAGGGTTAGGGTTAGGTTGAGGGTTATTGTTAGGGTTAGGGTTAGGGTGAGGTTAGGGTTAGAGTTAGGGTTAGTGTTAGGATCAGGGTAGGTGTTAGGGTGAGGGTTTTGGTTAGGGTGAGGGTTATGGTTAGGTTGAGGGTTAGGATTACGATTAGGGTTATTGTTAAGGTTAGGTTTAGTGTTACGTTTACAGTGAGGGTGTGGGTGAGGTTTAGGGTTAGAGTGATGTTTAATGTTTGGGGTCGGGTTAGAGTTAGGGTTAGGGTGAGGGTGAGGTTTAGAGTTAGATTTAGGGTTAGGGTGAGGGTTAGATTGAGGGTTAGGTTTAGGTTTAGGCTTAATGTTAGGCTGAGGGCGAGGTTGGGGGTGAAGGTTAGGGTTAGGGTGAGGGTTAGGTTAACGGTTAGGGGGAGGGTTAGGATGAGGGTTAGGGTTAGGATTGGGGTTAGGGTGAGAGCTAGGGTGAGGTTGAGGTGAAGGGTTAGGTTTAGGGTGAGGGTTAGGGTTAGGGTGAGAGTTAGGGTTCGGGTTAAGTTTAGGGTTTGGTTGAGGGTTAGGATAAGGGTTACGGTGAGGGTGAGGGTTAGGGTTAGGTTGAGGGTTAGGGTTAGGGTGAGGCTGAGGGTGAGGGTTAGGGTTAGTGTTAGGATGAGGATTAGGTTTAGGATTAGGGTTAGGGTGAGGGCTAGTGTAAGGGTGAGGTTTAGGGTTAGGGTTAGTGTGAGGATTAGGGTTAGGGTTATGGTTAGGGTTAGGCTGAGGGTGAGGGTTACGGTAAGGGTGAGGTTTAGGGTTAGGGTGAGGGTTAGGTTAAGGGTTAGGGTGAGGGTGATTGTTAGATTGAGGATTACTGTTAGGGTTAGCGTGAGGTTTAGGGTGAGGATGAGGGTTAGGCTTAGGTTGAGGGCTAGGGTGAGGATGAGCTTTAGGGTTAGTGTTAGGGTGAGGTTTAGGGTTAGGGTGATGATTAGGGTTAGTGTGAACGTTAGTGTTAGTGTTAATGTTAGTGTTAGGGTGAGGGTAAATATTAGTGTGTGGGTTAGGTTTAGGGTTAGGGTTAGGTTGAGGTTTATGATTAGGGTTAGGGTTAGAGTTAGGCTTAGGTTGAGGGTGAGATTTAGGGTTAGAGTTAGGGTTAGTGTTAGGGTTAGGGATACGGTGTGGGTTAGGATTAGGGTTAGGCTTAGGCTTAGGCTTTGGCTTAGGCCAAGCATGAGGGGGAGTGTTAGGGTTGGGGTTAGGGTGAGGGTTAGGGTTAGGTTTAAGGTGTGGGCTAGTGTGAGGGTTAGGTTGAGGGTTAGTGTTAGGGATAGGGTTAGGTTTAGGAATTGGTTTAAGGTGAGATTGAGTGTGAGATTTTAGGTTAGGGTTAGGGTTAGGATTAGGGTTAGTGTGAAGATTAGATTTAGGGTTTGGGTTAGGGTTAGGTTTAGGGTTAGGGTTAGTGTTAGGGTTAGGGTTAGGGTTAGGGTTACAGGCAGGGTTAGGGTTAGCGTTAGGGATAGGCTTAGGATTAGACTGAGGGTGAGGGTGGGGGTGAGGATTAGGGTTAGATTTAGGGTTAGGGTTAGGGTTATTGTTAGGGTTATGGTTAGGGTTAAGTTTGCAGTGAGGGTGAGGCTGAGGATGAGGGTTATGGTTAGGGTAGGGTTAGGGTTAGGGTTAGTGTTATTATTAGGGATAGGGTTAGAGTTACGGTGAGGTTGAGGTTGAGGGTGAGGTTTAGGGTTAGATTGAGATTTAGGGTTAGGGTTAGGGTTAGGGTTAGGGTGAGGGTGAGGTTTATGATTAGAGTTAGTGTTTGGGGATGGGTTTGGGTGAAGTTTAGAGTTAGGGTTAGTGTTAGGGTTAGGGTGAGGGTGAGTGTTAGGTTGAGTTTGAGAGATAGGGTTAGGTTTAGGTTTAGGGTTAGGGTGAGAGAAAGTGTGAGGGTTAGTGTGAGGGTTAGGTTTAGTCTTAGGGTTAGGCTAATGGTGAGGGTGGGGTGAGGATTAACATTAGGTTGATGGTTAGGGTTATGGTTAGTGTTATTTTTAGGGTTAGGGTTAGAATTCTGGTGAGGGTGAGGTTGTGGTTGAGTGTTAGGATTAGGGTGGGGTTTAGGGTGAGGGTTTGGGTTAGGTTGAGGGTGAGATTTAGCATTACAGATAGGGTTAGGGGGAGGGTTAGGGTTAGGTTTAGGGTTGGGGTGAGGGCTAGGGTGAGGGTGAGGTTTAGCTTAGGGTTAGGGTGAGGTTTAGGGTTAGGGTTAGGGTGAGGGTGAGATTTAGAGTTAGGGTTAGCGTGATGCTGAGGTTGAGGGTTAGGGATAGGTTTAGTGTTAGAGTTAAGTTTAGGTTGAGGGTTTGGTTGAGGTTGAGGGTTAGGCTTAGGGTTACAATTAGGATTATGGTAAGGGTTAGGGTGAGTATGACAGTTAGGTTTAGGGTTAGGCTTAGGCTTAGGGTTATGCTGAGGGTGAGGGTGAGGGTGAGGGTTACGGTTAGGGTGAGGGTTAGGGTTAGGGTTAGGGTGAGAGTTACTGTTCGGTTAAGTTCAGGGTTAGGTCAGGGTTAGGGTTAGGGTTACGGTGAACGTGAGGATTAGGGTTAGTTTGAGGGTTAGGGTTAGGGTTAGGGTGATGGTTAATGTTAGGGTTCGGGCATTTATAAGATTATTTCTTTGTTGCTTTGTATGTCCCTCCCCCACAGTGTAACCCCCGCTTTCACTATATTTGATGTCAGTATAACATGTGGAGGAGATGGGGACAAACAAGTCGTTTAAGGATTCAGGTGGACCTGTTGCAACAATGAGAAGTACAAAATCTCATGTCAAAACCAGCTTTACAATGTCGGTGTGGAGGGGGGAGGGGGGTATAATTGGGTGGGGGGAGGGGGGTATAATTGGGTGGGGGGAGGGGGGAGGCGGGGAAGGGAGGTGAAGGGTAAACAAAGGAGGAGGCTGCAATGCTTGGTAAGAAATGTATGCATTATCCTGCCCATGTAATTGTAGCCCCTCTGTACAGTATGTTCTCAAATAAAATAAAATAAAATTAAAAAAAAGAATTATAATAAAAAAATGTTAGGGTTAGGGTGAGGGTTAGGATGAGGATTAGGTTTAGAATTAGGGTTAGAGTGAGGGCTAGGTTGAGGGTCAGTTTTATGGTTAGTGTTAGATTAAGTTTTAGGGTTAGGGTTAGGGTTAGGTTGAGAGTTAGGTTGAGGATTATGGTTACAGTGAGTGTGAGGGTTAGGGTTAGGGTGAGGGTTAGTGTTAGTGTTAGGGTTAGGGTTAGCATTAAGTTTAGGGTGAGGGTGAGTGTTAGGATTAGGGTTAGTGTTAGGGTTAGGTTTAGGGTTAGGATTAGTGTTATTGTTAGGGTTAGAGTTAGAATTTT
This sequence comes from Dipodomys merriami, assembly GCF_024711535.1. Lineage (NCBI taxonomy): Eukaryota > Metazoa > Chordata > Mammalia > Rodentia > Heteromyidae > Dipodomys > Dipodomys merriami. The sequence goes on along the minus strand of NW_027202716.1, from coordinate 354,560 downwards.
GGTGATGGTGAAGCTGAGGGTGAGGGTGAGGATTAGGGTTAGGTTTAGGGTGAGGTTTAGGGTTAGATTTAGGATTAGAGTTAGGGTGAGGGTGAAGTTTAGCATTAGATTTAGGGTTCGTTAGAGGGTTAGTTTGAGGGTTAGGGTTAGTGTTAGTGTTAGGTTTAAGTTTAGGGTGAGGGTTAGGTTGAGGTTTAGGTTTATGGTTAGGGTTATGCTTAGGAATAGGTTTAGTGTGAGTGTGAGTGTGAGAGTTAGGGTTAATCTTAGGCTTAGGCTTAGGGTTAGGCTGAGTTTGAGGTTTTGGGTGAGGATTAGGGTTAGGGTTAATCTTAGGCTTAGGCTTAGGGTTAGGCTGAGCGTGAGGTTGAGGGTGAGGGTTAGGGTTAGTGTGATGGTTAGGTTTACTGTTAGGGTGAGGGTTAGGATGAGATTTAGAGTTACGGTGAGGATGATCGTAAAGGTAAAGGTGAGTTTTAGGCTGAGGGTGATGGTAAAGATAAGTGTGAGTGTTAGTGTTAGGTTTAGGGTTAGGGTAAGAGTTAGGGTAAGTGTTAGGGTGAGCGTTAGATTGAGGATTAGGGTTAGGTTAGGTTTATTGTTAGGGTCAGGGTTAGGGTTACGGTTATGATGAGGGTGAGGGTGAGGTTTAGGGTTAGGGTTAGGGTGAGGTTTAGTGTTAGGGTTAGGGTTAGAGTTACTGTTAGCGTGAATGTGAGTTTTAGGTGTAGAGTTAGAGTGAGGGTGCGGGTTAGGCTCAGGGTTAGGGTTAGGGTGCGGGTTCGTGTGTGGGTAACAGTAAGGGTAAAGGTGAGGGTTAGGCTGAGGATGAGGGTTACGGTAAGAGTGAGTGTTAGGGTTAGGTGGAGGTTTAGTGTTAGGGTTAGGGTAAGGGTGAGGGTTAGATTGAGGATTAGTATCAGGGTTAGTGTGAGGTTTAGGGTGAGGATGAGGGTTAGGGTTAGGGTGAGGTCTACAGTGAGGGTGAGGGTTAGGGTTCGTGTTAGGGTGAGGTTTAGGGTTAGGGTGATGGTTAGGGTTAGTGTGAGCCTTAGTGTTATTGTTAGGGTTAGTGTTAGGGTGAGGGTAAGTGGTAGGGTGAGGGTTAGGGTAAGGGTGAGTGTAATGGTTAGGGTGAGGGTTAGGGATAGGTTTAGGTTTATTTTTAGGGGTAGGGTTAGGGTTAGAGTTAGGGAATGGGTGAAGGTGAGATTTAGGGTTAGACTTAGAGTTAGTGTTAGGGTTAGGGTTAGGGTGAGGGTTAGGCATACGGTTAGGTTTAGGATTATTCTTAGGCTTAGGCTTAAGCTGAGCATCAGGTTGAGGGTTAGAGTTAGGGTTAGGGAGAGGGTTAGGGTTAGGGTTAGAGTGAGGTTTAGGATGAGGTTTAGTGTTAGGAGTAGGGTTAGGGTGAAGGCTAGGGTGAGGGTAAGGGTGAGGGTTAGGGTTAGGGAATGGGTTAGGTTTAGGATTAGGGTTAGTGTGAGGGTGTTTGTGAGGGTTAGGGTTAGAGTTAGGGTTAGGCTTAGAGGTAGGGTGAGGGTCAGGGTGTGGGTTAGGGTTAGGGTTTGTGTTAGGGTGAGGGTGAGGCTGAGGATTAGGGTTACTTTTAGGGTTAGGGTTAGGGTTAGGTTTAGTGTTATGTTTAGGGTTATGGTTAGGCTTAGGCTTAGGGTTAGGGTGAGGTTTAGGGTTAGTTATAGGGTTAGGGGGAGGGTTAGCGTAAGGCTTAGTCATAGGGTTAGTGTTAGGGTTAGGGTGATGGTGAGGGTTAGGTTGAGGTTTAGGGTTAGGGTTAAGGTTAGGGTTAGTTTGAGGGTTAGTGTTAGGGTTATGGTTAGTGTTAGGGTGAGGGTAAGTGTTAAGGTGAGGGTTTGGTTTAGGGTGAGGGTTATGGTTAAGGTGAGGGTTGGGATTAGGGTTAGGGTTATTGTTAGGTTTAGGGTTAGGGTTAGGGTTACTGTGAGGGTGAGTTTTAGGGTTAGAGTTATGGTTAGGGCGAAGTTTAGGGTTTGGGTTAGGGTTAATGTGAGGGTTAGGGTGAGGTTGAGGTTTAGTGATAGAGTTAGGTTTAAGGTCAGGGTTAGGTTGAGGTTTAGGGTTAGGGTGTTAGTGTTAGGGTTAGGGTGAGCGTTAGGGGGAGGGTTAGGGTTAGGGTTATGTTTAGGGTTAGTGTTAGGGTTAGGGTGTGGTGAGGTTTAGTGATAGAATTAGGGTTAGGGTGAGGCTGAGGGTGAGGGTTAGTGTTAGTGTTAGCATTAGGGTGAGGGTTAGGTTTAGGGATAGGGTTAGGATTAGGATTAGGGTTAGGGTTAGGGTGAGTATGAGGGTTAGGGTTAGGGTTAGGGTAGGCCTTAGGTTTAGACTGAGGGTGAGGGTGAGGTTGAGGGTTAGGTTTAGGGTGAGGGTTAAGTTTAGGGTTAGGGTGAGTTTTAGTGTTAGGGTTAGGGTTATAGTTAGGGTTAGGGTGAGCATGAGGTTCAGGGGTAGATTTAGGTCTGGGGTTAGGGTTATTTTTAGGGTTAGGGTTAGGGTTAGTGTAGAGTTAGGGTTACAGTTAGGGTTAGGGTCAGCATGATGTTTACGGTTAGAGTTAGGGTTAGGGTTAGGGGTAGGGTGAGGGTTAGGGTTAGGATTAGGCTTAGGCTTAGGCTTAGGCTGAGCATGAGGGTGAGGGTTAGGTTTAGGATTAGGGTGAGTGTTAGGATGAGGTTTAGTGTTAGGATTAGGATTAGGTTGAGGCCTAGGGTGAGGGTTATGGTGAGGGTTAGGTTTAAGCATATGGTTCAGGTTAGGATTAGGGTTAGGGTTAGGGTTAAGGTGAGGTTTAAGGTTAGGGTTAGGGTTACATTTAGGCTTCGGGTTAGGCTGAGTGTGAGGGTGGAGGTGAGGTTAGAGTTAATATTAGGATTAGGGTTAGAGTTACTTTTTGTGTTATGGTTAGGGTTAAATTTGCAGGGAGGGTGAGGCTGCGGGTGAGGGTTATGGTTAGAGTTATGGTTAGGTTTAGGGTTAGTTTTATTCTTAGGGTTAGGTTTAGAGTTAAGGTGAGGGTGAGGGTTAGGGTTGGGTTGAGGTTTAGGGTTAGGGTTAGGGTGAGAGATAGGGTTCGGTTAATTTTAGGGTTAGCGAGAGGGTTAGGGTTAGGGTTAAGGTGAGCATGAGGGTTAGGATTATGTTTAGCATTAGGGTTATTGTTACTGTTAGGGTTAGAGTTATGGTGAGGGTGAGGGTTAGGCTTAGAGTTGGGGTGAGGTTTCCGATTAGGGTTAGGATTAGTGTTAGGGTGAAAGTGAGGTTTAGTGTTAGATTTAGGGTTATTTGGAGGATAAGGTCGAGGGTTAGGGTTAGGGTTAGTGTTCAGGATAAGGTTAGGGTGAGGGTTAGGTTGAGGTTTAGTGTTAGGGTTAGGGTTAGGTTTAGGATTAGGGTTAGGGTGAGGGTGAGGGTGAGGGTGAGGGTTACGGTTAGGTTTACGCTTAGGGTTAGGCTGAGGGTGAGGGTGGGGATGAGGAGTAGGGTTAGGGTGATCGTTAGGGTTAGGGTTAGGGTGAGGGTTAGGGTTAGGATTAGGGTTAGGGTGAGGGCTAGGGTGAGGGTGAGGGTTAGGGTAAAGGTTAGGGTTAGGCTTAGGCTTAGCATTAGGCTGTGCATGAGGTTGAGGGTGAGGGTTATGGTTAGGGTTAGTGTGAGGTTTAGTGTTAGGGTTAGTGTGGAGGAGATGGTAAAGGTAAAGGTGATGCTTAGGTGGAGGGTGAGGGTTACGGAAAAGGTGAGGGTAAATGTTAGGGTGAGGGTTAGGGTTAGGGTTAGGGTTAGGGTTAGGATGAGGTTTAGGTTTAGATTTAGGGTTAGGGTGATGCAGAAGTTGAGATTTAGGGTTAAGATTAATGTTAGGGTTAGGCTTAAGGTGAGGGTTAGGTTGAGGGTGAGGGTTAGGTTTAGGGTTAAGATTAGCATTAGGGTTAGTGTTACGGTGAGTGTGAGGGTTAGGGTTAGGCTTAGGATTAGGCTGAGGGTGAGGGTGAGGGTGAGGTTGAGAGTTAGTGTGCGGGTTAGGGTTAGGGTTATGGCCAGGATTAGGATTAGGTTTAGGGTTAGGATTAGGGTTGTTGTGAGGGCAAGGGTGAGGGTGAGGTTTAGGGTTAGGGTTAGGGTGAGGTTTAGGTTTTATGTTAGGGTTAGGGTGAGGTTGAGGTTTAGGGTTAGATTTAGGTTTAAGTTGAGCCTGAGGGTGCAGGGTAGGGTTAGGCTTAGTTTTAGGATTAGGGTAAGGGATAGGTTGAGTGTGAGGGTTAAGTTTAGGTTTAGGGTTAGGCTTAGGGTTATGCTGAGGTTGAGGGTTAGGGTCATGGTTAGGTTTAGGGTTAGGGTGAGTGCTAGGATGAGGTTTAGGGTTAGGATTAGGGTTAGGGTGAGAGCTAGTGTGAGAGTTATGGTGAGGGTTAGGTTTAGGCATAGGGTTAGGTTTACGATTAGGGTTAGGTTGAGGGTGAGTGTGAGGGTTAGGGTTAGGGTTAGGCTTAGGGATAGGGTTAGGTTTAGGATTAGGGTTAGGGATACAGTGACGGTGAGGGTTATGGTTAGGGTTAGGGCTAAGCTTATTGTTAGTGTTGGGGTTAGGGTTAAGTTTGTGGTGAGGGTAAGGCTTAGGGTGAGGTTTATGGTTATGTTTAGGGTTAGGGTTAGGGTTAGAGTTACAGTGAGGTTGAGGGTGAGGGTGAGGTTTAGGGTTAGTGTGACCTTTAGGTTGAGGTTTAGGGTTAGGCTTAGTGTTAGGGTGAGGGTGAGGGTTAGGTTGAGGTTTAGGGATAGGGTTAGGTTTATGATTAGGTTTAGGGTGAGGGTGAGTGTGAGGTTTAGGGTGAGGGTTAGGGTGATGGTAAGTGTTAGGGTGAGGGTTTGGTTTAGGGTGCGGGTTATTTTTATGGTGAGGGTTTGGATTAGGGTTAGGGTGTGTTTTAGGATTTGAGTAAGTGTTAGAGTGAGGGTGAGGGTTAGGGTGAGGTTTAGGGTTAGAGTTAGGGTTCTGGTGAGGGTTAGGTTGAAGTGTAGAGTTAGTATTAGAGTTAGGGTTACGGTGAGAGTTAGGGGGTGGGTTAGGGTTATGGTTAGTGTTAGCGTTAGGGTTAGGGTGATGGTGAAGTTTAGGTTTAGAATTAGGGTTAGGGTGAGGCTGAGGGTGAAGGTGAGTATTCGGGTTAGGGTTAGGATTTGGATTAGGGTTAGGGTTAGGGTGAGTGTGAGGGTTGGGGTTAGGGTTAGGTTTAGCCTTAGGTTTAGGCTGAGGGTGAGGGTGAGGTTTAGGGTTAGTTTGAGGGTTAGGGTTATGATTAGGGTGTGGTTTAGTGTTAGGGTTATTGTTAGGGTTAGGGTTATGGTGAGGGTGAGGTTTAGATTGAGGATTAGTGTTAGGGTTAGTGTGAGGTTTAGGGTGAGGATGAGAGTTAGGTTTAGGGTGAGGGCTAGGGTGAGGGTAAGGTTTAGGGTTAGTGTTAGGGTGGGGTTTAGGGTTAAGGTGATGATTAGGGTTTGTGTGAGGGTTAGCGTTAGCATGAGGGTAAGTGTTATGATGAGGGTAGGTGTTAGGGTGAGGGTTTGGTTTAGGGTTACGGTTACTGTGAGGGTGAGGGTGAGGGTTAGTGTTATGGGTCGGATGAGGTTTAGGGATAGGGTTAGGGTTAGGGTTAGGGTTAGGTTTCGGGTTAGAGTTAGGGTTAGAGTGAGGCAGAAGTTGAGGTTTAGGGTTAGGATTAAGGTGAGCATTAGGTTGAGGGTGAGGGTTAGGTTTAGGGTTAGGATTAGGATTAGGGTTAGGGTTAGGGTGAGTGTGAGGGTTAGCGTTAGGGTTAGACTTATGGTTAGGCTGAGGGTGAGGGTGAGGGTGAGGGTGAGGATTAGGTGAGGTTTTGTGTTAGGGTTATGGGGAGGGTTAGGTTTAGGTTTAGTGTTAGGGTTAGGGTGAGGGTGAGGTTTTGGGTTAGAGTTAGGGTTAAGTTGAGGCTGAGGGTGCAAGGTAGGGTTAGTGTTAGGTTTAGGATTAGGGTAAAGGATAGGGTGATTGTGAGGGTTAAGTTTAGGTTTAGGGTTAGGCTTAGGGTTATGTTGAGGTTGAGGGTGAGGCTGAGGTTTAGGTTTAGGGTGAGCTTGAGGATTAGGTTTAGGGTTAGGGTAAGTGCTAGGATGAGTTTTAAGGTTAGGATTAGGGTTAGGGTGAGGGCTAGTGTGAGGTTTATGGTGAGGGTTAGGTTTAGGCTAGCGTTAGGTTTACGATTTGGGTTAGGTTGAGGGTGAGTGTGAGGGTAAGGGTTAGGGTTAGGCTTAGGGATAGGGTTAGGTTTAGGATTAGGGTTAGGGTTAGAGTTATGGTGAGGGTTACGGTTACGGTTAGGGCTAGGGTTATTGTTAGTGTTATGGTTAGGGTTAAGTTTGTGGTGAGGATAAGGCTTAGGGTGAGTGTTATGGTTATGTTTACGGTTAGTTTTAGGGTTAGAGTTACAGTGAGTTTGAGGGTGAAGTTGAGGTTTAGAGTTAGTGTGACCTTTAGGTTGAGGTTTAGGTTTAGGGTTAGGGGTAGGTTGAGGGTGAGGTTTAGGGTTAGGGGGAGTATTAGGGTGAGGTTCAGGGTTAGGGTTAGTGTTAGGGTGAGGGTGAGGGTTAGGTTGAGGTTTAGGGTGAGGGTTAGGGTGATGGTAAGTGTTAGGGTGAGGGTTTGGTTTAGGGTGAGGGTTATGGTTAGGGTGATGGTTTGGATTAGGGTTAGGGTTATTTTTACAATTTGGGTAAGTGTTAGAGTTAGGGTTAGGGTGAGGGTGAGGTTTAGGGTTAGAGTTAGGGTTCTGGTGCGGGTGAGGTTGAGGTTTAGGGTTAGTGTTAATGTTAGTGTTACGATGAGAGTTAGGGGGAGGGTTAGGGTTAGGGTTATGGTTAGTGTTAGCGTTAGGGTTAGGGTGAGCGTGAAGTTTAGGTTTAGAATTAGGGTTAGGGTGAGGCTGAGGGTGAAGGTGAGGCATAGGTTTCGGGTTAGAATTTGGATTAGGGTTAGGGTTAGGGTGAGTTTGAGTGTTAGGGTTAGGGTTAGGGCTAGCCTTAGGTTTAGGCTGAGGGTGAGGGTGAGGTTGAGGGTTAGGGTTCGTTTGAGGGTTAGGGTTAGGTTTAGGGTGAGGTTTAGTGTTGGGGTTAGGGTTAGATTTAGCGTTAGGGTGAGGCTGAGGTTTAGGTGTAGAGTTAGGGTTAGGCTGAGGATTAGGGTGAGTGTTAGGGTTACGGTGAGGGTGAGGGTTAGGTTTAGGGTGGGAGTTAGGGTTCGGTTAAGTTTAGGGTTAGAGTGAGGGTTAGGGTAAGTGTTACGGTGAGCGTGAGGGTTATTGTTAGGTTGAGGGTTAGGGTTAGGGTTAGGGTGAGGGTTAGTGTTAGGGTTAGTGTTAGAGTTAGGGTTAGGTTGAGTGTTAGGTTGATGTTGAGGGTTAGACTTATGATTACGATTAGGATTAGGGTAAGGGTTAGGTTGAGTGTGACGGTTAGGGTTACGGTTAGGGTTAGTCTTAGGCTTAGGCTGTGGGTGAGGGTGAGGGTGAGGGTGAGGGTTAGGGTTAGTGTGAGGGTTACGTTTAGTGTTAGGGTGAGAGTTAGGGTTCGGTTAAGTTTAGGGTTAGAGTGAGGGTTAGTCTTTTGGTTAGGTTTAGTGTTAAGGTGATTTTTAAGATTAGGGTTAGAATTAGTGTTCTTATTGAGGTTAGGGTTAGGGTTATGGAGAGGGTGAGGGTGAGGGTGAAGTTGAGGGTTAGGGTTAGGTTTAGGGTGAGTTTAGGTTTAGGATTAGGGTTATGTTGACGGTGAGGTTTAGAGTTAGATTTAGGGTTAGTTGGAGTGTTAGGTCGAGGGTTAGGGTTAGGGTTATTGTTAGGGATAAGTTTTGGGTGAGGGTTAGGTTGAGGTTTAGTGTTAGGGTTAGGGTTAGGTTTAGGATTAGGTTTAGGCTGAGCGTGAGGGTTCGGGTGAGGATTAGGGTTAGGATGATGGTTAGGGTTAGGGTTAAGGTGAGGGTTAGGATTAGGATTAGGGTTAGGGTGATTGCTAGGGTGAGGGTCAGTGTTAGGTAGAATGTTAGGCTTAGGGATAGGTTTAGGCTGAGCGTGAGGTTGAGGGTGAGGGTTAGGTTTAGGTTGATGGTTAGGTTTACAGTTCGGGTGAGGGTTAGGATGAGGTTTAGGGTTAGGGTGAGGATGATGGTAAGATTTAAGTTGAGGGTTAAGCTGAGCGTGATGGTTAAGATAAGCGTGAGGTTTAGGGTTAGGTTTAGGGTTAGGGTGAGGGTTAGATTGGGGATTAGGGTTAGAGTTAGGGTTAGTGTGAGGTTTAGGGTGAGGATGAGTGTTAGGGTTAGGGTGAGGGTCTAGGGTTAGAATTAGGTTTAGGGTGAAATCTAGGGTGAGGGTGAGTGTTTGAGTTAGGGTTTGGGTTAGGATGAGGTTTAGCATTAGGGTGATGGTTAGTGTTAGTGTTATGGTTAGTGTTAGGGTTAGGGTTAGTGTTATGGTTAGGGTAAGTGTTAGGGTGATGGTTAGGGTTAGGGTGAGGGTTATGGTTAGTGTGAGGGTTAGATTGGGGATTAGGGTTAGAGTTAGGGTTAGTGTGAGTTTTATGGTGAGGATGAGTGTTAAGTTTATGGTGAGTGTTAGGGTTAGGGTTAGGGTTAGGGTTAAGGTTAGGGTGAGGGTTAGGTTGAGGTTTAGGGTTAGGGTTAGGGTTAGGGTTAGGATTAGGGTTAGGGTGAGGGTGAGTGTGAGGGTTAGGGTTAGGGTTTGGCTTAGGCTTAGGGTTAGGCTGAGGGTGAAGTTGAGTGTGAGGGTTAGGGACAGGGTTCGGGTGAGGTTTAGTGTTAGGGTAAGGGTTAGAGTTAGGGTTAGGGTGAGGATGAGGTTTAGGGGTAGAGTTAGGGTTAGGGTGAGGGTGAGGTTTAGGGTGAGGGTTGCGGTGCGGGTGACAGTAAGGGTAAAGATGAGGGTTAAGCTGAGGGTGAGGGTTACGGTAAGGGTGAGGGTTAGGGTTAGGGTTAGGGTTTGGGTTAGTGTTAGGGTTAGGGTGAGGGTTAGATTGAGGCTTAGTGTTAGGGTTAGTGTGAGGTTTAGGGTGAGGATGAGGGTTAGGTTTAGGGTGAGGGCTAGGGTGAGGGTGAGGGTTAGGGTTAGTGTTAGGGTGAGTTTAAGGGTTAGGGTGATGGTTAGGGTTAGTGTGAGCGTTAGTGTTAGCGTTAGGGTTAGTGTTAGGGTGAGGGTATATGTTAGGTTGAGGGTTAGTTTTAGGGTTAGGTTTAGGTTTAGGGTCAGAGTTAGAGTTGGGCTTAGTGTGAGGGTGACATTTAGGGTTAGAGTTAGGGTTAGTGTTAGGGTTAGGGATAGGGTGAAGTTTAAGGTTAGGGTTAGGCTTAGGCTTAGGCTTAAGCTTAGGTGGAGCATGAGGAAGAGGGTTAGGGTTCGGGTTAGGGTTCGGGTTAGGGTTATGTTTAGGGTGAGGGCTAGTATGAGGGTTAAGTTGAGGGTTAGGGTTAGTGATACGGTTAGGTTTAGGATTTGGGTTAGGGTGAGAGTGAGTGTGAGGGTTAGGGTTAAGGATAGGTTTAAGCTTATGGTTAGGGTGAGGATTAAGGTTAGGGTTTGGGTTAGGCTTAGGTTTAGGGTCAGTGTTAGTGTTAGTTTTAGTGTTACTGTTAGGTTTACAGGGAGGGTTAGGGTTAGGCTTAGGCTTAGGGTTAGGCTGAGGTTTAGGGTGGGGGTGAGGATTAGGGATAGGGTTACGGTTAGGGTGAGGATTATTTTTAGTGTTATGGTTAGGGTTAAGTTTGCAGTGAGGGTGAGGCTGAGAGTGAGGGTTAGGGTTAGGATTACAGTTAGTGTTATTGTTAAGGATAGGGTTAGAGTTACGGTGAAGTTGAGGGTGAGCGTGAGGGTTAGGGTTAGGGTGAGCTTTAGGGTAGGTTTAGGGTTAGGGTTAGGGTGAGGGTGAGGTTTAGGGTTAGAGTTATGGTTTGCGGGAGGGTTAGGGTGAGGTTTAGGGTTTGGGTTAGTGTTAGGGGTAGGGTGAGGGTGAGGGTTTGGTTGAGGTTTAGGGATAGGGTTATGTTTAGGATTAGGATTAGGGTGAGCGTGAGTGTGAGGGTTAGGGTGAGGGTTAGGTTTAGGCTTAGCTTTAGGCTGAGGGTGAGGGTGGGTGTGAGGATTAGTGTTATTGTTATTGTTAGGGTTAGGGTTAGAGTTACGGTGAGGGTAAGGGTGCGGGTGAGGGTTAGGGTAGGGTTAGGGTGGGGTTTAGTGTTAGGGTTCGGGTTAGGCTTAGGGTGAGGGTGAGGTTTAGGGTTAGATATAGGCTTAGGGTTAGGGTGAGGGTTAGGGTTAGGGTTTGGTTTAGGGTGAGGTTGAGGCTGAGGATTAGGGTTAGGTTTAGGTTTAGGGTTAGGGTTAGATTGGGGATTAGGGTTAGAGTTAGGGTTAGTGTGAGGTTTAGGGTGAGGATGAGTGTTAGGGTTAGGGTGAGGTTAGAGTTAGGATTAGGGTTAGGGTTATTGTTAGTGTTATGGTTAGGGTTAAATTTACAGTGAGGGTGAGGCTGTGGGTGAGGGTTAATGTTACGGTTATGGTTAGGTTTAGGGTTAGTGTTATTCTTAGGGTTAGGGTTAGAGTTACAGTGAGGTTGAGGGTGAGGCTGAGGGTTAGGGTGAGGTTTAAGGTGAGGTTTAGGATTAGGTTTAGGGTTAGGGTTAAGGTGAGGATGAGGTTTAGGCTTAGATTTAGGGTTTGGGTGAGGGTTAGGTTGAGTTTTAGGTTTAGTGTTAGGGTTAGGGTTATGGTGAGAATTAGGGGTAGGGCTGGTATAGGGTTAGGGTTAGGGTTAGTGTTAGCGTTAGGGTTAGTGTGAGGGTGAAATTAAGCGTTAGAATTAGTGTTAGGGTGAGGCTGAGGGTGAGGGTTAGGATTTGGATTAGGGTTAGGGTTAGGGTGAGTGTGAGGGTTAGGTTAGGGTTAGGGTTAGCCTTAGGTTTAGGCTGAGGGTGAGGGTGAGCGTGAGGGTTAGGGTTAGTTTGAGGGTTAGGGTTAAGGTTAGGATGAGGTTTAGTGTTAGGGTTAGTGTTAGATTTATGGTTAGGATGAGGGTGAGGTTTAGGGTTAGAGTTAGGGTTAGGATGAGGGTTAGGGTGAGTGTTAGGGTTAGGGTTAGGTTTAGATTTAGCGTTAGAGTTAGAGTGAGGGTGAAGTTTAGGTTAAGAATTAGGTTTAGGGTGAGGCTGAGGGAAAGGTGAGGATTAGGTTTAGGGTTATTATTGGGATTAGGTTTAGGGTTAGGGTGAGTGTGAGGGTTAGGTTTAGGGTTAGTGTTAGCCTCAGCTTTAGGCTGAGGGTGAGGGTGAGAGTGAGGGTTAGGGTTAGTTTGAGGGTTAGGGTATAGGGTTAGAGTGAGGTTTAGTGTTAGGGTTAGGGTTATGATGTGCGTTAGGTTGAGGTTGAGGGTTAGGCTTAGGTTTACTATTATGATTAGGGTGAGTTTTAGTGTGAGTGTGATGGTTAGGGTTAGGGTTATGTTGAGGTTTAGGTTTAGGGTTAGGGTTAGGTTGAGGCTGAGGTTTAGGGTTAGAGTTAAGGTTAAGTTGAGGGTGAGGGTGCAGAGTAGGGTTAGGGTTAGCATTAGGATTAGGGTAAGGGATAGGGTGAGTGTGAGGTTTAAGGTGACGGTTAGGGTGATAGGGTTTTGCTGAGGTTTAGGGTGAGGGTGAGGGTTAGTGTTAGGGTTAGGGTGAGGGCTAGTGTGAGGGTTATGATGAGGATTAGGTTTAGGCATAGGGTTAAGTTTAGGATTAGGGTTAGGTTGAGGGTGAGTGGGAGAGTTAGGGTTAGGGTTAGGCTTAGGGATAGGGTTAGGTTTAGGATCAGGGTTAGGGTTAGGGTTACTTTGAGTTTTAATGTTATGGTTAGGGCTAGGGTTATTGTTAGTGTTATAGTTAGGGTTAAGTTTGTGGTGAGGGTGAGGCTTAGGGTGAGGGTTATGGTTATGTTTAGGGTTATGGTTAGGGTTAGAGTTACAGTGAGGTTGAGGGTGAGGGTGAGGTTTAGGGTTAGTGTGACCTTTTGGTTGAGATTTATGGTTAGGTTTAGGGGTAGGTTGAGGGTGAGGTTTTGGATTAGAGTTAGGGTTAGGGTAGTAATAGGGTGAGGTTTAGGGTTGGGGTTAGTGTTAGGGTGAGGGTGAGGGTTAGGTTGAAGTTTAGGGATAGGGTTATTTTTAGGATTAGGGTTAGGGTGAGGGTGAGTGTGAGGTTTAGGGTGACGGATAAGGTGATGATTAGTGTTAGGGTGAGGGTTTGGTTTAGGGTGAGGGTTATGGTTAGGGTGAGGGTTTGGATTACAGTTAGGGTGAGTTTTAGGTTTTGGGTAAGTAGGTTTTGGGTTAGGTTTAGGGTGAGGGTTAGATTGGGGTTTAGGGTTAGAGTTAGGGTTAGTGTGAGGTTTAGGGTGAGGATGAGTGTTAGGGTTAGGGTGAGGTTTAGCGTTAGAATTATGTTTAGGGTGAGGTCTAGGGTGATTGTGAGGGTTAGAGTTAGGGTTAGGGTTAGGATGAGTTTTAGGATTAGGGTGATGGTTAGGGTTAGTGTTAGGGTTAGGGTTAGTGTTAGGGTGAGGGTAAGTGTTAGGGTGAGGGGTAGGGTTAGTGTGAGGGTTATGGTTAGTGTGAGGGGTAGATTGGTGATTAGGCTTAGAGTTAGGGTTAGTGTGAGTTTTATGGTGAGGATGAGGGTTAGGGTTATGGTGAGGGTTAGGGTTAGGGTTAGTGTTAGGGTTAAGTTTAGGGTGAGGTTTAGTGTTAGGGTGAGATTTAGGGTTAGGATTAAGGTTAGGATGAGTGTGAGTGTGAGGGTTAGGGTTAGGGTTAGGCTTAGTTTTAGGGTTAGGCTGACGGTGAGGGTGAGGGTGAGGGTTAGGTTTCGGGTGAGGGTGAGGGTTAGGGTTTGGTTTAGGGTAAGGGCTAGTGTGAGGTTTAGGTTGAGGATTAGTGTTAGGGATACGGTTAGGTTTAGGATTTGGGTTAGGGTGAGAGTGAGTGTGAGGTTTACGGTTAGGGTTAGGGTTAGGCTTAGGTTTAGGGAGAGGATTAGGGTTAGAGTTTAAGTTAGGGTTAGGTTTAGGGTCAGGGTGGGGGTGAGGATTAGGGTTAGGTTTAGGGTTAAGGTTAGGGTTATTTTTAGTTTTATGTTTAGGGTTAAGTTTGCAGTGAGGGTGAGGATGAGGGTGAGGATGATGGTTAGGGATAGGGTTAGGTTAATGTTAGGGTTAGTGTTAATGTTAGGGTTAGGGTTAGACTTATGTTATGGTGAGGGTGAGGGTGAGGGTTAGGGTTAGGTTTAGGGTGAGGTTTAGAGTTAGGGTTAGGATTAGGGATAGGATGAGGGAGACTTTTAGGGTTAGAATTAGGTTGAGGGGGAGGATAAGGTTGAGGGTTAGAGTTAGGGCTAGTGTTAGGGTAGCGTTAGGTTTAGGATTAGTGTAAGATTGAGGTTTAGGGTTATGCTTAGGTTTAGGGTTATGATTAGGGTTAGGGTGAGTGTGAGGGTTAGGGTTAGGATTAGGCTTAGGCTAAGGGTTAGGCTGAGGGTGAGGGTGGGTGTGAGGATTAGGCTTAGGGTGATGGTTAGCCTTATGGTTAGGGTGAGAGTTAGGATGAGGGTTAAGGTTAGGATTAGGATTAGGCTGAGGGCTAGGGTGAGGGGAGGGTTAAGGTTAGGATTAGGGTGAGGGCTAGGGTGAGGGGAGGGTTAAGGTTAGGGTTAGGCTTAGGCATACTTTCAGGCTGAGGGTGATGGTGAGGGTGAGGGTTAGGGTTATGGTGATGGATAGGGTTAGGTTTACAGTGAGGGTTAGGCTGAGGGTTCCGGTTAGGGTGAGGGTTACAATGATCGTGTCAGTAAGAGTAAATTTGAGGGTTGGGCTAAGGGTGAGGGTTACGTTAATGGTGAGGGTTAGTGTTACGTTGAGGGTTATGGTAAGGGTTAGGGTTAGGGTTAGATTGGGGATTAGGGTTAGGGTAATTGTGAGGCTTAGGGTGTGGATGAGGGTTAGGGTTAGAATTAGGGTTTGGGTGAGTTCTACAGTGAGGGTAAGGGTTAGGGTTAGGGTTAAGTTTATGGTGAGGTTTAGGGTGAGGGGTAAGTTTAGGTTTAGGGTGAGGGTTAGGTTTAGTATGAGGGTTATGGTTAGGGTGAGGGTGAGGGTGAGGGTAAGGGTTATGGTGAGGGTTAAAGTGAGGGTGAGGGTTAGGGTTAGGATTTGGGATAGGGTTAGGTATAGGCTGAGATTGAGAGTGAGGGAGATGGTGAGGTTTAGGGTTAGGGTTATGTTTAGGGTGAGGTCTAGGGTGAGGGTGAGGGTTAGGGTGAAGGTGAGGGTGCTGGTGAGGGTCTTGGTTAGGTAATGGTTAGGGTTAGGGTGAGGATTAGTTGAGGGTTAGGGTAAGGGTGAGGTTGAGGTTTAGGGTGTGGGTGACAGTTAGGGTTAGGGTGAGGGTTCGGGTGATG